>NC_140769.1:31822470-33139612 GCF_044657685.1 Stegodyphus dumicola
AACATCCTTTTTCAGTAGGATACAAAGGGTAATTATAACAAGGTTTGTAGGTCATTATAACGAGGTTTATACAATCCTTAAAAGTATTTAAATGTCCTTAGATTTTTTGGAAACAATTTTTGGTCTTTAAGTGTCCTTAATTTCAACCAAAACCAGTAAAAGATTCTTAATTTCACTTATCCTTCACTTATCCAACTTTCTTCTTATTATTATTAATGACTGCCATTTTGAGTGTGAATTAACATTTTGGAGGAATATTTTTTGGCGATGCATTGACAAATTTGTATTTGATGAGTTAATGTTTGAATTCTTTCCTACTTCTTAATATAAATATCATACTATACTCAAGTTTTAGGCATGAGGCTCTGCCTCGATTGAAACATAAACATTTCAAAATACTTTCTTTTTTGCAAATGAAGAGTTCATAAAATATTACATGAAATTTAAAACAACTTATCCCTTTTTGGGATTTTTATTATGTGGCAATGATAATGTATTAAAATTATATTTCAGAAATAAGATTAAGATATTTTTTATTTTCTTCTGCCATATTTTAAAGGGTTATTACTTTCCATTTTGATGACTGTGGAATATCTTGATTCTGAAAAATAAACAAAATAAATGCTGTTAAAGCAGTTTCCAAAACAATTCTTGGGGGAAAAATACTACTGTAATTATTTAAAAATTAATTTCATTTGTATTCGTTTATAGTTTTTCATGATAAGAGATTTTTTTTCATGTGTAATTGTTTCAGAATATTTAAATGTGTGTCAGTTTTCTTTTGAAATTCACTGTGCACTTCTCTCCCCTTTTTTTTATCTTCTGAATTTTGGCTGTTAGAGTTAATAGGTATAATTTTTTATTATTGATTTTAAACCTTGCATCTCAGAAGATCTAAAGGCAAGATTTATAGACCTACAATTTCCAGAAAAATGTGATGAAATCAAAAATGTCTTCATGATATTAACATGTAATAGATGTGTTTGAAAGGAAATTTATGATAAATTTCTTATCCTTTGGAGAATTTTTGGAAAAACAGTGAAAACAAAATTATTTATATTTTCTTCTTTGATCATTTATTTTGGATGGGGTTATTTATTTAATTTCAGAAATCTTTCTCACAGCATGTTTAGCTCCCACTGAACACAAGCATTAAAGCAATCAAAAAAATTGAAAACCGACAGTTCATTAAAAAATTTATCATATATGTACTGTGCATAATTCAGTTCTGTAAATTTTGTTGTTTGGAGTTTCACTAAATTCTAAAAATTCTGCCACACTGGCTTTGGTGGTGAGTTTGACCTTGTATCATTTCATATTTATTCTCAGTACTCTCATTATTAAAGAAATAAATTTAGATGTGTCTTCTATTCATTCTATGTACAAGCAGTTTTTTGAAACTACAGAAATCATTGATTAAATGTAAAAATTCTGAAATGAAGAGGAAATTCATTGAAAATGTAATGGATTTAATAAAGAGAGGACAAATTATTCTTTTCAAAGGTACATTGTTGAAACATTAACAAATTATTCCCATAAAGCAGAGACTAGTAGGGATATTGATTGATTTATTATTGAAACAAATGAACTTAAAAAAAATATATTACAGAGTAGAAAATTGATGTAAATTAGTTAAAATACCTAGCAAATTTTAAAATTTAAATGATGCATAATTGCATTTGTTGTTTGCAGCTTTTAATCTGTATTTATACTAATATTATTTTTGAATCAATATCATAAATTATAACTGATGCGAAATGCTTTTAGTGCTTTTTAATGGATATTTGTTAGAAATTAAAGAAAAAGTAATTGTAAGCATATAAATCTATTATGACTAATGGTATCATCTAGCTGTGTAATTTAATTATTGGTAACTAAATGCTCACCCAGAAGTTGTTTCACATGTTAAGATGAGTTATCTGCTTTTCTTAATTCATATTTTGGATGCAAGATACAATACAAAAATATGAAAAATTAAAAACTTCATTCCTTACAGCTAATAAGACTAAAATAATACAAAACAGTTATCATCTCTAGTGCTTCAGTGCTTTATTGGAACTTTAATATCAAATACTGCATATTAACTGGGTTTCAGCATCAGCAAATCTACATGAAGTTATGACATAACTGGGTTAAAGTGCAGCTAATTCTCAACACTTTCAACAGCCAAGCTTCTTTTATGAGTCATGCTGATTATTATTTTACTTGACAATTTAACTTATGCTATTTGACCAAAAAATCTGCCTATATCTTTGGACTAAGTGAGTACGTGATGAAATGAGGCATAAAAAAAGAAAGCTAACTTTATAAATTTTCCTGTTAGTAAAATATTATCTTCTTTAAGGTATGGGGGACTATTATAAGTGTTAAATATGAATGTTTCAAGAAATTTTATAACTCAATGCTAATTACTTGAAAAAATTTATGAAGTAAATTTTATTCTTGATTAAAAAAAAAAAATTAGAATTGTTTAATAATAATGCATTCTGCTTACAGATTTATTTTTACAAATTAAAAAAGTTAAATTTGGATGTAGATAATTGCTTTTGTGTGTTTAGATGTAGATATTGCTTTAATCCAATTTGCTTGATAGGTCCTTAATGTTTTTCATTGATGGCCCTTAAAAGTAATTAATTTTCATGTTCAGAAGTGTACATGAATCCTGTATAATGATCATCAGTTGTATCTAAAATTTCTAAGTAATCAGATTCATTTATAATGAGTGATAATTTTAGTATTTCAGTTTAAAGCCTTCATTCACTGTTACTTGAAAATTATGTTTAATTCACTGAGTCATATTAATTCCAAATTCAGCTGTACTCTTTTTCCCACATAGCATTACTAATACAGCTGGTTTATATTCAAAATTCATTGTAATAATAATTAAAAATCCAGATATTCCAAAGACTAAAATTGCTAAACAGTTCTATTAAAAGAAAAAGTAAAATACTGGTCTTTAAAATATTATGTAGGTGTGCAATGCAGGATTGTTTCATCATAAAGAAGTTACAGACTTTAAAGAAATTAACAAATATTTTAAATATAATGTAACAGTGAAACACAGATGAAAACAGATGAAAGCTACAAATATTGTGTCCATAAAAAATGTAGCTGCTTACAACAGGAAATGAGATGAATAAGCATTTTTTTCCTTCCAAACTTGCATTTTTATGTGAAGATATGAGAAAAGATTCAGTTTATTTAAGAAGCTAACTATAGTATCCATTTGACACCAAGAAAAATCTGGAATTTTGTAGCAATATAATAAACATTACGATAAAATATTTTCAAATTAGTCTTACATTCATGTAAGGGATTAAAAGGAAGAACAAAAAAGCTGTTATTTGAGACTAGCTTCAAGATATAAAAAATTTCTGTGGAATAATGAAAGGATGAGGATTTGACTTTGGCTATTATTTTAGTACATTATTGCATTTATATGTATTATAAATGCTGCAAACGTATTTGTGTAAAAATTTCAGACCTCACATGTAATCTTTTCCAGTTGCTGCTGCACAAAGGAGTAGCATTATTTGTTATCAATCGCTCACCAAAGGATGAAACATGGGCTTTGAATGATGAGAAATCGGGTAAAAATTTAGCAGATGATGAATGGCATCATGTAGGAATAGTCTATGATAGTGGGTATGTAAATCCATTTTTCATTTTGTTTACATGTAGCTTAAATCTGCATATTAAAATTCTTTGAATGTCATCTTTGGATTTAATAAGTATTTAATGTGGAAGAATATATTTTTAGGGTAATATATTTATATGAGCCCCTAATTTCTTTCTCTGTGTATTAAAATCAAAAATTTGATAATCTTAATTGTAAAAAATTGACTACTTTAAATAAAATAAGAGATTTTTTAATCAACATGATTGATTGAATTTGAAATTTTAGAGCTGTCATTTTATAATGCATATACATAAAGAATATGGCTATGTACTGACAGCATATGTGAAAAATTTAATTTCTACTGTTACATATCTGATGCTTAACTTATTTACCTAAGAAATTTATTTCATTTCATTTGTTTAAGTATGAAATAAATGCGTTAGCAGAATTATTTTGCTCTTGAAGAAGAGGAATCTGTGTTATGTCACCCCTGAAATCAATAGAGTTTTGTTCATTTATGCCAAAATAAAGTTACCTAATTTTGATGTGTAAAATGCTTATTAAATTCAGTACAAAATACAAATGTTACGGCATACAATGCTATTTCATGAGGTTTTCTGCGATCCTGTGTATTGGTAAGAAAAGGGAAGTTACTAAATCATTGGTACATGTTCAAATCCTGAATAAGGCATAGCTATTTGTAACTATAGTGTCTTTGCAATTGGGCATGCTTAATATTCCATCATTGCAAATATTTTTTAGAGATTATTTGTAGGCAGATATGAGACATTTAGATATCATCCACTGGATCAAAACTGGATGGAGCTCAGACAGATTGCCCATATGTGCTTTGCAATCATTGAACAATACAGTCCATGATGTTTTCATGCAGAAAGATGTACAAAATTTTAAAAATGATTATTTTCTGTAAAAATTCTGATTCATGATAAAATAACTTTAAATATATGTTTCATTAAATAAATAAATATGTTTATGATAAGTGAATAAAAAATAACTAAATATGAATTGTTTCATGCTTATTTTGAAAGGACGTTGTAAAGCCTGTAAGTATTATCAATTTAAATTTCCTAGATTTTTTTAAACATTCATTGCCTATCTTTTTTTTAAAGTGAGTTTTGAACACATTTATTAAATTATGGTTGGTTTTTATAATTTTTAAATTATCTGAATGCTGTGTGTGCAACCTACCATATTTTGATGTGTATATATAAAACTATATTATCTGTGTGCTATTATGTGTATATATACCATACTTTGCAGTTTATATACATACTATTATGTGCATGTACAAAATCTTATTTTAGTCAAACCCTTCTATAATGAACTCTGCTTATGATGAACTCCTCATGTAATGAACAAAACTGTCTGTCCCAATTTCCACACTTAATGTTGTTTTACACTTTAATAGCAAACTTCCAAGAGTGAAAAAATCAGATAAAACAAACCGTATGGGTATTTTTGGATTGAGATCTTTTCTGTATTTTTAATACTATTTCTTGAATTTCTGCAAGTTTTAAAGAAGAATGTACACATCTAGAGTATTAAAATCTGCATTCCATTCATATAAGAAAACATTTAAGGTTATTTTTTTTGTCTTCACTCCCACTTTTATGTGTATAAAAAAAAAAAAAAAAAATTGCTGTGTGATGCCTAGTTCAAGGTGAACAAAGGTAAAATAAGCATATCTTGGGACATCATATGGTGTACTACCCATCCAACCAAAAAACATGAATTGGTTCTTTTGATTCTATTCAAATTTTTATAATCGGCTGCCAGATAGAAATAATGCTATGATTATTCAGAGAAAGAGGAAGTATTGGATCTTATAAGCTTGCAGCTTTACACTTGATGCTTTTTTTAGGATTTTTTATCCTAGAGTATCTTAGAGATTTGTTTTTGAGTATATATTCTAAGTTCTATCCCTCTAATAGAGGTTTTGCATTCTTTAGGTCTTTTGTGAGGCATGGGATATTTATAGGTTATTGAAGCTTTGCAACCACACATATGTTAGGGGGGGATGATTGTATTCTCTCTGGACATCAGATAAGGCATTTATATAATGAAATTGTCTTCCTTTTTTTATCTTTTCTAGATAAGCAAAACTCTGTCAAGCTTTGTTTGACCAAACTCTCTGCACTGTATCATAAATTCTGTGTGCTGTGTCTCTCTGTGTCATAAATTTATCCACATGGCCAACTGCACATGTGAACCTTCTGTGTTGAAGATAAGATGAACAACATTATTTGAAAAAACAAAATGGATGCAGCCAGATCGATTGGTGTATCCAAATCTACAATTCATACCATATGAAAAAATAGAAACTATAATTTCTACATGTGGAAAAATTTGGATTTGAAGAAAAAGAGAGGTGGATCATACAGATGTTAAAGAAGCATTGTAAAAATGGCTCACTTTTCAAAGAAAGTGTAATTTGCCAGTATCTAGAGAAATACTTCAAACAGACGTAAATGAATTTGTGAGACACTTTAGAGAAACTCAAGTATTGGGCTACAAATTAAATAATTCTACATTATAATAATTAAATCTTAATATGATTGCATTAATTAAATTTATTATTCACTTCTTTTGATAGATGCGACAATCTAAACCTTTTTTTTAATTCATATTTTGATTTTTATACATTTTTGTGAAATGATGCTTTTTCTTTTTTGCATAGGATATAGCAAACCAAACTTCCAGTCTCTCGGAATTAGTTATAGCAAGGTTTGGCTGTAACTCAAAAACATATTCAAGCTCATCATATTTAATATTAACACCATTCAATTAAACTACATCTGCTTTGCTTTCAAAAACATAACTTTTCTTGAAAATTTTAATACTTTAATATTTCAGTGTATAAATAACAGATTTGACTTTTCATCTAATTTAATTCGATATGAAATCAATATGAAATTTCCATCACAGATAAAGTACATAGTAAGCCATGAAAAATAATTAGCAATGCAGCATGTAAGAAAATAATAGGTGTGTATAAATAGTGGCCTAGTGAGAGAGAAAAGCGAATGGGTTTTTCATATGGGAATCATATTGTCTTCTTATTCATTTGACTGGAAGTGTATCGTACACTTTGTGGAAGAAACATGCAATACCATGTGTAATAATTTGACCTTGGGAGACTAATTATGAGTTGTGATTTTAGATAGTAATACTACCAAATTGCAACTAATTTTGGATGAAATCTGATCATGTGAGTATAGAACCTGGGGATGTAGAAAAGGTAGATAGAGTGACATGTCAGTTCACATGACCCTAGAGTATGACCCTAGAGAATATACATCTTGTGCAAATAACCCATATTGTGCAGAGAATTATATTACATACCCTGGCAAAGGAAATACTGTCAGCAACACAACAAGAAGGTCTGTAAAAATGGGAAAATATCATTTTGAGGTTCATATGCTATATGCACGGTGGCAATTGCTTTGTTTACCTTCAACTGGATAGCTGAAGCATCTGTTGCTACAACAAAGCATTAAACCAATGCAAATGAATGTATATAGTCTTCTCAAACAAATCTCTCTTCTCCGTGCAGCATTAATTATTGATAAATGTTCATCTGGTGCCAACATGGAGAGTGCTCATTTCAATTTTTTTATGTATTATCATTACAGGCTTAGCACCGGAGTTATGGTTTGTGCTGCAATTGAATATAAGCCTTTCTCTTGTCTGGTATACACATCTGACTAGTCAGTGTTATATTGCAGACGTGTTAATGGCTGTGGTTGTCCCATAGTTTTAGAAGCATCATTGTGCCACCTTCCAGCAGAACAGTGCCATAGCACTCAAAGTTGGATACTTCCCAAACATACTGCAGACTGTGGCCATTACATTTACCAAATCTTTTCTTAGCTGAACACATATAGTCTAGATCACCAATAACTATCACAGATGAAATTTGGCAACAGATTACAGTCACCTGATGTGCAATATATTAAAATGTCACCCAAAATCTTTTTGTTTCTCTAATCCACTATATTACAGTTGTCAGTCTTGCTCATGGCCGCATTTAGTTTGATTGTAGCACATTCAGTTCGATCACCATATCGAAAATTTTAATAATGATTTCATCTTTGTGCCGTAATGCATCTTTAAAATAAAGCTTTATGTGTAAGATTTTTGTCCTTGTTAATGTTGCAGTTTCATTGGCCAGCAGTATGTATAAATTAAATGAAAAAGATGTTAATTTTGTTTGTAAGAAAGCTTTTTATCTATTACTAAAAAGTTAAAGACTAAAATTTTCAAAAACACTTAGAATTTTTAAGGCGAAACAGATGCAAATTTTATACGAATAAAAACCTCTGAAATACATTGCAATTGGAATTATATCTCAGTCAGTTTACTTTAATGATATGCTGATAAGATTTTCCATGAAATGTTGCAAATTATGATAAGTAACCTTTTCCTTTTATCTCTATGCAGATTCTCATTAATTCAAAAGTTCTGTTAATTCAAGCAAAAAGTGATTTCTTGATAAACTTTCAATAATTTCACATTTGGCCAGTTGTTTTACTAATCCCTGTGAGTGTGAATAAATGAGAATTTTGTATGTTAAGTGAAATTTTCTATAATGTTTTTCTCTCTTTATTATTTCATATGTTAGCTTTAAAAGTAGTTATTTTCATTTTGCATAGTAATTATTTGATTTCTTCCACAACAGTGAAGTGAAATTAGAAGTTGATTATCGGCATGCATCTAAAGCAACTTTTACACATCCTCTTGAATTTATGAGTCAAATGATTCTTACAACAAGTGCCAAAAATGCGGAAAGAGGTGAATTATTTTTTAATTTGTCAATTTTTGATATTTTATCTTGGTTTGATTTTTTTTCATTTACATAAATATGTAACATTTTATGCAACTTTACATTACTTTTAGTAACTCAGAAACCCAGAAAGTAACCTGGGTTTGCAGTAACTCAGAAAAAGCATCCCCATTAATTAAAATTGTTATTTGTTTTGACTATCTTCTTAACTGGTATGCTGTATTACTTTAGCTGACACCTGTAATTCAACTTGGGTTCAGATCTATTTTAACCTATCACAGTATCGTAATTTGATAGCATAAGATTACTGTGAGTTTTATCATCAAAGTGTCTGTGAAGATTTATTGTTGGGACAGTGTCTCCAGTATTTCTCAATTTGTCATGCAAACTGTGGATGGCACTGACATTGGGATGTCAGCCTGATGGATAGCTATGGATAGAGTCCCTTGCAGTTCATAAAATATTGCCCAGTGATGGAAAACTTGTCATAATACTTATGTGTGGAATACATTATTATCATAGTCATTGGGAAACAGAAGAACTGCTGTTACCCAATAGCTTCTAGATGCCATCCTTTAATACAAATCAGATGAGAGCTGTTCATTTGCATAAAAAGTATACTTGTATTACCACTTACCATGAAGGTTTTCATCTTTTGCTAGCATAAAAGTGTATAAAATGCATATCTATATTCTCATCCAATATGCAGTTTTATATTTCCAACAAAGTTTATCTTTTGAACATCAAATGTAATGCCATATTTTTTCTTTCATGTTTTCTATGAATACTGTGAGTTATAGAAGTTTGGGGATAAATTTTTATGTACTGCAGGTGAAGAATCTAGTGCAGAATTAATGTGGATTTGATGGGACCTTCTGCATCCGTGTGTTGGCTTAATTTTGGAGACAGCATATAAAATTTTATTAGAACTTGATAATTTTACTAGCAACATGTAATATTTATTACTGGAAAAAGAAATTACAGTGTTTCAAAAATACTGCATAATGTTTATTGTTTTCCCTATCTTGTACAAGTATTTATTCCTTGCTACTTCTCAAGTAATCTGTTTCTTTCTCTTAGGTTTTATTGGTTGTATGCGAGACATTTATGTTGCTGGGGATTGGATTGATCCAAGAACTGTTGTGGATACTAAGCAAGTATCTGGCAAAGTATCTTTAGATAGCTGCTTATTGGTCAATTTGTGTAATAATCCTCAAGCTTGTGAGCATGGAGGTCGATGCTATGTTGAAAAAGGTGAAACATATTGTGATTGTGAGAGAACAGGATATACTGGAAGAACATGCCACTTCTGTGAGTTAAATAATTTCTAATGTTAGTAGATTTTGTGTACTATTTTAAATCTTTCAAAGGAAATAATTTGTAAATGTTTAAACGTATATAGAAGATTGCATGCCTTTTATTCAATTCATCTTTACTCAATAATTATCCTAAAAGAGGTATAGTTTTATTTTTACAATTGTATATGCAATCAATTCTAAAATTTTGTACATTTTATTAGATATTTTGCAGTTTAACTCAAAACTCTGTTGAATTACATATTTATGATCTCTTTGAAATAAACCAGCTCTTTATAAGCGCACATGTGAAGAACTATATCTTGTTGGATACAGAAAGAAAGGTATCTACACTATTGACATTGACAGAAATGGACCGTTACCTCCAGCACATGTGTACTGTGATATGGGTGATGAAAGCGGTAGTACAATTGCCACAAGAGTTGAAAATAACATGCCTCCAGAAATGGTGTGTAATATTGTTATCATAATTTTCATCAAGGCTTTATTAACTATCTCTTTTCTTTTCCCTTATTATTAAAAATAAATGTCTTGGTTTTTATGTTTGCTACCTCATAGAGCATTCTATATTTTTTGAAGTTTTAGGTAATTTAAGAATTGTAATTTGTTAGATTTATGATGATTTTATTTGTTGAATTGTTAAACAATTATGGTAAATCTGAAGTAATTTTGCAATATTTTGGTGATGAATTGGGTTTTGGTGGCAAGTGACTGTGTACATAAAGCTATTTCAAAAAAAATTTTTTTTCTAAATATTATTGTTATACACATAAATTACATTGTATGCAAAGATAGATTTTCTATTTAGCTGTCGATTTCTTTTTATTAATCCCACTTTTTGTAGTAAATTTTTGTTTTTGGTTTAATATATGCATTAAAAGATTCATATATCACATAATGTTGCAATGAAAATAGGGTTGAAAAGAATTAATTCAAGAGCAGTGATTAGGTTTTGGAATAACATTTTCATTTTCATTTTATTTTATACTGATAATAATTGCCAAAAACAGGAATTCTCATCAGTACTTTAGCATTTAACTTTTTAATTAGCAGCAAACTGAAGTACATTTACAAAATTAGCTGTTTTTATATGACATAAACATTGTTGCTATGTGCACTAATTTTGGTAGCACTATTGTAAAATATGTGTATGTTTTATTATTCTTTATTATTAAATGCACACATGTACACACATAGTTCCCAGGCGATGGTGCTATTATTGGGTCTTGATGTGCCAAAAAATATGACAGGCACATGACAGAAAAGTACTTCTTTCCTCATGCAAAGACCTGTTATATTACTAGTATTTAGGAATATGTAGGAATCTGGAAATTAATTAATTAATATTGAGTATTAATATTTAGGAATCTTGAAATTAATACTTCTTATTAAAAAATTCTTTTCACTGCACTGAAGAAATGAGTGCATTGAAAATGATATAGTAAAGATTGAAACTATTATTAATTGTATTTTATTATTAGATAAAAGTAATAAAATGCTGATGTTTCATTACACCCCCTTTGATAAAAGTTCTGGTGTGCTTTACATGAAAAGAGAAGGGGGGAATCTTATTCATGATTTTCTCTTTCTCAAAATTCAAATTTGAGAAATGAAATAAATTTTGCTTTGACTCTCCTGACAAAACATTGACGTACTTTTACAAGGGAAAAAAATCCCCCTTCCCCTACCCCTCTAAAATCTTACTCATAATTATCCTTTTTTCTGGTTTTAATGCCTACTCATAATTATCCTTTTTTCTGGTTATAATGCCTTCATTAAATAAAATTAATAAAATGACTCACCAGTGAATTAGTGAAATTAGTAAATTTCTTCTTTATTATATATATATTTCTTCTTTATTTCAATGGTGCGCTATCAGTATTTATTGTCCTTTTATTTATCTTAGGTTGTAAGAAAAGCTGGGATGCAGTCATTTTACATTGATGTCACATACAGGGAATTTACGCCAACTATGTTACAGTCGCTTGTAAAACATTCAAAAGCATGCAGTCAAAACATAAAATATGAATGTTTCAAGACACCATTAGGGTAAGTTGATTTTAAATATTGTAATTATTTCACATAGCTTTATTATGTTTATACATTGAAACCGTACGTAGTTAATGGATTAATGGATTTCAGCAATTGAGAAAGAATATGCAGAAAAGTGGTAGAAAACTATCTATTTTTATTATTAAAACTCACCTCTTTGTATGAAATAGTGGAATTTTCTCTGTTATTTGGATCATATAAATTAATTTCATATGATTTATTTATCAAGCACTTGCCTTTAGGTAAATACAGATTTCACCAACAGCAGAGACTTTTCTTTTCTGGCGATGATGCACTTCACAATCTTTCTTTAAAGATTTATTAAAGCAACAACATCAGAAAGCAAACTACACATTCAAAAAATAAAATAAAAACTTTTAAATAAATAAATAAATAAATAAAAAAAATCTTTATTTTATTTAAAATACAAAAAATAAATAACTGAGAAATAATGCCATTGGTAAATTTTTTTTAAAAAATTTAAATATAAAAGTAGCATTTGTGATCAGAAACAGAAAAACCTACTCTCTTCATATTTTAATTAAAAGCAGAAATTTTTAACATTATTAAACTTTTTTTATGCAGATCATCTCTTTCTCGTCTCCACATGAATTCAGGCAGATAATATTCCATGTGATGGTGACTTTTTCCTCGATGTTTATTGTTACACCATTTTGCATTTGTTCTCAACTGCTTTAAAAAATATCAGGCTTTAACAAAATTATTCCATGTGATGGTGACTTGTTCCTCGATGTTTATTGTTATACCATTTTGCATTTCTCCTGAACTGCTTTAAAAAATATCAGGTTTTAACAAAATTTTCCCGCCACCACAAATATCATCTGTGCAAACAGTTTGCATTGGCATATTTAATCATATTTTGTAAAACGATTTTTGGCATTTGAAAGAAAGAGACTTGCTTTTAGAGTACTGTGTTGTGAAATTTATGAAAAAGTATTGCTATCATTAAGTAAAGGTATCTGAAATAGAACTATCACACTAAGAGATTAGAACCATCATTTACTTCCAGTTCTGTTGAAAAAAAGTCAGCTACAGAATGTCACCAAATCATGTTTACAGCTTTAGGTACTAGCATTGTATCATATGACACTGTAAAAGTTTGGTACCAAAGTTCAAAAACAAGGACTAGCCATTCAAGAAGCAGCAGAGTCGTAGCTAGGGTTATCAGCGCCCAAGGACAACTGAAGATTTCGTGCCCCCTGCTGCTTGCCAAGGATAGAAAACATTTAATTCTAATAACATCAGTTTGGCACCCCTTAGATTTTCTGCACCCGGGGACAGATGTCCCCCCTTGCACCCCTCTAGCTACGCCCCTGAGAAGCAGAGTGCTGTGGTGGGCCTGTTTATGTTGATGAGGCCTGCCTGCGAGAACTTGTGGTAGAAGATCAGTATGTAACCACTAGAGAACTTGCTAAGGAGTTAGACATTAGTTGCGTTATGCATCACATAAACTTGACGTACAGGTGCAATCACTGAGTGACGCATTAGCTGACTCTAGCAGATAAAGACAGACATGTTCGGACCTGCACTAATCTGCTCGAATATCAATATGAGGACAAAATTCTGGACCAGATCATCACTTGTGAGGAAAAGTGGATTTACTTCAACAACACAGGCTGAAGAGGGGGTTGGTCTGTGCCTGGTGAGCCATTTGGCAGTGTCCCAAAGTGCAGTTTGACTAATAAAAAGATCATCCTTTGTATCTAGTTGGATCTCATGGTATTATACGCAAAGAGTATCTGAAAAAGTTAAAAACATCAATAGTAAGGTGGAGAGTGAGATGCTAGTCTGTGTTTACACTGCTTTTAAGGAAAAACGTCGAACTGAGTTCCAGTACAAAAAGGTAATGTTCCTTCATTTGTGTTGTTTAATGCAAGACCACATATATTTGCATTCACAGGGCTTAATTTCTAAAATCAGGAGTGCCGGAGCTCTATGGAAGGCTGTCAGGAAGGCGTAAAAATTAATAAAATAAATAATAAAAAACAAGATGACTAATAATTTAAATATTAAATTTCAGTAAAATATTTTGATATAATTAAAAAATTAATAAATGATTAACTGCATGATAAATAGTTAAATAAAAGACATAAAATGTCACGCCTTCATCAGCTGGACTCGGTATGAACTCAAGATTTTTTCCCACACCCATTATATAGCTCTGAATTGCTCCTTCGGATCTCTACTTTTTTTCACACCTGCAGGTCTAGATCTTGCTGGTGCTATCTCCCATTTTGCTCAGGATGCACATAATGAGGTTGATCTGTTTTTGGACTTACAGCCACCAGGTTTCTGGGCTGAAGTTTTGAAAAATCTACCAAAACATTGGCAGAAAATCAAAGATTTGGGTGGTGATTACTACCTGCACTAAAGGTACTGCTTTCATTCCCCCTAACTTTATTAAGAATTTTTTTTTTAGGGGAAAACTTTTGTTACAACCAAATAGTTCAAACTTGTACCTCTTTCATAGGCAAATTCTAAATTTTTATCATAATTAAGCATACTTGAATCCTAATCAAGTAACAACATTGGTTTTTAGAAATCTGTATGATCAATGAAGAGAAACTGTTTTAATGTCAGTGATGGTAGCTAAAATAATATTTGCTGATTTTTTGTTTTTATCTGCCTAAAGGTAAAATTCCATAAATCTTGAATCGTCAATTTCACTAATAGTCTCTACAAAAGAGTTTTTACCAATATATCAGGTAGGCCATTGGCCGCTCGTAATTTTTAAAATAGATCAAGGGTGCATGAAGACCATGTCCGAAGACAAAGGATGGTCGGGATGGCAAAGCCTCGAGGTCAAGCTTCTGTTTACTGCATTGGAGTGAGGAGAAGTCCTTTCACTAATGGCAAAAATCCTGTCTATAGGTGTTGAAAGGTTATTCGCCGAAGTCAGTCACGTGAGAGGTCACCCTCCCAAGAACTGATCCCGTGAGATGCTGCTTGAAAACAGTGGGCTGTGAATTGAGTTATATTTTTGTGAAAGTAAAATAAAGTCCTGTAATATTCTGCATAATTATTTGAAAGGCATGTTTAATTTTCATCTTCTGAAATTTGTACAATTCATATGGCTGCTTTAAATCCTGCAGTTAGTTTTTCTAAGGTAGTCTTTACTTTTTTGATACGATCAATATGTTCGATGATGGTTCCTAACAACTTTTGGACTTTTTCATCTTGGAGCTATGAACTGCTTCATTGAATTCATTTGGGATTTCAGCCTTTCTTGACCGTGTTTTTTCACTGTAGAGTTTTCTACTAGGTTTTTCTTCAGATATTTCAGCAGCAATTAATTGCGGGAAGTCTTCTGCTTTTGGGATGGAAGGTTTAGTTTTCTGCTCTGGTTTTTTCTCAAATTCGCATCGGTATTCAGGGCATCCACGATAGCTACAAACATGTTTTTCTTTGCAGAAAATGCAGGTGGGTTTTTCTTCTTCTTTTAACGTGCAAACATTGCTTCTGTGCAGTCCACCGCATTTACAGCATATTTCTGGGTTTGTGCGTAGGTGCTGGGAGTGTCCCCACTCCTGGCACCTAAAACACTGCGTAGGTCTTTTCTTAGGATTCCATTTTTCAATGCTGATATTTATGCTGAACATATTAATGAGGCTGTAAATCACTTGTCCATTTGTGGTTTTCTTTAATTCTAGCAGCCACATTGGGAGTTTCTCGAAATTGTTTTGCGAGATCTTTGGAATTGTTTAATTTTTACGATCGGAAATTTCTTTCTTTGAAGATCTTCAAAGATTGACTCTTCAGGGGTTTTATCAGGTAAATTTTTCAGTACTACTTTTATTGGCTTTTCCCAGCTTAGTTGGTAGGTGTGGAAAGGTACCCCTCGCTTGTTAAGCATTTCTGTAATTGCATGATACTCTTCTGCACCTTTCAACTGAATGAAGATAGTTTGACCCTTCATTTGTGCTTCAAATTCATCAATGCAGTTTTCTCTTAGATATCCTTCAACTTTAATCCAGTCGATTTGTCCTTGCTGAAATACTATGGGGGCGGAGTTTCATCTTCTGTGGCTCCTCCTTCTGCAGCGTTAATTTCAGGATCTAATCTTTCGAAGCGATTTTTTTTTTTTCAATTTCCATTGGTTCTGAGTCTTGGGGTGGTTTTGCAAATTTCTTTGGTGATTTCCATTCTCCTTCTTTATAGTTTGTTCCCTTATCTTTTTCTTCCTGCTCTGCTTCTGCTCCTTGTTTTCCTGTTTCTTTCTCAAAATAATACAGAGACTTCCTGCTCGGTTGTCATCTTTTTGATTGCTTCTAAGCCAAATTTTGGTATTAAATCCGCTTGCTCCTGAACAGATAGATCATATATGTTATCCGTATTGTACCTAGTCTTCAGCACTTCAAGTAATTCTTCCTGTACATTCCTTGCCGTTTTTGCTTTCTTGATTTTCTTTTTCGGAGATTTGATGAAATCTTCTTTCCTTAGCTTGTGTGACTTCGTTGATCTGAAAGATCTATCTAAATCCGTATCAGTATCTTCTTCGTCTGTTTTAGACGATGGTGTCCTAAAAATGGACATTTTTGTGTACCTGAGGGTACCTAAATCAGTTAAAATAACTTCGAACATAAAATCACTAGAAACTGAGCTGTCCGCCTACTGGACTGGGACAGTCTGCGCGAATGTGAGTCTAATGTAAAATTCCATTATGATTATTTGTAAATTTAAATAACAAAGTCTGATGTGGACACCACATGACTCCCTTGTATGGCCTATTAAATTATACACATTTTTTGCTTCATTTCATTTAAACTTATTTCCTGGAATTTCGTTACAGATATATTTATCATTCAATTAATTCAGTTTTTTATTTGTTGGTAAGTCAAAAATACATAAAAACTTAGAGCATTGTTAAAAATTGTAAAATACAGAAAAACGTAAAACACGAAGTACAGTTAAAAACAGTTGAAAGAAACAATTTTTACAAATAAAATTATAGTTTCTATGCAAAAACAAGCATTTTAGCCAGTGAGGAAGACAGATTTTTTGGTGCGAAAAATTGAAAGTTTACTTTTGATCCAACTCAGCGAAAGGACACTGAAGTTGCTGCACAAGCCAACTTAATTCACTATTCAACTAAGAATTTCAAATGTAAACTAATGGCGGTCTTGTTAGGCTTAGTACCATATAAACAAATTTTAAATTCTTGTTAATCCTACAACAAATCTTTACCAGAACATCATGAAGAAATCTCTTCTAAATCCATTTTACAATCTGTTTTGAAAACAGAGTTCTTTATTCTGTCCATGCATACTGATGTCGTGCAAAAACATCTTTGAAATAGATTAGAGTGGTTGAAGTGGATATTTTCATTGAAATATGGTAACCAAAATTTTTCACGATTACAACACTTCCTTTACATTATACAAATAGTTATAAACAATTTAAATTTAGTTTTGTAATTTTAATAAAAGTATATGCAGAGTAATAATCATTTAATGTCATTAATAGAATTATTAAATTTTTAATTAGTTTTTTTTAATATTTTTTTAAGCTTACGGACTTATACTTGGATGAAATCATCGGGTAGTCATGAATACATTACAAGCATAGGCAGCCAGTCAGAAGGATGCAAATGTGCAGAAAAGCATGAATGTGCAAATACTTCACTTCTATGTAACTGTGACATTGTAGATTCTCGATGGCGTGTGGATGAAGGAGACTACACAAACCCAAGTCATTTGGGCATAACTAGAATTTATATTCTTCAGCCAGAAAATTTAGAGCCAGGAGCTGAAGGGCGACTTACTCTGGGCCCTCTTGAATGTGTAGAGACTGGTAAATTTTTTAATTGTGTTCTAAACTTTGAAATTGGTTCAAATAGTGCTTTCATATTTTTTTCTTTATGAAATATTTCTAAGTTGTAATGTTGAAGATGCTGTACATATTTATACTGAATGGAATTCTATTAGGAAAGCATAACACTTTCAAGATGACATGCCTTTGTTTAAGACATTCCCTGGGAACGAAGGAGAGCCGAAAGGAATGCTCCCATAGGATGGAGGGTTTTGCATTGCTAAGCCTAACTTTTAAGGGGGAGATCTTTAAAAAAGTCATAACATCATAATTTTTGGTATCATTTTAAATTATTATTTAAGCTATCATATCTGTTAAAATAAGCATTTAATAGTCTTTCTTCTTTACATGAAAACATTAAAAAACAGCTTACTTTAAAAATAATTTTTGGATAAACTATTCGAATTAGTTTTAATTATTAATTCTAACATTAATGAAATGCTAAGCATAGTGATCTTCAGACTTTCATTTCAGTGAACCCATGAATCTATAATTTTTTTAGGGACGAGACACCCCTTGATCTCTAAAAAATTAATTATTGAAAGCATTGAAAATATTTTGTTGTTATTATTATACACTTTAAGTAGAGACTAAAAGTAATTTTTTCATTATTTATTTTACTCATATAAACAGATCTACTTCACATTATCTTAATAATAGAAACAAAAATTTAATTATTTTGAATGGCTTATAATCCATGTGGTATTAAAAAATCCTTTCAAGATTTGATTATAAATTTTGGAAACCCTTAAAGAGTTGAAAAAAACCCCAGGGTCACATGGAATTCAATTTGAAGACCACTGCAGTAAAAGATGCAGGTAGGAAAAGAAAATTCTTACTCATTAAAAAAAAATTGAGCATATTAAAGTGTGCATGTGATACATTTGTTTTAAAATTTTATATTTTCTTAAGTACTCCTAAATTACAATGACAATTTTAAAATTAGTAATTTTTGTTTATTTATATATATATATACGAGGGTTGGAACTTTAATAGTGTCAACACAGCTGAAAAAACGCTACGTAACAAAACCAAAGAATTTCGCGTATACCACATGTGAACATACCTACCTTACCTCTCAGCAAAAAGAATCGTCCTGCCTACATCACGCGCATGCGGAGTGACGCGAAGAACGGATCCTTGTATTAGCTCGCGGTCTAAAGTAAGTGTTGTCAGGATGTTTTCAAAACAAGAACAACGATGTTGGATAAAAATTGAATGTGACAGAGGTTGTACAGCACAACAGTGTCATCAAAGCCTTCAAGAGGCTTGCGGGGAATCTGCATTGCCTTACAGAACCATAGCAAGATTGGTGAAAGCATTCAATGAAGGACGCCAAAACGTGGCAGACATGCTGCGGCCAGGTCGTCCGAGTGTCAGCGATGCAGACGTGCAAGCTGTTGCCGCACTAATGGACAGTGATCGCCACCAAATGATTCGTCAGCTGGCCGGACAAACAGGATTAGCACATACGACTGTGCTGCACATTCTGAAGGAGCGCCTGTCCATGAGAAAAATTGCTTCACGATGGGTTCCACATCAGTTGACGGAAATGCAGAAATGGCTATGATACGATGCTGCCCGAACCCACGTGGAGCGCTATGAGTGCGAAGGAGATGCTTTTTTATGCCGTATCATTACGCTGGATGAGACTTGGGCCCGATCGTAGCAGCTAGAACTGAAACGTCAGTCAAACGAATGGCGTCATCACGGGTCACCACGACGTTCGAAATTACGTCAGAACCCCAGCAATGTGTAAGTTATGGTGATTCTCGTGTACGACTGTGATAGTGTCATCCTAATGCATACCGTTCCCCCACAGCAGACCATCACTGCCCAGTATTACTGCTCATTTTTGGAGCACAGTCTCCAACCAGCTTTGAGAAAAAAACGGCGACACTTTCTGCACAACGCTCCTCTCATTTTGCATGACAATGCTCGGCCGCATGCAGCGCAAGCTGTGACTGATTTGTTCAAGCGATGAGACTAGGAAGTGCTTTACCATCCACCATACTCCCCAGATCTAAGCCCTTGTGACTATGACTTAATTCCTAAGATGAACGAACCACCACTCGCTTCCAAACTGTTCCTAAGATTCTTGCGGCAGTAGACTGACCCATTCAAACTATCAACAAAACAGGCGCTGCTACAGGTATTCTGTGACTTCCACATCATTGGAAACGAGTTGTACACAACGCTGGCGACTATATTGAAGGACTGTAAAACATGGTGACATGAATCACTTTTGTATTCCTTGTAAATAAATAGTTGCCACTATTAAAGTTCCAACCCTCGTGTATATATATATATATATATATATATATATATTAAAACTCCTGTTGTCTCCTTGGTTATGCAAATATTTTTACATAATAATTAAATACTCCCCAAATAAAACGCATAGCTTGATATCTATGGAAATCTTAATTAAAAATATGCTACATTCCCCCTTTTAATTCTAGATACGCAAGAGTATGTTATAACATTTAAGACATGGAATTCCTATATAGAAGTACCAGGATGGCGAAGAGGTGACATTGCTTTCAGCTTTAGGACATCAAATAGCCAAGCTGTTTTGATATACCAAGCCTCCATTCTTTATACTCATGGATATCTTCGAGTGTTGCTAATAAATGGTAGTTATTTTTTGTTTTGATTGTATGTCATTTTTGCAAAACAATATTTATTTTTTATTTCAGGACAGAATATTTCAAATATTTATCTAGTTATCTGTTTAAAGGGTAATTTTATCACTTTGTCACAAAATTTGTATTAATATAATTCATAACTGTATAATAAAATATTACATTGCAAATTTGAGTACTATCTGTTGGGAGTGATTTTTTTTTCTATATGTGATAAATGATTAATAGAATTTGTATTAATAGCATTTTATGAGAAGGAAATATGGGAAGTAAGGATGTTACTTGCCTAGAGAGAAATGCTCATGCAGTATACTGTTATCATAATACTTTTAGTATGAAAATTACATTCTATATAAAAATTACATTCTTCAAAGTTATTTTGATTTGCCTTATCGCATAAGATGAATTGAAAAACTGATAAAAGTTTAGTAAATTATTTTCATGTTTATACATTTTTCTAATTTTCTGTTGTAAGTGTTGAATAATGAATGTGGTGTGATCTCTGGTGCACTAATGGAGCCATTCCATATAATGATGTAGATAACTGATTTGTATTTAAGTTATGTTGTGTCTGACTGCATTTGAACTAAAAGCACATGTATTATAAATATGCAAGGAGTTCTATTAACACAGTGACAACAATTGACAATTAATATTGAATGCACAGGAACAAATCATTTGGAGAGAAAGTGATTATCCTCATTATGTGAGGATCTTGCTAGTGACAAGAGTTTCTCTAGTTGAGTGTTTCAAAGGCACTCTATGATCATGCTGTGTCTGAAACAGTTTTCAGACTGAATTAGCCTTTTAAATTGCTCGGTTGTATTTTATGTCCTCCGACTTCTTATAGTTGAAGGGTATATCAGAGGCCCTGACAACAGACACAGCACAGATTGCCAAAATACCTGTTGCTGGCTGTGAAATTATGACTCTTGTAATGTCATGTGGAAGCATTAATGAACAAGTTACTACTCCTGCAATATCGGAGCATATGGTCTCACATCTTGTAACAGCTCGAAGACTAGGGCTCTGCAGGGACCCATATTTATTTATAGATTTTTATTACTTATCTAAATGTTGAATGGATGCATCTAAATTATAATTAGGTTAACCCATTAACTGCCAAAACTAAAATGAACAATTTTTCCCTTATACAAATAATAATGAGTATTAAATTAAGTATTTATAACATAAATTTATGTTGAAAATAAAGAAAATGCTCTTACGTGTGGAAAGATTAGTGTTGTGTTCACACAACATCAGCGGAATAAGAATACAGATATTTAGTGAGTATTTATTGTACTTGTGTGCTGGATTACTTTTTAGCTGTATAATGTTTTAGAAATCTAAAAATCACTTTACTTGTAATTAATTTAATATTAAAATTTACATTGTATTTCTTTTACAAATACAGGTTATTTTCAATTGAAATGTTGAAGCATGGAAAGCTTCATCACAATCAGGATGTAATGCTTTATTACATATTTTGCATCTATAAACAGTTTGGTTATGGCATTCTTTATAACGAAGTTTTCTGTTATTGTCGGACTTTACGATAAAATGTCTACCATCTCCTTTCAGTGGCTTCTGAATGTTGAATTTATTATATCTTCCTGTTGCTGATCTGTTTCTGGCTAATTCTACAATTTCAATAGGAGATTGCAAAAGGAAGATGTAATCTTCATGTCTGAAATGTAAAAGAAACTTTTCAATTTCCAAATATAGAATATTTCCAAATGTAGAATATTCAAATATATAGTTTCCAAATATAGAATATTTGGAATATTTGGAAATAAAATTTCCAATGAAACTTTTTAATTTTCAATAATAGAAAGTCGCGATATGTTCTGTGTATTTGTCAAGGATGCATCAATGTAATTAGTAAATATTGGCCACCACCATTTTTTGTCACGAACTCTTATTCTGTTATTGGTTACTAAATTGGTGCATAAATCAACTTCTCCCATTTTGGAATTGTGTTTTCAATAGGATGTAACTGATATTCAAAAACCTTTTTCCTGGAATTGTGTTTTCAATAGGATGTAACTGATATTCAAAAACCTTTTTCCTTTACGTTCTTGAATAATGGGAAATACTTTTTAAGGGCTGAATTTTTCCAGATGTTGAACCAACAGTTAGAACCGAATTGTTGTTCCATCGGACAAAAATTTTGTTTTTCTGTTCATAATGGAAACCATAATAGCCCCTGTGTTTCTTACGGACACATTTTATCATTTGTTATGGGCATATTTGTATGTGGTTTTTTTAATTGTTCCTGTAGCACTAAATCATTTATTTTTTAGATGACAGAGAAGTTGAAATCATACCTGATGGTTACGTTTTTTATGCATTTGAAGTTTCAGTTTTCTATTTTTTAAACTTTTTCATATGATTAGCATTGTTTTTAGAAGGCTGAAATCTACTTCTTATGTGCACTTATACATCCCCAGCAGTATTATTTGGTAAAATATCATTATTATTATGCAAAGCATTATGATTCCCTTCTGCTTTGTCACTAGCTTCTGCAATTTCTGATGAAACAAACACAATATCGTTTCATTCTGGTCATTATCATCATATGTTTCTTTATCAAAAAGTCTTTAAAGGACTTCTTTAATGTAAGGTACCTGGTTGTCTGTCAACCAGGGTATCTAAAGGCATGAGTAAATAAGGAGAATACCCTCTTCCCGTTGGCGTTGCACTAATGCAACACCTATTTTCGATTACATCTCCACACAAATACAAACAGCTGATTGATGAAATTTTCTTATAAGAGGTGACCTTGGCTGAAAATAGATCACCCCTAAAGATGGCGATTCTTTTGTTAATTTTTTTCAGCAAAAATACCTGGTCAAAAATTTTAATTAAATTTTGTGTCAAGTACGAGACTAATTATGAGGTGTATTCAGAAACTAAGTACCGTAAAAAAAAAAAAAAAAAAAAGTAAAACAATTTTTGCGAATCCAATTTTATTTTTACATGAAAATACATGTCTTAAACTATTTTTCAACATAGTTTCCGCCAATGATTAAACACTTGTCATAGCGGGTGACCAGTTTTTGTATACTATCATCAAAGAAACTTCCCGGCAGTTTCGATAACCACGACTCCACAGCATTTTTCGTGTCATCGTCAGATCCAAAGCGCTTGCCACCAAGCTCGCGCTTCATGTGCAGGAACAAGTGATAGTCGGACGGCGCCAAGTCCGGGCTGTACGGCGGGTGATCGAACTGCTCCCAATGAAACTGTCGAATTAATGATTGAGTGACACCAGCAGTATGGGGCTGAGCATTGTCATGGAGCAACACAATTCCTTTACTGAGCATTCCTCTTCGTTTTTTTTTTTTAATGACACGCCTTAGTTTTGTTAAAGTCTCACAATATCGTGCCGCATTAATGGTTTCACCTCTGGGAAGAAATTCAGTAAGCCTTTCCTATCCCAGAAGACAGTGCACACGATTTTTTGTGATGACATTGTCACTTTGAACTTTTGTTTTTTTGGAGAATGAGTGTGTCTCCACTCCATCAATTGTTGTTTCGATTTTGGTGTGAAATGACACACCCAAGTTTCATCACCTGTCACAATTTGGTTTAAAAAGTTTTTTCCCTCATCACTGTACCGCGTGAGAAATGTCAAGGCACTACCAAGTCGCTTTGTTTTGTGAACATCAGTGAGCATTTTTGGAACCCATCGGGAACACAGTTTGCGATAATTGAAGTGGCCAGACACAATTTCGAACAAAACAGTACATGAAATTTGTGGAAATGCCCCTGAAAGAGTTGTCATTGTGAAGCGTCTGTTCTCATGAATTGCTTCATAAACTTTCCTTACCAAATCATCGGTGACAACAGAAGGCCGACCACTCCGAGCCTTGGCGTGGACATTTGTTCGACCTGCATTAAACATTCTTACCCACTTTCTCACCATTCCGTCACTTATCGCGTATTCACCATAAACTTCTGTCACTTGACGATAAATTTCGGCCGGTTTAACATTCCTCACATTCAAAAATTTAATCACTGCACGAATCTCACGGTCAGCAGGAGAACTAATTGTCTTAAACATTTTGAATGTGCACAGCAAACTGAAAACACAACATAGAACAACCAAAATGGCGACAATTGAAAGTCAGTGAACAAGAAAGACTAGTGCGCATGCCCGTGACGCCTACCACAGCGCTGCGACAGTGCTAGAATGAAACGGTACTTAGTTTCCGAATACGCTACGTATTATGAACAAAATTATTGTTGAATATAAACATTTTTATAAAGAAATAATCTTCATAATATTCCCTACAAAAAAGCATATGCTGGTAAAAAATATCTTTGGTAGTTATGCTTTTGTACACATTTATTTTGACCGTTGCATTAACACAACACCAGCGGCTAATTTGTTAAGAAAATTCTGCATCTGAAAAATGATTTCTTTTATCATTTAAGTATAAAACAGAATCTTGCTTCAAAAATTTTTTTTCTTGTATAAATTACTTAAGTTTTTTGATGACATGAAGGTCAAATTATATGAATTATTATTTGATTTAATTATATGATATGTATTGATAAATGTTTTAAGTGGAAAATGAAAGAAGCGAAAATTAAATTCTTTATCTACTACAGAAGAATGTGATGAAACTAAGAACGTTTCTTTCTGTAATAATATGATTCATGCAAATTAGTTATCTAGAAATCACTTAAGAACATTTTTTGATTTCAGGTAGTCAACCAATTAAAAAGTACATGCTTTGAAACAAATTTTTAGCTAGAGTGAACTAATGAAAATAAAAAAGAATGAAAAGTGTATTTATATTATACCCATAATCTTGCCAAACTATCTAAAACATCCATGAAATTCCAACAGCAAATAATTTATATGGCCTTCATAAAGCAAAATCCTGACTAAATAACTGATATATGAAATAAAGATTGTGGGATCCCAAAAGATATTTGATTTGTGTTAAAGTGTTATATAAATATAAGGTATTTTTTGTCAAATAGATTGGGATATATTAGAATAAAATGAAGTGATGAATGCAAGTGACGTACACAACTATTTATCATTTCACAAATGAGCAACTGTAGAACATTAATTTGAATTAAATCTTCAAGTTATTGAAATTGAGAGGTTAAAGAAAGTAAATGGTAGAAAAGACAGATGCTTAAATTAGTGAAATTTTCAAAATGTCAGAAATTCTGAAAGGAAAAGCAGCTTGAGATTAAAGATTAATAATTTTGGTCCCAATCTTGCTGTCTTTTATACCAGTGAAATAATTGTCCCCTTTCTTTAAAAAAATATATATATATATATATTGGGATCTGGGCACTTAAGGTATCTCATATTTATCAATCCTGATAAAATTAAGGAGCATCAATGAATCCAGTCAGTTTGCTGTAGATTTCTGTCATATGTTCAAGTGATGTAATAAATTTGTTTAAAGAATATATTTTTAATATGCGGTCTTGTCAGTGAAAGCCTAAAATAAGCATTGATTGTATATAGTTTTAGTGCCTTTTGACTGAGTGTAGCAGTGCAAAATTAAAAACTAATTTAATTATTCTGAGATTTTTTGTGTTATCTTTTTTCCTTGTTGATAATAACTGTCTTGTAATTTGCTTCTGTTATAAAGTTTTATAATAAGTGTATTGTAGTAACCATATTGTTAATGTATTGTAGTAACCATAAAATGTTGCAGGAATTTTTCTCCTATTTATTTATAATTAATGTACTTGAATAGTTTTTCAACTGAGAATTGCAATTGAGCTCTCAGTTTTAAATAATCAGTTTTACTGTATTAATAGTATTGCCTTTAAACATTAAAAAAGTATTGTTAATTTGAGGTAATTTGAATAGTTAGTCAATTGAGAACTGTAACTGAGTTCTCTCAGTTATTACTATTATCAATTTGGCAATATTAATTATAATGCTCTGGAGAAAATTTCAAATATTATTTGTTAATTTGATGTAGAGTGTATTCTGTTCTAACAAAAAGTGTTGTTCATTAATTATGTAACTTTTCATATTGTGTAATTGTATTTTTACAATGAAAATCTTTGCAAAGATTCATGGAATTGTATTTGTAGAATGTTGTAATACCTTATGTCATAAGAGATATTAGCAAAACTGTGAGAAATTCAATTTAAATTGTGTTAAATATTTTGTATGTGATATTAATTTGTACTTTTATTTTCAATTAGATCATGAACTCTCTTTTGAGTTTACTGTTGGCAGTCAACCACGAAGTGTGATAGTAAAATCTCGGCGAAAATTAAATTCGGGTGAATGGCAACAAGTATGGGTAGACCATGATATGCATCATATGCGGTTCACTGTCAATTTAGATTCTGCAATGGTGGATTATGGAGAATCACATGGTGTGGGACCATTTGAAGGACCTCTGTATGTTGGTGGCGTCCCAGAGTAAGTTAAAGATTGTTCTAAATTTTAATGCAATGATTTAGAGTTTTACATTATATAGACATTGATATGCATTAAAAAATTAATGTATATGTAATGAAGCAAACTTAGCTATACTGATTGCACAGATATTAAAGATGCAGATACTGTTATATTGTAAAAGCGTATATAGCATAAATATGTACAATCTTGATCCATAATGAAGAGCAAAACTGACATTAAAGGCAGATTCTTTATTTCACTAAACATTTTATTGCCACAAACAAATTGGGCTGCTACATGCTTACACTTTTGGTAGCTCTGTAGTAAGAAGAGAGTAAGTAGTAAGCAGCAGTCCAACTAGGGTGAGCTAAAGAAAGCTTGTGTTGATGATGAAATCTTAATTCATAATGAGTTAGTTTTGGTTCTCAAAAATAAAATTTTAATGAAATTATTTATCTTAAGCAAAATATGTTCTTTTCTCCTTCATATCTCCAATACAGCAGAAAAAGACAAAACAATCTTTGTGTCATTTTTAAATAATCAAATGACTAATTTATTCTATTACCATGCTACCAGTTTAACATTTTAATGGTCATCAACAAGCTGAGGTTTCTTTCCTGTTATGCATCATGGTGAGCACAGACGAACACAGCTCACATTACTTATTTACTAAATACACTAAATTTATGATTGACAGATATCAGGTGTATTTGGGAAGAAAGAAGTGCTTAATCTCACTAGTACAAAAAGATTAAATTGCCACACAGCCTAGGTTAACTGAGGCATAGCTCCCACATGTTTCTGAAATGTTTGCACAGGGGGATCAACTAGCATATGTTTGTATTTAGCGATATACAATTGCTGCATATTATAGTTAGATTTCATTTGTGTGCAAACAACCTCTTTATTTCATTCTTTCATGGGATTATGATCCAAAGGATCGAACTGGCCATTCAGACATGCCAACAATGCCGATCCTAGTTCATTTGGCTGCACATGTGCAATTTAAAATTTGCTGCCATTTTATGCAGAAATGTAATGTGTTTGATAATCATTTAACTGCCCTTAAATTTGGCTGTACACCTTTTTGCCCCGTGCTAGGATTGGCCCTGCATGCCGAATTCATTATTATACACAAAGAAACATTTTAGATAGTCATTTCTATCCCTTTCCCCAGAGAGATGGTGTTATGTGTGCCCTTCTTCGAAATAGGTGGTGGATGTAAAGATGTACCGTAATTTCGCACGTATAGTCCGTGGACTATCTGTGTTTAAAATGCGAATTTTTGAAGCTGCGGACTATCTACCAGTGCGGATAATACGCTGGTTGTTCATGGTTAAAATCGTTGAAATTTAAAAAACACGCTGTCGTGAACTGCCGATGATCAAATATAAAAAAAGCGTGAGATTCCAAGAAAACATTCGTATGTATTGTATTCATAGTAAACCATAGAGCATAGTGGAGAACGAATGAGTAGTAGCAAGTAGAGCTCATAAAATCCAGGCTGGCGCATCAAGCAATGCCGTGATATGAGCACTCACTTAGCGCAACCAGAGTCTTGTATCCCAGTATCCTTTACACTGCTTTAGCGCAACTGCCGGGAGGGAGAAAAGTAGTTGATGCATTAATTCGGTTTTTAGGAGCCTTAGTAGCAAGTACCTGGAGTACAAAAAAAAAAGTGTGATTCGTTTACTTATAGCGTGATTTGGCAACACCGAGTGAGTGGGGTCGAAAGTCACATTTCATTACCACTTATCACGAGGAGAGCACGCTGCACAGTGTTTTATTTTCGTATTTTGTCTTTCATCTTTGATAACGTTGATGAAACATTGCCAGAGTTTTGCTGTTGAGTTTAAACTCAAGGTAGTTGAGAAAGCTGAAAAAGATTGAAATAGAAAAGTGGGCTGTTATTTTGAAGTGAACGAGAAAGCGGTGAGAAATTGGCGCAAACAAAAGGATGTGTTAAAAAGCATGGGAAGAAAGTGATCCAATCAGCACAGAAAAGTAAAATGGACAGCTTTAGAGGAAAATTTACTGAGATGGGTTCTCGACCCAAGAAATGCCGGATGCTCGAGATGGGTTCTCGACCAAAGAAATGCCGGATGCTCCATTTCAACAGTTAAAATCCATCTCTGAGCAAAGTCCATGGCAGAAGAGATGCAAATAATGGATTTCAAGGGAGGAATAAATTGGGTTTACCGCTTCATGCGTCGTAAAAACTTGAGAGTTCGCAGCAGAACGACAATGTGTCAGGCTGTTCCGGACGACGTAAATGAAAAAAAAAAAAAGCTTCTTTCCTTCAGTTTACAAGGAAAGTTATCTCAGAAGGGAAATATTCCCTAAAAAATATTATAAATATGAACGAAGTTCCATTAACATTTGATTGCCCACCGAATCACACCGTCGATACTTGTGGCGTGAAAACAATATCAGTAACAACAACTGGTCAAGAAAAGACCCAATTCACAGTGATGCTCGCCTGCTGTGCTGACGGCACAAAGTTGAAGCAGCTCTTAATCTTTAAGAGAAAACAATTTGCAAGGAAAATTTTCCTCGAAGCGTCGTAATATGGTGCAATGAAAAGGGTTGGTGCAACGAGGACATTATGCTCGATTGGTTTCAAGAAGTTTGGAAGAAGAGAGAAGGTGCCTTTTTCAATTCCAAAGGAGTACTAATTATGGATTCCATGAGGGCGGAGCGTGTGTAAAGGCGGAAGCTAAAAAAAATAACGGTGCTGAACTTAGTGTTATTCCAGGAGGTTTAACAAAAATCCTGCAACCTCTGGATATTAGCGTGAACAAAGTTTCAAGTCCCACGTATTTGCTTGCTGGGAGATCTGGATGTCGGAAGGTTTACATACTTCCACAAAAGGAGGAAATATGAGACGCGCTTCATACACTGAAGTTGCCGAATGGGTCGATAAATCCTGGAAAAGTGTTAAAGTGTCAACCATCCGATCGGGATTTATAAAAGCCAGGATTGTTAGTGAAAGTGAGGAAATCACTGACAGTGAAGGTAGTAATGCTGAAAATGAACTTTTGGGACTGTGTATGTATCCAAATGATCAGAAGGTTGTTGATGCTTGTTCCTTGATCTATTGTACCAAGATATTTTACTGTACATTTATTTACAATTTATTTTAAGTCGTATGCGACCTGGCATATTTACAAGCATTATGCCTCCTGGCATGTACATAATAGGCATATTCTGCCACCTGGCATTTGAATTGATACATCATACTAGTTTTCTGCCACCTGACAGATACGATGCAATTACCTCAATTAGCGGTAATACGCCCGACATTTTGGCGTGTCCGCTCCCTTACGTTCTGTTACGCAACTAACTTTTTGTGCAGTGCGTCCTCTGGGCACAAATCACCGAGGAGGCCAAAACATCCCCCCCCCCGATGAATTACATTCTTCTTAATATAATCTTCAATATATGCAAACAAGTAAATGAAAAATATAGAAACTGAAAACATACAAAGACCTTCAAAAAGTATAAAATTACATGTTACACTTACCAATCTTCTAGCAAAACATCTTATATCGTACTATATTGAAACGTTAACTATGAGGGTTAAACTAGAACAAACAAATAAAATTATTAGTACAATAAGAAATGAAAATAATAATAAAACATATTCAATATGAAACAAACACTTAAGTTAATGTTCTTCAACTGGTAAAAGACACAGTTTGGTAACAGGACGTTTAATGTCCCCGTGCACAGTTTTTAGTCTAACCACTCGGACATTATTGTCTCTTCCAGAAAACACTTCTATTACTCGCCCGAGTTTCCAACGTAATGAAGGCATATTATCTTCTTTAATGATAACCAAGTCATTTAGACGAATATTTCTGCTAGGCTGTCTCCATTTGCTATGCTGCTGTAGTTGGCACAGGTACTCTTTAGACCACCGCTTCCAAAACCCTCGGAACATCTGCTGTGTTAGTTGCCATCTTTGCAATGGAGACACTCGTACTTCGGTTAAATCTTGTTCCAGAACAGCTGTTAAAGAAGTCCCTATAATAAAGTGTCCAGGAGTCAAAGCTATCAAATCATTGGGATCACTGGAGACCGGTGTTATTGGCCTCAAATTTAAGCATGCTTCAATTTGTGCAATTAGAGTTAGAAACTCTTCATAAGTAAAAATTTGAGTTCCAACACATTTCTTTAGATGCAGCTTCATAGATCTAACAGCTGCCTCCCATATACCACCATGATGTGGAGCAGCTGGAGGGTTGAATATCCACCTTATGTTTTCATTTGCTAACCACCTTTGAAATTCTGAGGTTGACTGGACAGATGAAACTGCTTCCTTGAGGATTTTATTTGAACCTATAAAATTAGTTCCACAATCACTTCTTATTTCTTGAGGTTTTCCTCTCCTCGAAGCAAATTGTTTTAGAGCAGCTAGGAATGCTTCACTTGATAAGTCGCTAGCAATCTCTAAATGGATAACCTTTGTAACTAAACAAACGAAAATACAGATATAACATTTAATTGGTCTTATACCTCTTCCCCTTTTCATTTTCACAGAAAATGGGCTGGCATATCAACGCCAACCTTTGACAAGGTTCTACTTGGAATCACTCTACTTGCAGGTAGTTCTCCCATTAATTGAATAGATGTTACTGCTCGTACTCTGCAACATTTTATGCATTTCCAAATGCATTTTTTAATTTCATTCTTTGCACTTATTATCCAGTATTTCTGTCTTATTGCGGATAACATTAAATGCAACCCTCCGTGTAAATGTTTTTCGTGATAATGCTGTATCATTAATTTTGTGAAGTGATTATTATTTGGCAATATAATGGGATGTTTACTTTCTCTGGTGATTTCTGCGTTTCTTAATCTACCTCCTACTCTTAAAATTTCGTTTTCATCTAGAAATGGATTAAGTGAAATGATTTTGCTTTTAGTTTTAATCTGTTGTTCTGTCTTTAAAGCCTTAATTTCTTCTGAAAATTCATTAAGTTGAACATTTCTTATAATAAATTCTGAAGCCTTCCGTAACTCATAGGCGGTAAGCACACCAGATTGCTTTTCACGAGCGGATTTACAGTTGTTCACGAAGCGCAGAACATAAGCCATTATTCCCAGTACTTTGGTTAAATCTCCGTACAGTTCAAGATTTAGTAATGGTTCTGTAGATTCCACAAGTGTTTTCAAAGTAACACATTTATGTTCTTCACTAACGTTTTGCAAGTCAGCTTCGGTATTCATTTCGTTTATGTGATGTCGAATATCTACTTCTGAAAGCCAGGGTGGCCCAGAAAACCAATCACTATCATTAATTATAGTTTCAGCATCCATCCCCCTCGTAAGTTTATCAGCAGGATTTGTCTTCCCACTGCAAAAATACCAGTTGTTTAAAATTGTTTTCTCCTTGATTTCTACCACACCATTTCTAACAAATTGTTTCCACTCGTTGGCAGATCCCTTGATCCAGTGAATGCAAATTTGGGAATCAGTCCAGTAAAATATATTTCCCTTATCCAACTGCATAAATATCGATTGCAAATACGAACCTAATCTTGCAGAAATTAATGTTCCAAAAAGTTCAAGCCTAGGGAGTGTTACCCTTTTTAATGGAGCCAAACGAGATTTCGACATTATGAAACTTGTTTTATATTTATTTTTCTTCTTAAATCTAAAATATGCTACGGCACCATAACACTTGGGACTGGCATCAGAAAATATGTGAACTTCTATAAACTTCCAACACATATCACTGAAGTACTGTCTGGGAATTTCGAAAAACTTTATTTTTTCAACTTCTTTTAACCATTCCTGAAATATGAATTCTGCATCAAGGAGAACACTTTCGTCCCATTGAATACCCTTTTCCCACATAGTTTGCATTAAGAGTTTAATTCGAACAGTAAATGGATTCATAATTCCTAAGGGATCAAAGAGCATACCACATGCTGCTAAAATGATGCGTTTAGTTACTTTGAGATTTTGTAACTTCTCAAACTGAGATACATCTATTTTCAAATTATCATTGACATTGTCCCAGATAAGACCTAAAACTTTCAACGGTACCAAATAGTCTTCAGATGTTTCACGAGAGTCAATTCCATTAAGTTTCCATAGTTCATTCAGCTCAGGTGAGTTTGAAACCCATCCACGTAGATTCATACTGGCCTCGCTAAGAATGAAAATCATGTCCTTGCTTAAATGTAAGGCCTTTGCTACATTAACTGTCCCAGAAATTAAATCATCTACGTAAAGCTCTTTTAACATACTGCATGCCTCTTTGTAGGCATCTTCATACTTTTTTAAATGCAGTCTTACTGTAGCTGTTAATAAATAAGGTGAGCACTTGACCCCGAAAGGAACTCGATTGTGTTGGAGAACTTGTAAGTTGGGATTACTGTGATCGAGATTTGACCCTTCTTCATTTATCCACAAAAACTTTAAAAAATCCCTATCTTCTTTAGCTAAGCCTACCTCTAAAAATGCACGCTGAATGTCGGCACAAAACGCAATTGAATGTACCCTGAATTTAATGATAATCTTTAGCAAATCAGGATTTAAATTAGGTCCACTTTCCAAACAATCATTAAGTGATAAATTTCCCTTACTTTTAGAAGAAGCGTAAAAAACTATTCGAACCTTTGTAGAATCCTTCTGCTCGTGCACTACCGCGTGATGAGGCATGTAATACCCCGTTTTCAAATTACCATTTAAATACGTATCTACTCGTTCCACTATACCATCTCTCAAGTGTTCATTAATTATCTCATTATATTTTAAATATAGCTCGCTATTTTTCTGAAACCTATTATTTAAAAATTGTAAACGCTGTTTCGCGATTTCATAATTGTTATTTAAACCTTCAACACCCTCTTTCCACAATAATCGAGTTTCATACCTTTTATTTTTGTAAGTTGTATTTCGTTCAAATGACTCTAAAATTTCTTTATCTGATAGAGATATTTCTTTATCCAAACTTATCCCAATTGCTTCTAATTCCCATAATTTTTTAACTCTTTCATAATCTAAGTCCTCATTTACAACGGTTATATGATTAACTCTTGCGACCTTACACTTTGATCCTTCGTCCTTGCCTTGAATCACAAAACCGAAAGTGCTTTCTGTTGCGACTAATTTTTTACAAATCTTCACGTTTCGTTCTCCTAAAATTTCCCAAATATAATCTGAACCTATTAATACTTGAATTTCATCACTCGTACCAGCATCTGCTAATTCTATTCCCTTCTCAAACGCCATCTTTCGTATCCACCGAGAAGGAACTTTTTCTTGCCCTAGTGTTATAGAATCAATGACTATTGCGTTAATATTTATCTTTTTACTGGGATGGCTTACATTTTGCAATACGATTTTTATGATATCATACAAGCACTCTTTTGCATCTTTGCATCCAAATGTGAAAATAATAAGCACTTCTTTATTAATAATTTTCAACCCCAGTGAATCAACCACTTCTCGTAAGATGAATGACTTTGTTGACCCTGAATCTAGCATACAACGTAATACCTTTTCGTTCCCCCCTTTACACCTAACTGTTGCCGAAAACGTCTGTAAAAGAACGGAAGTCGGTGGTTTAATTTTGTTATTATTTTCATTACATAAGAGGGAAAGAGAAGCTTCAGGGATTGGCGTTTGTTTTGTCTGATTGGAAGTATCCGTCTCTAAACCTTTCGATGCGGCGTCACATATTAACGAATTATGTAAACCTTGGACATTGCACAGTCTGCATTTTTCATCTTTATGAGCACAGAAACGCCTTGGATGCCCTTTCGAAAAGCAAATAAAACATAAACCTCAATCCATTAATGCCTTTCGGCGAGCCTCTAAATCAAGTGCGCAATCATGATTCATATGACAAGCAGATAAACAGAATATACAGACATTTTGATTCTCTTTGTTAGACGGGGTAGAGAACTTTCGATTTGGATTAAAATGTGATTTTTGAAAGTATTTAGAGGGAGTTTCGCTTTGACTAGTTAATACTGAAGCACCTTGCTTATTCGTACTGTAAAAATTTCTTTTAGAATGCATGTAAGATTTATTTTGATAACCTTGATGGGAACTTTTGTTTCGTATTGATGTTTCATTTACATCAAAATTCTTAGAACGTGCTAACATCATTGATGTTTCCCTACATTCCACTTCCGTTTTCAAGAACGTTAGTAGTTCATTAACATCGAAATTTTGTTTATCACTTCTTTTCCTAGTGAATTCTAGAGTTAAATTCTCGGGTATTAACTTTAACAAAATAGGGGATAATAAATGTCCATAAGAACCACTAGTAACATTTAAAAAATTTAAATTCCTTATTTGTATTTCTATATCGTCATAAAGCTTCCTCAAAGAAGCCGTATTTCCGGAATATTTTACAGATTCTAAACTCAACAATTTATTCATATGCGCATTAATTAGCAGGTCATCTCTGCCGAAACGGTTTTTTAGTATATCAACAGCCACCGTATAGTTTTCACTAGTAAAAGTTAATCCACTAATAGCATTTAAAGCTAAACCTCCCAAAAGCGATTTTAAATAACAAAACTTGTCAACCGAACTGAGACTTTCGTTTTGGTGAATGGAATTACTAAACTGATTCCAAAATTCAAGCCAAGAACAAGGATCACCGTAATATTTTGTAATCGTTAATTTTGGCAATTTTAAAGTATTAACTTCACAAGTTTTCAACTTCGGAGATATAGTTTCCTCACTAGAATTTCTAGATTCAACTTTACACGCGTTTTTTCTTAATTTTTCCTGAATTTTACATTTAAAACTTATAATTCTTTCCTGATATTCCTGCACGGAAATTACTTCTCTTTCCAACTCCTGTTCCGTAATTATAAGTTTTTCAATCTCAGAATCGTATTGTTTCAACAACTGCGATTTTTCAAGTAACATTTCGAGTAATTCTTTTAATTTCTCATCCGCGGTTTCACCCTCTTCTAACAATGCAGGATCTATTTTACTCATCAACTTAGTAGTTAAGCTACGCGTCACCGTATGCAACTTCTTTGCCTTATTCATAGCCTCCATTTTACCATTAGATTCTATCAACTATAATAATCACCAAGATTTTTATTCAACAATTCTATTCAAAACTGGAAAAATGGAAAAGGGCCTACCTCGAATTTCTTCTCATTAAATCCTGGCTTTTCAGTCATGAACTCACTAATTTTCTTCGTCCATTCTTCATCTCCACAAATCATGTCCGAGTCACCAGAAAAAATGTGTACGTATCCAAATGATCAGAAAGTTGTTGATGCTTGTTCCTTGATCTATTGTACCAAGATATTTTACTGTACATTTATTTACAATTTATTTTAAGTCGTATGCGACCTGGCATATTTACAAGCGTTATGCCTCCTGGCATGTACATAATAGGCATATTCTGCCACCTGGCATTTGAATTGATACATCATACTAGTTTTCTGCCACCTGACAGATACGATGCAATTACCTCAATTAGCGGTAATACGCCCGACATTTTGGCGTGTCCGCTTCCCTTACGTTCTGTTACGCAACTAACTTTTTGTGCGGTGCGCCCTCTGGGCACAAATCACCGCAATCACCGAGGAGGCCAAAACAGGGACACTCTTCCCGAAAATATATTAGAACTGTTTAATTCTGATACCGATGAATCGGACTTTGAAGGTTTCCGTGAATGTAGTAGAATGTGTGATTAATTAATATATTTAAACTGATGATCTATAATCCGGAAAAACCTCAAGTTTCTAAACTCAAGATATCTTGTGATACTCAAGTTTCTAAACGCAAGATATCTTAAAGGTAAACATTTCAGATTTTTTTTTTTCGTGACTGCAGACTTTATAAAACATAACATCAAAAACAACTTTCTTTTTTGGGATATGAATTCTTTTGTTAGATGGTGCTAAATTTGCCAACTTATTAATATTTATAAATATATCATTGATAAATATCATTGAAATAATGATACTATTTTGGAATTGTATTTAAGAAATAGTATTGAAATAAAAAGTTTTTATTTTTGCCTGTCATATTTTAATATGACTTAACTTTCTATTTTTTGAAGGCTTAGGAATATTTTTTTTCTGAAAAATAAACAAGATGGTAAATGCTGTAAAGCATAGTTTTCAAAATACTTTTTAGCAAAAGCAAAAAAGGGGTACAGTAATTGTATAAAAATTAAATTCATCCTTTGTCTCCTGTATTTTTTCAAGGTAAGAGTTTTTTTCCCTGTATAATTATATGAGAATATTCAAATGTATATCAGTTTTCTATGTTAAATTCACTTGACACATATCTTTCCTGAATTCTCTTTCAAAAGTCTTCTTGCCTTTTGCTGTTATATCTTTTCTATCTTAGGCCATGTATCCTAGAGGTTGAGAAGGATTTGAAGGCAAGATTTATAGACCAACGATTTGAAAAAATTTCAGAAAGATGTCTTCGTGGTATTAACACACAATGAACATTTTTTTGAGGGGGGGGGGAACTTTTGGAAGAGCGGGAAAACAAAATCATTTGAATTTTCTTCTTTCAGTGCAAGAAGTCTTTCTCTTAACATGTTTTTTCCCCCCATGTATTTTCTCTCTTTCTCTCTCTCTCTCTTTTTTTTTATTACGCACAAACATGGAAAATAGCAAAAATTGTTCTAATCTTTTTGCATGTACCTGGATCTGTATAAGGGAATTTTTCTATTAATAAAGATATTGAAAACTGACAGTTTGAAAGTTTCATCTGGTATATCTCAGTACACCATACACAGGGCTGGCACTAGGCATTTTGCTGCTTGTTGCAACATATGTGGGCCCTAAATTTTGAAAATTTTACCATCTGTAAATTTTGTTGCTTAGTGTTTCACTAAATTCTAAAAATTCTGCCACCCTGACTATATTGTTGTATTGTAATTCTAAAGACATCTTATTAAAAATAATATAAAATTAGCAGTTACTTTGCATTTCAAATACAAACTGGTTTTTTAGAATAATAGAAACCTTTAATTAAATCTGAAAATTGTAAAATAAAGAGAAAACGTTTTGGGGAAAAAATTACTTTCATAAAAAGAAAGAAAATTGTTCTTCAAAGGTATATTATTGAAACAGTAGTAAATTAGGAAATGAAAGAAAGACTGCTTTTGGAACATTACTTTGTTTATTGAAGCATTTAAATATAGAAAAGTATGTTAAATAGAAGGAAATTAATATAAATTAACCAAAATATCTGGAAAATTTTCAAATTAAAAAGAAGCATGAATATTTTGTTTTGTGTATGGTTTGTAATTTTTAACCTGTAATAATCCTATTATTGCTTTAGAATCAGTGTCATAAATTATATCCATAATTATCCATTATTTTAAATGTTCTTAGATTATGATATTAATAATGCATTTTGTGAATATTTTTTATATAAATAAAAGAATTTTAATAATGATAATATAATCTGTCACAACTAAGGTTATCTAATTTAATTATTTGTAACTAACTACTTTCCCTTAGAATTTACCCTCTATGTTGTAAGGCAAGTTACTGCCTTTCCTTGATCCATACCATCCACGTAAGATACAACACAAAATTGTAAAAATTAACATAGAATTTTAATTTTTTACGGCTAATGAGGCTTAAGGTAATACAAAACAACTTCAATGGCCTATTGAAACTTTACAGTATATCAACTGGGTTACAGCACCACAACTATACACAGCTACAACACTAATTGGCTCATACACAGAGAAAACTAACTTTTACCATTTACCAATCATGACAATATTGTCAGCGGCTTTTCCCCTCAAGAAGGCAAGCAACCAAGCTTATGTTACAAACTGTAGTAATTATGATTTCTGATTTTAACCAGTGCCACTTGACATAAAATCTGCATAAACTTCTAGACTTAGCAATAACACAGTGAAACAAGACATAAACAAAAGAATCAATATAAAACTATTAGTAAAATATAAATAAAATGTCACTAATCTTCTTTAAAATATTTAGGAGTATTAGTATAAAATATAAATGTGTAAAAAATAATATAATTTAATGCTAATTATTTGATAAATCTTATAAATTTTTTTTTTTATCGAATTGGTTTTATAAAACCAGTTGAGAATATATTAGGTTATATATTAAGTATATTAAATATTAGGTTATGCTAATGCATCCTGCTTACAGATCTGTTTTATTCTGAGAATGGTATTACTGAAGTTTGGATGTAGATAATTGCATTAATTTATTTATTTTCCATTTGCTGATAGGTCCTTAATTTTTTTTGCACTGATGATTGTTAAAAATACATAATTTCTATGTGCAGAAGTGTGTACAAACCTTGAGGAAGTTCAGAGATATTTTATAGATTCAGATGTTGTACTAAGCCTGACATTTTAATCAATTGTTGTTCTACACTTAGCATACAGAAGTCTGTTTGTTTTGCTTTGTTCCTCCTTTTTCATAGATACCTGTTTTCAGTAGTAACACTGCTATTTCTGCAACATGTTATATGAGGCTTCATTTTTGGTGTAGTCTACCAACTATTATTTTATAATATTTATGAAAGCTGATGATTTTTGTGTTGGGAATAATTTATGGTTTAGTATTTGTCATGTTGAAGTAACTTAAAGCTAACTACCTGTCTGTCATGATTTTTAAAAAAATTGCTGTTTATAGCTAATTATACAGTATACATTTCTTTTCTATCATGTGACAGAAATCATATATGAACCCTCTTTGATTCTGTATAGAGTGTCATGTCAGACAGCCATGACTTTGAACATTCATAATCCTAGCTGCAATGCAAATTATGCAGCCTACTACATGAACTTCTACAACTGTTGATGAAAGATCTTGCTATTCTGGCAATAAAATCTTTCATTATTAAAAATAGGTCCCATCTCATTCTGTTCATTTCTGTGAAAACCACATAGCACTACTGAGTACAGTATTCAAATTGTTGGATTTTTACTTTTTCTCGTACTTTTAGATCATGTACTATGTCCTCTCATTTGCATGATTATTATTGGTAATTCATTCATTACAGATTTGATATTTTTTCCTCTTCTCTTTTATATCTTTTTAAATGCTTCTTTGAAATTAATGTATTTATTTATAAAAAGTTATAAATCATGATATTTAAAGAAATAAAAGATTGACTGTTAGAAGTTCTTCAACTGGGTGTAAAAAAAGGGTTTGAATTTTATATATATGGATATATCAGAGCATATTTTTTTTTTTTTTTTTTTACTTTGCCAAATAGAATTAGACTTTTTAACACATCATGTATTTCCTTTTTAAGGCATTTTATAATTTCTTTTTCATTTTTTTGAAGGCTTTCAGCAGGAGATTCGGCCATCAAAGAAGGTTTCATTGGATGCTTCAGAGGACTTGTGATCAATGATGTTGTAGTGGACTTATACAAGCATATGACTAGAAGGTAAGATTTTAATTAACAGTTTCTCTCCCCCTGAACATTCTGCATTTCATTTGACTTTATCTGTTTAGATAAAATTTATTACTAAAAATGAATAAATATATAAGTGTTCAGTTTTTTTAATTTGAAAGTGGCCCAGCTTTGCATTTTTTGAAGAGTTGAGCTATGTAAGAAGCCATTTTTTATTTGATGAGTTTATAATATAAGTAATGATTATTTATAATTATGGATCTGATTATGTGCTTTAGGCATTTCTGCAATTTTCAAAGAATATGGTAGAAATAAACCAAAATTTTTATCTGAAAGGTAAAAAGGATTTGTAGACAAAGAATCTTTGGAAGTGTATGACCTTTCATATTAGAAATATTATTTTCTATAAACTAAAGCTTTATTTCATTATGTTTCACAATCTTTAGTGTAAAGGAAAAAGAGCTAGCATTTATAAAACATAATTATTTGTTAAAAACTTCTATGTGTTATGCATATTTTGAGTGTGACTTCTAAGAGTCCCAATACAGTCAAAAGTCGTTAATCCGGACTCGTCAGGACTTCGGCGATTCCGGATTATAGATCATCAGTTTAAATCTCGTAAGATGGCATGCAGAAATTCTAAAATTAAAATTAAAAATATGAAACCGTAATTTATGAAATAAAAAACAATTATGATCTAAAGGGTATCAAAATTTACAAAAAAAAAAAAAAAAAAAAAAAAAAAAAAAAAAAAAAAAGCTTAATATTTATTTGTTTACTTTATTAAACATTTCTTTTAATGTAAGTTGTTTCAGTTGCTTCATTTTATGTGATAATACTTTCTCTTTAATTCTATAAACAGACATAATTTCTTGTTCAGTTACAAAGTCCCGCTGTTCAAGTCCCGTTAATTGCCAAGAATACCGACTAACTTGTCAATCGAAATTTTTTCATTTTCACTAACCTCTCTGTCACATTCTTCATGTCTTTATCCATTTTTTGCAGCAATTCCACTTTTTGTTTGTTGGACATCGAAACATACTTTCGTTTTGTAGATCCTTTGGAAGTTCCAGCATCGGAAATTCTATTTGACATAATCAAAAGTTCAAGTTTAATTTTATAAAATTGCTCTTACAGTCTGCAAAAAATAATAAGACGGATCCAATTCGAAGATTAAGTAACAACGCAATCATTAACATTAACTGAAATAGATAATTAGATAATTTTAGCTTATACCATCCGTTATACATTAAACGCGCAGGCGAAAACGTATTCTGCACTTGCGCACACGCATATGTGCAGTAGTCAAGGTCTTACGTGCACGCGAAAAACGCCTGTGCGCATGTGCCAACGCGGCGCATGCGCAGAAAGTTTTTAGCGTTGAGGTCCGGATTATGGGTGTCCGAATTAACGACTTTTGACTGTATTACAAAGAGCTTCACAACCATCAAGTGAAGATTTTATAAATATGTAATAAAAAAATGTTTTAGTTAAATTTCTCAAAGAGATATTAATTTTTTGAATTGAAATGGTTACATTCACATATTTCTTCTTCCAACCTGTAAAATAAAGCACATTATATTTTGCTGAGATGAGCTAAAAAGGGTAAAAACTACATGAATACTCTTTCTCGTTATCAGAAATACTGCTATTCCTGAGTTCAACTCCAAATTTATTTAAGGGATGCATTCAAAATGATATGTAAAACTGAAAATTAAGTATATTTTACTTTTGTATACAGTAAAGAAGCATTTAAATGTAAGGTTTATTACACAGTATGTTAATTAAATAATGAGACTGTAGTTGTTTTTAATCCATGTAAAGCTGTATTACATTTCAAAAAGTCATATCGCTTGTCCACACAAGAATTTTAACATTTTATGTTATTTGCTCAAAATCTGTAGAGAATCTTTAGATGGAAGTATGTATATCTTTTATTTTTATGTAAGAAATATGGGATAAATCTTCCCTGTGTTTTTTTTAATTTTATCTAAAACATTAGGTCATAGTCTAGCAGGTAAAAGAGTTTAGCATTATTAAAGTTTAAAAAAATGCAAACCTGAAACAGCTGTAAGCTTAACAATACAACAGGTTTACTATTTTAACTATTGTTCCTCTGGAAGTTAAAGTATAAATATAAAATCTTGTCTGTTATATGGGCAATTTAAAATGGCAATGCTAAATGTATGAAAAGAATTGTTATACATTTATTTCATCATAAATGAATGTCATGTAAAGATTTATGCACTTATTTAATAAAGAAAGACTTAATTATTCAAAGTGTAATTTTATATTTTAGCAATGATTTGCTTGAACAGGAGGCTTACAACAAATATTTTTCTCAAGTGGTAATACTTTTTATTAGGATAGGAAATCCAAGAACTGTAAATAACAAGAACCTCAAAGGTGCAGAGTTAAAAATTTTGTCTGTAGGGCGATCTGAAAAGAGAAGGGAGAAAAAGTTGAGAACCAGTAAATACAAATTTAGAATTGCAGCGAAAGTGAAGAAGTCTAGGTCAAATGGCCAAAATATTATTTATATAAATATTATAATGAAAGGAATATATTTTACTGCTAAGGCACAATTATTCCTTTGCCTTTTTTACTAATAGTATTGTTGCATATGTTGTTGGGTTTGTAATAGATTGAATCTACACAGAACCAATTGTAGCTTGATAAAATTTATTTTACAAAAGGAACACTTCACAATTCTGGAATTTTTCACAAAAATATTTGTACAGATCTTCTCAGTATTACAGAGTACAGTCAATAACTACGCCTCAAATTACTAAGAATGTTAAACACAATGCAAAGCAAAGTGCACCTAAAAAGGTGAAGCTTTTACGGAGGTGTCTCTGCACTCTAAACTCGCACTGAACTAAAGAAGTCTGAAACTGTTGCTCTCTCAGTCTTACATAGTTTTCTCCCCGCCACTAAAAAATCTCTAGTACTTTTCCCTCCTCGTAATTGAACTTGAGCCATATGGCTTCTTTAGTAGCTGCAGAAAGAGCCATATATTCGGCTTCTGTTGTACTAGTTGCAATGGTTGGTTGACGCTTACTACACCATGACACTGCACCACCTCCGATGAGGAAAACATATCCAGTGGTTGATCGTCGATCCCCAGCATCACCTCCATAGTTTGAGTCGCTGTAACCAAGGACATCAGCACTACGGTCCTTTGAAAAAGACAATGTAGCATCTGTAGTGGCTCGAAGATACCGCATGATGCGCTTGACAGCATTCCAGTGAACCCTTGCCGGATTATTGGAGAACTGGCTAAGGAAATTCACAGCATAAGTTATATCTGGCCGTGTTGCTTGAGCTGCATAAAGAAGACTCCCAATGGCAGCCTGATAAGGAACAGGTAGCTTTTGTTCCTTACTAGTTGGTATCTGCAGTTTAGATAACACTTGATTTTGGTCTAATGGTGTTTTTACACCATGAGATTCATGCATATTATATTTGCAAAGCATACTCTCTACATACTGTGTTTGACTAAGGCTAATGGACCCTTTAGTTCTATCTCGTTCAATTTTAATTCCTAAGCAATAATTTGCTGGTCCCAAGTCTTTCATTTCAAATTTTTCTTTAAGTTGTTGTTTTACCCAATTTTTAAGTTCTATGTTATTACTAAAAATGAGTAAGTCATCAACATAAATAGTAACAATAACAAGATCTTTATTTTCATTTATTTTAATATAGACACAACTATCAAAAGAACTTTGCCTCAGTCCCATTTCTATTAAACCCTTTTCTAACAGTTGGTACCATAGTCTACCACTCTGCTTTAAACCATCTAATGCTTTGTTTAATTTTAGGACCTTTCCCTTTAAGTTTTGCTTGTAAAATTCACTGAAACCGTCTGGAATTTTCATATAAATGTCTTCATTTAGAGTTCCCTGTACAAAAGCCATTACAGCATCCATTTGGTCAATTTCCCAATCATATATAGCTGCATAAGCTAATAAAACTCTTAATGTTACGTATCGGACAACTGGTGCAAATGTTTCAGTATAATCTATTCCCTCAATCTGAGAATAGCCCTTAGCAACTAAACGTGTTTTATATCTTTCAATCTTGCCTACTGAATTACATTTAATTTTGAAAACCCATTTACAATCTACAATGTTCTTATCATAAGGTTTATCTGTTATTTCCCATGTTTTGTTTTTAATATGGCCTAATATAGTCTCCCATATAGAATCCTTCCAATGGTTTGCATCATTGCCCCTTAATGCTTCATCAATGGTTTTCGGTTCAGAATACACACCATTTGTTGCTGCTGCCATAGCTTTAACAAAGCACATTCGATCTAAATTTGGCATTGGCATTTCTGGCATCCCGTCTGTGTCATAGTCCGTATAACTATTTCGGAATCTAAGTTTTCTGTTTCTAGTCAATGTAGGTAGCTCATCAACTACACTACTGTTATCATGGCTATCATTTTGAGCAGTATTATGTTCATCGTGATTAGATTTAACACTAGCATTAACTAATTCATGATCAGACTGAGTATTATCATTAACCATCCCTTCCAATTCACCGTTCTGATTATCAGCTATTGCATTCTCAGTATCTGAAAATGTCATAATCACGCTCCCACTGAATGAGGATTCATCATAGAATTTTGGCATATTACTTGCCTTTTTATAGTACATTTCATTTTCCAAAAATTGTACATCTCGTGCATTTATTATTTCATAAGTTTTGGGATCTATTAATCGATAGCCTTTTCTATCCTGACAGTACCCAACAAGCATTAATTCCTTTGCTTTTATATCCCACTTTTTACATTTTTGCTTTGGAATGTGAGCAAATGCACGACATCCAAATACTCTCAAGTATTCTAAATTTGGCTTATCCCCATACCATTTTTCATAAGGGGTCATACCTGCAACTGCAATAGTTGGAGATATATTTTTACAGTGATTTGCAGTTTGCACTGCTTCAGCCCAATAATTTTGATCAAGGTGAGCATCCACCAACATTGATCGTGCTCGCTCTACAAGAGTTCTGTTACTACGTTCAGCTACACCCATTTGCTCTGGTGTAAATGGAATAGATTTTTGATGCTGAATTCCATTTGATGCTAAATAGTTATCCATCTCATTGTTTACATACTCAGTACCATTATCTGAGTGTAAGATTTTGATTGATTTGCCAGTTTGCCTTTCCACAAATGCTTGAAATATTTTGAATTTTTCAAAAACTTCAGATTTATTTTTCAAAAAATAAACAAAAGTCATTCGCGACAAATCATCAATAAAACTAATAAAGTAGTGAGAACCACCAATTGATGTAACATTCATAGGCCCACACAGGTCACTATGTACTATGCCTAATAACTCTTTTGCACGCTTAGCTTTTCCCTTGGGAAATGGTTGTCTATGCATTTTGCCTTTAATGCATGACACACAATTTAACAATTTTCCGTTAAATGTAAAACCTTCGACCATATCTTTTAATCTGGTCATTCCTCCTTCACTTAAATGGCCCACTCTTTTGTGTAATAATTCATTTGAAATATTTTTATCAGTAATTAAAGCCCACTCATTACATAAATCAAGAGAATACAAATTATCTCCCATACCTGTTCCAGTAGCAACTAAATGTTTACCATCATACACAAAACATCTTTCACTTGTAAAAGTACTAACCATTCCAAATACTTTATTTAAATACTTAATGGACAGCAAATTGGCTGTTAACTTTGGAACGTATAAAACATTACTAAAAGTTACAGACTCCCTTTTTTTATTTGTAGATAAGAGGAAAGTTATTTTACCCTTACCTTCTACTTCTATTACTGAACTTCCTGTTTTTATTTGATGAATACTAGCATCCTGATAATCATCTAATAATTCTTTATGTGGAGTCATGTGGTAAGAAGCACAAGAATCCATGTACCAAATATTGGGATGTGGATTAGAATTAGCTACACTAATTTCCACTACATAAGCTTCTTCCCCTTTTTTATGTTTTAATCCAACATTAGACTTTTTGTTAAACTTGTTTTCATTATATCTATCCTTTTTGAGAGGTGACTTCTGACAATCAGAGCTTTTGTGGCCAAACAAATTGCATTTAAAACATTTTCCTTTAAAGTACCTTTTGCTTCCGATCTTTTTATTAACAAATGCGTATTCCTTACTTTCATTGGCTAGGGGTTTTGAATCTTCAGCTAACAAGCGATTTTTAACATTGTCAACTGTTATTGCCTCACCACAATTTTTCAAAGCCATTATAAGAGGTTCAAACCTATCAGGTAAATTAGCTAAAATTATTCCTGCAATTAATTCTTCATCAGGTTTAACACCAGTAGATTTTAACTGCTGATAAGATGAAATGACCCTATGTAAATAGTCAGACATATCCTTACAATCAGTGTAACGGGTATTCACTAATGTTTTAATTATTGAAACCTTTCTTGTGATTCCCTTATCCTCATATGTTTCAGCTAATACTTTCCAAGCTTCCTTTCCACTTGTTAAATCCCTTATATCATTGAAAATAATTTCACTTACCCCTTCAACTATATATGACAAAGCTTTGGTATCCTTTACTGGATCTTCTTTTGTACCCTCTACATAAGCCCATAAATCTAATTTAATAAGATGCATTTTCATGGAAAATTTCCAATCCATGTAATTTTCCCTTCCACTCAATTGTTTATGACTAAATGAACCTTATCCCCCTGGCATTTTTCCTTTTTTAACTTTAATCAACAAGAGACAAAAAAAAAAAAAAAAAAAAAAATTATAATTTGAGATAAATTCAAATAAATTTTCTATTGAATTAATTTTATTCTCAAAGAAACATTTGCCCAAATAATTAACAGTCAAAAATATTTGTACTAGTTAAGCTTTTGCAACCATGTGCTATGGCTAACCCTAACATAACCATGTGGTCAATTCTGGTTAAAGTAATTCTAAAAATTTACAAATAGAATTAAATAAACAAACTAACTTAACTAGACACTAGATTATTTATCCTCATTTCTTAATCTGGCCTGGGCCCATAACCTATTAGAAACTCAATATAGCAGAGAGTGGTTACTTGCATGCATGAGAATAAATAATACACAACATACCTGTTGGGAGTTTGGAACACAAGTGAAGTTTTATTGAAGTGCACAGTTATACAAGAATATAAAAACAGTGGCGCCATCTATGGGCCAAGAACATATTTAAAGCTAACCTTTTTTACAATAAGCTTTGAGTTCCCATATCAGTTAAAAAACTGTGATGTACTTCATTGTAAGAAAATGTTTCCACAATGATTCAGAAAGTGTATAATTCATGAATTTAACAAGATTGGCCAGGAGCTAGAACCAGGGCTGTGGAGTCGGTAGGGAAAATGACCGACTCCGACTCGACTTCCTCATATACATATATATATATATATATATATATGTAAACATATATATATATATATATATATATATATATATATATATATATATATATATATATATATATATATATATATATATATATATATATATATATATATATATATATATATATATATATGTATGTAAACATATATATATATATATATATATATATATATATGTAAACATATATATATATATATGTAAACATATATATATATATATATATATATATATATATGTAAACATATACACATGAGTTACAGCTTACGTTTTTTAATATAAAAGAAGTAATATATGCTATAGAAGAAAATTGATGGCATAGCAAATTATTTATATTAATTAACATTTATTATGAAATGGAAGAACTTGCATTATTTATTTCTAAGAAACAATATAGCTCTTTGGCAAGATCTTTGTTGGAGAGCCATAGATCCAATTTGATAAACTTCAGAGCTGAGAAGTCTTTCCACACTAACTTAAGTAGGAGGAAGAGCTGTTACTGTTAGGGCTACTTCTTTTAACTTTTCAGGATAGATTTTTATAAGTTCTAAAAGAGGTGTCTTGCAAGTGCAATCATATTTCTCTATTTCTTCATAGGCCATGTAAAAATCTTGTTTGTATTTTTTCATTTTTATATCTAAAGGCTCTTGGTCCTTTATTTTCATTTGCTTTGCCTTAGCCTTTTCAATGTTATCCAAAAAATATTTCTTAAAATCTAATTCATCACTGGAAAAGGATGATAGAGACACAATTGCAATGACTGCAGTTTGATTGTCCTGATTCGAATTCTCCAATTGTTCTGAGAATAATTTCATTTTTAATGAAAGTTCATAGATGGTTTTCTTTGCGGTTTTAATTTGTTTGTCATCTAAGAAAATTCAGTGTTTCGGATCTACATATATTGAACCCAGCAAGATCTCATTGTCTAGCAAACTAGTTTCTCTTTCCTTCATTGAAGAAATGATTCCTTCTGCAATAAGCCCTCCATTTCAGAAAGAACAAACATCACATTCTTCCATTCTCACCTACTGTCAATTCTTCAGACTGCAGCTTTTTTGTGGCTACATACGGTGTAGAAAGAAGAGTTTCCAATTCTGCAAGTTCATTCCACAGTCTTTCTGTTAGTGAAACATTAGGGTTATCTTCATCTTCTAAAAAAGTTCTTAATTCTAACAACCTCTTTATCATCAAATATGTACTTCCTTATTGCATTGCTTGATCAATAATTGCTCCTTTTCCTGCTTGCTTCCTAAGAATAGCATAAATTTCGGGAGTTCTTGCTGCTATTGCTGCTTACCTAAATTTACCAGTGAGATTTGTAACTAAATGAAGTAACTAAACGAATCAGTTTAATCACTAATGGCAAATATCACATCCATCCTGACCCTTATATTTATTTATCAATATACCAATAAAATAGAAAATAACTATTTATTAATGTATATAGTTCATAAATAAAAATAATAACTCAGCTTGTCATTAATTTTTTTCAATTCATTTAAATTTCATTTCAAATTCAAACTTCCCAATAAAAAAAGGGAGTCGGAGTCGACCTGTTTTTAGCGACTCCTTTTACCCCAAAATCTGCCTGACTCTGATTCCGACCCCACAGCCCTGGCTAGAACCAACTGTTGGTGAATCATTGTGCCAGCTTATTGTTAAAGGTCAGCCTCAGCCAATTTTTACATCCGACTGCATAAAAACAAATCGGAGGCTTAGGTTATTGTAGAGAAATTTTCCCAATGATTCAAGTCTAGTAAGCAGAGATTAAATGCAATGGGATCCTCAAAATCAGGTTTCAGCTTCATGGTATGAGTCATCTTGTTCAGCAGGCCTAAAATATTGTCCCAGTCAAATAATTAACTTAAAAGTAGTTATAAGTGGTTACAAATTACTATTTTTTTGATTAAAACCTTTTGCTTTTAGCAGTGTTTAAATAATTGCAAATTCTAGATCATGTTCTGAATTAATAACCTCTAAAAGAAAACGTTTTTCATTTTACTCTTAAATATTTCTACTCTTTTCAAGAATAAAATGTCATTGCTAGTTTAAGCTATGTTTAGGCTGTGTAAATTAAATATTATACCAGAATGCACAACAATAAAAAGAATTCTGAGTATTATCAGAAGTGAATAACCATTTCCATATACGTACCGAATTGTAATAATACGATTTTCACAACAGAGAAAAATTTAACATCAATTTTTGATGAAGAGAATTTTTATTTCAAGTATATAAAATGAAAGTTGTGTAAGAACTAAAAGCACCTGAATGTGAAAAAATACCTATTTAATTGCTGCCTGAAGGTGCAAACATTTTGCTTTGTGAGTAAAAATATGAAAAAGAATAGTTTACAGAGGTAAGCAGCAGAAAACTTTCGGAAACAATGCTCTGCATTATTATCACCATGAGAATTATAGCTAGTCAATAGACAAATATTTTCTTCCAAACTGGTGAAGACATTACCTTGATAACTGTATCCTTCAAATCAGTTTGAAAAATGTTTCCGTACAGAAGCATTTATCTTCCCCCCCCCCAGAATTCAGGAACTTTATTTTCACTCTGTGGAATAATAATCATGTAGCATTACCAGTTTTAAACACACACACATATGTGACAGATGACTTGAGGATTTGAAGGTAGTGTAGATCAGACATCCCCAACCCTATGCCAGCGAGCACCTTTGCACCTGGCAATGGTTTTACGTGTGCCCATTGCTGTGTAATTATGATAAAAAAATTATCTAATTTTTCAATAAAATTTTATTAAAACTTTTTTATAGTTGACAATTAATTAGAGGCATTTAATGAGTGTATTTGCTCAAAAGATTCTTTGTTTATAATTTAAAATGGGCAAACTAGACATCTCAGACTGAGAGTAAGGCCCTGGCGTACTGGCCAATTTGCCATTGTGACCCGTTTATTTATTAAAATTTAAAAACAAGTCAAATATCAATGTCAAAATTTCTACAACAAACTCTCAAAGTAGAGATCTTGACTTACTGAAGAACATCTTGATGATTGCTTACAAGCAGGAATATCATCATATTCTTCTCTTGATTATGAAGTAATTGCCTATGAAATGCAATGCCAAATACAACAAACTTCTGTCTGTATTATTTGGTAATTATTTATTTTTTCATAAAAATACAATAGTTTATTTTTAGAAGTTAAATTATAATTTTAGAATATCTTCTTTTGTATATTACGTATATTATTATCTATGCCAACCTATAAATTCATCTTGAAAGAATAAATGTACACATCAACCTCGCCAATATTCTAGAATGTGCTCTGAGGTATAAAAAAAAGTTGGGGATCTGTGTAGATACAAAAGATGACATAATGGTGACAGATGAGGCCAAAACAAGACCTTAATTTATTCATGGACATTCTTGATAAGCATAAACATGTTCATATCATTAGATGAAGCAGAGAAACATGCCACGTGTGCTTTCACAACATGGAGGTAGTAAGTAAGATGGAGTGGCCCTAACCAGTTTCCCCAATACCCTACTTTGAAGCACTGGCGATCCCTTTCTTTGGTGACCAAAACAATGGGTAATTTACCATTAAGGTCAATGGGTTTTGAACGATCGGATGTAAATATTTTGTAATTATGTCGTAAATATACATATAAATGTATATATTTTCTTTTTCTACAATACTTCAGAGTCCTAAGTATATGAAAAGAATACATTTTTAAACAACATTTCATTCTGAACGGAATTAAATATTATACTTTTCACAGAACAGTTTGCTCAGAATTGTTTAATTTGAATGAAATATTTTCACAAGTTTTCGTTAATTACATTAGAAAAAAATTTTAAGGTAATTTGATTTTATTCGGTTAAGGATTACAAAACTTAAGATCAAACACATCCATGTTTCATATTTTTCATTTCCGGCATGTGCAAATCTTTAATTTCTGTGCATTCAATATATTTTTCGAGTAAAGTAACTTACACTAATTTAACATATACCCGAAAGTTTCACATAAGAAATAAGTATAAATATAATTTGAATGAAAATTATATGCATTATTTTAATACCCAGTCAAAGGTCAGTTTTTTTTTCGAAATTCCTCCACAATGGCATCTTTCTCTTTAGGCAGATAGCCTTTGCATGCCTTACTCTATTTAATAAAAACTTAACCTGACCTATGTGCCTAATTACAAATATTTTAACATGCATAATTTTATATTTACATTTATCCATCAAGTTTCAAACTTTTGACTAAAATCTGTTTTAGGATACATTCATCATCAAATTCAAATCTTAATTTTAATCGTGGTAATTTTATTTTTAATTAACCCAAATAAGTAAAATGTTAAGCCCAAAGTAATTATTTTTCAGATATATAAAAATAAAATGAGAGTTTAAAATGAGCAAGAGTAAAGCCTCTCCTCTAAAAAATTATAAAAAGTACATGTTACAATAATATGTGGATGTGAAAAAAAAATATTTTATTTAAAACATTTTGGCGTTTGGAACACAAAATAAAAGTAGCGAATACTCTATCAAGGGTATCGAAAGATGTATACAATTTTAAATTTACCGTAAGGTTTTTTTTTTTTTTTTCCCCCAGTCTTTAAGCATAACATTTTTGCTAAAATCTATATTTTTGTAGTTCATCAGCTTGGAATTTTTAAATGTCACTAAACTATACAAATTGCTATTATCCATCACACTATGAATGTTTCTTTTATGCAGAAGTGTTCCATTTTCCGATTTATATGGAACTGTTGTGTATCGAAATACTATCAGAGTGCTGTCAAGGGAGCTTCTGAATGTAAACAAAAAACACCCCATCTGGGGACTGAAGCTTCAAAGCAGTGCTTCACTTTTAGTGCCGGTTTGGTCACTCCTTCCTTTCTTACCTCCATGTTTCACAATGAGGGGCAGGCAGGCAAAAGTGAGTGCGCATTTCAGCAAACAGCATTTACAGAGTTGAGCTGCTTTGTTTAAATTCTGGATTGTGATTAGACAAGAACTCACAGCATTGTAGGATTAATAAGATAACATAATGCAGATTAGTTTTCCATATGATGGACTTCAGATTCCAGGAAGGAGACACAGCCAAATAAAAATGAGGAATTAAAAAGACTATTCCTAAATTAAAACTAGTAGTTTTCTTTTACATATATATATATGGCAGGAAAGGAAACAGACATAAACTATTAACATAAACATATATATAAAAAATACAAAATATGAATTAATAATTCTTTTATATATGAAACCAATACATTTACCATTGCATCAACCATATTATGAGTTAGACGGAAAGGCACACATTCTGGACATTCCATAGTTTCACCCTGCATTGACAAAGATAATGGTATTAATTTGAGGAAATAACTGCAAATTCAACAAAAGCAATTAAGCATTATAAAGGAAACAAATAGTTAAATATTAAAAATTCCATTTCATATGCTAATTATATATTTAATTTGCTGCAAGTTACTAGATTACTTAACACATTTGCTACCAGTGAAAAATAATACTATTTTCATCCTTAGGAGCCGGATTACAAAATACTGTTCCAATGGTTAAATCTCTGTCAAAGACAATCTAAAAGGTTTACAATCTCCACATACATGCAAAGAAAATAGACTGCCAGGAATAAAAATCAAAAGAACAACCATTGCTTTACAGCTTTAGCTACTTGACTACAGGCATACTCAAATTACTATGATTTTCATTTTTAAGAAAATTAAGAAGTATTTTCTCCGTCCTTTCCGTATACACTGCTAAAAAAAAAGGGCGGCGGGAATTTTATATCTCCCATGCTACTGGGTTAATTGGCGAAATTCAAATTGCGTTTTTCATGGCTCGAAAGCACGACTTAGGATATGTATTAGAATTATATCGGACTTTTTCTTGAAAAAAAAAAAAAAAAAAAAAAAAAAGTCAATTTTTTCCATATTTCGATTCTACAACTCAAATTACGCCAAACTGTCAAGTTTTGTAAAAATCGCACAAATAGTTTTTAAAAAATTAGGTCTCAAAATTTTATGTCTTCAATGTTAATTGATTTTGTTATTTATTTATTAATATCTCTTTTTTTAATTAAACTTTTTTGATTCTTCCTTTCACATTTCAAAATTTAGGTTCATTGCAAATAAAATTCAGCCATTTTTTGTGTTTTATTTTTAAAATTTCTATTTTTAAATAATTTTGATAAATTTTTCTAAAAAATTTATAAGTTTTTACCATTATCTTAATGTAGGTGTAGTTCTAAGCATACCTGGAAAAAATTAGAGTTCTTTATTCAAAATTTTATAAGATGTACACAAATTGACATATTTTTGCGTATTGAAATTTGGCATCTTTTTTTTTGAGCGATAATAACGATATATGTGAATTTATATATTGGCGCGTTTTGAAATTTGGCACATTTGTTAACCCTTTGACGCACGGTGGTCGCACCGTGAAACCACCAAGTTTCAATTTTTTTTCTTCTCTTCTTTCTGAAATTTTTGAGTAAAAAACCAATTGATTACTGATCTTTTACCTCTAAATAACACAAAATGACTGCAGAATCATACATTTTTTTTAGATCTTAGTACTTCAAATCATATGCCCTTTAAAATTCATTTTCAGTGAGATAAAATAACTTCCTTTTATTAATATAAACTTCTTTAAATTGCAAATGTTATTCATTGCACATCATTATTTCTATCATAAACAATAAAAAATTGTAATAATTTAACTGCATATATATAAAAAACCTATGCATATTTATGGCATTTGCTTTGTGGTTTCACGGCGTGACCACTGAGCCACTGGAGCATTGTGTCACAATGCTCAGAAACCTCTAGAGGCTCAGTGGTCGCACCTTGAAACCACTGCTCTTCACAATGGTGTTTGCTGCTTTTCAAATAGGAATGCTTATTTTTACCCAGATATACATATGAGGCTTTGAGTTATTTTATTACTTAACAATACTGCCCAGTGAAAACAGACCTTATAAGACTACTATTACTATTAGGACTTCTATTTATCCCTGAGTGAAAAGGTCTTTCTTTTTCAAAGATTTTTCTCTGACCACAACACGCTTGCTTCCTATGCTATTATTGCGATTTTATAAATTATATTGTGTGGTTTAAATATAATGTAAATATCCTGTGTTATAATTAAAAACAGAAATTGTATAAAAGCTTTATTTAAATTAAAAATATTTTATATATCTTTTGGGACGAAATATGAATAAAATACATACAAATGGGAAACAAAAGATCTGTACCAAAGCCATAAAGACCAAGCACCCTCCCCATTGATATAAAAAACCACAAATTTCATGTGCCAGACAAAAAGAGACTAAATAACGTTAGACATATACCAGAAAAATGCAAATCCAAGCAGTATACATTTTGTAGCACAAGGAAGAAACCTCATACATGTGTGAAACATGCAATGTGGTTCTATGCATGTACCAAAAAGACAAAACATGCTTTGAATGGTATCATAAATTATATAAATGATTTCACTGCTATAGAAAAATTGCATAACTTTAAATTTTTTTGTGACGATTTACTTTGTAAAATAATGTAAAATATTTACTTATAATGCAATTCTTACATAATTTTTTTTTCAAATTTTCAAATTTCGTCATTTATTGGAAATGCACATGGGAAAAGGAAAGTCCCCCCCCCTTCTACCTCAATAAGTTTTGAAATCCTAGACGCGCGCTGGTTTCAGAGTGCGACCTAGATCAATGGGCAAGAGTGGATTTTTTTAAATTCATATATTATTTGTCTCTAGGATCATAATATTCAATTTCTAGAGATTTTAGTGAAAAAATATAAAAATAACATTGTGCGCATCAAAGGGTTAAAAGGGATAATAACATCAAATGTAATTTAAGCATTTTGTTAAAATTATGGAATATGTTCTGAATATTTTATGTTTATGGAATATGAATATTTGTTAAAATTTGGAAGTAGGAATTATGTGACTTTTTTCCCACTCCCATAATTCCATTTTTTCCCATAAAGGAAAGGAAAATAGGTTGCCATATATTAAGAAGTTTGGCAAGTGAATTATTCTTGGCGCAAGCTGAAAAATCTGTGTGAATTTCACACCAAATTTTACAGAATTTAATATTTAGGCATAATTTGAATCATAGAATCGAAACATGGAAAAATTGGTATGTTATTTCAGAAAAAGTCCGATTTTGTGTTAAAATACCTATGTTAGAACAATGCTATATATAAACCTAATATATATCCCAAGTCGCGCTTTTGAGACTAGAAAAACACAATTTGAATTTTGTCAATTGGCCCAGTAGAACGGGAGATATAGAACTGTCCATTTTTATTTTGTGCAGTGTACCTTCATGGTGTAACTGGATAGCATATCCAGCTAGCAATTGGAAGGTACGGTTTTTAAATCTCAGTGAAGGCACTGCATATTTTACACACCTTTCAAACATACTTCAAAAAATCTAATGACTCTACAAGTGGCATCTGAACTAAATGGTGGTTGATAATAATTCATCTCGAACAGTATTTAGTGATTAGGTCTCCTCATCCCCAGTTGCTCTTTAAAAGTGGGAGTATATAAGGCATTTTCTCCCACCTTTTCATGTACCTTCCTGGTGTAACTGGATAGAACATCCAGCTAGCAATTGGGAGATCTGGTATTCAAATCCTGGTTACGTCACTGACTCAAAATACATAATAATTCAAATAACCTAATTACTCAAAAATAAGCAAAATACCAAATAATACTTTTCCTTCTTCTGAGATCTAAACAACGTTATTACTTAAAAAATGTAAATAGTCCTTTTGCTGCGGTATACAAGGAAAAGGAAATGTGCAGAAGAAGAAAATGCTTCATGTTTATATTTTTTTTACATACTTATTATTATTATTATTATTATTATTTTTTTTTAAGTAAGTTTAAAATGCTGCTTTCTGAATTTACTAAAATAGTAGATACATAACACAGAATAATATATTTGCTAAACTCAAGAATATTTCAAAAGTTGAAAACATACTTTATTAAATAGGCAGTTAAGGTCAACATGCACTGTATCACCACAACTTGCATCAAATAAAACATTTTCTCCATGTCTGTCTCCAAGTCCAACAATATAACCAATCATACTCATGACTGCTGTAGTACGTGCATACGCCAGATGAGCTAGATACCTATCAAATTCATTGCAAAATTAAATGTCAGTATGCTTAATGATAAATCAAAATGTGTTGATAATTTTACTAAATATTTAAAACTAAATTATTCATGCTTAAAAAATGTGAATTCTTACTATAGCAGCTTTTTTTTATTCATTCATTTATTAAATAAAAGCAACATTTGCAAATTATATTTTTATACAATAAAAATAGTATTTACAATGAAACACAACTAATATGTATATATAAATATAGAAAGTATACCAAGCTGTAGGATCTGGAAATGTCAAAAGAAACCAATCATGGAAAACAGGAGGAAAACGAGGAAGAAACTTGGTTGTAAATATATTGAGTTTTTGCCTGGAAATATAAAATAAAACTAAAGAAGTTCTAAAGCTTCAATTAAAAATTAAACTTTAATAAAAAAATTTAAAAAGAAAAAAGTGCAGTTACTCAAATGTAGCTGTTTTAGGAGGCATCATTGCTCTGATTTCTCGTCCACTAACAAACTTTCCTTTTAATTTATACAACTTTGAAAGAATAAGCCTCAAGCCTTGTAAATTTGGTACCCATTCAATCAAACCACATTCTTCATTTAAAGGGACTACAGCCTACAAGATAAAAACTTACATATAATTCCCGAAAGAACTCTGACAGAAATCTGTAAATATTTAATAGTTAAATTATTAAACTTTTAAGATACTAGCTGGAAAGATTAAAGGAATAGCTATAAAATCTCATAAAAACTTAAAAATCATTTTATAAGTAACCTATAAAGATCTTTATTTTATCAGGCCTGACGTATTTTCAAACTGTAGAATCGCATACTTCTGCAATAAATAAACTTAAATAAGAACAAAAGAAATATGATATAAAATAGGGTTGGCAAAAACTAGTGTTATAAGTTTTTAGAGGTAGACAGAAAAAATTAATAATGTTTGTGGTCACCCCTGAATGAAATACAAGCTTTAAAGAAATTTTCCATGCTGTCTAAGACTATCCAGGACTCACTGTGGTAACAAAGTGCAATCATGATAGCTAGAGAATCATGAAGCTTCTGAAGAGTGCTGAGGGAAAAAAGAGCTTCAGTCATGCAAATCAGTATCCTGTGTCTCCTACATGTTCTATTGGATTTAAATATGGAGAATAAGGAAATCCTTTTTCCTACTGGATTTCTTAGCCTAGAGATAATGTGTCAAGACAGTCTATTAGTTTAAAATTGGTACTTCAGAGTCATTTTCACCTGCCCTATTTCCACCATAACCATGGGAATGACAGCTGCAGCAGATAGCACAAGTCACCTAATATTCCCCCCAAAACGATTTTTGTTTACCGTGTTTTGCTTAACAAAAAAGTGCACAAGTAAAGGCTGACTTGAGCAGTTTCAAAGAGGTGAAGAAAATAAATGCTGTGCAGTGATTATGCCATATTATAATCACAAGTAAAGGACAGTGTCAATAGTATTGATATGAATATTTTAAAGAAACAGACTATAGTGCACCATAACTGGAATGAATATTATCATCCATCAGAAAAAAGTAATTACCAACTGCACTTTTAAACAGCTCGACATACAGATCAGGAATCTTATTTCTATAATCAGCATTCAAAACCACATTGCTAAAAATGTGTAGTTCAGTGTGGCTATTCAAAATGATGCTCACACATACCATGATTCCATCACCCTTTTATCTACATGTTTTGCAGATATTTTCAGGCTAATTGCATAAGCTTAACTCCCTCCAGAATGTAACACATGAGGAATCGCTCTCCAAACAAAAATGAGATTCATCGGCAAAGAGAACCCAGTTCGAGTCTATGCACTCCAACTGCTATGATCACTGTAACCTGGTGAATTTCGCAGCCCAAGTTAGTGAAATACAAATCATGGATTTCCCTGCATACAGCTATATTTTATGCAGATTATGAGGTGTATAAACAAAGTAATGAGACAGGAAGCATAGCATTTGATCTGGCAACTCTGCGAACTTCCAATTTGGTGGTAAGGGCACGGGAACATTTATTACTCAGCCACTATGAGTTTGAATTGTGGACAGTCTAGAAGATTCTTTTTTTTTTTTTTTTTTTTTTTGTAATCTTCCCCCCCCCCCAGTGCATTCTGAAAATGAGCAACATTTTGTTCTCAAATTTTGCTTCAAAACATTTATAAAGCTGAAATCCACCTACAGAGATGATTTTTTGTCAAGGGTCCAGTTTCCAAGTGGTTTAAGCTCTACAAATATAATAACTGACGAAAATTCTGCCAGAATTTGGAATCTTGTGTTTTCTCCATCGCATGAAAGTCAGAAATGATTTGAAAAAAGTTCAGCCATACTACCATTCATTAGATTTTGAGAAAAGAATTGGGAGATAAATAATATCTGTGCAAAAATCCCCTCCCCAAATTTTTTTGCTCGAACAAAAGAGAAATGGATTTTTAGAGCATAAGTAATATCTGTTCAAAAATCCCCTCCCCAAATTTTTTTGCTGGAACAAAAGAGAAACGGATTTTTAGAGCATTTTCTGGAATACGATATTAATGGTGATGAGTCTTGGGCATTTGAGTGAAACCCAAAAAACATAATGCCACAGCCAGGAAACAGGGGGAAAAAAAGAGAGAGAGAAGGTTGAAGATAAAAAAAAAATATATTGATTTGCTTTTCTGATGGCCAGGGAGCTGTCCACAAAGAGTTTGTGCCCCCAGGCCAAATGATGAACTAACACTTTTCCCAAGAAGTTTTTTAAAGGCTTCAAAAAAGGATCATGTGTTTGAGACTAAAAATCAAAACACACTGGCTGCTGCATCACAACAACGCACGTTGTCACACTGCATTTTAAATTAACAAGTTTGTGCATGTAAAAATATCACTGTGGCTCCTCAGCACCTTATTCCCCCAATTTGAGTCCATGTGACTTTCCCAAGATCGCAAACCCACCTCAAAGGATGTCATTTTGGGACACTAGAAAACATTAAACCAATTAACTAACCATGTGAAGGCAATTCCAGTATCTGAGTTTCAGCACTGCTATGCAGAGTAGAAAAATCATCTCCACTGTTGTGTGGCTTTCCAAGATGATTACTTTGAAGACAGTGTGAGATTGTAATTAAAGAAAATTATAAAAAAATCAGTCTCATTACTTTATTTAAACACTTGCATCACTTTATATTTGAATATACAAGTTTCTGTACCTGCAGCTAACTCCCTTGCAGTCTGAGCTTACAACAACTGTCTCTTTCTTTTAGCAATAATTTCCAAATAACAGTATTGAGAGTCTGTTTCAGAATGTTTTTTACCTTGGCCAGCTAGCTTCCTTGCAATCTAGGCTGATATTAATCGTCTATTTCTTTTAGCAGCCATTGCCAAATAACAGTCCTGATAATAGCATATTTTTTACCTTGAATGCGTTGTCTGCATACGTCATAAATGTATTTAAATGATTTCCTGATTTCTGACATGATGCTTATGGCTACTTTTAGGCCTACAGACTCATGTCAAATGCCTTTGTCACTTCTATTCTCCCAAATGCATTTCACATAATCCATTAAATGCTTTTTTAACAGCATGTTTCACCTTCCACACATGAAAATTTTATCCAACCATTTATGTAATCCTTAAAATCAGAATTTCAAGCATCCTCTGCACTTCTTTCCATACATATTTAAAACACAAGGGCAAAAACTACATATTTCTGGACAGCAAATGCGAATCCCATTGAATGACATGATAATGCTGATCTTGAGTTATTAACCAACCACCTTTCATTGCATTTCATTAAGTAAAATATAAAGCACTTAATTAAATAAATTAATTTTTCCTACTAGGGTACAATAAATCAGTTACTTTATTACTTAATGTTATTTTTTTTAGATTTAAACAGTTATAATTTTGTCTTATAAATTAAATTTTTCTTACTATGAATTTACATAGCACAAGCAATAAAGCTATTGCTGTGAGCTGATTTATGGCTCTCTTTTTTAAATAATTATTTCATTTAGGTAAGAAGAAACAATTTATTATAAATAATAATTACACAGAGAAAAATAAAAAGCTCAAAGGGAATATAGATATTAAGCATGTGCATGAGAAATATTGTAAATTCCTTACATCACTAGCAGAGTAAACTCTAAAATACCATTCAGTTAATTCTCTTTGAACCAGAGATGCTTACAGCTAATTAACTGAATACTCCTGGCATTTGGAATTGTATTTATATAGTGTTGCATGTGCATCTGGACTCTTCAGTAAAAATTACTTCGAGAGCTTTGAAAATTAATTTTCCCGAATTTTTGAGGAAGTTGCCAATTGCCAAAGTCTGTCAGGAGCATTTTTGTCCATGTCTTCCATTCTAGATGAGTTCCCCCCTTTTCTTTTCTTTTTCTTTCTTTTTTTTCTTTTTTTTTTTTTTTCAATTTAAATGTTTTGTGAATGAGAATTGGAAGATGTACAATTTTATACAAGAAGTAAAAACATATGCAAAATATGGGGCTACAAATTTAATTACACTCAAAATAAACTTTGAAACAATTAACCTAACTACAAAAAATTAAACAAATAAATAAAACAATACTTAAAAAACACAATGCAATCAGGATTTAAATATTTACAGACATATACAAATTGCCACTCCTTAAGGATTGCATGTCAAAGCAGTGCAATCCCCAAGTTGGGGAAAATATTGGCCCCATTGCCAAAATAAGGTGCTACTTTAGATTCAGAAGAGAGATATGCAACATTAAAACTTCTTAATCAGGCATGGCACAAGCTTTGGGTGATTTACTAAAGTGACATAATAAGAAGGATATGCAGGGTGCGGCAGTGAACCGGGCAATTTGGCAACAGTGCTTGTTTTGATTTGGCTGGAGTGGGGAGAATGATTCTAATGCCAACTTGTAAAAAACATTAAAGCATTTTTAGTAACAACAGAGCAGTAGACAGGAGTGTAATGTGCTTATGCAGCAAGGGAATTTTATAAAAGCAGCAACAGTTACGTGATCAGTCAGTGTGAATTTTGAAAAGTTCAAGATTCATCATATTAATGTTATTCCATCAGCCCATGCCATCAAGAACAGGGTACAAAACTTTGAGATCACTGGTTTGACAGTAAAGACAGTTGATAGTGAAAAAAGAGTATATACACCCAAGAACATAGTAGCAGTGAAAGTGGCTATTAAATGGAGTCCACACCACTCTGCACATCATCACCATTCTCTGGCACTCTTTAAATTCAGGACCTTCCATTTGAGCCTCTCTCTCTCTCTCTTTTTTTTTTTTTTTTTTTTTTGTGTGTGTGTGTGTATGTGTGTGGTTTCAGGGCTTAGTCTCTGAAATGATAGATTCTGTATTAATTAGTCTGACAACTGGCACACCATAATTCTCTCTCATTATATCAGCATTTTTGCCACTCTGAAAAATGAGATAATTATGTTCAGTTTTTAAATTGAATGTTTCTCTTGGATACTGGACATTTATAAAAAAAAAAAAAAGGCAACAGGAAGTTGATTATTTATTTATTAGGATAATTAATCACCTTTAAGGGATATTGCTTATTTCACTGTAAACTTTTTTTTATTTGTATTACATTTTTACTGAAATTTTTATTTATTTATGTATTAAGTTGTTCCGCAGAGTAAAATTCCGTAGAGTTTTTACATTTAATGTTTGGTGTTCTCTTTAGGCATTTTTCCGGTACATTTAAAAGCCACACAAAGGCTGGTTGTATAGCAGCTAGTTAATCATAAAATAATAGCAATGATGATACTTTGTGCATTATTTGTAAATTTTACAGCTTGAAATATTTCTGTTTTATTCAATCATTGTTTCCAGAAATATTTTATAATTAAAAGTAATTAAAAGTGAAAATTATTATTAAAGCGCGCACACACAAATCAATGATGGGATTATGAAAATTAATTTAGACATAAAATAGTATCATACATATGTCCTTATATACAGCTGACGTTTTCTAGCTTCAGGATCACTCTTTAAATATCTGTTCACTAAGTTATTGAATTCCATGAGCCGACAGTCTTTTCTCAAATCATCCTTGAAAAGAGTAAAATAAATATTTTTTTTTTTTTTTTCTTCAAATGGTAAAATAAAACTTTTAAATAGAAAGAATTATTCTTCATTATTATATTAAAAGCAGGATAATAGTAAACAGTATAATTTAAACTTCATAAAATGTTAGAAAAGGAAATAAGGCAAATAGTTTTAATATATTGCAGCATTTCACTATATCATGTAAAGTATCTCGTTATCTTATTAAATATCAAGTTTAAATTTAATTAATAATAATATTAAAATTTGATAACTTAATTCTCACAATACATTTGGATTTCTTATTTGTTACACTTCAACCTAAACAGATATCTAGAGAGATACTTTTATTTATAACAAATGTTAAAAGTTTGTTTCATACAAAATATGGCGTTATGAAGATGTAGTAAATGTTCATTTACTGATTACTATTTTCAAAACTGAAAATTTCATAATTTAATTTTTAATTGTATGTAATAATTTCAATTTATGAAGCTTTAGTTACTTCTTTAAAAAAAATTTTAATTATCAAGGTTGACTCTTTATGAAAATTAATATATGGAGGGAAAATAACAAGTCAAACCAGATTTAATGAGGCAGCAAATTAATTCAGTTTTAAACCTCATTTATGTTAAAAATATTAAAATTTTTGCTTACGTTTATCAGTTACCTAGTTCTAGCAAATGTGCTAAAAAGTTGTTTGCATCAAATATCATCAAATGCTTTTGCATACATTATACAATTTTACTTGCTTAGCAAAAAGGAGATTTCACAATCAGATAATTTTGCATAAATAACTATAACACTTGGAGATTCACAAATTTAAAACTGTGAATCATAATTTTCAGTATCTATATACACACATATGAATCATAATTGAACACGGAAAATAGAACCACTGGAGGAAAACGTAAGATTTTAATACAATTTAAGAGCTGCACATGACATTAGATGGCAAAACCTTTTATAAAAATATCAAACTACCCTCAATTTGGAGACAGACTGAGGATAATTTGACACTAGTGTTATATGTTTCAATCTGTAAAAACGGAAGCAAATCAAGGGTATTAGTAAAATGGGTATCACTAAACCTTGGTTGGCATGTACATCTTCCTTATTTTTCAAATAAATAAATAAATAAAAATAAAGAGCTTAACTTTAGGAAGGAAATTCATATTTACATTACAGTCAGCCGGTACTTGTGTGCAAGCTTAAAGTGCAGGGAAAATAATATCTTAAATAGTTCATCTTTTGCAAATGACATTTGGGGAGTAGAAACCTAATTACCGTAATTTGTGGAAGAAACGCCGCGGCGTTTACGTGTTTAAAACTTAAATTTTCAGCGGGTGCTGCGTTTCTACCCATGCGGCATTTAGGTGCACTAAAAGTAAAATATTTCCTATGATGGTCATTGTAAATAGTTTGGATAGCCTTGTCATTGTGCATAGACTGGTGCTGTTCCCACACAAAAGACCATTCACTTACTTTTTGCGAACGTTATTTTGTTTACATTCTTTCCTTTGAACGAACCTACATGCCTTATTCACCCTAAACAAGATCTCAGAACAATATCATTCTTCCCCCTTTCAAATCAACATTCTCATCAGTTTGAATAGTCTCTCTCCTCTGTCATTCGATGAATCTTCCAGGACCCATCCTCTCCCCACCCCTGCCTTTTCTGCAATTTTTTTCAAAGGCGGACACGACTCCACCTGCCTCGCAATAACGAACTCTGACATATTTCCCCTTCAGCATGAATGGATTTTTCTTGGCATTCTGCCAGATAAAGATCCCATCAGTTTGGGTACAAGTACTTGTTGGATAGTTTTTAAGAAGGGAGTGGAAAATTTTTGAAAATGTCCCTAAACAGCACAGAAACTATACTGCTGGTTTTAAGCTTAATGTAATTTCACGTGCTGAACAAACTGGAAATCGAGCAGCAGCTCAAAAGTTTGAAGTGGACAACAGATGTATTCGTGGACAACAGAACTGAAAAAGAACTTCTTAAAAATATGCCACAACAGAAACGAGACAAAAGAAGTGGTACTGTAAGGTGGGCAAATCTAGAGGACGACCTTGCAAAATGGATAAAGGAGCAACGAGGAAAGGGAATGGCAATTTCGATTGTAAAAATTCGCTTACAAACAATATTTATAGCAAAACGAATGAACATAAATGATTTCAAAGGAGGTGTAGCAGATTTATGAAAAAAAATATTTCTCTGCGTACTAGAACAACAGTCGGGCAACAATTACCAATGGACTGACAGGATAAAAAGGTCATCTTTTCTAAAATATGTGACAGCTATTATTGACAAAAAAAAAAAAAAAAAAAAAAAAAAAAAAAACTTCTTCGAACGCAGATAATAAATATGGATGAAACGCCGTTAGCTTTCGACTCTCCTGCAAACAGAACTGTTGATGAAACTGGTGCAAAAACTGTATCTGTATTTATGACGGGGCATGAAAGAACGTCATTTACATGTGTGTTAGCTTGTGCTGCAAACGGTGGCAAGCTAAAATGATGATCATTTTTAAACGAAAGACTATTCCGAAGGGAGATTTTCCTAATGACATAATTATTTAATCATGCACGAGTGGCTACAAAAAGTTTGGCAGTGTCGTATGGGATCTTTTTTCCAACCAAAAGGGTTATTCATAATGGATTCCATGCGTGCTCATTTCTTTGAGTCAGTGAAAACCGGATGTCAAAAATTGTCTACGACCGAAGCAATAATTCCTGGTGGTTTGACAAAAATCTTACAACCATTATATTTGTCAGGTAATAAATCCTTCAAAGCTGAAGTCCGAAAGCGGTGGGAGTGTTGGATGAGTGAAGGATTGCATACGTAAACCAAAAGAGGTAAAATGCGTAGAGCATCTTATGAAGAAATTGCAAAGTGGGTAGGAAGTGCGTGGAAATTGGTAGAAACATCCTCAATAATAGCAGGGTTCAAAGAAGCTGAAATTATATCCTTAGATAAAGAGACTGTAAACCAAGAGGATGAATGTGACGATCTGGAAGACTTAGATCAGGATTTACTAAATCTTTTTAATTCATATAGTGAAGAATCAGATTTTGATGGCTTCATATGATGTATAGTTTGCTGTAATTCGTAAGTAAAATTTAAAATTTCCTTTTGTCATCCAAATTTAATATTTCGTTGTTGCAACATTTTTTATAATATAGTCTGAGTATTACAAATATGGACTTCTTTAGTGGGTAAACATAAGTATATACGTGAAGATAAATATATTTTCCACATTTCTTACCTTTAATTTATTTTTGAGTTATGGTTTCATTTCATGCATTTTTCTTAACTGGTATTTCATATATGAGGCCTTACGTTGAGTTTTTGCATCTATACGGCCCACGACGATGTCACGGCAATTTAATCTATTGCGGCGTTTACGCTGATGCGGCATTTCTGTGTAATTTTAATTTTTTTCCTGCCATTTTTCTCGAGTGCGGCGTTTATGCTGACGTGGCCTTTCTTCCGTAAATTACGGTAATAGTGAGCAAGAAATTTATGTGCCTAAGAAGGCAAATCAATTACTAAACACTTTAATTTTGGAAGGCAAGCTTTAAAAGTTGTAGGATTCCCCACTGTTTAATTCTAAGTTACAGTTGGATGTGAAGAATCTTAAGAACTAGTAAATGAATAATCGCTTGAGTTTGTGAGACAGTAAATAAATCCTTTATTATTCAAATAAGGTTTAACAGAACTCTGTTTTGGAGTTGTACAATAAAGCCAACACTCAGGTTTGAACTTAAGAAACTACGAATTAAACTAAACTAATCTTAACTAAAGAGATATAGCTGAAACTATCAAGATTCTAATAGAGTTGGCACCTTAACGCTAATTGACTGCGAAGCTATTAAGAACCAAAAGTACGGCCGAGCGTAATAATAGCTTAAGAGAGAGTAGCCTAAAAAAAAGGACGCGTGCTAGCCAGAACATCTGGTATTTCTCTCACTAAGACAGTAGAACTTCACAGTTAAATACCACTCTTCCTCATTAGCATTCAGACGTGATTCTAAAACTAGGTCCTGGCCGGAAGTGGTAAGTTGAAATTAAGAAGTGATAGGAAAGGAAGTTTAACTCAAAATTTAACTGTTAATAAAATTAACATAAGCCTTACAAAGTTTCATTTTAAATGTATTAAAGTATAATTTATACGTTTTTCAATAAATACCTTCACTCATGAACTAAAGCTTTAATATTATTGAGTGAAAGTCTTGTTAAACCATCATATATACTTATTTAGATGCTTTAATTATATATTTTTATTTTTCTTCAACAGAAGTTTTTCAAAAAAACATTATCAGACTTTTATATGATTTAATGACTGAAAAATATTTGCCATGTCTTTATTGTGCATTCAGATGGCATTTAAAAATCCCCATTAACATACTCTTTTATGACACCTCAGATGAAAGCTGGATCACAAATTGGGTTCCTCGGAAAATGAAAGCATATCCTAGAGTATAAACATTTGTTTTTAATGAGAAAGCAATAGCCATGAGCAGTAATTAGTTTGATAAGAAAAAATGAAAGTCTCTCTGGCAAATTTTAACAGTCTATGGGCAGAATAACTTAAAAAGAAACAAATCTCTGCATTATGGTTGGAAGATGGAGTCAGATGACTTGGAGGAAGATAATAGTTGTTTTAAAAGAAAAAAAATCAACAATTTGTTAATATGTGGCACATTACAGAACCACATAATTAAATCTGGGTTTTCTTAAAAGTAATGTGCAATGGAAAGATTATTTTTCAGTTGATGAATGTCATGATATCCAAATGCAGTTAGCACCAAATATAGGTAGTCAGTCAATAGGCCCATTTCTAATATGATACTCTATGGAGTATAAAGAAAAAATCAACTGAAAAATCAGTTAATTATCTCTCAATCGTTCAGTGTCATGATGGATAAAAAAATTCTTGCCACCATTATGACCAAATATGAAAACTGATACAACAGTTCATTTTTAGCATTGTAGAACTGTACAGGACACAGAAAAATGAAATTGAGTAGACGACTGAACTTGAAAATTAGTTACATTATTGCATCTTAGTTTGCTTATTATACTGAGCAGAGAAAATACAATTTTTAAAATAAATTCAAAATAGCCTACAGCCCCAAATCTCTGGTGACAACATATTAAACAATAAATATCTTTAACATAATTCACTGGCATCATGCTAACCCATTCAGTACGGGCGTGTCATATATGCATCAGCAGTGAACATTACCTGACGGCCGGTTGTGTCACATTTGAATCGCCATTTAATTCACTGTATGGCCGGGTGTACCACGTATGACTTTTTAGTTAGAACGTTTAATTAGTATTTTTTGTTGCCACTAGATGTAGCTGTATGTCTGTTATGGGGAAATATATTGAAAGTTAAGTTATGTGTACCTTCATTCCTATGCAATGTTTTTTATTTTTGGTATTTTGTTTTGGATTGAAAGGGAGATTCGTGGGTGGGTGTTGAACAATGTAATGTCTCTTTAGCTGTGTCATTTGATATAAACGAATGCCAAATGCACATGTTTTCGATGCTTTTGAGGTACTTTTTATTTTTATTTTTGCGATATAGGTATTTGAACATAGAAGAATATACACAAATGCTAATTCGTAGGTGTTGAGTAACGTGATGGCCCTTACTGCGTCATTTTATATAAACAAATGAACATGTTCTGGATGCTCAGGAATACTTCTTAATTTAATTAATTTAATTTATTTTATTTTTTTATCCCCGTATAGTGGAGTAGATGTTCTATCATTAAAGACATTTTTATTACTGTTAGATTTTTCCGGTGTTGAGACGAATATTTTGCATAGCTTAGCAAAAGTTTTTTTTTTTTTTTTTTTAAATGTTCCATTGCTGGTGTTATATTTTTTTAATGGCAAAATGAAAGCGCTATCTGATCGTAGAAGACACAAATGCTAAATGAGTCAAATTTACTGATATTCTAGTCCTGTGCAATATGCAACGTTGGACTTTGCGTACACCCATGTTTCAAAGAATATCATGCACTGTCTCTTTTTTGAAATATTGCTTCCTTTTCGTTGTTTTCACATTGAATTTTTATGAAAGACAGATTTAATATTTTTAAATTTTAATTATGTGTTGTGTTAAATAAAATCTGAGATTGTTTGGATTTTTTTCCATATATATTTAATTGTAGGGTAAAGGAAAAATTATATTACTCTAGAATGAGTATTTTATAAAATTTTTAAGGAAAATATAACAATAAAGATTTAAAATTATTTCTGACAACTACCTAAATGTTCTTCTCATAATGTACCAAAAATTGGAACAATTGGATGACAAATTTAATTTATACGAATTTGTTTACAAAGTTAGGCTTAGCAGTGCGAATTGCCCGTCCCCACAAGATGACGTATCCGGTTAATGCGCCGTCCCAAGAGAACGCTTGCCCGTCGTGAACAGGTTAAATGAGTTCATTTCTTATTACCTATCATATACAGAAAAAGTCTTCCGTTAAGTTTCATGTATTTGTTCAGTACATTACTCATAATGAATTTAATATAAATTTCACGAAATTTTACAAATAATCAGAATAAATTCTGATTATCAAACTTATGCAAAAATTTTCAATAGAATTTTCCCTCCTTGCAGTACAATAATATATTTTTTAAAACAGTATTTTAGATTTACAATTATGATAGTTTCTTTCTGTTCATCATATTGTCTTAGTGGTCAGTGGATAATGAAAATTAAAGGTTTTAACCTCTGGGTGATGAATAATTGAATCTCCATTGCAGTTACAATTGAATGATTAGTTCTAGCAAACAGTCTAAGTAATTAGTCTTTTACTTCACAGTGGCAAAAAGAATAAGAAATGCTTATAGCATATTTTCATTTTATCCACAAGAATTTTATATAATTTTTTACTGTCCAGGATTGGTGATAGAATTTGATGAATACCCAAGGAAGAAAAAAAGATATTTAAAACACTACATTCTTCATTTATTTTTTATTAAAATGCTTTCATCTGGAAGAATAAAACTTTGGCTTTTAAATTAAATGCGCTATGCATATATACAAGTATACAAGAAGAATGATGAAAAAGTATAGTGAATTATAAATTCACGAAAAAGCATTATTACAGCATTTTCAAGTATGGAATTTAATTACAAGACCAAACATTCATTGAGCATGATTTTATGCTAAAATTAAAATCAATTTTTTGTCAAATATTTTTAAAATTACATAAAAAATATTCACCTTAGGTTTGCACATAATGGGATATAATTTCCCATCACTTCCTTGAACAATAAGTTTTTTTGGTTTTTGCAAAGATGGGAAAACTTCAACCTGAGACAAAGAATAACAGTTAAACCATGAACAATTTAACATAGTTTTTTTGGAAAAAATGAGGGATTAAAAGGTAATCAGATTATTACTTACTGTATCGGCAAACCCACGAATATACACAGGAGTAAATGGAAATGGATTATGCTCTGGTATGCTTAAATATCCATTAGGAAGTGTCACAATCATTTGTGTTTGTGAAGGTAGCATGATCTTGCTAAAATGCCTACGGAACCATAACAAATTGATTTATTACAAATGTATATCCATTAAATAAAGCATTATAATTTCACTAACAATATCTCTTCCCTTTTCAGTTCTATCAAAGAAATGGAATATTAATCATTCATTTGGCTTGGATTACCTGCAGAATATTTATTTTTACTAAAGTGACTAAGGAAAAATAACCATGCTGCTTGAAATGTGAATAGTAAAACATGACTACAATAAAATCTAGAATAAGTCAATAGGAATAATCCTTTTACAAATGGTTAGAGCAAAAATCGTAATTAGCTCCTACTTATCTGTGACACATCAGATTAAACGTCAACTATCTAAAATTCTTTTCCCACAATACTGATTTTTTTTTTCTTTTTCTTTTATTTTTTGCAAATGCAACATAATTATTGTGTTTCCTAGAGTTTTTCAACACAGAAATAAACTAAAAATACAAAGATACTTAAAATATAAAAGTTCTGTCTCGTTACAATAACTTTACCAAGAAAGGATACTTTATAATTAAGTATACATTTAAAATATGTATTTTAGTGTACTTATTATGCATAATACTCTGATTAGCATGGAAATATATAAAACTATATATCTGTTTTTCTTTTAAAATTTTAATCTGTGCAATTTTTAGTTACAATTATGTTCTTTACCAAAAACAGGATAAGCACTACAAAAGTGGCTGTTACCAAAAAGAATTAAAAAGGGAAATTGGGGGGGGGGAAGAAAAAGAAAAGCTAATGTAGCAGACACCATGCTGCTTTTGCCAGATGAAAAAGCAGTGATCAGATTACTACCTTAAATCAAAGCAAAAATACATATATTTGTGATATTTCTAGCAATTTAAGCATACAAGATTTAGTAAAAGACTAGTGGCCACTGGAAGAATAATGATGATAATGATTAAGCAAGTTGAAACAATTAGTTCTTTGCATGCTGTAAAAATCCTTGAAAATGAACTGTAAATCAATAATAATAAATCAATAATAATAAATAAAATAAACAATAAATCAGCACTTCATTCAATACCTATATAACATGGGTTGTTTAACGTACATATATATATACATACAGGTGATGATAATTTAGTTCATAGCTGCATAGATAGGAGCTGCAGATGAAACAGACATTTTATATAAGGATATGGAAACAGTGAATTATGATGAAGCTTTATTTGAAATAGCATTCTGATTAGCAGTCTCTGCAAAGCATTATGATTAAGCCTCTTCATATATCTTTCTATATATATTCAAAACTTTCATGAAGTCACTGTCCTATATTTTGCAAAAGGAGAGACATTTGTACTATGAACCTTTTAGTGAATTAAAGACAGTAGCTACTAAATGTCGTAAATTTAATGAATAGATGAAGCTCATTATCCCTCATACAACTGACAATATTGTTGAAACAGAAAACTATAACCTTGCCTGTAAACTGTTTTCCACTAGTTATAAGACTTGGCCATTAAATTAATTTTTTGGATGTTAACCGTTTGAGTTCCAAGGAACGATTTTGCACTTCTTCTGTGTCACTTGAAAAGTGCCAGCACTCTAGGCTATGAAGCTGCAATATTTATATATTATTTAAAGATGCTGATATCTGTCAGAAAAGACAAAATGATGTCAGAACAACACTGAATTGAAAGAATTACAACTTATCATATAAGAGCAGTAAACAGTGCAATAGCGCTCCTTGGCACTTTTTGACGGGAAAACAGCAAAGACACGTGGCACTCAAATGGTTAACAGAACTATTATCATCTAATTTTAAAATATAACGTCACTTGAATACATTGGTTCAAAACAAATGATAAATTATGGTTAAAAGCGTCTTACTGTTAAAAGTGTTAGTGTATCTACTGGTATGTACTCAACATTTTCTAATGTTTTATATCATCTATTCAGTTTTTTAGTTCATCTTTAGATAATGGTTGATAAAGTTGCCAGCCACATTATAAATTTATTATAATGAGATATAGCATGTTTTGTTACAGAAGAAGCACTATGTAACGGGTACACATGTAGCTACAATTAACTTTTCATCTACAAAATTTATAAAATGAAGTATTATGCTTTTTTGTGCTAACTAAATTGTCACAGATAGCAAATTTACTAAAACATAAATTTTTTGAATATTTACTCAGTTTTGAATCATTTCAACTATCTTAAACAGTCACAATTTTATTTACAATGTTACATACATAAATTGCTATATACATACTTTTAAGCATCAAAATCAAATTTTTATGCAAATTATTTGTTTGGATACAGTCTTATTATTAAAAAATATACAATTTCAATAATTTATGTAGATTAAAAAAACAGAGTGCAAGATATTGTGCTTAAGTATGACGGGATATGAGCATATGAGTATCATACACATATATGCAGTGATGAAAGCAAAATATAATAAATAATGACTTGCCAGGTCGGCATCAGGGATATAAAATAGGTAAATGTATCATACACATATATGCAGTGATGAAAGCAAAATATAATAAATAATGACTTGCCAGGTCGGCATCAGGGATATAAAATAGGTAAATGTTTCGGTTTGAGATGAAATGCCAAGCAAACACTCAGCTGCGGAGCCAAATTATTAATCTCACAAATTTATGCTTACATGATTGTTTTTTCATAACGATGTATATTTAGTGCCTAAGTAAGTGAAATTAAGAATCGGAATTTTTAAGTGAAAATCTCCACACGTTTTATTATGGAAGGAAAAATCAAATGCGCATGTGTAAAGCATACAAAAAAATTTTTTGCGTGGCTTTGAGGTCTGGATTTTAGATCATTCCGGATAATGAATGTCCAGATTTCAGACTTTGTACTGTACTATAAATTAGAACTGACACTTTAGTAATGTTAAATTTCAAGAAAAATAGATAATCATTTGACTGGCAAAAGTAACAATAAATTAATATTAGACTGAAAAAGAATGAAATGACATACTTTTCATCTAACAACTTCAGAAGACTTGGGAAATTATCACTAATGCTTAAGACATTAGAATCACCAACATTTTTGTTGCTCAGTTCGATAAACTTGTCTGCTAATCGAGTAGTGTCACTTATAAATTTTCCAAGACTAGGATTCAATAAGACAGCTTCTTGGAATATTTGCTTACAGCGCCTGCTCCTTGTAGGATATGATGACTGAAATTGAGATACAGAAATATTTAACTACTATTTAACTCTACAAGATAGAATACAGTTGCAAAAAAACACTAACCTTTGAAACAGCCATCATCATCCACATTGATTGTTGACAGTATGATGCCAGAAGTCTTGAAATTAATTTCTAATAAGATTAAGCATAGAATAATTATAATTTTCAATAGGAATAAGAATAGAATTTTAAAGAGTAAATAGCTAAATATCAAACTAATTTTAACACATTGGGGGGGGAGGACAATAATTACAATTTATAATTCTATTATCTGAACACATCAAATAAAATACAGTTGTTGAATAACACAAGAAGGGGGGGGGAAAACAGAAGCAGTGCTTACTTGTAGGGAAACTGATATATTTGGATGTGAATGGCAAATTCTTGAAATCAGTTGAGGAAAAGCAGTCAGGAACAAATAAAGAGGAATATTATCATATAAATCTTGAACTATCTGCAAATTATGCATTGTCAAAGTATGATGGTTCGTATTTTTTAGAAACAATACATTGAATCATTAAACTAAAAATAAAATAAGTACCATGCAAGTGATTTTCTCTAGATTAGATGAAACTGACTTCCATACATTACTGAATTTTTTTGTTGTATCATGAGAATGTATAGTTCCTAAATCAAACCAAATGTCCAAAAGTCTTGGCAATGAATGATACACATTTTTACAACCATGTTTTAGAGAATTACCAAAATTCCTCACTACTTTAACCATAATTTCTCTATTAAAAAAAGAAAGAAACAATGCATGAAAAGAAATGACAAATATAAACTAAAGATAAAATATGCATTTAAAAACAATTTTTAATAAAAAAAGAATTTATTACGATTTCATAGCTAATTCTTCAGTAGAGTTCAGCATTTTATCATAATATTTTGCTAAATGAAAATGACTTGCTTCCCAGTTGGGTTGTAAAACTATAACTTCTTTATACATATCAATTAAACTGTTGCTATCTACTATTGAAGATTCTTCACTGTAAATAGCTAAAATCAGTTTGGCCTGCAAATGAAATACTAATCAATACACATGAAAGATGCAAATAAGCTAACATAATTATTACTTAAAAAAAAGGGCACATAAATTAAAAATATATTTCTAAGTATTTTCAAAGTACAAAAAAATTACTTATTCAAACCTTGATGTTTTTCTAAAGAAAGAAAGATGTCTTTCTTTAGAAAAACATCAAGATAGATGATAATTTTGCCAATCACATTTTTACAAATATATATATATATATATTTGCTAAGGGTAAACTGACTAAACTTACAGGATGCAAATAATAGGAAATGCACAGCCAAAAAAACAAAGAATGGATTTAAAACATATCAGAAATGCATACCCCAAAGTACACAGGTACAGAAACAAAGTACAGGTTGTATCAAAATAGACATTAGGTATTGCTTAAGGTTCTGCGATGAATGGAATTCCAAGGAAGAATACCTCAGATCCCAAAGTAAATTTCTCTGCTATTGCATCAATCTAGATAGTTTATAGGGCAGTGTTGCCTATTTTAGCAAATGTGTCGAAGGTCCATCCAATGATGATACAACAAACTGCAAAAATTTAACAGAGGTTGCATCAGTGCTTTCAGGGAACTAGGTTGGCAGAACTGATAAACAGCACAAAGGCCAAAGTCATGATATAGCTGAAAGATGCTCTTACAAACAATTTAAATAAGGCATCAATAGCTGTCATGACAGCAATGATATACCTAGAACAGCACACTCTCGAAAGGATCATGTAATAATTAGAGTTCTACATGTACTAATGTGCACTTATGTGAGAAGAATGGCAGAGGCTAGACTTCACTGTAAGCACACATTGTAATATTTATTACTAAATCCAGGACACAAACATTAAAGCTCATTCCGATGTTGTCACTATTGAACTTGAAAAACAATGAGTTGCAACTTTATTGTATATTATGAATGAATGAATCATAGTTTTCGCTTGGTTTTGATGGCCAGGGTTTCATAAATGGAGAAGGTCTAGCTAATGCTGCTTATGCCACCTAATTTGTTGGAACTTATGCTACGGTTTGGAGAGTACTACCTATGATACCCAGTCATTCTGAGTGGCTCTTTGCAGCAGGATAATAGTCTGATATTGTATAGATAATATCTCTCTTGGGGAAGCAGTCGTGGACATTTAGCCAAAGAGACACTCAGCCGACAGGTCCTTCAGCCAACATGGACATTTAGCTGACAGGACACTTAGCTAACAGGGACAGGACTAATTATTATTAGCCGACATGGATATCTATCCAACAGAACAATTAACTGACAACACTTTCAGCTGATACATTTAACAAACAGTATGTTTATCTGACAATGCGTACATGCAGATAAAAACACATGACAATGTTTTAGTAAAATTTCCATGCATTTATCTGACAAAAGGCTATTCCCAGAGCACACAACAAGAACGTTTATGGTTAAGTAATATAGTTTTATTTTTATTTAATACTAAAGAGTTTTTAAGAGAGAGTTTAAAATTGGACAGATTTTGAAATCAATTTCGAGAGTAATTAAACATAGGAGCAAAACGATTTTATATGGAGAGAAATGAGTGTGGCAAAACAAAAGCAAATGCAATCTGTTGAGGATAATAGTAATGAAAGTGAAAAAAACTAAGATATTAGAAATTTGAAAGCACTGGAAAATTAACGTCATTAACTAAAGAAGAAGGATTTTCATTGATGTAGAAAGGTTCAAATAAACTATACTAATTCAGAAGTCAAACAACAAAAATCAGCGTTATATTTTCAAAATTTTCACAGGACTAGTTTCGATGGTTTTACTGAACCACCATCCTCAGCTGCAAAACCGCAAATGAAAAATTGATTTTTCATTTGCGGTTTGCTGATTTTTGTGGTTTGACTTCTGAATTAGTATTTATTCGACGTATTATTGTGTCTTAATTAAACTTACTAACTGAAGAAGGTTTACAAATAGTTTTAGTAGATCAAAGGTGAAAATTCTTATTATTGGGTCAGTCTTTAAATTCAGTGCATTTTTCGGTAAATTTTTAAATAGTATAAAAAAACACAATTTAACATTATAATCAATTATATATTCTCCTCCATTATATACAATGTCTCGCCGTATTACAGGCAGCTTTTTTATGCCATTGCTGTAGAAAGACTATGGTTTTGATGCTAAAAAACTTGAAAGGTCATTGTGTACATCACGTTTAGAATTTAATATTTTTTCGCCAGTAAAAAATTTTGTAAAGCACAAAATATGTAAAAATCACTTTAGGCAATATCTGGGGAGTAAGCAGGATGCGGCAAAAGCTTCCAATTAAATTCACTAATTTTTTGCAGCGTTGTTCGAGCCGTATGCGGTCTAGTGTTATCACAACGAAACAACACTTTCTTGATATTCACTAATTGTAGGCATTTTTTGATCAACTCTGAGTTTAGACGGCAAAGTTGTTCATTATAAACTTCTGAATTAATCATTTGATTTGGTTCTAACAGTTCAAAATGTCCTGAACGGGGTTTCATCATCAATGCTGCTTTTTCCAACTTAAAATTTTTAAAACCATTTCTGGGCAGACCTTACACTAATAGGGTGTTCACCACGTACACTATTAATTTTTATCACTGCAAACCTGGCAGATTCACCACACGAAAATAAAAAATGTAGCACAGCACGTTCGTACTGATTATCTATATTCATCTTCTACGAGTACTAAAATGCATTCAATATTTACGAAAGTTGGCGATGAACTGAATAATACAAGGTGTGGCTATTAATATCCAAGACTGATGTCACAGCATGAAACTGATCACTCACCCTAGAGAGGCGCTGCTGGTATCTGGAAAGTAGTACATCTGCACATGCTCCCCGTAGCGTGCATCAGTTGTAGACACGAGCTTGGCTGGGAAAGACGCTTAGAAACGTATCTGATGAAGTATTGTTGTCAAAGTGGCAAAGTGGTGTTGTGGAAGTGCTCAAATGGAACAAAGGGTGAACAACAAATTCTGCTTTAAACTGGGAAAAAGTGTAACAGGAACACATGCAATGTAGAAGTAAGTATATAGTGAGCAAGTATTATCTTGTTCTCGCATAATTGAATGGTATGGACGTTTTCGGGACGGCCGTGAAAGTGTTGAAGATGATGCCCACACCAGAAGGCCAATTTCCCTGCATACGCCTGAAACAATTGACAAAGTTTGCAAGCTTATAGCAGCAGATTGGCGACTGACTATTCGAATGCTGGCCAGTGAACTCAACATCGACAAAGAGGTGGTTCACCAAATTCTGACACAAGACCTAGGGAAATGTAAGGAGTGTTTCAGATTTGTACCGCACTGTTTATTGGATGATCAGAAGCAAGTCAGAATGGACACATGTGGTGAACTCATTGACAATGCTAACTAAAGCTGGCCCTGCTTTCCTGGATTCAATAGTGACGGGTGAAGAATAATGGGGCTATCAATACAGCCCTGAAACCAAGAGACAGAGCACAGAATGGTGGTCTCCCAGCTCCTCTAAACAGAAAAAATTTCGATTTCAAAAATCAAAGTCATGTTAATCGCTTTCTTCAATAGTGAAGGACTTATTCATTATGAATTTCTCCCACCAGGCACTACTGTTACAGGACAGTTTTACGCAGAAGTTATTGCCTGACTCCGACAAAGAATTCACAGAGTACGTCCCCGCTTTCAACAGAATAGGAGTTGGTTTCTGTTGCATGAACAACGCCCGCCTCCACATTACGTTGCCAGTAAAGAGGTTTTTGGCTAAGCATGAGGTCGTAGAGCTGCATCATCCATCATATTCTCCTGACTTGGCCCCCGCAGATTTTTTTTTGTTTCCCAAACTCAAAACTGTGATCAAAGGAGCACGCTTTGTGGATGTTGAAGACATCAAGAAGAAAGTGACATTGAACATCAACATTGAAGAGCCTTCTGAAAGAGGACTTTAAAAGTTGTTTCTACAACTTATACAGCTGAGCACAGAAGTGTATTTACGGCAGATGGGGATTACTTTGAAACATATTAAAAGGTTACGTTTTTCACATCATCTGTTCTGGTGTTATTAGAACAATCTTGGAAATTAATAGCCACACCTTGTATGTTAGTCAAACGATGACAAGTTTCAACAGGTTCAAAATTGTATTGTTTTAGTAAAAGTGTCATAGTGAATTCCCTGTAAATCTTAATTAAAATTTTTTAAATTAAGATTAATTAAATTAAAACTAAATTTTAATTAAAAAAATTAAGACTTTATACAGTTTTAGATTTATTAGTTCAAAATGCTCAGTTTTGATATATATTACATTTAATTACTCTTAATGCGCACAAACTTATGGACTGACCTGATAAGTGTCCAATTGTGATTAGTTAACAAAATTTTGTTTATTTCTTCTTTGCATAGATATTATTCATGTTCCTTGACCAGAAGTTTCAATGCTCTTTCAGTCAGGTAGATATATATCAAACCACACTGACATCACAAAATGTGTTAAGCTAAAATTCTACAAGATACATGATAAATCCTATTAAGTTAAAATTCCACAAGGTTTAAAATCAGGGATGGAATCTTTAAGAATTGAACAAGTTTATTGATGATAGCAAACATTACCTGAAAAGTGACTTTGGGGAGAATTCAAGCAATTTTGTAACTAAAAGAAAGATGAAATGTTATAATGACATAATTGTTTGGACAATTTTTAATAGCTAAAGGTCATTTATGATAACAAGAGGAACATTTTCGAAAGGCCTCATCACTGTCTGTGGAAGAATGGAAACTGATTTCAAATAATTAATTTCTTAAAAAGCAAGTACTCTGAAAAGCAAATTTTGATGATATGCATAACGGTAGAAAGCAGATATTTAGTTGGGAGAGTGACATGATTTTGCATGGAGAAGCAAAGACACAGAAATAGATTTACGGTACATAATTTCAATTCTAAACCAAGAATTACAATCAACATATGAAACATTAGAAGTTAAACTAACTATTTCCACTACCTGAAAATGAAAGCTGTCTAATAAATGGTGACAATGTTTGAAAGATTGAGACATGCCTATAAGGTAATCAAATGTAATGTTCCTAAGATGTGTAAATAGGTTTTTCAGTAATAAGTTATGAAGTTTTTTACTGAAATATGAGGTCAGCTTTACCCATGATGAATCTAATAAAACATGAGGCATATGATAGAAATGAAAAATCTAACACACCATAAAGGAAATACCGTGAAATTGGATGTTTAAAACTGAAGAATTTCAAATTATAATTATGAATATTTTGGAAAAAAAAGTTTTGCTTTTATTTCATCTGCTGATGATGTAACACAGCAATCTGTTAAAAAAACACATAGCTCCATTTTGCAGTTACCAGCCTTCTAACAATTGAAAATATATTAATTGCAAAAAATAGAGGTTGTATAAATTTAATACATATATTTTATTCTTACTGTTAAAAATTTAATTGATTAAAGTATAAGTATTTGTCTTAAAACTTGATTAAAGTATTTGTCTTAAAATAAATCTTAATTAAAAAAATTAAGACTTTATACAGTAAAATGTATTGTCACCATAAAGCACAGTTCAACATTAAAAATAATCATATCAACACTGATATAATACTGTTTAATCTTTCTAGCAATTATAAAATTGCTCGAATTCTCCATAAGTTCAACTTTAATGGCATTTTCTCACTTATCAGTTAAATTCGTTGCTCAGTTTTTGATCCCATCTTTGATTTTACTTCTTCCTGAATTTTAGGCTATCATGTCAATGTGGTTTGACATATATTCCCCATACTGAAAGAGCATTGAAATTTCTCATAAGGGGACATGGATCATATGTCTGGAAGGAGAAATAAATTTTTAGAAGCTAATCATAACTGGACACTTAATCATAATTTTGATTTTCGATCTATAAAAATTATCAATTAAAAGAAATAAAATGTATTAAATATAGGTATTTATTTTTGTATTAGTGAAATGAATTTCCTTGAACCCTTTCATATTAAAAAAAAATTACACTTTAGTTAATGACATTAATTTTTCAAAGTGTTCAAAATTATATAATAGCTTGGCTTTTCCATGTTTAATTATTATTTTTCTTCACAGATTACATTACCTTCGTTTTTGCTTGCCTCAAACCATTGCTTTCCATATTAAATAGTTTCGATACCATGTCTAATTACTCTTGAAACTGATTTTAAAATCTTCATCAAAATAAGGTTGCTTTTCTGTGCAGTTTTAAAATCTACATACTCTTTAGCATTAAATAAAGACAAAAATGTGGTAATTGTCCATAAAAAATTTTTTTGTCTACCCTGGAAATAGCCTTTTGTCAGATAAATATGGAGAAACTTTACTAAAATTTTGTCACTTTTTTTACTTCCTTGTAAAGGAAAAAGGAAGTATTGTAATGGCGAAAAGTTTCAGACAGCACATTTCAACGAAAATATCCATTTTGACCGCTATCGAATACAATTTAACGATGTTTTTGCGCGATATCTGTACGTAAGGACAGAATAAAAGACTCGTTTTCTCCAAAAAAATTATAAAACTGCTTTAAAATTAATTCTGAAGAGAATTTTTCATGGCGTCTGTACGAAGGTATGTACGTACGTACGTATATCGCATAACTCGAAAACGAGTAGCCTCAGAGCGTTGAAATTTTGTATATAGGACTGCTATAACATGTAGATGTGCACCTCGTATTTTGGTTGCAATCGGCCGCACCAAACGTATATAAATACTATATTTATATATATATCCCCTCTGTTACTCGGAAAAGTGATCTCAGTTTCTTTACTCTTATATGTTTGTAAATTGTACATTTTTTGCTTTAAAAATGATTGAATTATGTTGTTCTTATCTTCCGGTTAAGGTTTGTATGGCTTTCGTAATTCTGGGAGCAATATTTGTACAATTATCAACAATTTAAAAGCTGTTTAAGTGCAGTTAAGTTTTAAATAACATGGCGGACATCTTTGTTTACATTTGAAACAGCAGAATTGTAGATTTGTTGCCAATCTGGAGAGACTAAGCTTCACAACAACAAAAATAATGCCTTCATTTATTATTGCGAATTAAATCATGCTTAATCCCTTCTGGAATGTTTTCGAGGAAATAAGTATTTAAGATTTACTTCGTAATTTTTAATACAGATATTTTGAGTTTTTATGTATTTTTGCTTTCTCGTGAAGTGAGAACTGAATTAATTGAATGAGAAATATTAAATCGTCTGTGAAAAACTGTTTCTTTTCTGTTTTGTTTGTTTAATTTCTTTCATATATATTCGTAATTTTTAATACAGATATTTTGAGTTTTTATGTATTTTTGCCTTCTCGTGAAGTGAGAACTGAATTAATTGAATGAGAAATATTAAATCGTCTGTGAAAAACTGTTTCTTTTCTGTTTTGTTTGTTTAATTTCCTTCATACATCATTCTAGCTTTATTATAGTATTTGAATAGAACATGTGGCAACGATAAGATAATTCTTCAAATGATATAAATTTTGTGCATTCAGAGTGTCGTTATAGTAAACAAATATAGGGAATTTTAAAGAGTGCATTTATTCTATTGTGGTTTATGCACTGTCGACGAAGTAGATTTTATTCAATCCAATCAATTTAAATGAAATTCACGAAAAAAATGCATATAATTTAATATTCCGTACAAGGAAGTCATGTGGTGTACACATCAGATTTTTTTCTACATGTATGCATTGTCAGTTAAATGCTCTTGTCGATTATATGCCCTGTCAGCTAAATGTCATGTTGGCTAACATTCTGTCAGTTTAATATCCGTGTTAGTTAAATTTCTTGTCGGTTAACTGTCCTATTGGCTAACTGCTGTTGGCTAAGAGTCACAAACCATTAGGAAAGTCCATCTTTTAATAATATATAGCCCATTCACAGACTGCAAATAGCACTAAAGAACCAGCATTTTAAAAAATACTGTTTATCAAGCGTTACATGAAAAGAACTGGAAATTCACTAAATGTTTTTCACACCCATGTGTGTTTTGTTGATGATATGACACACATCCACATTATAATTATGCTCATTCTATATGTTTAGTAGAATATGCCCCATTCCAAGTCTCCTGATCAAATATTAAACTATTTCCTTCTTTGGGGGATATGCTAAGAACAGTGCTTTTATACATACATAGGACTCAGGGAATGCATAATTGCTATGTGATGACAATAGACAAGGGAATGCTATAAAAGGTATGAATCTAACTTGAATACCACTGGGAAGTGTACTGTTAACAATGGGGACGCACAATGAACATTTGTTGTGTTTGAGGAAAACAAGAGTTTTTTTATTTATTATTGCACATACTATTCTTGCACATAATTTTAATAAATAGTGTTTTGAAATCCAATAAATCATTTATAATAACTCTGTACTTTCAATAATTAAAAATTATTTTTTGATAAAGCATATAATACACAAATACAATTTTGAAGCTTTACAAAAATTTCACAGAACAAATATTTACACTAAAAGCATGAATTCATTAAAACTGAAATGCAAACCTTAGCACACATTAACTGTTCATCACTTGTGAGAGTTGAATGTCCATTATAGTTCTTATCAACTGAAGGGAAATATTCACTAATTCCTTTTTGTATACAATATATTGCTTGTTCCTTTTCACTCTGAAATATTTTCCAGAATTTTATGTTAAATAAGGCATAAACTTATACAGCAATCATTACTTTAAAATATATTAAAAAAAACTTTACTCAATAAATTTAATTGTATCTCAAAAATCCCACTGTGCCAATTTTGCTACACAAAGTAATAAAATAAAATTACGGAGCACTTCAGGTAAACTGAAAAGATATTAAAATTTGTAGGAACAATAGATTGAGTTTGTTAAATATTTCTTATCAAAATCATTATTCCTCTGGCAATTTTTGATAAAACCTCGGAAAAGCTTTGAATGTGTCATATTTTTACAAATGTTAACTATCAGGTTGGCAAGACAGTAATTTTGGTTTTTTAGTGTGAAATAAAACTAGATTTTTTTCTCTATTAAAAAAATGAACTTTAATCAGTCAAATATCTTCCATTCTATTTGATGACCTTTTGCCACTTTTCTGGTAACATAATGATTCTGTGCTCATAGAACTTCTGAGCTTTATTAGTTTGAGGTCATTGTTATTAATGAAATTTTTACCATTTAAGAAATTTTGTAAACTTTGAAATAAATAGTAATCCGCTGATGCAAGGTCGGGACTGTATGGGAGGTGTGACATCACTTCCCAACTAAGCTCCAATAATTTCGTACATGTTGCTAAAGCTATGTGAGACCTTGCATTGTAGTGGTAGAACATGATTCCTTCGTAATTTGCCAATTCTGGCCTTTTCTTTTTGATTGCTTCCTTCAATTTCAGAAGCTGTTAGCAGTAGACATCTGAGATGATCATTTGGTTGCTTTGAAGCAGCGCAAAATATGCAACACCTTTGTAATACCACCAAATTGGCAGCATGATCTTTTTCTAGTGCTGATGCATCATGCTTAGACCATGATATTTCTCAATTAAAGATATTGTAGATGATTCATTTTTCATGACTATTGATAATTTGTTAAAAAAAGAGAGTAGATTACGTTACATTTGAAATGCCCATAGAAAATACAGATTCACTGTGTTAAGGGAATTTACTACAATTCATGTGGAACCCAAATATCGAGCATCTTGATGAGCAAAGTCATTAAAGAACTCTGTTGCAATTACTTAAATTCTGGTGGAGAAAAATGTGTGGAATTTTATGTTAAATAACTAGATATTTATAATTTCAGCCTTTACTTTAAATTCCCCTTTCCATATTTTTTACCAGAATGCAAATGAGTAGCCAGTATTTAAACAAACTGTGGCTTTTGGATTTAAAGACAGAGCATGTTTCTGGCATTGCATGCACACTATGTTTACTAGTTTTCCGCCAGCTCTGATAGATGCAATTATTTGACTTTCTGATGCTGCCAATACTTTGATTCTGATGCTCCGATAGAACAGTGAGCCAGCTTCTAGTAATATTTAATTATGTAGTCCTGGACTACTTTTGAGCTAAATTTGACTGTTCTATATACAGTGGAATGTTGAGATACGAGGAAAGTAAGAGCAAAAAATTTTTCTCTAAATATGAGCAATGAGCCAGACCATTTCCTATCGGGCTCGACTTGGGGAATCCCCTCATCAGATTACTCAGTGTTCTTTGATCTATGTGTCTGTGCACTTGTGAGTTAATTGTTTATTCCCTTTAATGTGAAAATAATTATTTCACAAAACCTCCCAAGAAGACTGTTGCCTCAGACAGTGCTGCAAAGAAAATAAGGAAGCCATGGCCATTGAAATTAAAAAAGAAATCATAAACATAAGTGTTGTGTAAGAGTAACGGAATTGGCGAAGACTTACGGCTTTTCGACATCGAAGATCTGTACTATTCCGAAGAAAAAATTAAGAAACTTGATGTAGCCAAAGAAGTTACTGCTACTTCCAAGCACCATCCAAAACTTCTAGAAGCTGCTGTTGGTGAGGATTAATGAGAAGAGTTAAAAGGTCGGTGTTGGAAGCTATCATAAAGGTAAACTACAGTTATATTATTTTCCAGTGTTATTTATTAGAAAACTTGATTTTTATGTTGATATTTTTGGGGTGTGAACAGATTAGCTGGATTTCCATTATTTTCAATGGGGAAGTTTGTTTCTAGATATGAGAAATTTGCTATACGAGCTCAAAGCTGGAACAAATTTAACTCATATCTCGAGGTTCCCCTGTAGTTGCATCACCACAAGTTGTGGTTCATACTGTAGCACAGCAGAGTGAGTGCTTTTGTGCTCAAAATTCTGTTTATCTTTCTCCTGACTGTCATCATTTCAGGCAGAGTAATAATTCCTTCCCATCTGTTAGGGTTTTGTATTAATTAGTGTTACCAGATCAAGCGAAATCTTACAAAGATAAAACTTAAGCTAATATACTAAAAACTTGGATTAGAATGTTACTGCCATTGAAACCATATATAGTCATGGGGATGGCTGAATATAATACAATTATGTTCCAATATAGGAAATGCAATACAATGTGTCTGCAAGTTATAAGATTATAATTCAATAGATGACCTTAGTCACCTCATAGCTCCCCACTGCCACACAACATTATTTTTTTACCCTTCAAAAACAATACAACAGTTGCAGAAGGTACAATGCAGATGAAAAACTACATAATTAATTTGGAATCAATACAGTAATTGCATAATATATGTGCCATTTTAAATAGAAGATAGTATAAATGCACTGAACTTATGCTACATTTTTTAACTTTTTTTTATGCAAAAAAAAATGGAAAAATATTTTTTGAGTAGATATTTATATTCCTGACAGGAGCTTTCTTACTGTGGCTCGTAACTTCTTCTTAGCTAAAAATTTTGCATGGAAACATAAACATCTGTTTACCTTTCATATTTTCTTAATGCTATAATTTGATAAACACCAGTATAATATGAGTAATGATAACAATCATATATCATTATAATATTTGATATTTATTTAGTTTATTTGTAATCAGAGTTTTAATATTAAACTATGTGACTTCTTTATTTTCCCCAAAAATTATACCTGTTTAACAAAAATTAAATATTTTTCTTTTAAAACTATAGTCTAGCTTATGTGAGAATATAGAAACTTTTTATCCTTGATGAATACACAGCCATTGCCCACAGCCAGATTTTCATAATTTCTAGCTTAAATAAGCTTTAATTTGCTTGAAACTAAATTTAATTACTATCTGATATGGCAAAGACCCCACCCTTCAGGAAAGAATTTCATAGTTTTAGAAGGGAGAATGCAATCAGCATTTTATTTACCTCTTTAAATATTTAGTTTCAGTTTTTGAGTATAAAAAATTACTTCTATTCAAGTTTTAGTAATTATCAGCATTTTCTTTCTTTATTTTTGTTTAAACTCATTAAAAAGTACAGTCAAAAGTCGTTAATTCGGACACCCATAATCCGGAATGATCTATAATACGGACCTCAAAGCCAAAAACTTTCTGCGCATGCGCCGCGCTGACACATGCGCATAGGCGTTTACGCGTGCGCGTAAGACCATTTACCACTGCGCATATGCGTGTGCGCAAGCACAGAATACGTTTTCGCGTGTGCGTTTTATGTATAACGGACGGTATAATCTAAAATTAATTAATTATCTATTTCAAATTATAAAAATATCTAATTATCTATTTCAGTTAATGTTGATGATTGCATTGTTCCTTAATCTTCGAATTGGATCCGGCTTATTATTTTTTGCAGACTGTAAGAGCAATTTTATAAAAGTAAACTTGAACTTTCGATTATGTCAAATAGAATTTCCGATTCTGGAGCTCCCAAAGGATCGTACAAAACGAAAGTATGTTTCGATGTCCATCAAACAAAAAGTGGAATTGCTGCAAAAAATGGATAAAGACATAAAGAATGTTACAGAGAGGTTAGTGAAAACGAAAAAATTTCGATTGACAAGTTAGTCGGTATTCTCGGCACAACAATTAACGGGACTTGAACAGCGGAACTTTGTAACTGAAGAAGAAATTGTGTCTGTTTATATAATTAAAGAGAAAGTATTATCACATAAAACGAAGCAACTTAAAACAACTTACATTGAAAGAAATGTTTAATAAAGTAAACAAATAAATATTAAGCTTTTTTTTTTTTTTTTTTTTTTTTTTTTTTGTAAATTTTGATACTTTTTAGATTATAATTGTTCTTTATTTCATAAATTAAGGTTTCATATTTTTAATTTTAGAATTTCTGCATGCCATCTTACGAGATTTGAAATGATGATCTATAATCCGGAAAAATCGATAATCCGGAATCGCCGAAGTCCCGACGAGTCCGGATTAACGACTTTTGACTGTAATATAAATTTAAATATGTACACTACACCAAAAAAAAGGGGGGGGGGAAGAAACAGTTCTATATCTTTCGTTCTACTGGGCTGATTGACGAAATTCAAATTGGATTTTTCATGTCTCAAAAGCGCAGCTTAGGACATATATTAGATTTATATATAGTACTATTCTAACATAGGTATTTTGATACAAAATCGGACTTTTTCTGAAATCACATACATTTTTTTTTACATATTTTGATTCTATGACTCAAATTATGCCTAAATATTAAATTTTGTAAAATTTGGTGCACAATTTATGGAGAAATTCAAACATTTATGTTGGCATGTTTCTTTCAGTTTGTGCCAAGAACAGTTCACTTGGCGAACTTCTTAATATATGGCAACCTATATTCCTTTCCTTTTTTACATCCAGTGTGAAGGAAAAAAGTCACATCGTTCCTTCTTACAAATTATGTTCTTTGTATATTATTTTTAACTATAATTGTTATTCTAAATCTTTTTTTTTCTTTTTCAAATTTCATTTTAATTGTTTAAGTTGCATGGTTTCTTTCAAATGGTAACTGTTTTAAAACTTTCTATTTACTCATTTGAACTGTGTAGTTTAAATTAAAAATGCATCATTTATTTATTTTTTTTTCAAATAGTTTTCTTTATATTATATTTTTTAGTCATAGTTATTATTTTAGGTAATTTTTTAAGTTTTTCAGGTATTGCAAATTCTCTCAGTTTCAATTAAATATTTTCTGTTCACTGAATTGCAGGCAGTCTTAAAGTCAACAAAAAGGTGGTGCATTGCAATGCACAATTCATTAGATTTTTCCAAAATTTGCCTAATGCTGTAGACCTAATGCATTTGTTCTGCTGTAGACATTTCCTTTGCGGAAACCATGTTGGTAATCATCGGCAATATTTTCTGTATAAGTTACTAGTCTACTAAAAAGTATATTGGAAAATAGTTTGTACAAAACACAAAGGAGACTGTTCCCCTGTAGTTGGTACATTCCAAAATGCCTCCTTTTTCATGTATAGGACAGATGATGCTCAATCTTCAGGTAAAACTTCTTGGTTTAAAACTGATTCGATGAAGTGGTGTATTTCCTCAATGTTTTGAATTGCAGCACTTTTAATAAGTTTTGAAGTAAACGGATCAGGGCCTGGGGCCTTGTTATTTTTGAGCTTTTTAATTTCTTTTCTAACTTCAGCCAAAGATGGTGGTGGGATACTATCGGTGTTTACAGAGGTAATTGGGTAGTTTGAAGACCCATCCCATGTATGGTCATTTAACAAGTTACTAAAGTGCTTGTTCCACCTGTGGAATACGTCTTTTTTTATCATTTAGGATGATGTTGTTTTTGTCTCTACAGGCAGTAGTTCTAGGCTTAAAATCTTTGCGGCCAAGATTAATTTAACGATAGAAAGCACAGCTCTCATTGGACCCCCTTTGATGTTCAATATCCTTAAATAGGTTGTTGTGAAAAAGTTTTCTTAAGCCAATGGATCCTCTCCCATTTTCTAGATCTCTTATATTCCTCAACAGAGAATCTTGAATGTCGCTTTTGGACCACATTTTTTATAAGCAACTCTTTTTGCCTGAGTTACAAGGAAGTATCAACCAATCCCTTAGTTTGGGTTTTCCCATATATCCCAGTGTGTTCTTAGCTGAGCGCATGATCGAGTCTTTGAGCAAACTCCACTTATTTTCCACGGTTTCCAGTTCATTTTGCCCATTGCTTTACAGAATTTTATCATCCTACATTTAATTTCTTAAAATGTTATTAATATTTCAGTCAAATATTTTATTTTTGAAATCGCAAGAATCAAATATCATAAAATTAAAAATTTTTTAATTACAAAAAAATACTACATTTCATGAAAAAATTTGTTTTTTCTTGTTAATGGCTTGCTCTTTTTCTTCAGAAATTCTGCAAGTATATTAAAAAGCATCCAACGTTTCAAAACATCTTGGTATTTCTGACATTCATTTTAAATAAAGTTATCACATTCCATTTCATAAGGGTCCACAAAGGGCCGAGTGGCAAAGTCACTGAACACTGGTAGTTCACTCCGGGGTTCGAATTCCGGCAAATGGGCTGGTTGCATGGGCGTTTTCATATTTTTACTCATCTGTAATGTGTATACGAGGTGGATTCACTTAGAAAGTTCTTCACGAACGCACCCCTCCTTAAGGCAGATAGCCCGGCTTCGTCCTAACTTAATAATCCAAATCAATCCATTTTACCAGTATTTGGTCAGGGCCTTTATCAGTCTTTAGAGGCTAGGCATTTTGAAGGCATGAGATGAAAGGAAAAACTGGTTTCATCAAGAGGGAAAATGTAGTTAAATGATATCTATATACGTCACTTGATCAAATTCCTGAATCTTCAAATAATTCAACTGATAAATAAATCGTAAGATGCTCCATTTATGATACGATATGATGTTTTATGAAATAATTTAAATTTATACAACCATATAGTCGAAAACCAGTCGCTCTTCACTTTAATCTGGAATGACATTGTTTTTGTCTTTTCTGTTAGCACAAAATCAATTGCTGGTGTACATGTCTAAGTGTTTTCTCTTTGAACACTCAAGTTCCCTGAATCCCCTTTAAATTTTTGCTTCCCCCACCCCTAATTTCCTTCTACATTTGTTTCCAGTTCTACATTAAAATTTTTCGATTCTTACATTTCCATAAATTTTGCATTCTTGTCAGATTTTTTAAAACACAAGTTGCATCAAATGTGTTTCAGCTGAAGACAGCTTTTCATTTTCTAGGCATTTTAACTATAAAAAAAGTTTAAAGCAAAGGTCCAAAGGATAAATAATTCAATTAAAATATTTTTTGCTAAATGACAAAAAAATAAAACATTTCAGCAGTGTTTATTCTGTACCACCGAGTGACTCTATTATTATAGCGGCTGCAAACAATCTAAATCATATTAAAGATCACGTTTTTTATACAATCTGAAAATTAGCTACTTAAAACATTCTTTCTTAAGAGAATGAATGTAAAAATTTACTCTTATATCATATTTTTTAAAGCTGGGACATGATCCCATCAGCGTCCTGTTTGCTTAAAAACATTGTGAAAATAACATCAAATGAACTTTCTCAGTTTTAGACAATTCAATTTAAATGCAGTTAAAGTAGCAGATGATAACACAGTTAAGGTAAAAATTTACTCTTACAAATATTTTTTTTAAAAAAAGGGGAAGAAAGAAAGAAATTTTTAAAAAGTTAAAAATTTGAATAATATCATCTATAATTTAAAAAAACAGCTTTTCATATAGTATTTATAAAGATTTATTATGCATCATTGAGGAAAAAAAATTCATATAATTAATTCTGCATAAAAATGTATTTGAAATTTAAGGTTAAAAATAGCTGTGGCAATTCACTGTAACAAAAATCCATAAACCACATTTGGCGTTATTATTGCTAAAAAAAAAAAAGACACCAAATTTCAAAATGCGAAAATGTGTAAATTCGTGTATATCTTAGAAAATTTTGAATAAAAAACTCCAATTTTTTGCAGGTATGCTTAGACATACATCTACTTTAAGATGATGGTAAAAATTTTATACCTTATAATTCAACATTTTTTTCGAAAAATTTATGAAAATTATTTAAAAATAGAAATTTTTAAAATAAATCATAAAAAATAGGAGAATTTTATTTGGAATAAAACTAAATTTAGAAATGTAAAAAGAAGAATAAAAAAAGAGATATTAATAAATATATACCAAATTCAATTAACATTGAGGAGTTAATATTTTAAAAACTACTCGTGCGAATTTTACAAAACTTGGCAGCCTGGCATAATTTGAGTCATAGAATCGAAATATTTAAAAAAATTGGTATGTTATTTCAGGAAAAATCTGATTTTGTGTCAAAATACCTATGTTAAAATAGTGCTATATATAAATCTAACATATATCCTAAGTTTTGCTTTCGAGACTTGAAAAACACAATTTGAATTTCGTCAACTGGCCCAGTGGAACGGCAGATATACAACTGTCCCCCCTTTTTTGCGCAGTGTACATATGCATTTTTCAAGTTTGGGAAAAAAGAGGATTATCTAGCCATAGCAAAAAAGATGCACGGAGCAAATAAGGTTGAGCACTGCTGTGATAGAGAGCCCTTTTTATACTTCTCAGAGCGCTTTTAAGCAAAACATGTACTAAAGTTCAAGGTCAATGAGGAGGCCTACTTATTTTCCAATGGTACGTAAGGGTATACTAATCAGGTAATACCATAAAATGTGATTATTACGAGAGACATATGTACACTGCTTAAAAAAAAAAAAAAAAAAAAAAGGACAGTTCTATATCTCCCGTTCTACTGGGCTGATTGACAAAATTTAAATTGCATTCTTCATGTCTCGAAAGCACGACTTAGGATATATATTAGATTTATATATAGCACTATTCTAACATAGGTGTAATATATATATATAACATAACAAAATATTATAACATAACAAAATCGGACTTTTTCTGAAATAACATACCATTTTTTTTACATATTTCGATTCTACAACTCAAATTACGCCTAAATATGAAATTTTGTAACATTTGGAGCGAAATTTATGGAGAAATTCACAAATTTATGTTGGCCCTTTTTTTTCAGTTTGCGCCAAGAATAGTTCACTTGGCAAACTTAATATATGGCAACCTAGTTTCCTTTCCCGTGAGAGGAAAAAAAGTCACCATCGCTCCTTTTTTCCAAATAATATTCTTTATATTACATTTTTAATTATAACTTATTATTTTAAGTAATTTTTTCTTTTTCAAATTTCATTTTAATTGTTTAAGTTGCATGTTTTTTTTTTTTTTTTTTTTTTTCGAATAACAGTTTTAAAAATTTCTATTTACCTATTCAAACTGCGTAAATAAAGGTGCAGCGTTTATTTTTTTTTCAAATAGTTTTCTTTATATATATTTTTTATCATAGTTATTATTTTAGGTAATTTTTAAATTTTTATACTTTTATTTTTATTGTTTGTGTTGCATTGTCTCTTCAGATAATTGTTTTAAAATTTTCTATTTATTCCTTCGAACTGAGCATTTTAAATATATTTATTAATATAAATTTTCCAGAATTTGATTTTATTTATTTGAATTGCGTTTCTTTCGGAAGAATACTTTGTAACCCAGACTACGATGCGTTTGAAAACTGCATATATTAAAAGAGAAAATACAGTAAGGCACAGTTTAACACGCCTTTCAATGTTCCGTTCAGAAAAGATATATATAAATAAGAGAGATGCATAACCGACATTTTAACTTAGGATGACTTGCATAAACTGCTTTAAACAGTTTTATGATTGTGCCCATTGCTTTACACAATTTTATCCTACATTTGTTTTCTTAAAATGTTATTCATATTTTAGTCAAATATTTTTTTTTTTTTTTTTTTGAAATCGCAAGAATCAAATATCATAAGATTAAAAAAGTTTTAAATTAAAAAAAAAAAAAGACTAAATTTTATACAAAATTTTATTTTTTTTCTTCTTACTGCCTTGCTCTTTTTCTTCAGGCATTCTGAAACTATATTAAAAAGCATCCAACTTTTCAAAATATTTTGATATTTGTAACAATCATTTTAAATAAAGTTATCGCCTTCCATTTCATAAAGGCCCACAAACGGCCGAGCAGTAAAGTCGCTGAACACTCGTTGTTCACTCCGGAATTCGAACCCCGGTAAACGGGCTGGTTGCATGGGCGTTTTTGTGGATTTTCTCATGTGAACCGTGTATGACAGCTGGTTTCCCTTAGACAGTTCTTCACGAAGTATTTCGTCAGAGCCTTTATCAGTCTTTAGTGGCTAAACATTTTGAAGGTATAAAATGAAAGGAAAGACTGGTTTCTTCAAGAGGTTTTGGTTTATTTAATTATGACAAAGCACACTAGGGCTATCTGCCTAAGGGAAGGGATGCCTTCGTGAAGGACTTTCTAAGGGAAACTGGCTCGCATACACATTACACATGGGGAAAACCATGAAAACGCCCATGCAGCCAGCCCGTGGGATTCTCCATTTATGATACGATATGATGTTCTATAACGTAATTTAAATTGATACAACCATATTGTCTAAAACCAGTCGCTCTTCACGTTAATCTGCAATGATATCGTTTTTGTCTTTTCTGCTAACACAAGCTCAATTGATGGTATTTGCTGGTGTACACGTCGAAGTGTTTTCTCTTTGAATGCCTAAATTCTTTGAAGTATCCTGAAAGTATATTCAAAAGCGTCCAACTTTTTAAAACATCTTGGTATGTCTGACAGCCAAATTTCCCAGCAAATGTTTGCTTACTTTTCTCCCTAGTTTTCTTCTTTCCTTCTACAGTTATTTTCAGTGCTCACACAAGAAAATTAAGATTTTTTGATTACTAGACTTCCATAAATTTTGCATTCTTGTCAACTTTTTAAAGTATCAATTACATAAATTGTGTTTCAGCTGAAGACAGCTTTTCATTTTCTAGTCATTTTTACTATAAATAAAGTTTAAAGCGAAATCCAAAGGATAATTATTTTAATTAAAAGATTTTTGCTAAATGACAAAGAAATAAAACAGTCCAGCAGGGTTTATTCTGTACCACCGAGTGATCTGATTCTTATATCGGCTGAAACAATCTAAATCATATTAAAGATCATGTTTTTTTATACAATCTATAACGCGAGAGAAAATTTAGCTTCTTAAAAAATTCTTTCTAAGAGGATTAATATAAAAGATTATATTTATATATATATATTTTTAAAGCTGGGACTTGAACCAAACTGCCAAACTTTTAAAGTTTAATTTACATGGTGGCTATAATTAAAGTTTCAATTTGAAATGGTCATAAAAAGAAAACTTGTCCACAGAATCTGCTGACTTATCCAGCGATTAAGTAGTTGCAGATCATTTCTACATAACCATTGAACTTCCATTAACTCAGTCTCTAGAGGGTTGTATGTTTATATCATAATTTGACTTTTATAAAAATGATTATTCTAAATCTTATGTTTCTATAAAAATATACTGTGCTTTAAAAATATGTATCCGCTGCTCTTTCAGCCACTTCAAAAGCAACAGTTTGTTTAGAAATAAATTATGCAGTTAATGTCATAAAATTCAAATAAACATCAAACGAAAATTCTCAGTTTTAGACAATTCGATTTAAATGAAGTAAAGTAGCAGACGATAAAACGCCGAAGGTAAAAATTTACTCTTACAAAAATGTACTCTTTTTTTTTTTTTTTTTTTTAGATAGAGAAATTTAAAAAAAAATAGTTAAAAATTTGAATAATATCATCTATAATTTAAAAAAATAGCTTTTCATATAGTATTAATAAATATTTATAATTAATTCTTCGTAAAATTTTACTTGAAATTTAAGGTTAAAAATAGCTGTGGCAATTCAGAGTAACAAAAATCCTTAGACCACATTTGGCATTATTATCGCTCAAAAAAAAAAAAAGATGACTACATATTTTGGCAAATTTCAAAATGCCAAAATATGTAAATTCGTGTATATCTTAGAAAAGTTTGAATAAAAAAAGTCTAATTTTTTGCAGATATGCTTAAAAATACACCTACTTTAAGATGATTGTAAAAATTTTATAGGTTATAATTCAAAATTTTTTTCGAAAAATTTATAAAAAATATTTAAAAATAGAAATTTAAAAAATAAAACATAAAAAATTGGGTAAATTTTATTTGGAATGAACCTAAATTTCGAAATGTGAGAGAAAAGTTAAAAAAAGTTTAATAAAAAAAGAGATATTAATAAATATTTGCCAAATTGAATTAACATTGAGGAGCTAAAATTTTGGGAGCTAATATTTTAAAAACAACTCGTACGATTTTTACAAAACTTGGTATTCTGGCATAATATGAGTTGTAGAACGAAATATGGAAAAAAATTGGTATGTTATTTCAGAAAAAGTCCGATTTTCTGTCAAAATACCTATGTTAAAATAGTGCTATATATAAATCTAATATATATCCTAAGTCGCACTTTCGAGACATTAAAAACGCAGTTTGAATTTTGTCAATCGGTCCAGTAGAACGGAAGGTATAGCACTGTCCCATTTTTCTTTTTGAGCAGTGTACAAGGACTTTCCTTTGACAAACCAGCATGCTACAACTCATCACTAAAAATGAGCCTTTGAAAACACAGCATCAGAATGAATCTTATTTCTTCTTATTTTTTTCCTCTAAATTAAAAATTAGGCAAATTGATTTCCTTTGCTTGATCAGATAGCTAACACATTACTTCTCACAAAACTTTATGAAACAATTTTCTGTATTGTGTACAAAAACATAACTTTTTAAAACTATTTTTCAGTATCAATTCTGTATTGCACCTTTTACTTAATGTATGAACATTTAAAATGAAATTAAAGACTTATATATATATATATAAATAATTAATTTTCTCTCTTCCTCAGTCAGCTACGTTAAACTCACCTTACTCCAAAGCCACTTGGATTTTTCCATAAAAAAGTCAGCTGAATTAGCAGATCCAGCTTCTAAAAGACAGCTATATGCTCTTTGCTGAAGACCATTCCTAAATGCCATTAATTATAAAAAAGAGTTTTAAAGAATGCTCTAAAATGAGTGAATTGTTTGAAACATTTTTTGAAATCACAAATTTCAAAATATATAATTTTGAGATTTCTTAAGAATAAATTTTTATTACAAATCATAGAATGCTTACTTATCAAGAAAAATAACAATTCCCTTCAACTATACCAAATAAAAAAAAAATATTCAGTTGTTTTCAACTGCAATGAGAGTAAGAACAAACACATCACAAAATGCCTTCAGTAATGACTAAAAATATCATGAGTGAACAGAATTATTATTTTTTGTTAAAAATTGAATCTCTTTATGTTAATATTAGTATGACATTTCTACATAGCTTCCAGCATAGTAATCTGTTTCAAGTTGTGAGATGAGCAACTTAATATTACATAATTATAGGTTATAGTGTAAGTTTACTGCTATCAATAGATATGTAATATTAAGTTCAATCAAAGTTTTTACAATATTTTGTTCCTTTTACTTCTTGATGCATGATTTTACAACAACAGTTGCCTAGCATTCAAAGTATCAGCTCTCGTAGATCTTAAAATATCTAAGCATTCAATGCAATGGCAGTACAAGTTCTTGTACTTGGAAATGAAGAATTCACTTATACCAGCCTTATCTTCCTCCAGATTGTTAAAGTGCTACTCTTGAAGGAAAGATGGCATGGATCAGAGTAAGCAATAATCCAATACTACAATGTGCATATTATATGCTATATACCACATAAGTTTTTTAAACTCCTTTACTTTCTTCTGAGCTGTACAAGCATTAAGAGGTTTAGCATTATCTTTGCAGCAGAAGAGTGTCACTATCTATTCACCAGAGAACATCTATGCACCAGAGATGAGTATCTCAAAACAGCATACATGAGCTTCAAGAAGTTAGCCTGGATTAAGTCATTGCTTTTGTTATGTCTGGAACCAGACCTCTTTTTTTGTTACACATAATAATTATCTTCATGAAATATATATCATTCAGATATTTAGGAGTTTCTTGTTCACTTTCACTTGAAGGTTTATGTGATCTAGAATCATTTTATGAGATGCATTATTATTTTATAAGAATGCAGAAGCTACTATTGATTTTGTTGAAGTTGTGAGATGGTGAATCATAGCACTATGGAGCATGCCAGTACATCTGATAATTTCCAAATGATACTAGTTGGATTCACCTCTATAGCCTGGGACATAGTGACAGCATCTCTGGTTCATAAAACATCAAATGCAAGCATAAGATGACTGAGGTCCCTCTCCCCCTTAAGAAACTCTAAACAAAGTATGCATTTAAGCAGCCTTTTCTATTAAAAAAAACTGTGCAAATTATTTCTTTTTGGATTAAAATTAAAATTTCAAATAAATATTTTAATCCCCCCCCAAAAAACAGCTGATCTACTGCAATGGTAATTTTCAAAATAATAATAATAATAATAATAATTACTGAAAATAAACAATGAAAATATTCATGTGGTAGCTATCACTATTAACAAACATAACAAGTTACACAGAAAATGATAACGTTACAAGCTACAAAAGAAAAGGCAGGAAGGAAAATATATCATTATTCTGATGCAGTGTATAATTGCATGTAACCACATTTAGTCTGATCCAAGTTGGATCAAGAAGGAAGTGCTCAGTTAATGTTAATTTAATGAAGAAAGAGTTGGATATTGATATTATATTTGTAGCTAGTCTATTTTATTCCTTTATAATACAAATTATGTATAGTTTTGAGACATCTTTTAAAACAGGAAGATTGTAGAAATATATTTTTAATTAAATGAGAGTGAAATCTGGAATTGAATGTGAGAAAATGCAAGAATATATAGAAAGATTTTTAATAAAGAAGAAATTCCAGTCTCTCTAATAAAAAATGTTAGTAGGCCTATTTTTTTTTTTTTTTTTTTTTTTTTGGACTGAAATCAAAATTTTAGTATTAAAATAGAAAGCAATCTATATATACTTTTTTTTTTAATAGAAAAGACTTCTTAAAAGTATTTTCTTTAGTTTTTTTATGAGAGGGGGGAAGTGGGTATAAATTTTTCCCACATTATATATTTAAAATATTTTATTGTTCAACTCGTGCTCGTTTTTTACTATTTTGTGAAAAAAACATTCTATAGGATAATGAATGATTGACAAGTCCTTAAATGAATTAACACTAGAACCATAATTTTTTTAACACCTAGAGCTGCGATAGTGGTAATTTTAATGGTCATAAGATAAATTTTAAAATTCTTATTTTTTTTTTTTAAATTTGCATGATCTACAAAACACAAAAAAGGCATTTCTTAAATAAATTATTGTGACTTAGTGATACCACAACACAATCATAAGAAGTTCATTTTGGTTTAATGTAACTTCATTTATTCTCAATAAGACAGTTTAATTTTATTAAAGAAGGATATGTTTTATTTTTCTGGCATTTTGAAAATATTAATATACATTTTGTATACGCTATATTCATAATTTGTAGCTGTTTATTATTTAACTAAATAAATAATCTAAACTTCTGTTGGAATGACTGGAGAGATCTCCACCGATTTTCATGTTTGGTGGGATTTTTTAATCAGATCAGATGTTCTACTTTCTTATTTAAGGCCTACAGAATATGTCAGCTTTTATGTCTGAAATACATGAAATGTGTAGTTTAGCCTGTATAGTGATTAATGATGCTGACTATTGAACAAATGGACCCAGTTTTGAATACAGGAGAAGGCATGGATGCCTGTAAGCACATAGTGTCTGCACAACAAGGGGACAGTTAAAATACACATCAAAAATAAGTTCTCTCGATGGTTTGGCCATAGGAGAAGAGGGCTAGGAGACCCTCAGATTGTCCCCAGACTGTTCTCCCTCAGAATTGGAGTGGAACTGCAGTTAATGAGGTTACAACCAACAGTGAAACTCCTGTGTCCCTCCCACTTATACCAATACCTGTTTACAATGCATTTATGTTAATTGCCCAGTTATTACAATTTTAGTCTTTACTATATCATCTCCTTTCTGCATTCCTCATCAGAATACAAATTAGTTGCTTGTGTATTTAAGCTGAGGTTTTTGGATCTTGAGAGAGTGTCTCTGTCATTGCAAGGTACATAGTTTCTGCCAGCTCTAGCAGCTTAATTATCTGAGTTTTACATCTCTTGCTGCTGACACTTTTAATCTCACACTGTAAATCATTTAGCAGTTTCTAGCTTAGTATTTAATAGTATAGTTTTCAACTACTGACTTAAATTGACTGTTCTTATTTATTCATAATGTCACAAACAGAGGTCACTATAGCACAAAGTTGTGTCTTTATGTTCAAAGTTATGTTTAAATAAAAAGTTTGTTTTATAACCTTTAACTTTATAAGACTTTGTCACTTTATCTCAGACATAGTAATAACTCGCTACACATTTGTTAGGGTTAAGGGATTATAGCAGTACAGTAGAAGTCCAGAAATCCGCAACGCTTGGGACATGCAGATTTTAGGACAGAAAAGATAATATTCACACTAAAAGTGCAAAACAAATAAGGCATTTCAATTAGTGGTGAAGTCTAAAAGCAGGGGAGAGTCAATGAATACAGTGGGAGATGAGTAGAGGTTGATTGGATATTTTTGTAGATCACTAGCGGAAAAAAGCCCAAAGTTTGACAGCAGTAGACAATTTGATAACTGGAAGGAATTTTGTCCCACTAATAGTAATTTGCCAAAATAAATTGCAAAGGAACTAGGCAGGGATCTTGAAATACAGACAGCACAGTCACCCTAGAAAGAAAAACGTCCCTCGGTATTCAATTAAACATGGTATTGATTAAAAATTTGACCCTTCCAGTGATTCAAATTATATTAAATAGCATACCAACATATGCATTGTTGGATATGCGTGTGCAAAGCAGTTATTTGGAAGAAAAACATTTTAAGAAAATTTTTTAATGTGAACATGACAGTGATCCAGAAGTGTGAACGCATAGAGAAAGTAACTTTGAATGTGATGGTGAAAAATGAGCACCAGAAAGTGGTTTTTTTGTAGTGGCGAATTCACAGGCTAATGTAATTCTGGGCATGGGTTGTTTGAAGATGACTAGCACAAAGATTAATTTTCAGAAAGCTACAGTGCACTTGGATGAACAAGGTGGTGGAAAAAGAAGTTCAGCTGTCAGCTTTTGAAAAAAGGAACATGGACAAGAAAGGTAATCTGGTTCAATCGATAAGAAAGTTTTCAGACTTATTCAGTGATAATCCAGGGCGGACTCAGATGGCAAATCATGCGACAGAAACTGGAAATCCTCCCAAGCCAAGAAAAATCCTACCACTATGATAAGATTAAAGAAGAGATAATTGAAAAATGTATTAAAATTTAAAGCAAAAAATGTACAATTTACAAACGTATAAGAGTAAAGAAACTGAGATCACTGAGCCGAGTAACAGAGTGGATAATATATATAAATATATTTATATACATTTGGTGCAGCTGATTGCAACCAAAATATGAGATGCACATCTGCATGTTATAGCAGTCCTATATACAAAATTTCAACGTTCTGAGGCTACTCGTTTTTGAGTTATGCGAGATACGTACGTACGCACGAATGTACATATGTTCGTACAGATGCCACGAAAAATTCTCTTCAGAATTAATTTTAAAGCAGTTTTATAATTTTTTTGAAGGAAAAGAGTATTTTATTCTGTCCTTACGTACAGATATCACGCAAAAACATCGTTAAATTGCATTCGATAGCGGTCAAAATGGATATTTTCGTTGAAATATGCTGCCTGAAACTTTTTGCGATTACAATACTTCCTTTTTACTTTGTACAAGGAAGTAAAAAAGAAATGAAAGCCAGCTTCACTTGTTCAGCACAAACGAACTCGGCATTTCAAAGATTTAAAGTGGTATTAAACCAAGCTACCATCTTGAAATTTCCTCAAGTGGACAGCAAATTAAAAATCTCCACATATGCCTCAGGTTTCACAGTAGGAGCCATACTTATGCAAGACTTTTTCATTCCATCTCAGACACAGTGATAACTCTCTACATAAGACTTTGTCATTCCATCTCAGACACAGTGATAACTCTCTACATATCTGTTAGGATTACAGGTTTAAAGTAGCAGTACTATACCAAATATAACTTTATAAATTTTAGAGTGCAAATTTTTCTTATTCATTCAACTTTTCTAATGTAAATTCCATTTTTTATATGCTTAACTACTCAGAATTTTCATGTATCTAGTATTTGACACATTTCCTAAGCTTTTCAAACAGTTCAGCTTTTACTGTATTATAATTCTAAAGCACAAATCTTAACTGATATATAAATATTTGAAATTATAATTCTTGTAGACTACATTTTAAAAGCTTTTAAATTAAGTATATGGGAAACGTATAATATCACTTAAAAAAGAGGCATGTTATTCTTTAAGAGAGAAAATACTACTTTAAATGTATGCTTTTCACAAAAATTCATACTTTTAAGAAGATAAAAACTTCTTGATTATTTTGTAATATTCTGTGTGGCAACTTTTTTTTTAATCTCTGTTTTATAAAAGACATCTAAATAATGCTTTCAATAAATATTTGTTCTCCTTCCAGTTACCGGAAGATTATTTTTGTTTATGAAAAAAATATATATTAATGAGCCTTTCTATTTCAAAGAAATAGTTTAAATTATCTAAAACACTTCAAAATTAAAATTGGAAAAGATAATTATTGAGCAAAATACTTAATTTTACCTACCAAACATTCCAATGTTTGTTGCTTATTTCACTAGTTCTTAATAAAATAATGTAACCATTTTTCTATATACAGAAATTTTATACAGGTTGTTTCACAGGGTATAGCAAACCTTTTAGTTGAATTCAGTGGGTTGAGCTAGTGGTGTAAAACTGTGCACGCATGCATAAGGACCCAAAGGAAACTTACTTATGGATTTTGGTTAGAAGCATATTTTGTTTTTGACAAAATGTACTGATATTTAATTGAAGAATGTGTTTTTTTTTAAATCAAAATGCTCTTTTTTTTTTTTTTTTTTTTTTTTTTTTTTTGTGACCACAGACCTGCCAAAACATTCAGGAAGTGATCTAGTTGCTTTAACATCAGGCCAAAGACATCTTCAAGCATGCCAAGAGCATTAATTCCCAAGTTTGAATGAACAGGCTCAGTGGCTGATGATAAAATGGGCATGAAGAACAAATTAAAGATAGTAAGTATGCCTTAAAATATCACTGCTGTCAAAACAATTATGGAATAAAAGTCATAAATATTAATTTGGCACTTAATGTCAATACAGCCACAGCAAGGAGAACAGCCTGCAAAGATCTTGACATTTTCTCTCACAAAACTCAGGAGAACATTTTGGCCTAAGATTCTATTGAATAAAGACTTGAGTTTGCCAACATCATGTGCAAATGAACAACATTGATTTCAACTGTACTGATACCATTTTTTCTGATGATTAACACTTCTGTATGGATGGCTACATCCATTGTCAAAATTATTGGATTTAGGGCACGGATAAGCCAGAATCTATCATTATCAAGCCTGTCCATTCATAAAAAGTCACTGTTTAGTGTTGCTTGAGTGCTGATGGCATTTTGGATCTGTATTTTGTTGTCCAGACAGTGAATTCTGAACACTATCTCAACTTACTGAGAACAAGTTTCATTCCTGATGACTACAATAGACAGAGGATCCAAGATACATGGTTTCAGCAGGATGGAGCCCCTCTATATTTAACAGGAAATGTCCTGGACTCAGCAGTTACCATGACAAACATGTCATTGCAAGAGGCTTCCCAAATTGCTTTGGCAATGTACTTTTTTTAGCTGCCCTATAGCCCTGACTTATTACCGCTAGATTTCTTTTTATGGGGATATATTAAAGATCAAGTCTATAGGTTGATTCCAACAGATTATCATGAGTTTCGAGCAGAGACATTGTTTCATTGTCTCCTCAGATGGCAAACATTTTGAGAAACTCATTCTTTAATTTCCTTTATTCTCAAGTGTCAATCCTGAAAATATGAAATAAAAATATTTTTCCACTGAAAAGATATTGAATGATTTCTTTTCCTATACCTTGTGAAGTACTCAGTAGATTATTCATGCTGTTTACATATTTGATTCCCTCCTGCCTTCCTTGCTTCATCAATTTGATTCTTGATAGCTTTTAAAGCTAAGCTTCAATACTGAATACTTTTTCGGCAAATAATTCATTTATTGCTACTAGAACAAAAAACTCAAATTGATCAATGTTTAGAAGAAGTCAAAGAGGAAGTCACAAGACTTGAGAAAGTTTAAGAAGAAAAATATTAAATATTTTATGAATATTAAAAACTTGTAAAAATTAACAGTGATTAGTGAGATTCAATCCTTGGACTGTTGGCAGTCAACAGTCTAATTTGCTAACCACTGAACTAAGAAGAATACAGATATTTTGTGTTTTTATTTTTATGAGTCCCTCCCTTAACAAAAATACAACACTAAAGATAAAAATGAATAGAAAGGAGTTTACATTAATAGGCTACTAGATCATAAGGTCAAAAAATCTTAATATAGCAATTTTTATTGCTACATTATAAGTGCAGGGAAATATCTGTGGCAGAATTTAATTTGCAGGAATTAATGTAAAATGAACAGATTGATAATAATGAAATTCCTTGATACTGCCAATGTAGAATCAGAAATTTTTACAGCATTCACAGAGTGAAAGAAAAGTTTAAAATTTACCTTCTTGAATGAATAATTACTATGACTAAGCTTGGTTCTTTGGTTTTAAATTTTCTTCAAAAGTCAGGGAAATAAAGAAAAATTTATCAGTATTGATATTTCAACCTGTATTGATTGAGAAAATGATTGCAAATTTTATAACATATCTGAAAAACTTCCACTTTTGCAAAAAGCACATCTTTTCTAATTACAAAATCATTCTGTATATACTTCCTTTTCCAATTTACAAATGTCAGATGCAATTCCACCCGAAAGCATAATGAGATAAACATTTTATTTACAAAGATTTTCTCTACCACACCAGTAAAAGATCCATCAAGATCATTTATACTTATTAAAAACGAGATTTCATGTTCCTTTTCTTATATATGATGTTCGTAGCTGTTTGGAAAAAATTATTATTTTCTTTCATATTACAAAAATTATTTTAACTGAACAAATTGATTTCATAAGTTTTCAGCAATATACTGATAAGTGATTAAGCTAATTATAATAATTTGAGGTGTAGATGCTTATAAATTCAAACTTAAAACTCATTTCTTTTTGAAATTTTACATTATTGAGAAATTTTAGGAATAATCACGCTATAAGGAATTATTATATTCTTTGGCATGGGCTGTTGTAGCAAGGGTATTAGCATGTTAAACCGAAAATTGGAAGATGAATGGTTCTAATCTGATCACTGTTGTAGTTCTAGTGTTAAGAACTTCTTTTATATGAAAATCAAGTTAAAAAATTAGCACACAGTATTTTATGCACCAAAATTGCGTCAAAAATTTATAGTGGATTACTATTTAGCAAGCTTATTCAGTGCTTTCAATCAAATAAAAGCAATAAAATATACTTAAAAGTGTATTTAATAATACAGTCAAAAGTCGTTAATTCAGACACCCATAATCCGGACCTCAAAGCTAAAAACTTTCTGCACATGCGCCGCGTTAACACATGCACATAAGCCTTTACGCGTGCACGTAAGACCTTTACGACTGCGCATATGCGTGTACGCAAGCGCAGAATATGTTTTATGTACAACGGACGGTATAAGCTAAAATTATCTAATTATCTATTTCAGTTAATATTGATAATTGCGTTGTTCCTTAATCTTCGAATTGGATCCGGATTATTATTTTTTGCAGACTGTAAGAGCAATTTTATAAAAGTAAACTTGAACTTTCGATTATGTCAAATAGAATTTCCGATGCTGGAGCTCCCAAAGGATCTACAAAACGAAAGTATAATTCGGTGTCCATCAAACAAAAAGTGGAATTGCTGCAAAAAATGGATAAAGACATGAAGAAGGTGACAGAGAGGTTAGTGAAAACAAAAAAATTTCGATTGACAAGTTAGTCGGTATTCTCGGCACAGCAATTAACGGAACTTGAACAGTGGAACTTTGTAACTGAACAAGAAATGATGTCTGTTTATAGAATTTAAGAGAAAGTATTATCACATAAAACGAAACAACTTACATTGAAAGAAATGTTTAATAAAGTAAACAAATAAATATTAAGCTTTTTTTTTTTTGTTAATTTTGATACCCTTTAGATCATAATTGTTCTTTATTTCATAAATTACGTTTTCATATTTTTAATTTTAGAATTTCTGCATGCCATCTTTTGAGATTTAAACTGATGATCTATAATCCTGGAAAAATCGATAATCCAGAATCGCCGAAGTCCCGACGAGTCCGGATTAACGACTTTTGACTGTAGTAGGTGTTATAAAATTAACTTTACTTTCTTGAAAGTCTGGCACTTTGTAACCAACATTTAGCGATTTCCTGATCAAATCTCTTTGAAAATTCAGGCATTTTCTCCTTTCCAATCTTTAGAAGAACTCGATGCAAGTCATAAATAGGTTCCTGGTACTTTGGTGAGGACTAAAAAATAAAATGATAATAATAATATTATAACTTACATTTGGACAATATGAATATTAGCTTTAAAATAAAGTGAGTTAATATTAACAACTCACAGTATTATGTAATAAGGAATAACAATGGGAAAACAATGTAATCAACAAATGCACAAAGTATATTGGTGTGAATTCAGTTGTTTAATCTAGGCAAAAAATGCATAAGCGACATTTGTTTAATCTCCATCCCAATTTTGACTTAGAACAATGGATACCAGGATTCTTGTACATCCGTAGAGTTATTTAGAATTTTTTTAACTCAGGAAATGTGAGACAATCTGCTATGCTCTCGCAAGGATTTGAACTCTGGATCTCTCAATTGCGAACAGGATGTGTTTTCCAATAATATCAAGAAGGCATATAGTAAAAAGAGAGAAAATACCTTACATTCTCCCCTACTTCAAGGGCAACTGGGAAGGAAAGAACCCAATCACCAAATTCTTACGGTGATGAATTACTATGTGTATTAACATAATAAAATAAGATACAAAATTAGTACGAAATTCATTTACCTGTTTTAAATTTGTCAACTTGTAGAGTTTTAATTTTAATTAGCCTATTTTTATGGACTTGGAACTTTACTATCACTTATTTTTATTAGTCTCACCAAGATACAAATAAGTTATAACTATTTAAGTCAAAGTTTTTAAACCTTTGAATATAGAATTTTTGACAATGACTCTCAGCATTACACTCTTCGTTTGCCCAGCTCTGCTATGCTAGCTACCCGGCATTAGTCATTTTGCTAGTTGAAGTTAAATTGTCCACACTGAATTTGAGCCTGCACTTAGTTATGCCATTTTGTATTGTAGACTCCAGCAATAAATCTATTTAAAATTAAATTTTCAACTTTCTGATATCTAATACCTACAGGTGGTGGAGTTTAAATTTGTATGCATACGTGATACAATTGTTAAGTTCAAGCTTTTTAAAAAAGGTTATTTAAAACCTTCTTAGGACTCTGTTGTAATTTTACAGATGGAGCAAAAACTTGCTTTTCAGCCTTAGTAGGATGGAAGCACTGAGTTAATTTACAGAGAAAGAACCCTACAAAATTCCTTAAACAGGGTTCGTACACATTTCTGCACATAGAAATTAAGTACTTTTAAGGACTTTTAAAGACCATTAATGAAAAAAATTAAGGACCTATGAGCAAATAGCAAATTAATAAATTAAATTAAAAATATTATCTATGCCTGAACTTTACTTTTGTAATACCATCCAAAAAATAAAATAGATCCCTAAGTAGGATGCATTATTATTAAACATAACTTAATTAACGTAATTATTAGTAAGTTTGAGTATAAAATATACTTTATGAAATTTATCAAACAGCATTAAATATTTTACACTTATAATAGTTCAGCATATTTGAAAGAAGATAAGTGACATATTATTTCTGTTTTACTAATAGTTATAGTTTCATATTGGATTTTTTTTTTTTTTTTTTTTTTTTTTTTTTTTTTTTTTTTTTATGTCTCATTACTTGCTCAATCTAGAGGTTTAGTAAATAGCCAGGTAGATTTTATGTCAAGCATCATAGGTTAAAATGAGAAGTAAAATCATAATAAGAATGATTTATAACAAAAGACTGACTGTTGTCACCGCTGCTCCTTGCCTAAAGAGACCTGCAGACCAGAACAAACTGAAAGGCCTGATGTGGGCATGGTTAGCTAGTTTTTAAAGTTAGTTGGCTCTGTCTGTTGCAGTTAGTGTCGTAGCTCCATGTAGAGTTCCAGGAGTTGTAACCCAGTTAATATACTTTAAGGTGTCATAGCTCCATGTAGAGTTCCAGGGGTTGTAATCCAGTTAATATACTTTAAGGTTCCAATAAGCCACTAAAGCACCAGAGGTGACACAAAGCTGCTTTGTATTATTTTAGGTCTCACTAGATACGAATAATAAGTTTTACATGAATTTTTACATTTTTGTGTTTTACCTTGTACCATGCAAAGAAATAATGCAATAACTCACTTTAATATGCAGAGATAATTTTTAAGGGTAAGCAATTAGTTATAAATTAAATTAGATAGTTAGATAACCTTAGTCATTATGGATTTACATGACCACCATTAAATTTTACTTATTTTTTAACAATATTGTTAAGAGTCCCTATTAAAATCACAATCTAATAAAATTTCACACTTTAAAATACATGCAATTTATGTCATTGATTCTTAAACGATATTTGGATAATTATACATTAAAAGCTACAAAACATTTATATTTTATAGCAACAACACTCAACAAAATATTTATGCTTCTTTTTAATTTGAAGCCTGGCCAGACATTTTGACTAATTTATATCGATTTCCTTCTCTTTAAGCATCTTTACTAAGAATTAGAAATTTCTCTCAATATGCAAACCAATTTTCTCACTAGTTTCGTGCTTTATCTCCTAACTTGTCAAAATCTCCACAATGTACCTATGAGGGTTTACTTGATCTGGTAATAGTTAAATAGTCCTAAAACTCCCGACAGACGTGAAGCAAATTATCGTTATGTCTCAAAGTAACTACAAAGTCAGACAAAGGTTTAAATAAGCCTCTTATTTAAAAAGAACTTAAAGGTATGATCTTATGTTAACCAAATCAATTAAAGTTTGGGATTATGTAATTAAACAAGAACAATGAAATTCAGACCAAAAAATGTGGACTAGTGGTCAAAGACTATACAATTTAATTTTAATTTCAGCTGGCTCAGTAACTCTATCGTTATAACAAGTTCAAATGTCAGCAGCGATAATGCAAACACAAAAAGTTACAAATTATCAGAGCTGACAGAAACTAATGCAGCGAGCAAGTGGAGATTAAAAACACATTCTGTCTTACACACCAAAAACCTCAGTTTAAAAATTGCCCAAGTGATGTGCATTCTGAGGAGGAAATAGAAACGGGAAATTATAGTAAAGGCTGAAATTATAAACAACTGGGTAATTTACATAATAATACCTATATATATATTTGAAGAATAATTTTCTTTCTCTGTATGTATTCAGTTTCTTTCTTCAACACGCTTCTTTTTCATTTTAGAATTTTTGGATTTAATTAAAGATTTCTGTTATTCTAAAAAAAAAAAAAAAAAACAACTAAATGCATTTAAAATGTATAGAAAAAGGCTGCTAATTTTATTTCTTTAGTTATATTAGTTAGTTATTCACAAGAGATATGAAATATATATGGTAAGGGCGGGTTTCAGAGCTGGTATGGCAGAATTTTTAGAATTTAGTGACACACCCAGCAACAAAATGTAGAAATGGCAAAACTTAGTAGTAGGCATTGGAAGCAGAATTTAGAAAGGCAATAGTTTTCAATTTCTTTATTAATCAAAAAATTTCTTTGTATAATGCCTGTCCATGTGATCAGATTAGAAGCATTTTTAATAGTTTTCATACTTGTGTCTAGTGAAAAGTAGAGAAAATAAAGGGAAGATAAGCATGTTAAGAAAAAGATTCTACTATCAGAAGTAAAACATTCAAATATTATGTTTTCATTGTTCTTCCAGATGTTATCCAAAAGGTAAGAAATTCATTGCAAATTTTCTGTAAAATACATCCATTACATGTTAATACCATAGCGACATTTTTCATTTTGTCTTATTTTTCTAAAATCTTATGGAATCGTGGGTCTATAAATATTGCCTTCAAATCCTTCTAAACTTTCCAAGTTGCAATTTCTAATGTCCCGAAGAAAAACTACAGTTCTGTAACAGCAAACACCCAGAAATATTTTGAGAAAAAAAAAAAAAAAAAAAAAAATCAGACGTAAAAAGTGTGAAATTAATTAATTAATTTTATAGAGAAAACTGATGCATATTCTGAGAAATCGGAATACTCTGAGACAATTACATGAGAAAACTCTCATCATGCAAAATTGAAAAGATATTTTTTAATTAATATGTTACTTTTTAAATATAATTTCAATATAATACCATTATTTTAATGAAATTTATCAATGTTAGAGTGTTTAAAAAAATCGTAGAAAAATTCCCAGCTCTTGGAATTTAAAATTTTCAATAGAAACTGATCTTAAAAATCGCCAAAATGTTGATAAGTCGCCAAACTTAGATCCTTTCAATAAAAGAATTCACATCCTGAAAAGCGAAAAATTGTTTAAGAGCTCTTCATTAGAAAAAGTGAAATAATTTCGAAATACTTGTTTCACTTCGTGCTCAGAAACTCGAGTATCCCATCATTTATATTAGAAATAGGAACAAATCATAACCCATTCAAATAACCATATTTATCAGTGAATCGCCAAAAATATACCTCCAAACTGCTAATTCACACTCAAAATGGCAGTCGTAAAAACAGACAGAAATTTCATATGATTAAAATTAAGGACCTGCTGCCGATTTTGGCCAAAATTAAGGACATTTAAGGACCAAAAATCGATTTCAAAAAACTTAAGGACTTTTAAGGACTCTTAAGGACTGTATAAACCCTGTTAAATGACTACAATAACAATTTTATAGAGAAATTAAAGATCTGATGTTGTACTGAAGTTAAATTACAAAATACTGTATATTGCAAAACAGTGGCAATATGCAAAGTTGCATGAATAATAAATCTTGTGCTAGAATATTGCAACATAATGGTCCTAAAAGCTGAAAAGACTATTACAGATACTTCCAATGTTAAAAAGATAATAACTTCAACAACTCAAGCTGTGACTGAAAAAGGTCTGATATCTATGTTAATGTAAAAGGCTCTAAAACCTTCAGCAAGTGACTGTCGGACACCTTGACATTGAGAATGCACTTTTATTTTTAGAAGACTCACATTGGGTAGTACATATCAGAATACATATTTTTACAAAGGATCTTTGATATGGACTATCTGTGATGCTTAATAGTTGATCCGTTGATACTGATAATCCAGACTGTGTTTTGTGATACTTGCAAAACACAGTCTGGATTAATTAAATATAACAGGACACTTCCCCATCCACCTGCATGAAAAATATTCTACAGTGATTCTCTGTTAATGCGACATGGCATTAATACAGTAAGACCAAATTTCTTTGAAGATACTCATTGATATGTCCTTATAGTTAAAACAAATCTCAACAGTTTAGCTGTCGAATGACCTTCTGAGGCAGCACAACCAAAAGATATCAGAAGGGGGAAATCACTCACATTGAGTACTAGCTCACAGCCTTTCTGAAAATTACATTTTCTTAGCCTTTAATTTTCAGACTTCATGGACTAATCTTTAATGGACACAGCTGCTGAATTTATTCCAATCTCTCAATGTTGTTGAGATCTTTCTTCATCTACAGTTCTTTTCTTCTACAATTTTTATTTCTTGTCTTCTTCTCAACTAGTTAATATATTATAAACTCTTCTTGATAATACGTTTTTAAATTTCACACTAAGGAGGTGCATGATGATAATCCAAAATCACTTTAAAAATGCCTTTTATCATGTTTTTGTCATATTTCTTTTATTACATTTTGTTTAAAGATCTAGTCTTTAAAACAAACTTCCTTCTATAAAAGTTTGCTAATAATAGCTGCGTATTTTCACAGTATCAATAAGTCATATAAAAATTAAAATCTTCTAAGTCAATAATTTCAACATGACCCAAATAATAATTAAATTTTACTTACTTACAAGTGGACTACTTTAAATGAATATAACAAAGAAAACTACCATTTTCTTTATTTTTTGCCCATTTTTAAAAAACAGAAATGATTTCAAATAAAAATGAATGCTTTATTATAAATAAATGAACAGATAGATAAATAACATTATACAAGATTGACTAGATCATTACAAAAATGAAATAGCATATGAAACTGCTTATTTTTTAAGAACATTAATATTTCTAAAAAATGTAGTTTGAAAGGCTATATGATTCAAATAAACAGTGGTGGCCAAAATTGTGGACACTTTTGAAAATTTGTATGTTCTTGAACTTTGTATGCTTATAGAAAATGTTACATTTTGCAAAATGCAAACTTGTATATAACATTTTAAAGAGAATTTATTACTGAATTCAATACAAAACACAAAATTCAATTATTTGCAATACAAAAAAAGTTATATGTACTTTAATATAAATAAAAAACACAGTTATGAAGTGGTTTGTAATGTCTAGCTTTCCTGGTCAATCACTGTTCTTGTTCTGAGAATCAATCAAATGTTAGTAACTGCCAGTAGAAGCTGACATCATGTTTACACTTGAAACAATTCATTATTTTGTTTTGTTCTGTAGAAGGAGGACCTGTTTCTTATACAATGCAATTACAAGTAGGAATTTTTGTAAAAATTTTTAATATTTAGTCAAGAAGCAATGACATCAAATAAAAGAGTAGATTGGACACCTAGAAAGAGATGTAATATTATTGTGTTACGAGAAAGTGGTCTTTCCTATGCTGAAATTGCAAGACAGGTGGGTGGTTCAGTGACTACATCTGGAATCTGAAAGTTTTGTTTACGATATCAGGAGACAAATTCAATAAAAAAACAAAGAAGGAAAAGGCCAAAAAAGGTGCACCACATCTATTGATGACAGAAGAATAAAAAGACTATGTCTCCAAGATAGAAAAATGTCATCAGCGGCCATCAGAAGTGATCTGAATGATGCTGGTGTTTCTGTCAGTTCAAGAACAATCAGGAGAAGATTAACAGATGTTGGACTGAGAGGTAGAATTCCACGAAAAAAGCCTTATCTTAATTTTCAGCAACGAAAAAAAGGACTACAGTGGTCAAAGGAACACATTAATTGGACAGATGATCAGTGGTCACAAGTTATATGGAGTGATGAAACTAAGATATCGTTATTCGATAGTGATGGGCGAAAATATGTAAGACGTAGAATAGGAGAAGAGCTACATCCTGACTGCATTCAAGCAACTGTGAAGAACCCAGTTAGTGTTATGATTTGGTCATGCATGTCAGCAGATGGTATTGGTTGCCTTCATGTCATCGATGGGACACTGAGAACCTACTTTTGACACTATTCTAGAACCAAAACTTCTACCTTTCATCAGAGATCTCTTTCCCAACAATGCTTCGTTTATTTTTCAGCAGGATTCTGCTCCTTGCCACATGGCCAAAATATCGAAAGAGTGGTTTCGTACAAAGAGCATTAAATTTTTGTCATGGCAGGGAAACAGTCCTGACCTCAATCCTATTGAAAATTTGTGGCAAAGTTTGAAAACTCTAGTCTGAATGAGGCGCCCATCAAATAAAAGGGAACTAATTGAGGCTATAATTGTTTCCTGGCATCATGTAATAATGAAAGAAGAGCTTAAAACTCTTGTCAACTCAATGAAACGTCGATGTGAAGCTGTAATAAAAAATAAAGGGTACCCTACTAAGTACTGATAACTCACTGTAACCGTCACTATCTAATTTATATCAATAACTATTATTGTTTAACTTTTTTTGTATTGCAAATAATTGAATTTTGTGTTTTGTATTGAATTCAGTAATAAATTCCCTTTAAAATTATATATACAAGTTTGCATTTTGTGAAACGCAATGTTTTCTATAAGCATACAAAGTTCAAAAACATAAAAATTTCCAAAAGTGTCCGCAATTTTGGCCACCACTGTATATTATTTAAAAAAAATATCATCAATTTATGAATGCAAACCACAACTGTCTTTTCTGTGAAACAAGTGCAGTTGAACTTTAGCATACATATCTCAAAATACAGACTGATACAGAGAAATGTACAGAATTTGTAGAAAGTTATGATCATTTTACCTGAACAAGATTTCTTCTCAAGTTCAAAGTTGGCAGAATTTCATCAAAAAGCAAAGCATGCTTGGATGAACTATTTTCATGCTCAATTAAATTGAATATTGCTTTTACACTCTGCTGCAAATCAGTCAACATATGCATTCTAATTTAGAAAACAAAAGCAATTAGTGCAATTAGATAACTTTTTAACATCTAATAATTTAGATTTCCTAATAACAATAATTAGTAGAATAACTAAACCTACTTTTGAGCATCTAATAGTGTTAATATACATGAAAGTAGATAAAAATCTCTTAGTCACCATAGCAATAAATTTGACTTAAATTCAAAATAGCAAATAATGAGTATTATGGAAGCTGTATTTTCAAAACAAAAATGTCACATTTATTATGCATACATGATTGATAAGTAAGTAATATGTAAAGGAATATTTAAGAAATAAAAGCATAACTGCATGCATTTTTCATCATTCAGAGAACACATAAGATAATAATTAGAAAAATTTGGATTCCGATTCTTATTTGTGTATGTGATTGTTAATTACCTTACGAGATGTTCATAACCTCTTATGTAAGATCCTTTTTCCATAGAAGCAGCTGATAATGGTGCCATCTGATTACTTCTGATATACTTTGCTTGATACTCAAAACCTTTCATGTCCTTTAAAAAGAAATACAATTAAGAAAACTTATTTCAGTATATAAATAATCTGATAAAAAAAACAATTGCAAGAATCCATCTACAAAATAAGGCAAATACACACCTTTAAAATTACATATCAAATTTAAACAATGACGGCAGCCAAATTAAAAAAAAATATGTAAAGCTGATATAATATAAAATTGAAGGTATTTTATTATTAATTTTATAAAAAAGAGTGTATGAAAAAAATATGTAACAAACATTAAGCATACTAAACGTTTGTTTAAATAAATATTTAGGAATTAAATATATCATAATAATACTAATGAAATTCCATAACAGTAACTATTCTAAAATGTGCATTGAATTTGATAGTGTGTATTAATCTTAAACAATAAATTATTCTACAATTCCCATCTTTATGAACAAAATTACATATGAGGTCTGCTATTTATATTTCTGGCCTGATAATGGAAAAAAAAAAAAAAAAAAAAAAAAAAGGTTTAAGATCGAAATTGGTTTTACTGTTTTTTAAAATATTCTTCATGAAGATCAATACACTTTTGCATACATTTGAACCAATTTTTGAAGCACTTTTTCCACTCTGTTTGAGATAACTCCCAAACGTGCATTTTTAATACATCAACTGCTTTTTCAGGTGTCGCAAATCATTGACCACGTAATTTATTTCAGATGTGTGAGAATAAAATATCATTGTGTGCAAAATCAGGGCTGTACAGCAGATGACCTATCAATTCGATATTTTGGCCCATAAGAACTTCCTTTGTTTGAATCAATGTGCGAGAGTTTGCATTGTTGTGATGAAAAATGACTTACCTCTTCTGTTTTTTTTTTTTTTTTTCTATTTTCTCCAATGACTTCTAGCAAACAAATGATCAAGTGCCATTCAGAATTGACCGTCCTGTGTTGCTCTAACCCCATTATCGCCACTTGATCAGTAATGCCGAAGAAACAGGCAATCATTTGCTTCAATGCGCTTCTTCCATGAACAACTTTTGTTGGATTTGGCTCGTCTTGGAAGACCCATAAATCGACTGTTATTTTGTTTTGGGCTCATATGCATAGATCCATGATTTGTCACCTGTGTAGATGTTATATACAGCCTATAATGCACCTTGAACATATTTTTCCAACATTTCCTTGCACCAATCAACACAAGCCTTCTTTTGAGCATTTATCGGATTATGCGAGATTCAACGTGAACAAATTTTTTTTACAGCCAAATATTCATGTAATATATTATTGATGCTTGTCATATTAATGCCCAAAAATGCCTCAATATCACGATATGTCACATGACAATTTTGCTTTATCAGTTCACACAAAGCATCAATATTTTCTGGCACAACAACCGATTTTGGATACCTTCACAAAATTCATCTTGGAGAGAACGCTGATTACAATTGAATTCGTTATGTCAGATTTTACAGTGCTGTAGGATGGTGCTTTAACACTGCATAAAGAATTAAGTTCAGCAAAGCATTGTCTTAAGTTCAGAGAAGCATAGTCTTGATAATCCACATCCAAAGTTATGAAAAATAATCACACGAAAATGTTCACAATTCAATTCCATTTTTTGTCCAAGATGAATTTTTCAATTTACTATAAACAACACAAATCACATTAAAATGGCAAAATGTTCTGAAGAAGTTATGGCTAAAAATACCAAACTTTCAATTGGAATTGTCTGCGGTAGCCTAGCAACACTTACTGTTGCTAAGGTCAGAAATATAAATAACAACCTTCGTACTACTGCACTTCTGTTTTCAAGTAAGTTAGACTAACATTAACCTGTTACAGGACTATGTTCTCCTAAAATTACAAAATCTAAGTTTGAAAACACTTAAATGAAAATTAGATATTTTCATTTATATCTTATTAACAAAGAGATGTCTGAAACATTTGTTTTGTTTTATAAGTTATACTTAAGATTAACCATAATGATAGTTGACTACAATTAAACTATAAATAAAAGAATTTCCCAAAGATTACATGGAAAACAGATATATAAGCTATGTTAATGTATAGTCACATTTTTTAACTCTTAATTATTTAAATCAATTGTTGTTCTTTATAGGTAAAATAAAATTAATTTATTTAAATTTTAAAATATTTTTCTTTAAGTAAAATAAAAAATAATGCTATAAAAAGTATATATTTTAAGAAGCTATTAAATTAAATTTTGATGAATGTATATGAAATTTAGTAAATTAGCTGACAATTTGTTTCTAATATCAGTTCTTAAAAATTCCTCAAAGACTAATTTCCCTGCACATGTAAGTAAATTTGATTAGTTTATATATATGTATCATTTCTTTATCTATATTTTATTATATCTTTATATACATTTTAAATAACAAAACATTACAAAATCAATACATGGAACTTCAATTTATTACTTTTAAATCTGATATTCTAAAACAAGATTTTTTTGGGGGGGGGATTTGGAAGTTTAAAAAATGGAGAATGTTAGGACAAAGAGATATGCAATAGCAGTTATATGAACTTCAGAAAGTACATAAAATTAAAAACAAGAATTCTTTCCACCACACCACACACAACTTCAAATACTACCTTTTTATTTGAAAGGTAAAGAATGTTTCCAACTCCAGTTGTCCAATCAGAATTATTACTTTCCTGAAAGAAGATGGTAGCATTGAAATTGTTTTTAAATCGCATGATAAAATTTAAATAAACTAAGCTTCAGGAATGTTTTTAAAATATATATACACACACAAATTTAGGATAATTTCAAATTTTACATGATAGATATTAATACATATTTTTGAAAATTTTTACAAATATTTTCCATGCATCCTCAGATTATGAAACATAATAACAGAAACAGGCATAAATTAGTAAGCAACACATAGTAATAAGAACAAACATAACAAGTAAGCTCAAAAGCAACTCTAATAAGAATACAGAAAATTCTAAAAATGAAGAAATGTGAGTATGGAAACAAAGAAAGATGAAAGTCAACAGCTGACAGTACAATTCTCCGTTAATATATTTATGGCATCACGATGGGATGTAAAGCTAGGATGTATATTTGAATTACTGAATTTCAGCAATGTTATAGTTCAAGGATTCTCAACCGCTGAAGAATTTCTTTTTAAGAAGGGTATTTCACGATTTTTGGGAAGGGAACACTTTCTGACATGAGACTTGCAGGCTCTAATAAAAAAAATCTGATGTGTACACCACATGACTTCCTTGTACGGAATACTAAATTATACGCATTTTTTCTTGCATTTTATTTAAACTTATTAGATTGAATTAAACCTACTTCGCTGACAGTGCATAAACCACAACAGAATAAATATATTCTTTAAAATTCACTTTGTTTACCATAGCGACACTCTGGCGCTAGGTTTACTTAACAGTATTATATTTCGTTCATATTATAAATCAGAATGCACAAAATTTATATCATTTAAAGAATTAGCTAATTGTTGCCACATGTTCTATTCAAATACTATAATAAAACTAGAACTATGTATAAAAGAAATTAAGCAAACAAAACAAAAAAGAAACAGTTTTTCACAGACGATTGAGTATTTCTCATTCAATTAATTCAGTTTTCACTTCGGGACAAGGCAAAAATACATAAACAAACATACTATACAAAATAGCTGTATTAAAAATTATGAAGTAAATCTTAAATGCTTATTTCCTCGAAAAAATTCCTGAAAGGATTAAGCATGATTTAAATAATAAATGAAGGCATTATCTTTTCCAGATTTTGACTAAAACACTTAAATTCCCTGACTTTTCCCTGAATTTTTTGGTCAATTTCCAAATTCCCTGACTTTTTCCAGTTTCCCTGGTTTTCCAGGTAGCATGGCAACCCTGTTTGTTGTTGCGAAGCTAAGTTTCTCTAGATTGGCAACAAATCCGCTACTCAGCTGTTTCACATGTAAACAAGAGCAATGACCGCCATCAAATTAGGCTTAGCGGCACTTAAATTTTAAAATTGTTGATAATTCTAAAAATATTGCATACAGATTTACTAAAGGCATAAAACCCTTAACCGGAAGATAAAAACAACATAATTCAATCATTTTTAAAGCAAAAAATGTACAATTTACAAACATATAAGAGTAAAGAAACTGAGATCACTGAGCCGGGTAACAGAGTGGATATATCTATAAATATATCTATATACGTTTGACACGGCTGATTGAAACCAAAATACGAAGTGCACATCTACATGTTATAGTAGCCTTATATACAAAATTTCACCGTTCTGAGGCTACTCGTTTTTGAGTTATGCTAGATACGTACGCACGTACGTACATACGTTCGTACAGACGCCATGAAAAATTCTCTTCAGAATTCATTTTAAAGCAGTTTTTTAGTTTTTTTGGAGGAAAAGAGTCTTTTATTCTGTCCTTAGGAACAGATATCAGGCAAAAACATTGTTAAGTTGCACTCGAAATTGGTCAAAGTGGATATTTTCGTTGAAATATGCTGCCTGAAGCTTTTCGCGATTACAATACTTCCTTTTTACTTCGTACAAGGAAGTAAAAATTCAAAAGCAATAACTATTTTAAATTGCATGGGCTTATTTTAAATCACATGATCGAAAAGGTCCAAAAAACACTAAATTTAGTACATGCAGTGAAATCAACCAAAATGTACTTACATGTATTAATTAAAATATTTTATGCATTAATGAGCATATAAGTAATAACTATTTATTCAACATTTATAAATACAATCATAGTTCACTTTTAGAACATACTGCATTTCAGTTTTACCTAGTATTTGAAAAGCACTTCTTAAATAAAATGTATGAGGGTAAAACTTGGGGAACAAAGCATCAAAATCAGTATTGTAGCTTATCGTCACTCAGCTTGCATATCAAAAGTTTCTAACTTGCATGGGTTTATTTTATTTTATTATTTTCTTTGGCACCATGAATTGCAAATTATTATTGAAGTTGTGGGTACTGAGACAGAAGATATGGTGGCATGATTATAATAGCAATCAAGTGGAAAATACTTGAAAGTTTTCTTACATCTTGCAAAAATGACTCTAAACTTTGCCAGTTTGCTAACTTCCAGGCTGCTTCAACTCTATATTGATTTAAACTTTCATTCCATTCTGGTCTTAAAAAAATAAAGAACACACACAAAATAATTATTATATAAAGAAGACATTTTAATCTTAACATATATTACATATCAAATGAGCCACACAAAATATTTTACCTATCATTTAAGATACCATTTGCATATGAGATTGCAGTAGATGGCTGATCCATGCCAAGGAAACATTTCAGAAGACCTCGATAATAGGTAGCTTCATCAGGATATAATTTAATTGCTTTTTCATAACAAGCGAAAGCAGCTTGCATATCACCTAAATACAAAATTATGCTTAAATTGAATTCATATGACAAATACACATATGACAAACACAGAGGCTCACAACCAGATATTATAAGAGTCCCATACATAAAAGTTCAATATTCTTTGGCTAATCGTTTTCGAGTTATGCAAGATACTTACAAATACACAGAAGCCATAAAAAAACCACTTTTGAATATATTTTGGGAAAAAGAGTCCTTTATTCTATCTGTACATACAGACATCAAGCAAAAAAAAATAGTCGAAATCAATTTGGGAATAGTCAAAATAGATATTTTCATTGAAACATGATATTCAAAATTTTTCCCAATTACAATACTTCCTTTACTTTGTATAAAGAAGTAAAAAAGAGTATTCTTGTACACATTAGCAGCATGCTAGATTAGAAGTTATACTTTTGCTTTTGTATCAGCAGTAAACAGTTTCAGCATTATTTGAAAATAACACTAGCTTTATTTAACATTCTTCATTCTTGTAAAAATACACTGCCTCAGGCTTTAATGATTGGTGTGTCCATATATTAAATCAAGTTAATTTATTATCATAATGATAATGTACATTATATTTACATCAATGAATTAATTATTGTTATTAAGTAAAATAACAAATAAATGAAACATTTATGCTTGCTCAGAGTACTTTTTGGAATTTTGTACAATATATACTTATTTCATTGGGCAACAAATTTCTTTCCTATTTAATGCCAACTTCAATAAGGTACAAAAGCTTTCTCAATGAAAAAACACCACTTACATATTGAAATTCCATTACCCAGACTAAAGAAATTCTCAATCTTATAGTTAGTTATAAAGCAATAACATATTCAAATGTAGTGATCTTGTCTGAACAAACTAGATAATGATTAGATTTTTTGATTAAGGCAAAGGAAAAAACATTGCCTTATTCAAAGACTTTTTAAGGGAAACCACCTTATATCCCCATAACACATGGGGAAAACCACAAAAATGTCAGGTAGCCAACTAATGATAGAATATGAACAAAGAGTGCTCAGAAATTTTAATTGTTCAGCCACTAGTGGGCAAACTAGAGAAAATTATGGTACACACATTCAACAGAAGCAGTTCAGTAACAATATCAAGAACATTTTGGAATTCTCCATAAATAAATTACCAAATATCACCATAAAAAGATACATAATTTTTAAAATGCTCATTTATTCATATAGCCAACATATGATATAACAACTCTCACAGAACTAATGAAAAAGGGATGCTTTACTAAATGATTATCATATGAAAAATTGGTAAAGGTACTTGAAAATTGGTAAAGAAATTAACTACAAATATATTGATAACTACTGCAAGTTAAATTATTTATATGTTTGGGATAAAGATTAAATTAACTATCAAATCAATAAAATTATAATTACTAAAATTTTGTGTACAGAAACTTTTATTTTTTCATTTAATTTATGAAAAGTCTGAACTTTCTCAGCAGCACTTCAGGTTCATTTATTGCACTATTTATCTGTTATGTTCAGATGCCCTTCACTACACTTTTATTGAATAATCATTTGTATTGATTTGTTGAGAATTCAGTTAACATGCAGTTAAATCATATTTGGTAAAATTCTCTGCATATCAATTGTAAGAATTTAATCAACTGTCAAATTTAATGAATTGTAACAATCCCATAAGTTGAAGTTTTCCAGGTTACTCAAGTGTATCACCACCCTTCTGAAACAAAGAGTTTTTCACGTGTTTTGCTATCTCAGTTAACAAAGCAACCATTAGATTTATGATCAGATTCCTATTTTTAATAATTGTACTAATGTATTTTTTGAAACTTTGGAAATTTTCGCCTTAGAAGCAATTTGCTTCCTATGGATTCTAAAATCATGAATTCGGTATTAACTGATAAATCAAAGTGCTTAATTTTTGGTAATGGAAACATTGTTGATGTTTACAAACAAATGTCAGTAGAACAGAGGGAGGGATTGATGTAGAAAATGACAATTTTCGTAAAATTGAAAAAATAATGGCAGACAATGAATAAATAATCAATAACAATAAAAAAGATTTAACAGTCAGAAATCCACCCAGCTTAAAGAAATTTGCTACATCTATAGAGAATGCATGTGAAAACTAGATGTTAAAGAGGTATTACTCAGCTCAACATGGAACAAAAGATGAATCCTTTAGACCCTTATGCTACTGTTTAACTTTTATGAAAGTTAAAACTTAGCATGGCATAAAATCATTTAAATAATTTTGGGATATATGCAGTGGGAAACATCTGAGCACAATTACAGTTAAATTTGCAAATTTATGACCTTAAGAAAGAAAACGAATGATTTGTTCATAGAAATTGGTTTCTTTATCTTATTTGTGCATTCAAGAAAGTCTTTATAACAATTTTTGTCAAACAGATTGTTACACTGAGAGGAAAATTCAATTACATTAATGAAAAATGGATCTTATGGGACACTACAGTAGGACTGGCTATCATACAAAAGTTAAAAACAATGTCAGTCACCTATATGTGCAGATGCATATAATACATACATACTATTTAGAGTTACAAACAAACAAAGCTGTTACAAAGCTTAATTCAAAGTGTTCTTACATTTCATACAACACTAAAAAAAGTAATCATACATTAAAATGTGTCCTTACACTACTGTCGAAGGAATAAATAATTATTTAATGAAAGTTTGTAGAAAAATGCTAAAGACTGAAAAATATATATATTAAATTTAAAAGTACTTGGACTATTTGAACTAACCAGTTGCTTCATTTTCTAGTATTAAGTCCATTAAACTAGGCTCATCTTTTCTTATAGCAGCTACTCCTGCAACTCCGTCTGGTTCATTCAAAGCAGAATAAATTTTCTAAAAAATAATAATATAACAATAATTTTTTGGAGCAGTGAAATACAACTTTTACTAGGTCTCCAATATTTTTTATTACTGTCAGTTTAATCAAAATACTGTTGGTCATTGTTTAGCAAATACTTATTCTACTAAATAGTTCAACATGAGTATTTATTTACATATGATGAGCACTTACCTGAAGGAAACTAATATTATTGTTTAATTCATCTGAATGTTCTTTTAAATGCTGCTCTAAATGCATAAGAGCTCTTGCATATGCTTCACAAGAAAAAGATGCTTTTGCTAAAAGTATTTGTGGAATTCTGGATAAAAAATTATTCACAATATTGATACTTGCATCTTGAGACATTTTGGCCCCTATTAATACAAATGAAAATTAAAAAATGATGTAAACTGTAAAAATAAAATCACAGGCTTTATAATGCTGTTCAAATTAGCAAAATACTCAGATGGTCGATTTTGTTTATTATCAGTGTTACTTTACTAAATTTAACAAATCACATCTGGTGGGATAAGTAAACATTCAAATTCATTGACCAAAATTCTTAAATTGAAGTTTTTAGGAACTGAAAAGGAACAGATACTTGCAAAAGCATTTTTCTAAATGGTTCACATTAAAAAATTTCCTAACAGAATGTCTAAACAAAGTCGGAAGCTACATCCGAAGCTCCGCAAACTGCCTACCTCTTTATTACATCATCCAACTCATGAATCTACAAGAAGCCAAATAAATTCTTAAGAGCATCAGTGGCATGAAAGCTTAGCTTTCATACAAGGAATAAGCTCAAATATTTCCCCTATAAAGATATTTCTATTCTTGCAGGTATCTACAACACTTCTTTGCAATTATCATCTTCCAGGTCTTAGGTTATGTGCAAGTATTAGTTTAATTTTAAAGTTAAGATCACATGCTGCCGAAAACACTAGAAGCTCGTTTTGCCTACTTTTACTACCGCAATTTTTAATTTTACTAATTCCTGTTCAAGAAACAAACAATCCTGGCTTTTAGAAGGTACAATCTATCTCAGTGAGCAAGTGAGAATATCTGAATTCATCTCTGCTTCATTCAGAATAAAGAATGTTCATCTTCAAGGATCAGGCTTTAGTCCCTTTTTTTATTTTATTTATAGATATGGTTTTCTTCAGGTGCCAACTTGGAAAATCATTCACGAAATTTCCTGCTTAAAAGTTCACATATTCCACTATGTGTTGATATTATGTACAAGGGAAATTAGTATTTTTTCAATGCATAAAACTGGTCAATAAATGGATTAAATTTCTAGGAAAATAGATGTCTACAAATCAGCAGAGTGCAGATCAACTGAGTCCAATGTGAAAAGTATTTCAGCATTGAAACACTGTATACCTAACTGAATTTATTCCCATTAGACTTTGATAGATAATGCTGCAATGTACCAGCAATGTTGGCTAGTCATTAGTAGAGTAGCCTTTTAGAACTCAATACCAAACAAAATCGTCATCACAGCTCAGATGAATACATCCATACATAGTGATGGCATTACATGGCCATGGATGTTTAAAAACAATGCTAATGGTTTTACTAATGAGATTTATCATGAGAATTTTGTTAAGAAATACTATTACTCTACATGCTCTCCAATGAATTTTTGTCACTACTATGCATTTTATGAAATTTTGGCATCAATGATTCACTTCAGTTCATGTTATGAATGACACAATTGGACAAACTGGTCTCTTCTAGCCTCTCTCATTTATTTGTGCATACTGAGATATAGTGTTAATGCCTCCTTAACTTTTATAGGGATTCATAATCTGCAGTATAATATAGCTTTATCTTTTATACTCCTTCTGATATGTGTTTCCCTTTATTGCTGTGAGTTACTATTCAGAAATTAGCCTTAAAACTTTTAATCATTTGCTTATTCTGTCCTGGAGCCTGGCCAATGCTTATTCTGTCTACAGACCATGGAATTATATACATATTGAATGTTTTTCAATGTATTTTATATATTTGTGTTCTTAAAGTTTAAGGCTTAATATGTAGTATTAATTAGCGAGAATACTGTTAACTTTTATGCAAAGCAAACCATCTACCAAAATCAGTTTTCAACTACATGTTACCAGAAATATAAATAACAATGTGCTATCAGAAATCTATACACGCTTTATCAGACAAAAGTACATATTGTACTGCATCAAGATAACAGTCTGAAAATACATATTTTTCAGGAAGTTCATGGTCAATAATAAAATGAAATACGCTACCTCATTTGCCACATGCAGTCTACACACCTGCAACTGGCCCCCACTGTTAAATTATAGTTGAAATTAATTTAAAGTTTTTAAAAAGTGTGTTGTAATAAGTTATTGATCAGTAAAATTGAATTTGAGAGTAAATTAGTTCTAACATGTCATTTAGTGGACCTATCGCACTTTCCTTAATAATTAATATAAAATAATACAAATAACACATTGAATAGGTGACTCAGGCATAGTGCTGCAACTAGTTTGAACAGCATTGTATACATAAGATTTCTTATCAAAACAATACATACTTTTATTTGACATCAGTTCTTGCTGCTTGTTGTGCATCCACTTGGTTAAATAATCAAAAACTGAAAAAATTATCTGTGAACTCAAGTGGCATAAATCATTCATAGAAGATGATTGCTCACTGTGACTCAAAACTGTCAAAATTTCATTGCATATCTGAAAAAACATTCATTTCAAATTCATTACAAAAATGGAAGTTAACACACAGTTTTGCTGAAAATAAGTTATAAAATAGAGGCATTAAATAAGAAAGTTCTGAATAAAGTCAAAATTTCCTTAAAAATAATAAAATCTATATAAAGCTTGAACAATTTTATAGTTGTTATTTACATATCCCTAATTTAGACAAAAATAAAAGTCATTTTTTAGACCCAGGTATCTTAATTAACTTTAACTTACAGGTTGGAAAGGCGAAATTAATATTTTCTATAACATTTTTGCATTTATATTGTTATTTTACCATACATGAAAAAAAAAAATAATATAAAACCAAATACACTTGATAATAAAGAGCAATATCACTCACATTTACAGTTAACACTGAATTACATGAAGAGACTACACTAAAATTAGTAAGTTCGTAAAACAAATGATAAGTGCAAAAATATACTGATTTTCAGCATTATGGTACACTAAAATATTAAACAAATAAATGAAAGTAAACTAAGCATTTTACAATTTTTAGTTCACACAAACTAATTTTAAGTTTGCAATTGTAGATTAGATATAGAATGAGCCACTAGTACTTCATTCATGCAACAGTCAGTCATCAAATAACATACGTAAAAAACACAAAGAGAATGCACATAATTTTATTAAAAGGACAAATATGCAAAACACAAACAAGGCAAAATAATGATTAAGGCTAAGAAAAATATTTACTTCTTACTTTTCATTCAAATAAAATAAGAGAGATTCTATCCTCCATTCACGCTTCATTATTAATTAAATATGATTAGGTTAAATAAATTAATTAAATATGATAAGAATTATGTAATATCAGTAAGACCTTGTACTTAAATATAAAAAAGATTCTGTTTAATAATTTGCTTATTTAAGATAAACAACTGTTTTTGCTTCAAACACTGAATTTTCAAAATTAGATATATATTTTAACTCTCGATATTTCCTTTTGTAAATCTAGGAGCACATTCAATAGTTGTTTAGGATTTTGTGAATATGGAAACTTCATGTAATACTGAGTCCCCCGCCTTTATTTTGAACAGTAATAAAAACCAGAAAGAACTACAAAATAAGAATAATATTAGTGAAGAACATTTTTCAAAAAATATCATTTGGTTGATCTTTACTACATGATTCATCATGATCTTCCACTGAAACATTGGAAACAAATGCTAAATGACTCTTAAGCTAAAATACGAGTGGTTATATAAACATTCGCAAAAATGTGTAAAACTTCCCCTACCATTTTATATTTCTTATTTATTGTACTGCAAGATGTTATGTGCAACCTTTCTAAATCAGAAAACTATGTCGAATTCAATTTAATGAATAAATGCATTAACATTTCTCTAAAAATTTTTTAACACCAGAGTAGGTGCAATCTATGTACAATATTTTTAAATATATGAACAGAATGTGTTAATTCTGTAATAAAAATAAAAATGCCTCCAAAACTCATAAATTGATTCAGCAAACTTTCATCAAAAGAACTTTACCTCTGCTGGTGAGTTTAAGTAGTTTAATTATTATTCCTGGAAATTCCTTTTCACTAAAATGAAAATGAAACAGAAAAAGAAAATATTTAGCTTTGTAGATGAAGTCCAAGAAGAACTGTAGGTAAATCTGAATGATTTAACTCAAAATGACTTGTAAATGCCTTCTAAGCATGAAAACAGCAATAAAATTATTGTTTGCATTGCAGAGGTGACATTTTAAGTTGACAAAAAAAGAGTGTAATATATGCTAATAAACACTTTTAAGAAATTTACGTGAACTTCAAAACAACACATTGTAAAACATTCTTACAAACATAAATCGTACATAAAAGACATTGCAATTCATGAACAAATAAAATATGTTCATGAACAAAAAAATTAATCCTTTTCTCAATAAAATGAGTTGTCAATCAAGGTAAAAATATTTAATTTGGCATTCATTACATATCTCACTGATGCAACCACATGAAATTTCATTTATGCGATTTCAAATATTGTTTTGCTTAAATGCAAATATTTATTATTTAATTACTTAATCTATACTTCCCATGTTGCCTCATTATAGGTCCAAACCACAACTGAGAATAGCTTATTTCAAATTTTTCTTTTTTACTATTAATTACTCTTATATTTTTCAATACTTACAGGCTGTACACTGTGGCATGCTCGTACTGTACTTGACTCAACACTATTTTAACACAACATTTACTATGGAACATAAATCACTCCTAATTCATATATGGTTTTCTAGTGCTTATGGTAGAAAGCAACACAAACAATCATTTAAGACACAAAAATTAGTCAGAGCAACAAATATTCAGAAACCAGATCACTATTAATTTGCTGAATTTAAGATTTTATAGGAAATATAAATTGGTATATTAAATAAGAATTTGAAAAAAAAAAATGGAAATTTTAATGTACAAATTACAGCTTGAAATGATGTAGAAGATATTTATACATAAAGAGATTTCTCAGGCTACAAATAAAATTGAACATAATCAGAGATATAATCCAAATTAAGAGATTAAAAATTCCAGTAATATTGAAAAACACTCATGTAAAAAGTATAAATCATATTATTTCCTATGATAATACAGACATCCATAATGTTGTTTTATAACAAAGAATTCACCTACTTGATTCATGCATTAAATATTCTTTTAATGCATGAACACATTGAAATTTTAGCAAAGCCCTATTTATGCAACATGCTACTATGTCTTTTGCTTCAAACTAAATAACAAGAACACAAATCATCAGAAAAACCTAACTACAATAATTCCATTACAAATTTAATTGTATTTAATTTATGCATTTTTTAAAGCCAATTAAATATTTAATTACATTAAACAGATCAATTTACTACAAGGAAGACAAAACTGTAGTTTATTTTTCACTTATTACTGAAAACACTGTATCACAAAAGAATATAATTTTGTTTTTCAATTTTCAGTATTTAATGAAAAATAAAATTATACTAGAGGGGTAAAAAATTTAATACTAACTTCATTACTTTCATTCTCAGTTGAATCCAAGAGAGCATAGATAACAAGACGAGGCAACAAAAATAGAGTACAGTTTAGATCATACTTGATAATAACAGAACAAGAATTAAACAGTTTGACAGGATTGTCTTTTTTCACCTAAAAAGTAAGCATGTTTTAAATTATGATATTGCTATAGACATATAATTCATCCATAATTATTATTATTTTCTCCAAGACAAAATAATTTTATTCCTACAAATAATCAAAGAAATTACACCCATGAATACAGTAAAGGATAGTTGCTTCTCAAAGTAAGAGTCTGAACATCAACCTTTGAAAGTATTTTCAAAATTCAGTGGAAACATTCAGTTTTACAAGACAGAGATATTAATTAAAATGTATGTATTATGAGGTAGAGATTTTAACTATATTAACTAGCATGAAATTTCAATAACTACAATGAACAAGAGATACTGGATTCAAGCTTGAGCACAGAATACATGCACTTTATCCTACCGTAGTAGTTACTAGAAAATGACACCTTTTTTTTACACAGTTGTTTTAACAACCGATATTCAGTTCCCAATGGCACTATTTTTTTAAAGGAAACTACATTCTAGATTTCTTAAAAACATATTTGCCTTTTTATACTTGCAATGTCTATAAAATGGAACCGGCTTTAAGATGAAGGTCAATTAGTAATTCCGCTGAAATAATTTTGTTCATTTCTTTCCTCTTCTGAACCTGGGCATATTAAAATTTTCAATTATTTCCCAACCCAAATCCCTCTTAATTATTTCCCAAAATTTATTCTTTCCCTGAATTAGATTAATTATTTGATGTTTTAACTAATTAAAATTTATTAAATGCTTATTTCAGACAAGCAATTTTAATACCAAATTACCAATGACATATGAAATGAGGAAAACCTAGATGAAGAATAAATAATATTCTCTTTAGTTATGCAGCACTCATGACAACACCTACCAGTATATTCACTAAAATTCAGTTATTTTCAGGAAATTATTTCTCAAACGCTACCCAAAGATTGGTGAATAATTTCCTGAAGCAAAATCATTTTTAGAAACAAAATGCACCCATTGAGGCAGATTGGATTTTTAAATATTTGTATTCTAGTAGGGAGAGTTAAATGAAGTGAGGAATTCATCTGTGCATATTATAATGCCTCAAAGGCTAGCTAGCTTTACTCACAGTCATTCAAGAGTTAAATGCTGCAAAGCTTGGATGCTTCATCCTTAATACAGAAATGAAATATATATATAGATATTATAAATACCTTTTGAAGGAGACTATAAAACCAATTTTTTGTCCAGTCCTTAAATGTGCTACCCATTTTGCTTTGATATAGAGGAACAGGGAATTTTTTCCTGGATCTGATTAAAGGTTTGTATCTAGAAAACAACATTACTGATTAGAAATCCTTCATCATTACCTTCAGACTATTAAAAAAATTAATGAATTTTAGTTCTAAAGAACAGATATGCAAGATGTTAAATTTTAAGTTACAGAGGAATATCTGCTGTACAATCCATTAAGAAAGTGGTTTGTAAGTAGTGCTCTATATATGGTTTTATATCAAGTATAGCTTCATGTACTCATTTATTAATATAGTCTTTGCAAAACAAATTCAAAAAACTAAATATAATAACAATTAAATTATGTTAAAAAAGAAGATACATAAGCATTGTGGATGACCAAAAAGAGTAATTGAAAAGTTTCTCAATGACAACCATCATGATAGCAAATAGTATGTTATGTGGCTACAGACACTCAGCAAGTATGATCAGTCAGGCCCACATCAGATTCTCTTTATATATATGAAGCATCTTATTAAAATATATGCCAATCTAAATTTCTAATTTTTAAATTTAAGTTGCTTCCCTAATGTTTATTTATAATTTAAATATTTCTGCGAGTGATACATTCAGCACCTTACTGTTTTCTTATAGGATTAAAGAAACAGGCACTATGCTTTAAGAAATGTTTTACTACACTAGAAGAGAAACACGCTAATGTGACAATCAAAATCGTAAAAACAACCTTGTATTTAGCGCAAGTATATTGTAACACTCAATCGATTTCAAGGGCAGCTAAAGGTCCCTCCTCAGGAGAAAGAAATACCTGGAAAGAAGAAAATAAAGGGGAAAGAGTCTCAGAAACATGTGGTCCTTATCAGCACTGCACGTGGTTATAACTGGATTTTTAATCAGAGTTGCACTGGCCGCCTACTTTTACCGAGTCAGGCTATCTGATCAAGCATAAAGGACAAGAAAAATTCGCGAAGTTAAAAATAAGAAGCGAGGGGCAAAAAGTTCATTATTTGAAGTTCCAATTCATTATTTGAAGTTCCAATTCATTATTTGAATTTCCAATTCATTATTGAAGCCAATTCATTATTTGAAGTTCAGACTTTGAGCGTGAAGGTGCATTTGCCCCTCGCTTCCTATTTTTAACTTTGCGAATTTTTCTGTCCTTTATGCTTGATCAGATAGCCTGGCTCAGTAAAAGTAGGCGGCCAGTGCAACTCTGATTAAAAATCCAGTTATAACCACGTGCAGTGCGGATAAGGACCCCGTGTTTCTGAGACTCTTTCTCCTATTTTCTTCTTTCCAGGTATTTCTTTCTCCTGATGAGGAGGGACCTTTAGCTGCACTCGAAATCGATTGAGTGTTACAATATACTTACACTAAATACAAGGTTGTTTTTATGATTTTGAAATGTTTTACTGCATCTGTAGAAAAACCCTTAACCTACTATTAAGAGATCTGAAAAGCTACAAACATGTGACTTATCCTTCATGTTTTATAAAAGTTGATTACTGAAAATGCAGCTTTGGCAAACACACCATTGAATAAGTCATTTACAGATTTTCAGCAGATGTTTCTTTAATAAGCATACAATATTGCAGTATAATGTTCGAGTATCACTAACCAAGTTGTTTTTGATTTACATGTTTCATATTGCCTCATTCCTTCCAGGGATTATGCAGATTTGAGTGGGAAGCAGTTTAGTATAGAGTTTGGATAAATACTGGCTGCCCTGCCATCTAGCTTGTCACTTGGGGAAGAGCTGCTCATTGCATAAAAATAAGCTACTCAAGGCATATTTGTTTGGTAATTTAAGATTTTGAATACTTGTTAGTTGTTGATCTGAATTTCTAGCTTCTTTTAGAGGTATTTAGCTTTGTAACTTTCCAAAAGAATTAAAGGGATTTTTAATTTACTGCTAACTTAAGATGACTGTCAATTTTACTTCATACATTTTACTTTATCCCTTTTAAGAGGTGAGGCAGAATTAATTTACATTAAAAAATTAGTAATTGTGTCTATTTGCTTTTAAACCTCAGTTATTCTTGTTGAAAACTTATCCAACAGCATTCAAGTAACACCTAATTTGCAGTTGAATTAAGTATTAGGTTAAGCCCCCAATAGGTCCAACATAATCTGATATTTGAATATTTAAAAGAAAACATGCATTACAATGAAAATTATGCAAAACATGTATATTCCCCTTCCACTCCATAGAAAATTAGCCTATAAAACCTTTATACCATGAAACTAATAAAATAGCTATTAATTGCTTTATTATATTACTTGTTGTATTTTTAATCCTTAATCACAGTCTATTTAATTATATTCAAAGAAAAACTAATTAAAAATACTTATTAAAAAACTTTTAAGTACGCACATCGAATGAAATTTAAATCGACTGAAAGGTATTTATGTTAACTAGCCAGTTATTTTATGTTCAGAATCTATATTGTTACTTCTCTCTCTCCATTATCCTGCCAGAATGCAAATTTGATCATGTGTATTTAAGTGAGGGTTTGGGATTGTTTGAGTCAAAGTTTGTTCTACCTGCTGAAGGCCATGTTACTAGCTGTTACTCTACAATAAGCATTACTGTCTACAGCATTTCTTTATTCTTGCAGATAGTGCTGTCATGCCAATGCAGGTTATCAGCCAATCTGCAGGTTTAAATATCTCTGCATAGCCTTTGTTAATAAAGACTTAGATTTTATTAATTTTTTATTAATTTAAAATTCTGCTTTCATGCCATAATGCTGTCTAATTTGTAAGCAACAGTAGTGCCTTCTATTCAACTCACCGACTTCTTAATAAAAGGGTCCTTTACACCCTTAGAACATCTCTGTTATACTTCTCAAGACTTAGTGTATATATACCAAAATGAAATTTAAGACTCTAACACCATATTTATTTGTTATTTACAAAACTTGGTTGTCTCTATTTCAAAAAATATAGTAATTAATTTCTTACTGGGAATGGAATAAAACAACCAGAATTTCTTGAATGTCAGGTGGAAACTTATTCCATAGATGATTTCCACTAGAACCTTTTTCATTAGAACATTTGTAGTAGCGTAAAACTTCTTGAATAGCACATGCTGAACAATCCTTAAAAAAAAAAAAAAAAAAAAAAAAAAAAAAAAAAAAAAATTAAAAGGTTAAGATGAAAAAATTGCTATAAGATGTTTTTATCTATGTATGAAGTAACACTTTTTTAAATAACAACAAAGCAAGGAACTTCGGGTATAAGGAGAAAAAATTCAAATTGCAAGTTGATGTAACACAAATAGAACTAAACTTCCCAAGCATTTAAAAGGAAAAACATATATTTAATTTTTCAGTTTATATGTTTCTTGAACAATAAATCTGCTAGGAGCATAATATTTTTCTTAATAATATTATTCACTCTAACTTTTTTAAATGATATATTTTTTTCATGGTGAAAGACATATATTTTGGTAAGAAAAGCAAAGTTTTCTCATATATATACTTCTTTCAAATTAAATGTTCAGTTATATGTTTGCATAACAAGACATTTATTTTATTCTTGAAACCTTCCCATATAATTTACAGAACTCAACCTATTAAGCATTGGCATCATAACACACAGTTTCCCTCATGAACACCACAGAAAAATCCTGATGTATCAAGGACACTGAACTAAAAGATTATGGAAGAGACACTCCTTAACACATTGCAATCTTTCTTTAGAAAATTATGTAGAGGTAGTATAAAAACATCCACCTCAGTATCAATGTTTTTTAAAAAAATATCAATTCAATTTTGAATCAAGAAAAGTTATATAAAAAAAAAAAGAATATGAAATATATTTGTCCTAACTAAACTAGAATAAAATAATAGAGAACTCATTTCTTTGCAAGCCTTTTATATTTGAAAATATATAACAATATGCATTCATCATATAATAGATCATCTCATGAAAAAGTATAAAAATAAAAACTACCAGTGTATGCCAAAATATTTATTTTAATTATTAGGAAAATAAGCACTTCTTATACAACATTGCATTTACATTCTGGCTAATAATCATGGGGGATTAAAAAATCAATAGCAGTGATGTGATCTCTAAATATATTGCTAGGTTTAACGAAACATGTATAAATGAGATCTGGAAACTAGCATAAGCTCATGGACCAGTAAATTTTAAGAAAAGTCACAGCTTGCTGCAGCATGTAATGAAAATTTAAATACAATATATTCAAATTTAGTAAACTCACTGGTTAATAAACTCAGTTGCTTATTACGTCCAAATTTTCAGAAACCAAAACAAATACATACTCATCAATATAAAACTCACCATTTTTTAAACTTATCTCCATCGTTTATTAAACACAGATACGCAAAAGAATGAATCTTCAATGTCACAATCTCCTACTTGTACCTATCAAAGGTTTTCATAATTCGATCATTTAATGTATTGTGGACCATGGTTTTATCATTCTGGTAAATAATACCTCAGTAAAATGGGTTTGTCTGAAATTTTCTTACCCCCCTAAGTTTTTATTTTTATACTTCCAGTCCCTGTACCTATGAAATATTGTTTTCGGAGTTCTTTGCCTGAACTAGACTTCACAGGAACAGAATTTCCTTATATTTAGGTTAACAAAAACAGTCCTCTAGAGGCATTGTAAATGAGTGAGGTTCTTCTCAAATACCAGCTGATAGGAGGTAGAACATTACAACTTTTAAGGTCTCAACAATCAAAATCTTACCTTTGGTATAGGCACATTATGTTCAGTGAGAGTTAAAGTTCATGAAATGCTTCTAAACATTACCATAAATTAAGATTCTTTGGAAAAGAAGTGGTAACTGAAGAAAAAGCAAGGAAACCATTGGTCACACTGGTAATTATCAAGAGGCAAACTGGCTAGACAGATGAAAGGTTTCCTTTCTGTTGGCCAGTAATGTAAATTTTAAAATTTGAATAAATCATTGTAAAAAGCATATTTTAAAACTTGTTGTGTGCTTTACTTGTAACATGTTGAAATGCTAAGCATAAAGATTTAAGCCTGAACAAAAAGGATAAATTGTTAAAAGATTTCTGGGTAACGGCAGCCAGAGAAAAACTATATTTAAACTAGGACTTTCCCAAAGAGCACTGCCTAGCTTACTTTAAAAAGTTATAAAGCTAAAAAAAATGTTACTATTTCTAGAGCTTTTTTCACTGATTTGCTAAATGCCAGGAGAAAATTTTATATCAATTGATATATGGCTCACAAGTTGGAGAAAATGAAATCCAACAATTGCTCATCAGAAATTGCATGGTGAAAAGGAATAGCAGATCATTATGCAGATGATAACTGGATAAAAGGCTTAACATGGGCTGCTAAAGGAATACAAGCCACTCGAAACTTGACAACACAGACAAAACTGGATTGTGTTACAGAAGATTACCAGAACACATCAACATTTAAAATTGAAACAGCAGCTAGTTTAAAAAATTGAAGATATGGTTTACTTTATTATTATGTGCAGTATTGACCTAATAATTAAGAAGACAGCACTGGTTATTGATAAAAGCAGAAAATCTTAACGTTTAAAAAGAATCAAGAATTTACCTCTGACTTACCACAGCAACAAGAATTCGTGAATGCCAAATAATATTATTTTCTTTTGAAATAAGACAGCAAAGTGAAAAATGAAAAATCAGCTTTATTAATTAGATAACTGTACAGCACACCACCCTTTGATAATTTTATAAAAAACAATTTGTATCTATTACAGCAAATACAACTTCTGGAATTCAACTTTTAATTTTAGGGTATTATAAAAGCTTTCAAATCTCATTACAGAAAGATATTCAGTAAATGATGAACAGAATTGAATTTTGTGAAAATGAAAGCATTTTGAAACAGATAAATAGGTCTAAACTTCTGCTAATGCCATGCATATTATAATCAAGGCAGGGAAGGGGGGGGTAATCTCTTACAATCAGTAAAAAACTTTTTTCAAAAATGTGGCTTTTATGTTTTATGTAGAAGAAAACTCACAGGGATTTTAATAACTAATGCTTCAGACTTTAGTGAAGGGAATTATGAAAATTTATATTTAGAATATGTATAAATTTACAGCAATGCCCAAAGAACATGTATAAAAACTGATTACAAAAGTGTTAAAAGAACTCAGAAACTGACAGCAAAAATGATACGGAAAAAAAAATGACTTGCCATTATCATATCAATCAAATAGAAAAGCAATGCAAATTCTAAGAAAAATTCTTGAATTGAAGGTGATCAAGAACGTTATCAGCAGTTTTACAAAAGTGAGAATACAACTGAAAAACTGTCGTTCACTATTATGAAACAAACACAGATACTAGTTGTTTGTAAGAGATAAAATTTCATCAAGAATGTAATTATAAAAATATCTTTAAAAGAGTAAAAAGTTTAATTTTATGTTGATTTGATAAAAAGAGTAAAGAGTTTGACTTTCGTAATTAAATTTCATTATTATTTTAATAAAGTAATTTAATTTTAATTATTATTTTTGAATTAATTAATGAAATAATTGTTAATTATTATTTTACTTGAAAAATCTAAAACTAATATCATGGTTCGTAGTACACAAATCGCAATCTATTAAACTTAGCTGCTTTATAAACTTAAATACTTTTGAAACAGAAGTGATTTTAATAGGTTGGTTTGGTTTATTTAATTATGGCAAAGCACACTAGGGCTATCTGTCTAAGAAAAGGGATGCCTTCATGGAGGACTTTCTAAGGGGAACTGACTCGTATACAGATTACACATGGGGAAAACCACAAAAACGCCCATGCAGCCAGCCCATTCGTGGGATTCAAACCTCGGACCGAACTAGCAGTATTCAGCGACTTTACTGCTCGGCCACTGGTGGGCCTGATTTCAATAGGAAGTGCGTACTGTAGTTTTAACACTCATATACGACATATACACATTTAAAATTTGAAATGAAGGGTATTCAGAATTTTTCTAATTTGAAAGAATCATTTAAATGCAATAGAAAAAATTTTAATTTCAGCTATAAAAACATGTTAATTCTTATTGAACCTATTTCTAAATTTACGGCAGTACGTGTCACTTAATGTAATCACAGTTCTTGTTATCGAATTGCCGAAGTCTCACCCATTTATATATGAAAACATGGAAAATATATCATGGTATTGTGATCAACAATTTCGTTAATGTTATCAATATATTACAAAATAAATATTTTAAATTAAATTTGCCAAATAAGGTCAAAATGGAGTAAAAAATTGCCAGATGGCAGAGACATGTTGCCAAGCAGCCAGATTTTGGTTTAAGGCAACCAAATGGACTTAAATATTTATCAGAGTGGAATTCTAGATGGCTTTGCTTTTCCTAAGCCAAAATATTTCTTCACTTGCTTTCAGCTGTACAGTTTTAAGAATACTATTTAGAAAATGCTTATTATATTATTCTGTTTAGAGATTTTTATCATAGAGACTAGCAAAATGCATAATGATCCAAATCTAACTTTTAAAACACTATAATAAACTTCCAAAAATGAGTCAATGGAATCCGGCATAAGTTAAATGTTTCTCAACCCCTCTTATGCAAGATTTTTAAGAACATATTATTTACAAATCAAAGCAAAACTAAAATGAAAATATGAGATGAATGCATACTAGAAATGATCAGAGTGTAGAGAAGGCACTAAAAATTTGGTTTACAAATATTCATGAAAAAGATGTGGCAGAAAGCTGAAGAATTATCAATAAAAATTGGGGAAGATGATTTTAGAGCAACATATGGCTGGTTAAGCTGATGAAAGAAAACAGAAAATATTTTTAGCAAACTTACGCATCCATCGTGAGAAAAAAATTGGTTGTCAAATGAATGGCCTAGTTTCAAAAATACTGCCCTGAAAACACTTATATTGCCAATAAAAGAGATCTATACTATCTTGCATTGCCTCAACATACATACTGATTTAAAATTGAAAGTTCAAAATGATGTGAAATAGTCAAAGATGATGTCACCATTTTATGCTGTGCGAATACGTTTGGTTTTAAAAAAAAAAAAAAAAAATCTTACTAGAAAAAGAAAAAAATCCTCAATTTAAAGGATTAAAGAGTTTACCAGTAGATTATATGTATAATGCAAAAGTATGGATTATGTCAATAATGGTCAGGTATGACATCGATTAAATAATTTCCGGAAATATTACAAAAACAAACTTTTGCATAACAAATACCAGATATTAAACTATTAATGGCATTTCCTAATTAAAAATGTGGTGAAAGTAAGCATTTATATATTTCTAGTCACATTTGTATTAAATTAGTTAAATACCATTGATATTTGGAAGGATAATTTTCTCATTGCTTAGTATTATCATTCATTTAATATTATCAAAACATTCGAAGACAAGTATGAACAATTGTGTAAATCATTTGCATCAAGAAGAAAGTTTTATTATTCCAATAATTAGAGGTCTTTTAAAATAGTTCTGGGCATTAAAATCTTCTGCTACTACTGATATTATTGTAAAGCTGCTTGCCACATTATATTCTAGTATATTATTATAATTATGGTTTCTAATTTTGGCCCAAAATTTCTAATAAAAAATTATGTCTTCCTTAGAATGATGTAAATTATGTAAAAACACAACACTTCCAAAATTTTTTATTTTAATACAAAAAAGGAAAAATCTGGCTGTATGTTCAATTTTTATTATAATTTTCAGTTTTGGTTTAACGTATGGCATAAATTATTTCCTATACTTTAAGAGTATTTTGGCATGCCAACATATGACCCAGCATACATTCCTCAATACAATCTACCAATTAGTTCAGTACTGCACTAAACATTCAAACTGATTCAGAGATAAATTCTAAAATATATTAAATAACATGAAGCTATTAAAACATATAGTACTAAAAAGTAACTTTGATTTACCATAGGGAAGAGGACCTACATGCAAATCCGTTTTATCAACATAAATATTACTGAAATTTCTGAATAATCAATAACATGAAATTAATAACATTAAATCAAGAATGTTTTTTTTATAAAGTCCCAATCCCTTGTATTATAATCCAAAGCCTAACTTTAAGCTGATGTTAGCAACTTATAAGTAAAGTTTTCTGAAAGCAATCCTTCATACAAGGGGTGATTAAATGAAAAGGTACGAAACGACGTAAAAACATAATGGTTAAATATTTGCATATTTTGCCACGGGAGAACATAGCGAGACATCTCAGGATGCGATTGGAGTCTCTGACTGGGATCGGAGCATGTGCGGGTGCCCGCATGCGCAGGAGGTAGCAGAGGTTCTTATCAAAAGCAGCGACCATATGATGCGGCAGTCCGTATGATGACAGGATGGCATTTGCGTTGCAAAATTTGACAACTGAGGAGCAGCAAGGTGTTATCTGATTTCTGACAGTGGAAGGTGAGAAACCGACGAGTGGTAACAGTTTATGGGGAGAAATGTGTCTCTGACCAGTCTGTCAGAACATGGAGTGCCCATTTTCGTGCAGACCGTGAGAGTGTGGGTGATGACCCGAGACCAGGCCAGGCAAACACTGTCATCATGAGCGATCTCATCGACAAGGTGGACGACCTAGTGAGAAGTGATCAGCGTGTCACATTGCGAATGCTGGCAGTGAAGGTGGATGTCAGCTATGAAACAGTGTGGACAATTGTTCACGACAGGTTGCAATATCGGAAGGTGTGTGCCGCTTGGGTTCTGAAGCAGCTCACAGACCAGCAAGAAACTGTGCATGGGGACACTGCAACATCTGTTTCGGTATCAGGAAGACCCCGCTTTCTTGCAGCGGATCGTCACAGGTGATGAGACCTGGTGCCATCACTACGAGCCAGAGGCAAAGCGCGACAGTATCGTCACCTCCCCCTAAAAAGTTCAAAGCCGTGCCGTCAGCAGGCAAGGTGTTGCTCGCCGTCTTTTTCGACATTCAAGGTCCGCTACTTGTGGAATTCCTCGAGCACAGAAAAACCATTAACTCTGATGTGTAGTGTGAGACATTCCGATGCCTACGCAGGTCCATCAAGAACAAAAGACCGGGCTGCTCATGGAGGGTGTGGTTCTGTTCCATGATAACGTGCGTCCACACGTCTCCAGAGTCACACACATGGAACTGACCAAGTTCCAGTTGGAGACATTGGACCATCCGCCCTACAGTCTGGACATATCGCCCTGTGATTTCCATGTGTTTGGTCCACTGAAGAAACACCTGAAAGAGAAGCGTTGCAATTCAGACGACGTACTCAAGGACGCTGTTAAGGATTGGGTCTCGTCATGGCCACAGGAATTCTGGGAACAAGGAATCCTGCGGCTTGTTCATCAGTAGGATCGTTGTGCTCAGGCCTATGGTGTATGTTTTGAATAAAGTCTACATTTGTGCCCACCATGTTGTTTCGTACTTTTTCATTTGATTACCCCTTGTAGTTCTTTCTGAAAATGTGCAAAGAATTGTCAAAGAATTAAGAAAAGTAGCAAGTGATTGGGAATATTCTAACTAGTTTTGAATTAATTTTGAGTCATTTGTCTGTTTTCTAAGTAAATTCTTTGCAATTTTCACATTCAAAGCACATTTCTTTGAGCGGGAGCAAAATATTTGGCCTTCATATTGGCTTAACCATTAAATTTTTATGCAGGTAAAGTTGTACATTACAATAATAAGGAAAATAAACACACTGACTTTCTGCAACAAAAGATTTGGATTTCATCTGGTATGTTGCAGAAATTCTACTATAAAGAAGACAGAATTAGCAAAAAATACAGGACTGCTCACAGTATATCATCCACCACTTCAAAGAAAAAGAACATTTTGAAAAGGCATTAATGTGTAAATCCGAAGTGTAAAAGGTTGAAGAAATGCCTCTTTTCCAATTGGGAAGTAGTGGTTTTAAGATTATTTAGCTACGATGGAATCCAGGTAAATGTAATTGCTGTAATGGTACTAGAGAAAGCTTCACAAAGCTGCTAAATGGATTATAGGTAACAGATAAATACAAACATCCTTAGTGTTTCAAGAATATAAAATGTCTTCATGTGCAATACTAGTCAAACAGAAAAATATGAATGATTCAAAGTAGTTTAAGAACAACATAAATTCTGATTCAATGTTTCATATACAAAAATGTAATGTATGGATTTTTCTTCCAAAGCACAATGATCTAAACTTGGAATCTAAAAGGTTAGAATTTCTTCTTGCTAACACACAGTGCAAATGTAGAAATTAAGAAATTTAAAATATGAAATAATGAATGAAGCATTTATGACCATAAAAAATCCAAAATTTACGGAAAAAAAAAAAAAAAAAAAACTCAATGTTTATTTGATTGCTTTATTAAACATTTCTTTCAATGTAAGCCATTTAATTTTCTTTGTTTCTTGAGGTAATACTTTCTCTTTAATTCTATAGATAGACTTAATTTCTTGTTCAGTTACAAAGTTCCATTGTTCGAATGATGCAATAGCCCCATTGAGAATTTCCACTGAATAACCAATCCAAATGTTTTTATTCTCAACAACTTTTCTATAACTTTCTTCACAAGCAGTTGCAATATTTTCTACATCTAAAAGCATATTACAGATTTTGCTGTCCATTAGTTGACAGATGATTGAGGCATTGTCACTGCACTGTTATATTGAAAATCTTCTGTTATATCCCCTTTATTTATAACCACTTCTCTATATGTTTACACATACTCCATTAATTTGAAAATTTTACTTTTTGTTTGTGATATATGAAAACCCTCAAATTCATGGATGTCCTCATTAATCTCAGCTAGTGTCCACTATACACTATTGGCAACATATCATGAGATTGGTGACTAAAGACATGTTGTTCCACTAAATTTTGTCTTGCTTCTATTGCATGCTGATGATGTTAAGTCTGAAATATATTAGTTTTAGTTATTTATTATACTTAAGCCTACTTCCCACACATTCTTAAAGCTTTTTTGAGTCTAGAATAAATAAATTTTCACATAGATTAAGGATACATATTAAGGATCACATTTATAGTATTTCAATAACATATTTGGTTATTCTGATGTGCTATAGCATAAAGGTTTCTGCCAACCCTACTGAATACTGTAATTACTCACATATCTTAATTTTTTACTAATTTTGAAACCTGAAAACCAAGAGGATATGTTACTTTTGATGAAAAAAGTTCAAGAAGTTTACAGATTGTAATGCATTTAAAATGGCTACACTAAAATTAATAAATTATATATTTAAGAAAAGTCAGCTATTGCAATCAATACAATTTACTTTTAACATAGCATATTAACCCAAATTTTCATACCATATTAATGAACACTACACATTGGGCTTCTCAAGGAAAGCTTCAAGTTATGTTTATTTAATGAAATATAATTATTAAGATTCTACAATTTCATGAATAGCACAAACTGTAACATTACTTTAATTTATAAAATAACTCACATTGTATCAACTTATTAAACACAATAACTGAAGCACTTTTCATAAAATCAGCCCACATCAATACAGATGTGATGATTATGCACCATTAAATAATCAGGAAAGCAAAGAAAATACATATTGTCCAATGGTGGCTAAGATTAGCAAGTTTCAGCAAAGTAATGATGCCTTATTCAGATCAAATTATGATCTTCGTGAAAGCTTTGCTTTGGCAAACAAAGGGCAGTAAAGACTCTGGCATAAATTTGAAGACTTTGTCTTTCTGAAGAAACCTTTTCCTACATTCAGGAGGTAAGTTAAAAACTCTGTGAATAAATTAGATATTTCTATTCACATGACTGAAAAGCTAGAAGAAAGAAATATGCCAGTACTACAGAAATTTCTGCAAGCAATAATATGCAGAACGATAGCTTTCTCAAATTACCTGAATGCCACAGTCATCAGCAGCCAGAAAAGAATGCACTAATTCTTGTATTAAGGCAAAAGCAAAATCTTCATTGTCAATACTTTCATAAAAATTAACTGTTTCTTTGGAGCTAGCACTTTTCATATCAAGCCTAAAAATATAATGCATTAAAATAAAGTTTACATAAACTAAAAAAAGACGTAAAACACTGGCATGAAATTACAAATAAAAATAAGTACTACAAATATAAAGATATATGCTTAAAAATACTTATGTTTCCTAATTGCAGACAAAGCAAACCATAAATACAGAATACTTATTAAAATGTTTCAAATTAAAAATATTTCCAATAACTCAGAAAAAGATTACATTACCTTAAACAAAATACCTAAGCATACTAAAAAGATGCTGGTAGCAGAATGATAGATTATATAAAATAATTGTAACCAAAATAAATACAAAGAGATATGTTACAAGCTGTGTTAGGTAGCTATGTTAGCAGAATGATGAGGTATATAAAATAATAAGAGGGATGTTACAGGTTATGTTACAGATTATGTACATTATAGCATAAATAATTCGCAAGTGATTAAAAATAAGTAGGAAAACATGATAAGATAATGTAAAATGATAAAGCAAATGTATGTATAGAACATTAAATATAATGTATATAAAAGAGAAATTACATGCTTGTCTTTAATTTACATATAACTATGATTCTAGTTTTTAATTTTTAAGTTATTTCATCAGATTTTATGTTCATTATCCAATCATAATGATATGAACTTTAACTTCTTTCTACAGTCCTGAGCAGAATGCAAATTAGTTGTTATGCATTTATGCTAAGGGTTTATATTTTTTAGAATTTCTGGCAGCACTGCCTTGCAATTATGTACAATCACCAGCTCTGCCAAAGTTATTTTGGATTTAGCCATTTTGCTAGGTAATGTAAAATATGTGCCATCAATTTCTTTAGCCACCTTAAGTAGTTTATTTTGTGCATAGTCTCAGACTATGTTACCTAAATTGGAATTTAACTTCATAATATGATGTTTTAAATACCCACAAATAGCGAAGGTTCATTACTAGCACATGCAGAGCCTTCTGTTAACAAACACTTTATTTTAACCTTTCTAGGACTTTATCCTCTTATTTCTGACTGAAGTGATAACTCATTTATCAGTCTAGTAGGATCTGAAAGACTTTGACTGAAACTTCTAGACATAGAAGTTTCAAATCCTGCAAAATTTGCTCTATTTTACTGTAGAAATTTTCAGAAACAGCCAGTGATCCATGATTTTTTCTTTTTGTATCAGAGAATTAGAAGTTTTTAAGTACTCAAAAGTATAAATGTACTATTTGAAGTAAAACAGAAAGCAATTTTCTTAACATTCATTCATAGAAAGTACTAGCACTTTATAATTTTCATTTATAATGTTATTAGTGTAAATTTTAATGGTGAATTATTTTCTGCATATTTCTAAAACATAAGAACTAATTTATTTGCTGTTTCAACATTGAGAGAAATGAATGGATCAAGAGGAAAAATATGTGTAAAAAAATGTAATGAAAACAGGGGAAAATGTTATGCAAAATTATGTACCTTCCTGGATCAATTGCTCCAAGCTCTCCTAGGCATTCACCTAATGCTGTACGAATCCTTGTATCAGGTTCTCGGCAACCAGAAATCAACTGAAAATAAATCAATGTTATTAATTTCAGAAAATTAAACAAGTTATATTTATCCTCTTTTTAAAGTATACAGAAAGAACAAAAAATACCGATTTATTGAAAGAGTGATTAGTATTTATTTCACCTAAGTTGCATTTAAAAATTTCTTGTAATCAATAAATTCTAAAAAAAAAAAAAAAAAAAAAAAAAAAACAGAAGCACATCATATTGCATGTTGTATTTCACTAGATCATAACCTCAAGTGATTGTCAGTTTAAATGCATAAATTAGTATTAGAATGTTTGGAAATTATTATTTAATTTTTTAAGCTGTAGAATAGTATGAAGTTCTTCATAGTAATCCCCAAGTGGCATGACTGCCTTTAAGTGGTCATGAGGTTTTTCATTACTTGATATATTTTAGATTATACTTTCAAATATTTTGATCTGATCATATTAACAAATGAAAGTTTATGAAAACACAGACTAAAATAAGTAATTAAAAACATTTAGCCATAAACTGTTTAAAAACAGATTTTCACAAACAAATCCAAAAAGTCGTGTCACGCACAGACTTATTTATATGAGACAGTAAAATCCAATTTTATATTTATTTCAATAAATGTGTTATACAGTACAAAGTCCAAAATCCGGACCCGTAAGGACTTTGGCGATTCTGGATTTGGGATTTTTCTGGATATTAAATCATCAGTTCAAATCTAGTAAGAGGGCATGCAGAAATTATAAAATTAAAAATATGAAATCATGATTTATGAAATAATGATGTATTTTTGGTGGTCGAGTGCTTAATGCATAATATAATTAAAGAAAATAAGAGTAGACAATCTCCTATAACAAAAGAATACATTAAGTACTAAATTACGATTTAAATTACATTGCAGAGCTCGGAAAACAGTTCATGCTACCGTCGCGTACAGTTGTCTGACGAGAAGTCTGAGTGAGTAATGACGTCGCTTTGCTGCTTTGATTAAGAACTGGATTTTACACGTCGCGCCATCTCATGAATAGAAGTTGAAGTATCTGTCGGAACGCCACAGTACTCCCCCCCAAGTACCATCGGTACGTTATAAGTACTTTCGGTTAAGTTTAACCTTCCTTCCAGATCTGGTAGTTTTAGGTTGCTCTTTAACGGCATGTAAGCTTTCTTCCGGGAGTGATGTTGATGAGGAAGTTGTTGGATCTTGCATTAGAAATGCTGGTTTGAGACGATCGATTCCAATCACTGATTGTTTGCCATTGCAGATGATGGTGAAATGTTTCGGTGTTCGTTTGACAACTTTGAATGGACCATCATATGAAGGTGTTAAAGGTGGCTTAATTGCATCGTTGCGCACGAATACGTGCGAAGATGTCTCAAGCGCAGGATGTACAAAATAGCTTGGCTGGTTATGCGAAGATGCTGGGGTTGGCGAGATATTGCTCATGGTCTCACGTAAACGTTGAAGGAATGTTGGAGGATCGATAAGTGGAGTAGATTCTGGGCGAAAGAATTCACCTGGAAGACGGAGTGTTGCACCATATAACATTTCAGCACAAGTGCTACCAATGTCTTCTTTGAATGCTGTGCGAAGACCAAGCAAGACTAGGGGTAAGGCTTCTGTCCAGTGTGTGCTACTGAGGCACTTCAGACCTTGTTTGAGAGATCAATGAACGCGTTTCACAATCCCATTTCCAGATGGATGGTATGGTGTTGTGCGAATATGGCGAATGCCAAGAAGAGAGGTGAGGGATGCGAACAAGTGACATTGAAATTGTCGGCCTTGGTCAGTAGTGATGGTGGTAGGCATGCCAAATCTTGAAAGCCACTGGGAGATGAATGCTTGGGCTACAGTTTCAGCGGATATATTTTCAATAGGAATGGCTTCAGGCCATCTTGTGTACCGATCAATACAAGTGAGGAGGTAAGTGTAACCATTTGAAGGAGGCAATGGGCCAAGTCTAAGTGCACATGATCAAAGCGTCTTGCTGGAAGGTTAAATTGTTGAATGGGGCTGTGAGTGTGACGGGATACTTTACACCGTTGACATCTAATACATGAACGTGTCCATTCTGTGATGTCTTGATTCATTGCTGGCCAGACAAATCTGTCTGCGATCAGCTTTTTGGTGGCATGGATTCCAGGATGTGCCAAATTGTGCAAGGCATTAAACACTTCACGTCTAAAATTGACAGGAATATAGAGACATATTCTATTGTTCTCTATGTCACAGTAAATTTTAAGCGTTGGATCAATGTGCAGCGGTTGTAACTGAAGGGAGGTTTGTGGATTTGAGATTAGGTTCTTGAGTTCCTCATCATGCAATTGAGCTTTTGCAATTTCAGAGAAATCTGGGGTAGTGAGGTTGATATTGTTTACCCAAGACAAGGCATCAGCGACACAATTATCAGTACCAGAGACATATCTGATATCTGTACTAAACTAGGCGATGAAATCCAGATGTCGAAGCTAACGAGGAGAACATGAGTCAGAGTTTTTTCTAAAAGTGAAGGTTAATGGTCGATGATAATGATGAAGTCGTGTCCTTCCAAGTTGTGCCGGAAGTATTTAACAGCACAGTACACAGCAAGTAGCTCCCTGTCATATGTGCTCTATTTCCTTTCTGCAGTAGTAAGTTTTCTGGAGAAGAATGCCATTGGGGAAAGTCCTTTGGTATGGGCTTGAAGCACTGCTCCTATGGCCGTGTCAGATGCATCTACCATTATAGAGAGCTGATCACTAGGTGAGTGATAAGAAAGTGTGGCCGCATTTGCCAGATCGCGTTTGCATTGCACGAATGCTGCAGATGCAGATTCAGTCCAAGGGACAGCTTGTTGATAGTTTTTTTTTTTTTTTTTTTTTCTATTCTTCAGAAACTCATGTAGGCAGGCTTGTGTTTTTGCGGCATTTGGCAGAAAGCTTCGGTAGAAATTTAACATTGCTAGAAAACGCTTCAGCTCAGAGATGGTTTTGGGCTGAGGTAGGTCGTTAATTGCTTTGACTCTTTCCGGTAAAGGTTTGACTCCATTCTGGGTGATAAGACATCCAAGAAAGGAAACTGAGGTTTGACCAAGTACACATTTGGATGGATTTAGTTTTAATCCATGATCTTTAAGGCGAGTGAAAATCTGACGCAGATGTTGAAAATGTTCTTCCGCATCTGTAGATACAACCAGGATATCATCAAAATATGGGATGCAGAAATCGAGGCCAGAGTGTATGAAACGCTGAAATGTTTGGCCAGCACTGCGAAGGCCAAATGGCATATATAAGTACTCAAAGAGACCAAATGGTGTAGTCACTGCAGTCTTGGGCACATCTTCAGCATGCACTGGGATCTGATGATATGCTCTGGCAAGATCGAGGGTAGAAAATATGTTTGTTCCATGAAAAAGATGGGTACAGTCTTGGATATGTGGGACTGGATATCTGTCAGGGACTGTGATGGCATTAAGTCGATGATAATCTCCACAAGGTCGCCAGTCACCATTAGACTTTTTAACCATGTGAAGTGGACTGGCCCATGGACTTTTAGATGGGCAAATGGTTCCCTGTGCTAGCATGAATTCAAATTCTTTGCGAGCAGCTTTTAGCATCTCTGGAGAAAGACGACGAGGCTTGGAAAATACAGGTTGGCCATGTGTTTCAATGTGATGATACACTTCTGGCTGATGAGTATGCTGCCCTGATTTGGATGGGTTTAAAATGTCAGGGAATTCTGCTAATAACCGATGAAACCGTGTGCTGCACGATACAACACTTATGTTGGTAGGTACGTTTGATATGTGAGAAGCTTGGCCCTGTGATGTCAGCTGAGTTGTAGCACCAATTAAGCAATTATTCTTGACATCCACTAGAAGGTGGAAATGTGTCAAGAAGTCGACACCAATAATTGCTTGAGTCCAATAATTACAATTATTGTAATAATTACATCCACAATAATAAAAGGCCAGTTGAAAGTCCGGCGCAAGTTTAAATCAAGTGTCAATAGTTTGGTACCGTAGGTTGCAATTTGGGTACCATTGGCTGCATACAGTACAAGTTTAATAAGTTGGTGAGCATTTGTTTTAGTTCTCGGGAGCACTGATATGTCAGCTTCAGTATCTACTAGAAAACATAACTGAGTTGAACGATCAGCCAGTACTATTCTGTCGATTTGGCGGACATTCTGTTGGCCAGCAGAAGACCGCCCATTTAATTTCCCGCTTGTTCAAAAGTGCATGGAGGGGCACACTTGCGAGCTTGAGCGCCAAAATTCATATGATAAAAACATATGCCACTTGTGGGTTCTTTGTACTGCGTTCGAGTATTGTGATGAGATCGACTCCTGCTTCGGGCACAAAATTTATTACGTGGGCCCTGATTTGATCGATTGTATCTCCGTGAAGCATGAAGACTTGTAGAGAGTTCAGATACTTTTTTGGTCAATTCAGCCACTTGTTGTTCGAGGGATGAACTGGAAGGTGCAGCATTAGCAGCACTGACATAAGCTGGAGTAACAAGTTCATTAATTTTGTCAGCCATTGCTGCTAAACGGGTTAGATCTTCATTGGAAGCAGCAAGAATTATTTGTATGTTATTAGGGAGACGCGAAAGCCATAGTGACTTCAACAAGTCGTCACTAAAATGGCTTCCTGCCAGATCACGCATTCGTGACAGCAAGTATGAAGGTCGCTGATCTCCAAGTTCAAGTCCTTGTAGTAAAGTACGTATTTTTGAAGATTCACTTTCTGAATAGATTTCAATGAGCCGCTGTTTCAGTTTGGAGTATTTATCACAATCAGGTGGTTTGAGAATTAAGTCATGCACTGAATTCAGAATATCAGACTCAATTGCTGCAACTACATGGTTGAATTTTATAGAATCCCCACTAATGCGAGCGATAGGAAATTGTGCTTCAATCTGAGCGAACCACAATGAAGGATTATTTTTCCAGAAAGGCGGTGGCTTCACCGCAACGCGTGTGATTTGTGGCTCTGGTGGAATATCGTCGGGCATACTGATAGATAATTTTCACTTTAATTAATAAACACTTAACAGCACAAATATTGTAGCAAGAGGATACACTATTGATATTTTGCCCTGATAACAATAAATATTTTAACCATGCAGAAAAAATTTACGTAACGATACACACACAAATAATACAGGGTCAGCAATTACACACACAAATAATATTTTACTGAAATGCATTTGAAAAGAAACCCCTATTTGAAAAAAAAAATGATGCGTTCATTTTGTATTGCGCACACACAAAATCACCACTTCACATTGCTGAGGCACATTATCGAAGGAAAAAGGAAATCACTCCTGTAGCACGTGGGAAAGAAATTCACTACTTTCGAACACTGAGGGAAGAATTTTGCCGTAGCACGTTGCACAAAAGTTACTGACGTAGCACATTTAGCAAAAATCACTGTTGTAGCACATTTGTCACAAAAGTTGAATGATCGAAGAATTATTGCACGACTGGCGAAGTCAGCGGAATGGAACAGATCATTCTGCACGTGGCTTAGGGTCGTTGAAAATCCATTGTCAGTAGCGTGCTCAGTCAAAAGGTCATCACTTTTGGTGGCCGAGTGCTTAATGCATGATATAATTAAAGAAAATAAGAGTAGACAATCTCCTATAACAAAAGAATATATTAAGTACTAAATTACAATTTAAATTACATTGCAGAGATCAACGCAGAGCTCGGAACACAGTTCATGCTACCATCGCATACAGTTGTTTGACGAGAAGTCTGAGTGAGTAATGACGTCGCTTTGCTGCTCTGATTAAGAACTGGATTTTACACGTGGCGCCATCTCATGAATAGAAGTTGAAGTATCTGTCGGAACGCCACATATTTATATATGATCTAAAGGGTATCAAAATTCACAAAAAAAGAAAAGCCTAATATTTATTTGTTTACCTTATTAAACATTTCTTTCAATGTAAGTGGTTTAAGTTGTTTTGTTTTTTGTGCTAATACTGTCTCTAATTCTGTAGACAGACATAACCTCTTGTTCAGGTACATTAAGTCCTGTAACTGCTGTGTCGAGAATTCTGACTAACTTGTCAATTGAAATTTTTTCATTTTCAGTAACTTCTCTGTCACTTTCTTCACTATCCGTCGAGGTATTTTCTGGATCTAGAACCATACAACAATTTTTGCCATTCATTAATTGATTTGATGATTGAGAAGCATTGTCATCACAATGAAAAATGTCTTTTATATCATCTTCATTTATTACGGCTTCTCCACATTTCTTTACAAAATCCATTATTTGGAAAATTTCACCTTTGTTTTGCGATATACAAAAACCTTTAAAATTCGCAGCTACCTTCATCAAATCCTTCACTCTACATATTTGGCTATGCATCATGAGCTTGACTGCTAACGAAAAGTTGTTCTGTTAAATTTTATCTTACTTCTATCCCGCACTGAGACAATTAAGCCTAAATTGTATTAGTTTAGTTATTTATTATACTTATGTCTATTTCTTGCACATGCTTAAGGCTTATCAAAGTTCTGAATAAATAAATTCCCACATATACTTAACCCTTATTGAGGGCCGGTGCTAGATATCTTATCACCTGATGCAGTCTCTGTGGGTCCTAAATTCTGCGACTCGGTGTGGCCATAGGAGCCCAGGCGCTGGTTCTGGGTTTATGTGAATAACAAATCAGTTATTCTTAATTCAAATAGCCATAAATGTAATCTTTGGGTACAAAATCTATTTTTAGCCTATGGAAAGACATTTTTGGTAAATTTTTCCTCTTCTACATTTTATAGCGCATTTAACTTAAATCTGTAATCATTGCCAAGCATAATGTCAACATAAAAGGTTACCATACTCCTTTATTAGTCAATTACTGAAATAAAAAAATTGTTTAGGCATCAGTACATTACTCAAGTTGTCATCTTTTGATAAAAATGCAGTGATGAAAGGAAAATATAATAAAGAATGACAGTGGCGTAGCTAGGGTGGGGCAAGAGGGGACATCTGTCCCCGGGCGCAGCATCCAAAGGGCTCCAAATTGATGCTATGAAATTTTTAATGAAATATTTTTCATTCTTGGTGCACAGAAGGGGCGCAAATTCTTCCCAGTGCTGGAAACTCTAGCTACGCCCCTGAATAATGATTCGCCAGGTTGGCGTCAAATCAACAATGTATCTATATGGAATGTTTCAGTTTGAGATGTGCGCCAAGCAGATATGCAGCAACGAAGCCAAATTACTGATCATACAAATTTATGCTAAAATGATTGTTTCTTCAATAACAAGGTATTTTATTTAACTCTCCAGATGTTTTATTATGCGCGGAGGGAGGAATCAAATGCGCATGCGTAAAGCCTACGAGAAAAACGCTGTAGGTGGTTTCAAGTTCCAGATTTCAGATCATTCCGGATAATGGACGTCCGGATTTCGGACTTTGTACTGTATAACCTTTTAATATCCACCATTCATATGATAATCTTAGTTTTCACCTATTACTATAAAGTCCTTATTAATATATACTATAATATATTCATTTTTTAAACCAATTAAATAGCAACAGCTAACTTTTTGCCATAAATTTTATCAGCTAACTGTTCCTTAGCTTTCATAAAGCACATTCATCTTTGATACATATTCATAATTAATTGCAGCATATTTTGATTAACATTAAAAGGGGAGAAAATATATGCAGTACCCAATTAAAATCTTTATTTTTACATTATAAAGATATTTACTTCCCTTTCAAGCAAACTTTAATATACATATATATAATTAAAAGCTAAGAATTTAAGTGTCAGAATAGCTTAAAACTTGCACTAAAGCTGCACAGTTAGAATTAAATATTTTTTTATAAGGAAAATTATTTTCAAGGAATAGAATAAAAATAGTATACTTAAATGCGAGTGAAGCAAAAATATTTGAAAATTTTTTAAATTCATTAATAATGGAAAAATTTGTATAAAAAGAAAAAGAAAAAAAAAAAAAAAAAGAGAATAAAACCTGAAAGGTTTCAGATTTTAAATTATGTTCAACGAGGCTTTTTTTTTAACATTTTGTGTGTTACCTTCATTTATTAAATATCATATTCTTTGCACTTAAACCATAAAATTCAGTTATGCAAATCGCAAAATAATTTTATCGCAATATCGATTTTGCAATCGCAATATTTATAGCAATATCACAAAATAATTTTAAATTGAGCATATTGTTAGAATTTTCAATACACAGTCTCACGCGCGCAGGAGATAAAAATATTTTTCTGCACACAACGTTACCATTGCTCGCTTTGAAATCCTTGAAGTTGTTAATCGAAAATTCATTAAAGATTTACAAAATATGAAATCGATAATAAAACAAATTCCAAATTTAAAATTTGGGCTTCCAGATGCCCATATCCACAGTAGGATTACGTCATTCGAAATTTGATGGCTCTAGGTACCGTTGTTTTATCACAATACGAGAAACATACATACATTTATGCAGATTCTTCATTATTTAATTTCTTCAAATATAATACAGGGCGATAATATTTGGTGGCAACAGTTTGAAAAACAAAACGGACATTCAGAGTGATTCGACAAAAAAATTGCAAAACAGAAACAATAGTCCCTTTAATAAATAAGAAAATTAATTAAAAAGGCAAAAAATTTCAATTACTGTAATTAAACAGAAACAGACTGATTTATCAAGAGGAACAATCCTGCTTCCATTCAATTAACAATAATTAATAAAAGTGATAATGTTTCGTCTCCTCTGTTTGCAAGAATTACAAGCCAAAAATATTCTGTAAGTAAAGTAATTTAATTACAGTACAAAGTCCGTAATCCAGATTCGTTGGGACTTCGGCGATTCCAGATTAGGGATTTTTCCATATTATAGATCATAAATTTAAATCTGGTAGGATGGCATGCAGAAATTATAAAATTAAAAATATGAAACCGTAATTCATGAAATAAAGAGCAATTATGATCTAAAGGGTATCAAAATGTACAAAAAAAGCTTAATATTTATTTGTTTACTTTAATAAACATTTCTTTCAATGTAAGTTGTTTAAGATGCTTCGTTTTTTTTGTGCAAATACTTTCTCTTTAATTCTATAAACAGACATAATTTCTTGTTCAGTTACAAAGTTCCACTGTTCAAGTCCTGCAATTGCTGTGTCAAGAATACCGACTAACTTGTCGATCGAAATTTTTTCGTTTTCAAAAACCTCTCTGTCACTTTCTTCACTATCAGAAGCGGTATTTTTTGGATCTAGAAACATATTACAGATTTCGCCGTTCGTTAATTGATTGATGATTGAGGCATTGTCGTCGCAATGGAAAACTTCTGTTATATCATCTTCATTTATTACCACTTCTCTAAATTTCTTTACAATCCAATAAATGGAAAATTTTAATTTCAAATAACTGTAAAATTAGTTTGCAACGTCCAAAAACCTTAAAATTATAAAATTGCTCTAACAGTTTGCAAAAAATACGGATACAATAAGAAGATTAAGGAACAGTGCAATCTGTAACATTAACTGAAATGCCTTAGAATCAGTAAAGATAATTTTAGCCTAGCTTATACCGTCCGTTATACATTAAATGCACATGCATAAACGCATTACGCGTATGCGTAAAGCATACCAAAAATTTTGTGGTTTTGAGGTCTGGATTATAGAACATTCCGGATAATGGACGTCCGGATTATGGACTTTGTACTGTATTAGACATATGGCCAAACAGAACTAAGAAGGCAAGAAATATCAGTTTAGTAATTTAATTATTAAGGAAAAGGTCAATTAAAGCTAGAAAAGAACCCAAAATTGCTAAAAAATTGTAAATTATGGAGCTTTCTTATTAACAATAAAAATAAAACAAGGAATTTTCTTGTTAAAAACATTTAACAATCGGTCATCTTTCAAAAATATACAGAGACATTCCCTGACAAAATCGCTTTTCAATGGTAAAATCTACGTATTAAACAACTAAAGGTGGAAAAAGCACGGCAAAAGTAAAAAAAAAAAAAAAAAAAAACAGCAAAAGCATAAATGTGTCACAAGAAAAATTCTCGCAGTTAAATTACTCAACTTGATACTTCTTGTTTTTACTTTTGGCTTGTTTAGTTCTGTTTGGCCATATGTCTAATAATTGAATTACTTTAGTTACACAATTTTTCTGGCTTGTGATTCTTGCAAATAGAGGATGAAACATTATCCCTTTTTATTAATTATTGTTAGTTGAATGGAAGTAGGTTTGTTCCCCTTAATAACTCAATCTTTTTCCGTTCAATTACAATAATTGAATTTTTTGGCTTTTTAAATTAACTTTTATTCGATTTTTACTCTTTTGCATTATTAAGGAATTAAAAAAATTTTCAAATATTTTTACTTCACTCACATTTCAGTTTAAAATTTTTATTCTATTCCTGAAAGATAATTTTCATTATTTATATATATATAATTTTATTTTACTTCTTTGTACAAAGTAAAGGAACCACTGTGATCATGAAAAATTCTGGGCATCATATTTCAATGAAAATATTCATTTTGACGGCTATCGAATGCAATTTAACCGTGTTTGGCATGACATCTGTACATAAGGACAGAACAAAGGACTCCTTCTCCCCAAATGGACTATAAAATCGATTTAAAATGGATTCAAAACCGACTTTTATGTGACATCTGTATGTACGTAAATATAACTCAAAAATGAGTAGCTTCAGAATGTTGAAATTCTGTATAGAGGACTGTTATAACATGTCGTTGTGCACCTTCCTTTTTGGTTGCAATTGGCTGCAACACAGGTCAAATTTATTACTCAGCTCTGTGAGCTCAATATTTTTTTTTTTTTTTTTTTTTTATTATTTTTACATGTTGCTAAATTGTGCCTTTTTTGCTTTAAAAATGATTGAATTATGTTGCTCTTATCTTCCCGTTAAGGTTTTTAGTTTATCTGCATGCAATATTTGTAGAATTATCAACAATTTAAAAGCTGTTTAAGTGCAGCTAAGCCTAATTATATATATATTAACCATAGCAACCATATTTGTTTACATTTGAAACTTAGCAGAATAGTGAATTAAGTCTTTCTGCAGCTTTGGTGTCTTTTTGCCGACTGGGCCAAAAGTAAACTTTCAGTTTCGTGCACCTAAAAAAATCTGCCTTGTAACCTGCTGGGATGAATTGCTTTGCATAGAAACTCTAATTTTTTTTTAATTGTTTTAACTGTATTTGGTATTTTGTGTTTTTTTATATTTTTCAGTTTTTAAATAAGATATTTTGAGGTTTTATGTACTTTTGCCACTCCACGAAGTAAGAACTGAATTCATTGAATGAGAAATTTATTTCTGATGAAATTCGTGGAAATAAATGTAAATGAAATGCAGCAAAAAATGTGTATAATTTAATATTCCATACAAGGAAGTCATGTAAAGTCTGCATCAGATTTTTTATTTTTTATACTTCAAATACATTTTTAACAAGTTTTACTTCCATAGTTTAAGCTCATTTTCATAGGGAATTAACTTTTAATAAGTATCCAAATTATAATAATTTCCAAGAGGATAACTGACATTCATAATTTATAAACATAGTCTACACCTGTGATGCCCAACCTTCAACTTGATGGGAGCCAATTTAGAATTTAAATAATTTTGACGAGCCACAACGGCATATTGCAGTTTTAATATTTCAATTATAAATGAAATATAGTATGTTAAAGAAAAAGTGCCATTTATATTACTGATTAAAAATTCAATAAAAAGCAAATTTTAATGTGAAACCTGCCCCTGCACATCTCCTGGAAGTGAACTGCACTTGAAGACCTATCTTAAGAGGTTTTTGATTGGCTGTCACAAAACTGAGAAACAACCAGATGTACAGTATGAGCCACATTATGGTTTGGGCATTCCTTGTCTATATGTTCAACATGAAATACCATTGCAGATAAGCTGTTATTTAGTATATTATTCTACTTCATAATAGATTCTTCACTAGTTTCATCAAGGTAGTTCATTACAAGAAGAAGTTTAAAAATTTCTGGCATTGACTTTCATTTACTAAAAACATAAACCTCAATGACTCACATATGGCTACTCATGCATCTACAATAAATCTTAACAATATATTTTGCTATGTAAATTTTACACACTGTATTAAAAAAAAAAAAAAAAAAAAAAGTTAGACATATGAAAATATGGTTATACAAAAAAGAAGATTTTTAAGTGTCCATATCTAAATCACTTTAATGTAAACGCTTGAACAATTACTAGCCATTTTAATCAGAAAGATTAATTGCTTCGGTACTATTCGGTTTTGAGGGCCTTAAAATATCGCCAAACTATTGTTGATGCCAATGCTGCCAAAAATAATTGCGGCAAACCTAATAATTGCGACAAGAAATGAAGTATAATAGTAAATAACTATCTAAGATTCATGTTTTAATTTAGATGAAAGGTTAATTTCATATAATACTTTTTTTATTATTATAATTTAAATGAAAAAGGCTAAACATGACTGAATGGGAGTATAAGAGTAAATAAATATTTCAGATCATTATTATAATTTATATAAAAATTGCTGAACATAACTGAATGGATGCCTGCATCGCTTATTCGGTACCGACTAAAGCATAATTTCACCTCATTGTTGTTCAAACGTTATTTTCTATAATGAATGATGCCTTTTCTTTGAAAATATTCTCGGTAAAGTGCAGAATCGCTCACTTATTTGTTTGCGCTTTTTACAAGGGTAAAAACAATTGGATTTTTGTCAATTTTTTTAAACTTTTTAAGTGAAAATATGTCGATGTGTACATAGATAAAGTCAAGGGTGTGAACAGTGCCATTTTTGTGCAATTCTAGGATTTTTTTTTAAGTGAAAATAGGTCGATGTGCACATGGATACTGAGTATGTGCTATTCTTAAAAATGCGTCAAGCAGCGGTTGATTCTGCACTTTACCCAAAATTCTATTGCCGACTTTTCGTCATAGGCAATTCCCAAATTGTTAAATCCATAGGATATCAAAAAAGGATTTAAAAATTAAACTGGTATTTCAATGGCATCTGAAGAAATATAGAAATATATAAACTTGCGCAATCTTAAATCAACGCATACGCTAGATTTGGCGCGCTGTTAAATGGGTGCATTTGCTAGATTTGGCGCTTTTGCGCATACATTTTCGCTGCAATTTTTTTACGGCCCTCAAAACGGAATAGTAGCATTTTTTCCTATTAATAATAAAAAATTAACTAATGCTTATAAATCAATGTAGCATCACACTTACAGTTGCCACGAGGTTTGACAATAAATTGTCCACAGTTTCTCTTCCAAGAAGATGTTCATGAATGGCTGTCTAAAAAAAAAAAAAATAATAATAATAATGCACTGTCTTTAGTTTAAAGCAAAAGTGCATTACAAACATTTAAATTTTTAAATTATTATATATACTAAATTGCACAAAAATATTTAAAAAACAGTACACTTCAATGGTAATATTTCTTTCCAATTCTAGCAGAGATTTGCCAGCTGCTGAAAGATTTAGCATGCACTTTTATACTTTTAAAGCACATATTTAAAATATGAATATAGCCTCTGAATGATACATATACTTACTATAAAATATTAGAAACTATATTCATTTAAAATATTATAAAAAAATGAACATTATATTTCCAAGATATCATATCACCTTAAAATAAAATGGCCCTGTACACATTGCTTTCCATTTCTGAAAGTGTCTTAAAAGAGACTTTAAAATTGTGTCCTATCATATAGGTGCTAGAAACTTTATAATGGTTACCCTTAAATCGAAACAGCAGCCTGTTAACAACCATTTTGCTGGGCACTGCTATACAAATAAGGGCTTCATTTGCTTTATTAGCTCAGTAGCAAACTAAACTACCCACAGAAATAACCAAACATAATGATGTTGAAAGATTTATGAAGGGTGGCATTTTGAAGTTAAAAATTCACTTTCATGTATGTGCCAACACCTTTATGAGAAACACGTGGTCTCAAACTGATGACTGTGGCCTGCGGGCCATATCTGAGCCCTAAAGCAATTTTACGTGGCTCGCAAATACATTTCGAGTATGCATTTGTTGTAAATACAGTGTTTATAATTTCAGAGACTGAGAGATATGGACTGAGCTTATATGCACAACAAATTCCTGAAGAAAAAGGAGATAAAATAAATAAGATGGGGGTTTGTCACTGCATAATAGAACACATGACTGAAGTAAAATGGGAGAACTTCCCATGTCGATGCAATTAGTAAATTTAGCTTACCACCTCATGGTTTGTGGTGCTTCAATATTAAGGTGTTTTCAGTTTCTTCTATTTAGTACTTCTGATATATACTTTCCTTCAGTCAGTCATTAGCTGAATACATATTTGTACTGTTCATACTGCTATACAGATAAAACTAATGTACAGCTTAAATTCTGTTTATTTTTCATTATTCTTAGATATATCAATACCTATAATTTAGAGTTGTGGATAACTTCTGAGTATTTTGCTTGTATGTATGTGTGTGTATATATATATATGTTACCATGACAGACCAAAATTAGAAAATGTCAGTATACTCTGGTGAATGCTGACACATACCAAATACATCAATAAAAGATTGAATATTTGGTTATGTTCTTAATGTACATTTGGTCCACTGCTGGTATATGTTGCCATGTACAGATCAGCTTTGCTGGAAGTCTAAACAATAAGTGAATTTGTTAAATCCTTTTTCCTGCTGTGACTGAGGTTGCAAAGCATCTACTTGTTACACTCTTGAACACTGCTGTTTTGCGAGTCTCATCCAAAGTTTGCTGGTGCATGCAACATTTGCTTAATTTAAATTTTTTTATGATACCTTAATTCATATTGAATGGCTACTGCAGGGAAAACCTTTTTTTTTTTTTTTTAGTTGTATGCATTAATTGCAAATAAATGAGAATGTAATTGTTTAAATTTTTTTTTTTTTTCTTCAAGAAAAGTACTCTAAAATACTTTCTGAAGCGATTTTGCTAAAGCTAAGTACAGTGCACTTTCAGGTTACAGACAATTAAAAAATTTTAAAAAATAATGTAGAGAAGTTAATTGTGCATTATAATCAGGAAAAAGAAAACAGACAGTATTATGTAACCAATAATAAATTATTCAGTATATTATCCACAACTCATATCACAAAAGACCACGAAGGAGTACATATCCTTAAAGAATTGCAAGTTAAAAACAAAAATACCGCATTATGAAGTTGCGATGCTGTACCTAAATTTATGTAAATAATGTAAAATGAGACATAATGCGCCTAAAAAAGGTTAAATTCAAGATATCAAGTCGAAATGGTAGACCTGCAATCACACAGGAATGGCAAAATATAAGTTCATAACGATATATCACAACCCTTTAACAAAGTTTGTCCAGTTACAATATTTACCCAACAAAACATTTAGCTGACAGGAAATTTAACTAACAAGACATTTAACTGACAATGTGCACATATAGACAAAAAAATATGAGACAGTGTTTTAATAAAATTTATTCATATTTATCTGAAAAAAGGGCTGTTTCTAGGTACCTAATGATATTAAGGAAAGATACCAGAATGAATTGAAAACGAAACTGAAAAACATTAAATTGGACGAATTGGAAAATATTGATGAGAAATGGAATTCACTAAAATTAGCTATTATGGAAACTAACAACTCTGTCATAAGAAAAGTTAAAAAGAAAAAATGTAATGATTAGTTTTGACCTGGAGTGCAGAGCTACTGAACTTAAAAATGAGGCATATACGAATATGATACAAAGAAAACATACTAGGATAGCCATTAACAAATACAAATGTACCAGAAAAAAGGATCTACTGTATTATGAAGTCGAACTTTCATGAAAATTTCTTAAAGGATGTTGAATATCTTAGGGAAGGAGGCATCAGCTTAATTGTGGATAAAGAAATTTCAAGCCAAGAACTACACTGTGCAGAGGGAAAGATGGCAATATTTTAAATGCAAAAAGGGGCATTCTTCAAAGATGGAGGGAGCTGCTGAATTCTGACCTGCCTTAAGAAGTTAGAGGATCAATAATCAGAAATTTAGAGCCTATTGATCTCTCAGTAATAGAAGTGAATAAAACTAAAAAACATGAAAAAACTGAAAAACAATGAATCTCTTAGACCTGATAATATACTGTCAAAATGTTTTAAAGTTGTGGGACCTAACTGTGTACAGCTTATAAAGGAATTAATTCAACATATTTGGGAGAGTGAGACACTCCCATTGGAATGGAAACTTAGTACCATTTGCATGACACACAAAAAAGGTGACATGGTAGACTGTAGTAATTATAGAGGAATCAGTCCTCTTTGCACATCCTCTAAAATTTGTCTACTATTCCTTTTTGGCAGACTTTTGCCCTTTGTTGATAATTTGATAGGCAACTATCAATATGGATTTAGGAGATGAAGATCTACAACTGACCAAATTTTCAACTTAAAACAGATCCTTGAAAAATGTAGAGAATTTGGAATTGAGACTCACAATCTTTTTATCGATTTTAGAACAGCATATGATTATATTAACAGAGAACTTCTCATAAAAGCTATGAATTGAAAATTCCAGAAAAACTTGTTGCACTTACAGCCTTGACTCTCAAAGAAACCATAATTCAAGTACACATATAGGGTGATTACACAGAACAGCTTGAGGTGAACAGCTTGAGAAAATGGAGTGCAACAGAAGAATGCATTAGCATGTCTCCTGTTTAATACAGCACTCTAAAAAGTAATTAGAGACTCAAAGATCAATATTAGAGGAAATATTTTTACTCAGTTCAAATATTGGCTTGTGCTGATGACATTGGCATTATTGCCCAAACCGCACCGGTTTCCAAACAGGCATTTATGGCATTGAAACAAAGTGCTAAAAGAATTAATTTATTTGTAAACAAAAATAAAACTAAATATTTACCTTGCTTAAAGTCTGATTTACAACTTAGTCACTTAAAAACTGGCAATTATAAATTTGAAAAGTGAACATTTTACTCATTTGGGAACTGAGATAACTAATAAAAATTTGTCGGTCCCAAAAATACAAGGTGTGGCACAGACACACACACACACACACACAATAAAAATAATAATAATAAAAAAAAAAAAAAAAAAGATTGATCCAATAAATCATTGTATTTACAGAATCAGTACTCCATGACATTATCATCTTCAAAGTAGTTCCCTTCAGCATTCACACACTTCTGAATTCAGTGCTGTCATTGCTGGTAACAGTTTTGGAAGGCCCTTCAGGAGATTCTCCGTTTTTGCCTGAACTTCTTCAGCTGAGGTAAAATGGGTTCTCTTTAAGTAAGATTTAACTTTAAAAAATAAAAAAAAAATTGCATGGAGCCAAATCAGGTGAATAAGGAGGATGCCCCATCACAGTAATGTTTTTGTTGGTCAGAAACTGCTTGACAGATAGGGCTGTGTGAGCAGGTGCATTGTCCTGGTGCAACAGCCATCCATCACTCCACAACTATGGCCTTTTTTCCCCATAATTTTTTCCTGAAGTCTTTTTTAGTACTTCAATGCAGTAGTGTTGATTAACAGTCTGACCACTGGGAACCCATTCAATCCCGAGCACGTTCATCATCTTCCACACTGACCCTTCCCCCTGAAAACCGCTTATGCCATTCAAACACCATGCATGAGACAAAGTTTCATTTCTATAAGCTTCGGTTAACATTTGAAATGTTTCCTCCGTGGCTGATTTCTTAAGTTTCACAAGAAACTTCATGTTGATTCGCTGTTTGGCTTTTACATCAGAGATTTTTCCGACAGAATGCAGTTGCACATGTTCACTCAATGGCGCAGTATTCCTCCCTGGCATGATTGGTTAAATCAAAACTGGCCGCATGGATAGAGGAGGTGTGTGGCATAACGTCACCAAAATAATTGTTGCCAACTCCCCTCTGCTTTCAAGCTACATACTTAGTCTCATTTTTTTTTTTTTTTTCTTTTTTGGTCACACCTCGTATATAAAAGAATTGTTGCCGCAAATAGAAGTTTTTATGCCCGGAAGAATTATTTAAAATCCAGCTTTCTTAAATTAAGAACTAAATTGCTTCTTTACGAAAGTCTCATAAGGTCTGTCTTGACTAATGTATCAGAGACTTGGGAATTGACTTTATGTGATGAGGAAGCTCTGGGAATTTTTGAGCGAAAGATCTTACGTTGCATTCTTGGTGGGGTTAAAGTGAATGGATCATGGAGAAGAAGATCTAATTTAGAACTCTATAAAATTTATAAACGTGATAATGTAAAATTCGTCAAATTACAGAGGTTTAAATGCACTGGCCATCTGACTAGAATGAATGAAGATCGTTGCTGCAAGAAAATCTTTCTGGCAAAGCCCATAGGAAATCGACCTCAGGGCAGACCCCGCTAAGATGGATTGATTGTATCGAGAAAGATCTTGATACTTATATCTAAGATCTAAGATATCTAAGATATAAGATCTTGATACTTGATCTTGATACAAGGTTAAAAACTGGAAAACAGTTGCCAAAAGTACAGATGTCTGGAAAAGACTTCTGGAGAAGGCCAGGGCCCATTGAAGAAAAAGTAAATATCCATGTCAGTTAAATACCCTGTCGGCTAAATGTCCGTGTTGATTAAATGTCCTGTTGGCTAAATGTTCATGTCAGTTAAATGTCCTGTTGGTTAAATATCAGTGTCGGTTAAATATCCTGTTGGCTAAATGTCAGTTAAGTGTCCGTGTCAGCTAATTGTCCATATTGGCTAAATGTACGTGTTTGTAAATGTCCTGCTGGCTAAGCGTCATGGGCCTGTGATTATATATACACACATATAAACATCTACATACATTTGTGTTTGCTTATTTCTCTCTAATTCTGTTAAAACAAAATTCCAATTTATCATCTGTATTCAGATCATGCAGTTGTCCTGCCTGGAAATTCAGTTTGAGACCAGTCAGCTTAATTATCACAATGAAAAACACTGACTGATTTGCACAGCACCTTTGAGTGTACCTTTATAGCATGACAAAGACACATTTATGAAGGCAATTCCTTTTAAATGAAAAAAAAAAAAAAAAAGGCATCATAATATGACTTTGATGGTATTCCACAAGAAAACTAATGAAATGATGAAAATGAGATATTCTGAGGTAAAACTAAATAAAGATATTTTCTTTTAAAATAAAAGTTAAGTAATGAGATGTAAATTAGTATATTTTTAAATACTAAAACTATTTATGTAAGATAGGTGTGATTTTCCAGGATGACACTTTAAGGGAAAAAGAAGTAATCACAGATTTATTCACTGAGAATACATGTATTTAAAAGTTACAAAGAATGCTTGAAACATAGAATAAAAATCAACCATACATGTATTTAATTTTTGCTTCTTTCAATGAATTGAACAAAATAATACCTGATTAATATGAAGTACTTGTTTCAACTGCTCCAGTGCATGCAGTCGCACTTCTAAATTTTCATGACTGATACCTCTCAGAGAGTGGCACAATAAAGAATAAAAATCAGTAATGCTGTAAATTAAAAGATTGCGGTTGATTTTAAATATTCTATGCTGATTTGAAAAATAAATCTTATTTTGAATTAATAAAAGAGAACAAAAGGAATGATATCCTAGAACTGAAAAATGCTTACCTAGAAGGATTTTCATTATAGTTCTTCAGAACAGCATTAATTTCTTGTAATTCGGGTGTTTGAGGTACAAAATACAGATCATGGAAAAACTCACTCAGATACGATCTATTTCCAAAACAAAAACTTTCAAATGGAATTTCTCATGGGAAATGGAGAAAAGAAAAAATATACAGTTTTAATTTTACATAGAATATACCAAAATAAAGCAATGCATTGTAAATTTCTTCATGAAGACAAATGGGAAAATATACAACTTAAATAAATGAGTCAAAGATATTTAAAAAAAAAAATATATTACTTGTTGTACATATTAGCAAATAATAATCAGTAATTCTCACATGTTTTTGTACAATACCATACCTGCCAACCTCTAAAGATAAAAATTCAGAAGATTTCTCCAAAATTCAGAACACGAAGAATTAATATCATGCTTTGATATTAAAAAAATAACAATTTATACAAATAGAAAAAGGAAAATTGTACTTACATTAGTAAATCTCAATTAAGTAGTAACTAAAAATTTATTAGGAAACATAAAACAAGAACTTAACTAAGACAGAACTTAATGTTACACAAAACAATTATTGCAATGAATTTAGAGTGCATTTTTTGGCTTTAGCCAAAAATTCTTTGGAAAATTTCCTGTCATAACAATTAGTTTCCTCATAACATTTAGCAATTAAAATGTTTTCTAGAGTTTTTGGTAAAATTGAAGAACGAAGCATAGTTTTGTTTTTCTTCACAACACTGAAGACTCTCTAGCACTCAGCATTACTGTATGAAATTACGAGAGTAGCACATAAAACTCTTGCTAGCCTATCATATTTTGGTGTTCCATCAGCTCTTTTTATTCTTTTTAAGGTACCAACGAGGACATTAAGTCTATCTTCTCCAGAACTGGCAAAGTCTTCAAACTGTGCAGCAGAAAATTGGTTCTGTAGTTCATCTAAAGCATCATTATGGCATTCATTTTCTTTAATTGTTAACAGAAATGGAAATTTATCAATAAAAAACGAATCTTTTCAAAAGATGAATTTTCAATTTGTTTCAAATTTGCCACTTCAGCATTTAAAAGAACTTCATTTTGCAAAGGAAACTTCCTTACAATGTAATCACAGGCTGAGGAAAAGTACTTTCTAACACATTGAAAAAATTCTTTTTTCTCATGATCTTTCAAAGAATTTACAAGTTCCCTGGTTTGATTTCCAATTATAAGATCATTGTCATTCTTTTGATTTGCCAAACTATTATAGGCAACATGAATCAACACACTGTTTTTCACAACGGACGGTTTTACAAAGTATAAAGTTCTTTCAAAAGATCATTAAGAATTTGGATAAGCAGGGCAGATTTTGGCAAAGCTGATTGTAGAAGGGTATTTACACTTTCAAAAATCTTAATGGTACTTAACACAAAACTACAATATGCTTTGTTCAAATCCGAAGAAAGAAGATAGAAAATCCTTTCCTCCCGGCTAATAGAAGACTGTTTCTTCTTCCCTTCAACTTCTTTAACAAAGTTGACCTTTGGGGAGTCTTCTAAGCATTTTCTTTTTAAAGGGTTTGATTCTGTGTTTTGGCTTTTCCCTTTTAAAGCATTTTGATTAGAAGCAAAGTTGGTTTTCGGAATCTTATATGCCGACAATTTTGATGGGATCTGTGGTTTTGTTTTGGTCTCTTCGTGGAAATATTTTAGCAATTCATCCCACTGTTCAATAAACCTTCCTAGCGCTCTGCCTAAGGATAACCATCTCGTGCATAGATGTTTCAGAATTTTTTCTCGTTTCACCAGAGCACAGTTCTTGGAAATTCTTTAGGTTTTCTTTCCTTTTTACACTTTTTTCAGATAGAAAAACACATCAATCAGAAGCTGGTCATTATTTAATGGTAAAGCAGCTGCAGCTTTTTCTGCTGCCAAATTAATTAAGTGGCATGGGCATCCAATAACAATTAATTCATTTTGTTCTTTTTTGACGAAAGAGGCTACACCCTTTTTGTCACCCACCATGACATGAGCATTATCTGCACCAAATGAAATGCAGTTTGATATTGGGATGTTAAGTTGTTTCAACTCATTAATTACCAAGGAGGCAATATTTTCCCCCATAGCATTTCCCTTTAACAATGGAAGACGCAAAAGATGAGTTTTCATTTCATTAGAAAAATCACAGAAATATGTGACAACGATGGGGTAAAGCTTCCAATCGCTGTTGTTGCTGCCATCGATTGACACCGAAAATGCTGAATTCTGGAGTGCTGCGATCGTTTTACTTTGTGCATCGCAAGCAATTTCATTCACAATAAAAGATGTTTTCGTGCGAGCACAAGCATATTTCTGAGCAATCTTGGAGTCGGGAAACATCCGTCTGAAAAGTTGACCGGCGTGATCAGCAGCACTTAGCGGCACGTTGTGTTCGATGAGGAATGCAGTAAACAAATACTCTGCCAAAATGACACCGGCATCCGAATTCGTAGCCGAATTTGAAAAAAAATCATCCACTTTCTTGGTTTAATCCTAGCATCCGGTGCACACGGTATTTGGCTACTTTTGGGGACTTTATGATGAGCAGTAAAAACAGGACATATACAATTAGTAAACGGGTCATTCAAAGAATATATATAGTATATACTATGTATATAGTGATAGTATATACATAGACGTTCTTTGGGTCCTTTTTGGTGTTGGCGATAATTTTCAAAATCATGCCAAAGCTGCACCGTATACTAGGATTTTACCACTTTCTTTGATGTTGTCGAAGCCGAAGCATTAACTTCATGCTTTTTAGACTTAACATGTTTCACAATGTCGCTTCTTCCACCGTGACTTATTATGAAGTCACAGACGCACATGTTGCAAAATGCATAGTTATTTCCTTTGAAGGATTCTTTAATTGTTGGAAATTCGGCTTTGTAGGCTGGCTGAAAATATTGAGAATACGGTTTTTTTTAACTCATTTCGTAACAACGACATATTAAGAATATTCGTAGCACGTGCAAAAAAAAAAAAAAAAAAAAAATGCGACAAACCACGCTCGCTGAGTAATTCCCTTGCTGCTGAAGCGAACGCGAAAAAAATAATCTGTTGCCCACAAAGAAAAGAGTGGGAGAAACAAGTTCAGCGCATTGGATTGGCTGGTGGAGTGGTGGCGAGTTGGGAGAAAAAAGTGGTGGCGAGTTGGTGAAACCGCAGGTTACTGGATTCGAAGTAGTCAGTAGTTGGCGGTAAAACATGATGCAATTGGCAAGAATCGCTGAATTGGCAAAAAATTCTAAAATTTCAACAAAAATCACTAAAAACACTTGAAAAAGGAAAAAAATCGTAAAAAATGGATTACGATCGTAAAATCGTAAAGACAAACGCATTTTCGTAAAAATTACGAAAAATTGGTAAAAGTTGGCAGGTATGCAATACTAAAACATGGTTAAAATTCACTCCCTGCATATGTAAAACATACAAGAAAAATCTTACAGTTTCGAACAAGTGAACTGGTTGTAAATCAAGGCATCACAAATTAGGGTATTACTATACTTTGTCTAAAGTATAATTAATAAGAAGATACACATTTAAGAAGTATTGTATATCTAAGTTAATTAAGAAGTATACCTGTTTTTTAAAGTTTCACATCTAATATTATCAGGACTTGTGTTCCTCTTTACTTGCTTTGGAAACATGAACTGTCCTGACTCGGAACAGGGAACTTACTCAAGCTATGTTCAATAAATTGTGAAGTAGACAATACACACAGGAAGGGTATACGAAACCCTTTATTTTTCTATCTTTACAGAGATTTCCGGAACTTTGGAATACAGAGACCAACCACTTGTGGTCTGAACGTAAGAATATAAAACTACTAACTAAAACTAACTTTGGATTAATATACAAGTGCCTAACTTTAAGATTGGCCATTATTTAACAAAATCTGTATGTAGTACAGAGAGCTGCTGAAACTACGATACGTTTGAAATTATCAAGAGGACTAAACCTCTGGCCTTGAAGGCAACCAGCAACCGAGTAAAACTACTATGGCAAGCGGCCTGCTTCTAATAACTTCTTCCTCTCTCTTGCTTGGCAAAAAGCCACAACTTAAGTACTTGGCGTTAGCAAGACAAATTTGCATAAACAAGTTAAAGCTTTAATTCTGGCCGGAAGTAGAAAATAAGAAGTGATAGTAAAGATTTAAAATAAAATAAACGTTAGTAAAACTTAGGATCCTTACAATATATAATATTAATGATAACTAACAAATTCAAATTAAAAAATAAAATACTTCTTTCCTTTCCTCATACCTTTTTTCTATGATGAGAAAATGAAAAATTTCTGAAACAGCAACTGGTTCCACTTCCAGGAGAGGGAGAAGTGCAACAATAATTTGGTTTAGAAGAGGTCCCAGACAAGAAATTTCAATGCTTAAATAATAATAATAAAATATATTTAGGAATATATATATATATATATATATATATATATATATATATATATATATGAAAAATATAATAGAAGCTGTTAAAAAATAAAAGGTGATTTTCTTTCTACTTCAATGAATATTGCGTTTTCAGATTACAAATTTCATAACAAAATCAACAAATCAATACTCCATGCAAATACAGTTTTAAAAAAGCATAGTCTTATGAATAATAATATGTCATTCAATGAAATGGAAAAGTATCATAAAATTAAAGAAATAAAATAATAAATGCTCTGAAATATGAGCAGTAAGAAAGCATACTATAAGAATGAAACATATTTTTTGAGCTTAACCTGTGAACAAAGGTATTCCATGCCTTGCAACATATTTTGGGAAAGCCATCATGTTTAAAACGCAGAGCAATACGAAGAGTCGCCATGAGCTTAAATCGAACAGCTGTGACAGCACGAGGGCCCATTAGTTCCATTACAGATACTAAACTCTCAAGTGCCTAAAATTTTAAAAATCAGGCGATATTAATTAAATAATCATAAGATTACCTATATTAAATTGAGTCACTTATTTTGAATCAAATTCAATTGCTACTGATTTCAGCTACTGCTATTTAACAGTTTTAAAAAAGCATAGTCTTATGAATAATAATATGTCATTCAATGAAATGGAAAAGTATCATAAAATTAAAGAAATAAAATAATAAATGCTCTGAAATATGAGCAGTAAGAAAGCATACTATAAGAATGAAACATATTTTTTGAGCTTAACCTGTGAACAAAGGTATTCCATGCCTTGCAACAAGTGCCTAAAATTTTAAAAATCAGGCGATATTAATTAAATAATCATAAGATTACCTATATTAAATTGAGTCACTTATTTTGAATCAAATTCAATTGCTACTGATTTCAGCTACTGCTATTTAATTCAAAAACAAGGTATCAAATCATGGTCATAACTAGAAGACAGGAGGGCCAACAACAGCTGATAATGGGGTCCCCCTCTTTGTTTCTCTCAAATTTAAACACCCCTTTTTTCATAATTACGGTTCATAATTTTCATAATTACAGTAGTATACACTTTAACCAAATGAAAAAAATTTTTTTTGATTAACGTCTCACTGATGTGCACTACTATATGTTATTTTCAATCCCTCTTTAATTCTGTTAGATAAAGAATAACATAATATCCGAAGCCAAATGTAATATGTAACATATGCAACATAAGTAAAGTAAAATGACCACCAAATTGTTCAGGCTATTTTATTTTCATGAAGTATGAAAGTTCCTGCTTTCTAATTGTTAAGGAAGTAAACTCCATCATTTTATCTAAGTTATTGTTCTTGCGCTCGGTTATTCTTAACTGAGAACAAAGCTAAACTTGCCAGCCTTTTCTGTCCCATAACTACAGTCACAGAAACCATTAAATACATAATGCATCAGGGAAACTCCATGAAAGTGAACTGTGATTTATGATTAGCAGTCCTGCTAATCCATTTGACACTATTACTTTTTCAAACTCCTCTTTAAATGACACTTTAATTAAAGATAATTGGGATGAAAATGTTGATCACACATTCTCTGGAAACTTTCACATTAAATCAACTGCTTTGTCATGAATCCCTTTTCACTTGCTTTCATAAAAAATTGAAGTTGAACGACTTGGTAATCATCAAGAACATTCCTCATACCTTGAAAATGATGAAGAAGCTGCATGCATTAAGAATCTATCATTGAGTACAACACGGTTACCTTAAAATAAGATTCTCAGTCTTAATCTCTAAAATAATCACTTATCTTTGCATAATTCATGACAATGTCAGTGGCTATGCAGTGTGCTATCAACTTAATGTTTAAATATTTATAGATATTTTATTAACAGTTTCTAATAATTATGTGAATATTTTAATTAGGTATCTCAGAGTATTTACAAAAGAAATAAAACATGCAGCAATACTTACTTCCTCATATTTTAAAACAATTCAGATCGCTTTTGAAGCCTAAATCTGTACGATGCTAAACAGGCCGGTGGACCAAACGGCTATACAGGCACCCTTTTCCATTTTCCTAACTTTGTTCCAGCAAAATTCTTTAATTATTTCCCAAGATTTAAAAATCTCCAAATTCTCTTCAGATTTCGATAATTTTAAATAGGGCATTTTCCAGTAATCCACACATTGATAATAGATCTAGAGTTACAAAGACTTTTAAACTATGTTTAGTAATCCTAACACTTTGCATTGTAAAATTAAGAGTAGGAGAAATTCAAATGCTTTGAGTTTGCCTCCTTTTATTCTTTTCCTTGCTTTCTTGGCTAGTCAGAATTATGCAGTTGAGGCATTTCATCATATCACAAAACCTAAGCTTTAAGGCAGTGGTCTCAAACTTAGATTGAATGTCGTCTGAATGCACAATCAGAAAATAGCTGATATGCCAGAATTTTTTTTTTAAACAAAATTTAAAAAATTTCCTCCACAGAATAAAAATATTTTAAATGTCCCTTACTAAATATTTATTAAACATACATAAATAATAATAATAGTGCAAAGGAAAAATTCAAATTTATGCTTATTTTCCAACTAAAACCTAAGTTTGACACCTCCACAATTTTTTTTTTTTTTGGTTACACTTGGCAATTTCAGCACACTGAGAGCTAAATATTAAATTTTCAGGCAGATATTTCAAATAATTCTAATATGTATAACCATTAAATAACTTAGTTTAAATTAAACTAAAAATAAACAAATTCTGGAAAAGTTACAGAAGCAACAACCTTGTCTTTGGCGTAGATGTAGTCAACAACTCATTTGATTCCAAGGGCACCGGATACTGGTCCTCTTAATCAACAGCAAAGAAATCTGACTTCAAGTCCCCACTAAATCTATACCAAACATAAGCTGCTGCTTTGCTAATTTTATGTTTCACTTTGGTGTATTTCTCATCTATTTTGAAATTATGAAAACTTTTCAAATAGGACAAAACTTGAGAATAAATAATAAAAAATTAAGTTTCTTTCTCTAATACATTACATTTTTCTTCAACACATAAAGTTTGAAGCCTTAGAGAAAAAAATAGCTAGAAATTATCTTAATAATATATTACATTAAATGCTCTTGGTTAATTGGGTTCCTTTCTTATTAATTTTCAATTGTGAAAAAAAAAATCTGTTCACATATAAGTATATTCCCCTATCCTCCCCCAAAAAAGAATTACACTTAATACAAAAATTCCTAACTCAGAATATTTATTTTCTGACATGTATGAATCAAAGTTAATCAAATCTGTATTTTCAAATCTTTGAATAAGATTTACATCATACAGTAAATTGTTTAGTTCCATGTATAGATTTTCTGGTGCATTATTCACGTTCATTTTTAATTGTTTTTTATCATTCACTATTTTCATATATCTGTAAACTTCACTCAGTTAGGAGAGATATTTTGAGTTGTACACAGAATTAAAGAAAGAAAAAAGGGACATTATGAATTTCCTCAGTGATATCATCTTAAGCACTCTGACTGCTCAATTTGTTTTATCAAAAATCACTTCAAAAACTGCATTTTTTTTTAATTACATATTTCAAATCAAATGTATTTGAGAGTTAAAATATATGTGGCAAATTTTTACAAGTAGGTCAGAATAGAAGGAGAGAGGGTTGAACTGAAGTGAATTCTTGGTGGCCATATTCCTCCCAATACTATGACTCATCATAACATTTATTTTTGAAGTATGGGGATATTGTTTCGCATATGGATGCATGAATACAACATCTAAAAAGATTCCTGGGATTACTTTTCATAAAACTTAGGAAAGATGTTTAAAATGTCACTATGTCATGCATTTTGTATTCCAGATGTACAAAAATGACTTAATAGTAATCAAATCATATTAACCATAATTACATAAACATATTTTTCTGTTTATAATTAATAATATTGCTCCTTAACATACAACGATATAGGATAAGATTTAAACTGTGCTATGTGAATACTTTAAAGAATTTTTTGATTATCTTCATGACAAGTAAAACTGAAGAATTGTTGTTTATTATTAATTAATTAAAGAAATTGGCTTTTACTACTTTTATGAACTGTAAAACTACTAAACATAATAACTTTTCTTTTTATGTAGTGTTCATAATGCATTTTTATGTATTGTTATGAATGTAATTTGTATATGTATTTAATTGAATTTGAATTTAATTTCTATAGTTGAAATTCATAAATAAGAAACAAGGCTAGAATAAAATCCTTAAATTTACATAAATCTATTTTATTTTGTTATAATAGTTATAACTTTACAGAGTCTGGTATTCTTTGGTAGCATAAACTAAGTCCAAAGTCCTAACAGATTTGAGTGAATTATTGCTGTGTCTGGAAAAAAAAAAAAAACTACAAGGCTTTTCAACAAACCTTTTTATTAAATTAGAACTTGAATATAAAATGCACTTCTCAGCTTACAACTCGGCCACCACTTGCGGTGATGAAGTTTAAAGTAAAAGTCAATTTCAAGATTTAAATTTAAATGATAACAATTGATTTAATCTGAAGTTGGTTCAAAACTTCTCAATGGCGTAACAACTGAAAATGATAGCAGCTATAACGCAAAGTTGAATAATACAATCTTATCTCAGCTAGCAGAAACATGCTATGTCTTCTGATTCAAAATACCTCAGCTGAAATATTCTTAAACCTGATCTGCATTTCAGGAGGGAAACAAAAAGGAGAAGTGACAGTAAACACCTAAATCATACTAACTGATTAGACTAATAATAAATCTAGCTTCAAAATAATTAAAAAAACTGTTGGTATCAGAAGCATTATCAAGTACATACATTCTATCACTTGCTGAACTCAGCGAGCCATGTTCTGAATATAAAAAATTAAAACAACAAAAACAGGAATGCGTATAAAATCAGATAGTGAACTCTATGCAAATATGAAAATTTGAGGATAATAATGTCTACATACTTTAAAAACTTACTGATGATATGTTATTTATATAAATATTTTAAAATATGTCAATTTCAGCTTGAGTAGCTCAAAGCTGAAATTCATGTATAAACTATAAAGCATACTGAACTAGAAAGCTAATATAATAGAACTATAAAGCATGCTGGAAAAAAAAAATGACTTTCCTATTCCTGAAACATTTTTATATGAAATGCTTCTTTATTAAATAGATAATATTATGAATAAATCAGAACTATTTATTTTTAATGGAAAATTGATAACAGCTATACATATGCATTTAAATTTCATAGTATTTCTTAATAACGTCGTATATATGGTAAATTATAGATATCATACTATGAAATATGATGATATCTATAACTTACCATATATAGAATTACTATGAAATAAAAATTCAACAACCGAGATGAATTTTATTGTAAATTTAATGCATACGTGTATGGAACATGCTAGATACAAATACATTTCATTTAGATCTCATAAACATGGCTGCCACTTGTTAGGCAAGTTCTATTTTCAGATAGTGGAGGAAACTACCAACCCTCCTTCTTTCTATTTTAACCTCCTTGCACTTTTGTAGCCAAGATTTTCTTTTAATCTAGATTTTGTGCATAAGATGATATTTTTGTAATGATTCTTATATAAGGAGAAAAATTCTGAAAATAAATCTTAATTAATGGTTTACTTTATAGAACACACATGTAAAGTATGTATATTATTAAAAGGTGTTCAATATTTACACAAATTACACTAGAAAATAAGTTTAGTGTGGTAAATTTCAAAACGAATTTCCACACAAAATCTTCACATTCACTGCACCAAAAATGCACTTCTTTGTGAATATAATGCTCTTTTTTAATGGGATTAGGAAGTATGTGGCTTGCAAAATGATGAGCAATTAAATCTCAAAGGGTTGAGAATACAACTAGGTCTTCCAAATGTACTACATGTTCCAAAGTGTTCAGAATAATCTAAAATAATTGCATTATTCATCATGGTCATGGTTATTCCTGGATTGCCAAGAAAAGGAAACAAGGCAGAAGCTAAAGGAATATTTTCCATGTCTATACTGCATCACTGTTGAATTGGTTATTGAATTGTTTTTAGAGTCATCATCATCTGGACATGAATCCGAAAAATAACAATCTGTTTTGCTATTGCTATCTTCAAAATAACTACAAAAACTGTTGGTATCAGAAGCATTATCAAGTATATACATACATTCTATCACTCACTGAACTCATATAGCCATATCCTGAATATAAAAAATGAAAACAACAAAAACAGGAATGCATATAAAATCAGGTAGTGAACTCTATGCAAATATGAAAATTTAAGGATAATAATGTCCTCTTTTGACTAAAACACGACTTTCTAAATATTGTATAAAATGCATTAATAACAATTAAAGACAGAAAAAGCAGGATTCATTTTTAAACACAGTTAAACATTGCATACCCTTGAAAATTCTGATATCAGCAAATTTTGGTACTTTCATGTTGCCCGTGGTAATCACAGGATAAGCAGTAAAAATGTTAATTTCAGATGCTAAAATGTTGATAGGCTCGTTTTGGAGTTCTGGAATAAAATATTTTATAGCACTATGTGGCAACAGGGTTGACATAATCTGATTATAATCATCAACATATTCAAGTGAATCGCTGTATTCGAATTCTTTATTTAATTAGAAATATACATTATTCTAATTAGATAAAAAAATTTGTTAGCTTGGAAAGAGGAAATATAACTATCGTTGGTGAAATTTAAATTTTCAATTTTTTCTAAAACACAGTCTTCAATATAAAAGAACTGATGGCTTTTTTCCTTTTCATTCAAGGTCCCCTAAGCTTGGGACACTGGCACATTGACCATGCATGTAGTTTGCTTGCCCCTAGGGCACCCCTCATCTTCTCAAGATGAGGTTGACAATATTAAACTTCCTCAGCATATCTGCAAGAAGGTGCGGGGCATGCTGTTGCTGCACCGTGCAAGGGCAGAAAAAAAATTTAAACACAGTTTTTTGTATCTGCATCTCATGAAATAAAGCCTTTCAATGCCCATTAAGGCTCATCTCCCAATGCTTATGCCATGGAGGACATAGTGAGTTTTGAACTGTTATTGAAAGCACAAAATAAGATTCTGTGTGTGTGAAATAAATGAGGGAGCCACTGTAGAAGAGCAGCTTCCAGCACATCTCCAAGATGTATGCAATCGTGCCTCAGTGGTAGTCATGGCCCCGTCTCGAACCAAATGTAAAAATCTGCAAGAAATCTAATACTTCGGATTTCAGGTGAATGATTAAAAACAGTCTAGAGAAATATTACATAGATATTCATATTATGCAAGAAATTATTCACGCCATGCAGGAATTACAATCTGCCTAGTTTGAGACTAAAATTTTTATAATATAAGCAGAATAATATTCAATCCTTCCATTATCAAACATTGATGGGACTAAGCTTTTAATCCAGTATCAAGGAGTGTCCACTAAATCAGGAAGAGGCATCAATCTCTTTTTTCAAGAATTTAAGGAAACTGTATATTAATAGGGGCTGTCTGTTAAAGTAAAATGCCTATTAAATTAAATTTAGTTAATGCCATGTTCAAACATTTAGCTGTAGTATGCAGAACTAAATTGAAAAGGAAAGAAAAATTATGTTTACGCAAATCATACAAGCATATGCACATACAAATGTTAAGTCATTGAAGTAACATACGTCAATTTTATTTTATTCATAAGAAATGAATTGAAAGATTATTATTTAAACTATCGAAGTATAATAATGTAATACAAATCAAATCTTAGAAAATTTAGTTATTTACTGCTGTAATGACAAACAGCTTTTCATTCTTATGAAGAATTTGTGTACACTGATAACATACATGAATGCACAATTTAAAGGCCTTAGACCAGTGGTCGGCAAAGTGCGGATCCAGAGCCGCATGTGGCTCTTTGGCTCCTTAAGTGCGGCTCTGGTACAAATATCCACAGAAGGTGCACTAATATTTTCATTTAAAAAAAACTTGGTAAGAAAAAAAATTACATCTTATTTTGATAAATTAAAATTCTTCTATAAATCGAGAACATGTATAATTTTTTGTTTGAGTAAAAAGATAGATAGGTAATTAAAATTTTATATTGTTGTAAAAATATGTAACGAACGTCGAGTTTAATTTTATTAGTTTTCGTAAACGTAAACATAAACCATGTACAAGCTACCGGCATGCGCGTGCATGCTTTTTATAAAGTAGTGAAGGCACAAATTGGAATCACAGAGCAGCAGTTGCAGTGTGAACAGTTTTGTCTTATCTACTGTATCTGCCGTTGTCCTGTTTTATTAAAAAGTTGTTGTATTTTTTAATCTAGCTGCACATCTTACAGGTATTTTTATATGATTTTATTACACCTGCTATGTATGTTTGTGGTTTCGGTACAAAATTTGTAATCGATTTTTCGATAACTTCTATTTGTCAAAATGTTGGAAGTTTTCTTCCATTTTTGGTCATATTAAAAGTTTTGTTATTCTGATGATGGATTTTTTTTTTCTTTTTAGTGCAGTTACATATATTAATAAAATTGTATTTTTTAAAAGGATTCTTTTTTATTTTTATTTTCCTCAATTTAATAATGATAATAATTTTGTATTGGGGGCTTTAGAAAAAAATTTTTGGAATATTTTTATAGGCACCCAAATGGTTTAATTAACATGGCTACCAAAAAAAAAAAAAAAGCAAAGTAAAATGGAAGATAAAAACCGCGAATTTAAAGTTGAGTGGACCAAGAATTTTGCGTTTATTCAAAACTTGAATGGACTTCCGACATGTCTTATTTGTAAGGAGAAATTCGCACATAACAAAAAGTCAAATTTAGAGATACTTTACAAGAAAGCACGCGTCAATTAGCACTAAATATCCTACTGGTGATGCAAGGAAGAAAGCAGTTGAGGAACTTCAGAAGAGTCAAGAGTCGTCAACTTCTGTGTTTAATAACTGGATGCAATCTTCCAGCAATATTAATATGGCAAGTTTTGTTTGTAGCCAAGAGGTTGCTAAGAGAGGAAAACTATACACAGACGGCGAATACATAAAATATTGTTTTATAAATGCATCTGAATAGCTATTTTGGGATTTTAAGAACAAAGCAGATATTCTGAAAAGAATTAAAGAGTTACCATTGTCTGCCAAAACCATTAAAGATAGAACAATTAAAATGTGTTCGAATATAATCACCCAGCATATCGAAGATCTAAAATTGGTTTCGGCTTTATCGACAGCAGTTGACGAGTCTTGTGACATAATGATACAGCGCAAGTTTCACTTTTTGTAAGATTTGTGTCTCATTCAGGCCCTAAAGAAGAACTTTTAAGATTATTGCCACTCAAATGTCAGACGCGTGGAAAAGATATCTCCAATGCTATAATTGAGTGCATGAATAAACATCATATTCCCTTCGATAAAATTGGGTCGATTTCAACAGATGGTGCTTAATGTATGACCGGCATAAGAAAAGGGGTTGTTGCTATTTTGAAAGAAAAAATTAATCACGAGATACTTGTTTACCATTGTATCATTCACCAAGAAGAGCTTTGTGCGCAAAAATTTCCGGAAGAAATTTGTAAAGTTATGGAATTAGTGATTACCATTATCAACTCCATTTTAGCTAAAGCTCTTAATCATCGCCAATTCAAAGAATTTTTATTTGAAACGGAGAGTGAGTATGCTGATCTTCTACTTCATAACAAGGTACGTTGGTTATCAAGATGGAACGTTTTAAAAAGTTTCGTGTCCCTTTTCCTGGAAATTAAAGCATTTCTCCTTGAGAAGGGTGTTCACTATCCAGAACTAACAGACGATCAGTGGATCCAAAACTTTTATTTCATGGTAGACATTACGTCTCATCTAAATCAGCTTAATCGTAAACTACAAGGGAAAGGAAACTTAATTTTTTCGATGTTAGAAGAAGTAATAACATTCGAAAACAAATTATCCATTTTTGCACAGGATTTTGAAAGGGAAACATCGTTTCACTTTCAGAGCCTGCTGAAGCATCGCCAAGAAAATAATTCCTCTATTAATAAACACCATTTTAAAACAATAATTTTAAATATGAGGGAAGCATTTCTCAGCAGATTTCAGGAATTTAAAAACAGCAGAGCAACTTTAACATTTGTCAAAAATCCTCTTAATGCTATGATAATCGAGTTGAAATTTTCTCCTTTTGAAATTGATATTGGTAGCTTTGAAATACAATTGCTGGATTTAAAAAACAAAGAGATATGGCGCTCTAAATTCGAACGTCTTTGTTTTGAATAGGAAATATTGGAGAAGAAAAAAATGTGATCTTAGTTCACAACACAAGTAGTCTGCTTTGAATGACCTGGAGAAGGAAGACATAATCATTTTCAACGCTTGGAATAGTATTCCTGACTCCTGCGATCAGCTGAAAAGTTAGCGTTTGCTGTTCTTTCCCTTTTTGTTTCTACATATATATGCGAACAATCTTTTTCAAGCATGAACATTATCAAAAGTAAACTGAGAAGTTGTCTTATTGATGAGAACTTGGAATCATGCCTAAAATTAAAAACAACAACATACAATCCTGACTTACTCAAACTTTTCAAGATGTAAGCACATTGTTCACATTAATAAATATTTATTAAGTATTAAATTTAGTTTTATTTAGTGTAATAAAAGTTTACTAAACAAGCAGATTTGGCTCCCAATTTTTTTCTTAAATTGTTGTAATGTTCATATTTGGCTCTTTGGCTAATAAGTTTGCCGACCACTGCCTTAGATAACAAAGACAATATAACCTTCAAGTATGTTAATTATTTTATGCATTAAAAAAAAGGTGAAAAAGAAAAAAAAAAAATGTTATTAAAGTCAGTATGAGAAGAATTAATTTTTTTGGAATTTGTAAATAAAAATACTCAAAAATTAAAATTATTAAAAAGAATATAGAAAAATAAAGGGAATAAGCTATTCCTATTTTTAATATCTTCCTTTCCTAATTTTTCAACTTTTGTTTTTATAAAATTTTGGAATTATCAATACATCAATATATCAATACAAACAAGGTGAAAAAGAATTGGAAAAAAAAAAAAAAAAGAGAGAAAGAAAGTATTACAAATTATTATTATTTCTATTTTTAACATCTTCCTATCATGATTTTCCAACTTTTTTTAATTAGATTTTAGAAAATTTCCACTATTATTAACATAATAATTTTTTATAAAAAAAACTATCTTTTTGAAGTTATAATAATGGTATATATTATTCATATAAATAGCTCATTTAGTATGAAAATAATTAGATTGCTTATGTCAATATAGTTAAGGCTTGCGTATTAAAGTAAGAAATATCAACTTAATAAAATAATTACCAATTTTTTATCATCCATAGAACTTTTCAACATCTGAGCATCAAAAAATACTAAAAAGCCTAAAAGTTTGGGTTGAAGATAATTGGCCTAAAAATGCATAACAATGTATTAATGCAATATATTTTGTAAAATTACTATAAAATTGTATTTATTTGAAAATTAATTTCAGTTATTCATATTTATAAAAATGTAACAACATATTTATCTGAAAATATAAAAATAAAACATTAAGAAAAGCAAAATTTCATTTTTTCCCAAATTTTAATCATAAATAAAAACAGATCTTCATTAATTAAAATTGCAACGCTTCTTTAGAAAATTTCATTGATTTACAATTAATCTTGATGTTTGCTTAAAAATATTTCCTTTTTAAAGGAATATAAAAATTTAAATAAATAAAACAGAAAGAACAGTTTATCCAATAGCACTGATACTACTTGAAATATTAAATATAGAAACAGAATCATTGAACTACTTTCCATTTAGCATCTCAGTTTTTGACTACTAATATAATAAAGACTACTAAAAAATTGTGACAGTAACAATTTTTTATGAATAAATGTTTCTAAGAACCGCAGTTTTGAAAATAAATTAGATGCAAAATTGATAACCCATTTTAGTGGCTAGTAAGGCAGTAAGAACAACTCAAATGTGATTTCAATTAAAAGCATCCATTAAATGTTAATTTTTCAACGCTTGTGAGGGAAACTATAGAAATAGTTTTTATAACAAAAAACTACTACAGAAATAAAATAATATTTTGCAATTTGTATATACATATAAAAATAGCAGTTATTTAATATGAAATTTATAATCATACCATATCTTCAGTATGTACAATCACAGAATTTGTTCCACCAGTATCTCCACTTTTAAGAGCTAATATAGCCAAACCACTGAAAACCTGTTCATAGTGTGTGCTAAGATGTAACAGCAGTTCATTATGTATAGGTTGATAATTGCATCTTAGTAAACTGCCTAGTTCTAAATTAGTTTCCCTCTAAGGAAAGAAAATTATCTGTTGTAGATTGGAAAAAAAAAAAAAAAAAAAAAAAAGGCAATAAAATCAATACAAAAGCAAAACTGAGTACAAACAATGAAATAATTGCAATTTATTATAGTTAATTCCAAAAGATTATTCATTTCATTTTTCAGCAATGAAATGATAAAATATGCCACACTATTACTTAAATCAGGGTTCATACACATTTCTGCATATGGAAATTAAGGACTTTTAAGGACCATTAATGAAAAATTTAAGGACCTGTTAGTAAGGAACATGATAAATTCAATTAAAATATTATCTATGACTGAATTTCATTTTTGTAATACCATCCTAAAAACAAAATAGATCCCTAAGAAGTATGCATTATTACTAAACATGAATTAACATAATTGTTAACCGCTTCCCTTACAAATTTTTTGGAAAAAAATTGCAAAAAATCATCACATTTTTTTATTTTATTATTAAATACAACAAAATGAAACAAATCAAAATATGTAGGTTTTAAGTTGAAGTTTTAATTTTTTGAAGGTGTAAAAGCATTTATTTTTAATATTAGTTTACTATCCCGAGTTATCTCAGGCAAACGAAAAAAAGTTAAATATTTAATCTTTAATTAAGACACAATAACACGCCGAATAAATACTAATTCAGAAGTCAAACAACAAAAATCAGCGTTAATTTACAAATTTTTCACAGGACTAGTTTCGATGGTTTTACCGAACCATCATCTTCAGCTGCAAAACCGCAAATGAACAAGATAGGAAATAATGTTTAGATAAGATAAGAAAGCCTGGACAAGAATAAGCAAGTGGCGCCATCTGTTGGCGAAACCAGAACTAAAACATAATTTCTCTAAAAGCCGAAGGCAAATTTGGATTGGAATTAGGATCGTTAACTAGAACAGAAAGATTTTTATGAATGTGAAATGCCTCTAGAAAATCCAGTTCTCCAATGGAAGATGTTTTTTGAATAATTTTGGCAGCAGAAAAATTGAAAGTGTGATTTTCGGACCAACAATGTTGAGCAACAGAAGACTTCTGTGTTTCCTTTTTTCTAACATATGCCTCATGTTCTTTGACGCGAAATTTTAAGGCTCTCTTAGTTTGGCCAATGTAAATTAAACCGCACTGGCAAGGAATCCTATAAATACCCCAGGAATTCATATCCGGAATGGGGTCCTTGAGTATAGAAGTTGGAATTTTATTGATGGGAGAGTAAACAACCCGAAAGTTAAATTTCTGCAAAATATGTGCAACTTTATAGCTAATTGATGGATAGAAGGGAATGACAACAGAATTTTTATAATCTCCTAAAATAAGAGTGTGGCTTTTAGTGTGTTGAGATGAGAATTTTTTAACTGCTTGATTAATAATGTTGGGTGAAAAGCCCCTGTCAATAGCTATTGCTTTTAAATAATTTAGTTCTTCATCAAGGGCTAGTTTGGAGGAGCAAACTTGAAGAGCACGGAAAACATACGAATAAAATGAAGCTAACTTTTGTTTAGTCGGATGACATGATTTAAAGTGTGGTGGAAGGCAAACCGATGAAGGTTGGCGCCACTTGCTTATTTTTGTCCAGGCTTTCTTATCTTATCTAAACATTATTTCCTATCTTGTTCATTTGCGGTTTTGCAGCTGAAGATGATGGTTCGGTAAAACCATCGAAACTAGTCCTGTGAAAAATTTGTAAATTAACGCTGATTTTTGTTGTTTGACTTCTGAATTAGTATTTAATCTTTGTATGATAGTTTTTGAAACAAGGGACAACACATAGTGATACCTGAAGTTCTACACTGGTATCTGGTCTCTTTTCTTACTGGCTTACCGCTGGAATCTCTTTCACGGGAGCACAGAGTACACTGTCTCGTTGAATTTGATTTCCCCCCCCCAACCTTTTCATAATCACTATCTGAAAAATCATCACTTTCGCTATCTTCCATCATCGCCATTATTTTATTTTTTTCCAACGCATGCATCCTTTTTTATACATTACTAATCCACAAGCCAACGTATACTATACAATAGGGAAACAAGCGACCAACAAAATTTGACAAACTGCCAATTAAAGCTAAATATTTCCTTTCATTTCCTCCAGACCGAGTAAAACTGTGACTAAAAGAAATTGTACTAACAAATTCTGCTTCGCCCGAGTTTTCTCAGGATAATAATTAACTGCAATATATACGAAACCGAGATAACTCGGGATGATCAGGCAAGCGGTTAATAAGTTTGAGAATGAAATAAACTTTATGCAATTTATCAAGTAGCATTACATATTTTACACTTATAATAATTGGACATATTTGAAAAAAGATAAGTGACATTTACGTTTCACTAACAGTTAGCTTTATGTTGATTTTCTTAATGTCTCATTTTGTCATAGACTTGGTCAATCTAGAGGTTTAATAAATAGCAGGTAGATTTTTATGTCAAACAGCATAGGTTAAAATGAGAAGTAAGATCATATATAATCAGCATAATTCATAACAAAAGACAATGTTTTCACTGCTACTGATTGTCTAGAGAGATCTGCAGATTAGAACAAACCTGAAAGGCCTGATGTAGACACTGTTGGCAAGTGTTGAAAGTTAGTGAGGCTTTATTTGATGCAGTTAGTGTCGTAGCTTCATGTAGAGTTCCAGGGGTTGTAACCTAGTTAATATACTTTAAGGTTTCAATGAGCCATTAAAGCACCAGAGGTGATAAGTTATTTTGTATCATTTTAAGTTACACTAGATGCTCTATCTTATTCTTTATAAGTTTGCAACTTCTTATAAGTTTACAACTTATTCTTTATCAGTTTTACTTGAATTTTTACATTTTTGTGTTTTATCTTGTGATCACAATGAGTATTAATGAAAGGCAATAACTCGCTTTAATATGTAGAGATAATTTTAAGGATAAGCAGTTAGTTACAAATAATTAAATTAGGTAGTTAGATAACTTAGTCATTATGGATTTACATGGCCACAATTAAATTTTATTTAACAATATTTGTTAAAAAGCCCTATTAAAATCAAAATCTAATTAAATTTTACAGTTTAAAATACATGTAATTTATGACATTGATTCTTACATGATATTAGGATAAATTACACATTAAAAGCTACAAAACAATTATGTTTTGTAGCTTTTAATGATGTTTTGTAACAACATTACAAGCTATGTTCTATTAAGTGTTGTTGTTACAAAACATACACGTCTTTTTCATTTGAAGCCTTCCAAAACATTTTAGTTAGTTTATATAGATTTCCTTCTCTTTAAGCATCTTTCCTAACAATTAGAGATTTGTCTCAATATGCAGACCAAAGCTCTCTCTAGTTTCTGCATGGTTTATTTTCTAACTTATCAACCTCTCCACAATGTACCTACGAGGGTTTACTTGATTTGGTAAAAGTTAAATAGTCCAAAACTTCTGACAGACACGAAGCAAATTATCGCTATGTCTGAAAGTAATATCAGATGAAGGTTTAAATAAGCCACTTATTTAAAAAGAACTTAGAACATAAATGCATGTTCTGATGCTAGCAAATTCAATTACGGCTCACGGTGATGTAATTAAACACAAGCAGTCAAATTCAAACTAAAAATGTGGACTAGTGGTAATACATTGTAATACATTGGAGGTACACTCAGACCCACCTGGCCATGAAGTGGCCCCATGGTGAAAAAAAAAATAATAGTAAATAATAATAATAATAATAATAAATCTGAAATGTTTCAGATTTTAAATTAAGTCCAAAGGGGCGTTTTTTTAACGTTTTGAGTGTTACCTTTATTTATTAAATATCATGTTCTTTGCACTTAAACCATAAAATTCAGTTCAAGAGCAATATCGCAAAATAATGTTAAATTAAGCATATCTTTAGAATTTCCGATATACACAGTCTCGCGAGCTGGAGATAAAAGTATTTTTTTTCTATATAACGTTGCCATTTCTCGCTTTTAAAGCATTGAGTTTGTAAATCAAAAAATCGTTAAAGTTTTACAAAATATAAGATCTATAATAAAACAAATTCCAAATTTGGGATTTCAGATGCCCATATTCGCAGTAGGATTTCGTCATTCAAAATTCGATGGCTCTATGTACCATTGTTTTATCACAATGCGAGAAATAGACAATCATTTATGCAGATTTTTCATTATTTAATTTCTTCAAATATAATGCAGGACTCTAACATTTTGTGGCAACAGTTTGAAAAGTGAACCGACGTTTATGAGTCCGACGCAAAATCGCAAAACGAAAACAATAGTCCTTCAGGGACAAAGCCCCTTTGGACTAATAATAACTCCAAAAGAATATTAGATACAAAATAAATAATACATAATAAAAAATATAAGTAAGATACAAATAATACTCAAATATAAAATAAAAATAGGGGAAAACATATAACAAGCACTCACGAACATACAAACAAAAATTAACACAAAGGACAACATCAGATCAGAATTCCAGTTACACGTCGATTTGCATTAATAAATTTAAGAACATCTTGTGCAAAAGATATAAAAGCCCTGATATGAAAATTATCATTATATATAGCATTATCAATCTTGTAAAGCTTCCTCTGATCGGCAAAAATAGAACAGCCCTCCATAAAATGTTTTGCTTGTCCAATTGCTTTACAAGAAACACAAAGTTCATTATTTTGTAATCTGAATCTTTTAAAATAATAGGAAAATCTCCCGTGGACAGTAAAGATTTGGTTTAAATCAGTATTGTTAAAAATTGAAATTTTGTTAGAAATTCTGATAATTTTCACGTATCATTTATTTTTTGGTGAATTTTCCCATAGGATTTTCCATTTCTCAGTGTAAAATTTCTTCATGTGTGTGATGGCCATCTGTTTAGATCCTGAAATTGCAATAAAGGGGATATCCATATAGAGACTGCCTCTTTGGCCAGACAGTCGTCCCTCTTGTTTCCAATATGCCCCACATGAGCTTTGATCCAGTGCAGTTTTACATCTAAATACCTGTTCAAAGTTTGTACACAGTTTTTGATTTTTAAGATGATAGGATTGGCGTTGTCTGGGTGGGAAAGAGACTGAAGAGCGACAAACAATCTGTATAAATATTAATCGCATTTTGAAAGGCAACACATCTGTTAATCCAAATTAAGGCTTGATATAGAGCCTTTCGGGCAGAGTTATGGTTATTTAATCTAAATTTCATATAGTCAATTGCGACAAAATAATATACTGCAAATGCTGCTCCAATCCTCCCCTCAATCCCAGACCCCTCTGTATATACACTCTTAAACACACGCACACACACACACAAAAAAAAAAAAAAAAAAAAAAGAAAAGAAAAGAAAAAAAAAGACACACCAAGAAGGAGATATCCGAATGGGACAAAAATCGATACAAGTGATGTATATGTATAGAAAAACAAATGATTACAGTTTGAGAAAAATTGGATGATTTATTGAAGTGATACAGCTTCACAAAGTGAAAAAGTCAGTAACACGTTTGCCCACTTCTGGCCCTTATGCAAGCAGTTATTCGGCTTGGCATCGATTGATAGAGGTTGCGGATGTCCTCCTGAGGAATATCGTCTCAAATTCTGTTCAACTGGCGCGTTAGATCGTCAACATCCGGAGCTGGTTGGAGGGCCCTGCCCATAAATGCTCCAAACGTGTTAATAGGAGAGAGATCCGCCGACCTTGCTGGCCAAGGTAATGTTTGGCAAGCAGTAGAAACATGTGCGCTGTGGAGGCGAGCATTATCTTGCTTAAATGTAAGCCCAGGGTGGCGTGACTTGAAGGGCAACACAGCAGGCCTTAGAACTTCTTCGACATATGTCTGTGCTGTAAGGTTGCGAAGGATGACAACCAATGGGTTCCTACTGTGAAATAAAATGGCACCCCAGACCATCCCTCCTGGTTGTGTGGCCTGTCTGCCGGAAGACAGTCAGGTTGGTATCACACCTCTGTCCAGGGCGTCTTCAGCACCGTTCAAAGCGGGACTCATCACTGAAGACTATTCTACTCCAGTTGGTGACATTCCAGTGCGAATGAGCCTAACACCGCTGCAAATGGGCTTGACACTGTACAGAAGTCAATGGTAGTCGGTGCAAGGGGCACCTTGGCCTCAGCCCCCTTTCTGTGAGCCGTCTATGAATGGTCCTTGCGGTCACTGAATCACTAGTTGCACGTACAATTGATGATAATGATGCATCTGGGGCTGTGAGTGCCGCTCTGAAGATTGCTCGGTCTTCATGTTCTGTCATTTCTCTAGGTCTAACTGCTTCCTTCTTGACGCTGTGTGCGGCCATGGTTCACCCATTCCTGTCAACATCATCTAATAGTGGCATCGCTCCTGCTCAAATGTTGAGCTATTCGCCGATAAGACCAACCGGCTTCTTTGAGCAAAACTACACGACCTCTCTCAAATTCTGACATCTGTGCATATCATCTGCGCACCTGTATGCGAGGCATAGTTACTGTCTACCAGAGTACACAGAATGAAAATTGTGAAGGATTTATGACCTAGAATTGTAATTTCTCCTCTTTAATATCCTGCCAATTAGGCAGATCAGATGCGCTGTAGCAAGAACCCTTTATTCATTGGCAGCCAAAATGTAAAATTTTGTATTTTCCGTCGAAACCAGTATGTATATCAATTTGTGTCCAATTTGCCTTATATCTTCTCAGTGCGTCCTTTTTTTTTTTTTTTTTTTCCTAAGAGTGTATATCGTATGCACTAGAATTAACAATCTCTTTGTCATAAGAAAAGCTAATTCTTTTAGAGTGTGGACTAGTGGTCAAAGATTATACAATTTAATGTAAATTTAATCTGGCTCAGTAAGTCTATCATATCAGGAAACAGAAATGGGAAATTATAGTAAAGGCTGAAATCCTAAATTGGGTAATTTGCATAATAATAACTGCACATATCTTTGAAGAATAATTTTCTTTATGTATTTAGTTTCTTTCTTCAACACATTTCTTTCTCCTTTTAGAATTGTTGGATTTAATTAAGGATTTTTATTATTCTAAAAAAATACTAAATGCATTTAGAATTTACAGAAAAAGTGGCTAATTTATTTCTTTAGTAATATGAAAATTCAAAAGAAATATGAAATATGTATATTAAAGGACGGTTACAGAGCTGGTGTGGTAGAATTTTTAGAATTTAGTGACACACTGAACAACAAAACCTAGAAATGGCAAAACTTTTAGAATTTAGAGCAGGCATTGGAAGCAGAACTTAGGATCCACAGAGATTGCATCAGGTGGGAAAATGCCTAGTGCCAGCTCTGTGTATGATGTATTAAGACATATTAGGTAAATCTTTTAAATTATAAATTTTCAATTTCTTTATTAATAAAAAATCCCTTTCTATAATGCCTGCCCATGTGATAAGATTAGAAGCATTTTTGATAATTTACATGCTTGTGTCTAGTGAAAAATAGAGACAATATAGGGACAATAAAGATGTTAAGAAAAAGATTCTAGTATCAGAAGTAAAACATTCAAATATTATGTTTTCATTGTTCTTTCAGACGTTCTCCAAAAAGTAAGAAATTTATCTAAAACTTTCTGTAAAATACATCAATTACCTGTTGATACCATGGAGATAATTTTTATTCTGTCACATATTTCTCGAACCTTCTATAATCATGGGTCTATAAATCTTGCCTTCAAATCCTTCTAAACTTTCCAAGCTACAATGTCTAAAACCTAAATAAAAATTATCCCTACCAATTTGTAACAGCAGAAAGAGAGAAATATTTTGGAACAAAAAATATATAGAGAGAGGGAGAGAAACTGCTCTTAAAATCACCAAAATGTTGATAAGTCGCCAAATTTAGAATAATTTAATAAAAGAATTCACATCCCCAAAAGCGAAAAGTTGTTTAAGAGCTCTTTATTAGAAAAAAATGAATTTTGAAATGCTTATGTTTCACTTCTTGCTTAGAAACTCGAGTATCCCATCATTTATATTAGAAACAAATTATAACCCATGAACTCATTGAAAAGATAACCATATATGTCACTGAATCGCCAAAAAATATTCCTCCAAAATGATAATCCACACTAAAAATGACAGTCGTAATAACATACAGTAATTTCAGATGATTAAAATTAAGGACATTCTGCTGATTTTGGCCAAAATTAAGGACTTTTAAGGACCAAAAATCGATTCCAAAAAATCTAAGAACTCTTAAGGACCGTACAAACCCTGTAAATAAAAGGAATTAGAATAATTGTTTGTAAATGCAGAAACTTTTGAAATAAAATTAGAAACTAAATTTAAAACTGCTTATAATAAGTAATTTTAACAATTACACAGATTAAAATTTATTGTATACATAAAAATTATGTTGAGCAGTTAAAACATTAAGTGAAGAATCACATGAAAATAAAGATTATATTTAAAACAGGATATACATAATACCAGTACCACAAGCCTGTGTACGACCTGCTGTATGGGGCGGGTCAACTGTTTGCCTGGAAAATGGCATGCCCTGACACAATCTGATTACTTATTCATTGCATCGGGAATGAATGAGAAATCAAGATTCATCCAACCAGGCAATAACTTATCCATGGTCCAGTTTCAATGCAACCACTGTAGGTGTAGTTGACGATGACACTTTGTCAACAGAGGCACACGAATGAAATAGTTCTGCTGCATAGTCCTATATCCAACAATGTTTGCTGAGCTGTGTGTTCTGAAACAGTTACACTTAGACCTGCACTGTATTGCGCTGTCAGCTGAGCCACTGTCTGTCACCGATTTTGCTGTACCAAGACGGACAGTCTCCAGTGTCCCTTTTCTTTGATGACAGATGGACATCCAATACCTTGGCATCTACTGCTGGTTTCACCATCATTTACCTACACTGCATAAGTACTAACAACAGAATCATGAATAACCTACCACTCGTGCAGTTTCAAAGATACTTGTTCCAAGTCTTCGAGCCATTACAATCTGGCCTCTATCAAATTTTCCTAGATCTTGCCTTTCTTATCATTTGCAAAAGTAAGTGCAAGAACGATTCCTTAACTTCTTTAACAGCAGTTAAATACCATTCCTACTTAATCCCGTGCCCTCAACACCATCTAGATGAGTTTATTGATAAATGTGGGTATTCTGCATATATCATTTTGACAGAGTGTGCTTTAAAACAAAATTTGCTACTTCAGTTTTGCAAAAGCTTATTCTCTACAGAAAGAGATAATTCGGAATTAATTTATTGTAAATTGCTATTTCTAACAAACTAGGAAAATGAATTTTAAATATCAGAAATTAAATACATATTAAAAATATTTTATTTAGATGAGATCTGATATAATATTTTATAGAAATCTACTCTTATTCATTCAAAATACAATATTAATATGAAATATCATAACTGCACACATAAACTGCCAACTTCAAACATTTCTTTTTAATTAAAAAAAAATCCTCATGAACAGCAGAGAAGCTGATTTCGTTTTCAAATATAAAATGAGCTGTCCTAAAATCATGCTTATAAATTGCAAGAATTGGTGGAAATAAAAAAAAATTATTATAACAGAATATAAGATCTGTAGTTCTTAGAAATTCTCAGTAATTATAAATGGTTCCCAAACATACATAGGCTAAATGTGCAACAGAATATTTTTTGATAATGTATACTTTTATAAAACAGTTCCATGCAATACAAAACAGCACTTTTAATGCATATAAGATGGATGACTTAAATATGAAATAAATTTGTATTGTAATAATTTGAAGCATGCAATTTTAAAATACCCGTGAAATTCTATATATTTATTTTTAACATCAGTTTGCAAGTTATCTAATCATTTTCATAATTAATAGACCAAAAATGTTTTACAGACTATTTCAAATAATCAAATTATAATAATAATAAAAGTGGACATCCATATAATATTTAGCTACCAAGTATAAACTACTGCTTTCGAAAGTTTATAATCATGGAAACTATTCCTCTTCAAGAATAAGTACATTAAGTCTTTTATAAAACTGCCCATCTTGTTTATAATTTCATTTCATTGTAATTGTAGTATGACTAATGTTGATAGCTAATGCCCGTCATGAGCAGAACATAATTATCAAATGCTAAAATTTGACATAATATGAAGAGTACGACAGCTAAAAAATGCTTCTTAAGCTTCTCAGAGGTTCAGCATCTTCCCAGCTGCTACTCTACAGTTGAATGGAAGTGACCAAAAATGATACAAAAATTTTCTTTGTAACACTTTGGCAGCTGCTGTTATAAATGTACAACTTCATTAATAAATGTGACTTGCCAACAATTATTGGCCTCTATCATGCAAATTATTTTGCAAGTGCCAGTAACTAACAGCTGGCATCATGCTAATGTGACTTTGTGGTCCCAGCAGTTACCTCCTAGTATCGCATAAATATTGACATACATCAACCACTCATTATCTGTAACAACATAAGTGCAGTTTTTGAAGCCAGTGCTTTCAGTTGGCATCTTATTAATGTGACTTATTAATGTATTAATGTTCTTCCAACAATTATCTATTAGTGTCACACAAACAAGAAATCACTTAACCAGTAATAGCTGCTTTTCCATACAGAGGATTTGGAAAGCAAATGAATTCGAACTAACTTCATGTTAATATGACTTCACTTGGCAGCAATTATTAGCCAACAACATATAGATGATTTCAGTCTGCCAATATTTCTCAGCTGGTATAATGCAAATATGCCTGTTCTAAGCATTAAGCATATAATTTATTTCAAAGCCAAACAAAATCTTCTGTCATTTCCGTCTGATGTTTACAACATATAATAAAATATTATATTATTAAGTGGCCTTACATAATCAGTATTGCGAAAAGATTATATGATAAATTTTAATTAGGGTTCTATAATTTTTGTAAATAATACTATATTATGTATATAATTTTTGTATTTCTGGTAATGCATATGAAAATGTTCATAAATGGATTGATGAATTTGAAGATGTTATAAATTCTTTAAAATTGAGTGATTTGCATAAATTAGTTTTTGCTAAAAGATCATTAAAAGGTAAAGCGAAACTATTTATTCAGAGTGAACCTAAAGTTAATGACTGGTGTAAGTTAAAAAAGCTTTTGAAATCTGAATATGGTAAAGCTTTTAATTCTGCTGAATTGCATGAAATGTTATGTAAGCATAAATTAATGCCTAATGAATCTTTTGATGAGTATTTTTTGAAAATGAAAGAAATGTGTTTGCGAGGTAACATTGAAGATGCTTCATTAATTAAATATGTTATTGATGGTATTCCCGATTCGGTGGTTAGGAAAACTTTAATTGCCAGGAATTTGGGCATTATTCAAAGCATTGCGTAAACAAATCAAAGGGTGTTAAATGTAAAAAGTTTGGGCATTATTCAACGGACTGTCCAGAGCGGAACCCCGAGACACAACAAGCAGCTTTATTACAACGAATTTCCGACAAGGATAGAATTATGAAGACTGTAGAAATAAATAATCATTTAGTTGCTAGTCTAGTTGAAACTGGTTCAGATGTAACGATATGCAGCGTAGTGTTACACAAGCAGATTGGTTCTCCTAATTTAAATTGTAGCGATATCACATTAAACAGAATTGAATCAAAGCAAACGTACCCCATCGGCTTTTTCATTTCTGATATTTCAATTGATAGTTTTTCACTGCGTACGAAAATCTATGTTGTTAAATCATTATGTAATCAAATTGTATTAGGTTTGGATGTATTGAATCAGTTTAACTTCTCTTTTACCGAGAATGGCCTTCAAATAATTTCTCATCGGAATAAAAGTAATGTAAACTTGATAACTGCTGAGTCATATCCAAATTCTAACGTTCGTTGCATTATGGGAAATTTGAATATTGCTGTGTCATTGAAGAATGTTTATGATCCTTCGCAATCGTCTGGCGTCTCCGTTAATGTAAACAAAAGTCCCGAAAGCGGAAGTAGCTCGACATTTAATTACCTTTCACATCTGGTGAATGCTATTTCTGTCAACGAGATTGATTTATCGCACATTTCAAATGCAGAACATAAAGAAAGACCGTGTAATTTAATTAATTCGTACCAGCCTCGGAAAAATAGATAATCTGACTTTAAGATGCAAATAAATTTATGCGATGAAATTCTTGTCTGTCAAAATAGAAGATACATGTCTTTCGCAGAACAAAAAATTGTTGACGATCAAATTAAAGAATGGTTGAGAGAGGGCATAATAAAGCCTAGCAATTCTAATTATTCGGCGCCTCTTGTTTTGTGTAACAAGCGTAATGATTCGAAACGTTTATGCATAGACTATCGGAAATTAAATAAGAAGATTATTAAAGACAAATTTCCACTGCCTTTAATTCTGGAAGTACTTGATCGTTTAGAACAATCAAAAGTCTTCACGACACTAGATTTGAAAAATGGCTTTTTCCATGTAGACATAGATGAAAATTGCACCAAATATACCGCATTTGTAACACATAATGGTATTTACGAATTTCTTAAAGCTCCTTTTGGTTTATGTATTAGTCCAAATGTTTTTTAAAGGTATATTTATTCAGTATTTCGTGACTTGTTAAATGAAGGTGTACTAATTATTCATATGGATGATATAGTTATACCGGCTAATGATGAAGCTGAACGTTTAGACAAATTAGAAAGAGTATTCAAAACTGCTTCGGAGTATGGATTACAAATAAATTTCAAAAAGTGCCAATTCTTAAAACGTAAAATTGAATTTTTAGGACATGTAATTGAAAATGGAACTATTCGACCATCACCTTCCAAAACTGTTGCTGTTTGAAACTTTCCACAACCGCGTAACTGTAAACAACTACAAAGCTTTTTAGGACTAACGGGATATTTTCGTAAATTCATTCCTCAGTATGCTAAAATAGCTAAACCTCTTAGTGATTTACTTAGAAAAGGTATTGGTTTTAAGTTCGATTCCGAACAACAGGAAGCGTTTTGCAGATTAAAAGAAATTCTCTCTCAAGCACCTGTTCTACACATATTTAGGCAAGGATATCCATTAGAACTCCATACTGATGCTAGCAGTCAAGGCTTTGGTGCAGTATTACTCCAATTGTCTGATGATGGTAATTATCACCCAATCCAGTATATGAGTAAGAAGACTACACCGCAGCAAGAGAAACTCTGTAGTTACGAATTAGAAGCCCTTGCAGTAATAGAAGCTCTGAAGAAATTTCGAAACTATTTGTTATGCTGTTATTTAATTCAAAATTGTAACTAATTGTAGTGCTTTTCAGAAAACTTTAGATAAGAAAGATTTAACTCCTAAAATTGCGAGATGGGCAATGTTTATTGAAGAATTCGATTACGAAATTGTACATCATTCAGGAAGCCAAATGAAACATGCTGATGCTTTAAGAAGAAATGCTCTAATTTTAACATCATACACATATGATGTAACTGAGAAGATTTGGTTAGTACAACAGAATGAAGATGAACATGTGAAATTAATCAAGAATTTAGTTGAGAAGGGAGAAGAAAATGGATTCTTCGTGAGAAATGATATTTTTGTACAAATTTGAAAATGGTAAAGATCTGCTAGGCCCACCAGCGGCCGAGCGGTAAAGTCGCTGAACACTGGTAGTTCGGTCCGAGGTTCGAATCCCGCGAACGGGCTGGCTGCATGGATGTTTTCGTGGTTTTCCCCATGTGTAACGTGTATACGAGCCAGTTTCCCTTAGAAAGTCCTCTACGAATGGCATCCCTCCTCTTAGGCAGATAGCCCTAGTGTGCTTTGCCATAATTAAAATACACATACACCGGTAAAGATCTGCTAGTAGTGCCAGAATCCTTACAGAACGAAATCATACAGAAGGTACATAAAAAAGGTCACTTTGCTGTAGATAAAACTGTGAATGCTGTAGAGCAAGAATTCTATATTCCCAGACTGAAGTGCAAAGTTGAAAAAGTAATTGCTAACTGCATAGAATGTATACTGTACAACAAGAAGCAAGAAAAAGCAGAAGGATTTCTTCATCCTGTACCGCAAGAAAACGTTCCTTTGAATACGTACCATATCGACTTCATTGGACCTCTTCCATCGACGAACAAGAGATACCAACACATTCTAACTGTTGTCAACGCTTTTACGAAATTTACTTGGTTCTATCCAGTGAAATCACCAACTATGCAAGAAGTTATTTCAAAATTGAAACAATAACAGACTGTATTTGGAAATTCAGCCAGAATCATTTCAGATCAAGATAGTGCCTTTACATCGAAAGAATTTTCAGCTTATTGTACTGAAGAAGGAATAGAACATGTCAAAATTACTACCGGTATTCCAAGAGGTAACGGACAAATTGAGCGAATTCATAGAATTTTGATTCCTGTTTTGTCAAAATTATCACATGAAGATTCAACGAAATGGTTTAAGTATGTTCCAAATGTACAGAGAATAATCAACAGTATGACTACGAGAAGTACGAAATATTCACCGTTTGAGCTTCTCATAGGCACGAAAATGAAGAATAAAGAAGATCTGAGAATTAGTGAGATATTGAATGAAGAATATTTAAAGCAATTGATACAAGAACGTGATGAAATGAGAGAAGATGCGAAAAACAACATTTTGAAGATTCAAGAAGAACCGTAAACAATTCAACAAGAAACGTAAGAAACCGAAACTGTACAAGATTGGCGACTTAGTAGCCATTCAGAGAACTAAATATGGGACTGGTTTGAAACTACGGCCAAAATTTCATGGACCGTATAAAATCATAGCTGTAAGACCAAATGACAGATATGAAGTCGAGAAAGTAGGATGCCATGAAGGACCGAATTTGACATCCACTGCGGCTGACCATATGAAGCCATGGTCACATTGATTTGATGTTTGTATCAGCTCAAAACCTAAGGACCTGATACTCTTTTTTCTTTTTCTTTTTTTTCTTGTTTTTTTTTTATTATCTTTGCAGGTACATGATATGATGGTGATGTCCATTCAACAGACATCGAAGACGATGCCTCTTCAGGCTGGCCGAAGCTGTGGGAGTCATCAACGTCTGGTGCTGAATTAGAATTGCCAGTAGTGACGTCATCAGTATAGCATCACCCAGCTCAGTGAGAATCATCCCAGGCAGCGGGAGATCGCTTCCAGATGTAGATACGAGCAGACGGCTCGTATGCCTTCAAACGTTTGAGAAGACGTACGGTCTTCTCATGTCTAGCTGAAGTCTCTTGATTTTATGCCTTTAGTTGTGATGACTCTAGATGATCATACTATTTAAAGCTATGCACAAATGTTTGTGTAAAAGGACTGCATCATTATGTTAATCCTGCATACCGTTAACTTCATCTTTACTTAATTTACTTTTCTTATTTTTATTTCTTTCTATTAAATAAATCATATTAAAATTAAATTATTCGTGCTCTCAATGCTGAGTTAAAACGAATTCTACATATATATATATATACACACACACAAATTCTGCAAAATACACCAAAAATACTGACCTAAGTTTTATCTTTCGAACTGCTAATGCTATAAAATGCAACTGAAACATTTTCTTTAAATTACGAGTAGAAATAAATTTTCCATTCCTAAAAATTATTAAAAACATAAAATTAAAAGTGCTAACAATATTTTTTATGCAGTCTAAAGCCTTAAAAAGTCTTTCAAATTCAGCTAGGTTCAATCTATTTTAAAAATAGAAGTAAAAAATATTAGGACATTTTAGGAACGCTGCTGATCTGGAAACTGAAGTCTTACAAACTCTATTAGACAGGTTATTGAGTTATCACTACACCGCAAATATTATGACAAAGTATTGAGAAGGTTTAAATAATCTTTTTATTTAATCTGAATTTTTAACATAAAAGACACAAGCGATAGATTAACCACAAATTGTGGCAATGTAAATTAAGCAACAACAGACAGTTTAAATTAAACACTAATCAAGTAGTCTAAGACTACACAGTTAAATAAAGAAGCTATAAAGCTGGCTCAACATTTTTCTGGCAAATAAAGTTAAAACATTGGCTAGCTAGAGAATGCAAAAGCAGGAATAATCACTTTTAAATAGAGTTGGCAAAATTCTAACAGCGCAGAGCAAGTCCCAGACACATTCTCTTTCTAAGATTCAAAAACCTTACCTTATATACTCTAAAAGTTAATATGCATTCTGTTGATTAATATGAAAAAAGTTATAGTAGTTATAGTACAGATCAAAATCATAATAACTGGCTAATTTACATAAGCATCTTACAATACATTTATTAGTTCATTTACCTACCTGAATAAAGAGAAGTGCTTTCTCTAATTCAGCTTTACTGCAATGGCGCACAAAGTGTGAAAAGATAAAAGGAAAGTTATTAATTAGAAGTTCACCTTTTTCAACATGTAAGATTACTGACAATGATGATAATAATATCAATGAAAATCCAGTTTCTCTACATACAACATAAGGAAGAATGGTACGCTGAATATGCTGTAAAAAAGAAAATCATAATATATAAAATGGAACAACTATATTCATAATAAAAACAAAATTTTTATATGTTTCACTGATCCCATTAATAAATAAAAAATTGCAAAAGTACTTTTCACTAAATATTATATTTACATATGAATGACAGCATGATTTTATAGCAAAATGATAATTCATTGTCATTTATTAAATATTAAAAAAATTTCACACATGATAAATATATTAACACTTTCATGAAAAATAAATTCAGTTATGTTTTAATTTATTGCAATATTTTATAAGAGAACCAGCTTATATTCATATTCCACAATGAAAACACACTTATATTTTTTATTTTGGAAATACCAAATTAGCTTATTCCCCCAATGTGCATACTATATATATGTAACAGATTTTGTAGTATAACGCAGGCGATTGAATCCATAATGAACAGCGAGAATTTTGATGTCGTAGATTGCTGAAACGCCAATCCACAATAAATAAGAAATTTGGCAGTCAAGGTATATTTATTTCAGTAAACATGTTGCAGCCCCAATCAAGTTGGCACATTAATTGTGCCTATTCCAAAAAATTTACATTTTAGATAAATTTGCAGAAAGAAGGAGTAGATAGACTGCAGTCCTGTCAGGCCATAGCATAGAAAGCAAGTGCATGATGTTCAGGGTGAAATCTTAATTCAGACTGAGTTAGTTTTGGTTCTCAATGCATTTTGATTGGATAGTTATTACTGCTTTGGTGTTTTAGTTCAATTTACATCATCAGAATTATGTGACATGGTTTAATCTTGTCATATGACACGGATTAATCTTGAAATGACACAGTGCAAACAGAGGTTACTATTTTTAGAATAGAGAAGGGAAATTAATTTACGCTGCTAATTTAATCTTTTACATATTCTTTATATTCCTTACATATACCCCCCCCCCAATTCAAGGAGAAAAATGCGTAGCAGAGGAAGCCTTTTTAAAGAAAAAGTATTAAAGCTCTAGAAATGAAAAAAAAAAAAATGTAAATCATAAAATTTTGATCAGCAATTTTTAAATAAACAACTCTAAAGTATAATTTATAAATATAAATTTTTAAAAAATAAATTTAATTTTTAAACTCTTTTTAAATTTTTTAGTATTTCAGTCCAAAAGTTTTTTTGGTTTAAAGTTCACATAATCATGATACTTAAGGGAAGGATCTTCTTGTCACAGAGTATCACAAATAAAAACTTTTGCATAATCATTACTTATAATTAAATGTAAGACACATAAATATTTATGATTCTAATTTCCATATTGATAAATTATATTTTAACACCGTAAATAATAGGAGTAACATTTTCAGATATTATGGTTTCACCGTTATTATCTTTCATTTGCAATTCCTTATTTTACCAAACTGAAGGCCTCGCAATACTTCTAAACAAACATTCCTATCAGTAGGGCTATCCTCTTGAGCTAAAAAACTTTTGCATAATCATTACTTATAATTAAATGTAAGACACATAAATATTTATGATTCTAATTTCCATATTGATAAATTATATTTTAACACCGTAAATAATAGGAGTAACATTTTCAGATATTATGGTTTCACCGTTATTATCTTTCATTTGCAATTCCTTATTTTACCAAACTGAAGGCCTCGCAATACTTCTAAACAAACATTCCTATCAGTAGGGCTATCCTCTTGAGCTAACCAGTGCGTTCTGCACTAGTGGCTCAGGGTGCCTAAGCAGTTACTTGAAAAGGCCTCTGTTTTTTGCATAAGTTAACTGGCCTTTGTGAACTACACTAATACACTTCATAATAAAAAAAGGTTTAATAATAATATATATAAAATTACACTCAATCATAAAATGAGAGCTTCAATATTATCTTATATGAAGAGGGTAAATGAACAACTACACAGAGGTAATAAAAGGCCTCTGTTTTGGAACCAGTACTCCCTCAACATACTCTATACTTAACATACAGTCAGTCGCCCATAAATTTTGACATGAATTTACCTCAATTTCAAATTATTTATCTGTATTAATATCCCATATTTCTTTAATGTTTTCAAGATAAACGTTGAAGAAATTAATAGAATTTAAAATTTTCAAACAATATTCTTAAAAAATTACAAAAATTCAAAAATATACATTTGGATACATTTAAACAATAATACAAAAATATTAATCATATAAGGAACCTTCCCTAAGTAAAATACTAAAAATTCATTACTTAACTTTTATCAAATTAAGTTTTTTTAAACTCAAATATACAAAACTACATTATAAATAAATCATAAAAATTTTTAATTGATGACTTTCACCTTAAAATGATTTAAACAAAATATTACTATCAATTACTCGTAAAGCAATGCAATTGCTTATATATGCTAAGTTATTTTAAAATTTAATTTATTCAATTAAAATATTTTGGCTTTGTAAATGAAATTCACCCCCCCCCCAAAAAAAGCTGTAAAAAAATGACACCCAAAATCAGTTATTTTGCATTTTAATAATTTTAATACCTGATTAAAAAAATCTGTAGCACAACCAAAATGGATTTTTGCTGTTATATAAGAAATTTTGTTAGTGAATTATCTATGATAAAATATTATACTTTAGAAGAGGATTTCCAAAACTAAAAGCTCAGAATTATTCATGGAATATTCCAAAGAGTTTTAATTAATATTTTTTTGAAAAACACAAGCTATATTTTTTTAGAGAGTGGGGCATAAATTACAGTACTATTGACTTTCTTTGTAATTTTTAACTTTATCCATGAAATATTAATTTAACAATTTAAAAGTAATCATTGCGATAAAAATAAACATTCAACAATTATTTTTATAATTATGGATCTGTGTGATTTCTTTCACACAATTTAAGCAAAAAGATTTTTAAGTTTAAAAGGGAAACTTTAAAATTAAATATATTTAAAAACAATTTTATTATCAAACCTGTTTTATAAAAAATGTAGAACTTCCAAATTTGTTTCATTATGAAATGTTTGGTTAGCTGAAATAGCTGCATCAGAGTGTTTTTAGATAAGCTTGATTGCATTGTATGCAAAATCAAGCAAAATAAAGTAGAAAATGTAAATTTACATTCAGTACATTTTATAATTTATTTAAAACTTCCTTGTTTTCAAATAATCTACATACAGTATTTTTCAACTCATATGATTGCTTTTCACAATAAAAAAATAAATTATCATCATACAAATATAGCTTTGTTATTACTTTGTAATTTCTTACTAATGTGATTTTTCATAATTTCATGGTGAAATTTCCTCCAAATCAAGCATGGATGATTACAAATATTAAAAAGTGCATTTCAAAGCTGAGCAAAATATAAATATAAAATATGATAAACATGGAAATGAAATTATCAATGCAAGGTGGAAAATTAAAATGCCCTGCAAAATTTAGTCCTTTTTATCAGTGTTATTAAGGAATTAATTACCATTTTTAAAACATTCTCCTTCATAATCTAATACACTGTTTAAAAAACAAATTCAAGTGATGCTCAGGAAAAAAAAGGGCTTAGCAAAAGTAATTACATTTTATAATCAATATTATTACAAGATTTTAACAAATCCATTGACAAGCTATTTATGGAGCTATACAAAAAAAAAAAAAAAAAAAAAAAAACTTCCTACTCTTTCATTAATATTTACTAGCATTTGATGATTCTAAAACTCTTTAATGTTAGGACCAAGATTCATAATGTTGTGAAGAAAATCACAAAATAATTTTTTTAGAACTTAAAAAAAAAAAAAAAAAAAAAAAACATTTTAGAAGATAATTTTTTCAAAGATAAACAACAAACACTTTTTCACATAGGCTATATCAAAGCAAAATAAATTTATGGACAAACCCAAAATGCAATCTATGCATTCTTTAAGATTATGAGCAAACATAAAATTTTAAAGTATGCACTTACAAATGTATGTTCAGACACAATACCTAAGTAAAATACCTCGGACAACTGATTAACAACATGATAAGAATATTAAATGATGAAAATACAATCAGTTGCCTTAAGAAAATGCTTTTAAAGTATCTTATAATAAAATAATATATAGAAAAACAAGTTTCTAGTTAATACGTAATAAACTAAAAACTGCAAGACCAGAAAAATGAACTTACATTTATGAAGAGTTTAAGATCATTATAACCAAAGACAGTTCTTATCTCTTCAAAGATAATTATGGCCTCAGAAACACTCTGCAGATTTCTTGTGAACATAAATTCAGCTAAAAACTTTAAGACGGAAAAGTTTATCACAAATAAATAAAATCCATAGATTTCATAAACACAATATATAAATACTACATAATGCAAATCATAGGCAAAATCTGGTATCAGACAGCAGAAAAAAGGATCACATTACATGGAGCATCAATATGCGAAATGAACATCTCATCTCATATGGAGAATCATTATAAATCTGTACAATACCCCTTCCTCTTGAGAAGTTGCCATACTTTCCCTAGCAATGATTTGAATTTCCTTGTGGACATTCCTCCTCTATATTTAGTTTCCCAGAAAAAATTTAACCCTCAGATTGAAAGTGAATTGTACTCTCTGGTATAATACATTTATTCATACAGATTATGAAAAAAAGTATTCTCCGGCCACATTGCTATCTAGTTGAATTTGATATTACAATGGAATAGGTAGCATTGCTTTCACTGTTACACCCACATTAAGGGCAATCCACACAGATATTACCAAAGGTGATGTAGGAACAGGAAGTGAATACAGTATGCTGAATGGCATAAACAGAGTAAGCATATAGACCAGAAGACTTAACAACAATAACCCTGTCTTTTAAAAGCAGTGAGCTGCCTTGGATGTGGCAGAGTTTTTGAATTTCTAATGGTTTTTAGTACCTCTATATGTGTGGCGAGATTGGTAACCATTATACATGCCCTGATTTTAGTAATACATCTTTACTTGTATCTACTGCTTGCCCTTATTTTCATGCCCAACTTATACTATAATACTGAAATAGCAGTGCCCCAACTTTTATGTTTCCCCCTTGTTTTGGCACTTCTTTCAATAACCTCACTATCATCAGGTCCAGGAAAACAATGCACTAAGCTGTAGTTTTTTTTTTTTTTAATTCTGTCAACAGGATCCAACAGATTGATGAGCACCTAACACAGTAGACTGGCAGTTCTGTTGATGGCAAAAAGAAAGTTCCTAGGGAAAAAATAATTTCTTTCAGCAATAAAATCAATACAAAGCTTATTTGAGTACAAAGATAACTGTAATGGCAGAATCTAATAATTGACTAACCAGATGAATGTATGTTGGTGAACAACATAAATTATGGTTTTAAACATCTCATCCCTCATATGCAAAAATATAAAAAGTGCAAAAAGCAGTGCCAGACATTTACTGAATTTCATTAGAAAAATAATTTGAGCAGAAACAGAATACTAATTCAGAAGTCAAACAACAAAAATCAGCATTATATTTACAAAATTTTTACAGATTAAGTGAAATTTTGTAAATATAATGTTTCTGTGAAAATTTTGTAAATATAATGCTGATTTTTGTTGTTTGACTTCTGAATTAGTATTTATTCAGCGTGTTATTGTGTCTTAATTATAGAAACAGAATGTTTCAAATTCTAAATATCATTCCCCCCCCTCCCCTAGTTGGACTAAAAAATTAGCACATACTGTTTAAATTTCAATATACTCAACGGGAAAAGAACGTGGCTTTTCCCTTTAAAAGCATGTTATTAACAAAACACTTTCCTTTAGAGAAGGAGCACACTGCTTGTATTTGAAAAAATTCAACTATTTTATTTGAAATTTAATACCTAACAAAAATTAATACCAGTTATTAAAAATCAATTTGGTAGGTATCTATCCATTGTCACTTTATACACAAGATGAGAGTCAGTTTTTAAGGAAATGACTATCTTTGTATATCACATTTCATTTGCAAGTAAGATATTTAAACGATCTGGTTTACAATGAAAGATTAAAGCCCACTAGTGCCATTAAATTTTTATGATGAGGATATTTCTGAAGTTTCACAGCTGTAGAAGTGGGATCTAAGTCCACAAACATTATCAGCATAACAAAAGAAAACACTTTAGCAATATAAAATACAAATTATTAAGTAAGGATTACATGATACAAAAATAAATATTAATAAAACATTTTTCGCAAAATTATTCTATAATTTTTTGTTCTTCTAGTGTATAGAGCAACATATTTTTGCTTAAAAAAATCAAAAGGAACAGCATAAACATGGCATTGTACACAACTTATTATTATCTATGTATCAGCACTGCTGCATCTTCAGCAACAGGCTATCTATTAACTGTATCTCATCATTGTTCCCTTCTGTAATTTTGCAGCAAAATACTGTATTCCTTCAGAAAGTTTACTGCAATTTTTTTACACTGCTGACAAAATTCTGCAAACAAATATTTTAAAATTGAGTTTAGAACAGAAAATATCCTGCTTTGTCTACAAAAACCGTTGGAATTTAGAATATAATAAAAAGAATGCATATGAAAATAGTGACTGAAGAATGTTATGAATATTGTTCCTGAAGAACATTTTTACACAACTGACAGAGTTTATCGACTTCTACTAAGCTAGTTGTGATAATATGCAAGTACTGAATCAGATACTTTTCAATAATTTTCTTAAAAGAATTAATTTTAATTACACAATTAAATAGAACATTTTATACATCAATTTTTGAATTTACTTGTACTATTAGTTTGAGTAATAAGTACCGGAATTAGAGTATAAATAACTCGAACATTATAAGAATGATTAATAATAAAGCACAAAATAAAAAATTTGCAATTGAGTTGGACAGAATCATGAAAGAAACATATGTTAATTCAAAATGCCAGGTCTCACATTTGGACATACAACACAAAATACTATGCATGAAGGTCAAATGGGAAAATTGAATGGGTAATATTGGGATCTGCATGGATATCAAGATATCTGGATAAAAAACTGAAGAACATCAAGATAAATATGAGAATACCCATGTTAATGTAAAAGTTTAATGACATCCCACTGAAAATATGTTGCACACTTTCAGTCCTTTCTTAATACTTTAAAGCATGCAATATGAAATGAAAGTGCAAACATAGTCCTAACACCACTAATATTTTTCACTAGAACTCACCCTTTTTTACTTTTTTTAAATAAGCTGTTAATACATACTTAATGTAAAAAATGTTAATGCTTTATACGATTTTTTTAATTTAACAGCATAACAAATTTTGTAAAAGTATAAAAAAGCAACATTAGAAACAATAATAATAATCCAAATACCTTACAGACTGGATCCTTATATGCTTTAAACAAATCTGACATCTTTAAATACTTTGAATCAGCAATTTCCTTCAGCTTTTAGGAGAAAAAATTTTAATAATATATGATAGAGAAACACAAGAATTTCATAAGTACTTATCAAACATGCATCATTTAGAGTTAATAAAATATTGCTTTTATGTTTTACGTATGTAAAGCAAAGTGTTTGTATGAGAAGTTTTCCAAAAAACCCTGGAAATTTTTTTAATTGGTTTTTTTACAAGTTCAATGAAAAATATAAAAGTAATTTTCAATATAAAATTTCTATATGAAACATGTCTAGAAAATAAGATCTATTCATAAACAATAGTTAATTTAATAAAATCTTATTTTGTATCAAAAATTTAATCTTTAATTAGCATGTATTTGAATGATTTTTCAATGGCAGTCTGAATCTCATAAAATCACTACTGGACAGGAAATATCAAGGGAAACAGCACATGAAAAAATATCTGTTGCTGAAATAGATTTTAAAACCAATCTTGGATCAAAATGCATTTGAGAAAAAAATTATTTTAATACAGTAAAAGCTTGCATTTAATTATTTAAAATCACTTAAAGATTTATCAGCAACTTAATAATTCCCAAAAGACATTATGCCCTGAAGAAAAGTCTTTAGAGGAGGATAATGAGGTGTAACAAGTTCAAAGATGAAACTCAGTAGAGAGGGAAGGGCAGAACTCTGGCTCTTAGCTCAGTCTTAATGAATATTTTATACGAAATAAATACAGAAATTTCAAAATTGCACAGTGTATATTCACCTCAACATAAAGTTTTTCTAAATATTTCATACTGAAATAATATATTTCATACTGAAATAATATATTTCACTGTTTTCAAAATATATTGCTTTATTAAATACATGAGATTGATTACTTTATACATGGCAAAGCCTTCAATATATGACCAGTAAAAAATAACTTCATGCAAAACTCACTGAAAACTGGTTCATAATTATGTTATACACTGGACAAGAGATATCATGCAGGCAGCCCACTCCATTACTTGGAATTAATTTATGTATCAGGAGCTTAGATATGTGGCCATTGCTAGGCATGTCCTCTCAAAAATGAATCTTTAATGCAACTAACAGAGAGCAGAGAACTTTTTGAAATTAGGATCAAAATTTTTAGCAACATGCCCAGTAACGAAAGTGATTTCTAATTGCAGATACAAAGTTAAAGATATAGGCAATCATTTGGGACCTATCATCTATTTCTGCTGACATGATGAAATATCTTATAAAGGACTACCCATTGATTCGGATGATTTATATCAGAAACAGGCATTCTTCTAAGGCCCAAATTCAGACATCCAATATCCCGAGTGATCTACAATCCAAACCTCCGGACCACCAACAACTTTCTTTAAAAAAATATTGTATGCTTTATGCATGCACATTTGATACTTTTTCACATTAAAAACATGTACAGAGTTCCTATTCTTTTGATACTTTTTCATAATAAAACATATTGTATGCTTTATGCATGCACATGTGTTTCTGATGTAAATCCTCCGAATCAATGGGTAGTCCTTTATAAGATGTCATGTCAGCAGAAATAGGTGATAGGTCCCAAATGATTGCCTATATCTTTAACTATGTATCTGCTCTTATGCAATTATGCAATAGAAGTAAGACAAAATTTAGTGGAACACATGTCTTTAGTTGCCAATCTCATGCTACATTGTCAACAGTGTATAATGGACACTCGCTAAGCTTTATTGTGATAGCCGCAAATATGAAGGTTTTCAGATATCACAAACAGAAAGTGAAATTTTCCAATTAATGGAATTGTGAAGAAAAACAGACAAGTGGTATTTATTAAATGAAGAAGACATAACAGAAGTTTTTCACTGTGATTACAATTGCCCTACTCATAAATCAATTAACAGACAGCAAAATCTGTAATATAGATTCTAAATTCAGAAAATATCACTATCAATAGTGAAGTAAGTGACAGAGAAGTTGTTAAGAAGAACAAAAACAAAACAAAAAAATTCAGTTGACAATTTAGTGGAAATTCTTGACATGTCAATTTTAGGACTTGAACAATGGAATATTTATAAGTGAAAAAGAAATTATATCTATCAATAAAATTAAACAGAAGGTATTAGCACAAAAAATGAAACATCTTAAACAATTTACATTGAAAGAAATGTTTAATAAAACAAAAAATATATATAATTTTTTTGTGTAAATTTTGATATTTTAAACATATAAGCATTCATAAATGCTTCATTATTTCATAAACCATTATTTCATATATTTATTTTTATAAAATTACAACAATCATCTTACTAATTTTATACTAATGACCTAATACCCAGAAAAATCCCAAATTCAGAATTGCCAAAGTCTCACTTATTTTTCACTTTGTCCTATTATTATTTTCTGTGAGTTATTTTAAATTTATATTTCTCAAAAGATTTTACTTATTTTTTTATTTATTTTTGTTTGTTTAATTGTGTTTATTGAATTTATAGTCTGCATAGTATGTGATGAAAACTAAGAAAATTTTTAATACTTTAAAGTGTCAATCACGTCACTGATCTCTAGGATGGCCAAATGTGTTATCTATTCATTAGTTATCTATTTATATATCTCTTGAATTTCCTGACAACATTTCAAAAGATAAATCATGGGTGAATTTCAGAAACGGAACAGTGGATTTGTTTTGATGGTCTGTGAGTTAATGTTGAGAGGGACAGCCTCCATAAGATTTCTGCAATAGTATATGTTTATAACAGATTTCTGCAATAGTATATGTTTATAACAGATTTCTGCAATAGTGCATGTTTATGTTATAATTATGTTTTTCTTTAGTAAAAGCAAATGTGGTTGTTAAAAAGAAAGGACTCATCAGCACATAAAACACCCACAGACAGACCATACCACATGTATCTAAATTCCAACTGAAATTACTTAAATGGCCATATTTATTTTAATTTTTAAATAAAAAAAGGAGAGGGAAGAGTAAAAGAGAAAAATGAACAAATATAAAATTTTGAATATGTACAATCAAAATCTTCTTTAAAATATATATATATCATAAATTCTTCACAAAATAACAGGATGTCTTATTAGCACACCAAATGGATTCTGCTTTATGTCCCCCCCCAAAAAAATTATATTTGCTCTAAAATTACATGATTTCTGCTAATAAAAATATGCAACATAAATGTTAAACTAATATTTAAATTAATTCATGTACTTAGATGCTCTAAAATAAAGTCATCATTCATTTTAATAGCTTCAGACCAAAAAACTATGGAAAGATATAATCAATCAATCAATAAAAAGATCAATAAAATATTTAAATACATTATAATAAGTTAATACAGTAAACTCCTGATTAACCATAATATTGAGGATAACATGCATAAATGCAAAATCATGGCTAATCCAAAGGTAGTTAAAAAAAAGGCAACACGAAAGTGGAATAACCAGTATTATAACTCACAGAAAAATACTATTTAAAACTTTCCAGTATTTTTAAGCAACTTAATCAGAATTAATCACTTAGTTGCATAAATTAAATCAGTATTCAAAGCAAAAAGAACACGACAAAAGAATACACCCCATAGAAAGAAAAATGCCAAGATATGAATGCCATTCAAAAACAATGTCCATTAAAAAAACTTGAATGACATTCAAACTTGCACAAAATGTCAAAACATTTCGTTATCTGGCAGAGTTTGCATTTTATACAAACAATGACCTTATTTTGTAAAATGTCATGTTATCACTTTACTGTTCATACAAGACAGCTGTCCTGCTCTTTCAAGTAATCAAGAAGGCAGCAATAAAGCAAAATCAAACAATCAAAGCCAAAGCTTATGTGCATAGGTGGAGTGTTTTAGAAAATCTGAGGAAATACCAAGCCAGCATGAGGGTGAAAGGAAAGAAACAAATAGGACAGCACCTGCCAATTACTCATTGTATAACTGCTGTTTGCTTTTGCTTGCATTACTTCGTATTTCAGTAAAAATCAAAGTGAAATTAAAAAAAAAAAAAAAAAAAACTTATGGCTATATACTTGATTCATGTTTAAAATTGAACAGTTTACTTTTAATGTCCGATTTAACAATTTTATATATTCCAGATTATGAATAATTAATCTATCATACAATATGATAGGAAAATTGTGTCATTGCTCATTAGTATACGAAGTTGCAGGAATAGGGAAGGGAGAAGAATGACTGAGAGGAAGAAGTGGTTGTGGGATGTGCTCAAGGAGGAGCCAATAAATATTCACCACTGAAGAGCAAGGACATGGACATGGTGGGGCACTCTCGAAAGGGGCAACGAAAACCAAATATGTTTTATCACTTTCTGTGTTTAGATTGTGCCTTTTGTATCGGAAAAAAAGAAATCACGAGTGTTTTTGTTATTTACTTTCTAAAGGTATGCCTCCTAAATGCATTATTTAATTTACCTATTTAAATTATGCTTTCTATATGCCATCGAATTAATAAACATTATAAATTAAAAAAAATGCTTGCCCCTGAGCATAGAACAGGTACTTCAGCTACTTCCCAAATATTATAACATCATCTGTTATTGCTGCTGTCATTCCCCAAATTTCTCTAGATCACAAACAATCTCAAATATTATACCATCTGTTATCACTGCTATTATTCTATGTATTTATCTTTTTCTCTTTGTATACAGTTTTATTTTACTCTGATGGTTATTGTGTGATGTAGCCACTCCTCAATAAACACTAATGCTGGCTAGCTCTAAAAGAATTTATTAACAGAGCACACAAGAACGGTTACAAACAAATATATATATATATATATATATATATATATATACATAAAAATGAAGCATATACCAAATGGAATATCAAACATTAGAATTACATAGACATCTAGTACATAACACCTATCATCATTGCGGCTGGGGTCGACTGCCGTTTTTTCTCTTCGCCATTAGATGGCGTTCAATACAATAGTTCGGTTACAGTTAAATAGTTCTGTTACAATTAACAGTAATTTTTTCTGTCATTCCATAATAAACAAACTTAACTTTTTACATGGGTTTAATCCACAGCCCAGTTAACCCGTCTCTGCTGAAGGGAAGATTTCTGCATTTTTTATTTTTAATACTTCCTTATTAAGTATCCATAAAAAATTTTTATAAAGAACTTTTAATGAAATTTATTTGCTATATGCTAATTTAAAATAGTACCAGAAATGAAAATTTCATGACTCAAGGTATAATCCAAATTTTTGAAAATGTTTTATACAATAATTTTCAATATTCTTACTTTTGAAAATGCAACGACTTTAGCAGATGGAATTGAAGTCATGTAAGCTTCCAGAAGACTTATGACAGAAATCAGAAGTAATCCATCATCAGCTACTTTTCCAAGTTCTCCAATGCTAAATATCACAGTTTTTTGAAAATCTATGTTTCCACTGTCCTTTGATGTAAGAAGAGCTGACTTTAAACTTGTAATTAAAATCTCATCTAATTTCTCTAAGATTTTGACATTTCTTTCTTTTTCAAATTGTAATCTTAATATAGAGCCAATAATTTCACTAAGAACAGAACAGAAAATTATATACAAATATTTTTGCTCTTATGTTATTAAAATCAAATCAACAATGAAAAATATTATTACAGTGTACATTATAAAAACTATATTAAAATCTCATTATAAATACATTATTAAGATATATACAGTCAAAAGTCTTTAATCCAGACATCCATAATCCGGACCTCAAAGCTACAAACTTTCTGTGCATGCATTGCGCTTACGCATACGCATACGCATAATATGTTTACGCATGCGTGTTTAATCTATAATGGACGGTATAAGCTAAGCTAAAATTATGTAATTCAGTTAATGTTGCAGATTGCGTCGTTCCTTAATCTTCTTATTGGATCCGGGTTATTATTTTTTGCAGACTGTTAGAGCAATTTTATAAAAGTAAGCTTGAACTTTTGGTTATGTAAAAAAGAATTTCTGATTCTGGAGCTGCCAAAGGATCTACAAAGCGAAAGCATGTTTCGATGTCCATCAAACAAAAAGTGGAATTGCTGCAAAAAATGGATAAAGACATATCCTTTGTTTCTCTAACCATTCCGAAATCTGTTTATCAATTTGACGCTGCTCTGCGGGGGGGGGGGGGGGGGGGGTCAGCAGCACGCAATGAACTGGAAGTTGATCTGTCAGCACTATCCTTATCTTCAGGGCAGGTGTTATTATTTTATTCGGCTTATAATTCCTTACTCAATGTAGTATTTTCATCTCGATGCACTTCGTCTTTGATATGCTTTAAATCAAATTCTTTGTCATTATAAATATCACGGATACACATCAAATAGTTTTCTGGCTGCGATTTTCTAATTTCGACTATGTGTAATGTATGCTTTACGCATGCACGCGTTGAAAGAAATGTTTAATAGAGTAAACAAATAAATATTAAGCTCTTTTTTTTTTTTTTTTTTTTTTTTTTTTTTTTTTTTTGTAAATTTTGATACCCTTTTGATCATAATTGCTCTTTATTTCATAAATTACGGTTTCATATTTTTAATTTTATAATTTCTGCATGCCATTTAAACTGATGATCTATAATCCAGAAAAACCGATTCTCCGGAATCGCCGAAGTCCCGACGAGTCCGGACTGTATATATGTGTATATATATGTATATTATCATATAGCTCTGCAAGAGTAAAGCTTAAATTCAACTAGGAGCAAACCTTTGGTGCTTTTAAATTTTAAAAAGAAACTGCAATTCCAACCGCAGTTTTCCACATCCTCAAATGAGATGACTGCATTATGAAACTGAATCATAATAACAGGAAATTCTGTTATTTATGTAACTCTTTTTTCCCCCAGAGAAAAACAAAATACATAAAAAATTTGAACAGCTAGTGAGAAACATTTTGCATCAAAGTGCAATCTCTTCAGAAATATGAAATGTATATATATTAAATATCAAAATATAGTAAAAATTTTATCTGTCCACTATAAATACTATTAAAAATATTTACTTTTATTTGTTCTTGGTATTACGTTTTGCTATTATCAATTTAATTCCATGTGTTTTACTAATTTATTTAATTTTTATGATACATTTAATCCCTAATTTATCATTAATTTAATTCATAAATGATTTATTCATGTCATTATACATTTTTAATTACTTATTATTTGTCATTTTGACCATTTATTTATTTATTTTTGTTCACATTTCCAGATTTTTTTTTTTTTTTTTTTTTTTTTTACAAATTTATAATTTTAATTATAAAACTATTTTACCTGAATTTTCTTCTAACTACAGGGTCTGGGTCTATTAGTAACCTCATAAGAACCAGAAGCATGCTTTCACAAATTTTATTATGAACAAAATATGGTAACATATTTGCTACACATTCTGAAAGAAAAATTACATTTATCTGTAAATACAGTCATCTAAATAAATTTATAATCACACATCAAACATTTATGAAAGCTATGCACATTTTTCTTTATACATATAAGTATACATTTAAATTAATTGTAATAAATTGCCTAATACATGTGCAAAAGCTGCAAAGTAATAAAATAATAATTTATTTACTAATGGGAATATTTAGTATATTATCTCCTTTGATAAAAGTAATTAAAATTCCATTGAATTGAAGTAATTTATAAGCATATTTGAAAAATGAATCTTGAAAATTTTTAAAATGGAAACATCAAAAATGAATCAAGAATAAATTTAAAATGGAAACTTTTAAAAAAAAGGTACAATTAAAATTGAAAATATAATAAATAAGACAGGAAATTAGTTGCCTTTTTAAGGAGAAAAAACCAAGCTCCAATCAATTAACTATATAATTATAAATAATTGTAGTTAATAATTATTTATAATTAATAAATGCAAAGGAGTTTCATCTTTTACTCAAGTAAAAAATTATTATGCCAATCAGGTATTTATAAGATGAGTTTAAGCTAAGTAAGTAGAGTTTAAGTGAGATGAATTTAAGTATGACACACATTTGGAATTCAGTATGAAAGTGGCTGTTGTGTCAAGTTTAAAAATAAATTTCAAAATTATGAGATATTATTGCAAGAGTGAGTAATAGTAATTTCTTGAGTAAAATGCCCCCAACACCTTCGCCTTTAATCATGTTAACTCAGTGTAAACTTTGTAAACATAATGATCAAAATGCAATCTTATGCAAAAGGTAGGAAGCTTAATTCCAAAAATTGTTTTAAAGTAACTTGAATGTAAATTGTTGAAAACGTTTTACAGGGACTAGAATTAAATCATGAATAACAAAATTTCAAACTTTGAAAAAAAAATTAAATTAAAAGCAAGTAATTATTGCTATTGATCGGAAATTAGTTGACTTTTCAAGGGGAATAAACCAACTTCTGTTCAATGAACAATAATTAATAAATATGAAGGTGTTTAGTCTTTTACTCAAGTAATAATGGTGATGCCAAACTGGGAAATTAAGTTAGGCCAAATAGTTCCGTGAAGTGAAGGTATTTAGAACCAAAGTAGAGTACCAAAGAACTCATTCTGAATTAAGCATTTTCACTAATACAAATTTTGAGTGAAAAGCAATTTATGTAGTAAAATTGATAGATATAATGCAATAAATATATATAGATATAACACAAAATAAATTAAAATAAATACTTTTAAAATTCATCGTGAAAAGCACTTCTACACCTTACTTATACTAACATTCTAACCACGTATAACCCATGCCATTAAAAAAAAATTGCATACTTTATCCCTAGAATGCATTCAAATGAAAATCTCAAAGGTTTCTAATTCATTGGCGAATGTGTGTATAGTTGCATTGTATAAAATTTCATAAATTTCCTAAATTGTATTTCATAAAAAGTACATTTCTGGTGTAAATTCTTTCAGATTCCAAAAATGTACTTTTCATTAAAAAAAAAAAAAAAAGTGAATTTTTAATTCCCACTTATGTAAAGTAGAAGAGCCTAATTATAGTTCACAATGTTTTAGTTTTACAATATAAATCTGGAAAAGAAAAACAATTCTTTGCATTCAAATAAACAACACAAAGAAAATAAAAAGATACTGTAAAATGTAAATACTCCTTTAAACAATACAAAGGAATTGAAATTCTAATATACCTCTTCTAACAGATTCAGATGGGTGTTTAAGTAGATACACCAACAAATCTGCAAGCCAGTCTGAGCATACAAAGTCAGAATTCATCCGTGAATCTTCTAAAATAATGAAAAGAAATTTAAAATTCAAATATTTTACAATTTAGAAAGCTTAAATTAAACTGTAAAATAACTGAATACTGAAAATGATAATTATTAAAATGTTAGAAGATAATTTAATTCATGAATTTCCTGCCTAAATAATCAAATTAAATACATTTTCCTCATTACACCATTTCACTGAAACCTGAAGATGAGCTAAGACATAAGGATAACATAAATTTTGAAGTTAAAAATAGAATGATACACATTATAAAGAACATAATCATAAACATAACGTATATATAAAAATTGAGAAATAAAAGAATGGTCTAGAAATTAAATGTATGTCATTCACAACCAAAAAAATTAAATACAAGTAAAGTTATCAAAAATATATTTTTATTAATAGCAAGGAAAATTTTCACTTACTGTTTTCGCATTTTATGCACAGAACTTGTGGTATTAATCCTAATAAACCCTCAGATAAGCACTTTCTGAGGAAAATAAAGCACATTACACTAAAACTAGAAATATAATAGACTTGAAAAGGAAGAAATTTAAATAATTATATTAAATTTTAAAGTAAAAAAACTATATTTTTATTAAATGAGGCCAATATATTTGAACTCATTTAAGTTACTGCAAAATGTACATAATTTTTTTTAAACATTTTTTCTACCTAGCATTTTTGTAACATTCTTTTAACATTGAACCACAATTTTTATGCAGCAAAATTTAAGAATCTTTCTAAATGTTTTAATCTATCAGTGCAATAATGTAATTAATCAGCAATACCAATGAGTTACAATAATATTATTAACCTTAATCTTCTGTGCAGCTTGACAACTTTTATCCAGTTATGAGGATCATCACTATTTAATATTTTCTTTTTACTCAAATTGCTCTTATTTTCTTTAATGATCTAGATATGATCCTAACGACTAGAAGTTTATGAAAACAAATAATAAAATAATTACAAAAAAATTGGCAAATAAATACTTTGCAAATACAGGTTTTCATGAACAAATATAAAAGGCCTAGCTGCTCAGAAGGTTATATTCATATGAATATTTCTAAATGTATTTATACATTTAAATGCATATATCTCACCTGAACAATGAACAAGAGCAGCTGCAAACACAATTAAGTTTCCCAAATACTCTTGATATTTCTTTCAAAATATTAATACTTTGTGAACTTAAAAGGCACCTGTATAAAAATTAATTATTTTATAAGAAAGTAAAGCCATAGAACAACATATACACATGCAAATCAATTTGATATATATACCAGCGACCACAAACATAAGCTGATCTCTCAGATTAGGAAGATACTGCATTTGTATGCAAAAATCTTACAAAATATAGCAGAAATACAGCTAAAAACTTGTTGAGGTTGTGCCATGTAACTATAAACATTGAAATTATTTGAAGGCTAAAAATGAATAACTGGTTCTGCATATTAAACATATTGTAAACTTTTTAGCATCAATATTTTTACATTAAACAAAGTCAGGTATGAATTTGCTGAAAGAGCAGTTTAAGATTCCAGGATCCCCAGACCTTTAACTTAAATGCTATTTCCTGGGGACATAATTAAAGGATTACAATTAAGTTACATAATTAGCATGGTCTGAATTTCTCAAAAACAAACATTTTCTTAGATGAAATCACATGATTTTAGCTGAAGTGGTATTAAAAATTAAGATAAAATAAAAAGCAATCACAGTATTATAGGTGCTAAATTATGGGTACTTTACTGGTGGCAAAATGTGGATTTATATTAGTCAAAAGATGACAGATGTTGTATAATAGCTATAAATAAAATGAAAATAGGGAAGAAACATTTTGCGAAACATTCTTAAATATTACTAAATGATAAATTACAAAAAATAAACTTGAAAATGTTGAAGTAAAATCAGTTTTAATTGCAAATCTAAAGAACAAAATGGAGAGTACAAGTTTCTAAAAAATGCTTTGTACATTCCCTCTTTATTTTAATGGATAAATAATTATATGAAGATGAAAAATTAAATTAAGATTCACAAACAATAACAGAGTTATATAATTATCACTACAATTTCTCAAATCTTGTGTTTTTAAAATTATCTAGTGCATTGATTAAATGAATTTCAAACTTATTTAAACAAGTGTTACTTTAAACTAACTAAAAAGAAAATTAAATTCCTATTATAACATAGAAGATTTTACTACCTTAATAGTTAGTTTTTCATACTAAAGATTTTAATTATTCTTAATTGGTTCTTATCCCTCTTTATTAATCATCTATATATAATACTCTGGATTTAGAAATAATAGGCACATACATACATAAAATGAATGCCAGTGATGGGATTCAGCTAGTTTGTAACTGTTCCTAAAGCCTTTTAAATTTACAAAATAGTTGTTAAAATTGAGCTGCAATATTTATTTAGGCACTTTATTATTATACAGTAATTAATTTCTTTGCTTGTTAAGGTAGCAAATCAGTTCTTAAAATCTTTGGATCCCATCACTGATAATTATTGCACATAAAATAATCACAGTCATATTTCAAGATGAATTATATTAGAGAATTTTTTAGTTTAAAAAAACTAATGTCACTCACTCTCTGATATCTAACAGATTTTGAATAGATAAAGTACAGTTGTACAAAAATGTGGGCAGTACTTGAATTGCTGCAATTTTAAGCATACTTTCTGAGCTATGCTAAAAAGGGAGGAAAATTGAAAACTATAAGAAATAAAACACAGTACTTTTATAAAACTTTGAGATAGCTAGTGTTTATCATTTTAAAGAAATGTTTTTATTAAAATACTTTTCATTTTCAGACTTTTCTGTTCTTACACAGAAATATATCATACATTTTAGAATGACGAATGATAATGGAAAATTACAGAAATAATTTCAAAGTCATTGAAAAATTTTAAACATAGTATTCTTGCATCAGCAAGAGAATGAAAATGTTTATCTAAGAAGAAAAAGTGCTTTGCTAAATTAACTCTCGTGTTTTCAAAGACTGGTTAAATGTCTGATTGGTTTTGTTTCCAGAATTAGACAACTGTGAATAATGATTATCTTCAACGACCTATCAACATATACAGGGTGATCAGTGAATAAGCCCTGATTTCAAAATTAAATATCTCTACAACAAAGATCGATAGAATTATGCAGTAAACTGTACGTTCATTAGCAAAACTGTAAAAATGGTGTACAAAAGTTTAGAAAATTTAGTTACAAAAATCGTTAACAGATGGCGCTCTGAGCTGAAATCACTCTGAAAAGAGTAAAAAAAAAAAAAACAATAAAGTGAAGCAGCCTTTGCAATCAAAATAAATTTTTTTCAAAATGTTCACCGTTCGAAACAATGAGGTGGCGTAAACGAACAATGAAATTTGACATCAAGTCTTGCAATATCTCAACGGAAATGGAATCACATGCAACACCAATCAATGATTCAAGCTCATCTAGAGTAGCGGGATTGTTTCAATAGACAGTGTCTTTCAATGCACCCCACAGAAAGATATCACAAGGACTCCTATTAGGAGAATATAAAGGCCAAGTTATTCCTGTGTCAGTAAATTCCGGATAATCTGACACAATTACTCTATTTAGAAAGTATTCATGAAGAAAGCGAAAAACTTTATCTGTTCGATGTGGTCAAGTCCCATCTTGCATGAACCAGTCGATACCTGGTTGATTCTCCAACGCTAGTTGAGTGCTGACAAATTGTTCCAAAATTGTAACATAACGTTCACAGGGTTCGTACACATTTCCTTACATGAAAATTAAGGACTTTTAAGGACCATCAAAGAAAAAATTAAGGACCTATCAGCAAACAAAAAAACGAACAGAATAAAGCAATTATCCATATAACCGACTTCATGCTTGTAATTTCACTTTAAGGAACTAACAGAAGTGTGTATTATGCACTATTATTAAATTAAATTTAATACTTACCATAAAACAATTTTGAAAATTAAACTAACTCCCTACAAGTTATGAAGCAGATAACATTAAATTAGGAATATAATTTCTTGAAAAACATGTATAAGTGTATTTTACACTAATAACAGTCACTATTTTAAAGATTTACATGATTATTATTTAACTTATTTGATATTTATTTAAACACAGTCAACTACTGTTATGTTAATCACAATGTAAGAATATTTTGCAGATTAAAATAACTGATTTGTAAACATACAATTTATTTCCTTGGTTTTTTGAAAGATACTAGAATAATAAACTGTACAATAAAAGATACAAAACATTTATGCTTTTTTTAAATCTGAAATCTTTTCAGGCCATTTTAACATCTAATTTATTTATGTCTATTTCCTTTTCTTTAACTATTCTTCTAAGTTCAATTTGCTTTGATAAACAAATCAATGTTCCTGCTTGTCTTAGCTTCATCTGCTAAAGCATCTACTTCTTCATTAATATCTTTAATGTCCCTTTGGAGAAATTTTTTCTTCTGCTTCATATAATCAATTTCTTCCTCAATAATATTTCTTTTCCTCTTTGAATTTTCAGATTTAGTTAAAGATTTTTGTTCTTCTAAATACTGCATATATTTAGACCTTGTAGAAGCTGCTGCTGATCTCATTTTTTTAGTAATTTTGATATTAAGAACACCTCCAGAAAATTTTATGTAATCAAATATTGTGCTTTGAAAAATGTATGAGTCACTTAAATTTTTCAATTTCAATTGCTTTATTTACAGAGAAGCCCCTTTCCACAGAGACCTGTTCATGTGACAAGATAAGAATACTTGTCACAGTGAATACTTGAATAGTGAAAGTATACATTATATATATATATACATAATTTATTTCCTAAACAGTATTGATTAATTGATTATATTATCCTCCAAGTTTAATTAAAGTAGAATTATTTTAAAAGTGTGCATCCATACTGGTAAGTTATATTTTGAAAGATGTTTTGAAGTAATTTGAAAGCAAAATGTTAATAATGTTTTAACGGGGACTGAAGTTAAATCACCACGAAGAATAATATTTCAATTGTAAAAAGAAAAATTAAAACATGTAATCATTGTCATTCATCGGAAATTAGTTGACTTTTCAAGGGGAACAAACCAACTTCCGTTCAATGAACAATAATTGATAAAAATACATAAATACAAAAGTGTTTCGTATTTACGTATTTGTAGTGTATATATATACTTTTTACTATATAGGACTTTGTAGTGTATATATATACATACATACACTACAAAGTCCGAGATCCGGACATCCAATATCTGGAATGATTGAAAATCCGGACCTCAAAGCCACCACGAACCAATTTTTTAGGGCTTTTTTGAAGGGAAGGGGTATGCTTTACGCACGCGCATTAGATTTTTTTCCTCATCATAAAAAAACATGTCAGAAATCCCGATTCTTAATCTCAGTTTGGCGCTAAATAAAATATCTCATTATTGAAGAAATAATTATTTTAGCATAAATTTGTGTGATTAGTAACTTGACTCCATAGCTGCGTATCTGCTTGGCATAATCTCAAACCGAAACATTTGTTAATTTTACACCAACTAATATTTTATATCCTTGATGCCGAAATCGCGAATCATTATTTATTGTATTTTGCTTTCATCACCGCATGTTAATCAACGGATGACAACTTGAGTGATGACTCATGCAGTGACGCCAAATAACAGAGTATTATCCGATTACAGATTTAAGTTTAATGCGCTAAAATGTTGACAAGGGGAGACTTAGCAGAAATTTCTTTCCTTATGCTAAAAATAGATTTTGTTAATGATACTCATAGGACAAACGATTATATTTAGTGCTATTTGAATTAAGAATAACTGATTTGTTATTCACATAAAGCCAGAACCAGCGCCAGAGCTCGCATGGCCGCACCAGGCGGCAGAATTTAGGGAAGTTAAACAGAAGTTTTTCATTGCGATGACAATGTCCAATCATCAATCAATTAACGGAGGGCAAAATCTGTAGTATGGTTCTAAATCCAGAAAATACAGCTACTGATAGTGAAGAAAGTAACAGAGAGGTTACTGAACGAGAAAAATTTTTGATTGACAAGTTATTCGGAATTCTCAACACAGCAATTACAGGACTTGAACAATGGAACTTAATAACTGAACAAGAAATTATATGTCTATAGTATTAGTCTAAAGTATTAGCAGAGAAAACAAATCAAACAACTCACATTGAAAGAAATGTTTAATAAAGTAAACATGTAAATATTAAGCTCTTTTCTTTTGTAAATTTTGATACCCTTTAAATCATAAATGCTTCATTATTTCATAAATCACGATTTCATATTTTCAATTTTATAATTTCTACGTGCCATCTTAGTAGATTTAAAATGATCTAATATCTGGAAAAATCTCAAATCTGGGATCGCCGAAGTCCCGACGAGTCCAGACCTCGGACTTTGTACTGTATATATATATATATATATTTGGTGGTCGTGTGTGCTTAATGCATGATATAATTAAAGAAAATAAGAGTAGACAATCTCCTATAACAAAAGAATATATTAAGTACTAAATTACAATTTAAATTACATTGCAGAGATCAACACAGAGCTCGGAACACTACCGTCGCGTACATTTGTCTGACGAGAAGTCTGAGTGAGTAATGACGTCGCTTTGCTGCTCCGATTAAGAACTGGATTTTACACGTGGCGCCATCTCATGAATAGAAGTTGAAGTATCTGTCAGAACGCCACAGTACTCCCCCCCCAAGTACCATCGGTACGTTATAAGTACCTTGGGTTAAATTTAACCTTTCTTCCAGATCTGGTAGTTTTAGGTTGCTCTTTAACGGGATGTAAGCTTTCTTCCGGGAGTGATGTTGATGAGGAAGTTGTTGGATCTTGCATTAGAAATGCTGGTTTGAGACGATCGATTCCAATCACTGATTGTTTGCCATTGCAGATGATGGTGAAATGTTTCGGTGTTCGTTTGACAACTTTGAATGGACCATCATATGAAGGTGTTAAAGGTGGCTTAATTGCATCGTTGCGCACGAATACGTGCGAAGATGTCTCAAGCGCAGGATGTACAAAATAGCTTGGCTGGTTATGCGAAGATGCTGGGGTTGGCGAGATATTGCTCATGGTCTCACGTAAACATTGAAGGAATGTTGGAGGGTCGATAACTGGAGTAGATTCTGGGTGAAAGAATTCACCTGGCAGACGGAGAGTTGCACCATATAACATTTCAGCACAAGTGCTACCAATGTCTTCTTTGAATGCTGTGCGAAGACCAAGCAAGACTAGGGGTGAGGCTTCTGTCCAGTGTGTGCTACTGTGGCACTTCAGACCTTGTTTGAGAGATCGGTGAAAGCGTTCCACCATCCCATTTACAGATGGATGGTATGGTGTTGTGCGAATATGGCGAATGCCAAGAAGAGAGGTGAGGGATGCGAACAAGTGACATTGAAATTGTCGGCCTTGGTCAGTAGTGATGGTGGTAGGCATGCCAAATCTTGAAAGCCACTGGGAGATGAATGCTCGAGCTACAGTTTCAGCGGATATATTTTCAATAGGAATGGCTTCAGGCCATCTTGTGTACCGATCAATACAAGTGAGGAGGTAAGTGTAACCATTTGAAGGAGGCAATGGGCCAACCAAGTCTAAATGCACATGATCAAAGCTTTAAATTGTAATTTAGTACTTAATATATTCTTTTGTTATAAGAGATTGTCTACTCTTATTTTCTTTAATTAATAAACCCTTAACAGCACAAATATTGTAGCTTGAGGATATACTATTGATATTTTACCATGATAACAATAAATATTTTAACCATGCAGAAAAAATTTACGTAACGATACACACACAAATAAGATTTTACCAAAATGCATTTGAAAAGAAACCCCTATTTGAGAAAAAAATGATGCGTTCATTTTGTATTGCGCACACACAAAATCACCACTTCACACTGCTAAGGCACTTTCGAAGGAAAAAAGGAAATCACGTCCGGGTCACCACTTTTGGTGGTCGTGTGTGCTTAATGCATGATATAATTAAAGAAAATAAGAGTAGACAATCTCCTATAACAAAAGAATATATTAAGTACTAAATTACAATTTAAATTACATTGCAGAGATCAACGCAGAGCTCGGAACACTACCGTCGCATACAGTTGTCTGACGAGAAGTCTGAGTGAGTAATGACGTCGCTTTGCTGCTCCGATTAAGAACTGGATTTTACACGTGGCGCTATCTCATGAATAGAAGTTGAAGTATCTGTCGGAACGCCACATATATATATAATACGGAATGTATATTTTCAGTTAAACTTCTACCCAATTACTTTCGTAATTCATTAAAGTTAATTTTGCGTCTAGTTAATTCAGGAAAATTAGTTTCAATTAGTTGTTTTCAGCTTTAAAAATATTAAAAAATTTTTAATTAGTTAGTTATTTTCAACTAATAATTGTATTGCCATTAGCAAAAATAATGCATTATTATCAACAGCATAGGATTAAACCAAATACTTAATTGTCTATTGAAGCTTCAAAACGTATTTCCGAACTTCACTTTTTCTCGGCTAGCGTTACCAAATTTGCCCTTGGCGACCTAAAATCGAAATGGAGCCAACAGATTTCCAGCAAAATCGATTACAGACCCTCTGTAGAAATAAACTCATAATCCCGATATCCCATACATATAGTATGTGCAAAAGAAAATAAACTCCGTAGAAGGTGATAAAAAATTAATTTATGGCTTAATTGGAACAAACACAGAAATTAAGCTAAAGTAAAACTGTGTAAAAACAAATTGAAATGATGAAACGAAACTTAATTTTCATGTGAATTTTCAGCGCTGATTCTTCCATTCTAGAAATTTCAATTTGTTTCAGACAAAGACGACATTTAAGGATTGCCATCCATCAATATCCAGTCTTTGTAATCAGCTTGATGAAGCCACAGTTTATTGAAAATGCACTTTCCAGGCATCTCGTTCCTATTGGCGTCGGAAGGGTTGTGACCTTCCAGGTTGGGATTGCTCTAATTTTGGCAAATATTTTAAAATCCCCCCCTTTTTTTTCTCGAGCACCTTCATCATCACTTTCGCCTCTTAAAGAACTTTCGACTTCACGCTTTCGTCACAATCTCCCTAAATTTATGGATAACACCTGTTTCGAAAGATTGGGTGAATAGCCAATCAGACACCAATACTTTCGTTCGGGTAGCTAAATGTTTTTTTTTTTTTTTTTTTTTTTTTTTTTTTTTTTTTTTTTATCGTTTGCAATGCAAATCCACCAACAGATTGGTTAACAGCTGTGCAATTTTAATTCCATATTCATGAGAAATCATAATTCACACTTAGAATGCCAATCATTAGAAATGATAAGAAATGTCAAATGAGCAAAATTAAGGACCGTTTATTCATTTTGGCCAAAATTAAGGACTTTTAAGGACCAAAAATAATTTTTGAAAAATTTAAGGATTTTTAAGGACTTTTAAGGACCGTATGAACCCTGGTTCAGTAGTTATCATTTCTCGTACGAAAAATGATCTAATAATGCCTCTGGTGCATACCGTAGCCCATGCAGTAACTTTAGGTGATTGCAGTGCTTTCTCTTCACACAAATGAGGATTTTCAGTACCCGAAAATCCCCAGTTTTGTGTTTATTAAGGATTCCATTCAAATGAAAATGTGCCTCATCTGTAAACCAGATGCAGCTCACATCAAATCTGTGGTTGTCGACCATTGTTAAAATCTGAGTCGCAAAGCCAACCCTTTGTTGCACAGCTTTCATGGGTATGGCCTGATGACTTTGGATTTTGTATGGAAACAGTTGTAGGCTATTTTTAAATATTTTTTGTGTGCTCGTGTACTTCAAACCTGCCTCTGATGCCATCCGTCGGATGCTTTTCCCAGGATTTTGCTGAACAATTCCAGAAACTTTGGCTGAATTTTCAGGAATGACTACAGTTTTCCTAGGCTCAACATTTCCCTTTCGATCATCAGCCACACTGCCAGTCCGTTCAAATTTTGCAAAGAGCATGCGAATGGCCAATTGGAACATTGAATTGGGGCCAATTGAACATTGAGCCTTTTTTCACTAGCCAACAGTCGTACTGATCACTTTTGAATTTAAAGCACATTTTTAAAGGCTATTGTTAGGTCATTGCGATTAGAGCGCCATCTGTTAACAATTTTCGTAACTAAATTTTCTAAACTTTTGTACACCACTTTTACAGTTTTGCTAATAAACATGCAGTTTACCGCATAATTCTATCGATCTTTGTTGTAGAGATATTTAATTTTGAAATCAGGGCTTTTATAATGCAGTATTAAAATTACATTTGCAGCACAGAAATTGGTTTATCACATACCACAATTTATACAATAATTTATAATTTTTGCCTTCTAAAAATTTCAAAATTAATGTGAAGTTCAGATAATTAAAATACAAAGCATAGGAATTATCATGAATGTTCATGAGTTCATATTTGAGAACACAGTAATAAAGTTATTGCAAAATGTATAAATTTCTACTCTATGTTTTTCTTTCCATCTCGACAAGTATATATAAAGTACTGCATACATTCTTGATGGCTGATCATACTTATTTAGAATCCATTCTCTCAGAAACCATAACCTATTTTACTTATTATGGAAAATTGTTTATAAAAAGATGAAAAGAAAAGAGAAATGACATTTTAGGCAATTTTTTTTTAAATTCTAAGACAACTTATGAATATTAAAGCACTGTAGATATGCAAAAACATTTAATCAAACACTTCTATAGAAGAGCAATTTTAAATGCCTTTCTGAAAATTTTAGAATTATTTATTTTGCTCTTAAAGCTTCCACTGAGTGCGATGTATCTTTCCAAAACATTTAATTTACAAAAAATTACATAGTTATTTATTTGCACAGCTTTAATGTGTGTAAAATACAATCAATGTATTCAATCAAAATCAAAGCAACCTTAATATATTTTATCGAGAAATGTAGGCACAACGTTCAGTCTTCAGAGATATTCAAATATTTTGATTTCATGTACAGTTTCCAGCATGACTTATGCAAATTTTGATGTGCAAATGAGTGCTTCAAATGATAAAGGGCAATTTTGCAGAAATTTCCACCATTTTCAAATGATGACATATTTAAATGAACACTTGTAATTTTGTAATGTTTTTTGTTTAGATTTTATTATTTTCATCAAAAAAAAATCCTGACTTGCATAAGTATAATGTTGAAAATGAAAGTAAAATTTAATTGTTAATTAGCTGGCAAAACTGTATTATTTTGTAATGAATTCATTCATACACACATAAGCTCAGTTGGTTAAGAAGAAAAAAATGTACAAACAAGTATGACATCACTTACACAAGCATATTTCAGTATTTCATTGATTAAATAAAAAAATTATATTTAATCAATTTTATTATATTTTAATATATTTAATCAATTTTATTATATATTTAATCAATCAATATATTTAATCAATTTTATATTTAATCAAAAATTTTCAAAAATATTAAATTTAATTCTACAGTCAGAAGTCACACAAATCACTTTTGGAATTGCTGCAACACATTTTGCCAATATCAAAATAATTTCTTACATTTACAAAGGCACCGAACTCATTTCTGTAGCCAGATTTATCCTCAAAAGCCATTTCATTTGCAAAAATTTCAGTTAATCATTCTCATAGATGATCTGACATGACAGACAGATTTATCTCAGACCAATATGTCTTTAAATGACTACTATATCTCTGCAAGTAATTTCACCATCGAAAATTATAAACTATCTACAATTAAGATTTGATTCATTGTATAAGATTGAAATAATAAGTCATGCTTGCGCGAGGCAGACCTTACATACCTTATTAAGAAAAATAGACAATTAAATAACAATTATTAATTAAACTTAAATAAATGCAAATTTATTTCACTTAACATATATTAAGTTCTTACAGGACAAATTCAAATTTAAAATATGTATTTCAAATTAAATGAACAATGATTTATAAAAGTGCTCAGTAAAGGAAAAAAATAAATAAAAAGTCGCTTGCAGAAAGCATGATGTAATTAAAACATACCAAAAAATACATTAGAATCTGGTATTTCCACTTCTGGCATATTCTTTTTGGAAGAAGAGCAAGTGTCTGAAGGCACTGAATGCCAACTGAGGTATTTAGAGAAATTCCAAGTTGCTTGAGCTCTTTCACTGGTAAAAACTCACATGAAAGATCAAAAAGATCTTCCTTTTCCTGGAATTATATTAAACAACAAAAACCTAAATAAAATACTCCATTTATTAAGAGCTTGGTAAACTAGCATTAAAATTGCACAGCAAAATTCACTTTTAGATATAATATAGTAAAGAAAATTACATACAATGTAGTAACTGTCAAGAGATTAACCCTTTGGCGCTCAGTGGTCGCGCCTTGAAACCACCAATTTTCGAAATTTTTTCTCCTCTTCTTTGCGAAATTTTTGAGTGAAAATCAATTGATTACTGATCTTTTACCTCTAAATAACACAAAATGACTGCAGAATTATAAATGTTTTATGTCTTAGTACTTCAAATCGGATACCTTTTAAAGTTTGTTTTCAATGAGACAAAATAACTTCCTTTTATTAAAATAAACAGCTTTAAATTTCAAAAGTTATTCATCGCACATCATGATTTCTATCATAAACAATAAAAAATAGCAATAATTAAACTGCATATATTAAAAAAAAACCCTCTATATGTATGGCATTTGCTTTGTGGTTTCAGGGCGCAACTATTTAGTCACTAGTCGCACCTTGAAACCACTGCTCTCCACAATGGTGTTTGCTTGCTTCTCAAATAGGAATGTTTATTTTTACTCGGTTATAGATAAGGGGTTTTGAAACCACAGAGTTATTTTATTACTAAACAATACACGCATCTGCCCAGGAGAATGGTCTTTTTTTTCCCAGATACTTTTATCTGACTTCAACACACTTACTCCCCCTCCAAGCTAGTATTGTAATTTTATAAATTATTTCCTGTGGTTTAAATTTAATGTAAATATACTTAATATATAATTAAATTAGAAATTAAAAATAGAAATCGCGTAAAGTTTTATTTAAACTAAAAATATTTTCTGAATATTTTGGGACGGAATAGGAATAAAATAAGTATGAATGGGAAATGAATGATCCCTACCAAAGCCAAAAAGGCCAAGCCCCCTCCCATTAAAGAAACTAAATAACGCTGGACATATACCAGTGAAATTTAGATCCAGGCAGTGTACATTTTGTAGTACAAGGAAGAAACCTCATAGAAGAAGATACATGTGCGAAACGTACAATGTTGGTCTACGCATGTACCAAAAAGACAAAACATGCTTTGAACAATATCCCCCCCCCCAAAAAAAATTGTTCTTTGAAATAAAAAAAAAATAAATTAAATTAAATTAAATAATAAAAAAAAAAAAAAAAACACCTTAGTCTTTTTAATCCTTATTTTACTGAGTTTTTTAATTCCATTTAGTCAAACATCCTTATTATGTAGGTACTTATATTTTCACTGCTATAGAAAAATTACATAAATGTTTATTTTTTAATTTTCTTCTGACAATTTACTTTGTAAAATAATGTAAAAAAAATTATATATAATGCAATTCTTACATACATTTTTTTTTAATTCGTAAATTTTGTCATTTATTGCAAACGTGCACGAAGAAAGGTAAGTTTTCCCCCCTACTAGCTCAGTAAGTTTCAAAGTCCTAGACGCGTGGTGGTTTCACAGTACGACCACCACCCACAGAACAATGGGCAAGAGTAGATTTTTTAAAATTCATATATTATTTGTCTCTAGGATCATAATATTCAATTTCTAGAGTTTTTATTAAAAAAATTATAAAAATAATATCACGCGCATCAAAGGGTTAACAGAAATTATTATTAAACTGGGAATGTTATAATTCAGTTTACAATATACATTACGTAGAGTTTTTATTAAAAAAATTATAAAAATAGTATTGCGCGCATCAAACGGTTAACAGAAATTATCATTAAACTGGGAATGTTATAATTCAGTTTACAATATACATTACAACAGCTAAAAGTTTTGTTATTATCAATGCTAAATAATTATCTAGCTCTAGTATACTTTCAGCTCATACAACACTCTTATGTATCATTTTATATTTCTTTAAATCAATTATCCGCAACATGGAATTCATTAAAACAAATCTCCATTCAGGCCAAATACATTTTCCATACCATAAAATGTACTAATTTGCTTTAAAAAAAAAAAAGGAATTTTCAAATTTATTTCGCTCATTAAACATCCACTTTTGGAACATAATGATTTGTTTGTGCAAAAATGCTGTGTCAATTTATCAATACATTTGAATCTGTAAAAAATGCTCCAGATATTTAAGAGTTTATAGCAAAATATGCTATGAAAATTGCTTTAATCAGTGAATATAATAATATGACTTTTCCCTTTCAACAATTTTTTTTAAATGGGTATTTTCTGATTACCCACATCTTCATGAAAAGTTACGAACTCAATGCTGACTTTGTAAATCAGTGAAAAATGTTTGTTTTGTTGTCTTTGCAGATTATATGTACTGTTTGGTTAATAAACAATAAAAAAAAATTACAAGAAACAAATTTTATGAGGAAATAATCTATAAAACCAATGTTTATATTTCACAGCCAATGAGTGGATACTGTTCAGCAAAATAATGGTTAAATTTGAAGCATGTCAATCTCAGTGTACTAAAATACACTAGTGTAGTATCTGTATTGATGGGTTATTTATTGTCACTTATATAATCAAAAATAAGCCAAAAACATGTCAATTCTATCAAATGTTGAAATCAATGGAAATGATAATCAGGAGATTGTAATAAAATGTTTTAATCTCTTATTTTCCTTATCCTTTATTTGTGCTTAGCCAGCTATAAAATTAACAGCACGAATTCCTCAGATACAAAGGAAAGATTATGATAATCTATTTCACTTCCTGAAATAACACATAACGTTAATGATCGGAAACTCATAAATTGATTACATTCCCTTACTGATATGCATTTTGGCAGTAAAAAAATTACAGACACTTCAAGTTAAAATTTCTTTTTTCTAATTTAATATGTATATAATACTACTAAAATTAAATTTATATCTTCCGTCTTGAAAGCAAAATTCAATGGAAGACATCATATTTTAACTGAATGAAGGAAGACATAAAAATCGAATTTCGATGCCAAAGATAAATTACAAACAGACGGCAATAGCAGCTGCAGCAACACACAGAACCTACTACAGAAACCTGTAACTCCTGCAACTATACAGAAAAATATTTATAAAAGACTACTTAAAGACAAATTTTCATTTATATTACCTGTTAAGTTATTTCATGTATAAAGAATACATGCTTTTTGCCAAATACAATTAATATAAAGTATCCAATAAAATTATTTTGCATAAGTATCAGATAAACTGCTCTACTTTTTCTTAAATGATCTATCTTCATTCTAAACTTTTAGTTCACATAATTTATTTTTCTCACACAAAAGGAAACATTAAAATTTATTTTATTAGGTGGAAATCTGCAGTATTTTTGGCCACAAAGAGTTTCAGAAATATAACTAAACATCTCTTACAGTTTAGCTAAATGACTTCAAAATCATGCAACATACCCAATCCAACAGCCAAGGAATTGACACTACATTGCAAACCACCATATACTGCTGACTTGTTAAACAACACACTCCTAGAGAGAGAATATATATATATATAAAATATATATATATATATATATATATATATATATATATATTAGAGAAAATATATATATAACATTACAGGATAAGAATATCTTTGTTTTGTAGTATCTTTGTAAAATAATTACCTTGAACAGCCAAAAATAACTGAAGAACTTTAATGATATTTTCATACTGAACTACTGAAAACTCATGTTTAATGATCATCTTTATATGGTTAGTCACAATACTTATCAATTTTAAAATATTTTCATCTGATACAGTTTGCATCTCATTAGAAAGAAAAGCTTCTTTGTTGATTCTGAAACACAACACATATAGACTTTAGAATTATAGACTTTGCAACAACTTTCATGACACATAAATGAAAATTACTTAGTTTCATTAATTATTAAAGAAAACACACACTGATTGTTAGTTTCCAGAATACAAATGTCAGAAAACAAAAGCCATATTCTTTTTGAAGCTACTTATAAACATAAATTTTAGCTGATAAAATACAGCTTTTTTTATAATTAAACTTTCAAAAACAGCAAAAATGAAATAAAATTAAACAAGCAAAAAAGAAATACTGAATTTAGCTCGATAAAAGGGAAAAAGAAAAGAAAACTGAAATATGCATTAACCACAATATTATGCTAAATTAAAAGATGCTATTTTATCAAAAACCTGAAAACAAGTTAAAACAATTCTAATCAACCCCCCCCCAAACACACACACAATGAGTTTTCATTTACTAAAGTTTTTGTTCCTCTCTTCACATATCTTAAAACCCCACTTCCTTTTTTACACACAGACAACTGCTTAAGGTAAAAGTTTACAATTGGGTGCCCCTTGTTTATTGGCAATTCTTTATTGACACCAAGATCGGCGCCAGGAAGTCACAATTTCAAGATGGCCACTACACAAAACCAAAATAAGAAGTCGAAGAATTGCATAAGATCTGTGTCCATGTACACATCGATCTGTTTTTACTTAAAAAAAACATCCTAGAATTGCACAAACTAGGCATTGCGCACTGCCTTAAATAGTCCATGTACACATCAATCTATTTTCATTTAAATAAAATCGGGAAGCTAAAACAAAGTTAAAACTATCGTGGTAACCAGAAGTAAGTTTCATCGCCAAAATTTTTAAAAAAATGTCGCCAATCGAAGGGGCACCCAATTCTACACTAAAGCCCTACTTAATTCCAGTAAGCCTTTTAAAACATAATCTCAGGGAATATTAAAACTATATAAAAATACAGTTGTTGTGCCTGCACACGCATTTCATTATTAGCGTCTAAGCATGCGCCTTGAGCTCTTAGAGTTAGTGACATGAGATTGTGAGCTAAGAGCGTGTGAGAGAATTTTTGGCTTCGAGTGGCCATGAACGATGTAAATTAATGAGAATAAATGTGTGATATAATACAGTCCATTGTTCCCGATTTTATTATAGTGTAGTGCTAGTGCAAATCAACAGTCAAATACCAAAAATCCGCCGATCTGAAATCAGCCAACTCCTGAAATCCGCGTTGCCTCTCAAAATATAAACATTCAAGACACAATAACACGCCGAATAAATACCAATTCAGAAGACAAACAACAAAAATCAGCGTTATATTTACAAAATTTCCACAGGACTAGTTTCGATGGTTTTACCGAACCACCATCCTCAGCTTCAAAACCGCAAATGAACAAGATAGGAAAAAATGATTAGATAAGATAAGAAAGCCTGGACAAGAATAAGCAGTAGTCCTGTGGAAATTTTGTAAATATAACGCTGATTTTTGTTGTTTGTCTTCTGAATTAGTATAAACATTCAGTTTATAGCTTCCGGAAACCGCAACACTGAGTACGAAATATCGAAGAAAAAATACTTAATGAATAATGACATCATAGTTACCGAATAATAATGAGTCATAACAGAAATACCAAATTACTGACATCATGATTAAAGTGTTTTCCCCTCTAATCTGCATCGAGGTAAAAAAACAGACGATTCACTCAACTCTTCTTTCAAGTTCACGATTCACATTGTTGTATTTTCTGAGCTTTGTTATTTCACGAGATTATTTAGTGCTGCCTTTTTTTTAATCTGGATATTTTGTGGGTAAATTAAGAATATTTTAAATTTCAGCCCTTTTTAATACAATGACAGATAAGAAACGCACTCTTGATTTTACTGCTTGCAACGTTGAAAAATGTAAACACATTGCGTTGACGGTAATGCAAAAAATGCAAATTCTGCAAAAGATGAAGGCAGGTTCCACTCCTCAGTTTATAGCAGAATCGTATGAAATTGCGATATGATTGTGTATGATACATGGAAAAATAAAGAAAAGTTTTGAAATTTTACAACAACAGTCATTCTAACACCAGGATCCGAAACCGGAAATCTTTGCATGAGGCGAAATCGGCAAACCTGGATGCTGTGTACATATAATACAATGAATAATATAATCAATTTATATATGTAATAAAAATAATTTAATGCATATAATAAATTATTGCAATAATGTATGTAATAATTTTATTAAATGTATCTAATACGCCTTATTTATTTTGCACTTTGAGTCCGAATATTATGATTTATCTTTTCTCTCCTGAAATCCGCAAAATCCTAAAATCTGCATAACCTCTGGTCCCAAGCTTTGCGAATTTCTGGACTTCTACTGTAATTCATACATGATTTAATGCATTTCTAGTAATCTTCTATTTTTTCTCTTTTGGTAAAAGATAAGATATAAAGTATGTATAAATACAATTATCAAAAGCAGTAAACAGATTACATTAAAAAAAACTTACATAGATTTACCATAATTCACAGTTTCACAAAAACTTTGCATCAAGATTTGTAAACAAGAATATACCATTTTCATATTGATGCTCTGTAATTTAAAGTCATAATTTTATGTAATTAAATTTAATTTTAATTTAAGATATGTTACAAATTTAAAACATAGTACATACAGTCAGTCACAAATATATCAAAGTCATAATTTTATGTAATTAAATTTAATTTAAATTTAAGAAATGATACAAATTTAAAACACAGTATATACAGTCAATCAAAAAAATATTGAGCCATTTTAATCGTTATACACATTTTAGCCAATTTACAGATTTGTCAAAATATATTTACAGACATAAAACTTTTTAATATACTTTTAACGCAAATAAGTAAAGTAGATTAACAAAAAATTAACTTATAGCTTCAAAAACGGATTTATGTAAGTAAAAGTATGAGTCTTCTTTTGTGTTAAAATGTAATTTCTAGTACTTTCATAAAAATTTAAACTTAATCGCTTATCTTTTAGAATTTACAATAGCTTCATTTTTTCTCTCTTCTTTTTTTTAATTATTATTATTATTATTATTATTATTAATTCAGTGCTCCCAGAATATGTTTTAACGTTAACTGTGAATATAACCATTTACCTACAATTCTGTAATTGTGTTGATATTTTTTATTCAGTCTACAAATTTTCTATAACAGGGCTGCTCAACATACAGTCCACCAACACTATTAATATGGTGCTTCAAACTATGCTTCAGAATTTAAAAAAAAAAAAACCAAGCACTTAAAAACAAGAGTCACATAAAAAAATTAAATCTTTAAAAATAAAAGAAAGTCATACAGGACAGTATATGAAAGGATCTTCTAGAAAAACTATAATTAAATATGTAACAGTTTTGATGGCCAACCATAAAAATTTCCGAAATTTTTAGAGGTGTTTGTTTACTATAAAAAAAAGTTCTTTGTACTCAGAAATTTAAATTTCAGCTTCTAGTCATCAAATATATCACCTAGTTATCACATATAACTACTTAAAATTCAAAAATCAAATTAATATGCGAAACTGGAAAAGTGCTAATTCAGAAGTCAAATGACAAAAATCAGCGTTATATTTACCATCCTCAAATAAACCGCCATCCTCAAAATAAATGATTTGATGCAAAATAAATGATTGATGCAAAACCGCAAATCATTTGCGGTTTTGCAGCTGAAGATGGTGGTTCGGTAAAACCATCGAAACTAGTCCTGTGAAAATTTTGTAAATATAACGCTGATTTTTGTTGTTTGACTTCTGAATTAGTATTTTTCGGCGTGTTATTGTGTCTTACTGGAAAAGTGCTTAGTAGAAAACTAAATGATTAGACAAGAGAAAAAGGCAAGTATCTAAAAAATTCACACTTCCTAAAATAGCAAAGTGTCAACTATTCCATCCACTCAACACAGATTTCTATCTCAATGTTTGCAGTCTCAGTCTTTCTATCTTTGCACACTTAGCTTTCATTCAGAACTTGTCTTTTTTAACAGGAATTATCTTCATGGAAATGCCTACATCAGCTATATGCCATTAAGTTTCATATTGAGTATAGACACTTGCTTTATTATGAAAATAGACTACACCGTATATGGAGTCTCCAGGGAAAAATTTATTCTGAACACAGAGTCCCTAGGATAATAAATTTTTGCTATCGAGGATAATGAGGACAAATTGTATTTAACAAGAGAGCATCAGAGTTTTAAAAGAGCATAATATCAAGGCGATATATTTTAATAAAACAAGCTAGCAAATAAGAATACTTCATATGCCAAAACGGAATTGATCAAGTGAACTCTATAAAAAATATTATTGCAAAGCAAAATTATTTTCTTAAACTGGAAGCCAAAATTTTGAAGCAAGTATCAAGAAACATCCAAAGCAGACACTGTCAAATGGAAAATTTCAGTAAAATTGCTTGGCCATATTTAATCTGCTGCATGTTTTATTTAAAATAGCTAATAGAGAAATAAAATTTTTACATCAGATAGATACTAGAAGAGAAAGAGCACTGAAAATTCTCTAATTTAAAAAAATTATTCTGCTGAGTTTGCAGTTAAAAAATCTGATGTGTACACCACGATTTCCTTGTATGGAATATTAATTTCTACGGAATTTTCCTGCCTTTCATTTAAACATAATGAATTAACCGTTAGCAAATTTTGAATTAAATCTACTTCATGGATAGTGCATAAACCACAATAGAATAAGTAAATAGAATAGAAAACTCTTTAAAATTCACTATATTTATTTACCATAGCAACACTTCGGCCCTAGGTTCACTTAACAGCATTACATTTCATTCATTTTACAACTCAGAGTGCACAAAAAATTAGATCATCTGAAGAATCACCACAGGTTCTATTCAAATACTATAATAAATCTAAAACAATGCATAAAATAAATTAAACAAATAAATAAGAAACAGTTTTTTGCAGATCATTCAGTGTCACTTACCTAATGCACTACTAATTAATTCAGTTCTCACTTCGCGGCAAGGTAAAAATACATAAAGATTCAAAATATTTTCATTAAAATTTGAAAGATATAGAAAAACATAAAACACCAAGTACAGTTAAAGCAATTAAAAAAAACTTTTCTACAATTAAAATTACAGTTTCTACGGAAAAATCCAGCTAATAACTTAAATGATAATTCCAGAATAAATTAAGCATAATTTAATTCGCAATAATAACAGAAGACATTACTTTGCTGTTGGAAAGCTTAGTTTCTCTAAATTGGCGACAAATTCCTCAAGAAAATATTTTAGTGGAATTTAATAAAGTTGAGCAGCAAGCGTCAAAATTCGTAACAGAAAAGTGAAATGAAGGGTGCTGAATATCCTGTGAAGTTATAAAATTGAAAGCATTAGAAGAGGATGCTCATTTAGACATTTCTAAAAAGAAGTATGGGTTTTCTAAGAAGGAAGTATGGACTTTAAAGCAAGTATGCAAGTATGGGTTGGTGTAGAAGAATAATGAAATGGAATGGTTTGTCTCTACAATGGCAGATAAATCTTACGCAAAAACCTCCTGGCAACTTTAGTGAAAAATTGTTTTGCAGAGGTTTTTTTTTTTTTTTTCATTTTTGATGTCTGGTGCACTTTATTACATAGTTTATTAATAAACAATATTTACACCTACCAGACCAAATATGTTTTTTTAGACAACAGTTGCTCACTCTCTATGCTAAAGAGAAAGATGAAATCACAAACTTTTGTTTAGTTGGTAACAAAATATTTTTTAATAAATGAATCAAAATCAGTTTTATAATATCTATTGGGGGAACACATACATATGTACAAAAGATATTACATTGCTTCACATAATATTTTGTTTTGTTATATATTTTCACAAACTATAAGATCATAAGTACATTTTTTAGATCCACAAGGAAATAAAAAATATATTAATTTAAAAAACAAAACAACATAAAGCAGAGAAGTGCCAGTCACGGGGTTAATGCTAAATTTTCATTAGCAATAAAAATCTTAAAAAATAAATTTGAACAAAACTGCATGCTTTGAGAAAGTGCATCAAGAAAACTTCAATAATAATCTTCTGCAAAATATATGAAATAAAAATATAAAGCCTATCAAAAATTTATAAGCATATAGACTTAAAGTAAAGATAGCACATATTAATTCTATTTCTCATTCAATAGAAGTCAAAGCAACTTACTTTCCCAGAACATGATGAGTCAGAAGAGATGTATTTCATAAAAGCTTCATATAAAAATGACCAGAATTTTGAAACTTTTCCCATATTTTCAAACAAAAAAGATCTACACAAAATGAAAATAAACTGAACTGAAAGCATTGTCTTCAAAAAATTAGATTGTAATCAATATATATAACTTTAGCCTACTCATTACTCTGCTTCAGATATTTTTGATTTCACATTTTAAAAAGAATTGATTTAATTGTGAGGAATGCTACAAATTTAAGCTTTTGAAATTAATCAAACAGTGAAGCTTCAACCAAGTCACTGATTTCTGCACCAAAATTTGAATTTTTGTATTTACACTTCATTTTAAGATAAATTTTTTAAAATAGCAAAAGTCTAAACAAAATTGTAAACAATAAAAGAAATTTTATGCAGAATGTTATATATTTCTTTTTAATTTTATATAAAAACATCATTAAAAATAAAGATTTAAGAAGCAGCTAATCATTGCAACTTTTCACAATTTGAAGAAATTTTTTTTTTTTAAATTTACTTTTGGGTACCTTATTAAGAACTTATTTACACAAAGGAAATAATTCTAAGAATTAGAAAAATATGGATTAATATACAAGGTACATAAATAATGAAGTACATGTAAAATTTACTTTGGGGTGCCTTATTAAGTACTTATTTATATAGAGGAAATAATGCTAAGAATTAGAAACATATGGAATAATACACAAGGGTAATAAATAATGAAGTACAAGTACATAAAGATTATCATAACATCAAACAAGATTTCCAGAACAAATCCAAACAAATGGTGTACATAAAATGCACAGTTATATATAAAGTAGGAATATAAATAATTATGAGTATTTAAAAAATTATGAATAATCCCTTTCAACTTACGATTGTTCATTATAAATATCTACATCATTTGTTTTCACTGAATCATTTCTTTCCAATATTATTAAATAAACAGCTATTGGAACAATAACCTGGAATTACATAAAAGCATATTAACATATTTCTAGCAAATAATAAAAAAGAATAGAAAAAAGCAATTTTATAACATCTTGTATCATACTTCACAAAATTTCTGCATAATCCAATATTCTAATAAAAAAAATTAAACAAATTATGTCAGATGTATAAATTGTATGCCAATTTCAGTAATAGTTATCAAATTACTTAATACCTACCTACTTAAAAACCAAAGCTGATGCCATTTTAATATAAAATGCTTAACGTATATCAACAGAAAAATAAAGGAATTTCTTTAAAAGCAATGTCTGATTGTAATAATGTGCCTGTCTACCTTTCATTTGCCTACGTTTATGGTGAATAACCATAAACATAGGCAAATGAAAGATAGAAAAATTTCTGAAACAAAGTGTGTAACCAACTACAAACAGACTTAAGTTTGGAAATGAACTATAATCAATGCATTTTGTTCAATTAAAATTTCAGAAAAATTTATTTTCAACATAATAAATTTTGATAAATATGAAACTTTTTAGCAATTTAAAATGCAAATTTTAGTTATTAAATAAGGATTATATAATATGTCTAAATATGCAAAAATAAACTGAAATTTTTTACAAAATTCTTCTGTTTTATTTAAATTTTTAAAAAAAATTAATTTAATTACAAGTTTCTCATGCAATTTTAACAAAAGAACTATTAAAAGTTTGGTTGAAGTACAATAGTGACTGAAATATGAACTTCATTCAACATGATATCAAAGAATAATAAATAGCAATAGAAGATTTATAAATTTCCCTCTTTTTAAATACACACTTTAAATGTAATCTTAGCTTGAACCAAAACTGACGTAAAATAAATTAAATATAAATTTGATTCATAGATGTAAATTAAATAGGAAGAAGTTACATTCTCTGCTATGAATAAAATAAGATCAAACGGTTTCTTACTGTTCAGAATTGCTCTAAAAAATACATTATTTATTTCTATAGTGCTATCAATAATACTATCTGGAATATTAAATACACAATTATTAGAACAATTACCTGAAATATAATACATAAGAGTTTTAAAATCCTTTGTATATATTTACAATATAAGTAACAATTTTGAAAACGAGGAAAAAGGGGGAAATATATTCATGTTATCTTTTGTATATTTCAAAAGAAAGTTTTAAAATATTTAGATATAATTGGAAAATGGCTTCTCTTCCATATAGTTCTTATGTTAATAAAATTTGAAGCTTCTAAACTTGCAGCTAGAATAATAAATTTAACCTTACCCCCCCCCCAAAAAAAAGCAAACTTAAAAAATCAATATATAGCTTTTATTGATATATGCGATAAAAATATTGGTACTTATGTCTTATCACAACCATGTTAGTAGACAGTTTGGTTTATTTAATTACGACTCAGCACTCAAGTGCAGGGATACCTTCATGGATGACTCTCTAAGAAAAACTGGCTCATACACACGTTAAACATGAGTGAAACCATGAAAATACCCATACAGCCAGCCGTTCGTCAGGATTTCAACCCCAGACCGAACTACCAGTGTTCAGCAATTTTACCACTTGGCCGCTAGTGGGCCATCACCACAGCAGTAGTTGGCGAATTTTTCTAATGTGCCAAACTCTAGAAACCATATGCATAATCATTCTTCAGACAATCATGCACATAATCTTTCTTCCGACAACCATGCTTCAGTCAAGCAATGTCACCATTTTCCTACACGATCTTTTAATTCCAAATTCCAATGGTTTTTATAGCCAAATCATGATATTTTTTGCTTAAAATTGACAATTAAAATATACACTTCCGGAATTTGTCAACAAAGGAAGATATATTGCAGCAAAACTTTTGCAGGAATACAGTATTTTGCCACAAAATTGCTAAAGAGAACAATGATGAGATGCACTGGTAGCCAGAAAACAATGTCAAGTTTAACAGATTTCTATGTACATAAGAAAGAGCAACAGCAGAAAAATATAACAGAAGAATTTTGTAAAATATTTCAGTTTATTTTTGCATATTTAGACATATTATATAATCCTTATTTAATAACTAAAATTTGCATTTTAAATTGCTAAAATGTGTTTTCTTTTGATATGTTGATAATGTTTGCCAACTTAATGAAAAATATTGATAATTTGCGAATATTTTTCAAAAATGCCATGAAAATTGCAAACTTAATAAGATTTACCTTTTCATCTATAAAATATCACCAAAGTTGTTGCATTAATATGCAAGTATCAAAATATGTATGAATGATCAATGAAAAAAACATCTTCAGAAACAAAATTCTACAAATAGAAATGAAAAGGTAATTAACACATTGACTGCCATGGGGGGTCAACGGTGGCCGGCACTTGACTTGGCTATAGGACCGTAGAGGTCATCAGTAACACGACCGATAGTAAAAATACATAATTAGAGCAAATATCAACACTGATAAATTTTTAAATAATACCATTGTTACTATAATGGTTTGAAGAACAAATCATACAAAAATTTAAATAATAAATTGCAAAAATGGTTTCAGGGGGTCACCAGTGACTCCCACCACAAAAATGCATTAAACACAACTATACAACTCACCTTATCTTCTGTAGATAATATTTCGACATATTATACATTGCACAGTAAAAAAATTCATGTAGGCCCCATGGGCAATCCACATAAAATGCACGTGGCAGCAATGTGTTAAAAATACATAATTATATTCAGAACACAAAAGTTAACTATCCAGCAATCTGCTATAGCACTCAAATCAACTGTAACAGACGTATTTAAGTGTAATTGAACTATTTTATTCACGCCATGAGCTCATGAACTGTAACCGAACTATTTTATTTAAACGCCATCTCGTGGCGATATGAAAAAACGTCAGTCGACCTCTAGCCGCCATGATGATAGTTTACTATGTTATGTTATTCTCAATGTTTGATGTTCCATTTGGTATATGTTTCATTTTTATGTATATTTCTTTTGTTTGTAACCGTTCCTGTGTGCTCTGTTAATAAATCCGTTTAAAGCTAGCCGGCATTAGTGTTATTGAGGAACGGCTACATCACATTGGCGCCCAACTAAATTTGAATCCAAAATGGCGCAACAAAATGTTTAGAATTTCTGTTTGGCTTTAACAAGCTCTTACTCCCGAATTTAACTTTTAGTTGCTGGAGATCGGCTCAGTTTCTTTTCAGGTGTGGACTACTGGTCAAATATTCTGGAAACCAATTCTGGAATTAAAATTGTCATACCGTGCTGCTAGCACATCGAATCATCAACTGGACAATTTCAACGGAAAAGATAAGTTTCGTTTACATTATCGTTTAATCTGAGTTTAAAGTTCTTTTAAACTGATTATTTATTATAAGCTGCTTCTTAAAGCAAATGTAAATTCTTTACTGAAATCTCATTTATTGATACTACATAAGAGTATTAAACGAAAGCAAACGGCTTTCTGTTAACCAAACGTTATTTCTTGAATTGTAATTTGTTATTTTAAAATGTTAATGCGCATAGTAAATTAATTTGTGAATAATATTGTTTCACTGAATACATGTTTTGATGTTAAAGTTTGAATATATTCATGGACGTTGTTCATTAGAATTTACTAGTTTTGCTTCTGACATACAGCAGCAGATATTTTCCCCCCGCGGAAATGTTTAGACTAGCGATGATTTATGATGTGTTTACGTCAAATCTTTTATTATTTTTATTTCCTTTGAGTGCTGTTGTTCCTTATTAAATGTTTTATTCTACATAAAATAAAATATTGTATTTGTTAATTTATCTTTCGACGAACATTTTGAGAAAATGATTATAGTATAATACTTTAAGAAAATACGATTGTTTTCCTTTAATGAATGCATGTCTTGAAAATATTTCTTGAAGCGAAAGAAAATAATTATGAATAAAATCGAACGACTATTTAAATAAAGTAAAAGAGTTACTAAGTATGTGTTGCTTAATCAGCTTAATATTTTGTTAAGATTAAGATTTCGAAGAATTCAGCTTAAATATAAAAGCTTATGGTGAGACATTTATGTATGTTTTGTATATTTTGCTAAGTAGTAAACAATTTTTGAGCAATTTATTATATGTTATTTTCTTGATACAAGTTGAATTTATGAGGGCATTTTATGATATTTTTACGACTTCGAAATAATAAACTTTGTGAGTATTATTGTTTACATTTATAAATACTGTTTAATAGTGGTATATAAATGTACGAGTAACATTGTTTACATTCATACATGCTGTTTAATAGGGGTATATACATTTTACTTAAAGGTATAATTATTAATTCTAAAATACTGTATTGTGAATAAAATCGAAATAACAACAAATTCAACTTCATCTTTTCCCTCCCCCCTGACCTCTCATATAATTATGGCTTACCTTGCCAAAGCACGAAAAGAGGATTTAAAAACTCTCGCTGCAGAACTGGGTTTCACTGTAAACGACACTATGCGAGTAATAGATCTTAAAGATCTTATTGTCAATTCTGACACTTATGATGAGGCTTTTACCAGGAATCTTCTGGAAACTTTAATCGAAACTAGACAACAAAAACAACGTGAAAGCAACGATCTGGAGACACGTCAAAGAAAAGAACAAAAACTTTTATTAGAATTGGAACGTTTAAAATTAAACCTGGCAGCTGCTAGCTCAAACCCTAACTATGTCGCCTTTGCTTCAAATGCAGCTATTGAAACAAATATTCAACACCTAATCCCTAAATTTACAGGAACTTCTGACATTGCAACCTACCTGCAAATTTTTGAAAGACAATGTGAGAAAGTTAATATAAAACAAACATTTCGCAAATTATTTTAAGAGAACCAAAAGACAAATTAGAAGATTATTCTTACATCAAGAAGATTCTGCTACAAAGATTCAAATTAAATGCTGAATCATTTCGAATTAAACTTACTACACACCAAAAACACCCTGGGTCTTTATGGAAAGATTTTACTTACGAATTAAACAATTATCTCGAAGAGTGGCTTCATAGTCTCGATGTTACAGACTTTGAATCACTCAAAGACTTGGTCCTGACGGATCAGCTTAAAAGAAGAGTCAGTAGTGACGTTAAGGAGCATTTTATTGATACTTGGGGAAAAATAAAGAGTTCATCTGAATTAGTACAGAAATTGGATGATTATGAAGCTGTACGTGTTAAAAATACGAACTATAAAACTGAACTTCCTGGCAGGCGGAACTATTCTTACAAACCGACTAATCCATCCAAACACAAAGTAGAAAATCGAACAAGTGACATACAGGGAGCTCATAAAAACTTTTCAAATCGTGTTCAGCAACAAACAGAGGAAAAGCGACCTCCTTTAACATGCTATGGGTGCGGAAAAACTGTTTTTATCAAGTCTAAATGTCCAGACTGTAACCCCCCAAAGACTTCAAATTCATCAAATTTTGGCACTATCCAAATCCGATCCTGTTTATCTTCCACTCGGACTGCTGTATTTCCAATAAGTATTGGTGGTGTTTCCGGTACAGCTTTTGCCGACACTGGTGCTAGTCACTCAATTGCAAGTGAATCCCTCTATCATATTCTGCAGAAACAAGATGCAGTATTTGAAAAGACAACACTACAGGTGTCTTTCGCTGATGGTTTGGTATCTGAAAAAGAGGTACTTCGCACCGAACAAATCATTCTTCTCGAAGGCAGAGAGTTCAAAACTCCGCTCCTTGTATTGCCTGATGCCAAAAATAACTCGACTCTGTTAGGAATTCACTTTCTTCAAAAAGCTAAAATTGTTTTAAATCTTGCTGAAAATAAGTGGAACTTTTCTGATGAACCTCGAAGAAAATATAGCTTCGTGAAACCTCATCAATCCCAAGTACTGGAAGAAACCCCAGTTGTTGTAAACAACTGCCAACTACGAGAAAATGAAGGACAACAATTAACTACAGCCCAACGGCTTGCAACTGATGCATTGCTTAACAAATATCACACTGTCTTCAAAGTAGGGGGAGAAACCACTAATCAAAAGCCATCTGGCTTACTTCAAATTCCAGTCTATGCTCAACGTTTTGAAACCTTGTCAATTGACACCTTCCTGAAACACCGTCTGGTGAAAAATGGATTTTTATCGTGCAGGACTGTGCTACGAAGTGGACAGAACTATTTGCTTTAAAGGAAGCCACGGCCAGAGAATGTGCCACTATTCTTTTGGAGGAAGTTGCCCTTCGATTTGGGTTACCCAGGAAAATAATAAGTGATAATGGTACCCAGTTTACTAGTGCTGTTATGCAACAACTATGCTATATCCTGAACATTGATCAAAGTCTTACTCCCGTCTATCACCCACAATCTAACCCAGTTGAAAGGAAGAATAGAGATCTGAAACCACGTTTAGCAATACTTGTTGGTAACGACCATCAGTCATGGAAGGATAAACTGCCAGTAATAAGGTTTGCTTTGAATACAGTCAAATGTGATTCAACTGGACATTCTGCTACTTTTCTTCAATTTGCACGAGAGTTACGAACCTTAGATGATGTAAAGCATGATATAAAAGCCGTAATTGAGAGCGATAATTTTGTTCCCGAAATTACTCCATATTTGAAACGTTTTGCAAGAAATGTACAACAGGTACGAGAAAGAGTCGAAATGCATCAAGATAAGCAGAAACGATATGCTGACAAAAAACGAAGAGAAACACCGAAATTCGTTCCTGGAGATAAAGTTTGGGTCACCCTCCACCCAATCACCAAAGGTCCACTGAAGAAAACTGCTAAATTCATGCCCAAGAGAGATGGTCCTTATGTGATAGTGACTACAAGATCTCCAACCACTTATGATATTGCCGATCCTCATGAACCAGACAAAATTCTCGGCAAGTATCATGTTTCAGCCTTGAAACCATATCAAGATCGAAATAAGCAAAACTCAGCTCGTGTAATTCCAGTGGTTCCCTTAAAGAAAAGAGGACGCCCGAAACGTGTAATACCATCTGAATCTGCACCTGTTGCACAAGGTGCTGGTGACGCAAAATCTACTCCTCGTCAAACTGGAGCCCGTCCATCTGATTCTCCGCCCGCTGCACAAAGTAGACAAATGTCAGTTCCTGACTTCTTGCCGAGACGTCTACGAAGTCAGAGGGGGAGGATGTAACAGACCTATTTAAGTGTAATTGAACTATTTTATTCATGCCATGAGCTCATGAACTGTAACCGAACTATTTTATTTAAACGCCATCTCGTGGTGATATGAAAAAACGTCAGTCGACCTCCAGCCGCCATGATGATAGTTTACTATGTTATGTTATTCTCAATGTTTGATGTTCCATTTGGTATATGTTTCATTTTTATGTATATTTCTTTTGTTTGTAACCGTTCCTGTGTGCTCTGTTAATAAATCCGTTTAAAGCTAGCCAGCATTAGTGTCTATTGAGGAACGGCTACATCACACAACTGAATTTTTATAACAGTGCAAATGCAATCAGGTGTACAAACAGTAATATTACAAAAAAAAAAAAAAATACAAATAATGAATAAACTATACATATATTACGCAAAATTAAATTAAATAAATTACATCTGTATAATACAGTATAAAATCCGAGATTCAATAATCATCAAAACTTTTGCAATTCCAGATTCCAAAAAATTTCAGATTTTAGATCACCAGTTTAAATCTAGCATGACCTGTAGAGATGGCAACATTGTGACTTCACTTCTCATTTAGATTATATAAAATGTTAATTTCCCATATGGTTGCAATCAGCACTGGTGTCAAAATTTAGGGAGCAAAATTTTAGAATTTAGAGAAGCACTAAGCAGTAAAAATTAGACATGGCAAAATTTTTAGAGTTTAAGAGATGCACTGAGCAGTAGAATTTAGGGGGTAGCAAAATTTTAGAATTTAAGGAGGCAGTGGACAGCAAATTTAGGACCTACAGAAGTCACCAGACCCCAAAATGTTAGCACTAGCTCTGCCTCCTCTTTAGCACTAACTCTATTCCCCTACTCGAGTACCGATCACACTTTCAGTCCTTGAGTAGTTGTTTTGGAGAGTCACAACAACTACTCAAAGACAAAGTGTGATCCAAGCCAACACCAACACATCAGTCAATGACTGTTACTAGCCATAGTGAAACTCTCTAGCTAGCACGTATTTGAAAGTGACAAGAATGATCCACAATTAGTCCAAAGAAAAATCCCATTTACAGTACACTTGACTCCTTTTGTTGTTATTACATTCTCCATTCCCAGACTTTGTAAAGAGGAGATGTTAGCTCATTGTTTTTTCTTTATTTATTTATTTGGGGAAGGGCTGGTGGTGAGGAGGTCTAGATTTTAGATAATTCCAGATACTCAATGCACAGATTTCACACTTTGTACTGTATTTATTTAAATCTCAATAAGCAATATTCATGCTTTTTAATTATTAACAAAGAAAAACAATTCTTACAAAAGGCAGGATGAATGTACAAACTAGATTGTCTGACTTTTTCAGAGTAAACTCAAATCTTGTTTTTTTCCCAAAGTCTTTAATTGACAAAATTATTGTTATAAATTGGTGGAAATGGTTTAATGTCAGCTACGGGGCATGAATATATTTAATGAAGATTGATAATTGATCTCATAAGGCAAAAACAAACCCACAACATTTCTCCAGAACAGAAGCCTGAAATTTTTCCTTATCCCTTACTAAATCAAACATCATTATTTTATAATTGTTTGTAATTTTCTAATATTTCATATTCGCTCTTGGTACTTGTCAGTTTTACTTGCAATCAAACACCAAGTTACAACTAAAAAAAAATAATTTCACAATTTTTATTACTTGGTTTTAGTTATTAATTTGGGTTTGCTATACTGTTTGGAAATAAATACTGCCAAACTCGGCAATTAATCATTGTTCACTGGTAAAACTGACAAGTACCACTCGCTCTGATTTCATTGTCTTAATTATTTTCTTCATGTGAAATAATAAGTATCTTCATAAAACCTCTAATAAAAACTAAATTATGTGAACAATGCAAATATAGATGCAAAAAGGGGATAAAAGGGAGGGAAATTTGAATCTACATGAAATTCAAATAATGCAAACCTTTGAGTTTTCGTAGGTGGTTAGAAGTAGAAGCAAAGATTTCTTAAAAGTATCCAAAAGAGCACTAGAAAGAAAGTAGCCATTTTTGTATCCATGTTCCATAAAAACTATTATTGCGTTAGTTACTGCTAACTGAAATTTTTCCTCTGTTTTAAAAAATCGCTGTTTAAATACAACCTAAAAAGAAGGCATTAATGATCAAAATGCTATGCATATAAATAAATAATTATAGAAAAATATTTAGACTATTTTTGGAAAGAAACTTTCACAGAACACTTTCTAAATGAAATCAACTAGTTTTTAATTCATATAAGAAGAATATAATAAAAGTGTCTATGCAATTTACACCTTTCGCAAAAAATAATCAAAGCTGTAGCAAAATTACTGGTACTCAACAGTTTCACGCACTAGCAGACTATGCATTGAGAAATAATATTTAAGCTTATACTAAACATAAAGCTGAAAACTTTTTAATGCATTAGAAAACACAAACTTTATTCACAAAGCTCTAAAATGTATTTACAATTTTAAAAATTAAAACAATTTTATAAATCAATTGTAATTCTTAAAAAGGGATGAACTCATTTAGTGTTATGTTTATGAATTTTTAAAGCAAATCATTTAAAATTATAAAATACAAAGTAAGAATGATTCTTCCTTCAATATGTAAACATGTATATGTTAAATAATTCAATATGTATTAAAATCTGTTATCAAAATATATAAGCTTCTTAACAATTAGTAAAACTGACTTTTTGAAACAGAAAAAACATTTACATTTTTTTTATTATATAAAAAGGTTTTAAAAGTTTTTATCAAGTTTTATACGAGGGTTGGAACTTTAATAGTGGCAACTACTTATTTACAAGGAATACAAAAGTGATTCATGTCACCATGTTTTACAGTCCTTCAATATAGTCGCCAGCATTGTGTACAACCCGTTTCCAACAATGTGGAAGTCGCAGAATACCTGTAGCAGCGCCTGTTTTGTTGATAGTTTGAATGGACTGGTCTACTGCCGCAAGAATCTCAGAAACAGTTTGGAAGCAAGTGCCACGAAGTGGTTCCTTCATCTTAGGAATTAAGTCATAGTCACAAGGGCTTAGATCTGGGGAGTATGGTGGATGGTAAAGCACTTCTCAGCCCAATCACTTGAACAAATCAGTCACAGGTTGTGCTGCATGTGGCCGAGCATTGTTATGCAAAATGAGAGGAGCGTTCTGCAGAAAGTGTCGCCGTTTTTTTCTCAAAGCTGGTCGGAGATTGTGCTCCAAAAATGAGCAGTAATACTGCGCAGTGACGGTCTGCTGTGGGGGAACGGTATGCGTTAGGATGACACCATCACAGCCGTACATGAGAATCACCATAACTTTCACATTGCTGGGGTTCTGACGAAATTTCGAACGTCGTGGTGACCCGTGATGACACCATTCGTTTGATTGGCGTTTCAGTTCTGGCTGGTATGATCGGGCCCAAGTCTCATCCAGCGTAATGATACGGCATAAAAAAAGCATCTCCTTCGCGCTCATAGTGCTCCAGGTGGGTTCAGGCAGCATCATATCGTAGCCATTTCTGAATTTCCGTCAAGTGACGTGGAACCCATTGTGAAGCAATTTTTTTCATGGACAGGCATTCCTTCAGAATGTGCAGCACAGTCGTATGCGCTAATCCTGTTTGTCCGGCCAGCTGATGAATCGTTTGGCGGCGATCACTGTCCATTAGTGCGGCAACAGCTTGCACGTCTGCATCGCTGACACTCGGACGACCTGGCCGCAGCATGTCTGCCACATTTTGGCATCCTTCATTGAATACTTTCACCCATCTTGCTACAGTTCTGTAAGGCAATGCAGATTCCCCACAAGCCTCTTGAAGCCATTGATGACACTGTCGTGCTGTACGACCTCTGGCACATTCAATTTTTATCCAACATCGTTGTTCTTGTTTTGAAAACATCCTGACAACACTTATTTTAGACCGCGAGCTAATACAAGGATTCATTCTTCGCATCACTCCGCATGCGCGTGACATAGGCAGGACGAGTCTTTTTGCTGAGAGGTAAGGTAGGTATGTAGTTTACATGTGGTATACGCGATATTCTTTGGTTTTGTTGCATAGTGTTTTTTCAGCTGTGTTGCCGCTATTAAAGTTCCAACCCTCGTATATAAAATATACAAACATATACAAAGTAATATATAAATATATAAAGTAATACTGTAGAATCTCTCTGAACCGGAAACAACGACACCATATATATTATAATTCAATTCTTAAATGGTGTGAGGAAGAAAATGGCCTTTGTGCAGGAATTCTTAGTTAAAACATTTTCTAGGATAAATGTTTGATCTGATTTCCATTCCTTTGAATAATTTGATTACTTCTCATGAGTAAAAGTTAAGTACAGTCAAAAGTCGTTAATTCGGACCCCCATAATCCGGACCTCAAAGCTAAAAACTTTCTGCACATGCGCCACGTTGACACATGCGCATAGGCATTTATGCGTGCGCGTAAGACCTTTACGACTGCGCATATGTGTGTGCGCAAGTGCAGAATACGTTTTCGCGTGCTCGTTTAATATATAACGGACGGTATAAACTAAAATTATCTAATTATCTATTTCAGTTAATGTTCATGATTGCGTTGTTCCTTAATCTTCGAATTGGATGCAGCTTATTATTTTTTGCAGACTGTAAGAGCAATTTTATAAAAGTAAACTTGAACTTTCGATAATGTCAAATAGAATTTCCGATGCTGGAGCTCCCAAAGGATCTACAAAACGAAAGTATGTTTCGACGTCCGTCAAAAAAAAAAGTGGAATTGCTGCAAAAAATGGATAAAGACATGAAGAAGGTGACAGAGAGGTTAGTGAAAACGAAAAAATTTCGATTGACAAGTTAGTCGGTATTCTTGGCACAGCAATTACGGGACTTGAACAGCGGAACTTTGTAACTGAACAAGAAATTATGTCTGTTTATAGAATTAAAGAGAAAGTATTATCACATAAAATGAAGAAACTTAAACAACTTACATTGAAAGAAATGTTTAATGAAATAAACAAATAAATATTAAGCTTTTTTTTTTTTTTTTTTTTTTTTTTTTGTAAATTTTGATACCCTTTAGATCATAATTGTTCTTTATTTCATAAATTACGGTTTCATATTTTTAATTTTAGAATTTCTGCAAGCCATCTGACGAGATTTAAACTGATGATCTACAATCTGGAAAAATCGATAATCTGGAATCGCCGAAGTCCCGATGAGTCCGGATTAACGACTTTTGACTGTATAAGTATGTATGTTTTAATGCATATTTATCATTTTGTACTTTAAATAAAAAGTTTGAATATTGTTGCAAAATGCAGTGAGATATAGCTAAACTGCGGACTTAGGGTTGCCAGAAAATGGCAGGATTGGCAGATTTGGCATGAAATTGCCCATTTGGTGACAGAATGACAATATGTCATAGACAGAGCAAGAGTATTTTAGAATGCATTTTTAAGGGCTTTCTTGGGGATATTTTCAAAGGTAGGTTAAAGCTATATATACCCTACATGTATGTCTTGAGTTCAGAGATTAGCTTGAGAGCGACTGACCGAGTTGAGAGCTATACTGTAGTGCTTTGCTATGAAGCTGTCTTCACTGTTATAGCCTGAAGGCTATGCTGATTGTTTCAGAGTGTTTGTCATAAATTTTTGACAAATGTAAACATGTCTTTGGAACTGATCTGTGTAATAGTAATTACTGATGAATAAATTGTGTTTTGATTCTTCTTTAAATGTTATCATCAATTCAGCAGACATTCACCTGCAATTATTATCAGTTGAACCTAAAATAAGAAACTTGTGCCAAAAAATGCAATCACATATCATATTAAATATTTATATGCCTTATTATGTTATGTTTCAATGTAGGTCTACTGTGCACCACATGCATTCTAGTTGCACTACAGTTAGTAAAATTAAACTGAAATTGTTTCCTGTCATGAATAATAATAATAATAATTATGAAAGTTTTCAAATTTTATATTACGTCTAAAGGGTTGTTTTTTCTTTTTACATATACATTTTGAGAGCATTTGGGCTAAAAATAAAAACAGCATATCTTTAGAATTTTCGAAAGACAATCTCGCACACTGGAGTTAAAAATATTTTATTCTGTACAGTGTGTTGTCACTGATCACTTTGAAACTGTTGAGTTTCTTAATCAAAAATTCATTAAAATTTTAAAAATATGAAATGACAATAAAACAAATTCAAGATTTGGCTTCTAGATGCACATATTCAGGTGGACTACCTTATTCTTAATTTGATGGCTTTAGGTATCACTATTTTTTCAGAAAGTAGAAAGCATACATACGTCCATGCAAGATGCTTCATTATTTAATTTCTTTAAATATAACACAAGGTGATAATATTTGGTAGCAACCATTTGAAAAGTGATACAGTTGTTTACAGTGATTCGACGCAAAATGTCGTGGCTAGCACCCCTTTGGGATAATAATGAACAAGTTTTAAATGAATTTAATACAATAGTTAAATTAAAAGAACTGTGTTAATTATATGGACCTTTTTCATTTTGCTTTCACAAATAACTTTTTGTAATGCAAATGCTTTGTTTTATGAAATGTGAAATATCTTTTGTATGGCAATGTTTTGACAATATCAAAGATATTTGTAGTAGCTGAAAATAAAGTGAAATATTATGGTAAATTTGTTTCCTGTTTTAAGTTTAAAAAACAATTTCATTGCATGAATAATGTGCAGTTGCTTGGATATCTCTACATTTCTTTATTATGCAGCCATTCTCCCCCCCCCTTACACCACATTGCTGAGTTATAAAACAGAGTAAGCCTAAGGTGCTCTGCCCTGATATTGATTGTACTAAAGAGCTCCACAAATCAAAAAGTTTGGAAATAACTGGTTTGCATAGTATCAAACAATTTCTTTATTTTTTACTGTAAAATGTTTTTAGAAATTTTTTAAGTAAATTCTCAGAGATATTCTGGGGGTAGGAGATAAAAATAAGATGTCAGATTGAGTTATCTATTATGTCTTGGTATAGATGACACCATACCATACTGCACATCAGTTTCTATAAACTGATGTGAAAAGGTAAGCCAAAAGAAGCAGCAGAGGTCAAGTGACACTAAGATTATACTAGTAATAAAGGTCAAGTATAGTGACACTGTATTAGTCATGTTACATTTATCTGTAATGGTCTGATAAATGATGGTTTTTTACAACACTTTATTTGGTCCATCTTACTTTAAATTTTTAATTCATTGAAGATTTGTAAACAAAAGAAATACATTTAACTAAAAAAAGTTCAAGACATAATGTTAATCTTCTTAAGCATTATGAAAAATTGTACAACAGAAATTATAACCTACAATTGAATGCACAGTACGATAAACTGTACATTCAGCTGCCAAGAAGAAAATTTGCAGTAAATTAAAATCTTATGCTGTAGAACACTTTTTGTAAAAGAATCATTGCAGTATTTAGTCCAAAACCAAGAATTAATACTATCATGGCCAAGAACTGACATAATACTCTAATAAGTGGCTAAAAGAGTTACTACTAAAAATGAGTAACAAAAAATGAGCATTAAAATATACAAAAAAAATTTAAAAAAAAAAACGCATGATCATAACATACTAACAGTATACAAAATCACTTACTTCAATTAAATTGTTGAGAAATTTTCCCAGAGCAAAAGTATTTAATACATACTTTGTACAAAGCACATTTACATTTTCTGACATAATAACTAAAAATGAAGATGTGGCTTCTTCAACAAGCTCCATCTCTCTAAAAGAAGAGAGAAAATTGAAATGTAAAATTACATGAAAATATGGGTGCATTCTTTCATTTGTTACTCTTTTCCATAAATGCAAAAAGTAAAGTACTAGAATTTGCAAACTGTTTTTACTACTTTACAGCTTTCTTTTGGAGGAGAATTAAAATTGTGCATAGATAAAAGTAATTTAGGAATATAATACAAAAGATTCACATTCTTAAACATGAGATTACATAATATAGATTCTCAACTTCAAGCAAAAGAGAAAAGTCTTTTAGTCGTAAACTCAAAATAAAAAGTGCTAGAAAAGAAAATGGAAAAAATCAGGTTGTATTACATGAAACCCATACACTTTAAAAGGGTGTCTTTGTGGACAGTATTATAACCTTTAACTACTGTGACTTAAATTGTCGCATAACTACTGTGAGCGGTCTCTCAGACCGCTTCTGTTAAAAACAAAATAAGATATTGATTTATTTTTCTTATTTGAATAAATGTTATTTAATTTCATATATTTAACTTTTTCATGAAGATATAAAGCAATTTTTATACTTAAATCAGTTCATTAGAATAAAATATATACTATGATAATAATTCCTTCGCTTGTGTATCTGGATGGAAGAAGTAAATTTTTAAATTCAACTTTTTTATTTTACATTAAAATTTGCGATAAGAATGCTTTAATAAGAATATAGAAAATTAATTTTTATTTTAAAAATTATAATTCCAGCTGCATTTTATACATACTTTTCTACTGCATTGGAGACACACTGGTTCTTTGCATGCTATACATTTGTAAGCTGTTTTCCTTTGTTTTGCTTGGTGGACAAATATAGCACGTTCTTTTTTTATCTAATTTATTGTCTTCGATCGCGATGTTTCCTTCATCATCATTTATTCCGAAAACTCTTCTTATTGTAAGTTTGAGTTCTTTAGGCATAAAACTGATGAAGTTATCCTCCGTTTTACATGAGACTGCACTGAATTGCTAATGGAATCTTTTCGTTTCATTTTCGGAGACAATGGAATAAGACTGAAATAATATGAATACATTTATTGCATATCCAAGTTTCTGAAGAATATTGCCATAGGCCAACGTCGGGTTCGACGAGCAGTTGAATAGATTGAACGAAGAATAATATTGTGACTACGAGTTCGAACACCCTTGTTGGGCTCTTGAATAGACCCTTTGAATTCATTTTTTCCAATAAAAAAATCTCTTGTAGAAGGAGAACATGGATTTTCATTTTCATTGGCAGATATTTATGAATTTTTGTTGTGGTCGCTCTTAATAATTTCATCATGGGAACTTTCATCAGAGAACTGTAAATTAAACCAATTTCGAATTGTTTATTCAATTTGTCTTGAGTAAGATATATAGAATGTTTCCTGCACGCATTTGAAGCCATTTCAAGAATATTTATAAAAAAGCGAAATATAAAACAACAATGAAAAGTGAACTTTATCGGCCGAAATTTGAATCGTATCTGCTGTGATCGGTCCTACAGACCGCTGAGGAAGGGAAATTTTAAAAAATAAAAGAAGAAATAAAGCTAGCTAAATGCAACTTGGTGTATGACCTTGGGCAACTGGTTTAGGAAGGTACTAAGAATGGCAATAGCCATTAATTATTCTAAGGGGTGGAAGCATTTACTGGAAAATGTCATTCGGTCCAAAAGACCACACACACCAGTTAAAGGCTAACAAAAATGATTTCTATCCACTATGAACAATATATATATACACACATACATACAACTCATTAATTAAAAATCACATAACTCTCTGATATCAGTTAGTATTAGTTACTAAGTGCTAAGCATATAATCCTTTATAGTTATGTAATAAATATCTATATCAAACAGCACATAAAAGGGAGTCAACTTAACTACTGTGCTACATGTTAACATTCAGTTAAAATTATCACAAATGGATTGAATGTTTTCATCTATTTTTGAAATAAATTTCATTAAACTTGTTTTAATCCTTTTATTTACGATGCACATTAGTAGCTACTAAATAAAATAAAGGGTATACTTCATTTCAATTAGTTGGTAAGGAAAGTGATATATTTATTTCGTTAAATGAACATGGTCAAAGTATAGTTTAGGGTACCCCTTGGCGAAACTTGGCAATTTTTGGCAGTACATGGATACCGATTTTGTGCAATTCTTTGACTCGTTATTTTGGCTTGCGAAGCAGCGATTTTTGCACCAAACATCACCACTACACAAAGCCAAAATAACAAGACAAACAATTGCACAAGCTCGGTATCCATGTACACATCGATTTATTTTCACTTAAAAAAAAAAAACCCCAAATTGCACAAAAATGGGATTTCGCACTCCTTTGACTTAACCATGTACACATCAACCTAGTTTCACTTTAAAAAAAATCCCCGAATTGCACAAAAATGGCATTGCGCACTCTTTTAACTTTATACATATGTCAACCTATTTTCACTTAAAAAAAAATCCCAGAATTGCACAAACTTGCATTGCACACTTCCTTTACTTTGTCCATGTACACAACGATATATTTTCACTTAAAAAGTCAAAGGAGCACCAAATTCTAAAATATAGGCAAACAAAAAATACATAGTCTCAATAAAATAAATTTTAAACCAAACAATAAAATATCATAAAAAAGGAAAAACATGTTATACATTTAAGCGCTACCAAAAGCAAATATTCACTTACCATGATTCTCGAGTTCGCTTCGTACACCCAGAGCCCCATAAAAATCAAAATATCAATCATACTCAAATGACTTTTTTCAAACCAGGTACTCTTTCTGCTCGAACACTTCACATAGTGACCATCTAAACTTTTCTTCCTACAAACCCATCTAAACGGTTTTTACGCTCGACTAGACGCATATCCTTCCTACATACAGGACACTTATAATGACTACTAAATAAACTTTCATTTACACACCAGTCAATTAAAGCTCTTTTCCCCTTTCGCTCCAAACGGTACAGAAAATTCAAATTAATCTTACTACATTCGGCCATTCTACAGTCTAAAGAATCAAACCATCACACACCACAAAAACACTTACAAAACATCCCATGATTCAAAATTTCCCAGAATCATGCACCCAATTATGTCACAATAATGTTTCCATAACATTCAACTACTCAGGCTACCATAAATGAAACAAAAACTTGGCGATAAATCAAAGAACAACTTCGCCATAATACAAGGGGTACCTTAAAGTCTACTCTACCCACGAACAGCAACAGTAAATAAGTACCTGACTCAAATAAATAAATTACAATATTAAATCTAAATTTAGGAATATAAAAATAATAATTTGAAAGTTTAAAAATTTACAAATATTTTGATGAGACTTGAGAGCAAAAGTACATAAATTGTTTGTAGAACTTAGAATATTTGCAATGGCATACTTAATATTACAATATATCTGGTTGTGGCGAAAGTTTTTTGCAAAAAAACATTCTCAATAAAGTTAGAATAAAAAAAAAAAAAAAAAAACATGAAAGCAGTATCTTTAGTGTGGATAGTAATCACCCTCCAAATCTATGATTTCCTGCCAATGTTTTGGTAGTTTTTCAAAGCCTTCGGCCCAGAAGCTTGATGACTGCGAATCCAAAATCAGATCAATCTCATTTTGGTCGTCCTGTGCCGAATGGAAGATGGCACCAGCAAGATGTAGCTGCAAGTGTGGAAAAAGGTAGAAGTCTGAAGGAGCGATGTCGGTACTTTACCATGAGTGTGGTAAAGATCCCATTTGAATCCGTATGGAGTCCAGCGGGGGAATGCAGACACATGTGGTCTTGCACTGTCTTGATGGGAAAATTACCTTTTTGTGCCAAACTCAGTTCAACATTCTTCCTTCATAGCAGTGTCAACATGGACTAGCATCTAGCTGTACACCTTACTGTTAAGGGTTTTACCTTTTCCCAGATAATCTTTGTGGATAATACCACAGAAATCCCACCAGATACAAAGCATGATCTTTTGCAATGCAGCCAATGCGCTCAGTGTGTGCAGACCAACCCCTTTTTCAGCCTGTGTTGTTGAAGTAAATCCACGTGTCATCACCAATGACAATTCGGTCCAGAATTTTGCCTTGCATTGATATTTGAGCAGATTAGTGCAGGACCGAACACATTTGTCCTTACTTGATGCATAGAACAACTAATGGACATGGCACTAATGTCTAACTCTTTAACAAAGCTTTCAAGTAGTTGCATGCTGATCTTCCAAAAGTTCTCACAGGCGGGCCTCATCAATATCAGTAGGCCGGCCAGAGTGCTCTGCTTCTTGAATGTCATAGTTCTAGTTTTTGAACTTTCAGGAACAAACCTTCACAGGGTCATATCATACACTTTAGTACTTAAAGCTGTACACAGGATTTGGTGACATTCTGCAGCTGACTTTTTGCAACAGAACTGGAAGTAAATGATGGTTCTAATCTGGTTGCGTGATAGTTCCATTTCACTTAATGATATTTTTTTACAAATTTCACAACACAGTGTTCTAAAAAGAAAGTATCTTTCTTTCAAATACCAAAAATCGGTTCAAAAACTATGATTAAATACACAAATGCAAACTGTTTGTGCAGATGTTATGGTGAAAAAATCGTCATGACACCAATATGTTATAGAGAAAATTCATGGTACCAATAATGTTAAGGTTTCCTAAAGTCTGGTACCTAAAAGGTTTCCTACTCTGTTGACATAACACTTAAAATTTTTCAACTACAGTAACATACTAACATCAATAAGCCCTGTACATTTGCGTTGTGTTTTCGGATTAACCCTGAAATCAATTTGAGACTGAAACGGGTGAAAATCATTGAGCACACACACAAAAAGAAATAAATAAACATTGACTGATCTAGAAAAGTGAGCCTATTTATTAAAATTTTTAAGAGTTACTTAGTCCAGTAATTTGTAAGCAATTAATATTCAATCAGTACTGTTAACATATTGATTATTACACAGTGCAGAATTAACTTAGTAAGCAAATCATATTCAAGCTGAACTGTAAAATATTGCTTCAACAAAATGCATACCTCTACAGAGTAATATTACTTCTATCTTAGACTCAATAATATCAAACTATTATTGCTATTACCTTCAGATAAATATGATCAGATAAAACTTTGGATAAATTAACAATACCCTCCCCGGGGAGAAAAAAAAAGAATAATTAACAAGTTATACATTCCAAAAAAAACATTTCACACAGAGTAATCAATACCAATGTAATTCTGGTTATTGCACATAGTAACTTTCTATTTTCAAAAGAATGATTTAACCGGGTAATATGTTAATTAAAATCAGCTATTACATCCTACAAGCAATTTAACTCAGAATAATCAATACCAATGTAATTCAGGTTACTGCACATAGTAACTTTCTATTTTCAGAAGAATGATTTAACCGGGTAATATGTTAATTAAAATCAGCTATTACATCCTACAAGCAATTTAACTCAGAATAATCAATACCAATGTAATTCAGGTTATTGCACATAGTAACTTTCTATTTTCAGAAGAATGATTTAACCGGGTAATATGTTAATTAAAATCAGGCTATTACATCCTACAAGCAATTTAATCCCTAAGAGGAGCAAAGAAGCTCAACTAATGACACCTTTACCAATCAATCTTCACCAAGAAAGAAATTCACAAGTTCAATTAAATAATTTAATGAAGAATAAATTTCCTTAACCAATCTGACTAATTTACATTCACAGTTTCAATTAACTAATTTAAATAATGATATTTCCTTGGCCAAACTAATAATTTACTTTATGGACAACAAAATGATTTCATTAGAATTAGGTTAGTTTACTCAACTACAAAATTTTTAATTCAACTAATTAAGTTATTTCAATCACTATTAACTATTTTAGTCGTTAGAATTACTTATTAGAAATGTCTAGTAAACTTTACTATAAGAATTGCCTATTATAATTTTTTTTTTTTTTTTTTTAAATATCCGACCAACAAATAAAAGAAAACAAATAAAGTCCGGCAATTTCCATTGATTTAAGAAGCACTACGGAGGTTCTCTTTGATGTCCAATCCAATATTGAAGTTAGCATTTTTGTCGAAGCGACACCGGAACTAGCGATGCAGAAGACTCTTGATGGCGGCAGTTAATTCTTAAGATTATAACGATGCAGATGAAAACTCTATTCATGGAGGAGAGACTGAAATTTCTTCTTAATGCCACTAGAACTAGGCATCACTAGCGATGCAGAAGACTCTTGATGGCGGCAATTAATTCTTAAAGATTTGGAATATCGATGTAGATGAAAACTCTATTCATGGAGGAGAGACTGAAATTTCTTCTTAACGGCACTAGAACTAGGCATCACTCTTCTCAGCATTTTTCTATTGTAATTATCTTTAAGTAACTTACATATTAAGGCACGGCAATTAGGAGCCTATAATTTAGTCGAGGTCATAATGCGTGCAACTAAGTCCCTCGTTCAAAACTCCAGGGCAAGAAGCCCATAGATCCAAAGGCGGAAAAATGCATTTTCCGAAATGAATTCAGCAGTCAACGAGACAGCGTCCGATGGTAAGTAGAAAGTGCAAAAAAGTGTAAAAAGTGAGCTCGTCCCCTAAAACAACCCGTTAAAAGGGAGAGCGCCGGACTGCCAAGTTGGCGCAACCCATTTTTCGCCGAAAGTTGAAATAGTTGCAACCACAGCATACCCTCATGTTATCAAACTCGCCAAAACCACTATTTTGAAACCTCAACGGAAAATCTATGTCGCCAAACCCTCGCCAAATAACCACCACCTGCGACCGGGGGAGATTAGGAATTTCAACAACCCTGCAAGGGTCCCAACGAAAGAACGCTGAAAACTCGCAAAAAGTGACTTTTCAACCGGAAAGAAGGCATTTCATCCCCCTTTAACTAAATCACAAGCGAAACGAAGAAAATCTACTAATTAAAGCTCATAACTGAAATGCAATTAAAGTTAGAAAAATGAAAGTTATGCCAAATTAAAGAGCTAATTTTTCTGCAACTAATGATATTAAATACTAAGAAAACAAATTAATTTTTGACATGAAAAACTGAGTTTATTACGTAGAAACAAAAATACTTATCTATTGTTTGCGTGTACAAGATTGAAGACGCAGTTCGCGTAAACTCGGAAAGCCAAAATATATTACACTAGAATTAATAGGCCCAAAAAGAATATAACCAAACTTGTGTAGCTCAAATTTTGAATAATTACAACTTAAAATTTTGATTTTTATGAATCACTTAATTAAATTAAATTCGCTACACAACATAGACGATATTTGTGGAGGTGGGAAACTTTCATTAAAAGTCGATATCATTTTGCTTGTCATGGCTGTCAGAATTACAAATCATAACTAATATATTTCCATTAAATTATTCAGAAAATATTTTAGCTATACTTAAGGTGCTTTTTATATGCATAGACACTGATCAACTAATATGGTTCTTATACATGCTTTCACTAATAACAAGTCAAGATGTTTTTCAGAAGATCAAAGTATTTTAAGTGTATTAAATACACAAATGCAAACTGTTTGTGCAGACGATATTTGTGGAGGTGGGAAACTTTCATTAAAAGTCGATATCATTTTGCTTGTCATGGCTGTCAGAATTACAAATCATAACTAATATATTTCCATTAAATTATTCAGAAAATATTTTAGCTATACTTAAGGTGCTTTTTATATGCATAGACACTGATCAACTAATATGGTTCTTATACATGCTTTCACTAATAACAAGTCAAGATGTTTTTCAGAAGATCAAAGTATTTTAAGTGTATTAAATATAAACTTCATGAAAAAGTTAAATTTCACAATTAATTCCAAAACGATTAGCATAAAAACATTACAAAACAACATATACGATTTTTAAAAATAAGCATTTTTTATGTAAACTTTTGCTAAAACCCAATACATATAGTTAAAAATACAACCTTTAATATTTATTGTAGAATTATTATGTGTGAGAAGCACACTACACTTCAACTTTTTTCTGGTAGGAGTTCCGGTTCTGTGGATTATTTGTTTTGCATTTGGATTACTTGTTTTGCATATGGTGGAGATCCCCAATGGGTAATTATCTACAGACATTGCAGAGTCATATTTAGTGTTTCAAGCAGCTCTTTCCCACTTGCAGCTGTTCTAAATCATACTCTAAATCACTCACAGGAGCATTTGAAAAGTCTCGCATTAAACTGAGTTATCTTATGTGAATAACTGTTGCAAGTGTTCACTCTGTTGCTGACTTGGACTTTCCAAAAAGAATTTGAGAAAATTCTAAAAGCAGCTAAATTTGGATTTACATGGATGGATAAATAATTACCTTCCTGAGATAGTTGATAGAAACTGAAAAGAACGATGAACCAATTACTGAAAATTCTGTCTAAAGTGTACCAATTGTTTGATCCCATAGGTTTCACTTGACCAGCAACATTAATTCCTAAATTTCTCCTACAAGAATGCTCGAAGTTGGGGATCTTATGGATTTTAAATTATTGAAGGGTATAATTAAAAGATTTAAAAAGTGGAAGATCAGTTACTCGAACTGAAAATCCTTCAAGTACCTCGCAGACTGCCTGATTTAGATCTCAGCGAATTCAACATAACATTGCATACATTTTGTTTCTAAATCTCGATATGCGACTTGTATTTTACTTAGAGCAGAAAAGGAGAGAACATTAACTTGTTAATAAATTAATACATCTATAGTATTACAAAGATTGCTCATTTGAAAGCTTTATCGATTTCAAGAATGGAAATGCTCATATGCTTTACTGGGGCTCAATCAGTCAGTCTACTAGTCTGATTCTATGAATGTACTGTATTGGATCTAAAGAGACCACTGACAAACTTTTGTATCTAACTATTTAAATGAAATTAGAACTCTAGCAGAATCCAGTGCATAGAAGTTTGTTCCCAGAATTCTAAATACTCTAGACATACCTTTCACAAGGTTGCTAGATAGAAGTCCAGCTAAAGAAACAAAGGCACATAGGAGCTCTAGAGATTCCAGAGAAAAGTGGACAGATTATGAACTGTCACCCAAGGAGGATGTGGTAAATGTGGAAAAGAAGAAACTATAGAGTCGTACCTGAATCACAGAAATGATGAAAATTATACCACATATCTTCCTACTACAGAATAATCAAGTTACTATCTGGATATATTGATTTTATAGAATTTCTAAAACACTTAATAAGAAATTTAGAGAATTATCCGCTGAGGAACTTATAGAAGCTGAATTTATAGTTTTGAAAAAAGTTCAAGAATGCTACACAGTGGGAAAACTGAGCATTTAAAATCATCGTCAACATTTAAACACATAAATGGAATTTTGAAAATTAAAACAAAACTCGTTTAGAGAGATGACAATGAAAATTTTAAAGTTCTGATTGTTCTACCATCTGATCCTCATGCCTAATTTTATTTAAACATCAAGAGAATGGGCACTGTGGAGTACAGTTGTTAATGGTGGCTTTGAAAGAAAATTATTAGATATAGAAAAGCAGATGAACTATAAGAACAATAATCAAAACTTGTACTGTTTGTCAAAGATGTCAGAGTTAAGCCCCCTGAAATTCAGTAGGAATTCTTCCTAAAGACCACAAAAATAAATGACTGCATTTCTGAAATTATAGCAGTGGATGCGGCAGGTCCATTATACTGAAAGAAAGCATGAAAGTATGGATTTTGATTTTAATCTGTGCAGTTTATAGAGCAGTACATTTAGAACTTCTGACTTCTCTATCAACAGTTAATTTCTTATTGGTACTTAGGAGATTCATAGCTCATCGAGATCACCCTTGAATAATATATTCAGATAATACAATTAACTTTAACGAAACAAAATATTTATTGAAAAATAACATACAATAACAATCTAAAAATGGCATACAAACAATATTTAAAAAAAATATATACAATAACAATCTAAAAGATTTAAAACATGTTTTTAAATCTTCCTAAAATCTTAAATGTGTTTAAAGATTTTAAATATGTTGTTAAACAACATCTGTTTTTACTATTATTGGAAATTCATTCTTCTCGCGGCTCCGTGGTGTGGTGGATTTGGAGAGAGGTTAATTGGTCTTCTAAAAAGAATTCTGAAAAAGGTTTTAGGACAAGTATTTTGAAACTATCGAGAGATGGAAACTGTTTTCAGTGAGAGTCAACGAAATGCAACTAATACTCTAACCTATGTCAGTGAAGATCCAGAGGACAAACCCATTAACAACTGATTTATTTTTGAAAAATAAAAATGAACTAAGTAGTACAAATTATTTTAATCAGATAAAAACTGTTAAGAAGGGCTTGAAAAATGATTAATTTACAGAAGAAATCTGATGACAGATCTTCGAATCACGTTTTAAAACGAATACTTGAGGCAACTGCACCAGAGAACAACAGCTGAAAACAGAATTTGTGTTTTTAGGAATATTATCAATCTAGTGAATATTATCAAAACATAGTGGCTAGAGCTGTCAAAATTAAAACTAATTAGGGTTTATGACTAGACACATCAAAAGTCTGAGTTCTCTAGAATAGATGGTGAGATCCATATATCCAGCAAGGAGAATGTTAAGGGCTGTTCCCACTGGAGTTTATCTGAGGTAACGGAGTCAGTTCCATGTGTCGACTAGCTTCGCTATGCCTGCAGTTCAGATTTTTCAACTTGCTGCCCTATGGGAAAAATCTGGTTTTGGAGGTGGGTCAGCTATGTCAGCTGTTTCTGTCAGCTCAGATAAACCCCAGTGGGAACAGCCCTTTACAGTAATAAAGAACCTCCTGAAAGCCAAGGCAGTCCTGATTACCACACTATCACAATTACAACTGCATGTGTTGTTCAACCTCCCTCAAGATAATGGATAAGAGGTGCTGAGTGGTTTAATGGTTTAATATTCCCACAACTGAAAAAGATGAGCATTAAAAACTACTGCAGAATTATGCGCAGGAAGCATGCTACACAACTTTCGCCTGGCAGGAGTTTCAAGTTTTTAGACTTTTGAAATACGAGGAGAGAGAAAGGAATGTTTGCTTGAAGGGGATGCAGATAAATATATACTCAGTGTTAAGGCTAATTTTGTAACTTGTTATTAATGTTATGTTTAATATATTTAGCATTCAACAATATACGGCCTCTTTATTCTTTGGATTACTAGTTCCGCATTCCAATTATACATTTAAGATGAATAGTTACCCCAGGAAGAAAATGTAAGCTAAATTTTGACATTTCTATAATAAAGAGGGTCTGTCTCTGACGAAATAAAAAATTAAGAAGCTAATCTTTCAACAAATATATAAATCATTCTCTTTGATAAAAAATTAATATAATATTATATAATGAGTAAGTTAAAATTATTACTAACATTGGAACTGGATCCTCTATGGTACAACAAAATGTTATCATTGCTTGAAGGCAGCTTAATATGTAATTTACTTGACACATAGAAAATACCAGTCTGTTATATTTTATTAAAGTTGTCACAGCAATCAGTGATTCCTGTAAAAAAAAAGTTTTAAAAAATTGCTTTTTATAAAAAAATTAAGACAAAAATTTACTTCTAAATTATTTTATATTTCTTAAAAATTCACATAGAAAAGAAAAACAGAAACCTACTTACAGTTTAACTATTTAAATCAAGCAATAAAATTTTTAGGCAATAACAGATTATAATTATTATTAAGTTTATAAAAATAACTACTATATATATCCAACTCACCTTTTTTAGTACTATATCTCCCAGTTCTATCTGTACACAATATATCTTGCACAAATTGTTACACTGATCTGGGAGGAACTGTGTAATGTCACTTGTTAACTTTCCCATGATAGAACTATAAAATGAATTTTAATAAAAGTAAGAAAAATGTAGTTACATTTAAATAATTACTGCTAACACAACACAGACGTTTTTGCCAGTGACATACCACTCAAACTTCATTGCACAAAACAACTTTACAAATCAGTCAATTTAAACAACAAAAATAGGCAATATTTTAATATTCATTTATTACTGATTTCAATAAGAGATTGGGTGTATTTTGAGACAGAATGATCTGTACCTTTAGGAACTATTAAATCTATATAAATTCTCTAATGTTAATTCTAATTCTTCATATAGCTAAGCAATGTTGAAATGTTTATATGTGAAAAACAAAAGAAGGATTAAATAGAGTAATATATTATGAGGCTACTGTAGAACTATCAACACAAGAAGTAAGCATTAGTGCAAATTTATAAAAACCATTTCACAACTTAAACAGAATGCTGGTTTTCACTTTAAACACAATGAGCACGAGTTTGTTTACATCATGCATCTTTAACTGAGTAAACCAGGAGAAAAATAAGATCAGGATCTCAAAAACGCTTGACATTCTTGACATACAAGAGACTCTTGAGATAAATGATTGGAATTAAGCTTTTTAATTTTTAAAAAAAGATATTTTTTTTAATGTGGAGGGCATCAAATTAAGGAAATTTAAGTCACCAGTTTAAATTTTCTGCATAATTTTGAAGAAAACATAAAAGGATGCTAAAGATAGTGATAGTGACTAACAATGAAAAAATAATTAATTTGTATTTTTCTTTTTATATTTCATTTATGATTTAATATGATAATTCAGAGCTCTGTTAGTTATCAGATGTATGTTAAACCACACCAACAAAGGAAGTTAATAAGAGAAGAAATCCTTTAGCTTAACACTACAGGTAAATTCTATTAAATCAATCACATTTTTTCAGCAAATAGGAAACTGCATACCTTCTCTATAATCTCCAAATTATTTTATTAATTATTTTCTGTTCATTAGACACATGCAAAACTTACAATTATTATATGGGGTTCTTGTAGCTACAGAAATTCCTTTTCTTTTGAATGAAGCATAAGCAAAAATATAAAGGTGAAAAAGGGAGTATGATCCTTAAAGCAAAACCACCACTCCAAGGAAAAAAAAAAACTTTAGATAAGACTATAAACTTTTATCAAAAATCATTATTTTTATTTTTCATAACAGAGCTTATAGAATGTATTTTAAAACACAAGCACAAAAGATTAATAAAAGTGTGACTCTTTTATTTCAGAAATGGTTAAAGCCTGCTTTTCAAAGTCGATTAAAAATTCTTAATTTTTCAAAGTCAAATTATTAAAATAGAGTTCTTATTGGTACAACTTAAAATGCACCAAAAAAGAAAATTACAGAGGATTAAAGTTTTTTAATAATATTTTTGATGTGTTTGCACTAAAATAAAATGGGATAATTATTAAATAAAAATAAAAAATTGTAAATCCTGTTTAAAATTAAGATAATTTTTTAATTTTATGATAAAGTCATTAATAACTTAAGTTTGACTACTGCAAAAATCTTTGTACCAGGGAAAGCAGCCACAGAAATACAATTCATATTTTTTTCGCTTGAAATATAAATGATTATTAAGATTGTCTAAAAAGATTTAAAGATTCCCAGAATTATGTAGTTCCTAAATGTGTTCAAAACATCAAATCTACAAATGAAAATCATTATTTAAATCACACAATTTTTTTAACTAAAGGGATGGACATTATATTATCAGAGAAAATAAACTGCTTTCAAAATACCTAATTTAATAATAATTATCAGGCTATTAGCCTTACTCTAAAAGAATGAATACCTGATGTAAAAAATTAGGAAGAAACAAATCACAAAAGACCTCCAAATAATAGCATATTTAAGTGAAAAGCCTTACAGGCACGCCCAGAACTTTCATACAAAAAAGAAAAACAAGAAACTTTACCTTAGATTCCTCCCTCACAAGTTCTCGCTTGTTTTATTAAAATGCCAGGAATACTAGATTTTTTTTTAAAGGTGTGAACTTGCTGAAAATCTTGACGAGTCAAATTTCCTTATTTCCCTCACCCTCTTTTTGCCTGTCCTTTCAATTTCTACTCAAAATTGGCAATGTTAAAAAACTCCATATTTTTAGAGGTTGTCGGAAAAGTTACCACATGGATAACTGGCTTGTGGTAGCCAAGCATTCATAACAATGTTGCTTTCTGATCATTCAAATGTCAGCTCTTCCTATCATTGTGAATTAGAATTCAGAGCACTGAATTGTTTCACTCACTAACAAGGAACGTGAACAATGTTTAGACCACTGTAAGACAAACTCATGATACCCAACTATCACAGAACTCAAAATACCACAGGATATGATGAATTCGTAAAGAAATATTTTATTAAAATTACTTTAAATGCACTATTTTCAATGGGTAATACAATTAATTACTTTATCAAACACAGAATCAAGCTCTTTTACCCTAATTTTCCAATCTCGACGGCAAGCAGTTTGCAGTTGTACTCTACAGGAATTATCTCCATTTTTTAAAATATTTAATATCCAAATGGGATAAAGCATTGCCAGTGACATATAACTCCAATGATACAATAAATTCCAATAAGATAATATTTAAAACTCCAATAACATAACAGTTGCTACATGTATAACTAGTCTGAATGTACCAAATAAAAAGTATTTACTTATGTTTTCTTCCCACACAGAGGAAAATAGAATACAGTACAAAGTTTGTAATTCGGACGCCCATTATCCGGAATGATCTATAATCTGGACCTCAAAGCCACAAACTTTTTTTTTGTATGCTTTACCCATGCGCATAATGCGTTTAAGCATGCGAGTTAATGCGCGTTTATACAGGCACGTTATTGCACATTGGGAGGATGTGTCTCCAGATACGTTAAAAAATGCTTGGCATAATTTATGGCCAGCTACCATATTTCATGGTGAGGATGATGAAGATGATTGCCGCAAATTTGAAGGTTTTCGGACATCGCAAACTAGAGGTGAAATTTTCCAGTCATTGGATTTTGTAAAGAAATGTAGAGAAGCGGTAATAAATAAAGAAGATATAACAGAAGTTTTTCATTGCGACGACAATGCCTCAATCATCAATCAATTAACGGACGGCGAAATCTGTAGTATGGTTCTAGATCCATAAAATACTGCTTCCGATATTGAAGAAAGTGACAGAGAGGTTATTGAAAACAAAAAAATTTCGATTGACAAGTTAGTCGGTATTTTCGACACAGCAATTACAGGACTTGAACAGTGGAACTTTGTAACTGAACAAGAAATTATGTCTGTTTATAGAATTAAAGACAAAGTATTAGCACAAAACAAGAAGCAACTTAAACAACTCACATTGAAAGAAATGTTTAATAATGTAAACAAATAAATATTAAGCTTTTTTTTGTAAATTTTGATACCCTTTAGATCCTAATTGCTCTTTAGTTCATAAATTACGGTTTAATATTTTTAACTGTATAATTTCTGCATGCCATCTTACCAAATTTAAATTGATGATCTATAATCTGGAAAAACCCCTAATTCGGAATCATCGAAGTTCTGACAAGTCCGTATTACGGACTTTGTACTGTAATTTTTTTTTTTTTTTGGGTTGTTGTTGTTGCTGTTGTTTGTTTGTTACTGTATTGAAACACATACCTGAAAATTTCCTACCATGTAAAGACTTTTTTGTCAGTCAACATTTACAGGAATGCTTGTAAATATATATGTGCATTAAAAAAGAATATATTATATAAAACACTGAAGTACTTTATGGAAACAATTTTGATAATTAATTTTTATGCATAAAGAGCACATTTCTTGTAGCCATTTGCTTCTGCCTGATAGCCTTGATTATTGGACATACCTCTGGATTGAATTTTCCACGACAATAAACTATTTCTTAGCACTACCAAATAAATTTCATGCTATTTCTATTGGGTCATTTTCCAAAGTCTAACAAACTGAAAACACAAAAGGTCTACAGAAGTAGTGTCACTTGATTTTGCAAGTATTTCCTTTAATTGGATATATTTTATTCCTGTTTCTGATCATTTCTTTGCTAAATAGATGGCAAATGACTTAGCTGTATCATTAGGGACTTTGTCTATATGTAGCTCAATTTTATTGATGGCCTTTCCATATAAGGCTGGAATTCTTCAAAAATTGGTTCTAAAATATTCTGAAAAGGTACAATGAATTAGTTTTAGCCTTACTTAAGATTTTTTCAGTTTTAATTCAGCACTGTAACAAAAACCTGCAACTACCATGAATCTATCAGAAACTTTTTTGTAGCTTGATGAAGCTATTTAGTATAGTTATTTTTATCAGTCGAGCAACACATAATTTATCTTTTTTTATTATAGTAACTTAAATATACTCATGTCTCATCGAATGTAACCACAAATTTCCATTTATCAGCAGCTACCTTTTTGTCATATAATTTTCTACAATTTGTGTTTGCTTTTGCAATATGTTTTGGCAAAACCAGATAAACTTTAGATTTAAATATCTTTTTTAATTAAAAATTTTTATGAATGACTTTACATACAGTGCCAGAAGACATTCTCAATTTCAATACAACGGATCTTTGAGTCAGTGGATTTTCATTAAGGATTGTCTGGACATTTTTTCATTTTTACCTTCAAATGGGCATTTTTCCTCTTTCAAATTTAATATATTAAAAATATATTTTCTTGAAATGCTACAACATCCATTTTTACATCACTTTAATAGTTTAACGATACAAATAATTTTTCTTGGAAAGTGCACTTATGTAATCGTCAAGCTATCTATTGATTTTAAGAGCCATTTCTAAAATAAATATCTCACTCTACACTGCAATCATGACAACACAATAGCAAACAGTTATAAAAAGTTTTAAAATGATAATAAGGAAATTTAAATAGAAAATCATTTACATAAAGTGAGAACAACCTTCTGTATATAATAGTCTGCTGGAACATCTATCTACAGAGATGAAGTCAAATACAGGGGGAAAAATTGCACACTTTCAGATGTATGCTGGAAGATTTCGTAATGTAATGTAAATGATTTTGATTTGCTTTTTTAACATTAAAAATTTCAACACAAAAGCATTCATTGTGCTCTTAACTCTGAAATTGGCAAAGAAGTCTATGCAGTTACAGAATCTGTGAATCTTTAAAAATTCCCTCACACGACTTCATACACTGGCAAATTCAAACCACTGGCAGTCTTTTGCTTCTCCATCCCTGCAAATTTTTGTCATTCTTGCAGGAGTATCTTCTAGGCTTTCCAACTGGATTAAAAAAAAAAAAAAACAACTGAACTTATGATCTAACACTAATTTTACAACTGGTAGTTTAGAAAAAAATCCCCTGATTTGATTTCATCATTGCTTTTGTCAAGAAATTTGTTTTTCAAGTACATGAATTTTTTTCTATTTGTATGCGATGCCTTAAAAAAGCTCTTCATGAAGTCTTAATTCATGAAGTCTTAATTAACTTAGTTAGCAATGCTTGTTTTCACAAATGTTTTGTACTCTTAATAATTTTCTGCCCCTCCAGTTCAACAAAGAAAATAGTAATATTTTGCATAGTCTAGTTGAATGTCTATTGAAAATAACAATTATTTTTAAATTATCACAAATATTTCACTTATATGTTTAATGTTAAGAATCTTTTGCAGCAGAATTTTAAAATTTTATTGGTTTCTTTCACAACGACAATGAAAGATAAAAGAAATGTTGTAAATTTTTCTCTGTTAATACTTTTTAGAGGAGTGGGTATTAATAGACTGGAAACTGCAAATAAACCGTAAGAGCACAAAAACATAAAAATGCCTCATAAATAGAAATAAAAGCATTTCTCAAAATTTGACCTTCAGTATGTTTACAGATATATCTTAAAATCAGACATCATTTGAAAATTCCCTTACCATAAATTTACCTGCATATCTAAAATCAGCATACATAAATATATATTAAAGATAGTTATAGATAAACAGATATATAGATAGATAGAAAACAAACCTAATTTATTACTTCCTTGTACAAGGTAAAGGAAGTATAGTATTCACGAAAAACTCAAAATATTTCAATGAAAATATCCAATTTGACTGCTACTGAATGCAACTTAATAATGTTTTTGTGTGACATCTGTACGTAAGGACAGAATAAATGACTTTTTCCTAAAACGAATTATAAAACTGAATTAAAATGGATTCAAAAGAGATTTTTCGTGCCATCTGTACGTACATACATATCTCACACAACTCAAAAATGAGTAGAGCGTAGACTCAGAATGTTAAAATTTTGTAAAGTTTGTAGTTGCGCACCTCCCTTTTTGGTTGCAATCAGCCACACCAAAACTATATAAATAAAGATGTAAAATATAAAAAATACGATGGCTTTGCTCTATGCAAACAGGCAATCTCTAAGCAATTTTCTGCAATTTCAGGATCTTTTGCCTTCGTGCCATTTTTTGTCAGATTGCTTTTCTTTTCCTGCTGCTTAAAAACTTTACTGCCGCTCTTCCCGTCTTTCTTTCTTTGAATAGAATGATGCAGAAAACTTAATCCTAAGTTAATCCTAAGTCTGAATTACTATCGTGTATGTAATCTTGAAGAATCTAAAAGAATAATGATTTGCCATTTGAATTCAATAAAGATGTGGAATCAAAACAGCTAAATTCTTCTGTGTCATCATTTCATGCCAAGCTTCATGTGAGTGCCTAACTGACAAAATATTATACCGGGTGGCCATAATTAAACTGACAGTGCTCACAGTGTTCTGTAGCGCGATCTATTTGCGAGAATGACGCCACATTTTGTAGGAAGATTAAACAAGACGGGGGACAAAGGATTCTGCGAAAAAACAAATTAGTTCCAAAAGTCACTGCTAGGGAAATATTTGGCGCTGTGTAATAGAAAGTAAGAGTGTTAACAAATGCAAAACAATACGGAAATTACTTTTTATTTTGCATTCAAATGAGGTTCAATGTGGCTGCCGTTGTTGTGGACCACATATAGCATTCTGTGCACAGTATGCACAACAGTAGAATGTAACATGTCTGCAGGAATCTCCCGTACAGTCCGTGATATGTTATCCTTCAACGTAGCCAGGTCCTGAACCACTCCTTGATAGACCTTGGACTTAAGGTAACCCCATAGTCAGAAGTCGCATGGGGTAAGATCAGGCGACCGAGGTGGCCATGCAGTTGGAAAGTAGCGGCTAATGACTCTTTCTGTTGTGAATTTCTGTCGTAGCATCTGTTGCACCCATACAGCAACGTCTGAAGGGGCTCCATCTTGCACGAAAATGATTTCCCCCAGGCATTGTCTTTGCTGAAGTGCCGGAATGACAAAGATGTTCAACATGTGGCGATATTTCTCTCCGGTAACAGAACAGGTTTCCGGTCCTGTCGGGGTAATGTTCTCATAGAAGAATGGACCTACGATAAATTCTGCTGTGAACCCACATCAAACAGTTATCTTTGGTGAATGTAAGGGAATTGCTGTGACTGCATGTGGTGGTTTGTCATTCCAAATTCGGCAGTTCTGGGTATTCACAGTTCCATTCAGGTAAAAGTGGGCCTCGTCTCCCCATAAGATTTTCCACGGCCAAGCATCATCCACCTCCATTCTGGCAAGAAAGGTGAGAGCAAGAAAAGTCAATCGCTTATCATGGTCGGGGTACAGTAATTCCTGTACATGGCTGATCTTGTATGGATAGAAGTTGATAATCTTTCGTAAGATTTTTCATACTGTACTGTAAGGTATATCCATATTCCGAGCTACTCCACGAGCGCTAGAGGTGGAAGCAATATTGTCTGGTCCTCTGTCGACAATTGCCGTGGCAACTGCTTCGATTGTATCCTGTGGTACAGGTTTTCGTCTCAGCCTGACTGAACCTTCAGAGAACCTGTTTTCTCAAACGTTGCAACCATTGCTTTTAGCCCATTAACTGACACAGGACCGTTACCTATACGCATTTTTTTGTTCGTTCTAAAAGCACGAAGAGCGGCTGACGCGTTGCACTGGTTGAGGTAAACGAATTTGACCAGGAATGCACGCTCGACTAAAGAAGGAGACATTGCATATAAACTTTCAATTCGATTGATTCGAAACCTAACTTATTGCCTTTTAAAACCCAAGCAGCTGACACTGTGCGAATGCATGTAACGTGAAATTTGAATTAAGAACTTCTTCTTCTGCTCAGTGTACGTGATATTGCAGATCACGAGACTTCATGTTTATGTAGATTTTATGCTTTTTTTTAAAAGTGTTGCCATATTGCACTTGAACTAAATCAGAAAACGTGCATAATAAAAGGTAATTTTATTCCGTATTAATTTACATTTGTTAACACTCTATTTTCTATTACACAACGCCAAATGTTCCCCTAGTGGTGACCTTTGGAACTAACTTGTTTTTTCGCAGAATCCTTCGTCCCCCCTCTTGTTTAATCTTAATACAAAATGTGGCATCATTCTCGCAAATAGATCGAACTACAGAACACTGTGAGCACTGTCAGTTTAATTACAGCCACCCGGTATATATATATATATATATATATCCACTCTGTTACTTGGTTCAGTGAGCTCAGTTCTTTTATTCTTATATGTTGGTAAACTGTGACTTTTTGCTTTAAAAATGATTGAATTATGTTGCTTTGATCTTCCGGTCATGGTTTTTATGCCTTTAGTTAATCTGCATGCAATAGTTGTAGAATTACCATCAATTTAAAAGTTGTTTAAGAGTGGCTAAGCCTAATTTTTTTACCACAGCAGCCATATTTGTTTACATCTGAAACATTAATTAATACATAGTGAATTAATTCTTTCTGTACCTTCAGTGACTTTTTGACACGTGGGACCAAAAGGAAATTTTTAATTTCATGCACCAAAAAAATTTGCCTTCTCGTACGCTGACCGAATTGCTTCTTTTTGCGTAGAAACTTTAATTGTAGAAATTGTTTTTTTGTTTAATTGTTTTAACTGTATTTGGCGTTTTACATTTTTCTATCTTTCAATTTTTAATGAAGATATTTTAAGTTTTTATGTATTTTTGCCTTGTGGCAAAGTAAGAACTGAATTAATTGAATGAGAAATATATCTCACATGAAATTCAAGGAAATAAGTTTAAGTCAAATGCAGGAAAAAATGTGCATAATTTAATATTACATACAAGGAAATCATGTGGTGTCATCAGCTTTTTATGTAATAAAATCAGTGATATCATATCATTTATCATTTATTAATGGTAATGCGATGAAATTCATTAACATGATTAATGTTACAGCATGAAATATCTGATTGCACTCAAATACCATCATAAATATGCCATTACTATTTTTTATTTTTTATTTATTTATTTATTTTTATTTTTTTTTTTTTTTTTTTTCCATAAACAGTTTTGTTTAGTAAATTTATACTTACGTTACTTTCTCCTGCAGTGTTTCACATTCCATAGGACTAGAAAACTGTATTTCAATAACAGTAAGATCCAATTCCTGAATTGCAAGGATTATCACATAAAACATTAATATATCATTACCTAAGGAACATTAACTTTTACATGATTAAATTTTAGGTTTACATTATGAACCTTAAAAATATCAATAAAAGAAATTGGGTACTTGTCTTCTGTAGCAACCTTGACAAGAGAGTGCATTTGGCATATTTCTGTATTGGCAAGAAAGAAATGGTTATCGATCTGCTCATGTGTAAGAAACAGTCACTAATCTGCACATGTGTGAGAAAGTTACCAATATGCATATGTGCAAGAAACAAACAGTTAACGATCTGTTTAGTAACTGCATTATGTTAAGATTGTTTTCATTGTAAACTCCTCTATTTTCAGGCTTTCATCTGTGGAGAAAAAGCTATATGTGATGTTTGGGGCATTAGTAGCAGCAATTTGCTGAATTGCGACCACCAGAAAGAGTCTGTAAGAAATAAAATTGCTGTTATGTTTATACATATGAATATATTTTAATGAAATGCTAACAAAATTGTATTAAATAAAATTTATCGGTGTGTTTAATAATAAAATAAAATTTTCTGATATGTTTATATAAGTTATTTTAAATGAATTGCTTAAATAATTGTATTATTAACAGTACAAAAAAGTCTCTCCATTTGACAAAAAATAGCACCACCAGTAAGTTATGGTTTAAACGCCCTCATGTAAAATGTCATATCGTAAGGCCGGACATATGCTAACAACATAACTTTAAATATTAACAATTTTGTATGAGCATCATATATTTTTTCATGCGAAAATGTTGAGTTTTGAGGCAAATGAGCCTCATTTACAGGAATGTTTGCTTTACTTCTTTAACTTGGAGAAATCTGCAGCTGAGGCACACCAGTTGCTTGTGGAAGCAAATGGTGAAGCTAAGTTAAGTAAGGCTGCCTTAAGTTAAAGAAGTTTTCATGAGTGGTTTCAAAAGTTTAAGAATGGTGAATTTGATATCAAAGAGAAAGAATGTATGGAGTTGAAGGCTGAAAGTGTATGAAGACATGGAAGCATTATTCGATGAAGATTCGTGCCAAATGTAGTAGAACTTGCACTAACATTAGGAATGACTCAACTAGCAATTTCACACCATTTAAAATCATTGGGCAAGGAAATTGGTTTCCATATGAATTGAAACCCAGAAACTTTCAACAGGATTTTTTTTTACATATGAAATGCTGCTTGCCAAGCAAAAACAAAAGGATTTTTTTGCATTGCATAGTCATTGGTGATGAAACATGGATCCACTAACGATAAAGAAAAGAAATCATGGGTACCACCTGGCCATGCTTCAACATCAACAACAAAGTTGAATACTCATGAAAAAAAAAAAAAATGCTGTGGGATCCACTTGGTGTCATGTATTACGAGTTGCTGAAACTAAACAAAACCATTACTGGAACTCTCTCTACCATACACAACTGATGAGAATGAGCTGAGTACACAAAGAAAAATGTGCCTACTACTACTCCAGACATGACAAAATTATTCTACAGCCTGATAACGCTCATTCACATTTTGTGGCACCGATTGAAACCTACTCGGAAACACTCAGTTGAGAAGTTTCCCTCTCTCGCTGTATTCACCAGGAATTGCTCCTTCTGATTAGTACTTGTTTTGATTGATGACACATGGTCTGTCTGAGCAGTGCTTTACATCATATGAAGATACTAAAAATTGGGTTGATTTGTGGATGTCCTTGAAAGGTGAAGTGTTCTTCCAATGTGGTATCCATATACTGTCAAAAAGATGGTTTTCACAATAAATGCCCAATTTTTGATAAGTGGCAGAGACTTATTTGTACGCTCGATACCTACAATAACTAATGCATATATATTCCAATAATTAGTAAAAGTTTTATTGTATTATGTTGTTGTTTTAACTGCACACAAAACAGCATTAAGTACAAATTTATATTAAATACCTTTGCTACATATATATTAACTTGTGTTGTATACATATTTGAATTAATTGCCTATTTATCATTTACGGTAGTCAGATTTTTACATGGATGTTCATACCATTTGGCAAAAAATCTCACTTTCTTAGGTCCATATTTGTTTCTCTCACCAAAGCTGCTACAGAAGATAAATATCAGAAATTGTTATATTGCATACTATATTAAAAAAAGTCTACGGAATTTTTTGGGGAAAATTACCTCATTAGTTATAACTTTTTCTCTTTGAAAGTAATTTTTTATAGCAAAAGTAACATCATCATTTTCAGTAAACTGGTCGACAAACCCATTCAGTTCTATAAGAATAAAGGACAATCAATTTTTCAACAAAATTCAAAAGGTACTTTCTGATTATCCACATTTTATAGAAAAAATTTCATGAGGCAATGCACTGTCACCAAAATATGCAGACCATAACCCTACTAATATGCATTCATGTGGCAATCCAGATATGTGGGGCTGTGTAGGAGCAGCGCAGGACACTAATGTTTCTTTTGCATTGACAATTATAAATGTTTGTTTCTCTTGCACTGTATTCTTTATTTTGTAAGAAAAATGGGACTGTGGAGTTTGCCAATTGATGCAAAAGAAAGTGTTCCATTTCTTCAGATTTCTGATGGCATTTTGCCCAAAGTTATGAATGCAAAAATTCGCATTCCATGAAGTTATGCATCCTAAATGATCAAATCTTATGAATCAAATTTTGTGCACTGATGCCAAATTTGGGAAATTCTCTGATGCTTTTTTAAGCAAAAACAGATCACTGAGTGCATGGGGAAAATGATAGTTTGCACAGTACCAAGCTGCACATAATGCTGATATCTGCAATTCGCTGATGTTTTTTTAAACTGAAACAGATTGCTGTGTATACGAGAACAACATAAAAAGGGTAAGTGTTTTATTATACATATTTCTTGAATTTTTAATTTCATTGATTAGTTGCTGTTTTATGTAATTCTTAGTGTGCTACCATTTTTAAAATGGTTGCTGCTTTTCGCATTTTAGCTTGGTGAAAAATTAGTTATTGGTTTTTCACGAAGGAGGCACAGATAATCAGAAATTACCAAAAAATAATATAATGACTGAATATATTGTAATAAAAATTATATTTGAGATAAGCCACACTTATTTTTTTTTAAGAAATAGCAAAAAAATTTTGAAATTTATTATGAAAACAAATTATTTTTTTATTTGTTATGTACAAGATTTATCATTAATTAAAAAAAATATTAGGTAGCATTATGCTTTTCAGAAGAATGGCACTGAAACTAAGCTGTTAGAAATATTTCATCCTTTTACGAGAGTTAAAATTCTCAATTGAATCAAACTAATAATCTTTTTACATTCCTTCATTTCATTTCAAAATTTTTAGATGTAATTTATGATGGCAATGAGTACATCAAATTGAAACTCAGTATGCCAAATTGTAACTAATTATTTCTTGTATCAGTATAAATGTTCTGTTTCAGCTAAGTAGGTATTTTGGGGGGAGGGCATCTAAAATACAGAGCATCAATCTGGAATGAAGAAACATCTTTCGCATGCTCTTCTGTGTGCATTTAACAAAGGTTCCATAGATGTCTATATAGTACTGTAGAGTTCTTTAGCAAATTTATGCTGCATATGAAGAACATCCTACTGCTGAAAGAACAGCTTAAAAATAGTTTAAAAGGGCAATAATTAAAAAATTCCTGGGATTCTCAGAGTTTTCTAAATTTGATGATAGCTCAACATCTACAGTCAACTAATGCAATTCCATGCAGCAACTTCCCAGCTGCTCCTCCACAGCTAAACGGAAGTGACCAGAAATTATACAAATATTTTCTGTTTGCTGTTGCTAATGCATGATATCATTACTAAGCATGATACAAATTGAAATCTCCCATATCTGACAATATTACACAAACATTGAATAACTGAACCAATTATCAGTTGTTACATTATATGCAAAATTTTAGAAGCCAAATTATTTATTTATAAGACTTTATTCTTCCAGCAATTATCTATTGGCACCACATAAACATGGCCTTAACCTGACCAATGATTATCAGGTGCTTTCGCATATACTGGATTTGGGAAGCTAATCAATATTAGCTAGCTTCATGTTAACATGACCACTCGGCAGCAATAAGTTCAATTATTGATTTATAATTTCTTTCAACAAATTATTCTAATTTGAATACTAGGAATAAAAATGCAAACAGAGCTGACAGCAGGCAATAAAATCTGCACAAGTAATGCTAGCACGTGGGAAGAGTTTTAACATCATCGGAGCCAGTAAAAGTGCTAACACTAGTCAAAAGAGATGGCAGGCAAAGTTTTACTCTACAAAGTGATTTTCTATTATAGAATTACCCTATACAAAAACAAAAGTAACAGCATATATTTATTACATATATAATTATAAGAGTTCTAATATCTTAAGTCATTGCTTGATAGTCTCTCTAATAAAATTAAAATTGGAAAATTCTTTAAAAAAGAGGTTATATTGTTTTACTTCTCATCTGCTGTTAAATTTTAAATCAAGCATTTTCTATAAAGTGTAACTTCTGACAACCAGCATTTAAATTTTTTTACTTAAAAAGGAATAAATTAACCTCAGTATAAGGAATAAAGTTTGAAAATAATTTAAAATTTTAATAAAAGAATTTCAGAAAAGTCACTTTGCTAAATTTCACATGAATTTTCAAGTTTATAAATTTTTGTCAATTATGCAGTAATTTTGATTAATGCCCAACTAATGAAATTTATTTTCAAAGCCATACTGAAATTATAATAAAACTAAGTTGTATCCCAGGCAGCACGTCTCCAAAAATATACGTATAATTTTGGTGAAATACGAGTATGGTATTTTTTGCATGTTACTTTTACGAAATTTATACGAATGAAAAAGGCTGACGTTACTGTTGACTCTTGATCGTTATTTTCCACACGTTATTTTTACGAAAATTATACGAATCCAAATGTACCGAAAAAAAACTAACGGCATAATGGTATATTTTATTCGTCACTTTTATGCATATTATACGAATACGAATGTTCTGAAAGAAACTACTGCCTTTATGGTATATTTCATTCGTCACTTTTATGGATATTTACGAAGTCTAAAAAGATTGAAAATGAAGTTTATTAATTCAAAATATTTAGTATATTTCTGGCATTTCGTTTTCCTTTTCCACGAATATGAAAACGGGGCATTCATATATGAGGCTAAAATTTTTCTATGAATTTTAACATGTGAGCTAAATCTTTACATGCATTTTTGCAAAAAATTATATTTTCTTAATTTAAAGATCTTCAAAATAACTTATTTATTTTTTTATATCAAATTTGTTACTTTTATTCATATCAACACTTACATTAATTTACACAATTTAATTTCTTTTATGAAAATCCTATTACCCATTTAACTGGAATAAGCTGTGTATTAAATTTGTGTACTTGCTGAGTTTGGTTCAATACTCGCCTTATTTTATTTAGCAAATGTGGGCAATTAAATTGGAATAAGACTAGCAAATATTTCATGTCGAGGAATAGAATAATTTTAGGGAAATTATAAAAATTTAGGGAAATTATAAAAAAAAAATGCAAAATATTAGGGTATTTTTTCGTTTCGCTGGCGCAAATCTTGCCAAGCAGACTTTATTGGCGACAACACACAGTATACACATAAAAAATGTTAACAAATGTTAGTTCTAAGAAATTTTTATTTTAAAGGCATAAACATTTTAATATCGTTTAAAATTTTGTAAAATGATAATAAATAAAGACAATAAATTTGTAGAAAGACATTAATTTGTATTTGTAAAAAGAGATTAATTTAAGAATTTACTGTGCTTTCATGGTACAACATTCTGATTCGCCGTTTCATATCACTTGACCTCAAGTGATCTCATCTCATGTTAAACTATGCTAATTCTCTCAGTAATTATCTACATTAATTTCAAGTTAAATCTTAATTTGGAATACAAGTTTAAATGCAAAAATTATTTCGTTTTGTATGAATAGCTTACTCAAATTATGTAAAACCGCAGTGCTTTACTTCACTAGTGCATTCTCATTAAAATTGATGAATTTAACCCTTGATTTTGCCTTTTCTATATTTTCGGGTGAGCGTGTGATTGCATCCTAATTGATTTAATTACTGCGAATGGCCTTAGGACATAAAATTGAACTATCTGGTAAACATTCTATGTAATTGTACCCCAGTATTGAAAGAAACATTCAGTCTGATAGAAATAGCTGCAACTTGTTTTGAAAATGAAACGTAAACGGTTACCAGCGAGGATATTCCGTTTGGCATCGGTCGTATCATTTTGGACGACTTTATCGCTTGTACCGGCAAAATGGAAAAGTACCAATATTGGTTTGACAAAGATAAGGTGTAATTGAATTTAATAAGTTGGAAATACTGTCTGTCTTTCCATGAGTTAAAAATAATTTCAAATAAAATTTCTCTTTTCAGTTTTTCATGTTATTTGTTTAATGTTATTGTAATCTGATTTATCATATTTAGTCACATATTCCATCCCTCTTTGCATTATAGTATATAATTCAAAGGACTTATCAGTTTCAGCAATATTTTTTTTTTACCAGTATACATTTTTTTACCATAAGTCTGTTTCTAAATCATATCCTGAAAAATTAAGGAGTAAAGTACACAAAGAAGGAAAATATGCAAGTAAATAATGGCATTTAGTCTTGTTTATGTGTCTAATATTTGTACTAGATTGTAAAAGTTATAAAACTCTATTAGCTTTTATTCTTTTTTAAATTGAGATGCTTCTTTGCACCCAAATGGTTAAAAGCCTTCCAGAACTGGTACTTTGATCTAACTTCTATTCCTAATAAATAATCCAGCTGCATACAGTTTACTCAATTTCTGCATTGTGTAAGGTCAAGAGTATTAGCTTTTTTTAAATATATCTTTTACAACTATTCCATCAGGTAGATTTCTTTCATATTTTGCCTCAATTGAGTCATCGTGCTAATTAAGAATTTATTAAAGTTAATATGTTAAGTTTTTGTGCATATAATTCATTTTAAGTATAGAAGGATTATGTTTTGGGTATCTAATTCAGAAATTTTTGGGCTGTTTTCAGAAGATTTATTAATGATTTATACCATATTAATATTGGTAAAAAAATTCTGTGGCTTTTATATGAAAGTATATATTTTAAAATAGTTGCATAATATGGTAGAGGTAAAAAGCTTCATGTGGATCATAAATTAATATTACATGGGAATTTTTCATTTATTTAATAAAGAAAATATTCAAGCCACAATTAACTTTTTTTCACTTGATTATTTGCATACAAAGTTTGCAGCAAATATCTCCTGCAACAGAAGTGACAATTTTTATTTTGCCAAGACAGGAAATTTAGTTAGTGAAAGCAGTAACCCTATTTTGAGATGTTAAATAGGAAGGCAAATTTTTGAATTTAAATTGATTTTTGAAGGAAGACTTCATTTAGTCTTGCTATCATTCTACATGCTTTTAACTTTTTTATGGTATTTATAATTTTATTGTTATTCAGCTTTTTGTTTGCTTAGAATGCACATGAATGTAGACTTAAAATATTTTATATTGAAAACTGAGATGCCATTGTTATCATAATTAAAGATTTTTGTTCTGATTCTGGAGGAATTTACTAATACTTTTGATTGTGTATTGGTTTCTGGTTTATTGAAATGTGTAAAATAGCCTGTTAATGCATATACATATGTTAATGACATGTAGTATATGTTTATGAAGTATTCTGTATTATATGTATATGGTGTTGTGATTAGTTTTCTGCTTACTCTTTACTTAAGAAAAAGTTATCTGTAAGAAAGCAACTATTCTTTACTATATGTAAGAGTAAAATTGGAAAGGCTAATGCAATATAATTAATACAAAATTAAGTTTTTTCTCGTGTACTTAATTACAAACATAGCTATTAAAGACTTTCTTAACCTTGCAGTTCTAAACAAATCTTTATTTTTTACTTGAAATTATAGGCATTATGTAAGGTATATAATTGAAATTTACTGTGTGATAGTATGAACTTAAATTTTTAATTACTGAAATGTAAATTTTGAAATATGAAATACTCAGTGCATTTTATATGCATCTTTTAATACTTCAACTATATTTAAAAACTGAAAACATCTGAAGTGTGAAATTATTACAAATTTTTCTTTTTCTTGTTCTCAAAACATTGGGTAACAAAGAATTCACTTTTACAAAAATCGAGCAGGATATTAAAGACAGTGAAATATAGAACAAATGTGGCGAAGCTGAATGAAATCTATGTTGAATTTTATTATTGAAAAAAATTATGCTCTTCGGATTTAATGTTAGTTTTTATTGTTTAACAGTAATTGCAGTTTTCAAATACCTGTAAAATAAACCTAATTCTTAAATTAATTTCATGTGTATTTCTTTTTTGTACTTCTTTTTCATGTGTATTTTCAAGTATTACAGTTCATAATATTTCAAACAACTTAAAATTTGATACTTGTTAATTTGTGTGGGATATGTTCATATTAATTTTATAATTTAAATAACTCATTGTCATATGAGCATAATCTAAAATGCACAGCATTTGACAACAAATTAATAAAAAATTAGCCAACTTCTAATTACTTTCTTTTGTCCAGGTGCCTCCTTTTAAATCATTTAATACCATAAAGCTATCTGATGAAAAAAATAATTGGTATGTCCACATCAACATGTACATTTATAATTATGTTATAGAAAAAGTCACATGACATAAATATTTAAAAACTTCAATATTCCTAAACAAATTAACTTTTTAAAATTTTATCTGGTATATAAGATAAAATAAAGAACATATTTAGGTAATTTTGAATTTGCATAACTTTATGAACTTATTTATGAAATTAACAGTTACATTGTAAAAGGGAACTTTTTAAAAATGCCTCGATAAAGTATTTCCTTTGTAGAGGTGAACTTTTAGTACTGATCTAATATATTTATAAGATTTTAAACTTAGAAAGACAACAATAATAGATTACAATACATTGCAAGACTGACTGATAAATTTAAAATTTTTACATATCATAATCATAATTATGTGTGTAACTAAAACAGATTTTGAAAACAGAAGTTACTCGATTAACTTACATGCAAATTAATAATATTTTCTTTAACATGTTTTTGATAAACTTAATTCTAATAAATGAATATATATATTTGTGTATTATCTAAAGATATGAATGCAATATTTGTGACATTAAACATTCATTTTCAAGGAAAATAAGCAAAAAGTCAACTTCGTAACTATTGGAAAAGGTAAGTTTTCTACAATATCCCTCCTGGTCTATATTTAACAATTTTAAAATTTAGCACACTCATTCAAATAATCTAAATGTATGATGTTTTCTTTTGCGCTACAGTCGTTTACTGAATTTGGTAATTAACTATATTGTACTTTAGATAGAAATTAAAGTAGATATTCTACGTATTTTACGATACCAAAAATTATATACAGTCAAAAGTCGTTAACTCGGACACCCATAATCCGGAATGATCTATAATCCGGACCTCAAAGCTAAAAACTTTCTGTGCATGCGCCGCTTTGACACATGCGCATGGGTGTTTACGCGTGTGCGTAAGACCTTTATGACTGCGCATATGCGTGTGCGCAAGCGCAGAATACGTTTTCGCGAGCTCGTTTAATGTATAACGGAGGGTATAAGCTAAAATGATCTAATTATCTATTTCAATTAATGTTGATGATTGCGTTGTTCCTTAATCTTTGAACTGGATGCGGCTTATTATTTTTTGCAGACTGTAAGAGCAATTTTATAAAAGTAAACTTGAACTTTCGATTATGTCAAATAGAATTTCTGATGCAGGAGCTCCCAAAGGATCTACAAAACGAAAGTATGTTTCAATGTCCATCAAACAAAAATGTAAATAAACAATAGCATTAATTGATTTAAAACATCGAATTGATGTTTATGATATTTATTGCATATTTTGTAGTCACTTTGAAATGAAATATTAAAAGTGATTTTCAGCCTTTAAGTGTTACGTAATTTTTGAATAGAAAAAAAAAATTTTTTGCATTTACTAGTGCATTCAAATTTTCCAGTTCTATATATATTCCATATTGCCGTACATAATTAAAAGGCAGATATGTAAGAATTTGATATAAAATGATATTTTACCTTTTAATCATAGCATGCAGAAAGTTTTTGCATAGATTTTTTATAAAAAATGTGAGATTAAAATAAGTACTGTTGGAAAATATAGCTTATTTTAAACCTTTTACTGCATCATCTCTCCTCCTTGAAATGTTTATTTAGTTTAGTTCTTATTTTAATGTAATATAGTAGTTACTTCTACTTCTTTTTCTTGCTGCCACTGTTTGCATTGAGAACGGACTGTTTCAACCTAATTAAGATGCAAAAACGAAAGTGATGTTACGTCATCTGAAAAGCCGATTCGTGCCGATAGCTGATTGGTTGCCATGAGATGACGTCATTCCTACTTCTGCTATAAGTATCTCGCGTCGTTCTGGCTCAACCCTTCTAGTTCCTGCTTTCCTGGCACTTGAGTGAGTGGTTTCCAGCCCCTTCAGAAGGATGCATGCAGTCCAGTGAATACAGTGCCTTGGTTCCGGTTTGCGGGATAGCTGTTCCTGAATAAAGTTCCTTGGTGCCTGTCCGCGGGATGATTGTTCTGGAATGAGTTCCCTGGTTCATATCCATAAGATGGCTGTTCTAGAATAAAGTTTCTTGGTTCCAGAGGCTACCATGTGAGTGACTGCCGTGGGCAGCATCCATGTTCTTCAATAAAGGCAGCATTTAAAACACGTGAGCGGCGATTCCTCGTGCAAACGGAGTTAGGCCGGTTTTAAGTGTTTTCAAGAACTTCATTTAAATTTTCAGGTGTTTTCTCAACCATTGATTATGGACTTATTGAATGTGTAGCCAGCTTCATTTTTAAGCCGCATAATTACTGTTTAGGACTTTTTGTTTGTATTGAATGCCAGTGTTTTGGAGACCAGGTAAAAATATTATTTGATGAATGATGGTTATATTATATTTTTCCTAAGACTCTGATATTGTTGAAATTTATTTTCTGTGTTTTTATTCTTTATTATATTGTTAATAAATTGGTTAAGTTCAAAATCTTTTATTGTCTTCAATGTCTGCACAACATGATATCTCAGGGAGCTTTTATTGCTACTACTGCTAAATGTTTAATTTCTTTAAACTTTAAACTTTGCTTTAGCATCATTTGGGTTATGGGCCTCCAGCCCCTGAGTTATTTTTAGTGCAGACTTTTGAAGTTTAAAGTTAATTTAGGACTTAAGAGATTGGGGGGGGCGGTTTTTGTTAAAATTCAAATACGGCTACTGTTAGTGTCATGCATAATATTGCTAAACTTGAGGCATGTAATTATTTTACATGGTCCAAAGATATGAAATTTGTTTTAAATGGAAAAAATGCATGGCTTTTGGTTAAAGGTATTGAAAAATGTCCTGATTTAAATTATGTTAAGGGTATTACAAAAGAAATTATAGCCGACTATCAAAATAGAAGTCGATTGGCATTATCTTTAATTTATATGAATGTAAGCCCTGAATATAGAAACTTGATATGTGAAATTGATGACCCGGTAGTGGCATGGAATACGCTTGCCAAATACTTCCAGCCAGATTATCGGTCAAGACATATGTCCCTGTTTTCAGAGTTCTTAAATTGCAAAATTAAGCCAAATGAAAGTATTAGTTTCTTTTCTTCTAGATTAAAACGTGTAACTGAACAGTTAGCTGATATTAATCAGGCTGTAAGAGACGTATATATATGTTTCCAGTTTCTTAGGTTCCTTCCAGATAAATTTGATCAAGTAGTTCAGAATGTTTTGAGGTGGCCACATGAAAAGTTCATATTTAAAAATGTTGAACTTGAAATACTAGCAGAGGAAACGAGTCTTAACTTAAGAGAGATAGATAGGGAAAACTTCAATAAGACTATAGAAGTTCAAAGTACTCACTGCGAACCCAAATTTAAGCAGATTAAAGGGCTCAAGTGTTATAAATGTGGTCGTCCAGGTCATATTCAAAAATACTGTAGAATGAGAGGTAATTTTTCCAGATCACCCTCATCTGCTTCTTCTGTTTTCTCAGCTGTATCTAGTAGTAATAAAGCATCTCCTAAGTGTAAGAACAAACCCAAGTTGAGTAAAGGTAAAAATAATTCCCATGCTCAGTCCCATTTTATAGCTCAAGCTAATGTTAACAATTTGGAAGAAAATGATGATAGTTGGATTTTTGATACAGCTGCATCTCATCATTTTTGTAAAAATCGTGAATTGTTTGATACTTTTTCTCCTGTGAAAAATGAGAATATGCTAGTAGCTATTGATAGGGTAACTTTTCCAATTCATGGGAAGGGTACTGTTAAAATGAAATTTGGGGATACGGTTATTTTGCTTAAAGATGTGTTATACTCGCCTGAACTGAGACGAAATTTAATATCTGGACCTAGGGTGGATATAAATGGAGCAAGATTTTATGGTAAAAATGGGCAAACTAAAGTTACTGATGATGAAAATGAAACTTTGTACAAAGCTAAGTTGATAGGAAGTAACTATCATGTATTCCCGAAAATAGTCAAAAAGGGGGGCAAATCTGTAAAATTTGAGGCATCCACAGTTCAGCATAGTAATAGTGAATTATGGCATGGTCGGTTTGGTCATATAAATTATGGTGCTATTGTCAGGACTAGTAAGAGACATTCAGTTCGAGGTCTTCCTGTGTTAAAGCACTCACCTAATTTGTTTTGTGAACATTGCCAAATCAATAAGCAAAGACGAATCTCCTATAGACCCTTAGAAGGTATTCAAGTAAAGAGCCTGCTTGAAAGGGTTTTTTCTGATGTATGGGGACCTATTAACATTCCAGGTAGGAATAGTGAACGTTATTTCGTTTCCTTTATTGACGAATATTCTCGTTACGTGGTAGTGTACCCCATTGTGGAGAAAAGTCAGGTGTTTGAAGTATTTGAAAGGCATATAGCACGTGCGGAAAGATCTTTAAACCTTAGATTGAAATACTTTAGGACTGACAATGGGCGAGAATATGATAATGATCAATTCAGGTCATATTGTAATAAAAATGGTGTAAAGCACGAATTTACTGATGTATATACTCCAGAACAGAATGGAGTTTGTGAGAGATTTAATCAGACAGCTCTCAACAATGTACGTGCAATCTTACACGATAGTGGAATGAGTTCTGAATTTTGGGGTCAGATGCAGTAATGTATTTTGCATATTCATTTAATAGAATTTGTCATAAGGGCCAAGATAGAACTCCATTCGAATTATACACTAAGCGGAAATCATCAGTACGTCACCTTAAGGCATTTGGAACGATTGCCTATGTGGGAATTCCAAAGGCTAAAAGAAATTCTAAACTTGATCCAAAGGCAACGAAGGGCCGATTAATTGGGTACAGTGTACGAACAAAAGGGTACAAGATTTGGTTGGAAAATGAGCAAAAGGTAGTAGAAACCCTAAATGCTACTTTTAAAGAGTCAATTGGAATGCAGAAAAGTGGCAGTGGAGCTGTACTGAGCACCCTTCCTGATTTGGAATCTGAAGAAAGGGTAGAGTTCCAATCTACTGATACTCCAGTTGGCTATTTTCCTGAAATAGAGGAAAGAACCGATACCAATGTACCTTCTTCTACAATTGGCACTGACCCTCAATCTACATTGAGACAAGTAACTTGGCTTCGTAAACCTGTTCCAAGGCCAGACGGCACTCGTACGAATGTGTATTATTTTGAGAGGGGGTGTAATCAAAGACTACGATAACCAAATGATGTAGAAAGGTATTGCACTGAACATAATATTCAGTATGATCCTACCTTGTTTGATTTCAAGGGAAGCAATACTTATAGTGGTGAAATCGACCCAACTGGTACTCCTTCAACGTCACATACCCGAGATAGCTGACTAGAGGTTTCAATTCCAAACACTTATAACCAGGCAATGAAATCCACAGAAAAGCTTAAATGGATAGAGGAAATGGCCAACATGCGAAAGCATAAGGTATGGCATCTTGTTCCACTTCCTAAAGACAAGACTCCACTAGGTTGCAGGTGGATTTTCAACATTAAACGTGATGAATTTGGAAACATTGTTCATTTTAAAGCTCGTTTAGTGGCTCAGGGTTATCGGCAAATTAAATACGATACCTACGATGAAACCTACTTGCCTGTAGTCAACTTTTCAGTAATAAGGTTCTTTTTCTCCCTTTTAGTTGCACATCTTGGATGGGCAAATATACAATGCGACGTAAAAAGTGCCTATCTCTACGCTCCTTTCTCAGAGGGAATTTATAAGTCCCAACCTCAGGGTTTTGTAGAGCGAGATAAAGAAACTTTTGTGTGTCGTTTAGATAGAGCCTTGTATGGTTTGCATCAGAGTGGGCGATTATGGTACTACGAGTTGGATAGAACACTATGTAACCTAGGATTTATCAAGTTTGAGTGGTGCAATTGTGTCTATCGTTTTAAAGATTTTGTCATTCTGTTGGTTTATGTTGATGATATAGTTGTGTTTGGAAAAAGTGAAGTTCAGGCTAAAAGAATATTAAAAGTCCTGAGTTCACATTTCGATTTGAAAATTTTAGGTAAAACAAGAAAGCTTCTGGGTGTGGAATTTGAATATGAGAACAATAGTGTTTTAATTCATCAGCAATTATATATAGAAGACATAGTTGATTGATTTAAGTCTTTTAAAATACAAATTACTTCCCTTCCAATAGTTAAAGGTGTGAAATACTCAAAGTCTCAAAGTCCCAGTAAACAAGAAGAAACGACTGAAATGATGAGCTATCCTTATAGAAATGTTTTGGTATGTCTCGTTTCTTTGCAATCGTACTCGTCCGGATATAGCTTATGCTGTTAATATTTTTCTCAGTTCCAAAGCAATCCTGGTAAGTTTCACTGGGAAGGATTACTTAAACTTTTAGGGTACGTTTCCAATACCAGACAGCACAAACTTAAACTGGTATGCAAGGAACTGAAGCTCAATATATATTCAGATTCGGATTTTGCTTCAAGCAGGGATGATATGGTGTCTATTGGTGGACAAATAGCTTTGTTGGGAGAATCACCTGTATCTTGGCGTACATTTAAAGAAAGGGGAGTGAGTTTGTCTACTATGGAGGCTGAATTTATCTCCATGACTGAATCAGCAAAAGAATTAGTTTGGTTTAAAAACATCTTGGATGAATGCATTCAGTTTAAAATTGCAAGTAACTATGTTTCAAAACCAATATTGTTTGCTAACATGGCTGCTATATGTTTTACAAAATCACCCATTGAAAACTCAAGGACAAAACATATAGATGTGAAGCTATTTTTCATTCGTGATCTATTGAACAGGGAAATTTTTGATTTAAAATATGTCCCAAGTAAAGATAATCTGGCTGATCCCATGACAAAACCACTGACTAAGCATAACCTGATAATATTTTGTGGAACAATTTTCTTATGAAATTTGTTTTTGTGTGTATTTAAATTAAGAGTTTTGTTTATTTGAAACTAATATGTTATAAGTCATATGTGATGGATATTAGGTAAATGTAAAACTGTATAGTGTAGAATGTTGTATGAGTGACCAGGGCCCTGGGTAAATGTATTGAGCGTATAATCATATATATGTCTTTGTATTGTTTTGTAACATGATGAACTTTCTTGTTATGCTAAATTTTTGAATAATGGGATAAGATGTTCCCAAAGGAAAATTTTCTTAAAAATTTCTGAATGAAATTGTGATATTTATTTATTCTTGTTTTGAATTTTGTAAAGATACTGGCATTCAGTTTTTATTTCAGGTCGGAGATGATGATGTGGGGGGCATTTGTTGGAAAATATAGCTTATTTTAAACCTTTTACTGCATCATCTCTCCTCCTTGAAATGTTTATTTAGTTTAGTTCTTATTTTAATGTAATATAGTAGTTACTTCTACTTCTTTTTCTTGCTGCCACTGTTTGCATTGAGAACGGACTGTTTCAACCTAATTAAGATGCAAAAACGAAAGTGATGTTACGTCATCTGAAAAGCCGATTCGTGCCGATAGCTGATTGGTTGCCATGAGATGACATCATTCCTACTTCTGCTATAAGTATCTCGCGTCGTTCTGGCTCAACCCTTCTAGTTCCTGCTTTCCTGGCACTTGAGTGAGTGGTTTCCAGCCCCTTCAGAAGGATACATGCAGTCCAGTGAATACAGTGCCTTGGTTCCGGTTTGCGGGATGGCTGTTCCTGAATAAAGTTCCTTGGTGCCTGTCCGCGGGATGATTGTTCCGGAATGAGTTCCCTGGTTCATATCCATAAGATGGCTGTTCCAGAATAAAGTTCCTTGGTTCCAGAGGCTACCATGTGAGTGACTGCCGTGGGCAGCATCCATGTTCTTCAATAAAGGCAGCATTTAAAACACGTGAGCGGCGATTCCTCGTGCAAACGGAGTTAGGCCGGTTTTAAGTGTTTTCAAGAACTTCATTTAAATTTTCAGGTGTTTTCTCAACCATTGATTATGGACTTATTGAATGTGTAGCCAGCTTCATTTTTAAGCCACATAATTACTGTTTAGGACTTTTTGTTTGTATTGAATGCCAGTGTTTTGGAGACCAGGTAAAAATATTATTTGATGAATGATGGTTATATTATATTTTTCCTAAGACTCTGATATTGTTGAAATTTATTTTCTGTGTTTTTATTCTTTATTATATTGTTAATAAATTGGTTAAGTTCAAAATCTTTTATTGTCTTCAATGTCTGCACAACATGATATCTCAGGGAGCTTTTATTGCTACTACTGCTAAATGTTTAATTTCTTTAAACTTTAAACTTTGCTTTAGCATCAAGTACATTTTACGAAAAATGCAGTAAAAAGGTAATTGCAGATTTATGCAAATTTTTTACCAAAAATGTGCATTTATACACAGTAAAGCGGAGAAGACATTGGATTAAATTTTTACCAGTCATTCGCACATGCAAAGAAAAAATACGGAACATTTAGGTCAATTACTGTCAAATATATACGTTTTTGTACCGTAAAATATGGGAAATATCTACGGTAATTTCTATCAAATACAGTCAAAAGTCGTTAATTCGGACACCCATAATCCGGAATGATCTATAATACGGACCTCAAAGCTACAAACTTTCTGCGCATGCGTCGCGTCGACGCATGCATGTAAGACCTTTACGGCTGCGAATATGCGTGTGTGCATGCTCATAATACATTTGCGCAGGCGCGTTTAATGTATAACGGACGGTATAAGCTAAGCTAAAATTATCTAATTCAGTTAATGTTGCAGATTGTGTTGCTTCTTAATCTTCGAATTGGATCCGGCTTATTATTTTTTGCAGACTGTTAGAGCAATTTTTATAAAAGTAAGCTTGAACTTTCGTTTATGTCAAATAGAGTTTCCGATATATATTTACTAATATGTAAAGTATCTACAAAGCGAAAGTATGTTTAGAAGTCCATTAAACAAACAGTGGAATTGCTGCAAAAAATGGATAAAAGTATATTCTTTGTTTCTCAAATTATTCCGAAATCTGTTTATCAATTTCACGCTGCTCTGCGCCCCGGGCGGGGGGAAACGCCACGCCGCACAATGAACTGGAAGTTAATCTGTCAGCACTATCCTTATCTTCAGGGCAGATGTTTTTATTTTATTTGGCTTATAATTCCTTACTAAATGTAGTATTCCAACTCGATGTACTCCGTCTTTGATATGATTTAAATCAAATTCCTCATTATTATAATTCACTTCCGATAGTGAAGAAAGTGACACAGAGATTATTGAAAAAAATTTCAATTGACAAATTAGTCGGTATTCTCGACACAGCAATTGTAGGACTTGAACAGCGAAACTTTGTAACTGAATAAGAGATTATGTCTGTTTATAGACTTAAAGAGAAAGTATTATCACATAAAACGAAGCAACTTAAACAACTTACATTGAAAGAAATGTTTAATAAAGTAAACAAATAAATATCAAGTTTTTTTTTTTTTTTTGTAAAATTTGATACCCTTTAGATCATAATTGTTATTTATTTCATAAATTATGGTTTCATATTTTTTATTTTATAATTTCTGCATGCCATCTTACCAGATTTAAACTGATGATCTATAATCCGGAAAAATCGATAATCCGGAATCGCCGAAGTCCCGACAAATCCGGATTAACGACTTTTGACTGTATATACGTTTTTGTACCGTAAAATACAGGGAATATCTACCTTAATTTCTACCTAATATATACATTTATATACAGTAAAAAAATCGGGGAAATTTACGTTAATTTTTACTAAATATATATGCATACGTGAAGCAAAAAATTGAAGAGATTTACGTATCTGCAATAAATATATGTAAATTTTTACTATAAATATACGTTAATCCCTGAAATTTACGTATATTATACGTAAAAGCTGCGAATGAACAGCCGTCTCTCGCATAAATATACCTAAATTTTACGTAAAAGTTACATATAGTATAACATAAAAATATACGTAAATATCTAGTAATTGCCACTGGACACTTTTTATGATATTTTTTCGTTCAACTTGAACGTTTATTATATGAAAGGCCATTTGTAAACTGCACGTATTTTTCTCATGCTATTTACGAATGCGTGCTGCCTGGGATTATTCTCAGCTTTTGCAGTGTTACTTTAGGAAGGAGTGAGTGTACAGGAGAAGTAAGTATATAAATAAATAATCTGGAAGTATAACAGTTAATGCACAAAATTAATCTAAAGTATAATTCAAGCAATGTTCTAAATAACATTTTAGAAGTCCATTGCTCTATATTTCTGAGTTAATAAAATTGCTTTTAGGTACTATTATGATAATATAAAAATTTATTAACATTTAAAAAGAAAATATTTAAGAGCATAAAAAAATTCAATCAATTCACATTAATGGGTAGTTACATTAATGTTGAAGCCCATTATGTGCAACACAGTCTCTAAACAGGCTGGGAGGAACTCAGCAAAGTGCGGGAAAGTATTTACAGGAATATGAAACTATGATTATTGCAGTGCAGTTGACAGCTGCTAGAGGGTGTGTGGTAGATGAGCCATTGAGTGAAAAATCTGACAGAGATGATCCCATAAAGTCTTGACTAGGCATAAAACTAGGAAATTCAGGAGCCAGAGAAATACAGTAAAGTTTTCCTCATGCCCTTCTAACCACTCACATACCTTTCTAACTCTGTGGACATGTCACACTGTCTTTCTAGAAGATGCTATTATTCCCAGGGAAAAAAAAAAAATCTGCACATATGGATGTAGGTGATCTGCAAGGATCAATGCATATTTAATGCATTCCCATATGACCAGAGTTTACATTACATATGATGAAAAAGTTTACAATGAAATGAATTTAAGACAGTCCCCCCCCCACAATCTCTGATGAGGATATATACAATGTTTGGAGACATTATATTAAGTAAGCACTGCATCTACAATTTTACAGAAGCACTTTATTATTACTCAAAGATTGCTGAATACTTTTATATCAGTGGTGGTTTTTTGACACAAAAATGAAATAATAATTCATTTTTAGAAAATTTTTTGAGGGAAGAGGGGGCGATCAAGTATCTTAAATATGCATAAATAAATAAGCATAATCCACCTTGGCAAAGACAAATGCCATAAACATTTTCTTGTATCAAAAGGATCTCGGCTGAAGTAAAAACGTTCACACGACAGTGTCTGATGTTAGACTTTGTTTTAATTTAGTCACCTGCAGTATTATGTTCAGCGACAGCTTTAGATGAATGGTATTCCCTGAGAAAATAACTACTGCTGCAGTTTATATTAACAGAGAAAACTTCTAAACTTTTGAAATGATATTTTGCATTTATGTTTATATGATGAAATACAAGAATCTGCATATGTGATTTGCAATTACATTTTAATTATTTCAAAAAACATCAAATTATTTTTAAAATTATGCACTCCAATACTTTCAATACATAGTTTATATAATTTTCTTAACATTTAGATTCAGATGTTAATTTTTCATACAAAATGAAATTTATTAGTTCACATTTAATACATTTAAAAACAGGCCATTTGGAGGGGGCTTATCTGAGATAATTAGAGAAAAAACTACCGCTGAAGATGGCCCCAAACACTCGTCTTATAACAAAGTAACAATTAACAAATTATTAAAAATATATTTTATTAAAAACGTTTTTTAAAAGCAAAATATATAATAACAAAGAAATCAAATTTAAAACCAAATACAATTTAAAGACAAGGAAATAAAATTTTTGTAATCTTGTTATCCTTCCTAATCATGAAAAATGAATGTCTCATTCATCATTTGTAATTTACATTATTATAAAATAAATAAAAAAGTCAGAAAAAAAACATTTTACCTGTTAAAAGCTCCATTAACTTAAATATGTAATGACGAAACGTACTGACATTGTGGATTTTGATCAGATGAATAAGAGACAAAAATAATTCTTCACATTCTTGGTGAACAAGTGATGCACACTGCTGGCTCAAAACTCGTAAAATCCACATCATAAGCCATTCCGTGAAACCTGCAAAAGTAAATTTACTTCAGATGCTTATAACATATGCAGGAAAAAAAAAAAAAAAAGATGTAACTGTGGGTTATTCAGTATTCGCAGCTATTATAAACAACAAGATAATAATCTTAGTGTCAGCTGTTGCAGAGTAACTGTGGAAGTACTGGCTGACCTTTCTTGTTTCTGTTGACTACTGCCTGCAACATAGCTATAATGCAGTAAGAAGTGTTCTTCAACAATGAACTGTAATTCACCGCATGAGTTTTAAATCATCACTTCTTAGCTTCTAATGCAATATCTAAACCACTGCAGCATCAAAATCTGGGAGCAAATAACTTCTTATTCATCTCCTTAACTTAGATTAAATGTCTAAGTTAATGATATGGTGGCAAAAGGAAAGCATAGCTGCTAACCTTTATATATGAAATATTCAGAGATTCTTACCAAGAGTTTCCAGAGGTCTTCACACTGCACCGTGGTGCAATTTCAAAAGAACTTTACTGACTTGAATTAAATTTATAATACATGCTTCAGATTATTGGCATTACGATTCTGATGCAAAACATATTAATATTTAACAAAAATTTCATATTATTTGGATAATCTCATTTTGTAATTTTCTTACATTTTTTAACTGAGAAAATCTCGAGTATAAAAGGAAGCTTTTATTTATCAGAACATAACTAGTGAACAATGAACTATTATGAGAATAGATTAGATTAAACATTAGACGAGTCTTCAAAAAAGTTAATAGATTAAGACAATTCAAATCAAATAAAATTTTATATGAAAAATTAAGCTGAAAAATCACTAGAAGCGGGGGGGGGGAAGAAATTTCACAATTTCGTTATCATTTATTCAATAAATTCTGCTTATTGGTGAGTAATATTTTCCTTAGTAAAGGCTATAAATCAAAAACCAAGACAGTTTGCAGCTATGGGAAGACAAATATTTATTTGCAAGATATCATTATTGGTGCTTACTGTAGTATCCTACTCCAACTAGCCTTAAGTACTAACTAATATAAATAAAGTATTGTAGGTAATTTGGATACCATTCTGTTATGATGCCAGATTCAGAAATTTATGTAATGTGTGCATTATGCATGCATGTATGTACATACCTATGCATGCATATTTGTGTATACACACCCACATATAACTGCATTTCTGAATCAGGTCCCGATAACAAAAAAGTATAAAAATTTGTGAAAGTACATTATATTCATTATCAAAATAAATATACACTATCCTAAAATGTAACAATAATTGCAAAAATATATGTTACAGAATATTTAATCTGCTCACATTAAAACTTGTCTTCAGTAAACGTGCTTTAATTCTCCTACCCACCTCTTTATTAGCAGTATCTTAATTAAAATAAAATAATCACTACATCTAATTATATGCTAATTCTATTTACTTTATTTTATAACGTAATAAATAGTATGCATGTTACTGAAAACAGTAGTGTGACTTCTTAAAGCTTAATTCTTTACATACTAAAACTCCCGTACAGTCTACTGTATCATCCAAGACTTTATGTCAGGTTGCCGCCATAATTCTTTTCTCATTCTCATTAACAAAAAATTTGAAGCTTTCAGAGAACATGATTTGTCTAACTCCCAATGGTTAAATAGAAAGTCCCCCAAAAGGTTTCATTTATTTTAATTACGGCAAAGCACATTAGGGCTATCTGCCTAAGGGAAGGGATACCTTCGTGAGAGACTTTCTAAGGGAAACTGGCTCGTATATATGTTACACATGGGGAAAACCACGAAAACGCCCATGCAGCCAGCCCGTTCACGGGATTCAAACCTCGGACGGAACTACCAGTGTTCAGCGACTTTACCGCTCGGCCCCTCGTGGGCCCACCAAAAGGACCCCTTTCCTTAGACAGACAGCTCTCAGGCACTCTGCCATATTCATATAGCCTAACAGTAAAGAAAATTATGCGCTTTTGTAAACTGACCTGATCAATGAATTAACAAATAAATAAAACTTATAAACAGGCAGTGCTGTTTACTGAAAAGGTATTTCTCTTTTCTAGATCTCATGCGGACAAAGAGGTAATTATGAAATGCAGGCCTTTTTTTTACTCCTAAAGTTTAAAGTTTAATGCTTGGAGGAATTGCAATCTCTTAAAGATTTGTATCCTTTAGAAGGAGAGATAAGATGCTCCAGCAACCTAGGGTGGTTGCCCATCAGGCTAGTCATAGGTATTTCCATGGCAAGCCATCACAGGTAATACAGAGTTGTGAAGAGGTTAAGTATTAATTCAGAAGTCAAACAACAGAAATCAGCGTTATATTTTCAAAATTTTTGCAGGACTAGTTTCGATGGTTTTACCAAACCACCATCCTCAGCTGCAAAACCGCAAATGAACAAGATAGGAAATAATGATTAGATAAGATAAGAAAGCCTGGACAAGAATAAGCAAGTGGCGCCATCTGTTGGTTAAACCAGAACTAAAACATAATTTCTTTAAAGGCCGAAGGCAAATTTGGATTGGAATTAGGATCGTTAACTAGAACAGAAAGATTTTTATGAATGTGAAATGCCTCTAGAAAATCCAGTTCTCCAATGGAAGATGTTTTTTGAATAATTTTGGCAGCAGAAAAATTGAAAGTGTGATTTTCAGACACAGGAAACACAGAAGTCTTCTGTGTTTCCTTTTTTCTAACATATGCCTCATGTTCCTTGATGCGAAATTTTAAGGCTCTCTTAGTTTGGCCAATGTAAATTAACCCACACTGGCAAGGAATCCTATAAATACCCCAGGAATTCATATCCGGAATGGGGTCCTTGAGTATGGAACTTGGAATTTTATTGATGGAAGAATAAACAACCCGAAAGTTAAATTTCTAAAAAATATGTGCAACTTTATAGCTAATTGATGGAAAGAAGGGAATGACAACAGAATTTTTATAATCTCCTAAAACAAGAGTGTGCCTTATAGTGTGATGAGATGAGAATTTTTTAACTGCTTGATTAATAATGTTGGGTGAAAAGCCCCTGTCAATAGCTATTGCTTTTAAATAATTTAGTTCTTCATCAAGGGCTAGTTTGGAGAAGCAAACTTGAAGAGCACGGAAAACATAGGAATAAAATGAAGCTAACTTTTGTTTAGTCGAATGACATGATTTAAAGTGTTGTGGAAGGCAAACCGATGAAGGTTTACGGTAAACCGTAGTACTGAAGTTGGATGTGTTAAGTGTGACCAGAATGTCAAGAAACGGAAGAGAATTGCAAGTTCAAAAGTGAACTGAATAGCAGGATCAATAGAATTCATTGTTGAAAGAACTTTATCTAAATCATCTTTATTACCTTCAAACAGAGTAAAAGTATCGTCTATGTAGCGGAACCATGCCGGGAAGTTTAAAGTTTCAAACAATTTTGATTCCTAATAATGCATGTAGATATCAGCCATGATGGGACTGAGGGGGCTTCCCATGGCTAATCCCTCAGTTTGCTTGTAATATTTATTTTTGGAAAACAAAATGTGTTTGTTTCAAACAGAGTTGAGTGAGAGAAATTAGCTCATCAATTTCGATGCAAGAGAAATGAAATTCGTGAAGTCTGGTTTCTAGGCATCTATCTTAATGCACTTTAATAATTCTAGACATCTTAATACACAATAACTATCTTAATTTCTAGACATATTATGTTTCAGGGTTCATACACATTTCTGCTCACAAAAATTAAGTACTTTTAAGGACCATTAATGAAAAAAATTACGGACCTATGAGCAAATGGAAACTGAATTAATTCAATTAAAAATATTATCCATGCTTGAATTTCACTTTTGTAATACCATCCTAAAAATGAAATACATCCCTAAGTAGTATGCATTATTACTAAACACGAATTAATTAACATAATTATTAATAAGTTGGAGAATAAAATAAACTTTATGCAATTTATCAAGTAGCATTAAATATTTTACACTTATAATAGTTGGACATATTTGAAAGAAATAAGTGACATTTACATTTTACTAAGAGTTAGCTTTATGATGATTTTTTTTTTTATGCCTCATTTTGTCAAATACTTGGTCAGTATAGAGGTTTAGTAAATAGCAGGTAGATTTTATATCTATCAACATAGGTTAAAATGAGAAGTAAGATCATAATCAGCATGATTCTTAACAAAAGGCTGAATGTTGTCACCACTGCTGCTTGTCTAGAAAGAGACCTGCTGATTAGAACGAAGCTGAAAGACCTGACATAGGCACGGTTGACAAGTGTTGACAGTTAGTCAGGCTCTGTTTGATGCAGTTAGTGTCGTAGCTTCGTGTAGAGTTCCAGAGACTGTAACCCAGTTGATATACTTTAAGGTTCCAATAAGCCATTAAAGCACCAGAGGTGATAAACTGTTTTGTATTATTTTAAGTCTCACTAGATGCAAAGAATAAATTTTACTTGAATTTTAAATTTTTTTTTATTTTATCTTGTGGTCACAGTGAGTATTAATGAAAGGCAATAACTCACTTTAATATGTAAGGATAATTTTAAGGGTAAGCAGTTAGTTATAAATAATTAAATTAGGTAGTTTGATAACCTTAGTATTATGGATATTAGGATAATTACACTTTAAAAGCTACAAAACATTTATGTCTTCTAACAACAACACTCAAAAAATATTTATCCGTTAGTTTGATTTGAAGCCTTCTCAAACATTTTGGCTACTTTATATCGATTTCCTTCTCTTTAAGCATCTTTTCTAACAATTAAAAGATTTGTCACTATGCAAACCAATGTTCTCGCTAGTTTCTGCGTGCTTTATGTCTTAACTTGTCAACCTCTCCACAATGTACCTATGAGGGTTTACTTGATCTGGTAAAAGTTAAATAGTCCAAAACCTCGGACAGATGTGAAGCATATTATCGCTATGTCTGAAAGTATTTACAATATCAGACAAAAGTTTAAATAAGCTTCTTATTTAAAAAGAACTTAAAACATAAAGGCATTTTCTGATGCTAACAAAATCAATTACAGCTCACGGTGACGTAATTAAACAAGAACAGTCTAATTCAAACTAAAAATGTGGACTCGTGGTCAAAGATTATACAATTTAATTTCGCTCAGTAACTCTATCATATGAGGAAACAGAAGTGGGAAATTATAGTAAAGGTTCAAATCATAAACTATTTGGTAATTTACATAATAATAACTGCACATATCTTTGAAGAATAATTTTCTTTATGTATTCAGTTTCTTTCTTGAACACGTTTCTTTTTCATTTTAGAATTTTTGGATTTAATTAAGGATTTATGTTATTCTAAGAACACTAAATGCATTTAGAATTTATACAATATATATGAACATTCAAAAGAAATATAAAATATATATTGTAAAGGCCGGTTACAGAGCTGAAGTGCCAGAATTTTTAGAATTTAGTGACATACCGAACAACAAAATCTACGTAGAAATGGCAAAACTTTTAAAATTTAGAGCAGACATTGGAAGCAGAATTTATAAGGGCACTAGGCAGCAGAATTTAGGATCCACAGAGATTGCATCAGGTGGGAAAATGTGTACCAGCTCTGTGTATGATGCATTAAGACATATTAGATTAATCTTTTAAATTGTAAGTTTTCAATTTATTTATTAATAAAAACGTCCATATCTATAATGCCTGCCCATGTGATAAGATTAGAAGCGTTTTTGACTTTTTCCATGCTTGTCTCTAGTGAAAAGTAGAGAAAATAAAACGAAGATAAACATGTTAAGATTCTAGTATCAGAAGTGAAACATTCAAATATTATGTTTTCATTGTTCTTCCAGACGTTCTCCAAAAAGTAAGAAATTCATTGCAAACTTTCTGTAAAATACATCCATTACGTGTTGATACCATGGAGACATTTTTCATTTTGTCATATTTCTTGAATCTTCTAGAATTGTGGATCTATAAATCTTGCCTTCAAATCCTTCAAAACTTTCCAAGCTGCAATGCCTAAAATCCTAAAGAAAAATTATCCCTACCGATTCTGCAAGAGCAAAAAGCCAGAAATATTTTGGAAAAAAAAGGAGGGAAAAAGTGTAAAATTAATTTTATAGAGAAAACTGGTGTATATTCTGAGACAAACACATGGGAAAAACTCTTACTATGAAAAAATTAAAAAGAAGACATTTTTAATTAAGTACATAGCTAATTTTGCTTTTGCTAAGAGCTGTTTTGTAAATTGTGCTTTATAGCATTATACCTTATTTGTTTTTCAGTTAAAAAATATTGTATAATAAGTTGTAAAAATGAAACTTTATAATATGACAGCAAAAAATATTTTATTTTAATCTTATTTTTTAAACATAATTTCAATATATTACCATTATTTTAATGAAAATTATCAATGTTACAATATTTTTAAAAAAAATCGTCGAAAAATTCTCAGATCTCGGAATTAAAAATTTTCTATAGAAACTAATCTTAAAATCGCCAAAATGTTGATAAGTTGCCAAATTTAGAACCGTTTAATAAAAGAATGCACATCCCCAAAGCGAGAAGTTGTTTAAGAGCTCTTTATTAGAAAAAGTGAATTTCAAAATGCTTATGTTTCACTTCTTGCTCAGAAATTCGAGTATCTTATCATTTCTATTAGAAATAGAAACAAATTATAAACCATGAACCCATTCAAAAGATAACCATATATGTCAGTGAATTGCCAAAAATATTCCTCCAAAATGCTAATTCACACTTAAAATGGCAGTCGTAAAAACAGACAGAAATTTCAGATGATTAAAATTAAGGACCTTCTACCGAATTTGGCCAAAATTAAGGACTTTTAAGGACCAAAATTCAATTCCAAAAAAATCTAAGGACTTTTAAGGACTCTTAAGGACCATACGAACCCTGTGTTTCTTTGGGGGAAAAAATCTCACGTAAATCAGTTTTATGTTATTAATAGAAGTACACTGCATAATTTAATAAAATCTGAAATATCTATGCAAGATATTTAGCTTTATTATAATCTTTTTTTTTTCCCTCATTTCTTCTTCATTAAATGTTAATCACAAACTGAAATTTACATAAACTCAGGAAATGATATGATTACTAACACTTATGTAAACTTCAAAATGTCTTACTAACACAAAGATTAATAAGTAACTGAATAACATTTTACTGTTTGCAGCATTAACTACGAAAGTCATCCCTTCGAAAATTAAAGTTTCATAAAGTAAGAACTTTATTTTTAAAGCTAGTGACTTCAGCCAAGGATTCATTAAACAAGAATCTTAAGCAATTTTATTAAATTTTAATAAATAAAAAAACATCATGGCAATATGAATTTGAAAATTAGACAACACTCGAAATTACATTCCTTTAATGGAAAAACTTCATGCATTTTGAAAGAAGCAGATGTCACATGCAAGGGAAAACAAAGTAGACTATGAGCAAGTAGTGAGATTTGGGATATTATTGGTGAGAGAATAAAATAATAATACAGTCAAAAGTTGTTAATCTGGACTCATCGGGACTTCGGCAATTCTGGATTATCGATTTTTCCGGATTATAGATCATCAGTTTAAATCTGGTAAGATGGCATGCAGAAATTATAAAATTAAAAATATGAAAACATAATTTATGAAATAAACAATTATGATCTAAAGGGTATCAAAATTTACAAAAAAAAAGCTTAATATTTATTTGTTTACTTTATTAAACATTTCTTTCAATGTAAGTTGTTTAAGTTGCTTCGTTTTATGTGATAATACTTTCTAGTTAATTCTATAAACAGGCATAATTTCTTCTTCAGTTACAAAGTTCCGCTGTTAAAGTCCTATAATTGCTGTGTCGAGAATACCGACTAATTTGTCAATCGAATTTTTTCGTTTTCAATAACCTCTGTATCACTTTCTTCTTTATCGGAAGCGAATTATAATGACGAGGAATTTGATTTAAATCATACCAAAGACGGAGTACATCGAGATGAAATACTACATTTAGTAAGGAATTATAAGCCAAATAAAATAAAAACATCTGCTCTGAAGATAAGGATAGTGCTGACAGATTAACTTCCAATTCATTGCGCGCCGCGGCGTTTCGGCATTTCCCCCCGCCCGGGGCGCAGAGCAGCGTGAAATTGATAAACAGATTTCGGAATGATTTGAGAAACGAAGGATATGCCTTTATCCATTTTTTGCAGCAATTCCACTTTTTGTTTAATGGACTTCTAAACATACTTTCGCTTTGTAGATCCTTTACATATTAGTAAATACATATCGGAAATTCTATTTGACATAATCGAAAGTTCAAGCTTACTTTTATAAAATTGCTCTAACAGTCTGCAAAAATAATAAGCCAGATCCAATTCGAAGATTCAGGAACAACACAATCTGCAACATTAACTGAATTAGATAATTTTAGCTTAGCTTATACCGTGCATTATACACTAAACGTGCAAGTGTAAACGTATTATGCACATGCGCACACGCATATTCGCAGCCGTAAAAGTCTCAACGTGACGCATGCGCAGAAAGTTTGTAGCTTTGAGGTCCAGATTATGGGTGTTTGAATTAACAACTTCTGACTGTATGACTTTTTAAAATGTTTCATTGATATATTATCATGTTACTTATATAAGTAAAAAAGAAAATGAAATCCCAGATTTCTCAATACTTCTCAAATGGACTTCGTATATTGCAATGTTAATAATATCACAAAAAAATATAAACTGCTGGGTCAAAAATATCGTAATGTTATGCGAGTTACATAAATATTTTATTAAAAAATCAAAGTACTTATGTGTTATCACAACCACATTGGTAAAAGTAACCATATTTTTCGAAATGTGTAAAAAATCTGGCAACCATTCTTCGGGCAATCATGTTCATAACAGTCTTTCATTCAAGCAACATCACCATTTTTGTATGTGTTCTCTTAGTTGCATCCGAAGTTCCCATGGTTCTATAAATAAATCATAATATTTTTGTCTTTTTTTTTTTTTTTTTTTTTTTAATGCACTTGTGGAATTAGCCAGTAACGGAAGAAAACTGCAATACGATTTCTGCACAACTACAGAATTTAGCCACAAATTCTCTACAGAACAAACAACAAGGAGATGTGGTTGATAAACAGATGTTGTTGCCGAGGTTTATGCGATCCCATACATTAATAGTTCAGAAATCATTTTGAAAAAAGTTGATTTGTGATGCTTGCACACAAGTAAATTTTACCTTTTCTCTAAAAACTGCCAAACTGCACCAAGGTGGTTACATTAATACAATTAGTACCAAGATTAATATTTTTTAGTTGATTGTCACTTGAAAAATTACAACAAAATATGTTATATGAAAAAAAGAATACTCTTTCCCCTTAAAATTTAATGTATTTCTTTATGAATCACAGACTGTCTCATTAAAATTTTCAAAAGAGTCATTTTGTAAAAGCATTTGGATATCCATTTCTCTATGGTTATTCTTTCTCATGTTTATGATTTTAAAACAACTATTAATTTAATACATTTCTCATGAATACAGACTTTCAAAAAAAGAAAGAAAAACTGAACAATAAGATATACAATGCAGTGCATTATTAATTAAATTAATGCACTTAGAAAAAAAAAAAAGGTCATTGCATTTAAATAACAATAAAATTTGTGATCTTTATAGATCAGAAATTTCAAAATTAAATTTGTGAGCTAATTGCATTAAAAAGTAATTAATTGAAAATTAGCTGATCAGCATTTAGATACAATTAAATCTTTACCATATACTATTTACTTATTCTTACTTCCTTGTACGAAGTAAAGGAAGTATTGCGTTATCAGAGAAAAAATCTTCCGATTAGAAAATTTAATATTTTCCACAATTAAACAGAATATTATAATTTGTCAATAATATAATTAATATATCACTGTGAAGGAAAAGTTTTAAATTTTCAGTCTGTAACATTGTTTTTTCACAATATGTTGACATTACACTGTTTTTGAAATTTTGAAAAGATGTGGAAATAGCATCTAAGCAGAAGAATGCTTTCAGTGTGCTATCCTTTGCAAGAAGTCAGTCGGTAATCACTGTTCTGCATGAATTTAGGAGAAAGTACAATACAAATAAAGCACCGATATCTCGGAGTATCAGAAGGTGGTACAACCACTTCCAGGAAAGTGAATGCCTGTATAAAGGCAAAAGTCCAGGGCAACCAGGTGTTTCAGCAAAGAAAGTTGAAAAAAATGGAAAAGGCTTTTTTTACACAATGCAAAGAAATTGAAGGTTCATGCTGATTGTGAACTTAGGATACCTCAGTATACCCTTTGGACTGTGATGGGAAAAAAATAAGCATTTTAAACCTTACAAATTGCAAAGCATGCGAGCACTGAAGCCTAGTGATGAGTTACAACATCTAAGCTACTGCGATTTCATGGATGAAGCTATGCAAGACAAACATTTTTGCAATCAACTCATATTTAGAAATGAAGCCACCTTTCAAATAAGTGGCAAAGCAAACTGCCATAGCATGTGAATTTGGACATCGGAAAATCCCCATGCCTACATTAACCAAATAAAGGACTCTCCAAAAGTAAACGTCTTTTGTGCAGTATCTCCATAAAAGGTTTATGGACTGTTCTTTTTGCTGAAAAATCAGTGAGTGATATTACCTACCTCAATATGCTACAAATTTGGCTTTCCCTTAGTTGAAGGAAGATATACAAAATTTCATTGTTCAACAAGATGGCACACCACCCCATTGGTCACTGGAGGCTAAATTTCCTAAATTTCTAAACAAAGAACAACCACACTATTCCATTGGTCACAATGCAGCCAATAATTTGGTCCTACACAGCTACCCTCCTAGGTCACCTGACTACCCCTACTTCCTTTGGGGATATGTCAAAGATCTTGTGTTCATACCACCTTTGCTTACATGTTTGCCCGAACTTAAAGAACACATTTGTGATACTTTACAAACAGTTAAAAGTGAAACATTACGTCATTTTTGACAAGAAATGGCAAATCGTATTGATATTATATGGGTGACTCAAGGAAGTCCTATCGAACACTTGTGAAAAAAAATGTAAAATTTTTTCTTTACAATGACATATTATTCATAACTTTCTGTTATTAATTATGGAGAGTATTATATTTTGCATTCAGATGATTCTTTCCTCATAACCCTGTATTGTGATCATGAAAAATTTCAGGTGTCATATTTCAACAAACGTATCCATTTTGACCACTCTCAAACACATTTGAACAATTTTTTGCATAACATCTGTACAAGACTCCTTTTTCCAAAACAGATTATAAAATGGATTTAAAGTGGTTTCAAAAGGGATTCTTTTCATGAAGGCTATACATACGTATATATCTTGCATAATTCAAAAACAATCAGCCGTAAAACATTGAAATTTTGTATATGGAACTGCTATAACATGTAGTTGTGACCTCCCCTTTTTGTTGAAATTGGCCATGACAAATATATATATATATATATATATATATATATATATATCCCCCACTGACTACAATAGTAAGTTTTTTTTCAGCTATTAATATTTTTTTCATGTTCCAAAATTTGCAGCAAAAGTTTTCATTTTTACTTATATCATCAGTTACAATTTTTAAAAGTAAAAATGAGATAGGACTTCAAGTTTACAAGACAACCCTTTTTAACAGCAAGTTTGACTATTCTTAAAATGTTTTATAACTTATATGAATAATGTTTTTGGAGTTTTTATGTACTAGTTTTTCTCTCACTTTACTACAATTCTGTAATTTATATGATTTTTTAATTTTAATTTTGTTTATTTTCCACATTTATACTTGAGGTTTTTTATTTTTATTGCAATTTTAATTCAAAGAGTGGGGATAGAATATCAATCAGGTAAGCTCTTCAACAATATAAGACTATCCGAGAAGTAATGTTTCAAAAAGGAAATTATTTACAATGGTTTAAAGTCTTACAGTGTTGAGAGGAATGAAACATGTTACTTACTTATTAATCTACCCGATTTAATGTTTTAAATACTTACCCCTCAACAAGGTCTGTTTGAAACATTAAATAGAGGTAGTGATTTTTTTTAAACATTGTTTTTTTAATTTTAGTGATTACACCACTGCTTTAACAAGTTTTAACGTCCCATACAAAAAGCTTAGATTGAGATCTTTGACTACTCTAAATTTTCTCAAGGTGTCTTAAATATACACTATACCTTTTTACTGAAACAGAATAATCAAAATTTCTACTACTTTTGAACTCAGTATTTCATGTATCTCTCTCTCTCTATATATATATATATACCCACCCTCTTATCTGGCTAGGTAAGCTCTAAGTTTTTATTCTTATATGTTGATAAATAATGCATTTTTTGCTTCTTATGTTCCAATTACGGAAGCTCTGCGATTTTTGCTCCTATATTATATTGGCAAACTGTGCAATTTTTGTTTACCTTTAGTTTACCTGCATATAACAGTTGTAGAACTACCAACAATTTAAAAGTCCAAGTGGTTACTAGGCCTAATGTACCGGCTGTTTGTTTACATTTGAAACTCTTATTAGTGCAGTCAATTAAGTCAGTTGGTGCACCAAACTTGGTGTCTTTTTGCCCAGTGTGAACAAAAATTAACTTTAAATTTTTTTGCTCTGAAAATTTTGTTTTCCTGTCAATTGGCCTAATTGCTTTGTTTTGCGCCGAAACTCAAATTTTAATTGTAAAAATTGTTAACTGTTTTTATTTGTAATTGGTGTTTTAGGTTTATCTCTATTTTACAGTTTTTAACGAAAATGCTTTGAATTTTTATGTATTTTTGCCCTGCCATGAAGTGAGAACCCAATTGATTGAATAAGAAATATACACCTCAATGAACCTTTAATGAAACCTCTAATGAAATTTCAGAAAACAAGTTAAAATGAAGCGCAGCAAAAAGTAAGTATAATTTAACAGGCAGTACAAGGTAATCATGCGGTGTCCACATGAAATTGCTTACAATTGTCATATTAACACTATTTCTTCTAAAAAACTGACAAATTTTTAAGGAAGGAACACAAATGAAAAGAAGTCACATGATTTAAAATTAATGCTGTTTATTACATAACAGTGTGAACATATATAAGGTACTAATTCAGAACTCAAACAACAAAAATCAGCGTTATATTTACAAAATTTTCACAGGACTAGTTTCGATGGTTTTACCGAACCACCATCCTCAGCTGCAAAACCGCAAATGATCAAGATAGGAAATAATGATTAGATAAGATAAGAAAGCCTGGACAAGAATAAGCAAGTGGCGCCATCTGTTGGTGAAACCAGAACTAAAACATAATTTCTTTAAAGGCCGAAGGCAAATTTGGATTGGAATTAGGATCGTTAACTAGAACAGAATTTGGATTAGAATTAGGATCGTTAACTAGAACTTCCATTGGAGAACTGGATTTTCTAGAGACATTTCACATTTATAAAAATCTTTCTGTTCTAGTTAACGATCCTAATTCCAATCCAAATTTGCCTTCGGCCTTTAAAGAAATTATGTTTTAGTTCTGGTTTCACCAACAGATGGTGCCACTTGCTTATTCTTGTCCAGGCTTTCTTATCTTATCTAATCATTATTTCCTATCTTGTTCATTTGCGGTTTTGCAGCTGAGGATGGTGGTTTGGTAAAACCATCGAAACTAGTCCTGTGAAAATTTTGTAAATATAACGCTGATTTTTGTTTTTTTGAGTTCTGAATTAGTATTTATTCGGCGTGTTATTGTGTCTTAAATATATAAGGTATCTGTGTGTGTGATTATGGCAGAGCCTTGAGGGCTATCTGCCTAAGGGGAGGGATGCTGTTGTGGCGCAGTTATTATATGAGAAATAATTATTTTTTATTTCATATATTTGTTCATGTGTTTAATTATTTTATAAAATTAACTAATATTTTGTTAATATTCATATTTATATTTCTTTTATGCTGAATGGCAACACGTAGTTCACATTTATATTTAAACTTCTTTATGCTGAATGGCAACTAGTTCTGATTCATGATTGCTAGGTTTTGGTTTCCAAACGTTGCTATTCTAATAGCGTCGCATTTCAATAGCTGGAAAATAAAAAGCAATAAACTTAGCTATTTGTTTATAATTCATGCTGTTCCTAATCATAAATTAATTTTAAACATTAGTAGCCAAAGCCACAATGCCTTCGTGAAGGACTTTCTAAGGAAAACTGGCTTGTATACACGTTACACATTTGGAAAACCACGAAAACGCCCATGCAGCCAACCCGTTCGCGGAATTCGAACCTTGGACTGAACTACCAGTGTTCAGCGACTTTACCACTCGGCCGCTGGTGGGCGATATAAGGTATTTGATATTTAGAGAATGGAAAATATATTAAATAATATGTACGATAATAAAAACCAAAAATAATAACTAACTTGAAGACAAATGATCTTCAACTTTTTGTGCTTCATCACCAGAATATGACAGATTAGTAACAAAAATATGAGGTATTTCTTTAAATGAGTTTCTCACATGGTGAAAGAAAGCAGAAAGAGTCGAACATCCTGATGTGTGAGAAGACACTATAAAAGAAATTATTCATTATTAGAAATAATAGTTTTTCTATGAATAATGAGCATACAGCATTCTACTCTAGCAGCAAGCTAGTAGAGATAGATTTATGGAGGGTACACAAGCTGAAATATAAAAAACAGCTCACAAATCATTAATTTTAAGAATATTAATTTATTTAATATATTCTGTCTTAAGATGAGGGGCCCAAAATATTCAGAAGAGGTGAATGCTCACTACATTAATCTACTACTGTGCAAAGGGGAGAATATAATCTGTGCTGGATTTAAAGGTTAGTGGCCCACTTCACTTGAACTTTTTGGGAGGATATTATCATTTCAGACAAAGGGTAAGTTAACTAGTATTTCTAGACTGTCATATGCTCCACCCCCATAAATCTGCCTCTGCTTACAATTAGTATGATGAAATTATTTACAATAACATTTCCAATGTTTATTAGTTACTGATGTAGAATTTCCTAACACATAAACAAGTACAAAATTCTTAAAAACCCATTTCATCAGCACAAAAAATTAACTAATCCAACATGAAAACTGAATGTGAAAACATGAAAACTATAACACTAAACATGTAAAACCATAACATGCAGATATAACCAAAAAAGAAACAATAAATAATAATGTTTGGAAACAAATCATAGAAACATTTATTTCTATTCATTTAAATACTTTTTTGTTAATTTAAAGAAGGCATAATAAGACATATACACAATAAAATATACATCACAATGACAATTATATTATATGAATTCAAGAATATAAACATATAGAAATAACAAAACTTATAAACTTATTAATTACATTTTATTCACTGTCACTTTCTAGCAACAAAGACACTCTTCTGTGTTACACATTTTTTTGTGACTATGAATAAATCCTTTTGTTGTGTAAAACATTTTAAACACCATGTTCAACACAAGCAGTGAAGTGCCTTTTTGGGTACTAAACGAATTAATACTAGTGATTCTAGAGTTCAGTTAGACTATGAATTCTTCAATCAGTTGTTGCAATCTTGCTTTGAATAAATGTTCATAGACTTCTTGAGAACAATATATCATAAACTTGCTGGAAAAAGTGATCATGAGGGATTTTAGGGCAAAATGTGTATTTAGTACTATTATAAATGCTATAGTTGAAAACCCATTCAAAAGACTATAAAATAGTGAAAAAATTTGCCTGCCCTGTGCCTCATCTAATTTTCATTTCTTGAAATCCTTTCAGAAAAAAGAACACTTATCTGAGCTACAACCTTCATGATGGTAGTTAAGAAATGAAATGAAAGAGGTTTACCGAAAATCAAAATCAAAACTGTTTTAAAAATTATAAACTTAAATGAAAATGTAATACTTAACATTAAGATTATGAATATCCTATTTTTTATTAATAATATTACAAAATATTCATGTTTATCATTAAAATATTTTACTTCTGATCTCCTTTCATCTACAGTCACTTACTGAAGATTGTTTTCTATATATATATATATATATATATATACAACAAAATCAAGGCACACACATAAAAAAGAGCATTATACAGGTTTGGGAGAAATAAGGAAGCGAAAGCTTACTTTTTTAAATCTTTATCATTTAGTAAGAAAAAAAAAGATTCCTTCTGATTACGTGCACCCCCATGACAACTTTTCAACTCATTGACATCTATGAGAATTGCCGAAAGATATTCGTTTGACTAGCTTTATAGCTCTCAGGAATTGTTTTCTTCATAAATAATAATAAAAAGAAGTGCTTTATAAAAAACAAGAAATTTTATGAGAAAATAAAATATGTATTTGGCCAACAGTTACAGCTGGTACATACTATTCAGCAAAATAACAATTAAATTTAAAGCATGTAAAACTACTTGTGTTCAAGCACATGTATGGAATATGTACACGTCAATTAGTTATAGCCGCATGTAATACTTGAAAATATTCCATAGCAGTTTTACTACTGAAGCTGGAATTTTGTATAATTAGAAGGTACCAAAAAATAAATTGGGCACCATAATTAATTACAGTTATCTTTAATTAAAATGGTATCATAAGACAAAACATGTTACAATAAATTTACAGCTGCTTTTTTTGCTTTGTCACCTAGCAATGCAACATACATGTTGCAATGCCTTAACTAAAATTCTTTCTTATAAAATTATAAATGCCTCCTTCTACAAATTTGCCTTTTCTGTATTCTGTAATAAAGGCTTCAATCAAATAAGATTTGGCATTTCATGAAATAAATTTACAGCTAAGCCATTTGATATATTGCCATTCTCATTTGATTAAATACTCCCATTTTCATTTGAATACAAGTTCTGTCATTCAGAGAAAGGCATCATTTTCAAGCAAAACGCTTGAAAAATCAAGTTGAAAATACCATATTTGAAGGCATATAAGACGCACTTTTTTTCCTAAATTTGGTCTCAAGAAAGTTACCTGCGTCTTACACATGAAGGACACAGGTTAACTTTAAATACTGAATGCTATTTTTAGCCCGGATAAAGGTCTAGGCACACATAACTTTTTCTACATCTGCCATAATTATTTTGTGCATGTGTGAAATATCTGTCGCCAAAAAGCGCCAAAGCTCGAAGCTGATGTCAGAGTTCGAACAGGTTTGACAGTCACATTACGTCTATGGAGCCTTTCCTTCTTTACATAGACTTTCTTTGACTCAGCCGACACACATGTCGGTATCGGTGCTACTCTGCATAAACGTGTCGGTACCGGTGTTTAAAACTATTTGTTTAAAAAAAAATACCCTGGAAAATATGACTACTGGAAACAAGAGATTAAGCTATACAATTCAGTATGAATTAGGAGTGTTAAACTACACCAAAGTGCATGGAAAGAGAGCAGCAGCAAGGCATTTCGGTCCACCACCTACTGAAAAAAAATTTATACGTACTTGGTGACTGCAAGAAGATCAACTGAAAACTGCTAAAAACCAAAAACATAACCTTTGATCCCCAGCTCCATCTTGGCCTGAACTTGAAAATGCCATAAAAATGTGGGTGATAGATAAGAGGAAATCTGGGATAAGTGTTTCAACTAAAATGATAATCAATGAGCCCAAAGGATTTGCAGAAAAACATGGGAATCAGAACTTTTCAGGGTCTGAGGGCTGGTGCTACAGGTTCATGAAAAGACAAGGCTTATCAATGCGCACAAAAACAACTATTGCACAGAAAATGCCAGCAAACTATGAAGAAAAAATACTAGCATTTCATAGGTTTGTTACAAATGCATGTAATTGTTCATGTTAATCCGAAAGGCTGGATGGACGAAGCTGGAATGAAACTGTGGTTACAGAACGTATGGGCGAAGCGACCTGGTGGACTCTTAAGAAAACCCTCTCTTTTGGATTTGGATCAGTTAAACGCCCATAGAACTGAAACCATAAAGAATAAAGCGAGAGAATTAAAAACCCAGATAGCTGTCATTCCTGGTGGACTGAGTAGCCAATTGCAGCCTTTAGATATATCAGTGAATAAGGCATTTAAGGAAAAAGTGTGAGAACAAGTGGATAGGAGAGCCACATCACGCCCTCACACTCCCAGGTTGAATGAAGCGGCCCACTATTTCACAAGTGTGCAAGTGGGTAAAAAGATCTTGTGAGGACATAAAGGCTGAAGTAATTGTTAAGTTCTTTAAGAAGTGCGGAATCAGTAATGCTTTTCACGGAACAGAAGACGACACATTATTCGAAGAAGGTGATACTAGCGATGATGGAAACAGTAGTGATGATGATATTCTCATTTTCGATGATGATGGTGAAAAGGATTTTTATGGTTTTGAAAGTGATTAAAGTCTAATTTCATGATAGGCAACAATTTCCTTGAATCTGTGTTTTTTGTTGTTTCTGCTTTATTTTGTATTATGTTTGATTGCTTGCCATTCATTCATTTATTAATTATTGAAATTTACATGTCATGTTTAAAATAGCTTGCCGTTTGTTAATTTTCCTTAATAAAAATATGTTTGGTAATTGCATTCAATGATTGTTTATTTGGGTTTTATGAAACGTGCGAACTAAAAGAAACCACAATTTAAGTTATTGTGGTACCGCGCTCACGTGTGGACTATTTAAACTTTTTCCCCCTTGTGTGTGGCCTTCTAAATAAGGGTGCGTCTTATATGCCATCAAATACGGTAATTCATTTATGTGCTTTGCTTTCTAAAAATTAAGCTAGTGAAAACTTTGATGTAATTAAAATTTGATTACATATTCACAATTGCAGTGCTACTATAAGCAAAATCATAAAAATAAATTGAGCATATCTTTAGAATTTTCGATACACAGTCTCACGCACTGGAGATAAAAATGTTTTTTCTATACAATGGTGCCATTGCTCGCTTTTAAATCCTTGAGCTTTTCAATGAAAAATTATTTAAAGTTTTACGAAATATGAAATCGAAAATAAAACTAATTTCAAATTTCGGCTTCCACATGACCATATTCACAGTAGGATTACATCATTCAAAACTGGATGGCTCTAGGTACCGTTGTTTTATTATAATGCGAGAAACATATATACATTTATGCAGATTCTTCATTATTTAATTTCTTCAAATATAATACCGGGCAATAGTATTTGGTGGCAACAGTTTGAAAAGTGAAAAGGGACATTCAGAGTGATTCGACGCAAAATCACAAAACAAAAATAATAGTCACTCAGGAACAAAGTCCCTTTGGACTACAAATAAAAACTCATCCAAGTAAGGAATGTGATCATCCCTAACTTCATATAAGCTCTGCAGCAGTGTTCCGTACCTTCAATTTAGTAGTTAAGCACATTATACAGCAATAATTACTATTTATTTTGTAGGGCAATTTGCAGCTGTTTGTAAATAGTTGGAAGTAGAATTGGATAATTTGCTCCAGATGTGATTCAAAGAACCAATTCACTTTATTGAGCAAATTTATTCCAATTCCAGAAAATAGAATGGTTATAGTTTACAAGCAACTCTTGTTGGAAACATGCCAGAAATAGATTGCTATTTGTTCATGAGCTGACTCCTTTTATTGAGCAAGTGAAGCCTGATTCATGAAAAAGAGCAGAAGGAAGTTGGAAGCATGCCACAAAAGTTTCAAATTTTAGGGGAGAAAATGTTTATCCTCCCATGTTAAAAGAGAGTTTAATATTTATCATTTCCAAACGTTTTGAAAATTTTTTATTCTAGAATTTTATTGTTAGTTCTGTACAAACAAAAGGTTTTAAATAATTTCAAAACTACAGTCAAAAGAAATCAGTTCAGAGAGTTAGCATTTAATTGGGTCAATTCTTCCGATCTGACAGCTCACTCAATTCTTTTGGCTCTTAGCGCCAACCTTTCTAACTGGTCTTGATCCCATTGTTCATTCGATTCTTTCAGCTGTGAGAAATACAGTGGTCTCTTGATGTGAACAATATCTTCACTTTCTAGATAATGGTAAATGTTTTATTGCATGCAGGTTGTTTCTATATGAACATGCATTATCATACTTATGAATAAATGCCATGCTAATAATAGCTACAGCACATAGTTTCACAACAATGTCATGGACTTCTTTACCATACCTTTGAAATGTTACAGTACCTCCAGTAAAGTTTAAGAAGCTAATGTAACTGCTCTCACAAAATACAGTCCAGTCTTTACACTACCAGTATTGAAGATATTATATTTAACAATATTACTGAAGCTTATTCTGTATTCCTTTCCTTAGATTATCACATGTTTATTACTGGATTCTAGTACATACCTTGACACATCCATTAATACATTAGACCATGCAGTTGTTGTCTAATTTGCATGTTGACTCCACTTCAGGAGTGCTCTTGTGGCTTTTGATGCTTAGTTCATTCAGGACTGTAATTAAATATACGAGTTTCTTCCTTCACAGCTCACAGTATCATATATGTGTTCAGCCTTTTCAAAGTCCTGAGGCACATTATCACAGCAGTGTGATACCAAATCGGAAAGCTTTATTTTAATTTTTTAACGACACTAAGTGACAACTGAAGTCTTATAAATTTTAATAATATTATAGAGAGCTTTGAACTTAAATATGCCCTTTTAGTTCCGATCTCTTTTTTCTTTGGGGGGGCAGCGTAAGGGTAATTTGAATGTGTAAACAACTCCACAAAGGATTGTGTTTTATTGCATGCTGGGATTTTGTTTATATTTTGATGGAGAAGTCAAGAAAACAGTGTGCAGTATGCAAAAAAGTTCCTTAAAAAAGCAAAAAATACAAGTTACAGAGTCTGTTTTTCTCAGGTAACATAAACTAGATCTAAAACTCTAACAGACAATCTGTGAATTATGACTATGTCTTGTAAGTACCACAGGCACATGGAGAAGACGTAAGGACCCTTTTATTAACTCAATTAACTCTTTGCAGACAATAACACCCAGACGGCCTTTTATTCAAATGACCTCGACCGCCCCAAATGTTTGAAATTGCAATGTTGTTTTCTTTTCTCCCCTAAGGTATGCAGTAGCAGATGCAGTTTCCCCAAATGCAATGTATCAGTTTATTGCAGTTTGTACTAAAAGGATTTATTTCTTAGAAGTAGAAAGGATGTCATTTGAAATCTTCACTCTTCTTTGTACGCTCTTCTTCTTCACTCTTCTTTGAAGGAGGGGAAGAAATTGCTGTGACAGTTGAAAACCCTTTAGGGCAGTTCGGTATTATACAAGTTAACGAAGGCTTCAATTTTGAAAGACTTAAAGTTTAACATTCATCACCAATTCGTTAGCAAACTCGTTAATCAACAGAAGCAAACAGCTTAAAATAAAGATAACTGATTAACTAAATCTAATGGAAATGAGTATCGCCCAACAGCTTCACAATTTAAATAGCATGCAAGTTAGCTCTGACCTAAGGTCAGTGTAACAAGCCTAATGGCAAGAATAACTCAATGCCGCAGAACACAAATTGCAAGAGAATCAAATTTAGCAATGTGGCCTTCAAGGTCCTAGAGTACGCTCTGATTTTACCTTCTAAAAACCTTTCTTTAAATAGTTTTCTACCTCATTTGAATATAGCACGAGCTAGAAATTTACATTCTGACAGAAAAATAGAAATTAGAGCAATAGGACAGAAAATTAACATAAAATAACTTGTTAGGAACTTTAACGATACCATATAAACATATTATAAAAGCAAAACTTAAAATGTAGGGCTTTGTCCCAAATAATATTTTGAAATTTATCACAAAACTTTTAAATACTATTCAATAATTTTCTTGCATTTATCTTATATTCAATATTCTAACATTTTATCTATTTTGTATTTTGAATACTCGTGCAAGTTTATAAAATTTTTGTCTTGAATATATTGTCAGAAAAAAAATGGGCAAGTCAATTTTTATATACGCTAAAAACTGCTAAACTAGCAATGTAAAGTAAACGGCTCGATGCTAATAAGACTTTATAAAAGTAAATAGTTTATTCATTTTGTTACATTTATTAAATTTGTTTAGACATATCTTTCAGTTTTACTACTAATTTGCTAAAATTTTTTAAATGCCTGTTCCCTTCTACAACTTTTTTACTTCCTGGTATGAAGTAAAGGAAGTATTGTAATCACAAAAAAATTCCGGGTATCATATTTCAACGAAAATATTCATTTTGACCGCTATTGAATGCAATTTAATGATGTTTTCGAATGACATTTGTATGTAAGAACAGAATAAAGGATTCTTTTTTCCCAAATGGATTATAAAATTTATTTAAAATGGATTCAGAAGAGATCTTTTTCCTGGCATACATATGTATGTATGTATCTTACATAACTCAAAAACGAGTAGCCTCAGAACATTGAAATTTTGTATGTAGGATTGCTATAACATATGACAGTGCACTTCCGTTTTTGGTTGTAATCGGCCACACCAAAATTATATACGTGAAAAATTAAATTAGCAGCTTAAATTCCCTTTTGTGTTCTAAAAATAGTAACTTCTATTTGCACTGAATCACTTTGAGACTAATCTATGTCATATGATTCTTATGTAATGCTGATGATTTAAATGGAACTAAAACAGCCAATAGTAATTTTACAGCAATATTATCTATCCAACCAAAATGCGCTGAGAAACAAAACTAACTCAGTTTGAATTAAGATTTCACCTTGAGCATAACACGCTTGCTTTCTACACTTTCGCCTAGCTTGACTGCAGTCGTCTGTCTGCACCTTCTTTCTTACTGCAAATTTATCTAAAATGTATACTTTTTGGAATAGGCACATTAATGTGCCAACTTGATTGTGTCCCCAACATGTTTACTGAAATAAAAGTTGAATTAAATATACCTTGACTGCCAAATTTCTTATTAATTGTGGATCCGCATTTCAGGATTCTACGACATCACAATTCTCGCTGCTCATTATGGATGCAACCGCCTGCGTTCTACTAAAGACTCTATTACATATATATATATATATTACGAAGACTCTGCGAGCTCAGTTTTTTTTATTTTTTTTTTATTCTTATATGTTAATAAACAGTGCATTTTTTACTTGAAATGAATGAATGATTGAATTAGGTTGTTCTTATTTTTAGGTTAGGGTTTTTATGTCTTTAGTTAACCTCCATTTAACAGTTTCAAAATTTTCAATAATTTAAAAATTGTTTAAGTACAGCTAAGCCTATTTTTTTTTCCCAGAGCGGCCATATTTGTTTACATTTGAAACTTGGTAGAATAGTGGATTAAGTCAGTTTCTGCACGTTTAGTGTGTTTTTGCCAGGTGGGACCAAAAGTAAACTTTCAGTTTTGTGCACCAAATTGTTTTTAAAATTGTTTTAACTGTATTTGGTGTTTTATTTATTTATTATTTTTTAATTTTTAATGAAGGTATTTTGAGGTTTTGTACATTTTTGCCTTGCCACGAAGTGAGAACTGAATTAATTTAATGAGAAATATATCTCTAATGAATTTTGAGGAAATAAGTTTAAATGAAATGTAGCAAAAAATGTGTATAATTTAATATTCTGTAAGAGGAAGTCATGTGGTTGTCCGCATGAGTTTTTCTTATTAATATGAAATCCTTTTTTTTTTTTCAAAAATTCATATCTTTTGTTTTTTAATAATATGAAAATTTTATTGCAGCATGTTTAGATACTATCAATGATAATAAACTGTAAATTTCAGCATATTTAATTGCAGTAATGATTTTAAATAGATTTTTAAATGTAATTAGGCTTTATGGTGAAAACTGCCCAGTCCTGTACTTACATATGCTTTCAGAACACACGGGCCATGAAGCCCTTCTTTCCCCGGTTTTGAATGGGTTAAAGGAATGCAAACTTATAGTACTTAAACATACACAACTTTTATATGTACTCTTTACTGTGGAAAGTGACAGATACTGATATTATAACTGCAGTAGTCAACCCTACTCAACTCCTAGTCAACTAATGTGGAAATTCATTGATTGTAGTATTTAGCTAATAAATTTAAATACATTACAATGGCTGAGATCCTTAATTGTTGGGACTTTGGCAATAATTCATTGATTGTATTCAGCTAATAAATTTAAATGCATTACAATGACTGAGATCCTTAATTGTTGGGACTTTGGTAATTCAGGATATCGGAAATTTCTGAATTTTAGGTTACCAGTTTAAAACTAATAAGAAGGCATGAAGACATGAGGAAATTGAAACTCTGTTTATTGCTTAGGTCAGGTAGAAGAATGCTAGTTCTCTAAGAGGATTGGCACAAGAGCTGGTGCAGCTACACAGGCTGCAAAAATGAAGGATGTCAAAATTTTTAGAATTTAGAAGAAACACTAGGCAGCAGAATTTAGGGACGACAATTTTTTTTTTTTTTTTTTTTTAATTTAGAAAGGTACAAGTAGAATTTAGGACCAGCAGAGAATGCACCAGGTAGCAAAATGCAGAGTGCAAACCCTTCCTTTTCCTTAATTACTGAAGAGCTGAAAGCATGATCCTAGCCAACATCAACACAATGTTAGTTGCTACTGGCTATGGTGCAACTCCCTAAGCAGCATTTGTCTGAAGTGAAATGCAGAAATCTCAGTCAGGGAAAAATCACATTTAAGACACACATGCTTCCTTGAGTATTATATTTCCCATTCCTATATTTTAGGTTTTTTTCCCCCCTAAGACCTGGATATTGGACTTTATACTGAATTTATTGTCAGAAAATATGGTAACCCATAGATGACCAGGAACAAATCTTCGGATAACTTGACACTCGTACGAAATTGCTTTCAAAGGCAAGAAATCACTGAACAGTCAACATCAGAGAAAACAGTGATATCTGCAATAGATTAATATATTGTTCAGTTCCAAGCTGACAGCCTGCCAATGATGAAAATTTATCCCAGTACCTTTTTCGAGTCATAACTAATCTTATCAAATAAAAAAATAACCAAAACATTTTTTTTTTTTTTTAATTTATCGGCAGTTAAATTCATCCAATAAAAGGCTTCAGAAAAGCATCACCTTCAATCAATGCCTAATTTGCATATCTGTACAGAACAAACAATAATTAGTCACATTATATGAAACTTGCATGTTTTCTTCTGTAGTCACAACTGAGTTTCGCCCAATGAAATTGAAACATGTATTTTGAAGCCAGAATTAACATTGCATGTTTAACCTTTGGAAAGCAGTGTATTATTCATTTTTGATACAGAAATTATGATTACATAAATCTAACCATTTAAGATCAGTTCCTCTCCTTCATCAAATATCTTCTGCTTCACATCCCTAGGAAGTATTTAAACATCATTGTATATCTGTACATTGTATGTATATCATTGCATGTATTTCATTGTATATCTGCCCTTTGGCATTTTCATTGGTTGAACGATAACTCATATTCACAACATTCATATTTACATAGCATTTTAATAAGTAAAGATAAATGTAAGCCATTTAACACTAGAACTACATATAATCAACATATATTGTTGCTGCATGCTTTTGCTGTGTAAATAAAAGTATATTTTTCTAACATGGATGTTCTTTACTCTCTAATGCGAAGCACTAGGTTAGTGCAAGAATGTCAACTGATTCAAAATCCATTTTCAAATCGTGGATCACCACAATAAAAAGTGGCATTCATGATAGGATGCATTAGTTAGGTAAAGGACACTTTTGATGGTTTAATAGCAGAAATGGAAGCCTCGAAATTAAAAAGAATACCACTGCATGCAGCCTTCACGAAAGTATATAATAGCTTACATAAACATTTGAATGAGTCAGAATTGAACAGTGATGTTTTGTCATCGTCCCTGGAAATTCTGGAAGATGAAGGAATTTGACTACAACAGTTTGATGAAGAAATATTGGATCTCCTATCGAAATCGAAAGAAGTCTAGCAAGAAGAATATACTAAATAATTTGAGTCATATGAGACTTACAAGGAGAAATTAATAGCAGCCAGGATGAAAGTGAAGCAAGTCACTGTGAAAATAGAAAAAAATTTGCTGACTTGTGCATCTGTAAACGAAACCAGAACTACTGATTCAAGAGCAACGACAATGAATTTGAAGCTTTCGAAAATAAATTTGATTGAATTTACAGGTGATCCACGACAATGGTTGAATTTCTGGAATACTTTTAGTAAGATACACGAAGATCCAGTTCTAGATTATCACTTGAAATTCATATATCTGATCCAGGCTACTGCTGACAAATCGAAAGCACGAGAAATAGTGCAGAGCTTCCCGACAACTAAAAAAAATTATCCGAAAGTCATCGAACATTTAAAGAACCGTTTCGGACGTGAAGATCTTCTTATACAAGTGTACAAGGGATTTATTGAATCTTGTGTTGATAAATAATAGTGCAACCAAAAAGGACTTCATGCTGTCATCATTGTAGGACAGTTTAGAAACAAAATTATGTGCTCTGGAATCTCTGGGTGTGACTGAAGATAAATACGCTAGTGTTATTTTTCTGTTAGTTGAACCTTGCCAGCCCCCGACATCTTACGCCATTGACTCGAATGGCACACGAATCTCAACTGATTCAAAATCCATTTTCAAAACAGGGATCACCACATATATCTATTTCTATCAACAGGGAACAATGTTATTAATTTAATGGAGTTCTAGTGATATTTAACTCTCCAGACATGTGCTTAGCCCAGAAATTTTAAAGTTCCTCAAAATGTCATGAATAAATGGTATTTTCTTGATTATAATTAAAAAAATGACTCTCTCACTTTGCATCTTGATTCCTTTTCAACCAACATACATCTAACCTGAAATCATATGCATTAAAGGCTGGTAAAAATTTTCATGTATAAGGAAAAATAAAGCCACTCTTCTATATGGAACTTTACATCTATAACATTGAGAGAGTTAAAGATGTGACATAACTGCTCAAAGTTTTCATACACACACATTTTACCCCCTGTTATAAAATATGACACAAATAAATAATTATTATTATAACTTAAACAATTATTATACAGCTTAAAAAAAAGAGTCTACTTTCAACAGAAATTTGTAAGGTCCAATTTTATGATAAATATTCAAACAAAATTCCTTAATTTTGTGCACGTTGATTTGTTGTGTGGTGCAATACAGTGAAGCTTTTATTTAGAAATCAAACTTCAGGTTGGCAATTTGAATTACAGACTACCACACAAACTAATGTTTGCGCACATTGAGTTAAGCTATACATAACATAGCATAACAATTAAAAACTGATATCAGAAACAGAACAAAATAAATATAATTTATAATATGCTGCAATATTTAAATTTATAACTATATCCTTTTATAATAAAACAAAATAAATATTAGTTGTTATTTGTGTACAATAGGAATTTATAATAAAAAAAAATCACATACACTTTTCCAAATCCAGGAAGTTATTGATAATTGTCACATTAAGTGTTTTCCTAAACTTACGATCAGAAGAATCATCATGCTCTTTAGCGTTTTGCATTTCTTACCTATGAAAAATAAAATACAGAAACTGTAAAAGCAAAATATGCAAATAATATTCAAAAACACTTCGTACTTTAAATAATTAAATATACAGTCAAAAGTCGTTAATCCGGACTCGTCGGGACTTTGGCGATTCCGGATTATAGATCATCAGTTTAAATCTGGTAAGATGTCAGGCAGAAATTATAAAATTAAAAATATGAAACTGTAATTTATGAAATAAAGAACAATTATGATCTAAAGGGTATCAAAATTTACCAAAAAAAAAGTTTAATATTTATTTGTTTACATTTCTTTCAATGTAAGTTGCTTTGTTTTATGTGCTAATACTTTCTCTTTAATTTTATATAAACAGACATAATTTCTTGTTCAGTTAAAAAGTTCCGCTGTTCAAGTTCTGCAATTGCTGTGCCGAGAATACTGACTAACTTGTCAATCGAAATTTTTTCGTTTTCACTAACCTCTCTGTCACTTTCTTCATGCCTTTATCCATTTTTTGCAGCAATTCCACTTTTTGTTTGATGGACATCAAAACATACTTTCGCTTTGTAGATCCTTTGGGAGCTCCAGCATCGGAAATTCTATTTGACATAATCGAAAGTTCAAGCTTACTTTTATAAAATTGCTCTAACAGTCTGCAAAAAATAATAAGCCGGATCCAATTCCAAGATTAAGGAACAACGCAATCTGCAACATTAACTGAAATAGATAATTAGATAATTTTAGCTTATACCGTCCGTTATACATTAAGCGCGCATGAGTAAACATTTTATGCGCATGTGCATACGCATATGTGCAGCCGTAAAGGCCTTATGCGCATGCGTCGTTTCGACTCATGCGCTACTCAAAGCTACAGAAAGTTTGTAGCTTTGAGGTCCGGATTATGGATCATTCCGGATTATGGGTGTCCGAATTAACGACTTTTGACTGTATATATATATTTCCTTACTATTGAGCCCGCTGTTTCAGAAATGGCATTAAGATTATTGATAAATCCCCAGTGAAAACCATCATGAAATTGCTGGCTTGCATTTATTTGCCCATGACGTAAAGCATTTTGAGTAAACCACAAATTACTATATTTTCCTTTTTCACATAAATCTTAATAATTCACAGTCACTCACAATTCTTCCATCATAAAAAAAGTTCTGAGCACTCTACATGTTAATGTATTTTCTTTTAAAAAAAAAAATAAAAAAGTGTTTGATTCATAGACTTGAGGAAGATGCTATACCTTTCTTTCAAAAAAAAAAAAAAAAAAACTCTTTATTTCCCATCTGAAAATGTGAAAATGATCATTAAATAAAACAACATATCAATGAAAGCATTTGGAAATGCAATGTAAAAAGTTACAAGTGAAGGAAAATCATACATTTTGAAAACTGGTTCAATGATTTCAAAATAATGTTAGTAACAATGCAACAATATATTTACTGTTGTGCAGAGGAACTAACATTGATTAAATGACAGAAGAAGCAATTCTGCCTTTACGAAAATACAGTAATTGAGTGGAACAGTTTTATGAGAGACATATTCTCTACGTCTAATCTGACAATTAAATAAGCAAATAGGGCACCCTGAAAAATTGCAAGCATAAACAGTACGTTAACAAAGAGAAAGGATAAAGCCAGCAGGGTTCTTCCACAATACTGGATTTCTGGTAGATTATGCTGATAAACTTATGAATTCGTTCTCACTCAGGTTGCAAACAGAGAAGCTATAGTTCCCGTGCCAAAAATCTTCAACCATGTATAAGCGGGATTAACCATTTACTGACATGATGAAAAGCACAGAACATTGGAATAAGAAGGTTAGACATATTACTGTTAACCACATACTATTTCATTTTGTTGATCCAACAGCAGCTGCTCATATAGAAAATGCTGAAAGAGTGTGATACTTCACTAAATGTCAGAATAAAAATTAGTAACCCACAGTTCAACAACATCTCGAGTCTTATGTTAGGAATGAGAAAATGTCAAAAATGCTTTTACTATGACAAAGCTACCATAAACTGCAGAAACATGATAATCAAAATAGCTATGACCCTGGCAATAATGCTAATACCAACTTGGTATTTAAAAAATTGAGGCCATATAATTACGAAAAACCAAACTTATAAAACAGTTTTTCTATAGTTTGAAGCAATTTCCTATGTCTGAAGTATATGTCTGTATGTATGCATGTTTCCTACGTCTCCTTCTGTTAAAGGGATGGGATTCTGAAATGTATACATGTATGCATGGATCTATGAGTTCATATATGCATATATCTATGTATGTACGTATGTGTGTGCACACATTTCTGAATCCAGTCCTGGTAACAGAAGAGTACCTTGTTTTGATATCATACTTTAATGGGTATGAATATTCAAAATCATTAATAAAATGTATTTAGGTTTAAAAAAAATTTAATTTCATTTTGGGAACAGCTTTAGTATTGGTCCTTTTGGTGATTTTTTTCATTTGGCGACAAACTTCGGTCGCCGTGGTAGACCCGGTTTTGAAGATCGGAAAAAAATGGCGGATTGTCAACAAAACCCGATCTAGACTAAATAACAATCCTAAAAAATAAGCTCTTGATCAGAATAAACAGTCTTTCTCTAATTTTCAATATTTCTAGTACTGCTATGATAAATTCTTGAAACACTACTGTAAATGAATTTATGACAATTATTATGTTATGAGTAATGAAATTTACAAAATGTTAATATTTTTAATTACAAAATATAATGTATTAAACATTAATATTTTAAGTAGTTAGTTCTTATTTATATTTATTATATTAGTACTTAGCTAATATTTTAAATTTACAAAAGGTTAATTTTTATGTTTATGAATAATGAAATTTACAAAAGGTTACTAAATGCATTTCAAACTAGTTTATGTTACTTTAGTTTCTTAGATTGTTATTAAAAGAAAATAAAAAAATATTTCAAAGTGAAGGAAATCAAATTCAATTATAATGGGCAAGTTTTATACCAGTGTTAGAAATATTTTTTATGATTAAATATTGTAAATGGTAAAAATATTAAGAAGTGTGTATTTTTTAATCCCTCAATTTATTACAAATAATTTATGATTATAATTTAAAAGCTAAAATTAAATTATCATAATGAGTAAATTTTGTACCAATGGTAATAATACAACAATCATCGTAAATGATGATTTCTGTGAAAAATTCGAACAGTCATTGGAATCCACTAGTGGTGGAGTGATAGCCACTGAACAGTGGTAGTTCAGGCTGGTTATATGAGAGTTTTAGTAGTTTTCCGTAGATGTAATGTGTATCTGAGTCAGTTTCTCTTAAAAAGTACTTTATGAAGGCATCCTTCTTCTGCTAGCCAGCATATGTATTTATTTTCTATTCATAATTCTCTCTTATTTTCTTATTTCTTAATTCTAAATCTTACTTCTGAAGAGAAGAAGTGTTGCATCTATAGGTCGAAAAATATGGTCAATATGTTTGCAAAATCCTGTCAGTTTTGGAAAGCATTTAAATAAACTAAATAATTTGTATGTGATGCAAACAAAAATGCATTACACTATTTCATGTACTGAATAATTAATCAGGGAACAAAGTATATTGTAACGCTCCTTTATTTTGTAACCACAGTTATTTTATGCTTGGGATCTTTACTGTCAATTTCCTCCATCCGTTTTCTCACCAGAATCCAAATGAAGTTTTTATTTTGTAAAACAAACCGTGTGTTGCCTTTTGAGGCCACATGAATAGGTTGCTAGATAAAAAAAGATTTGTAGTCTTCAGCCTTGCATTATAATTGCTGATAGTTCAATTCCATGCCAGTTAAGTTTTTAACCAACTTTGCATTAAATTGATTTGTGCAGCCTTTGGGCTACAAATTTATTTGAATTTAAATTTTACATTTGAACTTAATTGTTATCATAAGTTATCTTGCCACAAGTGGTTGACTGAGTCGTAAGCACAAAGTGTGCCTTCTGTTCTGTACATCTAAACTTTATAACAGAATAAAAGTATATCTTAATAAGAATATATCTAAACTTTATGATAATAACATTTAAAGACATTGAAATCAGTATCTAAGTGCTTGCCATGTAGTCTAATTTTTATATATAAATTGTACTCTTACTTGTATTATAGAGTTTTTATTACAAAAAATTCAGATTTCTGTTAAATAAAATGTTTAAGTAATGTAGAAATTTTGCATAAAATTTAAAATAAAAAGTCGACTGTTATGTCAACATACTATTAATAAAAGTAATAATACTCAGTGAAGGTTATTCATATACAGCTGTTAGGTTGTAAGATTTACAAAATTTGAGAACTTTAAATTATAAGCAATATATTCCATAATCTAAGCAACATTATATTTTTTTATAGTCAGACAAATTATGAAAATGTTATAAAAGCAATAATGAAACCTGATTTTGGTCCTGATTTGAACCTATGAATTCGTGCAATTACACATCCCTATAGTTCTAATATGAGGTATAGACCATGGTAATTTTGATCTCCTTAGCAAAGGAAACACTAAGAGTTTACCTCATGCTACTGAAAATGTGTTTTTTTTTTTTTCCTTGGAGGGGTGGGGTGGAGTTTATAATAATATGCAGAGTTGACATACGAAAAAATGTGTCAAGACTCATGTGGTGTAATATTAAAAGCACCAGTTTTAACTATCAAAAATTTGGCTTTTTAAAAAATATTTTAAATGTTGTGCTTTCCTAACACAAAAGTAACTTTCAGAAAAATGCACAATTTATCCCTCCTGACATCAAAGCTCTAATACCTATCAAATTCGTTAAAGTTAAGTGGACAGAAATGGCGGCATGTTTGAAGGTCAGTATTTAGGGTTACCAAGGTTATCATAATTTTTCATTTATCGCTCCAAAATGTCGCCAAACAAATTTCTCCTCAAAAAGGACTAATACTAAAGCTGTGCCTCATTTTGTTAACATAAAATAAGAAAATTAAATGATTCAAACACTACAGTGCTCAAACTATGGGTTATCATAAATCATTAGTCCAACAATGGGTTGCCATATTTCACATTGATTATTATCTACTGCCAAACATAATTTTTTTTGCCAAAACCTGTGCACCCGTCTACCAAAGTAGCACTGAAAGTAAATACAATTTTCATACAAAATGTTAAAAAGCATAAAAATCTGAAAGTTTTCAGGTTTTATATGAGGCCCAAAGGGGCATTTTTTTAAACATTTTCAATTTGAAATCGTTGAGTTTGTTAATCAAAAATTCATTAAAGTTTTACAAAATATGAAATAGGTAATAAAACAAATTCCAAATTCGGGCTTCCAGATGCCCATATTCGAGTTGAGGATTACATTATTCAAAATTTGATGGCATTGTACTATCGCAATGAAAGAAACATACTTACATTTACGTAGATTCTTCATTATTTAATTTCATTAAATACAGGGTGATAATATTTGGTGACAACAATTTGAAAAGTATCAAAGGCTGTATCACAGTAATATGTATCAAGTTTTCAATGCAAAATGCCAAAATAAAATTAATAGCCCTTGGGGCTAATAAAGGTACCATCAGCTGTTAGCAGAAATTTTGGTAACAGTCTGCAATAGTTACTGTGGAACTTTAAAGGAAGCAATTACCTATAACTGACGTTAAATTGCACTATTTGGCTGTTGATGAGATAATATGTACGTATCAAAATAATAATAAAATTACAGTAAAAATATATTTCAGGGTGCCCCTTGGCGAAAATTGGCGAATGGCTAGCAAAGCACAATTTCAAGATGGTCGCTACACAAAACCAAAATAACAAGTCAAAAAATTGCAGAAACTCGGTGTCCATGTACACATCAATCTATTTTCACTTAAAAAAAAAACAAAAAAATCAGAGAATTGCACAAATTCGGCATTGTGCACTCCCTTGACTTTGTCCACGTACATACTGATATATTTTCACTTAAAAAATCAGGAGAATGATGATGTCATATAATGTTAAAAGTTATTCATCACCAAAACTGAATAAAATCTGCAGCCAATCAAAGATCAATAAATTGCATTTTAAATCACACAATGAAAAAAACAAAAAAGAGGAAATACACGTTATCACACATACGTACTACAAAAAGGAAATATCAACTTAACCATATTTAGAAATTTCTGTGTCTTCTCTCTGTGGCAGACAAAATTCCTTAACCCCTTAACTGCCACAGAAAACATACAAGATTCTCTCCCCAGTGTCACAGTTTTTTTACACAGACATGCATAGTTACTATCAGAGAAAAATAAGTGCAAGTTTTGCTGTCTAACAACTGTTTACTTTCACAAAATAAAGAATAAAAGAAAATACAAAATTTAATGTTTAGAGTAAAAGTATAATAAATAAATTTAAGTGAATAAAAATGATGTTTGTATAATAAAAATGATGGAAAATAAAAAAAGGATAATAAAAAAGATCTCAAAAAATAGAGCTTCAATCAATTTATTTTTAGACCAGTAAAGCGTAATATCAAATTTCAGCGTTATACCTTGTAAAATCAGTATACCTAAAAAAACACATATTTCTTCTGCAATTGGTTGGATGCCATGATTTTGTTCTTGATTTTTCTTTTGCAGGATGTTGGTTCGTATACTGGTCTGCAAAATGGTTAGTTTCAGTAACAATATGAAAGACAAGCAGATTATCAAAAAATAATTAAAAAAATTAAGTGGGTTTGAAACATTTGTTATATCTTTCTTTATTCCTGACACCTACTACAAACAGTAAACGAAAATGGAATACACGGAATAAAAACAATACATTTTACTCAAACAGAAACATGAGCAATAACCGTGCAGTCGTTACTTTCACCAACCCTACTACATAAAGGAACTACTGCAAACAGTAGACAAAAACAGAACACATAGGATAAAAAAATATGTTTTACTCAAACAGAAAATGAGCAATAATAATTAATGCAGCCATTACTTTCATTTTTCAAACATCCTCCTCTCCAATTCCTAACCCTCCTCCCTTCTCTGAAATAGTATCCTCCTTCGCATACTCTATCAAGGTCATTGTGGTGTTGCATTCCAAAGCTTTGCGAATAATTTTACTGGTAACAGCACAAAGCAAATGATAGTATTTCAGAAGGCATATATATACGCCCAGGGCAGTTAACGCATCAGCTGAGCTAGGTGTGTGCGTGTGCGTGTGTGTGTATATACAGCAGTTAAGGGGTTTACAGAAGCCAAAAACTTTCTAAAATTATTTCAACTAGAATATGCATACTGCCGTCAACACATAAATTCACAAAAAAAAAAAAAAAAAAAAAAGAGTAAAAAATATCCTCCGTAGTGCTGAACTGTCAGTGGCATTTCTTGCATGAACCTTTCTTGCAACAAACCCATTCAAAGCTATTTGAATTATCTTTATGTTCAACCATACACATTTCTTTTGTACAAACAGGACACTTATATTGACTACTAAGTAAACCTCCATTTACGCACCAGTCAATTAATGCTTTTTCCCCCTTCGTTCTAAACCATACAGAAACTTCACATTAATCTCATCACATACAGCCATTTTACAGTTTACAGCACAAAATAAGCAATGTACTTCTTAACTGACATCCAACGCAGAAATAAGCCCTTACAAACATGTCTAAGTCAAATTCACCACAATCATGCAATCAATCACGTCATAATAGAGTTTCCATAACATTCAACTACTCAGGTTATCATAAATGAAAGAATTTGGCAATAAAAGAAACAACTTGGCGATAATCCAAGGGAGGACCCTAAAATATAGACTAAAAAAATTACTTTTAAAAAAGTCAATTTCAAAATTTCAATTTTTTACTTTTTTAATGGCCCTTGAACAAGGATAAGATATAAACCATAGCATCCATGTTGGACACAAAAATCTAATTTATCATGACAAAAATAATTACTTTGAAATTTTAAAATCATATACTAGCTCAATGTTGTTAAAAGGTTCAATTATTTAATTAAGATGAAATATGTGAAACTTATTTGCCTAATCATCTAATCTAGTGTTAACTGAAAAAATCCCAGGGATGAGTTCTCAGGATCTCGCATCTGTCTCCATCAAATGTCCACCTCTGATAAAAATTGAAAACTGACAGATTTTAATTGCTCTCATTCTGTAAAGACATTATATAGTCTGAGATTTGAATCCAGGCTCAACAGCTTCTACTACACATCATACTATCAGGCTTGGTGCGAGAACTGGTGCCACTAGTGCAGTCACACTGGGCACCAGAATTTAAGAATGGCAAAATTTTTAAGACTTTTTGAAAAGGAACCAGCAGCAAAATTTAGAAATGCCAAAGTTTTTAGAATTTACTGGAGATACTGAATGGCAGAATTTAGGGTCAGGAAAATTTTTATAATATTGGGAGTTTTCATAATATATTACTGTACAATTGACAGAACTGCAATTCTAATAAATATCAAAATAAAATAATAATCAAATAAATGTTTTTATTTAATTCAGTAATTATGATGAAATATTATTTAGGTTTATGTGATAGTGGCAAAGCCTCGAGGGCTATCTGCCTAAGAAGGATGCCTTCGTAGATGATTTCCTTTGGGAAACTGGCTTATATACATGCTACACACAGAGATAACCACGAACACACTTATGCAGCCAGTCTGTTCGCAGGATCCGAATCTCGGACCAAACTACCAGTGTTCAGTGACTTTACTGCTCGGCTGCTGGTACGTCTGATGAAAGACAGGTGGTTAATCTTTGGATAACTTGGCGATTTTTTGGCAAATATTTGGCGACCAACCCTGCTACAGCAACCAGCTAGTGTGTTTTTTTTTTTTTTTTTTTTTTTTCCCCCCAACAATTTGCTAGCCGAATTATGCTTATGCTAGAACTGTTATGGAACAAAATTGCTTAATCATGAACGAAGATTAGATGCGAAATTGGGAGAAAGTGCAGAATCGCCCACTACTTGCCGCATTTTTAAGAATTGGACATACACGGTATTATCCATGTACACGTCGACCTATTTTCACTTAAAAAAACATCCCAGAATTGCACAAAAATGGCATTGTGCAGACTCTTGCCTTTATCCATGTACACTGCTAAAGTCCTAGCTAGTAACCTTTATCGCCAAACTACCTGTTACCATATTCCAAAGATTAGCCAGACAGGCTACTTGCCTAAGTATGGTTGGCTTCATTGAAAAACCACAGTAAAACAATTGTGGATTATCTATTATAATACAGACACAGGCATTTTTCAAAAAGACATTCTCCTTAGGACAAGTTAATTTCCAAAAGGGCACTATTTTTTACTTTCTAAGGAGATACTATATTTATATGATATATTAAAATTCAAAATAAATGAATAAAATGTAAAAACCTATGCACTGTCCAGGAACTATTAATGTTTTCATAGAAAACACTAAGAAGAAAATTTGGTACTTTTCCATTTTGCCAGGCAAGTGATAAAGTCGCCAAAAATGGACAACCGATGCCAAACGGAATATCTTCGCTGGTAACGCTTTACGTCTCATTTTCAAAACATGTCGCAGCCATTTTTTATCAGATTGATTGTTTCTTTCAATACTGGCATACAATTACATAGAATTTTTACCAGATAGTTCAATTTTATGCCCTAAGGCCATTCGCGGTAATTAAGTCAATTAGGATGCAATCACATCGCTCACCCGAAGACAAAAGTATAAAGGCAAAATCAAGGGTTAAATTCATCAATTCTAATGAGAATGCACTAGCGAAGTAAAGCACTGCGGTTTTACATAATTTTTTAGTTAAGCTATTCGTACGAACTGAAATAATACTTGCATTTAAACTTGTATTTCACAATAAAATTTAACCTGAAATTACTGTAGATAATTACTGAGAGAATTTTGTAGCATAGTTTATGCAAAGAATTACGTGAGATGAGATCACTTGGGGTCACGTGATATGAACCTGCGAATCAGGATGTTGTACCGTGAAAGCATAGTAAATTCTTAAATTAATGTCTTTTTACAAATTTATTGTCTTTATTTATTGTCTTTTTACAAAATTTTAAACGATATTAAATTGTTTATGCCTTCAAAAAAAAAAAAAAAAAACCCTTAGAACTAACATTTGTTGACATTTTTTACGTGTATACTACGTTCGTCACCAATAAAGTGTGCTTGGCGAGATTTGCGCCGGCAAAACGGAAAAGTACCAAAAATTTATTACGGTAACCTTGCATATGAGATTAACCACAAAAATACTCAAGTATTATATTGTACCATCATCAGATATCAAATCCAGACTATAAAAGTACCACATTATGTGTCAGTTTTTATGATTGGTTTCTAAAGTTATCTCTTGGTATTTGACAATATACAAAGTTATAAAATTAACTACGCACACACGTGTACATAAACAGATATACGTGTACATGAATTCGTAGACACATATATACATTTCAGAATTCCATCCTGATAACAAAACAGCTTGCAAACAGCTCTCCGTGGCAAAAATGAAAAAAAGTCACGTCAGTTATTATGGAAATAGTGTAACTAGATTTTATTTTGCTTTTAATTAACAGCTTTAGAAATACAATTACTTTACTGTTTCACTTTTAAATAAAGCATCGTATTCCATTTTAAGTAAAACTAAGTCTCTAATACGTTAAAAATGAACAACTGCAAATTATGCGGGCTATACTTTTGCCTCGAGGCAACATGCAATCCAAATACTTGACAGCAAGTATGATTAATCTGAAAATTCTCATAAATGTAAACGAGATAATTTAAGAGAAAAGGGATATATATTACGAAATGACGACTTTACCAAATCTTCTTTGAAGTCGCTATGTAACAGGGTAAAGTTTTGTTCAACCTTTCAGTAAACATTAGACCATTCTATATATACATCCCAGTAATTTAAGAAGGAATACTGCATAAGTACATATATTTCCCTCTTTTTTATAAATAAAGAGATAGAAAAAGCGAAATATATTTCAGCATACCTACAGCATGAAATTTTATTCTTTATGAATATACTGTACTGAAGCTAAAGATATCATAATGATGAACCTGAACTTCTGATTTTTCAGGACGAGTTGAAATACAGACGATTACCGCCATTCATAGGAATGTCAAGTATTGCCAGACGTTAAAACAGTAAATATTTTAAATGTTTTTATTAGTTGGAAGCAAGGTTTTTTAAATATATATTATCTAAAAGCAGAACCCAAAAAATAATTTACAACTAGAATCAAAAACTTGATATCTGAACAAAGTGTTTTTCTCATATATGGAAGTGAGAAAAGAAGCCTGTTTCCCTCCTCGTTTGAAGCAGAACTTAATGAAAGAGGATGTGCCAGTTTCGGTTTCTTTATTGATCAACTAACATGAAAATTGAGCGATCTAATTTATCTAGATGGCTCAATTTTTATCTTGTTTTATCTAAACCTAATTAGATTAGGTTTTTCAAAGAAAAGTACAGGGTGAAAATTATGGAACTATATGAAATAAAACCATCATAACTTCTGAACGGTTTTAGGCAAGGAGCTCCTTGGTTTTAGAAGTGAAGTTCAAATTTCGTGGTTGGCTGCAGGTCACGATGGGAACTAGTATCGCATGAGCACGCAACTTGTTATTGTCGGCCATTTTCAAGTGAAAATGTCTGCTTGCCTGAGCATATAGCGCTTGTGAAGGTTAATTATGAGCGCATTAACAGCCCAATTGCGGCTCAAAGGAAGTTTGCGACCGAGTACAAGCTGAAGACAACCGGTCCAAGTGTGAACAGTCAGAATAATCAAGAATTTGATTTGCGAGTTTGAGAGAACTGATAGTGCTTGTTTGTGATCACAGTGTTGGCAATGTCGGTCAGTAAACAAGTGTGAAAAAGCCTGAAAACATGGAGAAGAGACGCTCTGTGTTTCAAACCAGCCGAGGAAATCCATCAGACGAGCTTCACAGCAGATGGGAATCAACCGAAAGACCCTGCGACAAATTGTTGTTAAAGATTTGCATCTGTTCCCATACAAAATTAAAACCATCAGCAATTAAGGCCCATGGACATGGAAAAGCGGTTGTGTTTCGCCAACACTATTTTTGAGAGAATTGAGGAACAGAAATTTCATGTGAATATAATTTGGTTTAGGGACGAAGCCTACTTTCATTTGGATAGCTTCGTCAATAATCAAACATTTGGGGGTACTGAGAATCTACATTTTGCGCTTGAAAAGTCTTTCACCCTCAACGGACGACGACGAAGAAGATCTTTCTTTATTCCCGAGTGTCAAGATCTTCTTACTTGGCTTCTGATAAGCAATCTAGGGAAAAACGAAAGAATAACAATGTAGTAAGAGGTGTGGAAGGGAGTGAAAAGAGAATCTTGTCCGCGTTAGCGGTGGCGAGAGGGTGAGTGTAGTGTGCAATGATGGCACGGGAGTCTAGTCTGGACACCGGTCGAGATCGATATCGGAAAACCTAAGGCTCCTCTAAACAAACCACACAGTGAGGTTGTGCCAAAGGCAGCAAGCATGAACTGTAAGTAAGTATAGGCAATAAATAAATATGCAGGTAATTAAATTAGGCCCAGTATTATAAAAAACTGAAACAATAAACAAACCATGTCTAACATATCAGCAGCAGCATCTTGTAAGCTTGGGCAGAATTTAATTATCCAATATTTATTTTTTGCCTATAATTTAAAGTGTTCTTTAGAACATTATCCAAAAATTAAATGAAGTAGTGCTTTGCTATAACATTAAAAACAACTAAAATAAAACTTTATATTTCTTGCTATAGTGCTCTTACAATAGATAAGAAAATAAGAGTTCACTTCACCCAACTTTTAAGATACTAGGCCGATAAATACATTTATAATTAGAGCAGACTATGATTCTTGTTATAATTGTAGTAATGTTTATTGCTCTAATTGAAATATTTAATTTTTAATTCTCTAATCATTCAAAACATAGCCCTAATTTCGGAGCACAGTGCCAACATGCATTTTAAAAAGCATCAAGGCCAGTTTAAACGACAATTTTTTTAATTACATCGGCACAGACATATCCAATTAAAGTTATTAAAAACTCTAGAACGTAGTTCAGTAGCTTTCTGAATTTGTAGGCAATTTTTTATTTAGAGATGACAACACAAAATAACGCTTCAGAAAATATTATTTATCATGTATAAAAATCTGTTTTGTAACACAGATCAGTAATAACTATTTATCAATGTCATGAGGCTTTAATTTGACGAGATCACATTCTTTAGAAGTATCAAATTCATGAAAGGATTTTGGCTTGGCCTTTGAAATTCATCATTACAGGCAGATTTATTTGATTGTTATGCATGCATTAAACACTACACATGCATTAAAATCACTACACATGCATTAAAAACACTACAATTATTTTTGAAAAATACACATGCAGTTTCACAAGTTTTCTGTGCTTATTTGAATGTTCTGCATTCATTTCTAAATCTTTACTCCATTGCCAAATTGTATAATACTGTGACTATAACTATATGGTACTTGCAATTATTGATTAGATTATATATATTTTGTCTCATACTATTCAATTTATTCTACTGACATCAGATGTCAATGTCAAAATTCTGGAAGTTATTTTAACCAAGAAACAGTAGTGGGCACCGTGCATAAACAACTCATCTAACTTTTTAACAACAGTGATTATAAAATAAAGAAAAAAATTATATATCATTCCAACGATATTGCAACTATAGTATAATGTTACATATATCTTTAGCAAACATTCAGATTTTATCTTGACTTTCCAAATTATTATTTATTTTTTAATAAATTTCAATATGCTAATGATTTTCATGTTACATTAGTATAAATTCCACAATTAGCACAGGAAAAAAAATCTGCGCTTTATATTAGAAGAGAAATTTCTTTTCCACATTCAAAACATCCACATTGGCGATGTTTGGCGACGGGTACATTAACCCTAGACTAATTTAATTATAGCTATTATTACACAAATTAGCAGATACTCAGGTTATTGTACACAAGAATTTCACTTTACTTGCACATTATAAACATCAGAGAAGATATAAACTCTAAATGAAGGCGTAATTAACATTATACTTACTAAACAAAGTTCAGCGCCTGGACCAGGTTTCCAATTGTCTCTTCTGCAATTATTTACCCATACTTTTCTTCTTTCTTCATTTTTAGGAAATTTTACCAATGTATGACCTTTCCGTGAATGATTTGAACAATTAATAGCTGCACATCCGCCCATTTTACACAAAAAAAACACAAAAAATTGTTGCACCGTAACTACACAGCCGCCATTAAATCTCCCACTTGGGATCGCGAATGCCTGATGATTCAGCCTGGTATATAGGAAGGAGCCTTAGGAAAACCAGTCGGGATTCTCTTTCCACTCGACAGCAGAATGAAGAGCGAGTCTGACCCCTTTAAATTCCGTCGGCGGAAAGTGAAGAGGAAATTCCGTGCGGAAGTGACGTCTGTTGTATAGCAACCAGTCTATCTCACCTCTACATTGCTCCAGGCTCAGGGGAAGGGGATAGTTTGTTGTCAAAGGGGCTGTTTCGCACGTGCTTATTACTGAGGATGGCGGTAGGAAAAAAAATCGAGTTCGAGTAAATGGTGAAATTTTTCGAAAAAATACGCTGCTGGATTTAGTAAAGAGTATGGAAAAAAGAAATGGGGAACGTTAATGGATATTTTAAAAGCAGAAAGAGATGGCCTTTTCAAAACTTCAGGTATGTGAAGTAACGTAAACATAATTTTACGTATGATCTTTTGCAAAATGGAAATTTTCTAAAAGGTTACATGTTTGTAAACTATTTGTTAACAGGAATTTTATGATTAAAATACATTATTTTGTCTGAAAAGGTTATGCAACAACGTCATAAGTCAAATCATTGAAATATAGCACCGCGTACGCGTGTTTAATATTCCTAATGAATTTGAATCAAAAAGAATTTTAATTTTTAGCAACCCATGATTATATCAATAATTTTATTTATTCAGGAATTATACCTATCACGTAGCTACAAATATACTATGTATCGTAGATACCAATAAGCAGTGATTAAAAATATAACAAACTTTTAACAAAAGTAATAGGAAGAAAAATGAAAAAAAAATTAAATAACTATAGGTTAAATCATAAAACATGTTATCTTGCACACACACACACACATATATATATATAAATTTTAACAAAAATGTATATACGTAAAAAAGCAAATTTATAGTTAAAATAATGTGCAAACATATAAAAGAATTAATTTTCGAACTAATTTACAATATCATTTAAATTCAGATTGCATAAGTAAATCACGTGCAAAACCAAAACACGAATATAAATTCACCAATTTAGCAAATTAAAATTAATCTAAATTTTTTTTTAAATGCCTAAGTGAATGACTGTTGAGCAGGCAGGAGACAGACTTATCAAGGGAAAGTTGCCTCCTAACCTAACTCTTCAATCATTCAATTCGTGTTTCGTCATTCATGCAAGCAAGGGTAAAAGGTCAAAACCAAAAGTAGTGAAGATGCAGTGAAAGGAAATTGCAATACATATTCCTATTTATACCCTTTTTAAATCGATCCCACCAGTGACCGTGTGGTAAAATCGCTGAACACTGGTAGTTCGGTCCGAGGTCCAAATACTGCGAACGGGTTTGTTGCATTACGAACATATCTCTGATAACCAATATATCTGTCATTACCAACATATTTCTCATAAATTCCAAAAGCATAAAAAATTAAGGCATACAAAGCCTGTTTTAAATAAATAACTATATGTATATATAAATGTATTATAAATATATTAATATATGCAGTGAAAGGAAATTGCAGTACATATTCCTATTTATGCCCTTTTTTAAGTTGATCCCACTACTGGCCGAGCGGCAAAATCTCCGAACACTGGTAGTGCGGTCCGAGGTTCGAATCCCTCGAACGGGCTGAACGCATGGGCGTCAAACAATGATCTGTCATTACCAATATATCATTGGTTATGACAGATACATTGACATATCAGTTACATTGATATATCTGTCATTACCAATGATATATTGGTAACTTCCAGAAGCATAGAAGTTTAAGGCACAGAAAATCTATTTTAAATATATATATATATATATATATAACTGTATAAATATATTAACAGATGCAGTGAAAGAAATTGCAGTACATATATATTTATACCCTTTTTAAATCAATCCTACCAGCGGCAGGTAAAATCGCTGAACAATAAAAGTTCGGTCCAGGGTTGGAATCTCGCGAACGGGCTGGTTGCATGGACGTTTTCGTGCTTTTCCCCATATGTTACGTGTATACGAGCTAGTTTTCCTTAGAATGTCCTCCACGAAGGCAACCCTCACTTTAGGCAGATAGCCCTCGAGGCTTTGCCGTAATTACATAAAACCCAAACCAAGCACTTTTTAGATCTGAATAAAATACAGAAAACTGATGTAATATCTAAAAGTAGACCACATTAAAAATCTGATAACTTATTATAAATCATGCATTATATTATTTACAAGAATTTAGTTTAACCGAAAATTATATAGGAATTTAACTTGTTTTATACAGGAGATTCTAAAAACTATTGGGAATTGACATTGATATCGGTACATTTAAAACTACTTAAATAAATTTTTTAACTCAAAGCAATTTAATGTAAATGTTGAATTTAGGATGTGCATAGTTTGAGTTATGTACTGCATATTCTTTAATTCATGTCTAATGTATCACATTTTTATACACTACAAATTCAAATAAAAGTAGAGGAAAATACATTATAATTTAAAACATAAAATATCAAAATTTATAAATTACTCATCAAAACATGAAATTAAGTACATTGATATATACATTAGTTTAAAAATTACAATTTTAAATTAAATGTATGCACCGCTTCTTTATATGTGAAATAGGAAAACACCAAATATATTATTTTTACTAAAATTTAATTAAGGCATTGGTAATGTAGAATAAATAAATAATGTAGAATCGTCTGCATCAAATGCGTTATTTCTATAGCGAAATACTCGAGCTTTTCACAAATCTTAAGAAATTAAAATATCTATTACGTACACTTTCAGAAACAATCCGTGACCTCCACCGTCCTCAGTTTAGCTCTAAAACGACAGTCAGAAACTTAAACGGCAGCTGTCCAGCTGACGGAAAAATTTCCTACGCGTCGATCTCTGTAATGATCGAGACGATGTCACCAGAATCGCTCTCTGTCGAGTAGATCGCAAAAAGCGACCCGTTCTTCTATCTCGACGGTGTCCAGACTAGGGCCCACGGTGACTACTGAACAATACGTGAAGGTTTTGGAAAATGATTTCATCCCCATTATCCCAAGTGCGCCTGATTTCGACACGATGTGGTTCATGCAAGATGGAGGTCGACCCCATCGGACAAAGAAAGTGTTTGATGTCCTGGAGGAGCACTTGCGAGACCGCATTCTGGCTCTGGGGTACCCTGAGGCCACTGGAATGGGACTCGCTTGGCCACCATATTGTGAGGATCAGAGCACGTGTGACTCATTTTTGTGGGGCTATATTAAAGCTATTTGATATAGTTCAGTAACTACAGGGTATCTGCTTATGGGTAAGGCTCCTATATAATCTATAGGCTATAATGTCAAGTCTGACTCAGGCTGTGTGATCGCTATATGAATTTTAGGTACTTTCTAGTGTCAGAGTACTCAATGCTATGTGGCTTTATTATGCCAACTCGGGAACTCTGGTATTACTTTACCGTCCGATTTATAAATTTGTATCGCATTAAAAAGATAGAAGCGGGAAGAGTGGTTTTAAATACATTACCATCCACTTTTAGGAATATTTATACTACGCATCGATTTATTTTCATTGTTTCTTATACAGCTATGGGAGAGAAACGATACTTAAGATCTGAAGAGAGAAAACTCATTCTATAGGAGCTATTAAGAAATTAAAAAAATGAAAAATCTAAACATGGTATTAGAGCGGCTATTGATAAAAAAAACAACTAGTCGGTCAAAACAGTTTTTATGATACGGTCTACATCTCAACAGCTCTGACTTTAACGTCTTGGATTTAGGCTTCTTTAATGCATATAAGCTAAATATCAAAAGATGCTTTTTGATGTTTAGCTTATATGGCATTAAAGAATTTTATGGCATTTTTCAAAAGATGCTTTTCACTTTATAGCTTATTAAAATATTCATTCAATAAAATCTAGTTACCTGATTTTTATATCTTCGTTAAACACTTCTTTTTCTAGAGCATTTTGAACTTTAAAAATAAACCATCTTATTTTTTCTCCCATAGTATGGGACAAAAAATAAGATTGTTACGTTTACGTTTACATAATTGTTTACGTTTTACATACCTAATTTAGAGTTTCATTTAACGGAACAGGTGAGATTTTTTTTCATCTCCATTCAACATAATTTCTTTTTCAGAAACACAGGTGGTTAGTTAAATGATTATAGCAAAGCAAGCACAAGCTACCTACCTTAAGAGTGATGCCAAAGGAAGACTAGCTTGTGTTCATGATCACATGGTGGAAAATCTCAAATCTTCATGCTAAAAAAATCGAGCTCAGAAAGAAATAGAGTATTCATCAGACTTACCTATACTTCCTTTGTGCCAAAGAAGCAAAGATATTTTTATGCAAATCAAGAACATCTTTCTTCCTATCATCCTTAACTGCAAACTCCTTTTCATCTTAAATGTCGATATCAAGATGGAACTTGTATCTTAGTTCTCTGCCGTTTATTTATTTATTTATTTATTTTGTTCGAAAACTTTCTTCATTTGTTCTTTTATCTCCAGGCAATCCAGAAACATATCCTTTTTCAACAATACTTCCATAGCTATTTTCCTCTGCATTGTAATATAATTCTTCCGCGCATTCGACTTCATTACGTCAATGAAACTTTCTTAAATTAGTTGATCTATTTTCTCTGCTGAATCGATAGTTAGATTAACCAGTAAAATATTGTAGTTTAATGTATTGGATTATTTATTCTGAGAGCCTCCGACTAAGTCAAATTTTCTTTATACCGCAGCAAAGGTTAACTATATACTAATAGCTATAAATGTCCCATAGGTGGTAATAACCTTTCCATATGTTGCAGATAATATATAACATTATCAAATGGCCAAAAGGCACTTTCTAGAAGAAAACAAACAGCATATTAAGCGGAGAAATATATGCAGCTAAATAAATAATATCATAAAATGAATTATTATTTAGAATATCAAATACGAGGAAGAAACCATTATGAGCACTGACAGAAACACATTTTGAAACGGCAAACAGAAATCACATCTAAGTTTTGAACCACTTTATAACGTAGTAAAAAACTCTAAGGAGCTCAATACATAACTTAAAGTATTTACAATATATCAAAGAGCAAGATACTAAAAGAATATAGGACGTGTACTGATAGATACAAGCAGAGAAAACATCAATTTACTACTTAGTAGTAAAGAAAAGAACAGAATTTCTTATTCTGAAAGAGTTTCGTTGTATTCTACCTGCGATTAGTACATAATAATTGCGGATTTACAGATAAAAGCTGTACAATAAGCAAAACTTGAGATTAATATTCAGAAGCTGCAAATTTCATCACACCAGAAACATTAATTGGAGATCGATATTGCTTTTAATTATTAATTTCAGATTTAGAAGTGGTGAAAAGTTTCAGAAAATAAGTAAAAAAATTCAGCTGTCATCTAAATAGAGATTTAAAAAAGTCTAATAGATTATTTAAGAAGTAACAATGATAGTGGGGACAATATGTATATACATACATAGAATGCAATGAAAAGTTTTTGTTGTTGATATTTTTATGATTTTAGTTTCCATAAGGTGGAATCTAGATAGCATGTTAAGTCAGCTCTTCATTTATTATATATCATTATTTTATAAAGTACTCCTCCCGTCTTCTTAGGATGTCTTCGTGGTGTAGTGGTCAGCAAAATCGGTGCTTATTCGGGAGGTCCGTGGTTCGATTCCCGGCGAGGGCAATGTTCATTTTTCACCTCTCCTGCTTTTTTTAATTTAATACTCTAAAGGATCTATGTAAAAATACAGTGACTAAATTGAAATTTTCAAATTTCATAAAATATGTATCTGTACATGAAACGAATTTATATATTGATTGTGTTTAAAAAAATTATGCTGTTTATGATATTCTGTTAGTAACATATTTTAATGCATGTAAGTAACTTGTGTTATATTTTGTTTTACAAAGTGTGTAATAATGTGTTATTTACTAATTCAGAAGTCAAACAACAAAAATCAGCGTTGGCGTGTTATTGTGTCTTAATGTGTTATTTGTTTGTGTAGCTGGTAAATCTTATCAGCTTCTAGACTTTAAGTTCACATTTTAGTTGTTAATTCTATTTTTAATAGAATTAACAACTAAAATAAACTTAAAGTTATTTCAGCTAGTATGGTGGTAAAATAAACTTAAAGTTTATTTTACCACCATACTAGCTTTAAGTTTATTTTACTAGCTGAAAGCTAGTAAAATAAACTTAAAGTTATTTCAGCTAGTATGGTGGCTGTTATGCTGCTTATGTGCCTGATTTAGGCCTTGTTTTAGATTTCAATGTTTCTATATTTAAATAGCACCACTAAGCCCTGTTAAGCCTCTGATGGCGGTACAGGAAGTTCAATCAGTCATCTCTCCTGCTTCGAAATAACCTAATGTCTATAGTGGCCCGAATTAAAAACGTAGTGGACGATGATTCTCCACCACCAGGATTTGGCGATTGGGTCCACTAATCCCCAGTCGCCCTTTAAAAGGGGGAGTATATAAGGTATTCCTCGAGCCTTCTTAGGATGTCTTCGTAGTGGAGTGGTCAGCACAATCGGCGTGTATTCGAGAGGTCCGTAGTTCGATTCTCGGCGAGAGCATTGCTCATTTTTCATCTCTCCGGCTTCGAAATAACCTAATGTCTCTGCAACTAATTTATTGCTAATATTTCTAGAACGCTTTCAAGTGCGTATACAGTAGTCTTGATTCTTTTTTCTTTTTTCAAATATTTCAAACATGTTTGATGTTTTAAAAATATATGCATACAGAGCGATTCAGAATGTCAGATCCAATTTTAAATGACCTTTATTTCTGAAATTTGCAAGCGTAGAATAATAAAAATACTGGAGTTTTAAGTAGAAATGTTTCAGAAGATTTCTTTTAATAACGAAAAGGCAGTAACCATATTCTTTTCATACCTATTTTAACACATTCTTTGGAATTACGGCAGCTAAAATAGATGATTACATTTGTTCATAGCTATATCAATTAGGTAGCAAATATAGAATTATTGCACTATATGCTGCATATAACTTAAACATTTAGGAAATGAATTTCAGTATGTAAACAACTGTATACCATAAAAAGGAAGAGAAATAGATGATACGCCCCGTTCACTTTAAATTCTTTCAAGATTTTCCCCCGATGGACCTATTATAGTACTTCCTAGCTCATAAAGACGTATCTTTTTTACTCCAAAATGTGCATTAAAATCAGCCTGCGTCTTATGGGAAGAAGGTATGACTTCGTCCTCTAAGACGTTAGATGATTTGCCTGGGAAAAAACTATTAAATACGTCTTCTCACATCAGGCATAGAAATACGTTGCCTTTATTACAAATATAGATAATAACATTGTTTTGAGCCAGCAGAGAAAACAAGAGAGCAGTGCTTCTGAATCTTGTTTGCTTCATATAACTTTTTTACCCTCGTTAGACGATTGTCCTCCCATAACAGGTGAATATAGGTAACATAACAGGTCCATAAAAGGTCCTTAACAAGTAAATAAAAGGCTGATAGCATTCGTTTCCTCTGAAACTGTGAAATTTTCCCTGGTTGAGAGGCTTGCAATAGAGGTTTAATATTTCCTTGACAGTACTTCAAAAAAATTTCCAAATAAAGCGTATACATATAAAATATAGCATATATGTATGTATATTATGTAGCGTAATATAGTAGCTTAGTTTCATCTTGCATGTTAGATCGTGGGCCACAACACTGAAAGTAGTTTAGAAAATAACTTTGGTAGCACTTAAAAGAAATGCAGAACTGCTTTGAAATGCATTATTTTTATAAAATGGTTAACATTATAAAAAAATCTGGTTTAGTAATTTGCATATTAAACATAAATTAATAAAACTGAGCACTACTTCTCGCTCGAAATCACACCACACAAATAAAAAGATCAAGAACGGAGGAAGGATTCATTTACGAAGTGCTTAATCATAAAGTGTTACGAAGTGCCTTCACACCATCAAACATCAAAAATTTAAATGAAAAGAATTATAAAATTCCTTTTAGTGTATTAATTACCATATCTATTTTAAACAAAAGCTTATTGTAAACAAATGTTTAATTGCATTTTTTTTAGCCCAAAGGGCGATAGCCCAGCAAGGCTATTAATTTCGTTTTAGAATTTTGTGGCGTTACACTTTTCAAATTGTTGCCACCAAATATTATCGCCCTGTATTATATTTGAAGAAATTAAATAATCAAGAATCTGCATTTTATGTATGTATGTATGTATATTTCTGGTACTGTGATAAAACAACGGTACCTAGAGCCATCAAATTTAGGATAACGTAATCCTCCACCCGAATATGGGCATCTGGAAGCCCTATTTTGGAATTTGTTTTATATCGATTTCATATTTTGTAACATTTTAATGAATTTTTGATTAACAAACTCAACGATTTCAAAGCGAGCAATGGCAATACTGTACGAAAAAAAAATTATCTCCAGCTCGTGAGACTGTGTGTCGGAAATTCTAAAGATATGCTTTTTAAAATTATTTTGCGATATTGCTGTTGAATTGAATTTTATGGTTTAAGTGCAAAGAACATGACATTTAATAAATAAAGGTAACACACAAAACGTTAAAATAAAGCCCCTGTAGGCGTAATGTAAAAATCTGAAAACTTTCAGTTTTTTTTAATCTTATATTTTTTTTGCCAATGCTTTACTTTCTTTCGACTGCGTTGATCCAGAATCATTTTGCTTCATTAACTACTGAAAAATGAAAGTTATAATGTAGGTAAAATTGTATGGTGTTGATAAAATTGTTTCTATGGTAATTAATTTTCAGTTAATTGTTTCTGTTAACAAAATCAAACAGCTTATTTAACCGACTGGATATAAATTTCTGTTTATTACCGTTTCGGAACTTTTCCGTTTTGCCGGCGCAGGCGATAAAGTCGCCAACAATTGATGCCAAACAGAATATCCTCGCTGGGTAATCTTTTACGCCTCATTTTCGAAACAAGTCACAGCCATTTCTTATCAGATTGATTTTCTTTCAATACTGGCATACAATTACATAGAATTTTTACCAGATAGTTCAATTTCATGTCCTAAGGCCATTCGCGGTAATTAAGTCAATTAGGATGCAATCAGACCGCTCACCCGAAAGCGAAAATATAGAAAAGACAAAGTCAAGGCTTAAATTCATCAATTCTAATAAGAATGCACTAGCGAAGTAAAGCATTGCAGTTTTACATAATTTCTGAGTAAGCTATTCGTACGAATTAAAGTAACTTGTATTCGAAAATAAGATTTAACTTGAAATTAACGTAGACAATTACGTTTACGTGAGATGAGATCACTTGGGGGGTCACGTGATATGAAACAGCGAACCATCAAAGCATAGTAAATTCTTAAATTAATGTCTTTTTACAAATTTATTGTCTTTATTTATTGGCCTTTTTACAAAATTTTAAACGATATTAAAATGTTTTAAACGATAACAAAATTTTAAACGATATAAAAATAAAAAACTCTTAAGAACTAACATTTGTTAACATTTTTTATGTGTATACTGTATGTTGTCGCCAATAAAGTCTGCTTGGCGAGATTTGGGCCGGCGGAACTCCAAAGTACCAATGTTTCTTTTCTTTCCTTGTTGCTTGAAGCTGCAATAAAATATTTTGAAATAACTTCATCAAATAATTAATCAAGTTTAAAAGTGAAACTGCCGAAAAATATTCAAAGTGATAGCTTTTTAAATGCTGTGAGTAGAATTCTAAAAAGTTTCTAAATTGTTGAATGATGAAACTTCAGCGTTTTCCTTTCGATGGTATTAAACCTTTGGTATTTTTACATTGCAAAAAAGTTTTTGTAAAGGAAGGAAAAAATGCATGAGCAAATTTCATTTTACCGATGATGATTCTCACTACTTGATGATAAATTTAAGCTAAGACATTTCTTTAATTTTCTAACCAATAACAACATTCTTTTCTTTAATTTCTTTTTTTCCGCTTAACATATAAGTTGGCTGGTTAAATTTTTCGTTCAACAGATTTTTTAAAGTGAATCACCAAAATTTTGCTAAATGTTGCCGGCTGCATTCTCATCTACAACGTAAATTATTTTTATAACAGAACTCTAAGCAATTAGATACTCTTTTAGAATTTCTCGTTAATTGAAAATTAATTATCCCAGCTAGGTGACATTTTGCTCTGAATGCAACGATAGCTATTTCATTATTGCATAGAAAAAGTTTTACTTTTCCTTATGCTGAAGTTGCCTTCTTCAAATTAGTTTTGTGATAATTTTGAAAACGACATCATTTTTATTTGAAAATATTTTAAGTTATATTCAAATATATTTTAATATATTTGAATATAATATATTCGAATATATTTTAAGTATATTTAAGTTTTATTTGAATATATTTAAGTATGTACGAAAGAAACCACTCGCTTCGTCTTAAAATATATTTTATTTAAAAGTTTCCTTCCTCGCAGAAAAGAACAACTCTTAAATCTTTTCTCCTGAACCGAAAATGTTTCTGTTGCATCTTTTATTCCCTTGTCCTCACCTTATTACCAGAAGATATTTAAAGTATAGATACTTGAAAAATAATCTGTAAGCGCGCTTTTACTCCATATTACTGTTTTTAAGAATACGATAAATTTACTGCTCTCTGAATTCTATACTTAAGAATTTTGGAAAGTTGATTACGAAAGCTAACACTTATATAAGTAGAAATCTGGAACAATAAAAAATGAAGATATAAAAATGTAATTTATAATATGTTGTAAATTACGTAAAAAATTTTATTCATTTGTTTGCGTTGCTTTATGTTTTGCTGGGTGCAAGTTTCTTATGTTTTACATTTATCTGTTTTGTACTTTTTTACAAATTTTTTAAAATTTATTTATTATTAAATACCATATTTCCCATCTTTTCTTTATTATTTTTACTGTCTGGAAATGGAGAAACAAAATTACGCGAAAAATATAATTTCCGAAGAATGCGGTTACGGTATGAAAGTAACAAATGAAAAGTAATCATGCCTAAACTACAGATAACTATCACAGTATTATCTCTTTAAAAGCCTACATTCTAATAAGAATACACAGTAGTATTAACATTGCAATACCTAAAGATATCTTCATTTCTACTTCCCTGTAACTCGAATCTTATCCATTCTTATTGTTGTCTCCGCTACTCCCTTTGGTCTGCAATCATCTATAAATAATTAGACAAAGGGAATGTGCAGCTGATTCAGCGGAGCCATAGAGTGAATGTCGGTTCATATTTGCTTTACTGTGATGGGTGGCTTCGTGTATTATGTCGTGTATAAAGTTGAACAGCTAAAATGGAAAGGTTCTGCATGACTTTCGCAGGTAGTTTGCGAGTGTTTATCTTTGTTAGTAAGACGAAAAAAATTATTAAGTGAACGAATCACTTTTAAAATCTAAGTAGCCCGTTGTCTGAATGCATTGATAAAAGGGAAAATCATGCAAAATATTTTTTAAATTTTCAGAACCTGGCGCTAAAATGCTAGGAGGCAAAACACAAGGCTATATATTTATTTTTATTCAACGTAATTTTAATGGTAAGTTCATTAAATTAACGGTAAGTGGTTTCCAGAGTATTTTGCATAATCTTTCATTTCAGATCACTTATTGCATTTTTATGTTTTTAATACTTTATTAGCTTGTATAGTGCTTGTAGTTAACAGTAACTAGACCTTGAAATTGTGAAAATAGCTCAGAAGACCGGAGATAAAGGCTACGGATATCTAAGCGGCAACAAGCGACTTTTAAACATTTTCGAAGTTTCTAAGATATACAATTTGATTCACTAAAACCCATGTTTTGCAGAAATTTCTTGTAGTGGAGTCCACATCTTTGGCTATAAGAGGTGCCAACAGCCGTAAATTAGTTCAGAGTTAATTTCCTTAGACTGACGTGTTTTCAGCTACTCAAATGTATAGTTACGAAATGTACAGGTGCGGTAAGATGGCTTCCCCGCAAAGCAGTTTTAGGGTTGCCATAAAATGGCAAGAGAAGACAGGATTGCCACATTTGGCGAGAAATTGCCCATTTGGGGACGAAATTGGCAATATACCATGGACGGTTGAAGAACCTTCTGGAACAAATTCTTATACCGGTTTAGCCCAGAATGTTCTCGAACACAAGCCGAAAGCTATATAAACCCTGCTGGGACGCAGTCAGTTAGTGTGCTTTATCGAGAGGGAGAGTCAGAGTGGCTAGTTTGGAGTGCGAGTTAGTTAGTATCGAGTTGGTGTCTCGTCTAGCGAGTCAATCCCTGCGGAGTCGATCGAGTTGACAGCCGGGCAGCGAGTGCCGAGTGGGTCGTCGAGTGCACCGAAAGAGTCTCGTAGTGTATCGCGGTTAGTGCATCGTCGAGAGAGCGTGCTGAGCTCCGAGAACGACTGAACCGAAGAGTCAGGAGCTGTGCTCTGCGTGTCGTCGAGTGCATCGCGAGTTGTAGCGTGGAGAGTTTCGAGAGTACGTGGAGTTCCGAGAACGACCGAGCAGAGTTGGGAGCTGTACTCTGGTGCTTTGCAGTGAAGTTGTGTTCACCGTTATTGCCTGATAGTGTGGAGGTTGAGTCGCTGATTGTTCCAGGGTGTTTATTGTAGATCTTCGACGACTGTAAAACGAGATTTTGGAGTTGTCGTGATTAATATTGGTTAATATGATGTGTTTCGATACTTCATCAAGTGTCGTCGTTATTCACTCCAAATCCATACGAACCTCGTACGAACGTGAATGAAGAAAATAACGTAACAGTATTTTAACCTTTGCTCTGAGAGCGATTTAGCAATTCCCTGGTAATTTCATATCTCTGAAATTGTAGATTTTCGAAATAAATGTGCTGTTCTTGTTAGATCAGAACTGGCAGCTTATCCGGCCAGCCGCCTAAAGTAGTTATTATAATAAATAAATAAATATATAATGATATATAATGACCCCAGCTAGCGTTATTTCGTGTTTCCAGCTAGTGATTGATAATAATAAAAAATTAGAATTGTGTTTATTGTCTTAGGTAGCTTAGCTTTTTTCATCAGTAACAAAGAGATTAAATTTGAAAAAAAAATTAAACATTTTACGCTTTGCCAAGTTGCATCACACTGGCAATACGCTTCTTTCAAATCTCCGAGTTCCTTGATTAAGGATAAATACCTTACACTTCGCTCGGTGACAACCCTTTTCTTCTAAATTACAGAGTTTGTTAATAAAAATTTCATGAAGTTCACAGAAAATATTAAATAAATAAAAACAAAATTCGAAATTCAAAATTCAGGCTTTGAGGTGCACACTTTCCAGTGAAATGATACGTGTTTTTAAAATCTGATAGCTTTAGGTACTACCATTTCTACACAATGCGTCGATGCGTTGAATATGCGTTTTCGTTACGAATGTGAATTGCATACAGCTTCTTCCCTATTTCATAACAGATTGGTGATATCTGTTCTTGCATTAAGAGAATGTATAGCATTATTTCTTACTCCTCTCTGAATGATAATTAGATGACCACTTTAGCTATAATAATTATTATTACATGAAGCTGCAGTATGGATTGGATTTCTGCTATCCATCGGATGTATCTGACTGAATGTTTGACATATAGCAATACGAATTATTAATCAAGCGCAATGAAGAAATACTATTTAACATTTTCTTCCACAAGAAAAATTTACTTCATTGCATTCAAATGCTTTAATTTTTTTCATCCCTAACATTTCATAGCAAAAAATAAGTTCTTTTTTTTTTAAAAAAAAAAGTTGTTGAAATTTAAAACAAGTAATTTTTTTATAGTTTTAATTTTTTAAAAAGATATCACTTCTTATAATTAACAAACGAAAACTGCTACTCAGCTACAAGGGATAGAAGACAATAAAGCTTAAAAACATACTTGACGAAAATTAAGAACATATTTAAGTGGGAGAAACAATCAGCATTTCAATAAGCAAAACATTTACATATTTTAAGAGTTCTTTATTATATACACATAAAATAATACAGGAGCATAATTTTCCTTAGAACATAGGAAAGAAAGTATAATTGAAAACCGCTTGTTGCTCCACAGCTGACACAAAATTATAACTTACATTTTTATAAGGCTGTAATGAAGGCTTTTATTTGTTTTCTAAGGCTTTTATATGTTTTGGTTTCAAATTATGTTGGAGATGACGAATGATCATTAGAGTCTAAAGATAAAAACAAAAAAAACAAAAAAAAAAAAAAAAAAAAACCATTAGTAACACATTTCAAGGTAATGGACAGGATTTATCAGGTTAATGGCATTCTGTTTGGGATCAGAGTATAGTCTAAGATGGATATTCGAGACATGTTTGATCGATACATTATCGTACAATAACAGTCATTGAGATGAGCATTATATGAAAAAGCACCTGAACCGCAGCTGATATCCACATCACATTTCTACAATAATGAACAAAATCTGTTTCAAATTCTTTATTTGAAATGACTTGGTTCCTAGGTCAATGACAAATTCTAGTAGCATCTGGATTAAATATGTCTTTTATCTTGCAATTATAATTCAGAGATGATTAAAGCTGCAGAAGATGATGGTGTTATATGCTGCCTTGATAAGGAATTATAAATTAACATATCTCTTGCTCCATATCGCGACACAATACATTTTAAGGAATCATTTTTAGATCATATCATTCTCTCAACCGAACAATTTCCGGATGGTTGATGCGGAACGGTGAAAATCTATTTAATCGCATTGCCTTTTAGGAAAGAACGAAATTCTTAGGAAGAAAATTGCATACCATTGTCTGAGATGATAACATCAGGAATTCAACGAGCAGTATCTTTCATACATCTCTCCTATGGCTGTTGATAATTCCATGGCATGCGTTATCTCACATAATTATGCAATACTGCTTTAGCTCTTTCAGCAGTATACTATGGAGGATCTTGAATTGTTTTTAAAAACAAACTTCAAGAGATGGTAGAATTTCCAGGTATAATCTTTTAGCAATTTACTTAAAGCATCGACATTTTGAATTTCCTTTCCTGAAAGGTACAGCAGTGTAAGATCATAAGAATTGAGTAACGTGATCTACTTCAACAAACCTGCAGATATAATATTTGGTTTATGTCTAGGCTCGAAATAAAACGTCCTAAATAGTTTTATCATGAGTTAAAATTGTGAATTTACGACCATATAAAATATGATGGAACTCCTTAATGGCGGATATAAGAATCAATATCTTTATCAATTTATGAGAAATGGTTTCAATAGAAATTAGAATTTTAGATGAAAAGCAAACATAATTTCGTATCCATTTTTAGACTTAAAAAAAAAAAAAAAAAAAAAAAAAAAAAAACTCAGAGTCGGCAATAACATTCTACAGACCACTCGATTAATGCTTGCTATAGTTAAAACTTAAGACGCTTTTAGATTTCGCACGTGCACAGTGAATTAACCATTCCATTATCGTTAGTCACTGTTAAACATAGACACATTCCGATTAAAAGTCATCTGACATAATCATTTATTAAAATACTAATAATTTATGCATTGCACAGACCTTAAGTAGGTCAGCATAATGGTACTTAGAACTGTCAGCATAATGGTACAGCATAATGGTACTTAGAACTGTCTTCAGAGTTTCGGTTGTCACAACATGTGTATGTGGTTAGTGAACTTCCTATTCTCTTGGGAACGAATCCCGGTATCCACTTAAATCTGAGGTGGGGCCAATAAAAGTGATCAAGAAAGACTCACTAAAGGACTCTCCTCTTTGGCGATGTATCCGTTTCTCATTTTGCAAAAGTAAGAAAACGAGGCTTTTGTCTGCGGAAGAGAGTAAGATGCACTTGAGAGTCCAGAAAGCTGTTACCTTTCGTCTTCTGTAACAATGCTGTAATGTTACTTTTTTAAGTTTTCAAATAATTATAAAAAAACAACCTCTCTTATTTATTTCCATCTCGGAAATTCGACGACGTTACAAGGAGTATAAATGAAAACATTCAGGAAGGCATGAAAGCTCTATAATTCACAACAGTTAAACATATTTTTATTTAAACACAGTTTTTAAATTTTACTATGGTACTGACTAGCTATTGGATAATTAACTATATGAAGTTATTGGGTCTCTATTTCAGACTTATCACTCCGAGGAAGAATCCATAGGTTTTCATGTGTGAGGCCCCTACGCAGGACTGGAACGAAAATGCTCTACGTTTCATAGTTCACAGTTAGTTCCTTAGTAGTCCTTAGTAGTTCCTCAATTCCTTAATGCTTTCTGTAGGTTAGCAGGATAAAACATCGCACGTAACAGCCGAATTTAGAGGCACAAATTCTTCTCAAGATGGAGGCCACATGGTCACACCATTCACTGAAGCCAGATTTCTATATTCGGGTACATCGTCTTACACACTTCAGTACGAAAGGTAGCTCATCAGTCGAGCAGCAATTTCTTCCTCTCAAGTTCGATTTCTAATTTTCTGTTGCTTTTTTAAACCAAAACAAGACAAATCAGACCAGTAAGAGTTCCTTACATTTCCATACCTTCTCTAATCAGGCGTCGTGGTTCGTATTTATTTTTTGTTTCGAAGTCTTAAACTATACCTACGATCCGTAGCAGTCCTTATCTGTTTATTTTCCTTATCGGAATATTTCGATCATCAGTTCTAATTCCTCTCTTAAATGCGCCTCATTCTCCATGTCCTTTTTTCCCTTTCTGAAGAATAAGGCTTTTCCTTTACATTTCCAACAGTATCCTTTTTTTTTTTTTTCCTAATCCCACTTTCAACTATATTTTCACTATTTAGACCTCTCTTGAGTTATCAATCGACATTGACTCTTGAAGCAACCAGGCCTCAGCTCATCTCACATTGGTAGATAAATATTTAGTGCCACGTTTTCAGAACTAGAGAGCAAAACGTATTAGGAGAAGTCAATTATTAACTATGATGTAACTCAGTTATCAACTATGCCCGACAGAGAGCTTTAATTTTTTCTAGACCTCCTGGTGCATAGAAGGAAGGGCATAGACAACTCATGAAAAATGGATATCTTAAGAAATAAGCCATGTAGAGAATCTATGTATTTATTACTCCTTTAATCAAAGACAAAGAGTATTTTTTTTCATAGCTACCTATTCCGCAAACAACGAGGTCACAAAATTTTATTCAATTTTTCTAATGGCAGATCCGCTGGCTAATATTCATCAAGAAACAAATTTTGACAGAGAAGGCTTTTTTTTTATTATTTATTATTTATTTATTTATTTATTTTTATTTATTTATTTTTTTTTTCAAACCAACTTCAATTTATTTGCAAGGAAATTCTCAACAAGCTACAAAGCGATTTAATCGATTTAACTATATTTAGGACCTCAAGAAGACCTGACATTCCTGATGAGAAAGACTAAAAGAAAAACTACCACTCTATCTTAGCTGAAGGCTCCTTTACTCTAAATCTTTTAGGTACAATTTTCCTTTCCCATCACTCTTTTTTTTATGCGCCCGAGAATGAATTTATGTTCTGTCTGACAACAAATTTTATCATCTTTTCTTTCGAGTCTAAAAATGGAATAGTTACACCACAGATGTAAATTGCTCTCCCTAAAATGCATTGCTGCGTTACAGTACTGGCTATATGTGTTTTAAGAGAATAAATATTAGTCTCTCTTTTTAACATGAAGTTATTTTTCGAAAGTTTTTAAGTGATACATTTTCCCTAAAATTATAACAAATAAAGCAAATTAGTGATTGTTTGTTTTAGCATAAAAGAATTCAATTATCTTATTATTATTTGTAAAACTTTTGTACCAATTTTACACGTTTGCAGTCGTCGAAAAATTACGATAAACGCGCTGAAACGATCAGCAACACAGCCTTCAGGGTACAACGATGAAGACAGCTTCACGGCAAAACAGTAAAGTACAGCTCTCGACTCGGTTCGCTCGCTCTCAAGCTAATCTCTAAACTCTGCTACAGAGTTCAAAACACTCTCGATACTCCCCTACTCGCGAACAGGCAGGGTATATATAGCTTTTGATCTGCTTTCGAGAATATTCTCTCGTGAAAACCGGGAAGAATTCGTTCTAGAAATGTTCTCCATCCGTCTGTGGCATATCGCCAACCTCGTCCTCAAATGGACAATTTCGCGCCAAATCTAGCAACCCTGCCCTTCTTTGCCACTTAACCCCGTTTTGCGGGGAAACTATCTTATCTATGTAGCTGGGCAACAACATATATACACGTTTGGAGCGGCCGATACTGCTTAATACGTACGTGATATAATTATATTTAAAAAAAACGGTGACAATTACTTGGGTAAATGTATGAGGCAACTCTGTGTAAATTTTACGGTAAGATGGAAAGTTTTTTTTTTTTTTTTTTTTCCCCAATGTCTATCATAATGCCTCTTATTTCTTTATTTGGGTCAATCCCTATTACAAAATCAGACAATTCTTGAACCTTTTTTAACAATTTGTTTAACTTCTTTTATGTTAAAAGCCCTTTATCTTCTTTGTTATTACTGTTTTCACAGTTGGCTGGTGCTATAAGACCATCCAGTTCAGTTCTCGTTAATTCTTTCAGTTACCCTTCCTCCATAACTGAAAAATCCTTTAAAGTGACTGATATCTTGTAATAGCCATAGCTAATGTTAGCAAGCATTCAGTGTTGATGAATGAGCGTTGAACCGCATATAAATGAAATTCCATTTATGTACAAATTAAATGGAAGCAATTAAGATAACGCGTATATGCGAAATCACTTTCCACAAATATGCGCTCGTAAATTTCTTTCTTTCTTTTTTTTTTCCCAATGGCTGATTGTGAACAGTTACAAATGTAACGCAATCCATTAATCTATACAAGGCCGTTGTGGTGGTTTTTTTATTATAGAGGCATCTAATCAGTGTGCCACCATCGCCTTTCCTATGAAGGGACGGACAGTTACAACCATGCCTTCTCCGGGATTCGAACCTAGGCCCTTCGGCACAGCAGTCAGCTTTCCTGACCACCATACCGACTGGGCGGCATATTTCTTTTGCAATTGAGGTATATAATAATAAAGAAAGAAATATATTTCTTTATTATATACCTCAAATGCAAACTGATTGCTCTTCCAATAAAAGCGAATTCGCGAAAATATTTGATTAAATTTATGCATTTAAATTAATAGAAAAATAATTGAATAAAGGGCATTAGACTGAACTGAAATAGAGAAAGGGTAGCTCAAAATATTACAAAAATTTAAATTCTATAACAACAGCATCTGTTAGGAATAGCACTGATAAAAATCAACGTTAAAGCTCTAACACGCTTCATGAATTATCACCGTTAACACATTTTAGCGGGATAGTTTAATAATCTTGTATATCGACAGCAACGGCTAAATAGATTAGGTATTTAATAATGAAAAAAAACATTTGAGGACTATCTGCCTAAGAGCGAGGCTTTAAGGCGAACTTTTTTTTTAACGACGGTAATAACTTACGTACTTTATATTGTTGCGTTTTTCTTTTCTGACACCAGATGTTACGTTATTTTTTTCCTTCACGTTCGTACGGGGTTCGTGTGGATTTGGAGTGAATAACGACGACACTTGATGAAGTATCGAAACACACCATATTTAGCCAATATTAATCACGACAACTTCAAAATCTCGTTTTACATTCGTCGAAGATGTACAATAAACACGCTGGAACAATCAGCGACTCAACCTCCACACTATCAGGCAATAACGGTGAACACAACTTCACTGCAAAGCACCAGAGTACAGTTCCCAACTCTGCTCGGTCGTTCTCGGAACTCCACGTACTCTCGAAACTCTCCACGCTACAACTCGCGATGCACTCGACGACACGCAGAGCACAGCTCCTGACTCTTCGGTTCAGTCGTTCTCGGAGCTCAACACGCTCTCTCGACGATGCACTAACCGCGATACACTACGAGACTCTTTCGGTGCACTCGACGACCCACTCGGCACTCGCTGCCCGGCTGTCAACTCGATCGACTCCGCAGGGATTGACTCGCTAGACGAGATACCAATTCTATGCTAACTCTCCGCGTACCAGCAGGGTTTAAACCGGTAAGAATTCGTTCCAGAAGGTTCTCATCCGTTCATGGCATATAACCAATTTTATCGCCAAATTGGGCGATTTCTCGCCAAATGTGGTAACCCTGCCATTTTATGGCAGTTTTATGGCTGAAACGTATTTTGCCATTTTATGGCAACCCTAAAACTGCTTTGCGGGAAAGCCATCTTACCGCTCCTGTACATTTTGTAACAATATTGATTTCGGTTCCTAAAAGCTGCATATGATTTTTGCAATACAGATATGGAAAAATAAATTCTTCATTAATATTAAGAAAAAACAATAATTAAAAAATTCTCCTTATTAGAGTTTTTCAAAACAAAGATTTGTCCATTAGATTATGTAGACACATCAAATGGTTCCATTATACTGCAGAAAAATTCTTACCATTAAACACGAAATAAAGCCTAAGATTAGATAACGAAATAAAGACTAAGATTGTTTGTTTTATTTTAAATTTCAAGCTATATCAAAAAAGCAAATTTCTGTTTCGTAAACTTTGATTTCAAAACATAGCGTATAAGAGAAGATAAAACTGAAAACTAAAGTAGTTAATCGGATTAGAATAGTTTATTTTTTGGAATATTATAAACAGAACTTGAAAAGAAAGTAACCACTACATTTTTATAAGAGAAGATAAAACTGAAAACTAAAGTAGTTAATCGGATTAGAATAGTTTATTTTTTGGAATATTATAAACAGAACTTGAAAAGAAAGTAACCACTACAATTTTAACATTGCGCCGTTTTTGTTTGTGTTAATCCTTACCTGTTTTCGAAACATTAATATCGTTTGAGTCTAATGCGAGATTTTTATCCTTTGTGGGTGAAAACACTAGGTTTGTATGATGTTATGAATTAATTTCGCTCAATTCCCATGATAAATACAATTCAGATATCTGTATAACAATAATGTAATGAAATCGATTTGCACACAGAAAGAAGAGTGATTACACATAGTACTTTAGCTATTATTTGTTATAAAAATCATACTAGGTCTGTTTGCTATGGAATGGGGAACATCATGAAATTTCATACAATCGTGTCGAACCGCCCGATACGAGCCCGGAACGAAATACAGCTAGACCTCGTTTTACTTTAAACAGGCTATTTATTTATCTGTATTTGATGATTTTAATGTAAAAATTCTCCTGGTATTTTATACTTGGATTTATGTACTCTTAATATATTGCACTAATTTCTTTGACATATTTTAATATGCACGTATATATACGTTCTTACGGATATCACAAAAAATAATCTACGCCGTATATATACGGCTTTGCCGGTTTGAGAGTTAAGAAGCGAATTGTTTCTTAAAAGTTTTTGGTCCCATGATTGATATCAAGAAAAAACTTACGGATGGACTAGAAATTCGGCAGATGAATTTATTTTCAAGCGAAATGCCACTGATTGCAAGTTCAGATGCATATGCAAATAGGATGCTTCAGCAATGTTGATTAGAAGCGGACCCGCTGGTTATAAAAGAACCTGCAATAAGCAAGTCTTGATTAGCGCATGGATGCATTAAATTCATATTACTCTACGAGTTTCCGGAAATATACTTCGCCACAAAACGGGACAATATGAACAGCTGATAGATTTTGAAGGAGAAAGAACTGTCATTGCATGTGTTGAACAAAAAGCTAGAAGTATAATGCATGCATAAAGACACTGGAGGGAATAAGGTTATGTTCAATGGATGAGATAGATATAGGATACATAAGGCAGCAACAGAATGGAAGATAAAAGCTTTGTACATATGGAGTTTATAAGATATTTCTCCCTCCTTCTTAGCATGCCTTCGTGATGTAATGGTCAGCACGCTCGGTACGTATTCGAGAGGTCCGAGGTTCGATTCCTGGCGAGGGTATTGTACATTTTTCACGACTCTTGCTTCCAAATAACCTAATGTCATGGCAAAGTGACAGAATACATCATAACATCCATAACATTATCACAATAGAGAGTAGTGTCACATCAAATGATGTCTGCCAGCACTATTCTTCGACAATTTCTTAAGTGAAGACTTGTATATCGGTGTTCTTTACTGCTACTTCCTTTATTCTCTATTACTGCGATGAGTGGCTTCAGTGGTATAAAGACAGACGTCATTAGGGTATTGAATAGGCGCTGAAGAATCCCAATGTGAGCCTCATGATTTGGGTAATATCATACTTAATTCCTACTATCACTTTCTAGGAATATACATGTAAGGTAAAAATATATAAACAAAATACTAACTTTAATTTGTCATAGTCCTTTAATCCTTATTTTAATTTAGATATTTCCCCTGTCCATTTTTTATATAAATGATTCCCAAACTTTTTTCATCGCGGAACACATTTTAAGTCTTAAAATGTTTAAGGAACACAAGAGTAAATTTAGGTTTTTAGTTATAATACATGACAACACCGATATATTAGATACACAAAACATTTATTTCAATTTTTATATCATGCAAGTACAAGAAACATTTCTCAGCTTTCTGTTTTGCAAAAAATGACGCATAAAACGAATTAAATGAAACGAATAATGCAAAAAAATGCCAGGCACAATGTTAGAAATCTGATTTCTTATATCAAATGCAACATCAAATCGATTTCTGTATTCGGATTTTTTTTTGGCAGCGTAACATGGAAATCTTACCTCGCACTAATACATCGTTGCTAAAGGAAGTAAAATATGAGTAGCTCGTTTACATAAGTTCGGATAGTCTTTTGACAAACTTATCATAAACCTCGTCTAACAGCAGTTTTTTTTTTTTTTTTTGTGTGTGTGTGTGTGTGTGGTACTAGACTCATTTTCGAAATCAACTGCCTTTATACTTGACGGTTGTAATATTTCATTACGAGCTTTGCTGTATATTTATAAACTTCCGTCGTTAAAAGAGTCATCTAAGATTAAATTATTCTGTTCTATAGAAGAAAGAAAGAATATCAACTTTCATTTGAAAGAGGCAATTTTGTTTGTTATGTTAAATATGGAAATGCTTCTTGTGTGTAATGATAAATTTTTTCGCTACGCTTAGTAAAATATATCTGCTAAACAAGCAACACTCATTAACTCCATAGGACTTTTTTTTTTAATTCCACGAAATTTTGCCCTACTTTGTTCAGTGATAAGCAAAGTAATAATTCGCAAAGCAATTCAAACAATCTTGATATTGCTTTACCTTTGGATATCCACCCTTATTTCAGAGTGCAATAAAAAAAGTAAATATGTAGGCTACATAATTTATCGCATAAACGTTTAAGTATTTTGGATCTGAGTGGTTGAAATTTTCTATAGTTGACCATTTTTACAACTATATCCAATATTAGTTTAATATGTAGATTTTTTTTAGAATCTAATGCCTGTCTATGCAAAAGCTTATGACTTTTTGTTACATTTATAGCTACTTTCAGAATACGCTTTGCAACTCTATACTCCTTCCACGTCATAAAGAAATCTACTCGTCCACGTTTTGCATCATCAGTGTTGTTGTTGTTACTGACCCTAATTGGTTAGCCATTAAGCTAGAGCAGATCCGTGAGTCCAAGAACCGTTAATAAATCCAAAACGAAGGTAGGTCTTTTCAATAAGTCGTCTTTTATAAGTTCCAAACATGAGAGAAGATATTTAGGAATGAAATGATCAGTACTACTTTTCTTACAGCTGGGGTAGATTTTATTTTCCCAGTAAAGTTTAAGGCTGCCCATTTAAGAGTCTGCTGAGCACGATTACCCTCAAAATTAATAGCACCTCCTGCATGCCTGCCAAAGTACCAGTTATGAGTCGGAGGAGAATGCCAGTATGTAAAAGTCAGGGTGCCAGTAGTCAAGAGTCATTGAAGTTCTTTCCTTAGTTAGGGCATCAGCCATTTCATTATCACTGAGGCCAATATGTGAAGCAATCCATTGTAGATTATGGGAAGAGAGTTTTTGAAGTAAAGCCAAAATAGATAGAGAAGTTTTATCATCAAACGAGGCCAGTTTTGTAGACCTGGACAGAACTGGAATTGTGACTCTCCGTCAAAATCCAAACATCTTTTGTAAATAGTGCAAGTGCATGCGGCCTTAATGTTCTCCTCAGTTGCTGTAAGCTCAGAATGAAGAACAGAATAGTAATCAGGGTTTTTAGTCTTAATATTAAAGCTATTTATAGATCTTCTAATGAAGACTCCACTACAGCAATTCTCATGTTCATTTTTATTGCCGTCATTAAAAGTGTGAAGGGCATTAGAGGGAATGCCATTTAAAGCTTCCAGTGCATTCTGCTGAAGATAGTATGGTAAATCCATTTTTTATTGGTATAAGAAGTTAATCTGTGTGAAAATAGACGTTAGGAAGTCCTTCCAATAAATTGATAGTAAATTTCAGTGAGTAGCTATAAGCAGTTTTTTTCTATTAAACCCATAAGATAAGCCAAAGGAAAAGAGTTGTTTCTTTTTTTAATCTTTGATTAGAAACCCAATCATGAACAAGAAATATTTATTCTGATATCATCATGAAAATGCGCATTGATGAAAATAGATGATGAAATAAGTAATAATTGTAGCGTTGCACTTTATTTTCCTAATCATTATTATTATTTTGAAACAAGCCTTTCCTATACAATCTAATTTTCTACCTACATTTCCCTGCCAGAATGAGGTTTCGGGATTACAATTTATGCCGATAAAGGTAAAAGCGACTATTTAAGCTGAAGTCTGGGTCACTTCAGTAGGCGAGCGTGTTCTGCCTTTCGGCCACGTTGTTGCTATTACCCTAAGTTTGCTGTTCTACGACCGCACATTATGTGTGCTTGCTAGTATACTACCCTGATATTTAAATTAGGGTTAACCCCGCGAATTGATTCTGTGTAGCTTCGACTGATTAATTTTATTTAGTATTAGATTAGTTTCATATTTTTTATTTTGAGTTAAAGCCCAAGTAGAGGTTTCTTGTACCGTCAAGAGAGACTATTGTTAATTCATTTTGAGTTGGAATAAAGGGTACATTAATCTTTCTCCTGAGCTGTTACTTACACTACAAGAACTCAGAGAATAGTCACTACAAATTTCTTCAGTATTCTAGCTTCCAAAGAACTCTTTAGCTAGGATATTGCACAAAATAAATAAATGAATAATTTAAAAAATACGTGAAAAGCTTTCAGATTTTTATATTACGCCCAAAGGGCAATTTTTTTTCACGGGGGATTCAAAAAAGGATTGGGAAAGTGATACAGACATTTAAAGTCATTCGACGTAAAATACAGATAGACATTGTAACGTCTTTGGGTTGCTACGTTACCAATATAATAATAGTAAGAAATGTAAAGAAACCTCGCGCATAAAATATGCGTGCTTGAAGATGCACGCGATGTTAATGGAACGCTTTGAAATTGTTGAGTTTGTTAATCAAAAGTTCGTTAAAGTTTTACAAAATATGAAATAGGTAATAAAGCAAATTCCAAATGTGGGCTTCTAAATGCCATTATTCGAGTGGAGGACGAAGTTATTCAAAATTTCATGTCTCTAGGTATCGTTGTTTTCAATGCCAGAAACATACATACGTTCAAGCAGATTCTTCACTATTTAATTTCTTTGAATATAATGCAGACCGATAATAATTGGTGGCAACAATCTGAAAAGTGATTCAGACTTTTATAGTGAACCAAAGCAAATGTTAAAACGAAATTAATAGTCCTTCTGGACTAACGCCCATTTGGGCTAATAATTATTAAAATGTATGTCAATGTAGCATTTTTAAAATTAATGTATTAGTTTTATATTTATATCTTGTAGTTAAGATGGGATAAATATAAAAAAAAATCGCTTTTTTATAGTTTTTTAATGGCAGTATATCTATAGTAGTCCTTCTTAAGGCCAAACGTTTTAACCAATTCGAAGTTGATGAAGAGCTCCTATGATGCATTTCACTATATAGTCTATTTGAACTGATTCTCTTTCTTTAAGGAATTCTGTCATTTTAGAATCTTTTAGGAACGAGAAAGAAACTAATTTAGATAGGTATTTAACTTTTCTCATCTGCTGTCCTTGTTTAGCCATTCACTACTAACTCATTTTTAATTACCTCGTGTCTTCGTACAGATGTCGAAAATAGACAAACTTCAGGATAAATATTCTTGCTCTCAGTTTTCTTTTCCTTAAATAGTACAGTAAAATCAAATGAATGAGATATTTGAAAGCACGTCAATCAACATAATATTCAAGCAGACTTTCTTTCAAATCAGCCTTGCCAGAAAATAAAGCATATATAAAGAAATGACATAAAAGAGTGCTAAGAAATTCAACGTTTTGCATTAAGAAAAACAACATGTAGACGGACATAAATCTCTTACTTTTTTTCAATCTTATTACGTTTTAAAAAATTAAGATAAAAATAAGGAAGGGGCGTTTCTGATAGCGTATTAAAGTTTTGCTTTCGGAAACCTATTATAGTACTCATTCATTTTTGAATTCATTTCATTATTAAACGATTCCCAGAACTAATCCAAAAAAATGAAACAGCGCTGATAAGCATATTGCCTGAAAGAAATGCAGCTAATTTCCATCTAAAAACTAAATTAAGTACACAGGTGTTTTATTCTTAGTGTCCTGTTAATTCAATATCTCTGCTATATTTACTGAATATCTTGCAAATGGTTTGTGAGTGCTCATAGACATAAAATACACAAACTTGCGAGGGAAAATGAACAATTCAAAAGAACATATACATTGCACGGTTATTATAATTTATATTTAGCTGTTATATATAATTTCAGCTTTCACTATAACTTCTTTCTATTTCCTCACTGGAATGCAAATCAGCAAGATAGTATTTAAACCGAAGTTTTGGATTGTAAGACAGAGCGTGCTTCTCACTTTCGCAGGTGAAGCGTCATTTGCACCCAAAGCCGGATTTAGACTTGATAAGGCCCTAAGTTATATCAGATATGGGGCCTTTTATAAAACTGTTATACTATATTTGAATTTTTTGGGGGCCCCCCAAAAATGGGGGCCCTATAAGCTCTAGCTTATCTAGCTTATATGCAAATCCTGCACTGTTTGCACCTCAAAAGCAGGTTGGTATTATAATTCTTACCGTTAACACGGGTCAAGAAAATCACTTCAGTATAAATCCACACGAACAAACTATTTTATAAAGTTGATTTACAACATATTAGCTATTTCAAATTTCTTTCAAAACTCAAGTTCAAAATTATTGTTACCGACTCAGTCGGTTCTAGAAATAATTCTAAAAGCAAAGTCAACAAAGGGTTGTTACAAAAAATTATGCAAAACCAATGATGCAAGTCAGCGCTGCCTAACGGCCAAGAAAGTGCATTGATGTTCTAATTTCTGTTTAATAAAAAAAAAGCTATTAAAAACATTTCCATGGCTTGTAGTTACTTAGAGCGGTAATTTGTTTCACGCCTGACTGGGTTAATAGTTCTTAATCAAGTAAAACTAAAACAGCAGATGCAGATTCTCTGAATGATTAATATAGAAGTGCAAACTTTAGTGCTAATTTACACGAAATCCTCATGATTTATATTCACGTTATCACAGTTTCACTTTTTAATAATAACCGTGTAAGTTTCAGCTTGAAGACCGTTCGTTCTCAAAATGCCACTGCATTTCAATAACGTGCTCAAACAAAACCTCTGAATTAAAAATTAAGACTTAAATTAATGTTTGCATTTCGAATGAAATTATACGTAATTGAATAATGAAATAATATTTTAAGAAAAGCAATCTTGCTTACAAGCAGCTGCTATTCGTTAATTCGTAAGTTGAAATTTATGCGATATAAATAAATAAACTGTCAGTTTGGAAAAAGTCCCATCTATAAACTTATTAGTAGATTTTAAAAGATGTAGATATTCAATAAAATATTTTAGTTCCGAAAAACAAAATAATCAATAATAATTTTATTTCTAACTGTTATGCGCACGGGTCCCAATTAAAATAGGATGAAATCATGTTTCAGCGTTTTATAAATGACCACTAGTGCTCATTTTCTTGTTTCCAAAGAAATTAGGAATATTAACAGTAATATTGAGTATTCCTTTTTACTTAGCGTTTTTTATATACCTGGGAAATATGATGTATGTTTTGGTATCTCCATTATTTTCACTTAAAATACTGAGCATATTATATTGCAAAATTATAAATCGTCTCTTAGATTGACTGTTTATGTTTAAATAGATTTATAGCAATGTAATAACTGAGACACGATGAAGACACACGTTGAAGTGTACACAAAAGAAAGAGCTTGCAGTCGAACTCCAGTTTTAATACTGTTTTTTATTTCTGGTTGACATACGTTTTCATAATCAATACAAAATAAACTGGTAACAACAAGGACGGTCTTCCTGAACCTTATACCTTTTAGTTGTTGCTATAGGAAAAGAAGCAGCAGTCTAGCCAAGCCGAAGAGCAGAAAGCAAGGGCGACAGATTTCAAAATATTGAAAATGAAAGTTTTAGATTTCCAGTTTTGACTTTCAATTCCGGTGGTAGCAAAGGGCCCGGTTTCAAATACCAGAGAAGGCATGAATGTTTGTAAATGTATAGTGTCGGTGCAGCATCGCGGCACTCTAAATATGCGGCGACCGGAATCTTTCATGTGGATTGGTGGAAGAGAAGAGGGAACCCCTGGATCCCCCTCTCTCGGGGTGCTCTCCCTCAAAATTGGGGGTTAAAAATAGAAGTTAAAGTTAGTCGGCGTAAAACATTTGCAAAGAACAGCATTGTAAAGGACCGATGACAGGAGACCAGGGGTGAGCAGCTGTGCCGCCAAGAAGACTTTCAGCTTTATTGCTCCCTCAGTGGCACCATATTTATTTAATTGAATATATACATTAAATTATTATACATACACACACACACACATATATATATATATATATATATATATATTGATAAATATACATAAAATGTATTAATTCTAATATGAAAGTTCTGTAACAGCTTATGAGATGCAATATGAAATATCTTGAATCTTGGATTGACTTTGTGTTCCTTTTTAAATGCTCACAGTTTTCTATTAGACATTTGATGAAGTTATTCAGCTTATTACGAAGGAAATTAATTTTAAGAAGTTGTTTCAACCAGATTTGTGAGTTGACAGCTGTAAAGGGGCGAAAGTGGAGATCTTTGGTTATTGAGCATTCGGAACATATAATAATCTATTGTTCCTATTGAGCCACAGATGCAGCTGTCAGTATGATGGAAGCCAAAACGATGAAGGTATGAAATAAAAGGTCCATGTGAGGTAAGGAAATAACTTATCGCATTAATTGAAGTTATTATATTCCCTGATGGTTTTGGTGAGAATAAATATATTCGTCTGCCTGTATCGTCTCTTGACCAATTTGCATTCCATTGTGTTATTAAATCTTTTTCCAGTCTTGATTTTAATAATGAAATAGGATTTGGAAGTGGAAAAAAATATTGAAATAGTATTATTGTTTGCTGCCTCTCTTGCTAATGTATCTGCTAATTCGTTTCCAAATGTTCCTTTGTGAGCTCTTGTCCATTGGAGTTTTGGTATGTACTCTTTATGAAAATTAGCAAGTAGGAGTTGTATGTCTTGGACTAGAGGTGATTTATTTTTAGGACCGATGACAATATAAGAGAGGAGAGGGATAGAAACTTCTACTGGAATTACAAGTTTTAAACAAGCCCACCTTCGCAAACGACAAAGCATTGCACGCGGAGACTGACAACAATAACAAATGTAAAATGGCAGTAAAAATTTGTATAATTTCACATTTTATGGCATCTTTCAGTTCTGTTCTGACAAACCTTGTAGACTTGATGTGTACACCTCAGAATTCAGATGACCCAGAACCAGAAATCCATCGGAGTGAGATTAGGGGATCGCGTTGTCCACGTACCTTTAAAGATACGGGAGATGACTCAATTTCTAAAGTGCTGTTGCAATTGTTGCCAAACACATGTAGCGACATGTGGAAAAGCATCAACTTGCATCATTACAATGCCATTAACTACATTTCGCAGCTGTAGTTCTGGAATTATATAATTCTGCAACTTGCTATATACCGAACACTTGTGATAGTGTCATATATGTGGAAATGACCTCTATGAAGAAATACGCACCAAGAACGAATGTGTTTGGGATGCCGCACCACACAGTCACTTTAGATTCGTGTAAAGACGCTGGTACCACATCGTAAGTATTTCGTCAGCCCAGTGAATGCAGTTCTTGGAGTTTATATTCCCAGTGAAAAAGAAACAGGCTTCATCCGTCCTAATATCCGCAGAGCCACCGGCTGTCGTCGTCATTTGATGAGGAATCATCACGACCTCTTCCTTTGCAAACGTTTTACATCAGCAGTTTTCGTCCTACTTATATCGTTTCAACGCTATTTATGTTTTCTTTTTTGCGCTGATCAAAAAAGTTGGTATTGCAGTTCGAAAATTTCGAAACGTTTTCATTGTCACCCTAACCGTGAGAACTGTATTGTTTTAAATTATCACAATCTCTAGCCCATACGCTCAGATAACAACATCTAAAATTTCATTTCAAATGGCTGAGCGGATAGGCGTTAGGAATTCGTAAATCAGGGAAGTTTTCTTATGACCATCCTGTATATATAGAACAAAAATTAAACTAATGTTATAAACACATGTGTTATTTCTCGTATAACGTTAAAAATTACTTTTAAGAAGCTTCTAGATGACAGTTTTCATTTTCACCCATTTAAAAAATAAAATAAAATAAGCACTTAAATTTAAAAAATAAAATTATCTTCTTATCTTCGAAACATTATACTTAATCACGTAATCAGAAAGTAAAAGAGCTCACATCACTTTCACACGTATAAAATACCACTAAGCGCATTTTTTAGTCATCAAGTTACTATCCAAGGTCAGTAAGACTCTTTGAAGTGTTTATCTCCTATCTATAAACTAAACAAATTTTTGAGGAATTAAAAATCAGTTTAATACAATTTAACTATTCCATTTCTTGTAATTAGAATCAGAATATATTTTATATTCATAACAGCGTTGATAGCAATTAAATGATCTTTATTTAGACGGGCTTTTATCATAGTGGGTATTTTTCAGTGTAGACTTATGTCTGTGTGGGATTTTATTCTTGCGGGTATACAGGGTGTTTCAAATTGAATAGAACAAAAAGAAAGCATACATGTGAAAGCTGTAATTACTTTATTTTGATAAACCAAATTTGCAGTGAAACAATAGTTATCGAAGTTTATACAAATGTTCTATGTGTGCCCGTTCGGTGACACGACAAATATCTAGGTGGTATTCTAGTTCCTGCTACACTCGTGGTAGAATAACCTGCGTGCGAGCACTTCAGTTATCCGTTGCTTCAGTTGCTGGAAGTCCTAGGATAATGGAGGTACGAGCACTTTATTTTTAACAAAACCCCATAAGAAGACCACCTTAGACCTGGGGATAGCGGTAGCTAACAAAGGAATGGCATATCGTTTCACTCAGCACGTCCAGTCGAACGATGGGGTAGACCATTGTTCAGGTGCTGGTGTACTTTTTATGCCAATGTCGTGGAGCACCCTCTTGTTGCTTACAAAATGAAACGGGGAACCACTTCCTCCAACTGAGGGATGAACCATTCTGATAGTATATCTTGGTAAATGTACCCGTTAATCGAATTTTACAGGATGATAAAGGGACCAAAAATATAACTGTTGGAAATGGAGTGGAAAACGTTCACCTTTGGAGAATCATGCTTCATGTTACATTACACCATATTGATTTTTCGTGCCCACGAATCGTAAATTATGACAATTAACTTTTCCAGAAACTTGAAAAGTGGCTTCATCAGAAGTCTGCTAGCGAAACCATCTACCTCCAGCTTATCTTGCAGATTCTCTCTCAGAAAGCTTTACGCAACGGTTTATCGGAAGGTTTTAACGTCTGTAACGTCTGAAAGATGTATGGCCAGAATTGTAGATGTTTGTAGATGTTTCTGTAACACATGACACAACTTTACACGAAGTACATTGAGTTCAGAACTCGCATGATGGGTTGAATTTGAGGGATTTTGTAAAAGCATTTCAAGAATTTTTTAACCACTTCAATTTGGGCTGCTGTTCGACCTGGATTGGTTTTCTTACGCAAGCAGCCCGTGTTCTGAAGCTGTTTCCCCCAACGTTCGATGCTGTGACGATGATGACGGTGGTTCTTTACTAAATTTGGTGCGAAAATGCCTTTGGACGATGATAAACGATGATGTTTCGGCGTATTCCAAAATACAGTACGCTTTTTTCTGCATAATGGCCATTTGGATTAACAGAGTCTGCAGCGGCGATTTCGAAACAGAAAAGAGTTTTCGCTCTTGACAGATGCAACTTGCATAATTGTAGTTTCAGAATTAATTTTTTGCGGCTTAATAAGTCAAGAAAAAAAATTTGTATTATGTATTCTTTCTGTCCCGTTCAATTATGAAACATCCTGTAATTCTCTATGAACAATCATGACTGTGGGAGTTTCTTCATGGGCTTTTGTCGTTAGCGCTTTAGAACCCTATCCCGGACCCAAATAGTTAAGGCAATTGCCAGTTGTGTTAATGCCTTCTCGGTTGTTTAAAAAAACCCAACTTAGTGCAAAGCGGTGGTAAAATATTTTGCTGCCAAATAGAAGAGACATTTTTAGTGATCATTATTTCTGCTCTATACATTGATTGTTTATTTTAATAACCCGCGACCGGCGGTGGCGTAAAATAATTATAAAATAGAAAAAGTATATAATGGTTTTAATGAGTCCAGCTAATGTAATTTCACAAAAAGTATCGAATATTTCTAATTAGATATCTCATAGTTTTAATACATGTTTATTTAAGTTAATCACTTTACAAAGTAGGAAAAATATTCTTAGGAACTGTGTTTATTGCATTTAAATCGCTTACTTTATTACTCAATAATCTTGCAGTTAAATAGGAAATTGTCTTAGGCTTTACTGAATGGCAACATGCTAATGCGTGGAAGATAAAAATATTTAATTTTTTACCGTGGTGACACACTGCTTTCATACAGCGAGTTTATTAATTAAAATTGAAAGATCATTTCAAATCTCACATTTTTCCAAGTGGCAACAGTCTCGTGCGCTGGCTATAAAAAGGTTTTATTTCGAACAATGTTGCCACTTCATAAATGATATGCCTCTACCTTTTCATTCTAATATACTCAAATATGCCGACGACACAGTCATCCTCACCAGTTCACGAAGTCCAAATAATGCTTTAGAGAAACTTCAGCTCCAAGTCAACATTATTAATAAATTTTGTCAAGACTGGAAAATCAAACTAAATACTGATAAAAGCTGTGTAATTCTCTTCTGCAGATACAGGAAGAATATCCCAGTGAATATAAATATTCGACTCAATGACCAAGATATTCCTGTTGCCAACTCCTATAAATACTTAGGTGTCTATATTGACAAAATCCTAAATTTCAAAGATCATATTCAATATGTTACAAATAAGGCTAACGCTGCTTTCATTGCTCTATACTCATTAATTGGAAGAAACTCTAAGTTAAACCTCCGTACCAAGAAAAATATCTCCATCTCACTTTATTCGCCCAATAAATCCTCTATGCAGTTCCAGCCTGGGCTACTGCCCGAAAAATAAACAGACAAAAACTAAATGTTCTTCAAAACAGAATCTTACGTAGCATAGTGAACGCACCCTGGTTCGTGCGAAATTCTCAAATTCACAAAGACCTGGATATCAACCCAATTCACGACCAAATCCTAATTTCTGCACACAACTTCTTTGAAGATATCTGAAATTCTCCCTATGAAACTATTAAATCGCTTACAGATTATGACCCTACTATTGAGCACATAGTGAAAAGACCTCGAACGATCCACCACAATTCCAAGTGGTGGTAGTGTATAATATTGTACAAAATTTTTATTTTACTATTACTCTTCAGTTACTATTCAAGAAAGATGAACTTTGCAAAAATAGGACTTTATTTTTCATCGATTTCTTCGTTTTACTACTTATTTAATCAAAATTTTTACTTTTAATTTTTACTATTTCGTATCGTGTGTTTTAAAATCAAAGTTCGTGGTCAACACCAAGTGCTTACTCTAACTCATTAGCCCTATTGAGCCACATGACCTCATTTTCGCCTTTTACAGTTTACTATTCATTTAATGATTATATCGCAAGTTTAGATGATTTTCAAGTGTTTCAAAAGACATAGGACTCTTAAATTCACAGATAGATGTTGCTTTTACTATGTTCGAACATTATTTATTTCCAAAAACTACAAAAAACTTCATTTTTTGAACTCTGACTCCTCGACCAATCTTAATTCCGGACGCTGATCACTTATTTCTTCTAGACTCACCCAGAAGCTTAGACTTTCATTTCGCCTCTCGCCGCCATTGATATAATCACCCATAATATGCCATGATATACAATTTAGCAAAACTTATTTTATGAGTTCTCTCATTTATTGATCTCGCCTTCGGGAGCGGTGTATTTTTAAATACACCTCTTAAATTTTTAACTTTATGGCCTATGGTATAATGATAATATACTGGTAAGAGCTCCTAGTAGCTAAAGCCAGCAGTAAAGATATGATCCAAGATCCAAAGAATGTTGCCACTAATCGCTTTTAGATCGTTGAGTTTATTAGTAAAAAAGTCATTAAAATTGTGCAAAATATGAATAAAACAATGAAACAAATTCGAAATTCAAAATTCGAGCAGCAAGGTGCAAATATTCGGACGGAGGACTATGTTATTCAAAATTTGATGGCTGTAGGTATCGTCGTTTTTTCACAGTGCGAGGAACATACTTACGTGCATATAGATTCTTCATTACTTAATTTCTTAAAAATTAAAGCAGGGCCTTAATATTTGTTGGCAACAATTCGAAAGTAACATGCCGTTTATAGCGAACCCAAGGAAGTTAGAACACATGGAGTAAACGTTACAAAAATGAAGGAAATATCAACAACATGGCGTCACGATTTATGATTGCTGCCATCCAGCGTAGGGTTAAAATATACTGTCAAAACATACTGTTAAATAAAACTACATTGAAAGCAAATATCAAAGTCCGGAGGGTCAGAAAAGTGTCTTTAGGTATAATGTGCATAAAATACCGTTGAAAATCCCACTGGTCTTCTAGGTTTTACCATGTCGTATAATTACCATTTACAAATTTTCATGTTTTTAGATTTTATTGAATTTGAAACAGTTGCTTTCCATCCTTGTGATTTTTCTATGTACTAAATTGGAAAATAATTTATGTTAAGTACTAAATTAGGACGGAAGAATTATAAATATTCAATGGTGAAAATAAGCATTCAGACAACACCGATTAGAATGTAAACAAAACCAACCAGAAGCCCGCCTATGCCAGTGGACATGATAAGTCGTGACGTTATACCATGACGTGTAATGGCTTCATTTTAATTGCAGGGAGCTACGGAGGAGGCTTACTGCATTTATTTCTATCTCCTTGTAGTGAATGACCCCAAAACCTATTTCGAGACTTATAGCTCCTTTTGTTCTAAAGAATTTGAAATTCAAATTTCGGGCTTCCAGGTGCACATGCCCGGGGGATGACTAAGTTATTCAAAGGCTCTAGATACCGTCGTTTTTTCACAGTGCGAGGAACATACACACATGCATGCAGATTCTTCATTACTTAATTTCTTTAAAAATATTACAGGGTGATAATATTTGGTGGCAATAATTTGAAATGGTAGAAGTAGGGCAGAAGGAGCTGAATGGTTTCACAGTTACTTATTTCTCCAATTTTATACTTTTAGTCTCAGGTTTGATTGAATTTTTGAGTTTCATTGTGTGTTATTTTTGAGTTACAAAAATCTAATTCCAGTTTCAATCAGTATATATAGTTTTAATGGATGATATATTTATGAACACTTTGTATAAATAAGTAGATACAAACAAGAATACTTCATTTAGTTTACTTAATCTTCCAGCTATCCACGCGTGGAACTCATTTTTAAATTCTAGGCTACATTTGCGTAAGCTCATGCTGAAGTTCAGTTCTTAAAACTCCTTTTGCTAGTTGTCACCGCAATTTCGCTCGAACATCGATCGACACGTGTGCTATTCGGAGATGACCGATAATCGTTTAGATAGTTATAGTAAACTGACCTTCTGTACTGAAAAGTGAAGAAAGAAATACTTCATATTTTGTACATTTTAATTCTTTTCAAGTCTTACGATTACGCGTATCGTCAATCAACTAGAAAGTCAGCACATTATTCATTTTACGGACTGATTTGAAAGTTCTAGCTTTAGCAATGATGTTACTTTGAAAATAATTTTTTAAAATCAGTTATGAAATTTTTCATTTTCGAATTTTTTAACTTTATCCATACCATATGAGTAAAATGCATGTGCAATTGCAAGGGGAATTATTAAATCGTTACCATTTCCATCACAGTTACTATTTTAAAATTATTCTGCTAATGTTTTTTTACATTTAGACCCCCATCTTTTAGGTCAAATCCGTAATAGGCATGATAAAAAATAATAATATTTTAGTGTAAATGCTTGGTTATTTCCAAAAATTGCTACTTATAAGAATAAGCTATTTCGTAAATTTTTAATATCATAAAAATCATTGTTAAATCTCCAAATTTAGAAGCCTTTTTTTAGAATATTTTCATCATCACTGACAAATTTCCTCACAGAAGGAAAATTTTACTTGTTGTACGCTACAGATTATTTCATTAAATTACTTATTTTTGATACATTGCTTCAAATATTTTACTCACTTTTCCAGCACTGTTTTTAAACAGAAGAAATTTTGATTAGCTTAATTCGTAAATGAACAAAGGTACTTCAAAACCATCTGGTTAACTGAGTTGAGCGATTTCACAATTCACTATCTTTGCATGTCATTATATTGAAACTATCTTTTTAAATTATAAAAACTCATAACTTCTAATTAAAGATAACACGGAAGAAAAATAATTTCAAAAACATGAAGTTGGTTTCGTAAGCGTTGATTCAAAATTATTTTCCTCCTCCTTTTGGTTAAGGCGGTTTCATTAATCTGAACTTGATTGAGCAGGGTTTGGTTGTAGTTTTTAGGTCTTGCATAAAAGTACAGAAAAGGGATTTAAAAGAATTGCCTTATTGATCTATAGAATCCACCTTACATCTTCGTATATTTCGTTCTTAAAATGTTTTCAAAATTTTTCCTGCAAGTTAATAAATTTGTTTTATTGGTACTTAAGCAGTTTTCTGACTATTTTAACTATGGCCGAGGAGTTCTTTAAAAAAAGGTTTTGAGTTTTTTTAACAAAACGTATGTTACAGTTCTATTCCTTTTTAAACTACAATTCGTTCGTCAATACTTTAAACTCCAGTTCGTAAAATTATGGTGAAAAATCACTGAATTAAGAAGTAAATATGATACTACTCTTAAAAATTATTTTAGACCAGCGGAAGTGCCCGATGCCAGTTAAGTTAGATTGAGAGTAATGCATCTAATAACAGAGAAGACGATTCAGCTGTAATCCTTCTCTAATAAGGGTGCAAAAACTACAAGATTCATAGTCATACATTTTTCAGTTTGATGCTATATGGAACCCACATAAAAAATATCGATAGAAAAATAAGCTAATTCTTTCTCTCATTATATCAGCAACAATGGCACGCATTTTTCAATGATTTTCGTCTTTCTAATCAAATGGTCGTAAAAGCTCAAGTTCCATCCAATATTTCACCTATAATTTTAGTCGATTCAATGTGGCAAAAAATTGATCATAATTGATCAGAAATCAATAACGCGAACAAACACACAAACAGACATTCTTCTATATATGTATAGATTTTGTAAAATTTACAAATTTTTGATTAAAAAATCTACGATATGAAAGCGATCAGTGGCAATACTTTTAATAAAGCATTTTTATCTCCAACGCGTGAGACTGTTGCCACTCGGAAATATGAGTGCGAAAATTAGCGCTTTCAGAGTTTTTAATTAATATTTCGGCCTTTTTAAAATCGTATGAAGATGGCAATAGTAGAAGTGGCTCTCCACGAATTTTTGGAATCAGGAATAATGTATTTAATGCTTAGCAATGCTATTTTTATTTCATCATAAAACTTAGAAATATTTTATTAACAAACTCTAGAATTTGAAAGCAAGCAGTGGCAGCAACTTTCGATGTTAGTGGCAGCAGCAGATTTTCATCTTCAGCTTGTGAGGCTGTTGCTACTCGAAGAAATGAATACGAAAATGATCGTTTTTCCAAATTATTAATTAATATCTCTGATATTAGCTACTTTTTTTTTTTTTTTTTTTTTTTTGGAAAAAAGTGGATCGCTTCCAGGACCCAGAAAAGAATGTAGAAAGTTTGGTGACGGTAGCTGTAGTAGTAAGTGAGTTATTAAGAGGAAAAATAAACAGACTTTCTTCTTTATATAGATTGTAGAGTCATTAGGTTAATTGGAAGCAGACAAGATGAAAAACAAGCAACCGCCTTCGCCGGGAATCGAACCACGGACTTCTGGAATACCGGTCCAGCGGGCTACCGTTACACCACGAAGGCACGCTAAGGAAGTGGGAGAAATACTTTATAAGATAAAGTACAACGTAATTTAGAAAAAACTCAATTATCTCCCAAATATATATGAATATATTGTTCACTTAACTTCCAAATATCCAATTAAGTTCCAGATTATTTCCACCCAGCTGTCACGTAATTTTAATGAATTATTTCTTTTGAAATTCCGAAATCAAATGATTATCTAAACTAAATCAAATAAATTAAAAAAGCGAGCGAAATCTGATTCGTCAAAAAAGAGCGATAACTCTTTTCGAGTTCACCCACTGAGCTCTTGTTGGCAGCGTGAGAGGAAAATTCAGTTCCATTTTTAGGCGAATAAAAATCTTTATCCTACCGCGTTAAAACGAGTTTAATTTTTATCATTTTCAAATTTATTGAAAATTCTTTTAATCTAGAATTTTATTGTTATTTTTGTGCAGAAAGGAGTTTTTAGAGAATCTTAAAACTACCGTTGAAAAACGTCACTTCAGGTAATTAGCGATTCGATTTGAGTCGGTTTTTCCCAATGTCACTGGTCATTCGATTCTTTTCAATTTTCACTCCATTCTCTCAAACCGGTCTTGTTTCACTTTCCATTCACGATCTTATTCATAAAGATTATTTTTAGTGAAAAGTAAATTATAAAAGAACCAGTTCAGTTTAGTAAGCGAAAGCTTCTGATCTGATTCTATAAAAAAGTAGTTTCACCCATCCTCTAGCTTTGATGACTATGGGCACTGATAACTTTACATTATTATTCCCTTTTGGTTAGCAATTAGTTCGCAGTTTGAAAAGCTGGATTGGATTACTAGAATATAACAAATTATCAGAGCGGTAATTACCTAAGTGAAGGAAGTTTTCGTAGAGGACTTTCTCAGGGAAAGTGGTAGATATTCACGTTATACATATGGAAAGGCATGAAAAAGTTCCTACAACTAGCCTGTTTGCCAGCATTTGAACCCGCTTCAATGTAGCGTTGTTTAGTGGTCTTATCTACTCGGCCATCAATGCTCCAGTTTAAAACCTCAATTTAAAAGATGGTTATATGGTAATCCTCTCTCAAATTTTCCTATAATAGTCTTAAAATTTAAAAATTTAAGTCATTAAATTTTATTACTGGACATGGCTGCAATTTAAGTAGGTACAAAGAGAACCCAGTATATTGGCAAATAAGTAAATAAATAAAACCTGGAAATGCTAACGATGGAAAATATTGTGCAAAATATTACACATGATATTAACGACTTTTATTGATTTACTTTTATTTAAGAAGACGGCTGAATTTAGAATTACATTTTGGAGCTGACGAATTCTTATTCCAGCTTTAGAAAAATAGCTGCTATAAAGTTAAGAATTTAGGAAACCAAATAAATTTAATTTTAAAAGAAATATTAAAATGCTTACATTTTAAGAAATATACCAGTGACTTTAAAACTTTTTTTTTTTTTTTTTTTACCTTGCATTTAAAATACTTTAAATTCGCTCACATGTTTCTGAAAATCAAGATGTTTAAACCTAAATTTGTTATCACTGTTAAACCTAGATAAAATTTTATGTACTTTATCTTTTTATTTTATTATTTATTTTTTTATTTTTTTAAAAATACAGACTCCAGAATATCGTAAACCTATGTCAATCACAATAGTTCTGCAATGATTACGATGCATTACATGAGCAAATAGTCAGATTATGCAACATTTATGAAAGATAACCTGAATTTTGTATTGTTCAGGATTACATAAGCGAACATTATCGTGTTTTAAAGTCCTTACTTTACAACTCCGCTGTATTTGGTTCTGCTAAAGGAGTGATATGGCAATCTGTTATCACTGGCTCTGATTAAAAAAAATTAAAAATTAAAATAAAATCTTTTTTTTTTTTTTTTATTTTTTTTTTTAGTAAATAACATTACAAAATACATTGGCTCACTAACGCGATTACTGAAAAGGCTAATTCAAAGATAAAAAGTGATTTGTATTGTAGGGTTTATATTTATTTTAACTAACATTTATTTTAAGTTTAAACTATCTTTCCTGTCAAGCCTTACTTTCCCCTGGAACTGCCAATGCCAGAATATGTAAATTTTGAGTAGAACGCGCAAGGATTCAAATTATCAGCGGAAGTATTCTGATTTAAATAGAAGAAACGAGTTCGGTGTGATATTCTTACTTAGCGAGCGCGGAGGTAGTTACCGAGAATTGAAGAACCCCGCGTTGCGGCCTATGTGCTTGGCGGGAAGTAGTGGAAATCGTTCCAGTGAGCTTCAAGTCTGCTGAATTAGCAGCGGTATTGTAAAACACGGTGAGTTAGTTATTTTAGAGAGCCTCGTAGTTAGAATCTTGTCTTTACTTTCTTTTCAGGTTATTATTTTTATTTGACTGCCAAGTTGGCACAGTCTGTAAGCGTCAAGAGGACGCAATTGTAATTTATTACGTTGAATAAAAAGGGACTTAAACCCTTCACTAGGCTCTATCTTTTATACAAGTTTTCACAGTCACCTCTTGGTTGCGTGCAAGTTGGAGGCGCGCAACGTTATATTGGCACCCGAACACTTATCGAACTGAAATGGCCGAAAACTGGATGGAAGCCGCTGGACAACACCAAGAAATGACAACTCTGTTAGAAGGATTTGGATACCTGGTCCAGACTTTGAGAGCATCAATCAAGCCAAACGTCTATTTGGACGGAAAAAATTCGGTGGCGGTATTTCTCGAAGGTATAGAAAACCACTTTCAGCTCTACCCTGTGCCTGAGAGACAAAACGTTGCCATCGCCACATCAGCACTAAGAGGACAGGCCGCGCTATGGTGGAAAATATAGGCAAATTTCTTCTAGGTGAATTTGGAAGCCCGACGTATACATTTGAAAATTTCAAAAAATCGTTAGTAAAGGCCTTCCCCATAGTGAAAGATCGCGCACGGCTGGAAGCCGAACTATATAGTTTCTATCAACGGGATACAGCACAATTGACGGACTTTATTTTACGAAAAATCAAGCTAACGGATATGCTGTATGGGAAAAAACCCGATGCGGAGATAATTGAAATAATATTACCAAGATTGTTACCCGCTGTCCAAGACTACTTTGAAATTAGAAACCCAAGCACATTGCAGGAACTTTTCGAATTGGCGGTGAAGTTTCAAAATCGCAGAATAGCGGAAAAAGCGAGAGGGGAAACATATTCTCAACATACCCGAAGGAAGGAGGAAACCAGAAATGGAAATCGCTCATATGGGGGAAAGAACTATCAAGCTAACGCATCGAAACTCGAAGGTCAAGGCCCAAAAAGAAAATTTGAAAATAAGCATCCGCGTACCCAGAAGACACAGATTGAAAGAAAAGCTTTAAACGACTAGACGGGCCTGTGAAAGGGAGGGTCCAGACCCCGGAAGTTTAAAAAAAACCCTCAAATAGACATTTAAACACGGTCATCGTAAAAAACTCACAGCTACCAATTATACAAGTCCTGGTTGGCGATGTACCAGTAGAAGCCCTCATCGATACAGGAGCAGAAGGAAATTTTATGAGTGAAAAGTTCTTCAAAAAGAATTTTTATAGGATACGACTCTTTAAAACTAGAAATACGGAAATTATAGCGGCGCAAGGAAAAACATGTCACTGCATCGGGAAATTATCATTAAACTTACAGGTAAAAGAGGAAAATCTCAAAGTATTAATTTTTGTGGTGAAACACCTGCAACACTCTCTTATTTTAGGTATTGACTTTCTAAGGGCCGCGAGGGCCAAATTAAATTTTCAAGATAGTTCCGTGGTGTTGGAGATGGACCAGAGGGTGGTGGAACCTGTGGAGACACCTGAATTGGACCTTAGCCATCTGAATGACCAGGAAAGTAAAGCAATACAGCAAGTGGTGAGTAATTTTTCTCATTTGTTTTCCGAAAAACCAGGAAACTGCCAGATCGCGACTCACAAGATTCAATTAAATGCCGAAAAACCTTGTAGGACTAAACCGTATCGTTATGATAAACAAAAAGACCTAATCATCGAAGAACATATTCAGGAGATGTTAAAGAATAAAATAATAACGCCCATAAATAGTGAGTACGCGAGTCCAGTCGTACTATGTAGGAAAAAGAACGAGTTTCCTCCTTCGGATAAAAGCGCTTGGAGGTTTGCTATCGATTACAGAAAACTAAATAGCATTACTAAATTTCCAGTTTACCCTTTGCCGGTTATAGACGAGATCATTAGACAGATCAAATCGACAAGATATATGTCTACTTTGGACTTAACGTCTAGCTACTATCAAATAGCTATGAGACCCGAAGATATACACAAAACCGCGTTTATAACAAAATCGGGCACTTATGCAGTTTTACGCATGCCCTTTGGGTTGTGTGGGGCCCCATCAACATTCCAGAGAGCTATGGACATTGTTCTAAAGCCTGTCCTAGGAAAATCAACTTTAATTTATCTAGATGATATAATTATAACGAGTAGTACGTTGGAACAACACATTAATGACCTCGAACAAGTTTTTAAATTATTAAAAGAGGCCGGTCTTACAATTAACGCCTCAAAATGCAAGTTCGCAACTAAAGAACTTAAATATCTCGGTTATAAAATTTCGCAAAAGGGTATAGAAACGCAAGATTCAAAAATAAAAGCTATTAAGAATTTCCCACCGCCCAACACCGCCAAGAAACTTTCATCTTTCCTTGGATTATGTTCTTACTATCGATCTTTCATAAAAGATTTCGCTAATATTGTTGAACCACTCTTAGTAATCAAAAGAAAAAAGAGTAAATTTACGTGGACAGCGGAAGCTAACACAGCTTTTGAAAGATTAAAAGAAGCGCTTATTAATGCCCCTGTTTTAAAATTCCCGGAGGGGGACGAAAACCTGGAAATTGCAGCAGATGCGTCAGACTATGCGGTGGGGGCGGTTCTTATGCAAAATAACCATCCGCTGGCATTTTTTAGTAAAACATTGAATCAGACACAAAGGAATTATACAGCTACAGAAAGAGAAACATTAGCCGTATTAATGGCTGTACACAAATTTCGAGTTTATTTCGGCAAATCGCCAGTAACAGTCTTTTCGGATCATGCGGCTGTTGGTAGACTTTACTCGGGAAAAAACCTAACGCCCAGGTTAATAAGATGGGCTTTAAAACTCCAAGAATATAATATCACAATAAAATATAAACCGGGTAAGGAAAACAATGTAGCTGACGCACTTTCTCGTATAAAACTGGACGACGAAGGAAATGAACTTAAATGCGCTGTGTTGACTTCAAAAATTTTAGATTCTAGAGATACGCTTATTACTGAACTGAAAGCTGATCCTGAATTTGGAAATATCTATGCTTATTTGAAAGACCCCGAAAGCTTTGAGCACACAGATATCGATGCGATAAGAAATAGAGGAAAAAACTATGAAATAATAGATAATTTATTATTCTATACGAAAACAACAAACGAAAATCTTGAGTATAAGCCAGTCATCCCAGCCTCGCTTCGATTAAGCATTTTGAAGGAGTTGCACGAAAAAAAAACAGCGGGCCACCTAGGGGTCAGAAAGACTTTAAAAAGGGTACGCGAGGCGGTATATTTCCCGCAATTATACAAAATAGTAACGGCGTATGTCAGGTCCTGCAATCAATGTCAGTTAATAAATGATATTAATTACAGCCCGGCCGGGTACTTAAATAGCATTCGCGCTACATTTCCGAATGAAATTTTAGGCATAGATCTCCTTGGTCCCTTCCCCCAGAGCGAGTTAAATAAAAATCGTTTTCTTTTAGTAATAGTAGATCATTTTTCAAAATGGATAGAAATTGTTGCACTTAAAAGCGCGTCAGCCAAAAAAGTCGCAGATGCATTCTTACACAGATACATTTTAAAATACGGTGCACCGATAAAAGTCATTAGCGATAACGGAAAACAATTGATTAGTCAAATATTTGAAAACATATGCAATGGACTTGGCATACGCCATATCAAAATGGTTCCGTATAGACCACAGGCTAACATAGCAGAAAGAGTTAATAAAAACATTGTAAAAATAATTCGCAGTTACGTTAGCACACATCACAAGCGCTGGGATGGCTACATAAATGAATTAGCTTATGCTTTAAGAACGGCACATCATGATACTACGGGAAAAACTCCAGCAGAATTATTTTTAGGCAGAAATTTAATTACGCCTTTAGATAAATTATTCTTTGTGCAACAAAGAGAGCAGGAGTTTAAACAACAAGATGTGCAAAAGCTAATTGATCAGGCGCTTAAAACCTCGGATACGGTATAACGTTGCGCGCCTCTAACTAGCACGCAACCAAGAGGTGACTGTGAAAGCTTGTATAAACCACAGAGTCTTATAAAGGGTTTAAGTCCCTTTTTATTCAACGTAATAAATTACAATGGCGTCCTCTTGACGCTTACAGACTGTGCCCACTAGGCAGTCAAATAAAAATAATAACCTGAAAAAGAAAGTAAAGACAAGATTCTAACTACGAGGCTCTCTAAAATAACTAACTCACCGCGTTTTACAATACGGCTGCTAATTCAGCAGACTTGAAGCTCACTGGAACAATTTCCACTAATTCCTCCCAAGCACATAGGCCGCAACGCGGGGTTCTTCAATTTTCGATAACTACCTCCGCGCTCGCTAAGTAAGAATCTCTCTCACACCGAACTCGTTTCCTTCTATTTAAATCAGAATACTTCCGCTGATAATTTGAATGCTTGCGCGTTCTACTCAAATTTACATATTCTGGCATTGGCAATTCCAGGGGAAAGTAAGGCTTGACAGGAAAGATAGTTTAAACTTAAAATAAATGTTAGTTAAAATAAATATAAACCCTACATTTGCCGCTGCCAGAATTTGGAAAACTTGGAAGCAGGTCCTACAAACGACCTGTTGTAAGTTTATCTAATTCTGAACTAACTGGCGAAAGCCTCGTTTACACAAAAAAATCTCATGTAACAATTATATATTAAAATTCTGTTAGTCGTTACAAAGCTTTCTTCTTACAGCAACTTTTCTTGGATTTCATCAATCAATCTTGGTCTTTCCTTCCAGCATCTGGAAGGAATAAGTATCAGTATCTTTCTACATACATTATAATTTACACTTTCTTGACACAATAAATTTTTGTTTTTAACGTTTCGTTTTTCTCAGTTATTGCTTACTTCACATTCATTCAATTTTTCAAGCATTAATTTAACTTTACCCTGGCTCTCCACCATGTGTGGTGTCAAACGGGAATATTCGTGTTTTAGTCTTACAACACTTCCCCTAACCACCATGATTTGTTAGAATTCAACAACCAAATAGACACACCTTACTCGACATTCTACAACTCAATGAGCTACTTTAATATTCTTAAAAATTCAAATGTAGGTGGAGAACCCTACAAAACACATTCATTCTAACTTCCCCCTCATTCATCTTTAAACATGCAGGCTTTCGCTCTAAAGCATGACTTTATCTACAATTTACTACTTAAATTTTGACTTCATTGCTTTTAAGCATTCACTTTTAGCATCTACAATTTTATGCTTCTAGACTAAATTCTACTTTTACATAACATGCAAGTATTTACATACATTTACAAATTTTTAATACATATGCTTTTTACAATTTACCATAAAATGAATAAGAGAAAATAAATTTTTACTTTACTCATTCTTCGCCAAGCTGGCGGCACTGAAACTAAAATTCTTATTAATACAAGAATACGAAGTTATTTTTATCTTCGGCCAAATTTTGGCTTTAACATAACAGAATTAGTCTTTCGACCAACAGAAAATGCTTGTTTTTAGCTTTTACACTTAAAGAAAATAACACTTTTGCCTTAGCTAAATAAAGTAAAACAAAACTAATTCTCAACCGAGACATATTGACTTTCGTCAAAACATAGAACTTCGTACTTATGCATAGCATTTCGGAACAAAAGAGAAAAAAAATTATAGAAGGTTTTAACTTATCTTTGAGTTTTCGATGCTTGAAACTCCGTCATCCGTTTTTGGCAAAATTGATCCCAAGTTAGAGGTTTCATGGATGTCAATCTTCTCCTTATTGATCTCCGAGTGTCGTCCACGTTGCTCTTTCTTTTGCGTCCTCTACATGCTGGCCTCTTGACGGAGTAATCGTCTGGTTGTTGGCCTTTGCGTTTCTGCCTGGGACGGCTGGTCGTGACGTCCTCCGGTCTGGAGTCCTTCTTGAATTTCTTTTGTTCGTCGTATTTTTGTGCCTCCTGTTGGCGTTTCAGTTTCCGGAACGGCGGCCTTGCTGGCACCTGACTCTGTGGCCGTGTGCGCGTTCTACTTGATGTGTAATTTCTCCTGCCATCTTTTGTAGGTGGTGTTTTCGTCTTTACCCGGTTCATCTGTATTTTTGTTTTTCTTAAACGACGGAGTTTGAAAATCCTTTTTTCTTTTTGATACCGACGTCCGGGTTGTAGAAGTGCTAGGTCTCTCTTCAGTTCTCCATTTCTTAGGTGGTGGAATAGTTGTTGCAGTCTCTGGCCCTTCTATTTCGTTTAGGCTTGAGTCCTGCAAGAAACTTTTAAGGATTTCAAAATCATTTGGATTAGAGTATTTTTTCACCTGGTCGGGACTTGCTTTACAGATTTCCCCTCTCTCGTTTTTAAGATATAAGACTACTCCTTTGATTTCCTGAATTACATAGCGGCCTTCAAACTTTGGAGCTAGCTTTGCCATAAAATTGTCTGGGGCACTTGATAAAGAAAATTTCCGTTTCAATACTTTATCCCCAACTTTAAAATCTGCTTCACGGCGTTTTCTATCATAATATAACTTCTGTCTATTTCTTACCGTATCCGAGGTTTTAAGCGCCTGATCAATCAACTTTTGCACGTCTTGTTGTCTAAATTCCTGCTCTCTTTGTTGCACAAAGAATAATTTATCTAAAGGTGTAATTAACTTTCTGCCTAAAAATAATTCTGCTGGAGTTTTTCCCGTAGTATCATGATGTGCCGTTCTTAAAGCATAAGCTAATTCGTTTATGTAGCCATCCCAGCGCTTGTGATGTGTGCTAACGTAACTGCGAATTATTTTTACAATGTTTTTATTAACTCTTTCTGCTATGTTAGCCTGTGGTCTATACGGAACCATTTTGATATGGCGTATATCAAGTCCATTGCATATGTTTTCAAATATTTGACTAATGAATTGTTTTCCGTTATCGCTAATGACTTTTATCGGTGACTTTAAACGATTTTTATTTAACTCGCTCTGGGGGAAGGGACCAAGGAGATCTATGCCTAAAATTTCATTCGGAAATGTAACGCGAATGCTATTTAAGTACACGGCCGGGCTGTAATTAATATCATTTATTAACTGACATTGATTGCAGGACCTGACATACGCCGTTACTATTTTGTATAATTGCGGGAAATATACCGCCTCGCGTACTCTTTTTATCGTCTTTCTGACCCCGAGGTGGCCCGCTGTTTTTTTTTCGTGCAACTCCCTCAAAATGCTTAATCGAAGCGAGGCTGGGATGACTGGCTTATACTCAAGATTTTCGTTTGTTGTTTTCTTATAGAATAATAAATTATCTATTGTTTCATAGTTTTTTGCTCTATTTCTTATCGCATCGATATCTGTGTGCTCAAAGCTTTCGGGGTCTTTCAAATAAGCATAGATATTTCCAAATTCAGGATCAGCTTTCAGTTCAGTAATAACCGTATCTCTAGAATCTAAAATTTTTGAAGTCAACACAGCGCATTTAAGTTCATTTCCTTCGTCGTCCAGTTTTATACGAGAAAGTGCGTCAGCTACATTGTTTTCCTTACCCGGTTTATATTTTATTGTGATATTATATTCTTGGAGTTTTAAAGCCCATCTTATTAACCTGGGCGTTAGGTTTTTTTCCCGAATAAAGTCTACCAACAGCCGCATGATCCGAAAAGACTGTTACTGGCGATTTGCCGAAATAAACTCGAAATTTGTGTACAGCCATTAATACGGCTAATGTTTCTCTTTCTGTAGCTGTATAATTCCTTTGTGTCTGATTCAATGTTTTACTAAAAAATGCCAGCGGATGGTTATTTTGCATAAGAACCGCCCCACCGCATAGTCTGACGCATCTGCCGCAATTTCCAGGTTTTCTTCCCCCTCCGGGAATTTTAAAACAGGGGCATTAATAAGCGCTTCTTTTAATCTTTCAAAAGCTGTGTTAGCTTCCGCTGTCCACGTAAATTTACTCTTTTTTCTTTTGATTACTAAGAGTGGTTCAACAATATTAGCGAAATCTTTTATGAAAGATCGATAGTAAGAACATAATCCAAGGAAAGACGAAAGTTTCTTGGCGGTGTTGGGCGGTGGGAAATTCTTAATAGCTTTTATTTTTGAATCTTGCGTTTCTATACCCTTTTGCGAAATTTTATAACCGAGATATTTAAGTTCTTTAGTTGCGAACTTGCATTTTGAGGCGTTAATTGTAAGACCGGCCTCTTTTAATAATTTAAAAACTTGTTCGAGGTCATTAATGTGTTGTTCCAACGTACTACTCGTTATAATTATATCATCTAGATAAATTAAAGTTGATTTTCCTAGGACAGGCTTTAGAACAATGTCCATAGCTCTCTGGAATGTTGATGGGGCCCCACACAACCCAAAAGGCATGCGTAAAAATGCATAAGTGCCCGATTTTGTTATAAACGCGGTTTTGTGTATATCTTCGGGTCTCATAGCTATTTGATAGTAGCCAGACATTAAGTCCAAAGTAGACATATATCTTGTCGATTTGATCTGTCTAATGATCTCGTCTATAACCGGCAAAGGGTAAACTGGAAATTTAGTAATACTATTTAGTTTTCTATAATCGATAGCAAACCTCCAAGCCCTTTTATCTGAAGGAGGAAACTCGTTCTTTTTCCTACATAGTACGACTGGAATCGCGTACTCACTATTTATGGGCGTTATTATTTTATTCTTTAACATCTCCTGAATATGTTCTTCGATGATTAAGTCTTTTTGCTTATCATAGCGATACGGTTTAGTCCTACAAGGTTTTTCGGCATTTAATTGAATCTTGTGAGTCACGATCTGACAGTTTCCTGGTTTTTCTGAAAACAAATGAGAAAAATTACTCACCACTTGCTGTATTGCTTTACTTTCCTGGTCATTCAAATGGCTAAGGTCCAATTCAGGTGTCTCCACAGGTTCCACCACCCTCTGGTCCATCTGCAGCACCACGGAACTATCTTGAAAATTTAATTTGGCCCTCGCGGCCCTTAAAAAGTCCATACCTAAAATAAGAGAGTGTTGCAGGTGTTTCACCACAAAAATTAATACTTTGAGATTTTCCTCTTTTACCTGTACGTTTAATGATACTTTCCCGATGCAGTGACATGTTTTTCCTTGCGCCGCTATAATTTCCGTATTTCTGGTTTTAAAGAGTCGTATCCTATAAAAATTCTTTTTGAAGAACTTTTCACTCATGAAATTTCGTTCTGCTCCTGTATCGATGAGGGCTTCTACTGGTACATCGCCAACCAGGACTTGTTGACGAAATTCTGTGTAATTTATGAACTGTAGTCTTCTACACACGCATTTCTCTTTTTAGTTTTATTGAAAGAGTATTGCACTTTTTGATAATAGTTTCATAATTTTCTGTGTTTAATATTTAAAACAGAAATGGATTAACAAAAGCTCGAGTTTTTAAAATTGAAATAGATTTTGAATTGAGGTTTTTTTTTATGTTGAGGTCGACAGAAAATGGATACTTGATTACTAAGGCTGCTTGAGCTCCGAGCGAAAAGAATTTAATTTTTTAATTCGGCAACAAAATCAATGTTACTCTTTATTTTCCCAAAAATAAGCAACACAGGATCACTTTCAATTGCTTTGTTTCAGCATGATAAGTGATTTTCTAAACGTGACACATTCAGCTTTTTTAAAAATCATGGATGGCATAATTTTCTGTTATTTGCAACTTAAGAAACTTAATCCCTCACTATTCTAAAAGTCGTAATAACTTTTCTGGACTGCTTCATTTCTAGATCAATGGATTTTGCGTAACGCTGATGACGTAACTGATTCAGAACTCAAAATTTCGAGAACCGAAACCTTTCTAATCTAAACCAAAACCTTCTCTTGGTGAGCCTCGATACTAGATAACTGGGCACTTTTTAGCTTCAGCTCTCCTGCAGTTAAGATGCTACTTCGCGCCGTTTGCTTTGTCGTGCTGTTAACTAGTTCATTATCTAAAATGCGATGCTCTATATAAAATCGTGGGGTGCGTAATGCGCCTATGATCATGTCTATGTGTGATGAAAAATATATTTTTCGTGATTAGTTCGTATCCACCAACAAAAATTACATTCAATTCGGCCACGTCTGTTTACAAGTCTCTCCTTCGAGTGTTATCTTTATAACTACACAGTACAGTCTCCCCAGGATATAATGCAGAGAACCATCGTCAGTCTGTAGCAGCTTATTGTAAATCATCTTGTTACATATATAACATGATATGAATGATTTGGAACTTGGTGGTGAATACATGCCTAGCGAAGAAACTTGAAAAGACAGACATGGTCGGTTTTAAGATAATTTTATATGGATGAAAGCAATTCTGGATTCGCAATATTTAGTTCACATGCAGCCGAGTGTCTTATTCGCCCTACATTTTTGTTAGATCAGTACATTTTCAGTGAACAAAGAAGGTAGACGCAAAGCGTCTTGCCAGGAGGAAAGCTTAAGCGAAAGATGACGCAGCAATTCAGAGGAAGAAGGAAGGGAGTCAAAACGTTTCAGTTCGAGTTAAAAACGTCTTGTGGTCAAGAGGTATTTGCATTAATTCTTTGAAGGGCGGTGGTTACCTACAGTTAACCATCTTTTCTATTAAACGTCTTACTTACTCGTGTGAGTGGTTTTCAAGACTGATCGTTTCTGAAGTTCCCTTCTAGCTCACTAGATAGCAATAAAAAAACATAAGCCAGTAGCTGATGCAGCAATTGGTCTTCAAGAAAATAAGCATCAGCCATCGAAAACAACATGACAACGATGTGCACTCTGCAGCATCAAGAAAAAGCCTGTAAGAACAGTGGGGGAATGTAGCACATGCAAAGTTGCACTATGCTTGATAATGAAAAACTGTTTCGATGAGTACCATACAGACTGATTTGTAGGGCTGTGTTCTGTGGGCGGTGGTCATTGACACTAACCACCAGAAGTGGAGATTTTTTTCATGCGCCATGGACAAAATATGTGTAATTGTCGCAAATAATTTCATTGTAACACCTGATATAGTAAATAAAACAAGAGTTTTGTTGAAAAAGTTAATTGCCCTTTTCTGCTCCTCAAAGATTTAAGCCTTACGTAGGATTGATGATTAATTTGAATGACGCAGCTTAGACTAACAGAACTGTTTTAAAGTTAGAGAGAGGAAATTCCCAAATTAAATAAAAAATAAAAGTGGCTATAGCCAATTAAAATTAGAAGTTTGCTTTCATATTTTTTATCTTACACACACACATATATATATATAACAGACATTTGTTTTGTATTATTGTAACTTCTATAACAATTTAGCTTTGTCTATTTACTATGAAAAATGGATTTTTGTTTCAAACACACAGTGTAAATATTGAAACTCACTCTTATAGGAATATGAACAAATTCTACGCAGTAGAAATGTAATTACATTCGTTTTACTCTACAGAATTTCCCAAAAGATCGTTTGCGAACTTTGCGTGTTGGTCCATCAAACCAGCACGTAATGTTTGTAAACTGAGCAAGTTTTACAGGAACTTGTGTCCAAAACTGTGAACCACCATTAGAAAGAGATGTCCGCAGGTGTATTGGTTCGGTTTTGGTTTATTTAATTATAGCAAAGTATTCGAGGGCTATCTGAGGGATGCCTCCATAGAGGATTTCTAATAAATAATATTTATTTATTTATTATTATATTATTAATAATCATTTTATTAAAAAATATTGGCAAAGGTATGCTTTATAATTTTATATTTTTCGGAATTTTATGTAGCAAAGCTAAGCAAGCAAAAATGCTCTTTATAAATCTAATTTTTATCTCACCTAAGAAATAAAAGTTCCAGAGTTGATTATTTATTTTAAAGAAATATACGTAAATCTTAATGTTTCAGATTTTTTCCTGGAAAGAAATATTTATAATAAAATAGTCAAGCATCACTTGATGTAAGGAACCTCATTTTTTTTTAAAGACGGATGTTTTCAATTAATTGAAATATATTTGTATATTTTTGATTGAATATATTTTGTAAAGGAGAAATATACAAATAACTCTGTTAAACATTTCTTAAAAGATCTGTTTATAGCAGACAAAAATGTATTTGAAAGGCAAACTTCCATCCCACTCTCTTTAAAGACTTCTTTTATTATATGACAGTAGATAAGGTTATTTTTACTTAAAAGAAATAAAGAATTATTTAAATGATATTCTGCTGGTATGTATTTCACCAAAGTTCAATCCATAGTATTGAGAATTCTCACAATTCCGGTTTTATTTATATATAATATTCAACCATGAGTTAATATTTCTCACTGCAGAAACATTGACTTCATATTTTTAGTTTGTATATTACACACATGCACGACCAGACATTTCTTCTTATTAAAAGAGTCAATTTATTTAAAGACTGTTATGCTTCATATTGAAATGATGTAAGCGTATGCAGGCTACGAGGTGTTAAACTACAATCTGATAATGAGTCATAATGGAAGTTTTTATTTATTTCTAGTTAACCTGCATGTTATTGTTAGAAAATTCTCAACAATTTAAAAGTTGTACAACGGCGGCTAAGCCTAATTTTTTTACCACAGTAGCCGTATTTGCTTACATTTGGAACTTAGCAGAATAGTGGATTTGTTGCCAATCTATAGAAACTAAGTTTCGCAACAACAAAGTAACGTCTTCTTTTATTATCGTGAATTAAATTATGCTTAATCCATTCTGGAATTATCATTTATGTCTGCGGTTCTCAACCTTTTGACTAACGCGTACCATCTAAACAAAATTTGAAAACCTTTAGTACAATCACTACGAAGTACCACTACCGCCACTACTCTTGAACACAGCTCAGATCGCATAAATTTACGAGTGTTAGAGAATAGTTAATCAGGATGATGGAGTTTTAATTTGTGAATTTAATAGTTCTTTAAATACTTTGCTTCTTTGCGTACCACTAGCAGTACGCGTACCACCGGTTGAGAACCCCTGATTTAAGTTATTAAACTATCCCATATATTGACTCAGCATAACGTCCACAACAAATTAAGTCAGTTTCTACGTCTTCAGTTTTCTTTTTGCCGAGTGAGACCAAAAGTAAACTTTCAGTTTTGCGCACCGAAAAATCTGCCTTCTTGCCCTCTGGCCGAATTGCTTGTTTTTGCTTAGAAACTGTAATTTTAAGCGTAAAATTGTTTTTAATTGTTTTAACTGTATTCGGTGTTTTATGTTTTCCTATATATTTCAATTTTTAATACAGATATGTTAAGTTTTATGTATTTTTACCTTGTCGCGAAGTGAGAATTGAATTACCTGAATAAGAAATAATATATCTCTAATAAAATTTGAGGAAATAAGTTTAAATGAAATGCAGGAAATTAAATAAAGTGCAGGAAAAAATGCGTATAATTTAATATTCCGTACAAGTCATGTAGTGTACACATCAGCTTTTTTGCTTATCGAAAGAAGCGTATTATTTTCACTTAACATATAAAATTTTTTCTTGGCAAAATGATATTCATAAATACTGTCACGCTTCGGAAGCTGACCGGCGGAAAGAATTTAGAAGGACCCACATGCAGGTATTACGAATCTCAACGAATACGAAAGTCTGCAAACTTTGCGCAAGTGAAGGACCAATAACTGATCTTCTATGCGTAATATATTTTGCATTCGACGCAGTCCAAGATCTTTCATTTATCTTTGAAATTAAATCAATCTGTAACTAATAAATAAACCAACAATTCAGAAACAACCATTTGCCATTGCGCGGAAGAAAAGTTTATCTTTTCCGTGCCCTGTCACATAGCCGGTTCTCAAGGTGGTGTCATTCGGGAAAGTCTAAGCTATTTTTGAAATTTAAAATGTTTGTAATTAATTAACAAACTGAACGATTTAAAAGCAATAATGTGCTTTTTAATAATTTAAAGCTTCGTTTCATATTTTTAATAATATTACTAAAATCCATTTAATTTATAATGTATGCAAATGGTAACTCTTATGAATTATTTTAGCTTTCTTGCAGTTTAAAAAAACACTGTTCGATATGTATATGGCACAAAATAATTTTTTTTCAATTTTTACGATATTCATGTTTTTTTATTTAAAAAAAAATTTTTTTTTAATCTTTTTTTTTTTTTTTTTTTTTAAGAACCAGATTGTAATTGGAAGCTTACAGATAGCTACGCCCTTTTTTGACTGGCCTCAAAAAGTTTCTAGAATTTTATACTAAAGCGACTTTCTTCGATGCAATGCAAAGAACGTCATCCAGTTTAGAAATCATGTAAAAACTTCACTGTGTAAGATAAAATTTTTCGAATTCTTTGCATGGGAATTCCAAAGTCTAGTTGTAAATGCGTATGTGTGCCTGATTTAAAATATATCTTCTAAATAACATTTAAAAGCTTAGTAATTTATATATCTTCAGCAATATCTGTGTTTAATTCCCCAAAATTTTAATTAATCCTATCTTATGAAATTTTCCTCTTACAAAGACTTTTCTTTTATTAATTTGGATGTAGAGATTATTTTCTTGTTGTCAATGCTTTTTAAGAATAAAAATAAAAGTGCTATAAATTTTTATCAAATTCCATCAAAAAATGTGGCCGAAATTATTTTAGTTTTAAAACCCTACTTTTTTCATTTATTTTTTTACTTCCTTATGTGAATTAAAGAAAATTTGTAATCGCGAAAAATTTAAGGTATCATATTTCAACACAAGTATACATTTCACTGCTCTCGAATCATTTTGGACGATTTTTTTTGGTGTGACATCTGTACGAACGGACAGAGTAAAGGACTTTTTTTTTTTTTTTTCAAAACGAATTGCAAAGTGTATTTAAAATGGATTCAGAAAAGATTTTTTTCATGACGTCCGTGCGTACATACGTCTGTATCTTGCACAACTCAAAAACCGTTAGCCGTAGGATGCTGAAATTTTGTACATGGGACTGCTATAACATGCATTGCGCACCTTTCGTTTTGTTGCAATCAGCTGCACCAGACGTGTGTATATATATATATAATTTGTAATTTTAACAAACATGTATATACGTAAAAAAGCAAATTAAAGTTAAAATAATGTGCAAACATATTAATAACAAAAACAATCATATATATACAAGGTGATTGTTTTTAAAGTGACAGTGTTTGGAGCGCCCTGTAGCGCTATCTAATGGCCGAAATGGCACCAAACTTGGTATTTAGACTGATCAAGACATGGAAAAAAAAATTCCGTGGGGGAAAAAAAAAAAAAAAAAAAAAATGGTTAAAAAAATCGCCGCTAGGGCATTTTGTGGCGCTGCTGTAGCTTACAATAACGAGAATTAGCATAAAACACGGGTATTAAAGAAAAATGCAAATGTTGTGTGATGGCAGCGCCAGTAATAGGAGCTATAAAAGCAAGTAGTAGACAGCTCCGACAAATAATCTCAGCTGAAGTAAACGAGCTCCAGTGAACATGCATTACTGGTTGAAGCTGTATTACATGAATCAATGTAATGCATCCGCAGCTCATCGGGAATTTCGAACCAGAAAAAAATTACGAAAGGGGCCTTTATCGCTGAATGGTCTTAAGAAAATGATTAAGAAGTTCGAGGAAACCGGGTCATTGACCATTCGCCCTGGGAGAGGACGTAAACCAGTATCAGAAGATGTAATAACTGATGTGGCAATTGCAACTGTCGAAGGATCGCAGGGAACCATTGCTGGTACTAGCAGCGCCCGGGGTGTAGCTCGAGAATTGGACATGAATTATTCCACGATATCGAGAATTTTGAGGGCCGTTATTGGATTTTATCCTTACAAAATCAGCCGTTTGCACGAACTGAAACCAAGTGATTATGATAAGCGAGTGACATTCGCTCTATCGTTTCTTGCCAGGGTAGAAATTGATGATGCTTTCCCATTGCACATTCTGTGGAGAGATGAGTGCCACTTTTATCTCAGTGGGCCGTAAACACACAAAATAGCCTGATTTTCTGAGCATCCCCACACCGTGCACGAAATCCCATTAAATTCCCCAAAAGTCACTGTTTGGTGTGGTTTCACAGCCGAATTCAAAATTAAGCCATTTTTTTTAGACCATAACTCCGACAAGACCCCAAACGTGCACCATAAATGCAGAAAGGTACCACGAAATGCTGCAAAAGTTTGTTATTCCACAGCTTCAGCAAAGAAACCGTTTCCAACAGACAATCTTTATGCAGGATGGTGCTCCGCTACACATTAGTAATAAGGTAAAGCAACTGGTGCGCCAAAACTTCACTGATGACAGAGTCTAAGTCGCAGTTTTTCAGTTGCATGGCCGCCTCGTTCCCCTGACCTCACGCCATGCGATTTTTGGTTCTGGGGTTATTTGAAATCTCAAGTTTATGTTGGTGGAGTATCAAATTTGTCTATTCTAAAGGACAACATAACAAAGACAGTGCGATATGTTACATACGGCTGTGGAGAACGTTGTGCACAGAATGCGCTATGTTATTTCTGAGAACGGTGCTCTCATTGAATGTGGTCTAATTCCTCACCGGGGAAGTTAATGTAGTAAATAAACATTAATAATTTAACTATACGATTGTATGTCTTGATGTCCCATGTCTTGATTAGTCTAAATACCAAGTTTGGTGCCATTTCGACTATTAGATCGCGCTACAGGGCGCTCCAAACACCGTCACTTTAAAAAAGATCACCCTATATATAAATATATATATATACCCACTCTGTTACCCGAATCGGTAAGCTTAATATTTTTTTATTCTTTTATGTTGTAAGTTGAGCATTATTTGCTCTAAAAGTGATATAATTATGTTGCTCTTATCTTCCGAATAAGTTTTTATGCATTAGTTAATCTGCATGCAATAAATTTCACACTTAAAATCCTTAGTAGAATAGTGAATTAAGTCAACTGGTGCGCCAACTTCAGTGTCTCTTTTGCCCAGTGATGTCAAACATTGAATTTCAGTTCTGCTCACTGAAAATTTTGTCTTTTTGCCCATTCGCCGAATAGCTTGTTTTTGCGAAAAACTCTAATTTTAATTGTAAAAACTGTTTTTAACAATTTTTAAACTGTATTCGGTTTTTCTAAAATTTTATTTTCAATTCTTAATGAAGATGTTTTGAATTTTTATGTATTTTTGACTTTCCTCTGAGCGAGAACTGAATTTATTGAATGCACTGAAAATAGAAGATGACCAAATATTAGTTTTATATGCGTAGCATGTAATTAAATAAGTCATTCATAATTTATCTTTATTTTATGAATTTTTTTAAATACATTTACGCTAAAACTTTTTAACTTTGCTTATTTGGGTAGCTAAATGACTTAGTTTTTTAGTATGTCAAACTTCAACATATTAAAGCCATATATGTATGTAATGCTGTCTTATACACAAAATTTTCAATTTTTTATAAAACACTTTGTAGAGTCATTAAGATTTTTTGAAGCAGAAGATGTGAAAAATGAGCAATTCCTCTCGAATACGCGCCGAGTATGTAGCCGTTACACCACGAAGACATGCTGGAAGGAAAGAGAAAATGCCTTATATACTCCTCCTTTTAAAGGATTGATTGGGGATCAGGGGACCGAATCGCCAAATCCTGGTGGTGACGAATTATTGTTCACCACATTTTAGTTCGGGCGCCATTTGTAAAGTCATTATTTTATTTTATTTTATTTTTTGGAAACAGGAACTGTGAAAAATGAGTAATGCGCTCGCCGGGTCTCGAAACTAGAACTCTCGAATACGTACCGAGTGTGCTACCACGAAGGCATACTCAAAGGAGGGAGAAAATAAATTTCTGTGTTATTTTCTTGGCTGTATGCTAATCTCTTTACTTTATATTAGTTTCAAATTTTTACCCTGACATCTTGCCTAAAATCTTACCTTATGACTTTCAAAAAGTTAAGGTATTCCTAGAAGTTTAGGTCAATGCGGTAATTTCTATGAATCAACTTATTTAGCATATATGATAAAACAGATTTCTTTTTAGTCTCCAATATTTTATGATCAATTAATTATGATGTCATAAATTGCCTATCCAAAGTCTTGATATTGATTAAGATATGATTATTATTGAAATATGCATGACAATGATGAACGCGAGAGATTTCGAAATGTTCAACGTGACACATTGTCCTTTGTCATAGTTATAAAAGATAGCTGATGCGTTCAAACACGCGAGACCTTTTGCTTTCCGGCCAGTGTCAGTATTTTGTTTCTGGTCCACTGCCTCCTCTTTTGATAAGATATATTCGTAATTCTTAGGTCATCAAGAAAATGACCGTCACATTTAACTGCCAAATTTCAGGCAGCCAAACCTGGCATGGGTTCAAAATTTTGATTAAAAACAAAATGTTGGTGTTCAAATACCTTTTCAGTTATGTGACAAGAAAATTCATCTCATTAGAATTATAAATCTCTTCTGAATTTTTGAAATTTTTGGTAGCTTTGTCCCGTGTCCCACTTCGCTGAAAATAATTTACTTTACTTTCAAAGAAAAAAATAATCAATTACAGATAGGTCAAGAATATGTGGAGGAATGGTGAAATAGAACTTGAACATCATGCATGTGTAATTTTTTTAATGATTTGCTTACGAAATGCAGTCTGGCATTATCATGGGAGCTTTACAGCAGGGCTAACTCCACGATCTAAACGAGTTATAAAAATATTAGATAGATCAAGAGTATATAGAAGAACGGTGAAATAGAACTTGAACATCAAGCATGTGTAAAGTTTTACATGATTTTGCTTATGACATGTAGTCTGGTATTATCATGAGAGCTTTTTAACAGTAGTAACTGCACCATCTAAATGACTCTCATTTTAACTTTTGCTTAATAGTTGAACTAAGTGGAAATAAGAGCGATTTGGTTTATTTAATTACGGCAAAGCACTCGAGGGCTGTCTGCCTAAAGGAAAGCATATCTTCGTGGATGAACTTTTAAGGGAAACTGGTTGGTATAACACGTTACTCACTTTGAGGGGTCGCACTTGTATATAATGTATATATCTTCATTACTTATTATTGATTCTTTTGGCTCCCGACAACAATTCAGCATGGAGGTTGATTTCATGAAGGTTCTTGTTCGGTCTGAACAGTTTTGGTGCTTGTGCAAGAATAAACGACAGACATTCCAGCCCGCGAGGCTGTCTATCGGAAATTCTAAAGATTTGCTGTTTTTAAATACTTTTAGCCCAAAGGGGCGTTAGCCTAAATGATTTCGAAACGTGTATGTGTGTGTAAATGTAAAATACGCCGCTTTGGGCGTAATTTAAATTCTGAAAGCCTTCAGATTTTTTTAATATGAATTTTGCTTTCATTAAATCAATCAAATTTAATCTATTCAAACTATTTAATTAAATTATCAATTTGACGCAGTATAGTTTGGATTATATTTTCCCATTCAATTATTGTAATATAAAAGAAAAAGGAGTTTCATGTATTGCGTAGTGTTATTTTATTTGAAAATCCACTTAAGTAGATTATAATCCTAATTTATATGCTGAAACTTTCGGGGTAACATACAGGAATTCAATTAAAATATTTATGTCGAAGCGACAAATTTCACAACAAGCAAACAAGCATATCAGAATCCAGACGCACATGTTCCATGTGATCACCACTTATCTATGTGCATAGCCATCTTCCACTTATCTATGTGCGCTAATCCCTAAATGAAATCTTAGCCTGTACAGTAAACCCTTGCCAAAAGCTGGGGGTTACGTCATTAACACATTGCACAGACCGCAAAATTAAAGTTAACTTTCTATAGAAGAAACATGTTAGGTATAGTTTAGATTAAATAAGTGTGTATAATTTGTGCAAACCTAAATATTATTATTTCAAAAAGGAAGAAATGAAGCACATATTAGCTGCAAGGATTTCTATTAGTGTTTATTAAGTAGACACATGATACAATTATTTTTTTAAATATCTGCTATTTTTGATTGAGACCAATGTATGTTACAACTAATTAAACATTTCGCGGTAAGGAGTGCAGAGGTTTTCAGTACCTCTCATAAAAAAAAGTCCCTTTCTTTACTCAAATGTGTCAGTCTATTACAAAATCAAACAGCTGCGGTGTCTTTTTTAATGATAAATGATGTTTGGCTTCTTCACTATAGCTGCTTCCACCGTCGACTCGTGTTGCACGATCACAGAATTCTTCATCTGTCACTTCAAGATCATCATTCTCGACTAATTCTTTGACTTTCCCTTCTTCCACATCTGAAAACCCTTCGTTGCCTATTGCTTTGCCATTCGTACGATTTCCACGGTTTCATTTTCAGTTAATTCAAATCTTTTAAATTTGTTGACAGCTTTTAGCCAGAGCTATTCTAAGTCATGTTTGACCTTTAATAAATAACTTTTCAAACCACTCATTAAAAAGGGCTTTTGTTACCCAAGCTTTTCTGTTCCACTTTCGCACAAGCAGCAACAGTAGAAAATGTTTTTCCTGCAAAGTTAAGCATTTTAGATAGAGAAATGAGCAGAAGCATGCAATTGAAGTCGCCTGATGTATTCCCATAAAACAAGCAAAGTGAGTCTGTCTTTAAAAGCTTTAAGACCTAGAGCAAACATTTGTGTCTTCGTGATATAGGTTCTTTGTCCATGTGTTATAAAATAGGCCCGTCTGATTCACATTAGAAACTTGTTGTGGAACGTAACCAACATCTTCATTTAATGTCATAAACTGAGGCTTGAATTTTTATGTTGCTTTATCTGCAGAGACAGTTTCTCCCTAAAGCTTTACATTGCGCAAATTATAGCGACGCTTGAAGTTTTCAAGCTACTCTTTGCCTTATTGAAAGTCAATTTTTCTCTGAAGATTGGCCGTTTTTACTTAAAACGAAAGAAAAAAAAATCTGATGTGTACACCACATGACTTCCTTGTACCGAATATTAAATTATATGCATTTTTCCTTGCATTTCATTTAAACTTATTAGACTGAATTAAACCTACTTCATCGACACCGCATAAACCACAATAGAATAAATGCATTCTTTAAAATTCACTTTGTTTACCATAGCGACACTCTGGCGCTAGGTTCACTTAACAGTATTATATTTCGTTCATATTATAACTCAGAAGGCACAAGATTTATATCATTTAAAGAATTATCTAATAGTTGCCACATGTTCTATTCAAATACTATAATAAAGCTAGAACGATGTATAAAAGAAATTAAGCAAACAAAACAAAAAAGAAACAGTTTTTCACAGACGATTGCGTAATTCTCATTCAATTAATTCAGTTTTCACTTCGCGACAAGGCAAAAATACATAAAAACTCAAATTATTTGTATTAAAAATTACGAAGTAAATCATAAACGTTTATTTCCTCGAAAAAATTCCAGAAAGGATTAAGCAGGATTTAAATAATAAATGAAGGCGTTATCTTTGTTGTTGCGAAGTTTCTCTAGATTGGCAACAAATCCGCCGTCCTGCTGTTTCAAATGTAAACAAGAGCAATGGCCGCCATCAAAAACATTATTAGGCTTAGCGGCACTTAAACAATTTTAAAATTGTTGATAATTAATAAAAATATTGCATACAAATTTACTAAAGGCATAAAAAACCTTAACCGGAAGATAAGAACAACATAATTCAATCATTTTTAAAGCAAAAAATGTACAATTTACAAACATATAAGAGTAAAGAAACTGAGATCACTGAGCCGGGTAACAGAGTGGATATACATATAAATATATTTATATACGTTTGGTGCGGCCGATTGCAACCAAAATACGAGGTGCATATCTACATGTTATAGCAGTCCTATATACAAAATTTCAAAGTTCTGATGCTACTCGTTTTTGAGTTATGCGAGATACGTACGTACGCACGTAGTTACATACGTTCGTACAGACTCCACGAAAAATTCTCTTCAGAATTCATTTTAAAGTTAAAAAAAATTTTTTTGGAGGAAAAGAGTGTTTTATTCTGTCCTTACGTACATATATCACGAAAATACATAGTTAAATTGCATTTGAAAGAGGTCAAAATGGGATATTTTCGTTGAAATATGCTGCCTGAAACTTTTCGCGATCACAATACTTCCTTTTTACTTCGTACAAGGAAGTAAAAATGTAAAGCTTTGTTTCTAATAGCATCAGCATCCCAAACCCTCCTTTCCCTTTTCTTGATTTTCAGTCCAAGTTATTAACATTTTTCCATCTTTTTCAATTATAAAACTAAGACAGAAAAGGAATAGTTGCTTTTGAGCAGACTTACGAATCAGCGGCGCCACATGCTCGAAGATTTCTCAAGATTTCTCTTGTTGCACGCCTGAAGCTCGGTTATGCCGACATTCTGCAGCATATTTCGCGTTGGATAAATTAAATGGAGACAATTAAGATATCTCATATGCAACAATTAAGATATCTCATATGCAACAATTAAGATATCGCGCATGCAACAATTAAGATATCGCCTTCAGCAAGCCCAAGTTCGACGTCTTTATTGTATTACCACGAGTGAAATATTTTTCATTGCAAAAATATACTTAAAACGGATGATTGTACAATGTTTCAGAGAGAGGTATCAACATGGAATGCTCGGACTCGAGGTCCAACCTTAGACGTAAACATTAATTTTTAAATTAAGTTTTATGAATTTTGAAACCGACTGAATGATTTTTGGTATTACAGACATATTGTAGACACATTCACGCAACGCTATTTCAGTCAAATGGCTGAGTCAGCTGTTGACTAGTGAGCAATGCGAAAGAGTTCTGTAATTAATGATAGTTCTTGAACACATGTGTAACAGAAGTATGTATACGCAAGTAGAATAGTCGTAGGCAACAGGATTTTAATTATGCGATTATAATTATTAAAAGCAGAGTGACAGGTTAATGCATGACAAAATAAGAATATATAGCAGGGTTGGCCAAACTTCAAGACGATAGGAGCCACATGGTAGTTTTAATGAAAGATCGCGATCCGCAGCTGGATGTCTAAAAATCGCAAATTCGTATTTATACCCTTTCAAAAACAATAAGACAGATTTTGAACAGAAAGAAATTTTTCAAGTAAATTAATGAGAATTTTATTATTTTTCATGGAATTAATAATTTCATGGAATACATATAAATTAATAAATTTTATTTCTCCTGTTCTGCATTCAGAAAGGTATGTCCAAAGAAACTTTTAATTGCTATTGTATGATGCAAATGAGCGTTCTTTCAGGAAAAAAAACAAATCTTTTTCTAGTCTCCTTTATCCTCCTCCATTTATAACTTGCCTAGTTTTATTAAAAGTAAACTGAAATTGTAAAGTTAAATATAGGTCTTTATGAATATAATAATGTAAAAAGTGTTTTCATTTAAGTGGAACATAAATTACTAATTTTTAAAAAACCGTTCGAACGTTTTTATTTAACTCAGTGCGGAGGGAGTATTTTAGAGAGAATAGTGAACATTTTGATGGACAGCACACACTACGCAGAAAATTTGTTCGCAAAAGAAAAATTATTTTAAAATAAGCCTTTCGCATAAAGACTAATAACAATATTTCCCATGCAATTAACATGAGTACCAACATACTGAGATCAAATCTAACTTTAAATATTTAAATTTATTCATTAGATGCAACCTAAGTTATAAATAATAGTTTGTTTCAACTACGTTTGGGTCATCCGAATGTTTAGATCTCGTGATATTTATTTTTAAATTCTAAACCTGGAATCTTAGAATTATTTTAATCATTCGAATCAATATTATTTTCAAACTTTAAATATTAAAAAATTCTATATAGGGTTTGTGATGTAGCCGTTCCTCAATAGACACTAATGCCGGCTAGCTTTAAAAGGATTTATTAACAGAGCACACAGGAACGGTTACAAACAAAAGAAATATACATAAAAATGAAACATAAACGAAATGGAACATCAAACATTGAGAATAACATAACATAGTAAGCTATCATCATGGCGGCTGGAGGTCGACTGACGTTTTTTCATATCGCCACGAGATGGCGTTTAAATAAAATAGTTCGGTTACAGTTCATGACATGAATAAAATAGTTCAATTACACTTAAATAGGTCTGTTACATCCTCCCCCTCTGACTTCGTAGACGTCTCGGCAAGAAGTCAGGAACTGACCTTTGTCTACTTTGTGCAGCGGGCGGAGAATCAGATGAATGGGCTCCAGTTTGACAAGCAGGAAATTTAGCGTCACCAGCACCTTGTGCAACAGGTGCAGATTCGGGTGGTATTACACGTTTCGGGCGTCCTCTTTTCTTTAAGGGAACCACTGGAGTTACACGAGCTGTGTTTTGAAACTTATTTCGATCTTGATATGGATTCAAGGCTGAAACATGATACTTGCCGAGAATTTTTGTCTGGTTCATGAGGATCGGCAATATCATAAGTGGTTGGAGATCTTGTAGTCACTATCACATAAGGACCATCTCTCTTGGGCATGAATTTAACAGTTTTCTTCAGTGGACCTTTGCTGATTGGATGGAGGGTGACCCAAACTTTATCTCCAGGAACGAATTTCGGTGTTTCTCTTCGTTTTCTGTCAGCATAACGTTTCTGTTTATCTTGATGCAATTCGACTCTTTCTCGTACCTGTTGTACATTTCTTGCAAAACGTTTCAAATATGGAGTAATTTCGGGAACAAAATTATCGTTCTCAATTACGGCTTTTATATCATGCTTTACATCATCTAAGGTTCGTAACTCTCGTGCAAGTTGAAGAAAAGAAGCAGAATGTCCAGTTGAATCACATTTGGCTGTATTCAAAGCAAACCTTATTAATGGCAGCTTATCCTTCCATGACTGATGGTCGTTACCAACAAGTATTGCTAAACGTGGTTTCAGATCTCTATTCTTCATTTCAACTGGGTTAGATTGTGGGTGATAGACAGGAGTAAGACTTTGATCAATGTTCAAGATATAGCATAGTTGTTGCATAACAGCACTAGTAAACTGGGTACCATTATCACTTATTATTTTCTTGGGTAACCCAAATCGAAGGGCGACTTCCTCCAAAAGAATAGTGGCACATTCTCTGGCCGTGGCTTCCTTTAAAGCAAATAGTTCTGTCCCCTTCGTGGCACAGTCCTGCACAATAAAAATCCATTTTTCACCAGACGGTGTTTCATGAAGGGGACCGAAAAGATCAATTGACAAGGTCTCAAAACGTTGAGCATAGACTGGAGTTTGAAGTAAGCCAGATGGCTTTTGATTAGTGGCTTGTCCCCCTACTTTGAAGACAGTGTGATATTTGTTAAGCAATGCATCAGTTGCAAGCCGTTGGGCTGTAGTTAATTGCTGTCCTTCATTTTCTCGTAGTCGGCAGTTGTTTACAACAACTGGGGTTTCTTCCAGTACTTGGGATTGATGAGGTTTCACGAAGCTATATTTTCTTCGAGGTTCATCAGAAAAGTTCCACTTATTTTCAGCAAGATTTAAAACAATTTTAGCTTTTTGAAGAAAGTCAGTTCCTAACAGAGTCGAGTTATTTTTGGCATCAGGCAACACAAGGAGCGGAGTTTTGAACTCTCTGCCTTCGAGAAGAATGATTTGTTCGGTGCGAAGTACCTCTTTTTCAGATACCAAACCATCAGCGAAAGACACCACTAGTGTTGTCTTTTCAAATACTGCATCTTGTTTCTGCAGAATATGATAGAGGGATTCACTTGCAATTGAGTGACTAGCACCAGTGTCGGCGAAAGCTGTACCGGAAACACCACCAATACTTATTGGAAATACAGTAGTCCGAGTGGAAGATAAACAGGATCGGATTTGGATAGTGCCAAAATTTGATGAATTTGAAGTCTTTGGGGGGTTACAGTCTGGACATTTAGACTTGATAAAAACAGTTTTTCCGCACCCATAGCATGTTAAAGGAGGTCGCTTTTCCTCTGTTTGTTGCTGAACACGATTTGAAAAGGTTTTATGAGTTCCCTGTATGTCACTTGTTCGATTTTCCACTTTGTGTTTGGATGGATTAGTCGATTTGTAAGAATAGTTCCGCCTGCCAGGAAGTTCAGTTTTATAGTTCGTATTTTTAACACGTACAGCTTCATAATCATCCAATTTCTGTACTAATTCAGATGAACTCTTTATTTTTCCCCAAGTATCAATAAAATGCTCCTTAACGTCACTACTGACTCTTCTTTTAAGCTGATCCGTCAGGACCAAGTCTTTGAGTGATTCAAAGTCTGTTACATCGAGACTATGGAGCCACTCTTCGAGATAATTGTTTAATTCGTAAGTAAAATCTTTCCATAAAGACCCAGGGTGTTTTTGGTGTGTAGTAAGTTATAATTCGAAATGATTCAGCATTTAATTTGAATCTTTGTAGCAGAATCTTCTTGATGTAAGAATAATCTTCTAATTTGTCTTTTGGTTCTCTTAAAATAATTTGCGAAATGTCTATAGGCAGAAGAGGTAGGAGATGAGTGATGTAATCTATTTGTTTTATATTAACTTTCTCACATTGTCTTTCAAAAATTTTCAGGTAGGTTGCAATGTCAGAAGTTCCTGTAAATTTAGGGATTAGGTGTTGAATATTTGTTCCAATAGCTGCATTTGAAGCAAAGGCGGCATAGTTAGGGTTTGAGCTAGCAGCTGCCAGGTTTATTTTTAAACGTTCCAATTCTAATAAAAGTTCTTGTTCTTTTCTTTGACGTGTCTCCAGATCGTTGCTTTCACGTTGTTTTTGTTGTCTAGTTTCGATTAAAGTTTCCAGAAGATTCCTGGTAAAAGCCTCATCATAAGTGTCAGAATTGACAATAAGATCTTTAAGATCTATTACTCGCATAGTGTCGTTTACAGTGAAACCCAGTTCTGCAGCGAGAGTTTTTAAATCCTCTTTTCGTGCTTTGGCAAGGTAAGCCATAATTATATGAGAGGTCAGGGGGGAGGGAAAAGATGAAGTTGAATTTGTTGTTATTTCGATTTTATTCACAATACAGTATTTTAGAATTAATAATTATACCTTTAAGTAAAATGTATATACCTCTATTAAACAGCATGTATGAATGTAAACAATGTTACTCGTACATTTAATATACCACTATTAAATAGTATTTATAAATGTAAACAATAATACTCACAAAGTTTATTATTTCGAAGTCGTAAAAATATCATAAAATGCCCTCATAAATTCAACTTGTATCAAGAAAATAAATAAAATAGTAAACAATTTTTGAGCAATCTATTATATAACATATAATAGATTGCTCAAAAATTGTTTACTACTTAGCAAAACATACATAAATGTCTTACCATAAGCTTTTATATTTAAGCTGAATTCTTCGAAATCTTAATCTTAACAAAATATTAAGCTGATTAAGCAACACACACTTAGTAACTCTTTTAGTACTTTATTAAAAATAGTCATTCGATTTTATTCATAATTATTTTCTTTCGCTTCAAGAAATATTTTCAAGACATGCATTCATTAAAGGAAAACAATCGTATTTTCTTAAAGTATTATACTATAATCATTTTCTCAAAATGTTCGTCGAAAGATAAATCAACAAGTACAATATTTTATTTTATGTAGAATAAAACATTTAATAAGGAACAACAGCACTCAAAGGAAATAAAAATAATAAAAGATTTGACGTAAACACATCATAAATCATCGCTAGTCTAAACATTTCCGCGGGGGGAAAATATCTGCTGCTGTATGTCAGAAGCAAAACTAGTAAATTCTAATGAACAACGTCCATGAATATATTCAAACTTTAACATCAAAACATGTATTCAGTGAAACAATATTATTCACAAATTAATTTACTATGCGCATTAACATTTTAAAATAACAAATTACAATTCAAGAAATAACGTTTGGTTAACAGAAAGCCGTTTGCTTTCGTTTAATACTCTTATGTAGTATCAATAAATGAGATTTCAGTAAAGAATTTACATTTGCTTTAAGAAGCAGCTTATAATAAATAATCAGTTTAAAAGAACTTTAAACTCAGATTAAACGATAATGTAAACGAAACTTATCTTTTCCGTTGAAATTGTCCAGTTGATGATTCGATGTGCTAGCAGCACGGTATGACAATTTTAATTCCAGAATTGGTTTCCAGAATATTTGACCAGTAGTCCACACCTGAAAAGAAACTGAGCCGATCTCCAGCAACTAAAAGTTAAATTCGGGAGTAAGAGCTTGTTAAAGCCAAACAGAAATTCTAAACATTTTGTTGCGCCATTTTGGATTCAAATTTAGTTGGGCGCCAATGTGATGTAGCCGTTCCTCAATAGACACTAATGCCGGCTAGCTTTAAAAGGATTTATTAACAGAGCACACAGGAACGGTTACAAACAAAAGAAATATACATAAAAATGAAACATAAACGAAATGGAACATCAAACATTGAGAATAACATAACATAGTAAGTTATCATCATGGCGGCTGGAGGTCGACTGACGTTTTTTCATATCGCCACGAGATGGCGTTTAAATAAAATAGTTCGGTTACAGTTCATGACATGAATAAAATAGTTCAATTACACTTAAATAGGTCTGTTACAGGTTGATACAAACGCCGACCTTTTAAAAAACTGGTTTTCAAATTCTGTTTCCAAAAAAACCGCGGTTTTCGAATTTTTGTCAAAAAAAGTAGAATATGGAAAAATATTTTATTTAATTTATGTAAAAAAAAATTAATATCAAAGTCAAAATATAAAAAAAATTAAGGATTACGTATACATTTTCACATAAAATAACGAAATCAATATCAAAGTCAAAATTTAGAAAAACATTAAGTATTGCACATATATATATATGTATTACCTACACAAAATAATAAGAACTTAAACAAGAATTCCAAATAATATTTATATTCTTTTCACTAATTTTAATTTCTCCTTTGAAAATAGGATTAAAAAAATATATAGAATAGCCACTGAACGGTGGCCAAGTCTTGTTCTTATCTAAGTTTTTTGTTCTTTTATTCGTTGCCTCAAATAATGAAAATTCAGCTTTCTGTGTGATTGGATTTGTAAGCTTTTCTTCAGGGTCTTCAAGAAACTTATGAATTGACTTTTATATGGCTTCGTTTAAAAACACATTGCTCTGATGAGTAGTTTCTTCGATTTCCTCTTCATCAGTTTCCACATAAGAATATGGAAATATACTAGACAATATCTTTCCAGATAATTTAATAATTTCGGATTTTGAAGCTAAAGAAAGTACGTTAGATTTCTCCACTGAACTAAAAATGTTTTGTGGATTTTACAAATACAGAAAAAGAGTTGCTAATTCTACTTGTCTTCTTTCTTGAATTCGTTTTCTAAAGAATTTATTCATTAGAAGAACGAATGCATAAGAATAGAACGAATTCTTCTAAAGAATTTATTCATTTCGTATGAATGAACTATTTGTAAAGCATATAATAATTTCAAACTTCAGTGTTTAAATTTTTTATTTCACTTAATAGAAATTCAAATATACATTCACTTGTTAGTAAATTGGCATCTCGTCGCCCTAAGCCTTCAGCTGCTAGGCGAATCGGTCCCAACACTTTATGAAGTCCTAAAAGTTTAGGATATTGAGTTTCATTCCACATATAAAAAGAACCGATATAATTCAGTGCTAAAACAACACATTTTTTTTACTGCCAGAAATCCTCCAATCATGTCATCCATTTTATGCCATCAATTTTTGATTTGAAAACTCAACGATTTCAAAGTGAGCAATGGCAACACTGTACGAAAAAAAAAATATTTTTATCTCCAGCTCGCGAGATTGTGTATCTAAAATTCTAAAGATATGCGCTTTTAAATAGCTTGTGATATTGTTGTTGAATTGAATTTTATGGTTTAAGTGCGAAGAATAAAGGAACATAACAAAGCGTTAAAAAAAGTCCCTTTGGGCGTAATATGAAATCTGAAAGCTTTCAGATTTTTTGTTTGTTATGAAAAATATTTAATAACTAAAATCAAGATTTATCTGAAATATTTTTGATTTTTTTTTTTTTTTTTTTTTTTTTGTTATTTTTTTAATTTCATACTCTTTTATTTATTTTCTTTTCCTGAAGCAGCCGCGAAGCCCCTAAAATGTGCAGGCGGAACCCTTGGTTCCTCGAAGTACAATTTAGGAAACGTATGTCGTTAGTTTTACGCATTGTTTTCAGAAAGTACGATTTTAATTGTCACAGAACATTCATTTTTAGAGGATATTTTAGTTACCCGCGAAAGACTCTACGGTAGGAAGAATATGCGAGGGGTCTAAGCAATGAAGCATATTCTCTCAGAGACTTTAATAGCAGCTAGAGCATTTCTGCTTTCGATATTGCAACAGGCTGATACAGAAATTGTAGACACAGTGACCTGAAAGATACCAAATAACGATAAGATACAATACGTTATTGTTAATAGATTATCTTCGACGCCCTTCATCGTCCTCTTAAATCGTAGGTGCTGTGTCTCTGACGATCCAGTGCACAATTCTATGCATTACCGTCATTGTCTACATCTTTTAGCCTTGTACAATCAGTTTATTTTTATATATTGTATTATCAGTTTAATTATACTTTCCGTTTCTAATTAGTGTTAGATTTCATTTTGAATTCCTTGATTTCAATTTTGAAGAAAGTTATATCCATTCACATGGATTATACATTCATACATTTTTAATGCTATTTGAAGTGTTTCCAGATATTTTTAAAAAACGGGAAAAAAAACTTTTTTCATATTAAGTGATAGTAACTGTTTTTTAGCTTTAAGCTTTCGAACAATTTTATAGCAATGTGTGGGGAAAACGTGAGTCATTATACAAAAAAAAATTTGAAAAAAGAAAACAGAAAGAAAGAAAGAAAACTAAACATGAAACATTATCTTACAGAAAACGATAATGAATTTCGCAATTTAAAACCCATGTGCCTTTGATAGACAAAAGAAACATTCATTCAAATAATATTAGTATTTCAATATTTAAAAAAATATTCAAATTTCAATATTAAAATAATGTTCAGAACGAAATTTTACTGTTGTATGTACAAATTTTCGATTATATGAAAAGGCACTGCAAGACATTTTGCATACTAGTTCCCCTGCTTCAACTAATTTATTCCAGTAGAATAAGTTTTTGTACGTTACGATGGTCCTCCAACGGCTGTGCTGTAAAAGCCGCTCAACACTGATTCGAGTCCCGGCGAATAAGCTGAATTACCATTTCGTGGTTTGCCCATATGTAATGTGGATACGAGCCAATTTCTCCTCAAAAGATTTCCACGGAGCATCCCTCCCTTTCTATGTAGTGCTTAATGGCAGCACACATAATTAAAAAAAAATTTCGATTAAATGCGTAATTTTAAAGGTAAACTTTTGAATAGTAGAACGTTCTTTATAGGTAACTAGAGGGCTGCGGCCAAAGCAAAATTTATACATTCTAAGTTCAGTTGAAAGTAAAATGAATAAAAACATTTCGATACGAATGAAATCAATTCATTCTTTCCAAGCAACAACCAATTCATAAATAAGTTTTTGTTGCCAAACCAAAAGCAAAACCTTTTGACACTTCAGGTTAATATTAACGTATAACATCATGATTTACATTTAATGTAATATAGTAAAAACCATTTCACAATGTGCATAGAAGAATTAACGTGGAAATAACACTATGTCAATTATCCTAACCTGAAACAAAAAAGGTGCCTACAACAGCTAATTATTTAAAATGCTGACATTAACTAAAAATTACGACATACAGTCACTTGGAATCGCGTGCTTTCGTCAACGTCAGAATATAATCTACTTAATATTTTGGCAATACTATTTTTATTTCGTATTTTGTAAAACTTACAAATTTTTTATTAATAAACTCTACGATTTGAAACGAGGAGTGGCAACACTTTAGCGACTTCAAAGCGAGAGACTGTTGCCACTCGGAAAAATGAGTGCGAAAACTAGCGTTTTCAGAATTTGCGGAGGAGATGATGTCACAAACAAACAGGCAGACGCGCACAGATTTTAATAGTACAGAATCAACATCTGAAAGAAAAACTTTAAAAAATTTTCGCATTTACGTTAATATTTATTTCACGTGAAAGAATTATCATTTACAATGCCGTTCAGTTTTGTCATGAAAGCTACGATAAAGATACTGTTGTTGTTGTGTAAGGATCTTAAGTTTTACTAACGTTTATTTTATTTTAAATCTTTACTATCACTTCTTATTTTCTACTTCCGGCCAGAATTATAAGCGTGAAGGTTTTTATGCAAAGTTTGTCTGGCGAACGCCAAGTATTTAAGTGTGGCCTTTTTGCCAAGCGAAAGAGAGAGGAAGCAGTAAGTCAACGCAGGCCGCTTACCTTAGAAGTTACGCAGTTGCTGTTCGCCTTCCAGGCCAGAGGTTTTAATCCTCTTGATAAATTAAACGTATTGTAGTGTTCACAGTCTCTGTGCTACATACGCTTCCTGTTATTATAAGGCCAATCTTCCACGTGTATTATTCTAAAGTTAAATTAGAGTTTAGTTTTATTTTTATACTTTTTTACGTTAGACCCCGAGTGGAGGGTCAGTGTATTCCGAAGTACGGAAGTTATTGTATATAGAGAAAAATAAAGGGTTTTGTATACCCTTCGTCTGTATCCTGTCTACTTACCACAATTAGTGAACATAGCTTTAGTAAGCTCTCTGTTCCGAGTCAGGTCCTTGTATGTTCCCGAAGAAGGTTAGAAGGAACATTGAACCTGATAGTGGCGCCCAACGAAGAAGAATAACCATGGCCGAGTTTCAAGAAGAACCTGTGCTGCCTGCAGAAACGGCTCAGAATCCAGAAATGCCAGCTGCCGCCCTGGAAGGATTCGGTTACATCGTCCAGACCATGCGCGCTTCGATGAAACCAGAAGCAACGTTTAATGGAAACTCACCGGTAACCAGTTTTTTGGAAAAATTGGATGACCACTTCATGCTCTACCCCGTGCACGAGTTTCAAAAAGTTACCTTAGCTACCAGCGCTTTGAGGGGCCAAGCACTTAACTGGTTCAAATGTATCGGCAGAAGTCTCTTGGGTCAAGCAGGAAGTCCCACCTATACTTACGAAAATTTCAAGACTGCCCTACTAAAAGCCTTCCCTGTTGTAAGGGATCGTGCGAAACGGAACTTTTTAGTATATATCAACAAAGAATCGAAAACCTCTCGAGCTTTATTTTAAGAAAAATTCACGTTTTCAAGCTCTTGTATGGAAACCGTCCGGATCCTGAAATAATTCAAGTGATTTTGCCGAGGTTACTGCCCCAAGTGCAAGACTTTATTGAATTAAGAAATCCGACTACACTGGAAAAGTTATTTGAGCTAGCAATCCAGTTTGAAAGTAGAAGAACGGCGGACGTCGAAAGAAGACGCCAATATCAACAGCGAAACCAATTTGGTACGCCAAGACTACAGCAAACTCAAGCGCACGGCTACGGAAGCAAAGGGAATCAGTGGGCAAGGAAACCCGAGCATTCAAAAACAGCCGGCGAACGTCGACAGTTCAATAGCAATCTAGGAAAAAAGTCTCAAGGCCAGTGGAAAAAGAAGGAAAGCACGGAAATGAAAAATAATTTAAACTAAAACGGATTTCTGCTGACAGGAGGGTGCGGAAATCCGAAGGCCACGAAAACCCCTCTTCCTTCAAGTTAAATACAGTAATGGTGAAAAATTTGACTATTCCGAAGATTGAAGTGTTGGTGAATAATATCCCAGCCACCGCACTCCTGGATACAGGCGCGCAGTGTTCCTGTGTGGCAGAGGAGTTTTTTAGAAAGTATTTTCGCAAATACCGCATATATAATGCGGATAATACAACAGTGTTAGCGGCGCAAGGAGAAAAATGTAAGTGCGTAGGTAAAGTACCTTTGTATATCCGTATCAAGGACGAACAAGTAAAGGTGATGTTTTTTATAGTAAAGAATCTGCAAGCACATTTAATCTTAGGAATAGACTTTCTTTCAGACGCACAAGCTACACTGGATTTTAATGAAGCGTCCCTTAAGCTGACAATGAAACCAGTGCGTGTAGAAAAGGTGGAACCGCCAAGGTTAAATCTTGACCACCTGCCTAATGACGAGCAAGATAGAATCCGACAAGTGGTAAGTGAATTTGCTTCGTTATTTAGTGATATTCCAGGATTTACTCAGGTTACTAACCATAGTATTGACACCGGAGATGCATTGCCAGTTCGTCAAAAACCATACCGGTATGATAAGAATAAGGAAAAAATTATAGAATGGCATATTACCGATATGCTACGTAAAAAGATCATAACGCCCATCTCAAGTAGTTATGCTAGCCCGGTGGTTTTATGTAAGAAAAATAATGATTATCCTTTGGAGCATCCAAAAAGGTGGAGATTCGCTATTGATTACCGTAAATTAAATTCCATAACGAAATATCCGGTATATCCGTTACCGATCATAGAAGAAATTTTAAGGAACATAAAATCAACCAAATTTATGACGACTTTAGACTTAACGACTGGTTATTTTCAAATAGGGGTGAGGCCTGAGGACGTGCCTAAGACTGCTTTTATAACCAAGTCTGGCACTTATGCATTTTTGCGTATGCCGTTTGGCCTTTCAGGCGCCCCGGCAACATTTCAGCGATGCATGGACATTGTGTTAAGACCTGTTCTTGGAAAGTCCACATTTATCTATTTAGACGATATCATTATTACTAGTGATAATCTAGATCAACATATACAGGATTTAAGACAGGTGTTTTCTTTATTAAATGAGGCCGGTCTAAAAGTTAATGTCGAAAAGTGCAAATTTGCAGCCCCTGAATTAAAATATTTAGGTTACAAAATATCTCAAAAAGGGATCGAGACAGATGAATCAAAACTAATCGCTGTACAGAAGTATCCGACTCCAAACACGGCAAAGAAGCTCTCTTCTTTTCTAGGACTTTGTTCATATTATAGGTCCTTTATAAAAGATTTTGCGGCTATCGCTGAGCCATTGTTAAAATTAAAAAGGAAAAAGGCAAGATTCTCGTGGACGGCCGAAGCCAATAGTGCTTTCGAAAAATTAAAACAAGCATTAACGCAAGCCCCTGTGTTGAAATTTCCTGAAAAGGATGAGAATTTAGAAATTTCAGCGGATGCTTCGGATTATGCGGTAGGAGCGGTACTTTCGCAAAATCAGCAGCCCGTGGCATTTTTTAGCCGAACTTTAAATCAAACACAAAGAAACTATTCCGCGACCGAGAGAGAGGCACTTGCAGTTCTGTTAGCAGTTCAAAAGTTCCGAGTCTATTTTGGAAAGGCGCCGATAACAGTATACTCTGATCATGCGGCGGTAACTAGATTGTACTCAGGGAAAAATTTATCCCCAAGGTTAATAAGATGGGCACTCAAGCTGCAAGAATATAATCTGGTAATCAAGCATACCCCCGGAAAGGAAAATATCGTAGCAGATGCCCTATCACGAATTAAATTAGACGAACAGGTTAATACCGTAAAAGTTGCAATGCTTACAGCGTGTACAATAAATTCCCGAGAAACTGTAATAACCGAACTGGGTAAGGATCCTGAGTTTGGAAGTATTTATGAGTATTTGAAGGATCCTGAAAATTTTAGCCACCAAGATATTGTGGCGATAAGAAATAGGGCGGCCCATTACGAACTAATAGATGGTCTATTATTCTATACAAAAACTACGAATTCCAACAACGAATTTCGACCTGTTATCCCAGCTAGTCTTAGATGAAATATCCTGCAGGAGCTCCATGACAGCCCTTTAGCTTCTCATGCTGGTATTCGAAAAACTATCCAACGCGTACGCGAGGCAGTCTACTTTCCTGAACTGCAAAAGTTAACAAGGGCGTATGTCCAGTCCTGCCCAACATGTCAAGCAGTTAATTATATTAATTTCCGCCCGGCCGGGTTTCTAAATAGTATTAAATCCGAATTTCCAAATGAAATAATTGGCATCGATTTATTGGGCCCTTTCCCAAAAAGTCAGTTAAATAAAAGTCGCTATCTCCTTGTTATGGTTGATCATTTTAGTAAATGGACCGAAATTGTTTTCTTAAAACGAGCCTCCGCGAAATTAGTTACTGATTCTATTTTAAATAAATATAATTTAAAATACGGGGCGCCCCTAAAAGTTATATCGGATAATGGTCCTCAATTTGTAAGTAATATATTTGAAGACATGTGCCAAAAACTGGGCATACGTCATTTAAAAATGGTCCCGTATCGGCCACAATCAAATATAGCGGAACGGGTCAACAGAAATATAGTGAAAATTATCCGTAGTTATGTTAAAAATTTTCATAAAAGCTGGGATAACTATGTCAATGAATTTGCTTTCGCCCTTAGGACCGCAAAACATGATACAACGGGCAAAACTCCTGCTGAGTTATTTCTAGGCAGAAAGATTATAACACCGTTAGATAAATTATTTTATGTGCAACAAAGAGCCCCAGAATTTAAAATGGGTGATATAGAAAAACTAATAAAAGAAGCAAAAAAGAATACGGAAGTAGCACAAAGAAAACAGAAGTTATATTATGATTTGAAACGACGGGGAGTAACTTATAAAGTAGGGGATGAAGTTTTAAAAATTAAGCATTCACTTTCTTCAGCACCAGAAGATAAAACTGCCAAATTTTTTCCACGATTTGAAGGACCATATGTTATAGAAAAAATAACTCACGCTGTTGTAGTGTTAAAAGCCAGAAATGGTGAAACCTGTTCCGCAAACATTGATCAAATTAAGCCCTACTTCGATCGTAATAAAATGCAAATCTTTTCAGATCTTTTGCAGGATCCGGCACGGCTGACACCGCAGGTACAAGTTCCAGAGGTGGGAAAACGACAAGTACAAGGGCAAGCCAATGAGAGACAGAAACAAGTGAAAAGAAAATTGCCCCGCGGAAAAATTGAATGTAACAAGAAAAAGAAGCCGTTCCACCGTCCAGAAAACAGAGTTCACGAACACCCCCAGAATGAAGAAGGGAGAAGGACGACGTATGTGAAGAGGACCAGGAGAAATGACGGCAACTATAACCCGGCTTTAAAACGGAAGATCTACTCATCCGACAGAACTCTCCGCAGCAAAAGTCGCCGAACTGCGGAAGGGCCATCAGCGGCGGAGGAAAAAGTTCAAGGAAAGTTTGAACGGCCAGCAACGAGGTCCAAGCAAGAACACGGAAGAAATTTCCCGGTTCCGCCAAGACCAGCTGCCATCAAACGGCAAAGACCACAAGCAGAGGAGAAAAGGAAAGTATTCAAGGGTGGCCGTACTGGTGAAAAAAGGAAGCTTCCAGAGGAAAGCACTGAAGGGCGAGCCCGTACAAGAAGGAGGATAAACCAAGCTACTATCTGCAGTACCTTTAAAGACTGGGCCCAGAAAAGGATGTCCGAATATTACAAAGATAAGTAAAATTTTATGTTACTTTGCAAACTTAAGTTAATCTTTCATTCTTACTGCAAGTGGCAGATTTCAAGAAGTTTTACCTCATACGAGGTCTACCTTATCGCCAAAAGGGCGAGAAATGAGTTGTGACCGATTTTCTTATTATGTTTTTCAATTACTCGCGCGTAAAACTAAAGTTGATGTATAATAGCGTTGTGTAAAAACTTAAATATTGTAAAAAAAGTTATTGTATAAATTTTATTTAAAACATTCTAGCAAGAGAGAAGTTTTAGTCTGAAAGACTTTTTGAAATGTATTATTTCAATGTAGAAAGAATTGGCACTTGCTTTGAAAAGAATAGAAGTTAACAATGTACTACTAATGTATGTTTTCAAATCTGTAAAATTAACGGCATGTTGATATGTTCTGTTATTTTAAATGTTAAGAAATACCGTGATATGGTAAAAGTGAAAGTAATGTTAAAAATTTGTTATTCGTGTGACTGTAAAGATTAAATCATGGCGAATATGTGGTAAAGGTTGAATGATGTAGTTAGGCTCTCTGACGCTACACTTTAGAGTTAGCCACTTTTAGAATAGTACCTCAGGGTTTAGAGTTGAAATTAGGGTGTGTTAAGAGGTCTCGGTATATGTTGAATTTTAACACGTTAGTGTTTTGATTGTAGGAGGAAGTGTGGCACACGTAGACAGAAACACATTCGTGTTTGGTGTTCTTTTACAACACATGTCAGAGAGCACGGGGAGAGATAATTAAAATATTCATGAATGAAATAAGAATGTTAAGAGCAGTATAATTCTATATGTTACTTGCCATGTCATTGTGTAACATTTCATTAAACTAGTTTTCCTTCCAGATCTCTGGAAGGAACCAGAATTGAATAAAAGCTCCTGGTTAGATGCAGTACAGATGAAAAAAAGATTGTTGTATATCCTGGGAGCTGCTATTGTAACAAATTTCTTTCTTTTAAATTTTCTAGTTTCTAACGAAGTTATGTTTGTAAAAGGTTGGCTTCGCGTTAGATTCTAGAGCTAAAAGTTTTCAACAAGGTCGTTTTAGACCTCAGTTTCAAACTAATTAACTCTGGCGGGAAGTATGTAAGGATCTTAAGTTTTACTAACGTTTATTTTATTTTAAATCTTTACTATCACTTCTTATTTTCTACTTCCGGCCAGAATTATAAGCGTGAAGGTTTTTATGCAAAGTTTGTCTGGCGAACGCCAAGTATTTAAGTGTGGCCTTTTTGCCAAGCGAAAGAGAGAGGAAGCAGTAAGTCAACGCAGGCCGCTTACCTTAGAAGTTACGCAGTTGCTGTTCGCCTTCCAGGCCAGAGGTTTTAATCCTCTTGATAAATTAAACGTATTGTAGTGTTCACAGTCTCTGTGCTACATACGCTTCCTGTTATTATAAGGCCAATCTTCCACGTGTATTATTCTAAAGTTAAATTAGAGTTTAGTTTTATTTTTATACTTTTTTACGTTAGACCCCGAGTGGAGGGTCAGTGTATTCCGAAGTACGGAAGTTATTGTATATAGAGAAAAATAAAGGGTTTTGTATACCCTTCGTCTGTATCCTGTCTACTTACCACAATTAGTGAACATAGCTTTAGTAAGCTCTCTGTTCCGAGTCAGGTCCTTGTATGTTCCCGAAGAAGGTTAGAAGGAACATTGAACCTGATAGTTGAAGTTTCCTACTATCGTGAGGAGTTATTACTTTTCATTTTTTATTTCCTGATATTATTATTTTATGATACATAAGTATCATTTAAAGGCGCAATTATATAAAATAAAAATTTCTCTGTTAAAAAGAAATCTAAAATCTTGAATATTATTTATTATTATATATGATTTAATATTATGCCCAAAAAGCCTTTTTTTAGTGTTTTGTGTGTTATCATAATTAATTAATACCATGTTATTTTCACTTAAACTATAAAATTCAGTTCAACAAAATACCACAAAATATTTAAAAAGAGCATATCTTAAGAATTTCTGATACACAGTCTCACGCGCTGGAGATATATTCCTTTCCCCTGTGCAGTGTTTCCATTGCTCACTTTGAAATCGTTGAGTTTGTTAATCAAAAATTGGTCAAAGTTTTACAAAATATGAAAGAGAAAATAAAAAAATTCCAAATTCTAAGTTTAGGCTTCCAGATGCCCATATTCGAGCGGAGGACTGCGTTATTCAAAATTTGATGTCTCTAGGTACCGTTGTTTTATCACAATATGCGAGAAACATGCTACATACATTTATGCAGAATCTTCATTATTTAATTTCTTTATCTATAATACAGGGCTCTAATATTTGAGTGCAAGAATTTGTAAAGTGAAATGCCGTTTTATAGTGGACGATGTAAAATGCCAAAACGATATTAATAGCTCTTCTGAGCAAATTTCCCCTTTGGACTAATAATCAAAACTTATTATTGGATTACAAAATTTCTGGGAAGGTGATGAAAAGTTTTAAACGATATATTTCACACTGGGTTAAAAAAATTTTCAACGATGAAAATAATGTAAATCGTAGATAATTAACCGAAGAGATCTTTTTATAACATTCATGAAACTATTTTAATAATTTAGCTTTAAAATATGAATACTGCATGTCATTAAATTTCCTATTTATAGAGAGTAATATTTTAGTGCATGGAAGATCACGGCATGCCCTGAAGGCTTCTTCGTTGAGGTTACCTGAAAATGACATTATTACTTTTACTAATTATATATTGTTGCGAGATATTGCTTCGTAGCTGTTTTTTTAAATAATCCGAATAAGGAGAAAGATATTGGCAATTATAATGACATACAGGAAAATAAATAGGTGTAAATAGCTTAAGGAGAACTCACTTATTAATTTAGAAGTCAAACAACACTTGATTAGAACTCACTTGTTAAACAGTTCCTCCGTAACGCTCGAGAAATATCGTAAATTTTCAAAATCACCCACACAGTAAACTTTAAAACGGAATTCAGCTAACTATCTTTGAATAGTCAAATCCCACACCTGATTAGCTACTAATTCGTCTCAGCTATCGGAACCGTATCCAGAATTTTTATAAAGGGCTTTCTATTGAAAACCAAACATTAAAAAATTATATTAATGAATATTAGTTAGAATAACCATATATTTTTTATTTGTCTATACTATTTGCTTATTATAATATTGTTGCGTGCATATGAGTTCGTAATAGATTGAACGCGCAAGTCCGATAAATGGTTAATAAAATTTATTTTTATTAAAAGGAATATGTCAGAACTCTGGAATTTTCCTCAGAGATATTTGTACAAGTGTTCACAATATCATGCCGTATAATCAGTAGTTATACTTTAAACTATTACTTCTCGTATCGAGATTACATCCGGGCCTAAGGCTATGGTGCCTAACGGGTTAATGTCATCCCGGCGAAGAAAAAAAAAAGCTACCGGCAGACACACATTTTCTGATCCAAGCATTGCAGATTACATTCTGTTAAATTACATTCAGTTAAATTACATAAAATATTACATGGTGCACAAATACATGCTTCGTTAGATCATTACATTCATTATTCGCAGTGATAATTTCTAAAATTGCAGATTACACACAATTATGTTATGCACAACATTACACGGTGCACAAATTCGTACTTCTTTAGGTTTTTACATTATTCACAATGGTTTTTTATTGCTACGCTGTGCGTTTAGCACATCACAGCATTTAATAAAAATGTTAAATACAACGCAACGCAAATTGCAGCTAAAGGGAAAGTTAACTTTGATTTCTCAATTCACGCGGAAATAACAACACGCAACAACAATAATAAAACTACTGAACCCAATGGTTCTCTCTCCGGCTTTTTATACTTTCCAACCGGCGCGAGAAATTTCTAGTATTTTCTGCTTCTCGAGATTTCTGGAAAGCAATAAGAGGATGGAATAACGATTAAAGCTAACATAGTGGTTAATTACATTTATTCAGTTTCAATACAAATTACCGAGGTATCCATTTACTCAATGTTAAATGTACGTGCCCCTGTATTTTTACTTTTCTGGCATAGCTTTCTCTTAAAATTAGTCACGAATTGCATTGCACTGGGAAATACAATTTTAATTATAATTCTATTAAAATTAACTAGCTAAATACAAAATTCGTAACACTATTGTTGGACGTATTGGAAATGCATTATTGTTGGACGTATTGGAAATGCATAACGTATAAAATAACGAAATGCATGTAATAAAAATTTCAAATTCCTCGGATTTAAGGTTTGAACTAGAAATTTTTCAGGTAAGGTGTACGGATAGTTTACATCATAATTCAATTTTGCTTCATTTAGGCAGATCGCAGTATAATATATTTCCAATTATAATCAGGAAATAAATTATAATACTCATTGAACAACAAATTTGAACAATGATATAATAAATGCTGATTTGCAAAATCAGCTACTCAAACTTATAAATTTCACCCTTGCTGCTCGCATTTACACATGGTATAAATTTATGTACAAGTTTATTTTCCGTCTTAAGAAAAAAATAGAAAACATTCAGGTGCGATAATGGTTCACAAGATTACTGTTTACCTTTTTACCTTTACGCCTGTCATAGTTAATATACGGATTCATTCCCCTGCGTTGGCAACACGTTTTTCGCATGGTTGTTGTCGCCATGGATTTTAGAACGCAGCTTACCTGTAATTGCTTATGATTTATTTTTAATTAAACTATGTCATTGGATTATTATTATTATTATTAGATGCTTCTATATGAAGATTTTACTATTATATACTTACGATTTGTGATTTGCATAAACTAGAAATAATTAAATGAGAGACATTCCGATTACCTCATTGATCACGTGACTTATGTATGCCTTTTATAAACAAACAATGCAGGTGACCTCAGAGATCACGTGACTTAGGTACAGCTAATGAAAACAAGCAAAGTCATTCTACCTCTTCTTCTCTTGCGGAATATATCTCATTCATTAAAGTTACATCAAAAACGAAATTTCTCATTCGTATTTCGGGGCCATTTGATTTGTGCTAAACTACTGTTAAATATTTTTAATAAAATTTCGGGAAAACTGGAATGAAAAGAAAGAAATTTTTCTGCTTTCCGAAAGCTTAGAAAATCACACTTATTATTAGAATCATGGTTTTCCCATATTTTCTTGAACACATTACAGTTTTTACAATATAGGTAACGGATTTCACATTCTCCGATGCACATTCTGTTTCGGAGAGGAAGAATATCATTTTTATTTCTATTGTATCTTGGCATTTTGTGACTTGAGACTGTGCTTTTTGATTGATATAAATTGAAAAATCACTGTTTTCTTTATATGGTATTCATATGATTTTTTAACTTCAATTTATAAAATCATTCTAAGGAATAAAAGTATCCGTACTAAATTGTACCTACATCTGCTTTTACTTAAATTTATCAATTTTATGTAATTATATCTATCTCTAGAACCAGAAGACTGACCAAGGCCTCTAAACGCAGCTTTTGATTTATGAAAGCACTTATATAATTAATCAACTAATTTTATACTTCGTTTCTTTTATAAAGTTTTACAGATATGTTTATTTGCTTTATTTAATGAAGCATATTCTTTATCGCTCATATGCGGAACGTTTTAAACCAATATTACAGCCAGGACTTAATTTCTAAAATTAGAAGTTACTCAAGCTTTATAGAGCACCGGCAGAAACGCTAACACAAATAAATAAATTAAAAAAAAAAAATAAATAAATAGAAAAGAAAATCTGAAATGTTTCAGATTTTAAATGACGTCCAAAGGGGCGTTTTTTTAACGTTTTGTGTGTTACATTTATTTATTAAATATGACGTTTTTCGCACTTAAACCATAAAATTCAGTTCAACAGCAATATTGCAAAATGGTTTTAAAATGAGTATATCTTTAGAATTTCCGATACAGAGACTCACGCGCTGGAGATAAAAATGTTTTTTTCTGTACAACGTTGCCATTGCTCGCTTTGAAATCCTTGAGTTTGTTAATCAAAAATTCGTTAAAGTTTTACAAAATAGGAAATCGATCATAAAACAAATTCCAAATTTCAAATTTGGTCTTCCACATGCCCATACTGGTAGGAGGATTACTTCATTCAAAATTCGATGGCTCTATGTACCGTTGTTTTATCACAGTGCGAGAAATATACATACATTTATGAAGATTTTTCATTATTTAATTTCTTTAAATATAACACAGGGCGATAATACTTTGTGCCAACTATTTGAAAGGTGATTCGCCATTTGTAGTGAATCAACGCAAAATCGCAAAACGAACACAATAGTCCTTCAGGGACAAAGCCCCTTTGGACTAATAAATAAAATATGTGAAATTTTTCATTTTACATTAAGCCCAAAGCGGCGTTTTTTTAACGTTTTGTGTGTTACCTTTATTTATTAAATATCATGTTCTTCGAACTTAAACCATAATTTTTCAATAAATTGTTACATTATAATTCAATTCAACAGCAATTTCACAAGATATTTAAAAGAACATATCTTTAGAATTTCCGATGCTCAGTCTCGCGTACTGAAGATAAATATACAGTGTACCCCGCACAGTATAATCCCCCGTACAGTGTTGCCATTCCTCGCTTTGAAATAATTTAGTTTGTTAATAAAAATTCTTTAATATTTGATAAAATACGAAATAGATAATAAAAAAAATTCCAATTTCCAAATTTGGGCATCCAGATGCCGCTATCCGAATAGAGGACTACGTTATTCAAAATTTGATGTCTCTAGGTACCCTCGTTTTTTACATACATACATTCATGCAGATTCTTCATTATTTACTTTCTTTAAATATAATGCAGGGCTCTAATATTTGGTGGCAAGAGTTTGAAAACTGCCCTCTCAGCGTTACGGCCGGAAAATTCGGTAAAGAAGGCTGCCTTCTATGTTCATTATACATGAAAATTTCTGCTAGCTTTTAATGTAACTGATTTTGGTTTGGATGTACATTGGAAGAAAAGGAATCAAGGTACAAAATGAAAGAGTAATTTTTTAATTAAATCAAGAAAATACCACTTATTCATGACATTTTGAGGAACTTTGAAATTTTAGGGCTAAACCCGTAACGCTCGGAGGGTATAGTGTTTCAACGCAAAATCGCAAAACGAAAACTATAGTCCTTCAGGGAGAAAACCCCTTTGGACTAAAAAAAATCTACAGACTGAAAAATTTTAATGCTTTAGAGTTTAATCTTAAAGTTATTCACTTTTGTTAACTGAAAATAAAAATTCACATTTTTTAATTATAAGCTAACTATTTAATAAATGTGTATGTTCAAGTTGAATAAGTTTAAATCGGAATCTTTCCCTATAGTCCCACATTCTCCATATTCCTCCTATTCTACCGACGCAAAATGCCAAAACGAAATTAAAAGCCCTTCCGGGCAAATTGCCTCTTTGGGTTAAAAATAATAAATAATGAATAATTAGATAAAATATAAAAAGAAATAAAAATATCCACAAAATAAATTAATAATAATTAAGTAAATATATGAATCAAAATATCGTAAAATTCAAATGAAATGAGTCAATTAATAATAAATTAAAAGAGGGCGGAAAACACTAAGCGAAATAATTAAATGAATGAAAAATAAGTCATTTCCGTAATAACAAGACATGATACAGATGAAAGATAAGATATAGAAGATAAAAGGCACATTTTCTTTCTCTCCCCCTTTTTTTTTTTTTTTTTTTTTTTTGGGGTTGTTGTTGTTGTTTCTTCAAATGGTCGGACACTTACTTCTCCTGCATTGGTCGAGAATAGCCAAACTGATCAGTCATTTAGCCGCTTCATCACCGAGAACATTGAGTAGAACACTAGATATGATCTGGAATTATGATCAAGAGAAGTCGGAAGGACAAGCAAATAACCAGTTCTTACACGGGATTCAAACTCACAATCTGTAGTTCAGCCTCCGCCAACTGTTATATAATCCAGGAAGCTGTAAAACAAAAATAAATATTTTTATTTGCATTCTTTGCGCTGAGATACAAGTACATTTTTATTTTAGCTTCTAATCCATTTTAAGAGATTTTTGACCAAATGAATGTAGCCCATAAAAACTTCTCTTCGTGATGGATTCGCATTTTGACAAGGAGGATTTTTATATTGAGCTCCTGAAGTTTTCCCACTTATTTTGCTCTTCTCAAGAAAATTAAAACGTAAACTAAGTACAGCATTCATATTTTCTGTTAATAGTGTTTTCTGTTAATATGGCAATTCAGTTGTGCAGCGGAGTTTGTCTTATTTAAAGTCCCAACGCACTCAGGCTAGAATTAATCGATTTCATTAAAATTGGCAAATACCTGAACCGGTATTGGCTGTATGAGCATTGATCACACAGAAATTTTCGTGTTCTAAATTAGATGTTAATAACAAATTGAAACTGTAGAATTCTTGCCTTATAACAGCAAAAGAACACATTATAACAGCAAAAGATGCTTAATTTAATAGTGCAGGTTTAATGTATTATAGAGCTTTAAATGCAATCAAGAATTAAAAAAATCTGAAAGGTTTCAGATTTTACTGGTTGCTTAAGAGAGTTTGTTAAACGCACTTTGCAGTTTATAAATCCGATGTTACACTCACTCCTACCAACACTCTTTTTCTTTTGTCTTTTTAGCTTTATTATTAAGCATTATTTTCTTCGCACTTATGCCATATACAACTCGACAGCAAAATTTCAAAAAAATTAAAAGCAGCATACATTTATAATTCTCGACGCAATCTTAAGGGTGGGAATACATTTTTCGATTATTTTCAGTCTTCTCTCCGTTCATCACATCAATGTTCAGTTATCTGACTAAGATGGCTTTACAAAACTTTTCTTTGTCCGTTTTATGTGTTTACTTTACTTACTAAATATCACGCTCTTGGCACTTACCCCACATAAAAATTCAATTCAACAATAAAATCATAAAATATTTTAAAAAAAAGTATATCTTTAGCATTTCCGATAGGCAGTATCGTACGCTAGAGATAAAAATGTTTTATTCCGTACAGTGTTGCCAATGCTCCCTTTGAAATCATTCAGTCTGTTAATCAAAAATTTGGCAACGTTTTACAAAAGAGGAAACGGATAATAAAACAAATTTAAAATTCAAAATTTGGGCTTTCAGGTGCCCATATTAGGGTGGAGGACTACATTATTCAAAATTTGATGGCTCTAGGCACCGTTGATTTTTTACCGTGCAACAAACATACATACATTCATGTAGATTATTCTTCATTATTTAATTTTATAAAATATAATATAGGGCGATAACACTTGGTGTCAACAATCTGAAGAGTGATTTAAGTGTTTCGATGCAAAATGCCTGTTCGAGACTAATACCCCATAGAATTACTGTATGCATTTTGGGAAAATTCGAACAGGCTGTTATGTCGGGGGAGGAAGAAAAGGGAAAGGTTTGTGTCATTTTGTCCTTGCAGAATATATTATTCCGTTAATGATACTGTGTTCACCCAACATGAAGAGGTGAATTAAAGATGACAGAACGGCGTTCAATTCGTTTTGTTTTAAATTACTGATTCTAAATAAAATCTTTGATTCAATGCAAAGCTGTGTATTTATAATAATTAATAAAGATTTCATTGTATTATTCTGTTAAAAAATAATAATTCCTTTTTCGTTATTTCAAATTTATAGGCATGTGGTGCATGCAAGACAACGGGCCTGGCTGCGAAATGTGTTTTTCCGAATCTACTACTAAATTCTAGTTGACGAGAAGGCGCCAAAGCTCATCAGTAGCGTATTTACCCATATCTCGCGTTGAGTTATTTTTACAATTTAAATGTTACTTGGATAATAATACAATTACAATAATTGAAAGGGAAAGGAAGCAAGTTTTTTACACATATTTACATTAATGTAAATATGTACAAAAATTTAGTTCTTTTTCCCTTTTAATTATTATTTATACTATCTTTCTACTATTTTGTAAATTTAATAACTGACTAATATTATAACTTTTATTAAAAAAGGGGCGTCTAGTTTGAAAGGCGTATTTTACCCCGATTACGCGAAAAAGTTTATTTTTTATAACGTCTATTTTTCCTTTTCCTGAACTTTGAGCCAGTACAGCTTTTGCATTTCAAGATCTTACAAAAGAAAGCATCTTTTAGAAGTTTCTTACGCTGCAATTTTGGAATCGACGACCACTCATCTCCTCGTAGGTAATAATTTTTACAGACCCCGTCCAACGTTGGGCACCCTCGCACACAAAGTTTAACAGGACAGGACATTTTGAACAATGTTTAAATACTTAGTTCTTCGATTGGGCACTTAAAATCTTATTGCATACTTTTTTCAAGAACTACAAATTTTTGCTTTTCCAGAGCAGCTTTGAATTCCACAAGGAACACAGTTTGTCGCTTGATGAATTCAGTAAATTTTCGTTTAGAAGGTCGTCCTGAGATTTCAATTTTTGTTTCGAATAAATTTTTAGTTTTTAGCTGATTTAGGCTCAGATTTGATTTGATTATTTAATGAAATCTCTATAAAACGTTTTTCGTTTACTTGGTATTAAACATTTAGTTTAGCATAATCGGGGACCACCACCTTTTAGTGTTGTTTAAATGACAATTTGGCTTAAAGTGTATTTATTTTGCTCTTTATTTGTATTTGCTTTTGAATTTATGATTTGCATATAATGTTTTGGACCAATTTGGTTTTCACGAATGGTCATTGTATATAATATAATGTTTTATGGTTTTAATGAGTAGTCAATTTGGCACATATTATGTTCTATTCTTTTTCTCAAGTGTTTCGAAGGCGTGTAGAGAAACTTCTGCCACGTTTGAGATTCGAGGTTTCGGTTTTATATGAATTTTGATGTTTTAAATGAAAATTTAATTGATTCTGTTTTCGGTTTTTGATCTCAAATGAACCAGGAGAACGAAACACGTTTTTAAAATACATTAATCGACTTTTAACGAAACTTTAATTCATTTTCCCATGATGAGTTCTGAATTGGGGTTTCAGTAAAAAAACATTAATTTTTATATTTTATTATCTTGTATATTTTTTCCCCTTTTGCATTTTTACTTTTCGAGTTTGTACTACTATGAATTCTAATTTTAATTTTGATATGTTTAGATATTGTATTAAACCTCTTATACACGGTTGCAATTATTAATATTGTTGAGGAATTGCCTTGCTTTGACTCCAGTTTTCTTTTAACTTTAGATGTTTTAAGTTTATTTTACTTCAATCCTGTAGCTATAGCGCAGAACGGGTATAAAATTTTTGTTTTAATTTTTAGCCTTTTATTGTGTTTATATATATATATATGTAATGTATCAGCTTAATAAAGCTTAAATAATCAGACGATAAGTTTAAAAAACAGGATCCATTTATTATTATTCAGGAGAAATAGCAGTTAGAAAAATCAGATATTCGGAGTAAATAAAAAGAATTACTAATAACTTTTTGTATGAAGTTTACTGCACCGTGACATTTAAGAAAAGCCCCCGATATTCCTTTGCGAGTCTTTTTATAGCCTCTGGAAAGGCGGAGCTTCCAAGAAATGACGTCAGCCTCGTCAGCCAATCCAGTTTGCTTTAAATACTTCCAGAACATTCTAAAACTGTACGTGTAGAAAAGGCGGGAAAAACAACTTGACTACGGGGCTGTGGATTTAATTCCACGTACTTTCAAAAAAGAGAACATCGCCATGAAAAATGAAAAGAACATACAGTTAGAATTTTAAGTGTATTCTTGACTATGGAATTTGGAATTTTATTATTACAAATATATATATATATATATATATGATATAATAAAAAAAAGACGGAGCATTGTTCATGCGTAGTTATGCTGTATTGAAGAGGAAATATTCTGATTGCGTCGTAAGCTAATGTGTTGACTTCGTAAATAAAACTTGGCAATAGAGGCGATTTTAATTCCATTTTTATTTACAACTGACATTATGTGGCCACAGATCACTTGGCACCCTAGTCGTGCCTGTTCAAGAACATTTACATTACTGATATTTTTGCAATAGGGAGCAGCATAGCGAAATTACGTCTACGCAAAGCAGAAACAGAGGCTGAAGTGCGTAGTTATGAAAGATGGAAGCATGCGAAGAGAAAAGTTTTGATTTACAATGGTAGTTTCAGTTCCCAATTATTACGCCATCAGAGCTGCGCAGGCCATAGAATGATCTAAAATGGACGCAATCCAGAGAAGCTATTGCGAGGTTTAGAATAGAGAGGAAGAATTAATGTTTTACCATTAGTTTAAATTATAATTTTGATTAACATATTTTTTATTTTACATATTCCAATGAATGATGTTTTAACTATTAAAGAACAAGGACTGTACAAAATTGTAATTCCAATGTCTGTTCGTACTAAATTACTTGAAAAAGCACATCTGCAATTTGGTCATATTGGCGTGTCCTCAATGCTAAATTTATTATCTCCTCAATATTATTGGACAGGAATTGTTCAATATGTTAGAAATTATTGTAAGCATTTGTGAAGTATGTCAGTTTAATAAGAAAAATGAACAAAAGAAATTCGGTTCAATGCAAAATTTACCATCTGTTAGTGAACCTTTTGAAATATTATCTATTGATACTGTTGGAGGTTTAAATTATTATAATTCTATTAAAAAGTATATTCACATAATTATTGAACATGCAACCAGGTACATCTGGACATTTTCTTCTAAAAGTGTAACTTCTGATACTTATATAAATTGCTTAAGACAAATTTTTCAAAATCAGCTTCCTAAGAAAATTTTAAGTGATAGGAACGCTGCTTTTACATCTTCAAAATTTAAGCACTTTCTAAGGAATCGTAATGTAAAACAATTATTAACTCCTGCAAATAGACCCCAAACTAACTGAAAAATTGAACGTGTTAATCAAACAATTATAACTATATTAAAATGTAAGCTAAATTCTTATTAAGGTAATATTGCGTGGACAAAATTATTACCCCAAGTAATTGAAAAGTATAATAATACCCCTCATTCTGTAACAAAATTCCCCCCATCGTACTTAATGTATGGAAAATTATATGATTCCTCAATTCAACATCAAGAATTATACACACCAATAGAAGAAGCTAGAAAAATAGCTCAAGAAAGATCTGATGATTATCATAATGTTAATAAAGAAAAATATAATACTTATTTTAAACCTAGTAATTTTAAAATAGGTGATTTAGTAATGCATGAAGAATTTCAATATCCTAATACACGTAAACTTTCTCCTCCATTTTCAGGATCTTACAAAATTCTAAAACAATATTCTGAAGTTACTTATGAAATTGATAAACCTAATCCTTTAACTAAAAAGAAATCAGACTAAGACCTTTTAATTCACTAGACTAAGGCATCATTCCACTAGACTAAGACCTTTTAATCTAGCAAGTGAGTTTAAATTAACTGTTAGAAATAGTAGAATTTCTATCTCTGTTCAAAATTCAAAATTTTAATTTTTCAAAATTCTCTATTAAAAACATGTTTTTTTCCTGATTATGACTTTTAATACCTGATATAGACTTAAGCCCTAACTATGACAAATTATTTTCCCGACTATGACAAATTATTTTCTCGATCTTGACCTTTCCTCAGTCTGGCTCCTTTCCTATCTTGCCTTTCCTTCTTCCCTAGAGTTTTTCCGTTCAAAATTTGGGCCCCCGTGAGGGAAAACTCTAACTCCTTTTGCATTGCATCATTGAAAATCTGGCCCTCATACCAGATTTTCAATAAAGATGAATGTGTATGCTAAGCTGTTTTCGACATGTCATATCACACTCTGTGTATTACTTCTTGCGTCCTCTCTCTTCTTGCGTCTCCTAACACCCCTCAAAATGTTTTGTCTTTTTATTTTAATTTTGTTAGAAGAGTCAGCTATGGTTTGGGTTTTTGTATACTTTTTCATCCATCCACGATCCTCTGACCATAGTTTAGTACAGAAGTGCTACCACACACACACACATAAACACATATTTTTCACATAATTTTAGATTATTTTTTTCTTTCTTCTTGTTGTAAGGTAATATTCATTTCTAGTTTCCAAAATTACAACAAAGACTCTAACTTCATTATACAAGTTACTTGTCTTAAATTTTAATTTTGTAAGATTTTGTATTTTTACAAAAACACTTTGATACAATGTACAATGCCAAAAACCAGTTACCTTTTACTAGGCAACGGAGGTTTTTTGATATTTTGTACCTAGCACTACCCAAACATCAGCAAGCTCGTCACCCTGATCTGTTAGAGAGGACATGCCAAAGTTTTTATTCAAGGTGTTATTGTTTTATGAAATATTAAATTACTATATTATTAGACATTTATATTGAATTTCAATCTCTGTGCCTTTAGTGTAAAGTGACCACACGTACCGATTTTGGTGGGACAGTCCCACTTTTTGGAGGATTGTCCCGCGTCCCGCCGATTTTTGAAAAGGTCCCGCTTTTTTAGAAAATATCTGCATTTCTTATTTTAAATGTAGTGTAAAATATATTACCTATTATTTATTAATTATTATAGTAAATATAAAGAAAGAAATAAAAAACACATAAAATGCATGCAGAGTGAATTAAATTAAGCGATGTATCGAGTTAGATTTACTCGGTGGTGTTCGATCATTGTCGTTACGTCTCCTCAAGGAATATGTATTGTTAACGGAGGTGGTGGTGTATTTAATTATGGCAAAGCACGCTAGGGCTATCTGCCTAAGGGGAGGTATACCTTCGTGGAGGACTTTCTAAGGGAAACTGGCTCGTACACACGTTAAACATGGGGAAAACCACGAAAACGCCCATGCAGCCAGCCCGTTCGCGGGATTCGAACCTCGGACCGAACTACCAGTGTTCAGCGACTTTAACCTCTCGGCCGCTGGTGGGCATTTTTGACGGAGGAACAGCTAACATTGCCTGAAAGGCTATTTGCGTTCCACACCATAATCCACAATCAAAGTTTCAGATCAATTGATTGTACGTCGCAAATGATCAAAACATTGTACGACAAAAAATTTGCATGTGCAAGGACAAAAACCGAAGCAATTATTTGTAATGTTTTTTTCCCTATATTCGTTTTCACAATTGCAGAAAAAAATAGATTAAATGCACATTTTTATCCATATATTATGATGCTTCCAACCACAAAGATTTAAAATTATTTTCCACAATTGTTAGACTTTTTGATCCAGAAACAGGAGTTAAAATTAGAATATTAGATTTTGTTTCATTGCCGGGTGAAATTTCAGAAATAATGTTTGATTCATAAGTACTATTTTAAAAAAGAATAATTTGAACAATAGAATGATTGCCTATTGTGAGGATAACACTAACGCATATTTTGGTGGAACAGGTAGAAGAGGCATCAAAAACGTTTTTACGAAACTTAACGAACATTTGAACCAAAAAAATATTGGAGTAGGTTGTGCAGCGCACATTCTATACAGAACTATTCAAACAGCATCTGACTTACTTCCAGTGGATCTTGAAAATATTACTGCAGAAATTTATTCGTATTTATTTATATATATACTGTGCGTGTTGAAAGTTTCAATGATTTCTGTGATAGCGCAGAAATCGAATATAAAGGAATTATTGGTTACAGCAAAACACGATGGCTAGCTCTTTTACTAACTGTAGAAAATATTTTTTAAATATACGAACCGTTCAAATCATACTTTTTATCACAAGATAAATGTCCAAGAATATTGCAACTCTTTTTCTTTTAAATGACACATCACAAATTTGGCTTCAGTTCATCCACAACCAAGCTACATTATTTTACAATGCTGTGAAAATTATTGAAAAGGACAAAATTTCAATTACAAAAGTGTCAAATGAAATCAATAATTTAAAAACAAAATTGCGAGAAAGAATTGATAATGATTACGTTCCTTTAGTTATTCGAAAGGACATCACTAGGTTGGAAGAACAAGGTGCCATTAAAAGACCAGATGTTCTGAAAGAAGTCCGAAATTTTTATAATAACTGCTTGGATTATCATGAAGAACAGACAGTTCAATTCGAAAATATTAAAAATTTTCATTAGGTGACATTAAAAAGGAAAGAAAAAGAGTATGAGGAAATTTTTTTTTAATATACTAGTAACCATTTTCTGAAAAATAATATTTGCAAAAATGATCTTTTTGATGAGGTGTCATTGGTAAAAAGATACGTTACTGAAGAAAAAATAAAATATTGGATGTCTGCAAATGTGGAAACAGACAAAAAATGGAGAGTTATTTCTTCATTTTAAACAGAATAATATTCCTTATGAAAATTGTAGAACACGCTCTCTCCCTTCCAGGAACAAATGCAGCAACAGAACATGTTTTTCTTAGTATCAATAAAATATGGACAATTTAAAAAACGCAGTTGAATATTAAAACTTTAAAATCTGTATTAAGAGTAAAATATAATTTGACCAATTCATGTGAGAAATTTCACATTCATTTATTTTAATAAATGATCCGAATGTATTGCAAAGTATTCACTCGGATAAAAAATATGACCGTGAAAGAAAAATCATATTTATTAAATAAAAACATAACATTCCAATTATAGTTTTTTACAAATATTTTTATAGTAACCAATAGTTAATAATAAATACATTTTTCACATTTATAGACAAGTAAATGAATGCATAAAATAAAATATATTTTTTTGAATTGTTGGTCTGCTTTCATAACTAAATTACAATTTTCATTTCATTCCATTTGTCTCGCTTTGTCTCAATGAAAATGTGGTCACTTTAGTGTCTTTTTGCGAGTGGGACTACAAGTAAACTTTCAGTTTTATAAACCGAAAAATCTGCCTTCTTGCCTGCTGGTCGAATTACTTGTTTTCGCGTAGAAACTCTAATTTTAAAGGCAAAATTTTTTTAAAAATTATTTTAGCTGTGTTTGGTGTTTTCTATATATGCTTTTCTATATATTTTCAATTTTTAATGAAAATATTTTATGTATTTTTGCCTGACCGCGAAGTGAGAACTGAATTAATTGAATGAGAAATATATCTCAAATGAAATTCGAGGAAACAAGTTTAAATAAAATGCAGCAAAAAATGCATATAATTCTACATTCCGTACAAGAAAGTCATGTGGTATCGCCGTCAGATTTCTTATTCTTGTTTTGTATGAACCTTTGTTGTAGCCATATTTATGAGTTACATCCCATGTTTCATTTGACATTCGTTTTTCTGTCTGTTGTACATAGCAATAGAAATTGAGGATTAGGTCCATAGAAATCAGGAAACTTGATGAAATCTAGCAAACTTCTATAACGAAGATTTCACTTCGTCAGCATTCATTAGTTTGCAGAGAACCTGAAATATAAAATCTGTACACTTTGAAAAAGAATAGTGAAAACGTTAATATCCAGGGTAAAGTAAAATTCTTTGAACCAGACTTTGCACAACCAACTCAAACTTAACTGAAACGGTGAAGGATTAGATTGGATTATTTAATTATGGCAAAGCATACGACGGCTATCTGCCTAAAGGAAAGAATGCCTTCGCGGAGGACTTTCTAAGGGAAACTGACTCTTACACACGTTACACATGGGAAAAACCATGAAAACGCCCATGCAGCCAGCCCGTTCGTGGGATTCGAACCTCGGACCGAACTACCAGCGTTCAGCGTCTTTACCGCTCGGCCGCTGGTGGGCGAAACGGTGAAGGAAACCAAGAATGAATCGGATCAGTAGGCAATGAAGGTATTTGTTTTGCAGATGCTTTGGTGCCCTCGAAGAAGTTAAAACCTTTTCTGGTGCTAAAAGATTTAACTGAAAGGGAACAAACTATCCTCTCCTCTTCCCAAAAATTGACAAACTCATCCTTCCCAAAAATGTAGCCTCCCTCCCTCCCAAAAAATAGAAGCATCAAAGATTTCAATAAATTACAAAAAGCAATTTTTGTTTTATAAAAATTAATTTTTCAGCACATCTCAAATGAAGTTTTACTATTCTTAGAGACATGGTATTTCTTTTGTTATCCAAGATAGCGATTTCTTTGTTTATTATTTCTGTCTTCCAAAGTATATTATTTCTTTTACAGTTTAACAGCGGCAGCCGCGACCATGATCACAAACACACATGCGTCATTCGAACCGATTTATTTACGAAATAGGGTGGATGGACTTTATCATTCTTTACGAAATAGGGTGGAGGCATTTTTTAATCCTCCCCCCTGCTCACTGCGTTCAAAGCCAGAAGAAACAGCAAGAAAATTACTTTTAAGTAATCTAAGATTAATTAACTGTGATTGTTTTGCGTTTAATATGCGCATTTATATATTTACAGATTGGTGTTCGAAAACTTAATTTTGTTATATGTACATAATTTTATGACAAAATGTAATAAATAATTGTTACTGTAAAATAATTATTATAATTGCTTAATTATTGTATTGTATTAAATAATTTTCCTTATTATATTATCATTACAATGGATTCTAATACAGTAATTTATACGATAATAAATAATTATATTATAATTAATAATTATTATATAAAAGTTATATATAAATTATATAAAAAGATATATAATTAATAATTATTATATATTCATTTTATCTTTGAGCTAAAATGTATGTACATTAATTAATACACAGTGAAAAAAATTTCTTATAATTAGTTATATTAATTTTACAATAATAAATGATTATTATAGTTATTTAACTAATTATAATAATTATATTATAATAAATTATTGTGATATTGCTTTTTGATTTTGAGGCTAAAATTTATATGTATTATTAAGCATATTTATATGAAAAGAAATTTATTTTAGAAAAAAGGAACAAAAACTTTCTTGTATAAAAGATCACAGTATTGTTAAATACCACATTAAATCAATTGCGATCAGGGAAGATCACGCTCAAATGGGGTAGAAACCTGTTTACCCTTTTTTTTTTTTTTTTTTTTAATTTTAAAAGAATACTTTCGTTAAAAATATAGTTCCATTATTTTTAGTCACCTTCTACACAATTCATGTAAAACTGATGTATAATGAAACAAAAATGTTTTCAATATTTTTGGTTTTTAGAGATGCAAATCGATGAAAAGCTTTGCGTTTATTTCTGCGAATATGAAACAAAGGCATGAAAGATGACTGACGACAGGATCACACGGGACTTTCCCTCCTATAGTACGTGCCCTCTTTCCGTTGAAGAGCGAACTCTCATGTGGCCCCCGTCAACCTGCAGCATACTATATTTAGCACACCTTTCGGACGATTCACTGTTTTCACAGAATGCCAGCAAAGTTTACGTTTACTACGATGGATGAACTGCGAATGAATAAAAATGGTTTGAATGGAATAAATGGAAAATGGAATGAAAACGATGGTTTACTTCGAATGAATAAAAAAATAAGTTTAAAAAGAAAATTCCGTATATAACTTTTCTTATGCATTCAAAAATAAGATTATTATCGAAAATAAATCTGAATAGGGTTTATCTACAAAAGTTAATATGAAATATAAACATTTCGTCAGCATTCCATTATATGAAAATTAGTCAAAGAGCGTTCATCTCAGTGTTTTAACCAATGCAAAGACTAATGTTTATTCTGAAATAAATGAGGAATTGTTGAATTATATGGCTCGGGTGAGGCTATGAGAATTTGTTGTAGCTGTTGTAGTTGTTATAATTATCGCTGCTATTGTCATAGTAGTAATAATTATAACAAAATATCCTTAGCGAGTCCACATTGTTTTTGATGCACCTCAGTGTTTAGAATAAATTTTTAAGTGCAAATCAAAAGAAATTAGGCTATTTACGTATTTTCCCGTGACCATTTCGACAAACAAAAATAGTCCCCAAACAACACGATTCAGCGGCAATGATGGAAAAGCGTGACGTCACAACACATTCATAAGATATTCCAATTGATTTTATGCAACTCGATTAATTCTTGTTGAGTAGGAAGTTCTCGGCCCACTTTGTTTTTTGATTTACAATTGTTTCAGATTCTAGTCAGGTTTACAAAATTAATAAATTACATGCTGGAGGATTTCTCATTCAATATTTCAATTACCGGTAACATTTTGTAGATCCTGATACCGTTGCGTATACTCAAAACATTCTAAGACCCTGAGATTCGGTAAAATGGCGCAATAAAAAAAGTAGCGGAACTACGCGATTCTACTCAGATTCGTATTTAAACGAATTTATGTGGCGCCAAGTTCACAAAAAAGATGACTGTTTTGTTGCTATTTTTATTACAATTGGAGATTTTTTGGAAGCCGGAATAGCTGGGCAGGATTAATGCATTTGCTTGTCAGATAATCTCAACATTTGAGCTCATAGTTACACATAGTTCTTTGTTTATAGTTTTTATCTCTAATTTGTAACTGTTGAATGATGTAACTATTTAAATAGTGATCTGTGACTACTACCTAGCTACATAAGAGCCATTTGTTGATTCAAATTTACGCTCTCCGCCAATCCAGTTGATAGAAAAATATGTTTGTTACTTTAAAATTAGGGACTTCAAGCAACCCTCTTCTTATTTATGATTGTAATATGTTCCGTCATCAGCGGGCAGAGGTAATTAGAGGATTTTCGCAAATTACCGGACTCCACCTTTTTACGCTGCTATGTACATTGCGGAGAAGTAAGGTTTTGGAAAAAGAGACTTTGAAGTGGCTATTGTAAAGTAACAAACAGTAATATACCGTTAATCTTTGAGTTACGCGAATTTTACTTGCGTTATTTCACTTAAATGCGGTTTCATGTTTAAGTAAATGTTGTGGAAAGTGTTTTCGATATTCAGAGAATTTGAAGAAAAAAATCTGATGTGTACACCACATGAGTTCCTTGTACGGCATATTAAATTATACGCATTTTTTCTTGCACTTCATTTAAACTTATTGGATTGAATTAAATCTTCTTCGCTGACAGCGCATAAACCACAATAGAATAAATGCATTTTTTAAAATTCACTCTATTTGTTTACCATAGCGACACTCTGGCGCTAGGTTCACTTAACAGTATTATATTTCGTTCATATTATAACTCAGAATGCACAAAATTTATACCATTTAAAGAATTATCTAATCGTTGCCACATGTTCTATTCAAATACTATAATAAAGCTAGAACGTTGTATAAAAGAAATTAAGCAAACAAAAGAAAAAAGAAACAGTATTTCACAGACGAATGAGTATTTCTCATTCAATTAATTCAGTTCTCACTTCGCGACAAGTCAAAAATACATAAAGACTCAAAATATCTATATTAAAAATTACGAAGTAAATCTTAAACACTTATTTCCTCGAAAAAATTCCAGAAAGATTAAGCATGATTTAATTGGCAATAATGAACGAAGGCGTTATCTTTGTTGTTGCGAAGCTACGTTTCTCTAGATTGGCAACAAATCCACTATCCTGCTGTTTCAAATGTAAACAAGCAATGGCCGCCATCAAAAAAATTATTAGGCTTAGCGGTACTTAAACAACTTTAAAATTGTTGATAATTCTAAAAATATTGCACACAGATTTACTAAAGGCATAAAACCCTTAACCGGAAGATAAGAACAACATAATTCAATCTTTTTTAAACCAAAAAATGTCTAATTTACAAACATATAAGAGTAAGGAAACTGAGATCACTGAGCCGGGTAACTGAGTGGATATATATAGAAATATATTTATATAGGTTTGGTGTGGCCGATTGCAACCAAAATACGAGGTGCACATCTACATGGTATAGCAGTCCTATATATAAAATTTGAACGTCCTGAGGCTACTCGTTTTTGAGTTATGCGAGATACGTACGTACGTACGTACATACGTTCGTACAGACGCCACGAAAAATTCTCCTGAGAATTCATTTTAAAGCAGTTTTATAATTTTTTTGGAGGAAGAGAGTATTTTATTCTGTCCTTTCGTACAGATATCACGCAAAAACATCATAAAATTGCATTCGATAGCAGTCAAAATGGATATTTTCGTTGAAATATGCTGCCTGAAATTTTTCGGGATTACAATACTTCCTTTTTACTTCGTACAAGGAAGTAAAAACGAAAAATAAGTAGCAAACAAATCAAGGCTTAAAAGTAACAGTGTCATGACGGAGTTAAAATATATGTAGATATTAGTTTATTTCATCATCTTCTCTTCTCTACATATAATAAAACAAAGAGTCTGTCTGTGTGTGTGTGTCTTTCGTTCGCGCTGCGCGTAAGCTAATAGACCCACGGCTACGAAATTTGGTACATAGGTGCATCTAGACAAGAGCCAGTGCACATCGAAGCGATTTTTTCCAAATTCGAATAAGAATTTTTTTATTTTATGTTTTGTGACGAAATCGCGTCATTTTGAGACATAATGGGCTATAGGAAAGCGAGATTTTACTCTACACACTCCATTTTCACATCGTCATGAAACGTAGGCACTTAATCTATTTTACGAACTTAAAATAAATTTTCTTGTTTCAATTAATCGATTAAATACAAATTTATTTAACAAAGGGAGCTTAACACATTTTCAACGGGATTTTTTTCTAAAAAAGTTTATTTTTAAAAAATATACAGTTTATTTTTCTTTGATTTTCGGACACGTTAAACTTTCATCCTTGCGACTGCTTTTACAAAAGAATTTTGGAAAAATGATAATATTTTGTATTTAAAAAAAATTTTTAAATGAAGCTTCCGAGTACACTTCTCACATCTCACATCTTTAAAAATGTGATTTTGGCAACAATTTTCCTGTCTTATTGTTGTTGATAGATTTTTGATGAAATCGCATCATTTTGAATAGTTTCATTCTTTTAGAAATATGGGTTTGGCAACAATTTTTCATCGTATTTCTTATGTCACTGTTTTTAAGAGATTGGCATATTCCATTGTCCTTTTTTTATGTAGTTATATAATAAACTTTTATTGATATTTTTTGATAAAGTTGTTATGCAGAGTACAGTTTTGCGCGGAATTTTTTGTTTTTGAGTTTCTTTCATGTTATTTTTTGCTTATTTCGCTGTTTGTAAGATATTGAAAGGTTTTGCATGATTTTTTTTCTTCAACGGAAAGTTGGTTAATTGTTTTATTAGGATAATTAATATTTGTATTAAGGGATATAACTTATTTCATTGTAATTTTTTTTCTCTTGAAAATATAAGATGAAATATCATCAATTATATTTTGCTTTTCAGAATTTTTTGTTTTTTGTATTCTTTTATGTTATTTATTGCTCATGTCACTGTCTTTAAGATATTGAAAAGTTTTGAGTGATTTTTTTGGGAAACAAAATTCTTAACCTCCTTTATACCATTTGAGTTCTTAAGAGTTTGCAAACTATGTACGTTCCGTTGTTTAAAAATAGTGGACTGTAAATTGACTTGATATTACTTCAGTATAGAACCCAAAAAACCTCAGAATCATAACGTTGACCGAAACTTCTTTATTGACTTTCAAACAAGTTAGATTTCAAGAACTCTAGCAGATTATTAAGTGTTGGTATTTCCTCACTTTTTAATGTTCTTTCCCACCATCCTCTCGTCGAAGAATCCAATTTAAACTGTACTATTAACATTAAAATAGTATCCGCGAATTGTTCCACTTTGAAGCCTAGATTTTCAAACGAACATACACACTCTCTTACAGTGTCTACTAACGCTAATATCTGACTAGGAATTTCAGATTGTAAATTTGATAGATACAAGATTTTCTTTAATAACGATGAAAGTAATTCTCTCTTATGTGAAAATCTTTGACACAATAAATGCCACGCTATTTCGAAATTCCTGTCACAAATAGTTAAAGCTTGAACAATCCGCAAAGCATCTCCTTTTAAAGAACCCTTTAAATATTGTAGCTTTTGTGCACCTGATAAACGGTCATTATACACTATCGCCGTTTTAAATAAATCAAAAAATGATAACCATTCTTCAGTACTGCCACTAAATACAGGAAGAGTTAGCTTAGGTAAACGTATACTCGCTATTTCACAAGATTTAGTTTCCACACTAATGTCTTTAACATTCTTAACTCTGGTTAGCATTAAAATTAACTCATCAACAGTATCTTGTAATACCTGCTGTTCTTCTATAAATACATCAATATCTTTTTCTTCACACACTACAAATATGTTACTAAAAATATCCGAAAGTTCGGTCATTAAATCATTTAATCTAGATTTAAAAAGTTTCAACTGATCAACATCAGCAGAATCGTAAGTCACTGTAATTTTCTCTTTCAGTTTACTTAACTTAGCTTTAGCTACACGCTTTTTAGTCTTAAGCGTTGTAAATTCCATTATCTAATAAGAAAGATAAAAAAACACACTGACTCACCAAATTTACTGCGACTCCGGCTCGACGGACCAAAAAACATGTACGTTCCGTTGTATAAAAATAGTGGACTGTAAATTGACTTGATATTACTTCAGTATAGAACCCAAAAAACCTCAGAATCATAACGTTGACCGAAACTTCTTTATTCACTTTCAAGCAAGTTAGTCGAGGAACGGCGAAGACCACACAAACTCCCACTTCAGTGGCGGCTTACCAACACAAACTCAGAAGAACCTCTGCTTAGTTGAAACTCCAGTAATTCACAGCAACCTCAAAGCTCTAAACGCGAGCTTTAAAAACCTAACAAATTTGCGTCTACGCCGCTCCTCGGTACAAAGAAAGAAATACAATTTGCATAACATCGAACAGGGAAGTTGATTAATTTATTTATTAGGATAATTAATATTTGTATTAAGGGATATTGCTTATTTCATTGAAATTTTGTTATACGTAATAACTTTTTCTGTATGAAGTTGTTCTGCAGAGTAAAATTCTACGCAGTTTTTAAATTTAACGTTTGGTGTTACCTTCAGCCATTTTCCCGGTACATTGGCATGGAAGATGCTAGTTTATTATAATACACAATAAACATAAATCTGTTATAAAAATCAAACTTCGACAACATATTAGCACATAAACATTTGTGACTTTAAGTAGTATCAGAGGGAGTTAATGTAGACAAACGTAAAGAAAAAGCCAAATATTAATCGTATTTACATAGTATTTGAGTAGGAAAATAGTTCTACCAGAGTTACGTTAAACTATGTCATTGGAGAGTACCTACTTGAAACACGCAGTTTAAACCCTTAAGCTTAGTTTATCTGATTACTACAAAACACTCTATGGCTATCGGCCTAAGGGAAGAGATGCCTCTTTGTGGAGGACATTATAAAGGAAACTGGCTCGTATATACGTTACACATGAGAAACCTCCACATGCTGCCTGCCATTTTCCGAGCTAGAGACGGCTGATCAAACTACAAGTGTTCAACTATTTTACCTCTCGGCTGAAATGAATACATTGCGTTATTAGAGATGTATGGTTTCTTATGCTTTTCCGTCTAAAAAAAAATGTTTCCTTCCCTCTAGCTTCCTATATTACAAGAATGCAGCCTTTAATACTGTTACAAACTTTGTATATATGTAAATGATTTTGTGACATTTTATGTAAAAGTGTAGTATGTATTGCGTAATGTAGCATGAAGTGCCTCGAAAATGCGAAACTTTGCTAGAAAAATAATATTTCAGGAGCAATTCTTTTTAACACTGAGATAAACGGCTATCTCTCGAAACCGATCAAGATATAGCCAAGATGGAGATGGTTTTTGGCGACTAATGTTGTCGCCATATTTTGCGAGAAATCGCCAAAAGTAGCCAAACTTAGCGAAATTTTAGTCGGTCCTTGTGTAATTGTAATTGGTACTGTAATAACTGTAATTGATCCCTACATGTAACTGTAACAGTATTTGGCCCTTATATATAACTTATAAGTAACCATATATGTAACCGTATACGCCTACCAGTAATTTCGAGAAATGGAAGGTACTGGAAATATCTCGGGGGCCGGTTGATTATGATGATGTCGTGTCTATGAAAAAGTGCAATTATATAGTTCCGAAGCAGTCAAAGACAGCTTTTGCAACCTCGGCAGCTCTATCAGTATAAAGTAGGTCCACTGGGTCTTCAATGCCGATGTTAATCAATGCCGATGTTAATCAATGCCGATGTTGGCCTGGATTGCTGGCGAGACAGTGGGATGTCATCTGGGCAATGAGGACAAATGTTGGTGTCCTGTTGACAATGAGGACAAATGTTGGTACGCTACCTGTGAGAGGCCCCGGGTTCAAACCCCGGCATCTCCACTTCCTTATGCCCGGCTAGCTCAGTCGGTAGAGCACGAGACTCTTAATCTCGGGGTCGTGGGTTCGAGCCCCACGTTGGGCGCCATTTTGGTTATCTAGATAAAGGTGGACGTGGGGCTATACCGATTAACCGTATTGGTAGAGGGGTGGTGCCCACGTCCTCCGTCGCATGTCGCATGTCCGTCTGCAGAAATCCTCATCCCTTTTAGGTGATTTGTCTTAAGTCTGGTTATGATAGCTGATATGGCTCTGTCACAGTTCAATTCAGGGATGGAGTTTCCTTTAACTTGACCGATTAGTCTTTGGCTGGCAACTGCATTGGCATCAACGAGGGTTAGGCAGTTGGATGGCTGAGGAGAATCACGGGATGCCTTTGCAAGCTCATCGGCCTTCTCATTACCAAAAATATTTACATGAGCCAGTATCCATTGTAAGATGCAGGATCTTTGGGCAGCAATGATTTTGATTGTGAGCTCAATGATCTGATGACTGAGTTGACATATGCCCTTCTGAATCGCTTGCAATGCTGATCTGCAGTCAGAGAAGATGATGATGCCCTTGGAACTCTGGTCTTCTTTAGAGAGATAAATCTGAAGAGCACTTTTGATGGCGACGAGCTCGCATGTATAGTTTGAGGTGATTTTCCCAACAGGAATACTGTGGCATTTCTGCACTCCGTCTGGTCCGATGAAAAAGACTCCCGCTCCTCCTCTGTTCAGATTGGAGTCGGAAGAGCCGTTTGTGTAGGCGATCGTCAGATCTTGAGTTAAGGTCGTGAGTTCCTCAATGGTATGGTCACCCTTTTCTTTGATTATTGCAGTGGGATCTTTCTTGGTACAAGGCTGTAAGAGACTTAAATAAATTTTTGTTTGGGGGAGAGGGCACAGAATGTTGTAAGGCTCTTTGGAAATTTTGAGTCTCATATTTAATGTTGATGTCATTTCTGATATCTTGGTCATGTTGGAGGGTTGAGGATCTCTTAAGCCTGCAATTGTCACTCCATGCTCTGAAGGTTCTACTTGAGATATGATGTTCAGCAAGGGTTTGTATTTTGTTGGTAAATTTAATTGTTATTAATTTTCTTCTGCTCTCCAAGGAGGCGAGGCCGCATTCCCTTTCAATTTTGATATTATTCGTTGATGAAACAGCTCCAGTGAGGATCGGCGGCAGGTTGTCAACTATATTAAATCGAAAAGAGCATGAGTTCTCCTTTTTAGTTGAGAGCTAATTTAAGAGTATTGAGAGATCTCAGTGGATCTTCGCCTTTTAGATGCGCTTTGTTTAACTTTCTTGCGCTTTGTTTAACTAGTTTGAAGTGTATCTACTGATTGTGTTCTTTTATAACGAAAACAGTAGTACGAGGCCTTTTGTGAAAAGTTCCAGAACTTAAAAAGTGTTCCTTTTGTGAGGAAAATAATTATCAAGTTATCATCGGTTCTGTGTATGTTCAATAAATGGAAAATGGAATGAAAACTATGGTTTACTACGAATGAATAAAAAATAAGTTTAAAAGGAAAATTCTGTATATAACTTTTCTTATGCATTCAAAAATAAGATTATTATCGAAAATAAATCTGAATAGGGTTTATCTACAAAAGTTAATATGAAACATAAACATTTCGTCAGCATTCGTATGCACGTAACGTATACGTACGTAACGTATTCGTATGAACGTAACGATATGAATGCGTATGCACGTAATGATACATAATCTAATATAACAATAATTTTTCTTCCATATTAGGGTAAGTAATATTTTGTTCAAGGACAAGTTATTAATTGTTAACTGTCGGTGAAGTCAAAAATTATACGGTGTATTCGGTGGATCTGGATGTTACAGCCTGTAATTCTCACCTTATTTCAAGGACAATTGCAATTTCTATATCTGCGGATTAAACGTCATCTACAACACAGAGTAAAAATATTTTCTCGTATCTCTCTCTTTACTTTTGCATCAAATCGTAGAGATATATTACATTCGTTAAAAGATACTTGCATTAACGTTTTGAACTCTTAAATAAAAAAAAGTACATGTTATTTCTATATTATTTTGATTTCAATACATTTTTTTCGAAATTGCTAGATTTTGTCTCTTTTTATCATGACATCTAGCATAAAAATCTGTCTCCATATATATAGTTCTGGAAGATGTGTAATCGTGAGCAGCATTCAAATTATTTCGTTTAATGCAAATTTTAGCAATTCTTGTCAAAGAATATATGGCTATCTATAGCAAAGCAGAGAAGCTAGCTTTCGCGTCAAGGTCGTAAACACCATTTATCTTTGAAAAAGCAAAAGCAGAATACAGGCGATGCAAATTTCCATTTGTGTTACACCATTTTTAATTGATACAAGCTTTTAGATATAAGTAGATGATAAAATTTCCTTTTGTATGATACTTTGTAAATGAAATCGACATTCGTTTAATGCGCAATTGCATAAGATTTCAGATTCGTATCTTTTCTTCGTTTATGTGTATTCTACATGTTTTGATTTTGAACAAAGCAGAACAATTATTGGAAATAAATTTGTTGTCGAAACAAATTGATTATTCACAGTATAGTCTTCTGAACATTTGGGTTTTATAATAGGACTAAGTTTAATAATTTTGGGGTCTTATAATAGGACTAAGTTCGGATTCTGTACTAGTTATGGAACATATAGTGTTAGAATTATCATTTACTTATCATACTAAAGTCTCAAATATTAAGGAAAATTAATAATGGCATCGATTATAAGTTAAATGGTTTTTGCTTTATATTATTTATATATGAAAGTAAAACCAATAAAATAATGGTTTAAATTATTTTGAAATGAACCATGTCTTTTATAATCACCCAGTTTGTAAATCAGTAGGGCATTGACAAATTTGAAGATAAACTGTGGATCATATTGCTTAATGGAAATTACCCGATAAATTCTGAAAATATAGAATTTCAATTTATGATTCTGGTAATCCTGTATTTTGAAAATACCCTATGCGTAAGAGCGCGTTAAAAATAAATGTCTTTCGAGTTACGAATACACTTTGTAAAGCGCATGGAAAATGAATGCTGTTTTCAGATTCTTCCTGGTTTTCGTTCGTCCGAGGCATGATGTCGTTTTACGAATTTTGTTTTTCAGGATTTGATTTTGCATTTTAAATTCAAAAATACACATTCTTTGATATATATACATAGCAGCTTCGCTGCCAGCCTTCGTCTGGCTTTTAAATGTACCGGGGAAATGGCTGACGGGAACACCAAACGTTAAATTTAAAAACTGCGTAAAATTTTACTCTGCAGGACAACTTCATAAAAACAGTTATTACGTATAACAGAATTACAATGAAATAAGCAATATCCCTTAATACAAATATTAATTATCCTAATAAATAAATTAACCAACTTCCCTTTGCAAAATCTTAAGAACTCAAATGGTATAAAGGAGGTTAAGAACTTTGTTTCCTAAACAAATCACTCAAAACTTTTCAATATCTTAAAAACACTGAAATGAGCAATAAATAACATAAAAGAATAGAAAAAGTAAAAAATTCTGAAAAGCAAAGTATAATTAATGATATTTTATCTTATATTTTCAAGAGAAAAAAATTACAATGAAATAAGCTATATCCCTTAATACAAATGTTAATTATGCTAGTAAAACGTTAACCAACTTTCCGTTGAAGAAAAAAAATCATGCAAAACTTTTCAATATCTTACAAACAGTGAAATAAGCAAAAAATAACATGAAAGCAACTCAAAAAACATAAAATTCCGCGCAGAATTTTACTTTACAGAACAACTTTATCAAAAAAAAATCAATAAAAATGTTATATATATATATATAATTGAAATTTAAAAGATAACAAGTATTGTGTTGAAAGATCTATTTCGTCTTAAAAATTTTTTTGCGCAATATGCTGCAAAAATTATGAAATAATAAGAAGAAATATTGTAGTGAGCTCGCCAAAACGTTACCAGGAACTGTGGCTCCAAGAAATAGTTCAACGCAGTATTTTTTAAAATAATAACATTGAAGGGTGAGAAAATAGCCTACACGCGAAATAAAATGCAGAAAATAAAACTGTTAAAATCAATCGTTGGAAACATGTGAATGGCAAAATATACAGTAAAACCTATCGATGTGATAAGTGAAAAGTTAACACATATAAAAAACTGAACGACGGAACAAGTTAAAACAAAATTAAAACATATGAAAAACATAAAATTACAAAAATTATAAAAATTACAAAGCGGAAAATGGTAAATTAGCCCAATTAGACTTCCAACCTGGCTTTTCAAGGGAAATTTCAGTTGAAAGTCGAACCAAGCTAACACCATTACGCGTTTTGCCGAAACACACAATTGAAGCTCTTGTGTGACGAAAAATTTTTTAAATAATATGAATTGTCCCAAAAAATCTTTTGGAGCTTCAATTCTCTGTTCCAATTTCCCGACGCGTCCGCAAAAAATGACACATTACGGTGTAAAAAAATGTAAATGCAACTCCGACTAAAGCTAAAATTAAAATAAAAATAAAATAAATTAAATACTGGTCTGCTATTAGTCAAACTATACAATAACGTACGGGCTGGACCTGCAAGCTTAAAGAATAAAACTTTTATGAATTTAATAGTTCTGAAATTAAATTCAAATGAAAACAAACGCCGTGAGTCTTGCTAAGACCAAGAAAAAAAATTAAAAAAAAAAAAAAAAAAAAAAAAAAAAAAAAAAAAAACACAAGCAGAAAAAAACAGACCTGTGGCTATACTGTCCTCCTGATCTCGAAGCAAATTTGAAAAGGGGTTGTAATCCCCTCTGTGTCTATCAAAGCCATCCCTGTCGTCGTGTGACGTAGGCGGGTGAAACAATGTCACTGCGTATCAGCCAATGCGATTAGATTGCCCTATCGCGGGAAGTCGTACCCCCCCATCCCCCCGAGTTAAAGAGGGGTTGAAAGACTCGAAAAGACATTGAAAGAATCCAAAATGGCGTCAGTCAAGTTGTTAGAAGAATAAAACTGTTTCAAAAACGTGACGGTATAAAGTGGATAGCTGATTCAGAGAATCTAATGTAAAAATGTACAGATAATTCTTGTCAGTACAATTTCTTTCCTCCAAAAGATTTTGGCACAATACTTTAGTACTATTGTTTTAATAGTTTTAAATTACTTTGATTGCCAATTCTACTTTTATTAACAAATCGAGCCTTTTTGTTTTTCATTGTAGCTTGATCGCCCTCTAGCTTGAAGAATTACGACTTTTATTAACAAATGACTTTTTTCCATTTTACACTTACTTTTGTGGCCATGTTGAGTAATCTTTGCTGAATTAGCCATTTTCACGTTTTTGAAACAGTTTTATTCTTCTAACAACTTGACTGACGCCATTTTGGATTCTTTCCATGTCTTTTCGAGTCTTTCAATCTCTCTTTAACTCAGGGGGGGGGTACGAGTTCCCGCGATAGGACAATCTAATCGTATTGGCTGATACGCAGTGACATTGTTTCACCCGCCTACGTCACACGACGAGAGGGATGGCTTTGAAAGACACAGAGGGGATTAAAACCCCTTTTCAAATTTGCTTCGAGATCAGGAGGACAGCATAGCCACAGGTCTGTTTTTTTTTCTGTTTGTGTGTTTTTTTTTTTTTTTTTTTTTTTTTTTTCGTGTTTTAAAATTTTTTTTTGGTCTTAGCAAGACCCACGGCGTTTGTTTTCATTTGAATTTAATTTCAGAACTATTAAATTCATAAAAGTTTTATTCTTTAAGCTTGCAGATCCAGCCCGTACGTTATTCTATAGTTTGACTAATAGCAGACCGCTCTTTAATTTATTTTATTTTAATTTTAATTTTAGTTTTAGTCGGAGTTGCATTTACATTTTTTTTACACCGTAATGTGCCATTTTTTTGCGGACGCGTCGGGAAATTGGAACAGAGAATTGAAGCTCCAAAAGATTTTTTGAGACAATTCATATTATTTAAAATATTTTTCGTCACACAAGAGCTTCAATTGTCTGTTTCGGCGAAACGCGTAATGGTGTTAGCTTGGTTCGACTTTCAACTGAAATTTCCCTTGAAAAGCCAGGTTGGAAGTCTAATTGGGCTAATTTACCATTTTCCGCTTTGTAATTTTTATAATTTTTGTAATTTTATGTTTTTCATATGTTTTAATTTTGTTTTAACTTGTTCCGTCGTTCAGTTTTTTATATGTGTTAACTTTTCACTTATCACATCGATAGGTTAAACTGTATATTTTGCCATTCACATGTTTCCAACGATTGATTTTTAACAGTTTTATTTTCTGCATTTTATTTCGCGTGTAGGCTATTTTTTCACCCTTCAATGTTATTATTTTAAAAAATACTGCTTTGAACTATTTCTTGGAGCCACAGCTCCTGGTAACTTTTTGGCGAGCTCACTACAATATCACTATAATCTATCAACAACAATAAGAAAGGGAAATTGTTGCCAAAATCGCATTTTTAAAGATATGAGATGCTAGAAGTGTACTCGGAAGCTTCATTTAAATTTTTTTTAATACAAAATATTATCATTTTTCCAAAATTCTTTCTGTAAAAGCAGTCGCAATAATGAAAGTTTAACGTGTCCAAAAATCAAAGAAAAATAAACTGTACATTTTTAAAAATAAACTTTTTTATAAAATATCCTGTTGTAAAGGTGTTAAGCTCCTTTTGTTGAATAAGTTCATATTTAATCGATTTATTGAAACACGAAATTTATTTTAAGTTCCTAAAATAGCCAACTGCCTGCGTTTCATGACGATGTGAAAAAGGTGTAGAGTAAAATCTCGCTTTCCTATAGCCCATTATGTCTCAAAATGACACGATTTCGTTAGAAAACATTAAATAAAAAAAATTTGAATTCGAATTTCGAAAAAATCGCTTCGATGTGCACTGGCTCTTGTCTAGATGCACTTATGTACCAAATTTCGTAGCCGTGGGTCTATTTGCTTACTCGTAGCGCGAACGAAAGACACACACACACACAGACAGACTCTTTCTTTTATTATATGTAGAGATATATCAAATATATATATATATATCAAATGTGTAATGTAAGATATATATGTAATATGAATATATATGTAATATGAATATATAAGATATAACAAAATACGATAGTTGCTTTAAAACATAATTGGCGATCTCAAAATTAACATTCTAAATTTGGTGCTCTTCCCCTAAATTCATTCTTTTCTCCCAAATTCGAGAATTTGATGATTGTATAATAACCTCAAACTAACCAACATAGCTTAGAGTACTCTCTACATGTACATTGTGTAAATACCGCTCGCAAATATTTTCTTGGCTTCCACCTGGCCAATAACTCCTCGCTTTGCTTCCCCGTCCAATTGCCTGTGTCGTAATTTCAAGACTCAATGTACATAGAAATTTATCGTATTTCATTATGATTGAATCATAGAAATGTCTCGGATTTAATTATGATTGGTTAAACATTTGTGGAGATGATTTTATATGCGTGAAAATAAAGGCTGGAAATACTTCAAATTCATGTTTTATTATCTTCATCTGTATACCTTAACCACAGCCATGGCGAACATCGAAAGGTGTTAAGAGTTCCAGCCATCGTCACTGTGCTTAGAAAATATGGCATATATATATATATATATATAACTAATTAAAATAAAAGAATAAACGATAAAAGACCTATGTGGTCAAAAACTTTGCGCATTATGCTGCAAAATTTAGAATAAAGTTAAACGAAAATTCCTCGTTCGTACGCTAAAAAGTTGCTTAGATACTGTGGTTCCGTGAAAATATTAACATAAGTAAAATAAGGTGCAATGAAAAACTTACAAAGATAAAATAAACAATACAAACGCTTGACTATTTACTAATAGAATTCAATATTAATTGTAAGCAATATGCTAATTAAAGAAAGGCATATTTCAATCTTTAGAATAAAGTACGACAAATGATTTAAGCAAAAATATAAAAACTAAGAAGCAGTAAATGGTAGATTCGCCTAATTCGAATCTCATTATGGCTCTTCAGAGAAAATTATTTTTAATGATTTTCGAATCAAGCTAACTCATATCGCGTTTCGCCGAAAAAGACAATTGAAACTGTATACGGAACACTTTTTATAAATTAATTAAAAAAACTTCGCCAAAATCTTTAGTCTCAATTCTCTGTTCCAGTTTCCCGACGTGTCCGCTTGAAGAAACACATTAAGGCGAAATAAAAACTGTAGATAATGGATTGGTAATGTCGATGTACAAAATAAAATAAAATAAATAGCGATTTGCTATTACTCAAAATATACAAGATTTTATGGGAGGATCTACTAGCTTACAGAGTTTAAACTTTGTAAAAGTATCAAAAATTAAATTTAAAATAATAATAGTAAAACAGATGAATTTTAAGTAAGGGTCTTGCTAAGACCAAAAATCAACATAAGAGCAAGAAATATTTTTTTAAAAACCAGACCTGGAGAGCTGACGTCTTCATAGCAGTAATGTTCAAACTCAAAAAGGGGTGCAAGCCTCGAGCAAGCAAGCTGCTAACCAACAAAGAAGTATGACGTAAAAAGGGGGATAAACGCCATGAGGAAAGAGCCAATGAAAAGTGACTGACCGTTGTCAAAAACCTGACTCAGTGTAAGGGGGGCCAATGCGTTGAAATATGCAAAAACTGTTCAAAATGGCGTCTTGCTCTACGAGTTTGAAGAAATTTGGTGCGAGAGAAAGAAAAAATGGCTAATTCAACAAAATGTTATAATATGGCCACAAAAGTGAGAAGAAATAATGAAAAATAGCTATTTGTTAATTAAAGTCGAAATTCTTCAAGAGGGCGATCAAGCTTCCCAGAAACAAAAAGTCAATAACAGGAAAGAAATGGCCAGCAAATGCTTAAAATCTATTTAAGAATAGAATTAAAAGTATTGTGCCAAATTTTTAAGAGTAAAAATTGAAGCTGTGAGAGGAGCTATTTATGCATTTATACATTAGAGCTTCTGAATCAGCCATCCACTTTCAAAAAATCTAAAAGATAAAGTTAATGCCAGCTTTTTTTAACGTATTTTTAATTACTTTTTAGGAATTAGGTTATTCTTCAAAGTTGTTACAAAGTATAGTACTTCTTCTTGGAGGTGTTTTGTTGTATTGCAGATTCTTTTAATTCTAAGCAGTTGTGCGTAAATTGTATTGAGGACGACTCTTTTAGAAATATTGGAATTCCAGTTGGTTAATTTAAGTATTGGAAAGTTGAAATCTCTTCGTTTATCGTAGATTTTCAAAATATTGTAATCTATAATATGCAAATTAAGGTAAACTATATCATGTTGCACTGTATTTGTAGTATTAAGTTGTAGGCGTGAAGGGTAGATATTAGCTTTTTCTATTTGTTGAAGTTGTTGAAGGCTATTACATCATCAACATAACGAAAGATGTGTTGGTAATATTTATGATCTTCATTATTGAGCGAACGTATAAAAGTCAATTCTTGTGCAAAAAGGAATAATTCACAGATTGCAGTTGAAAAATTGCCCCCATAGGTATTCCCTGTATTTGTTTAAAGATGTTGTTATTAAATTGAATATAATTATTGAAAAGTACGCTTGAAAAAAAAAAGCTCCCATTTTTCAGCATTTAATATTGTAGAAATAGTGCAAATCTTTTGGTACTATTGGCTATGAATCTAAACGTAACAGGAGTCTTATGAAATTTTGGAAGTGCATAAAGATTAGAAAATCTGTTATGATATTTGCTAGGATGAATTTTAAGTTTTTTATGAAGAGCATTAAATTTATTGAGAAGTATCTTAGAGCTGGTAGAGATTTTTTGATAGGTGCAAGTGCTATGCAATTCCTTATGCAGGATGTCAAAATAAAATTTTTTACAAATGACACTGAAATTGTTGCTAGTTTTGTTAATCTTTGTGAAAAAAAAAATTACACTAATCTTTGACACAAATGTGGGATCATGTCTGGATCTATCCAATAATTCAGCAGGAATTCTTCTTCTTTCCTCTTTCTGTTCATCTGTTAGTGAGTGAGGGACGATCCTTGCATTAAGTTTCCGTTTCCTCAAATCTTTGCACAAAATCTTATGACATACATCATGATTCAAATTCAGTTCTTTTGACCTGTTATTTGAAACGGAGTATGTTCTATAGACGGGTAACCAGCTCTGGGATCGATTTGCACTGAATCTTTGCTTTCACGAAACCTTATGTACACTCAAAAACACGACTTCTTGAAAGTGCCTCGCTTGCATATCCTTCCTTAATCCTGTTTCACGTTTCACTAGGAGTTTTTCCGAGCTTAACGCAGAGCTTAATGTTCACTCTTTGCTCACGATCAGCATCCATTGTGTCACCTTAAACGAATACGACAACAATCCGAACAGTGTGTTGCTAAGCACAGCCCTATCACCTAGTAAATTTACGTCGAAACGTGGCCAAGGTCATGTCAAGTAAGAATACATACCATGTAACACAAAAACAACATTTATTCCTTTTTAGCAAAAAATGTTTCGTTCCTAAAAGTAAACCAGCTGACTAAAAGACATTTTTACCTGTGATAAATGTGGTATTACAATTCTTTTAGATAAGCATAGAAAGGCTAAAAAAACTTAAAGGTTGTTCAACTTTTTTGTGTATTTAGAATTGAATCATCCACATTCCTGTGTAATCAATAATTTACTTCGAGTTTGGAAACCAAGTTGTAAAATACTTCTGTAAGGTATCCATGTTTCCTAGTCAAAATTGCACGTTTTGTGTATTTAGACCCCACATTTCCAAAGGTTTTGATTATCCACACAAATACCCACGAATGTTTGGATTAGTTACTCGCTAATGGAATGTAGAACTTCGAAATATGGTTGGAATATTTAGCGTGTTTTATGTATTTTTAAACGAAACTTTTTCAAAAGAAAATTTCAAAAGCTTTACGCATAGTAGCTTAGTCTAACAATGTGCATATTCACTCGAGGCCTATATGTTTAAGTGCAGAGATGTAATAGTGTGTTATGGAAGATCGTCAGTCAGATGATCTTCCATAATACACGTCATTCAGATGTAGTCCCGAATGACAAATTTAATACAGGTGGCACATGATAACGAATGGACGTCGTTGCGCTTATTATGAAAGCTTTAGCTTTCAAAATTCAGTATGTCATATATTGCAATGAACTGCTTAATGTACTAGTTATGAAATAAAGAAGCGTTTTCTTCAATTTTGTTCCTACCCGTTTTCGCCTCTTTTGGATGGTCCATCATTTTTAAGAGTTTTTGCTGCCACTACTATCTCTTAATTAACAGTTGCTTTAATAACAGCATTAAAGAAAAAAATATTTTGATCCATACCTAGGGTTAAAGTATGAGAGAAAAAGGTGAGATTAAAAAAGAAACTTGTTTCATCAAGTACCGAAAATCAGTCATGGAGGACTCATAGGGCAAGAATCTTACAGCCCTCTACAAAGAGAAATTACTCAGTGGTCAGAAAATGGCGATATCATTACGATAACCGCAGTTAACAAAAGAATGAGTGAAATGTTAAGAAACACAAGTGTTGACCAAGAGCCAGCTTTGAAGAGAATATTTAGACAACTATTTATAGACTTAGATAGTTACAAGACCAAATTTGAAATATATAGCACAGTGTCATTTTGTTTGGAGTTTTATGGAGCATCTGTACAATATTAGTGCTTTCTAATGATTTCCAACCCCAAGACGAATGCGCTTTTAACGATCTCGTACTATATTACGCATTTAATGCTTAGTTGTTAAAATGATACTAATACGCAACCATCTTGGCGCAATCTGGCGAAATTTTACAGACGAAAAGTTAAAAATTACTTATAGAGAGCGAGTTGTCGATTTTAGAGACTTAAACTCTGAAAATATTGATATTTATCATAAGTCGGCAACTACTATCAATATATCAAAAGAAAACAAACTTTAAGTATTAAAAATACAGATTTAAGTGGTTATATGGTAAATTAAAAAAATAAAACAAAACTTTAAAATTTTTCCTTATGTCCTTTCAGCGTCCTTCTCCGCCCATCTACACATTGATCTTTTTCCACTAAAAAGTGATAAATGAATTAAACAAATTTTATATTCGATACCCATTATCTACCACACGCATCTTGTCATTATTCTGTTTAGCAATTTTGTGGCAAAATACTGCATGCCTCAAGATATTTTAACGTAGTTTCTCCCATTGCTGGGAAATTCCACAAGCGATAGTCTAAAATTGAGTTGAAAGCATAAAATGTTACGATGTGTCTATAAAAACGGTTGGAACTTGGAATACAACAAAAAGAGCACATACGAAAGGATGACTTTGCTTGACTCAAGAATTGTTATGAGCTCGGTTGCTTTAAGAATATTCATGCTCATGGTTGCCAGAGTTTGGCACATTCTGAAAATCTCTTGATTTCTATCAAGGTGGTTGCGATAATACGTAAGTACCATACAAATTTTGTGTTTTATTACGAAAATTAAATTTTGAAGTAATCACTTGATAAGTGAAGTGAAAAGTTACACTATTTTTTGAAAACATAAAATGCTTATTTTGAAATATCTCGGGCTTTCATATTTTACTTTGTGTATTAAGTGAAAGAAAGTATACCGTCAGGGAAACCATTAATGAATTATACATAGGACCAGAAAAACGTTTTTTCACAAGCAGGTGAGTAAAACGTATGTTGTGAGATATATCTTGATAAAGGACTAAAGCTGTTACCAATTATTACGCAGAATGATGAGGGAAAAGCAAAAATATGTTTTTCTCTCATCATTCTGCGTAATAATTGGTAACAGCTATTTGTAACCTTCTTCTTTTCTTAATCGAATCTTCAAATCTTTTAAAATGTTACTCAAACTTTTTTGTAACACTTGGTAACTCAAACTTTTTTGTATACGAGTTCGTAGCTGTCTCTTTAGATAATAATTCTGCATAAAGTTTAATGTCATTTCGGATGAAGAAATGAATAATTTATTATAAATAATAGTGGCAAACAATAATAAAGAACTATAAATTGTTAAGGCTAAAATAACAAGCCTAACAAATATAAATTTAGAAATCAAACAACAAAAATCTGCGTATTTGCAAATTTTCCGAGGACTAGTTTCGATAGTTTTACCGAACCATCATCCTCAGTTGCCAAAGTGCAAAATATTAAATTTTCGTGCCGTTATTTCAGCTAAGGAAATCATAGAAAATTTTTTCTTGTCTCAGAGGACGCATGTAATAGCAGGGAATGCCAGGCCGTCGTCAAAGGAGGCAGTTCCAGGAGACAGATGATTTTACGACGGGCCTAGTGATAGGACGGAGAATGGCAGGTTGGTCCATACGGCAAATGTCAGCTGACACACCTGGACGCGTCCACAGTGCACCGGCTTGGCGACGATGGTTGGAACAAGAAAATGTGGCAAGTTCTAGGGATGCCGGTGCAGCCAGAGGAATGTTAGCAAGCGTGATTGACGCATCCGCCAACAAGCGGTGACGCAACCGCAAGTCGCCTGCAGCATATTTAAGACACCCTGGATGATCCCATATCGACCAGAATCATTTACGTTGATTTGTGGCTAGTGATTTGCACTCTTGGCGTCCTTTAAGGAAACCCCACATCACAGACTAACGTGCGCAATGGTTTCGGACTCGAGCAATATGGACGGAATGGCACAGGGTCGTGTTCTCAGATGAGTCATGCTTCTGTTTCTCCAATAATAGTCGCCGCGTACGTGTGTGACGTCGATGTGGAGACAGGTCTATCCCGCAGCAATGTGGAAAATCTCACCGCGCGACAACGCTGCATCATGGTGTTTGGGCACAACTGCGTATGATTCCAGGTAACCTCTAGTTCGTATTTAGGGCACTATTACGGCCCAAAGATATGTGGATGATTTGCTGCGACCTCTGACACTCTTTTACCTTCCGTCACTACCCAATGCCCTTTCAACAGGATGGAGCTCTACCACACGCTGCTCATATCAGCCAACGGGCTCTGCTTATTTTGCCTTCTGGAATGAATTCTTACCGGTTTGGCCCAGAATGTTCTCGAAAGCAAGCCAAAAGCTATATAAGCCCTGCTGATAAGCGGACAGTCAGTGAGTCAGCCAGTCAGTGCCTCGTCTAGCGAGTTAAACGTCAGTCTACTGCCGATTTGGTCGTCGAGAGTATTGCGAGTCTAGTGAGTGCATCGTCGAGTCTATCCAGTGTATCGTCGAGTGCCATAAAATGGCAAGGAAAGGCAGGGTTGCCACATTTGGCGATATGTCATGGACGGATGGATAACCTTCTGGAACGAATTCTTACCGGTTTAGCCCAGAATGTTCTCGAACACAAGCCAAAAACTATATAAACCCTGCTGGTAGGTGGAGAGTGTGCGCGAGATAGTCAGTGTCTTGGGTTAGTCAGTCCGTGCGGAGATGACAGCCGGGCAGCGAGTTCCGAGTGTGTCGTTCAGTGCACCGAAAGAGTCTCGTAGTGATCGCGGTTAGTGCATCGTCGAGAGAGCGTGTTAAGCTCCGAGAACGACTGAAACGAGGAGTTGGGAGCTGTTCTCTGTGTGTCGTCGAGTGCATCGCGAGTGGTAGCGTGGAGAGTCTCTAGAGTATGTTGAATTCCGATAACGACCGAACCGAGTCGGGAGCTGTACTCTGGTGCTTTGCCGTGAAGCTGTCTTCCCTGTTATAGCCTGATAGCCTGAAGGTTATATCGCCTGTTAGCATGCTTTTCGTAGTTTTTCGACGACTGTGAGTGTGCTTTTGGAGCTGGTCCTGAATAATATTGCCTAATAAAGTATGTTTTCATTCTTCATCAAATGTTTTCGTTAATCACTCCAACTCCACGAACCCGTACAAAAACGCAATAATATCAACTCCAAATACTTAAATAACGAATGTCCGCTGACAAGTTCAAATCATATTAAATTACCAAATGCAAATACTAATGCTTTCTTAAAATTTGAATTTAAGAATCTTAAAAAATAGAAAATAAAATAAAATACTTATCATCCAAAGGAGAAGAAATTTATACAAACTAAACACTCTAAATCAGCTTTCACCCTGTCAACATATGAACTTATAAACCTAAAATTATAAACTAGAACATATGTACTAGAACCAGAACTATGAACTAGATACTAGAACAACGAACTCCTACTAATGAACTCATTTAGATCCTTACCAAAATTTGAAATCAATATAATATACAAAAGCAATGTTCATTAAATATAAATTTATACTACCATGTACATATATCTTAAATTGTTCATCAAAATTTTTTATGTATATTTTTATGTATACTTTATGTACTTAACCAAATTTCAATACATGCCGCACAGCCCAGTGGGGAGATGGGTTAACACTAAAGAGAAATTCAAAGGGACAATACTTATTTTACTTATAGGAATCATTGGCTGTCTCTTTCATTTCAACCAAGTATCCCAATATTCACCCCCATCAGAGGACTTAAACCCGGTCACACAATCAATTTAAAACTTACTACAACGTAACCATACTTCCAACATGGTCTTCGCTGGGGACTATAATGCGCATAACACAACATGGGGTTATGCTGTAACAAATCTTAAAGGAAGAGAGTTAGAAGATTTTCTTTCCTCAAATAATTTTATTCTGCAGAACATTGTGGGTGCTCCTCCGTCGTACGATAGAATTTACGCTCACAGTTGGCCAGACCTCACGTTTACAACAACTCAATGCAACAAATCTTATCCAGGACTGGAATATTGAAGACGCACTAAGTTTATCAGACCACAAATTTATTACTTTCACAATAGACAAGACTACATCAGTACCAATTATCAAACGTTATACACTACCAGGACAGAAAATCAGTTTCTTCATCAGAGAATTAGAACCGCAGTTAATGCAGGCTCAATCTCAGGAAGATCTGGAAGCATTTACAGATTCACTACAGAACGCTATCAAAGAGGCATGCGAGGAATCTCTTCCACTACGTAGCACCAAACAACTCCATACAGCCAATTGGTGGACTGGAGCTCTCCGCACCCAACAACGCAAATGTCGAGCCCTTCGCCGTAAATTAAAACAAGACAGACGACTCAATTTACAAACAGAAACAGTACAACACTTTCAACGAGAGCGCGCAATTTATATGAAAATGATTTTAGAGGCCAAAATCAACTCGTGGAAGCAATTCTGTACTAACAATAGGGAAATTTATGGTATCCATCATAGAATATTAACGGGGAAGCTATTCAAGCCGGCGCATCTTCATATCCCCACTACTCTGTTCACCACTACTAATTATACAGAAGATAACATCCAACAAATCTTAGACTCGGTCTTTAGTCAGGATTCTGCTAATGATGACACAGCATATCATACTTTAGTTAGGAATGATTACACATTATATGATTCCGCTCCAGATTTGGATTTTAAGCAGCAATGGGCAAAGTTTTTGAGAAACTCTTAATGAACAGACTCCGTTTCCATCTGCAGAGTCATAACGTGCTTAACCCGAGACACTATGGCTTTAAGACTGGCTTTTCAACTACACATGTGCTTTATGACATATGAGAGTCTATTCTAGAGAATAAAAATAATGGCTACCACACTGCACTCGTGAGTACTGAACTCAAGAGTACTTTCGATAACCTTTGGTGGCCAGCTACCAGGAAAGCGCTCGGGGATGCTAATTGTCCAATTAACATCTATCAGACTTTATGTCACTACCTCTCTGATCGCAAGTTCTTAGTTGTTCATAATAATGGCTATATAGGACGTCAACAAACTATAAGCTGTACACAGGGTTCTTGTGCTGGCCCTCATTTACGGAATCTAACATTTAACAGCGTTTTAACAGCTGAGTGGCCAGCACATAGAAATATCTACGCATATGGCTGATGGTGTGGCCTTGATAGTGCGAGGAAGATCTCGTGAAGATTTGCAATACAACTACAATGATGCAATGCACGTTCTTCCACTCTCTGTGTACATCACTAAAGAGTTCAAAAATTACAAAAGTTCTTATTCCTAAAAAAGGAGGGTCACTGGTACGGAGACCATGTATTATGCTCAATGAAAAAAGGATTTAAATTGTTAAAGAACGGAGGTATCTGGGTCTTATTTTTGATGAAATTATGACCTCGATACCTCGCGTAATTGATCTGAAGACCAGAACATCGGTAATTGTCAGACGGTTGAAGCAGCTATAAGGGCATAAATGGAGTCTTAACCCACATATTCAGAAAATTTTGTTCAAGGCAATTATCGAAAAGATTAGTACGTATGCAGCAGCTGTGTGGGCATTTCCTATGCAGGGCCGTAAAATTAGACATCTGTCAGCAATCCAGAAACCCTTTGCCCTAAACATAACTCGTGCTTATTGCACAACAGCCTTTAATGCAATCAATGTTTAACTCGTAAGTGGGGGATTATTATCCCTCCACTTACGAGTTGAAGAAGGGGCTGTCAGGCAACTCATCAAACAGTTACGGCGACCAGCTTCCTTCTCTGATGAATATTCAGAATTCTGGAAGGAAGAATTAATTCTTCCTTTCAGAAGAGTATGAAATACTTGCTCCTGATTTTCGTACCCATCCATCATTTAATGATATACGAGATGATGGATGAGATGATTAAAGGCGTTGGTATTCGCATCCAAGTCCAGCCAGACACTACAGCTCTCCCTTCTCGAACAGAAATTTATACAGACGGTTTGAAAATTAACGAAAACACAGTCAACGCTTTTGCTGTTTGCGGCATCATATAGTTACACATCAATGGAAAGGTCAACTGCGCTCTCAAAATTCAGTCTTCCAAGGTGAAGCGACTGCTATTGCACAAGCCTTACGCTACCTAATCACTTATGGCATTAAAAAGCAGTTGTAAAAACAGACAGTCTATCGCCGTTGCATGCTTTGGGTAATCCTGACCATCCATCTCCCATCATCCAAAACATTCAGCGTGATCTAAGAGAGTACTCCCCCATCAGCTTAAACTTGAGTGGATCAAAGCCTAAGCTGGGCATTACGGAAATGAAACGGCAGACAGTCTAGCCAAAGAGGCAGCTTCAGGCAATGCAGATACTCAAGTCAACATCCCATGGCCTATTTCTTATCTAAAGAAATGCCTGAGATTGAAGGCCACTGGACAGTGGCAAGAGGCATGGGACCAGGGCTCAACCGGTCGACGAATGCAATATCACATAGCGTATGTGGACACTGACCGTATCATTTCCAACTCTCAGCTCGTCCGATTTATCACTAGCCATGGTCCATTTCCGCAATATTTTGCAAAACGCGGACTCAGCCATACTGAGTTCTGCTGCTGCGAAGATATTGGGTCCCCAGCGCATTACCTGACAACTTGTCCATTAACAGCTGATCTTCATATTCACCTGCCAAGTACCAACAGGCAGGCCTTCTGCAAATTTATCAGAAAGCAGAGATATCTGATTACAAAGATTGGCAATTTAATGGACAAACTGTCTGCGCTGAGCATGGACTTATGTCAGAAAGCGTAAATTCTCTTGCTTTCATAAATGTATGTTCTGTATGGATTATATGCAAATTTGTATCAGTAATAACAGTCTTACATCAGCAAAGTATTGTACCAGTATTAATCAGTACTGTATCAGTATTAATACCAGTAAAGTATTGTTTCAGTACTGTAGCAGTTAAATAATGTATATGCATATTTGTATCAGTAATGTAGCAGTCGCATATGAGTAAAGTATTGTATCGGTGTATCAGTATCAGTATTATATCAATCTTGTATCAGTAGTGTATCACTCACATTTGCATCAGTAATATACCAGTAATGTAACGGTAATGTGTCGATAATGCATGTGTGATGTGTTAATTCGCAATAGCTTGAGTCTTTGTAACGTGTTATTCAGTGATTTTATTTACCGACTTGTACAAAAGCATTCCCATTTACAATTAATCAGCATTAATCAGTATTGTATGAGTATTAATACCAGTATTGTATGAGTATGCGTATTAATACCAGTATATTGTATGAGTTTTAATATCAGTAAGTATTGTAGGAGTATTAATATTAGTAAAGTATTGTACATGCATATTGCATGAACAATATAATAGCATTACATCAGTAAAATGTATTGTATCAGTATTATATCAGCCTTGTATCAGTAGACTATAAGCTATATTTCATCCGTAATGTACAAGTAATGTAACAGGTGACAGAGGACGGGGACGCCTGGTGTTTAACGGAGGTAAACAGGCATATGTCCCACACCCTCCCCTATATAGATACAATAACTCCCTGGGGTCCCACAAGGGCGCACCGGGAGTTACTGAGCCTTCATGAAAAAGTTTACATGGCCATACAGGGGCTATTCCAGTTTGGCATTGGTTCTGTACAGATTCTTATGTTAATGGTTGCCTGGGTGTTCATAGGCCATAATGCATACATGAAACATGACATTACACACATGATATATGATATGACATTAAACTTATACATAATACTTGCATGAATTAGTACATACATACTTTACACTTCACATGACATTAGACTACACATACATAATGCATGACATTAATCTACACTTATTAGAGTTATAACCTGACGGTATACTACGTTAAGTTAATTGTATTGCGAACTTGCTAAGTTACTTTATAACTGGATTACTTATAGTTTACATTATTGCTATTACTTCTTAAATGACATTATGCTATATAACAAGATAGGCACACATACTTTGCCTTATAATCATATATGCGTTACTTAAAATAATACACATATGGCACGCGTTACACGCGCTAGTGACTACATTACCGATTACGTTATGTTAAAAGTACACATAGTACGACGTATTACACTCATTGATTAAATTACTTACATTACACTATTACTTACATTACTTACATTACACTATTACTTACATTACTTACATTACACTATTACTTACATTACTTACATTACACATTTACTTATACACTTACATATTTACAATTTTAGACATAACACCTGCTAAGTTACAATAGAGACATAGAACTCTTGCGCTGTGTATGCTATTATTCCTATGTTGGTTGGCAGACATCCTGCCCTAGGACGCTCAGCTGCTGTATAATTTTACATATATTTCTTATCGCAGGTGCGTGTTTGATGATGAACCTCTTGTAAGGTACTATATCCATAGTGGGATATGGTAGGTGATGGCTCGTCGTGAGGCTACAGTTGAACACGTAGTGGTCGGGGGAGCCAATTTCCCCGCACACACACGCTTCTGTCATGGAGATAACACGCTTATAAAAGAAGGTGGGAAAAGGGCCATGCCCCGTGATATAGTTTACCAAAGGGGGTATGGCCTGTAAGCGTTCTTTATCTACTACAGGGTAGAATTCAAAAGTCCTTCTGCCGGTATCTCCATTCTCCCATTCGTGTTGCCATTGTTTATTCCCTATGTCTCTTAGTTGTCTTTTTAAAAATGACGCCGGGATTAGTGCTGAGACAGCCTGTGCATTATTGTTGGTTGCTGCCTCATTGGCCAGTTGATCTGCCCATACTGATACTGATACATATTGATACTGCGATCCCAGAGTGGCCTCTTACCCATTTTATATAGCTTGATGTTAGATTGCTGGTTGCTGTGCAATGTCTGTTGGATTTGCAGGATTATGGGAGATGTGTGATGATGATTCTTTAATGCCTGCAGCACTGACATGCTGTCTGTGCAGATTTCTGTTCGTGCAAGTTGTATGTCGTGTGCGTACTGTATTGCCGCATCAATTGCTAAGGCCTCCGCCTGGGAGATACTATTGTGAGCTGCAAGATGGCCTTTCCATTGACTGTGAAGTGTACCATGCTCATAATAAGCATAAGCACAACCCACTCCGTTATCATGTTTGGAGCCATCTGTGTAGAATTGCAAGGCGACTGGTACATGCTCTATTCGCGGCGTAGATCTGCTTGCTATTTTGACGTGTATGTCCGAGTTTTTATGTGCTGGGTGCTGCCTGGTGTTTCGTACTGCAGCGTGCTGAAGACTGTGGTGCCGAATGCAGCATTCTCCTTTAATCTTATTACCCGCTCATATATTGCTTCTAACTTGGCACTGATGTGAAGGGGTGTGAGCCCGGTAAGCACAAGTGCTGCATTTGTCGCGGTTGTTCTATATGCCTTGTTAACGTTGAGAGCAAAAGGTCTTTGTATTGTTGACAGGGCTTTTATTTTACGGCTGCCCATTGGTAGTGCCCAAATAGCTGAGGCATAGAGTACAATCCTTTCTGAAACCGTCAAGTAGAGCAGTTTTTGAATGTAAGGGTTCTGCCCCCAGTTTTGTCCCCGAAACTGCCTGGCTTTCTTTGCAATGTTGGCTGTTCTGACTTTGACTTCTTGTAGATGTGGTAGCCAGGTCAAACCTTGGTCCCACGTGACTCCAAGGAATTTCAACGTTTTGGTGATTTTCAAGTTTCTGCCCATTAGCTTAATACAAGGTCGTCTCGTGGGGTTTGTACCTGGACGCGGTATGACCATGGCCGTAGATTTCTGAGCTGAGATAACGAGTTTCAGCTTTTGGCACGTGTCATAGAATTTGGAGCAAGTGGCGGAGCCGTTCCTCTCCAGTTCGTCTCGCGTAGGCCAGTAACTAGTAGTGCCGCATCATCGGCATACGCTACTACCTCGGTGTGGTCAGGCCAGTTGAGTTGTAGTAGCGTATTCAACGTAATTATCCAAAGCAGGGGCCCCGCGCAAGAGCCTTGTGGGCATCCCCTCTCCTGCTTCTTTGTTATAGACACCACTATTGTTTGCGGTTATGAGACTTCTTGAGTGCAGATAATCGTTGAAGATGTTATATAAATTCCTAGGGCACTTTGCCTCCCTGAGGGCCTGTTTGATTGCAGGCCACCAGAGAGAGTCAAAGGCACTCTGAAGATCTAGTGATATAAATGCCGTGTGCCGGTTATTGGCTCTATTATCGTTAATGTGGCTTCTGATCTTATCTAGGGCGTGTACTGTAGAGAGGTTAGTTCTGAACCCATATTGGTTATTGCTAAGGAATTTGGTACGGTGAAGGTGGTACTTTAGCCTATTCTCCAGAAGTTTCTCGTAAACCTTCCCCAGCGCAGACAATAAACATATCAATCTGTAGGAGCTGGGGTCTTCTGGTGATTTATTCTTTTTAAGAAAGAATACGACTTGGCCCTTTTTGAAGGCCGATGGAAATATCTGCTGTCTTAGCAATTTATTAAAGAAGGCCTTGAAGTATGTTGGGCAGGCAGTGTATGCGACCCTGATGATTGCATAGTCCACTCCGTCAGGTCCTGGCGCTTTCTTGAGCGGAAGATATTTGAAGACTTGCTTAATCTCCTCCGTATCGAAAGGGATATCATCCGGGGTATCTGGGACGTAAGTAATGTAACAGTAGAACATTGATCTGTGATATTTTAATTCGCAATATCTTGAGTCTCTGTAACGTATTATTTCGTGGATTTATTTACCGACTTGTGCAAAATCATTCCCATTTAATCAGTATTAATAATGTGTTATACCAATGAACTAGTACTGGAGCAGTATTCAGTAGTAATATCAGTATCAGTATTATATCAGCCATGTATCAGTTCTGCGTCAGTCAATTTTGCATCGGTAATGTATCTTGAATATTAATTTGTAACATGTTATTTTGTCTGTCGTGCACGTTGAACACCTTTCAGGTGGCATTATGTGTTTTAAAGGGGTGCTATATATAGTAGTGGACGTGGTGCTGTACTGAATAACCGTTTGGTAAAGGAATAGTGCCCACGTCCTCCGTTCTCTCTCTCTCTCTCTCATTTCAACCAACCAACTAACCTACTGAGTCGACGTTGTTCTCGCTGTGTATTATGCGTATCATTACAAATTAAAGATCACTTATTGTTCGTTGCTGTCTCTCTCTGTTTGCCAAATTTCGTCACTTTCTGGCCACTCCTTCTTAGAGTTGCTTTTTCAGTCTCGGGTAGTGCATAATGAAATAATAATTTTCTTTCCCTTTTCCGTATAATGTATACTCATCAGGTGATATATTTCTAATGCTTTCTTAATATTTATTTTTCTGAGTATGGTAGGAATTCCTCACACACACACCAAAAGAAAAAAGGTTTTAGTGGTTTCGGAGTCAAAAATTTTCTATTATACTCTAATTGCTCTAATTAGATTATTGTGTTACTGTAAATTATACTGCAATTACACCAGTTTGGAAATACTAGGAGAGATTCATATTTTATAAAAAAATCTAGAAAACTATAGTGTACTCACCAAGTCTCACAACACTCATAATTTCAATTTTTGATGCACTCAAAATTGAAGTCTACATGTCTAATCTATTTTCAGATTTTAATTTCCAGTTCTTTATTAATCGCTAAGGTATTAATATTTCAATAAGTTTTAATTAGCTGATAAAAAGGCAGCAGACAGCAAAAATTATATTATTAAGCACAGTCAGCTTACGTCATCAATGCTAGGTAAAAAAATAGTTTACATACAGAATTAATGCATAAAACAGTTTAAATATTTAATGAAAAGTCCGTGAAGAATTCATAAAGTTATTACGCTAAAAACTTATTTTGCAATAGGGAAACGTCTTTTTTTTTAATCCAAGGATTAAAATCAAACTCTCAAGAGTATTTATTGCCAACAGCAAGAAACATAAATTAGTTATCAAAACAAAATAAAGATATATAAACTTAATCTTATTTAATTTTATAAATTTTTTGTATTGTTAAAATACATTGGCATGAAATGAAAACAAAATTAAAACTCGGAATTAAATTTGTTTCTTTCCGAAACTAGATAAACAACGTTCTGTAAAATGAAATCTGAATTTAATAAGCATAAAAAGTTTACATTATTTAATCTTACTTGGTACCTTTGAGGGTAAAAGATTTTTTTTTCCTTCTGAAATAAACTTATTTTACAGTTCAAGAAAACAATACAAAGAGAACAAACACTATGAAACTAGAATTTATCTGCAAAACATAAAAGAGACATTTGCCAGAAGACATAACTGAAATATCTGATTTGGAGAAAAAATGAGAATACACGTATTTACTATGTATCCCTTTTCATTTATTCACGATACAGGGAAGGAAAAAAGTATTCGTGTTCTTGAATGATTTTAAAATAATGTAAAATGTTATGAAGACCTTTATAATTTAAATGTGCTTATTTATATTTAAATAAAATCTTCTCTGGAAAATATTTCAGCGTATATTTGTGTGCATTGCTATTATTGTATATATTTTTCTTGTGATTATTGTATATATTGCTGTATGATTTTCCATCCTCTAGGTGTACTCTATCTCTCCTGTAAGTTTGTAACCAATTTGCTGAAACACGCTGTATATTCACTATTGAGTTTTATCGTTGCTTATAAAGGGCTAGCACTAAAGCCAGTGCAAACGCTGCAGCTGAATCAGGAGGCTGAATTTGCCGACGTCAAAATTTTTAGAATTTAGTGAAGCGCCGAGGAACAATATTTAGGGATGGCAAAAATTTTAAGACTTTGTACTGAAACGATTTTCTGAAATACCCTGTATATCCACTATTGTGTTTTATCGTTGTTTATAAAGGATTGGCGTCAAAGTCAATGCACCCGGTGTAGCTGCATCAGGATTGATGATTGCAGAACATTAAATTTAAGACGTTCATTCAAAAAAAATTACTTGATTTCAAAGTCCTTTAGGCTTATTAATGAATTGTTTTACACATTATAATTTCTTCTCTCTGTTAGTTATGAATTTTACTCTCCCTACTTATGAATGGTTTTCATATAGCTGTCGAACAATATATTCAGAATTTCCTCATCAAGTTTATAATTGTTTTAGAATGAACTTCTCATCTAGCAGCTTTGAAATCAAAGAAGAGCTCACAAAAGGATTTAATGTAACTTGCTTCAATAAGTTTCGACAAATCGAGCCAGTGTCGTAGAGGGGTTGGGCAAGGGAGTATTTAAGAGCAATGTGTTGCAGCTGCCTGAAATAAAACACTTTTATTTTCCCCGCGGCAACATGCTGCCACTCAGTAAATCACAGCATATTTAAATTTCAGATTTAATCTGTCTGTCATTAAGTAACAAAGTAAGCGTTTCAATAGCAATAAACGCAGTTCTTAAGAACATTTTTTTAACTTTTTAATTTGATTGATTTAAACAAAACTGCATTCAAATCCTTAGATGTCTCATTAGCAATATTCAATATTTTTATGAAATTACACAAGTTGCAGTCATTAAAACCATTGTATATATTTTTTTATGATGATTTTTTTAGGTGGCTGGGGCGCAAGCGATATGTACAAGAAAAATCTACCAGAGCTGCTTCTTTACCTTCTTTGTTTTCGCAATGCCCCAATACTTTTCTGAGTTAATTTCACATTTAAAGGTATTTAAAATACCTCATTTATTTTTTAGTTTTATTTAACTTCATTTATCAGAACAGGTGAATCTGGTAGTTAAACCAGAAAACAGTAAAAATTAACTAAAATGTTTACTATTTTAGTTAATTTTAAAATGATGGCTGAACTTTCATCATTAAATGTTTGATAATTTCCTGTGCTCAAATATGTTTTTTTAGTCATTATACAAAGTAAATATAAGAATATTTCCCTTATAAAATTCTTTACCGAAGAATTCTTCGTCGTAAATAGGTAATCATCGCATGCTTTGGCATATTCAAATAAATAAACAAAGAAAGAATAGAAATAGTTGACTTTCAAGTGGAAATTCATATGATAGAATATATGCTAACGTTTTTCACAAAATAATGCCTCATTTTTCGTTTCAACAGAAAGTATTTAATTAAACACAGAAGCAATATACATGCAACTTTCTTCTAAATAGTCACAATATATATTTAGTAGAGAATGATTACAAGTTATAGTTGAAAGACGAATTTTTCATCACTTAGGACTATGTTAAAGTAAGGCGCAAAAATATTTAAAATTAGATTTGACTTGGTTTTGATTGGAAGAGTTAAATTTTTCATTCTTTAGAAATTTCTTTTTCAAAGTAAGGTAAAAATTATTTAAAATTAAAATTTGTAAATTAAAAAAAATAACTAAATAAATGTTTCAAATGTAATCAATTAAAAATGCTTTATTAAAATAGCTAAGTGCATTAAGATAAAATATTTCGTGAAAATGTATTTTAAAAAAATGTAGTGTTCCTCTTAATATTTGGGGATCTCCACGTCTTTTGTGCCTGTTATCGTGTTTGTAAACCCTAATCATATCCCCCTTTTTATAATCTTTTGATTAGTTTACTCATGGTGTTTTACTGCGAGTAGAATATTGTCATGGATTTTTAGCCGACTACCTGATAAGTTATCGAGTTTAAATTTTGTACATACACTCTTTGTCGATGACAATGCAATGTGGAGTAGCAATTTTTCCAAAATTCGATTTAGATTTTTTTATTTAAGAAAAGAATAATAATTGAATCTAATTTAGAAGGTGATCTACATTTCGTTTTTAAAAATAATATTAGTATTTCTCTGGTCATTCAGAAGAAAATGAAACCGAACTTCGCTAACAATTTCCGAAGTCAGTCAGTCTAAGTATTGAATAAACTAGATAGTAAGTTTTATGACAGATGTTTAAGCCTTGACGGTTAAAAAGAAATTAATAGCTTACTGTATCTCAAAGAATTAAAGATAATGGATCGTGACTAAAGTCTTCGCGTGATATGCGACCTTAAATTGTTCAAGTACACTTGTTCCAAAGAGAGCCAATTGCTATGGCGACAACAATTCAAGGTAAAAGAGGTATCTTTCATGCTGAAAGTCATGGATTATACCGATAATAAGGTCGTTTCCATTACCGTAACTTCTACTGGAGTGCGATAACATGTTTTCGATAGTTTATAATTACTTTCCGCAATGGAAACAGGTGTTACCTTAGGATTGATTATTATGATGAATATTATTTTCTTTAATTAAGATTTGAATTTCTTTTGAGAAAGAATTCGTTTTCGTAATGCATGGTAATATTTTGGTGCATTCAAAGGGACCTTCCGTTCATTACTAAAAAATTAATTTTCTGTGTTTATGCAAGGAAACAAAAAATAATTTGGAAAGGTTTATTGAGGTTAAATAAGCAAGTTTGCTGAGTTTATTGAATAACTTGCAGGTTTGCAGGTTAATAAATACAACTGTGGATCATCCATAAAAATTATTTATTATTCATTATAGGCACATAATAATAGTTAGCAATGTACGCAAAAATGACTAAAGCTTACATACATAATGCGTCATCAAAGTTTAGGTTAGGTAAAGTGCAAGAGCCGCCTATTATTTATCCTGAGATGCGGGTGGTATTTCCCAAGAAAAGAAAACACAGCTTATGACTGAATTAAATGATCGATAAATAGATGTATTTCTTATTTTTGAGGCAAATTTGTCTAGGAACGATATGAAATACTCTTCTTTTGATAACTACTATCTACAGCTCTTGCTTAAATCAAGAAGAATCGCTAGTGGAATCTTGGTTGGTATTTAAAAAGAATTTGACGTCCAAATTCAATATTATCAGTGACTTATCCTCTCATATTGGTGCTGAGGTGGTCCAAATCGACGTTTGGAAACAAAAAACCCATTTCACTATTTATGCTTGTTATAGCCCACCGAACAATAATAAATTAAGTTTCCAGAGTCTTTCCTTCCGTAATAAAACTATCCTTTGTGGAGATTTTAATGCTCATAGCTCCCGCTGGAATTATAACGATTCTAACCATTCCAGGAGGATAATGGAGGACCTAATTAACTCAACCAATGGACTGGAACTAATTTACCAGAACACGGATATTCCTTCTTATATTCATTATAATGGAAATGGTATACAAATCCCGATCTGATTTTAGCTACTGCTGATTTAGCTGGGGATGCAAGAAGGGAAGTCATTTAAGATCCTGGTTCTGAACATCGTATGATCACGACCAGTTTTGGATTACAAACCTCTTACCCTTTAGTAAATAAAGTGAGAAACAGGTGAAATTTTAAGACGACGAAGTGGGAAAACTTTTGCTGGGAACTTGAGACTATCTTTTCCCAGCCACCTAAGTTTTTAAACCCTGAGACGAGCATCAACAAGGCATTCTCTTATTTTTCTCAATTAATTTTGACAACCGTTAAGAAGTGGATACCAAGAGGTAAACAACTAAGGTTCAATGCTTTCTGGAATGATAAATTGAATGAATTAAAGGGTATATCCATTGAATCCCGAAATGTTACTGAACAAACAAAAAATCCTAAGGACGTCCAAAGATGGAGGAGAAGTGTAGCCATCCTTAGAAAAGAAATTATTGCGGCAAAGAAAAAATGCTTTAATGATTTCATTACTGATATAGATTATAGAAAGGACGGAAAAAAGGTTTATAATTTTGTGAATGGAGTGAAAAAGGAAGAGAGTGTTTAGGGAAGAAAACCCATGAAAGTAGGTTCAAAAATATTGACGGATGATCTGGTCATTGCGGATGCTTTTAACTCATTTTATTGCAAAAGACAGGGTTTAAAAAACTATCTAAAGAAGAAGCAAAAGATCCTTAGAAAAACAATTATCGAGAAGTTTTCTTCTAGCTTTCGCGGCCCTTCGGTTTTTAATACAGATTTTACTATTTCTGAATTGCGGGGAGCTATTGAACAAATGAAATGTAAAAAAAGTCCAGGCCCAGACAATATCCATATTGAAGTTTTAAAGAATTTTGACGAAAACACCCTGAATGTCCTCCTGAAGCTCTATAATAAGATTTGAAACTTGACTGTTCTTGCTGCCTAGAAAATGGCCATCTTGATCGCAATTCTTAAAAGGAACAAACCACAGTAGGATTTGGACAGCTATAGACCAATTGCTTTAACTAGTGTGTTATCAAAGGTAATGGAGAGAATGATTGTTTCCCGTCTTAAGTGGTACTTGGAAAACAATGGTTTAATATCTTCCAAACAAGCGGGATTTAGAAATTACCATTCTACAAGTCAACAATTTGTATTCTTAAGCCAATCAATTAAAGATGCACTTGATGAACGAAATTCGGTACTGGCTGTTTACGTAGATTTACGAGCAGTTTATGATAACGTTTGGAGGTTAAAGGCTATTCAAAAACTTCAGACATTCGGTGTTGGCAGAAAAATGTTCCTTTGGTTAAAACATTTCTTGACCCAACGTTTTTGTGCTACTCGTTATGGCACCAGCACTTCAAATATAAACAAGTTAAAACGGGTTTGCCTCAGGGCACAGTTATTAGCCTTATTCTCTTTAAAACACTTTTATTAACTACCTACCAGACATCTGAAAAATGCTTTCATCCTTTTCCAGAGACTTATTCGTCTACCAAGTAACCCTCATTGAAGGAATTATGATTATAATAAACAACGAAATCTGAAGACACAAAATGGCTTTTTGCAGTGTGTCTCTCGTCTAGAACAATACAATCATTTTAGAACACTGAAACAGGAACTGCTGTTTTTGCTAAATCCGTTGGATTATAGCTTCCTTGATGTGCGGTTGGACCTGGAAATGAAAGTTGATAAGAAGGAAATGAGTCCAGAGCAAATAAGAACTATAGCTTTGGAAACAATTGAGCAACGTTTTCCGGCTAAGGAATGGATACATGTATGTACGGATGGCTCTTTGACCGATAGGATTCAAGGGGCTGGAGCTGGAGTTTTTAGCAAGCTTTTCAGTTTCTACATACCTGTAGGAGCTTACTCCACTCACTTTGATCGAGAACTGAAAGCCATTCATGTAGTTCTCCAACAATTATCATTGAGACAGAGCTCGTTCAGGAGGGCTGCTGTACTGTCTGATTCGACTTCAGTAACGCAGGCCATCTCCTCTTACCAAGAGTGTAAGAACACATGCGTTCAACCGTGTCAGGAAGTCATAAAAGAACTTTCCCATAAGATATCTTTTCAATGGGTACCTTCGCACTGCGGTATTTATGGGAATGAGGTGGCTGATATGCTTGGGCTACGGTTCTCCAAAACGCAAAAACGAGTGCAAGCCTTCATTCTATTAAGCTTCTGACATAGCTAACATATCAAAAGCGTTTTAGAGATTTTGCCACTCGGGCTAGTGAGGGCAAGCCTTGGAGTGTTCTCTCATCAAACCCAACTTTTGTTCCTGACCACCCGCGAACAGTTGCGGTTGCATCTTTTAGACTATTGACGTTACATGACTGTCTACAGAATAATTTATTTTTCATTGGACTAGCTGATTCGCCGTTGTGTGTTTTATGTAATAGTGGACGGCCAATGACGGCGGAACATTTGGAAGAGTGTGAAGCGCTGACAAATTTTTCTTGTAGATTTCAGCGCTATTCGCAAGCAAGGAGTTTAGTGGCCTAACGGCCAATGTGACTGGCATTTGACAAATAAATTATTTATCATGAGTAAGTAGGTAAAGTCTCTTTAAAATAGCTAACCAGATTAACAATGTTTTCCTGGGGCCAAGGTGTTATTGTTGTCTGGTGCAACCAACATCGCAAGCTCTGCTACTGCTGGCTGGGTCACCGGTCTCTTGTGCGTACCTAAGTATTATTGAAACATCTGTGGTACAATATTTCTGTTCAGTGGTTACGTAGCTGTTCCATGATTCAAATTACACCTCTGAAAACTTTATTATATTGAATATTTGTTGCCTACAGTTGCGTACAGACATCTGGATATTTTACAATTTTGGACATAGATTATGTTACAAAATGTCCAGGCGCCGTAAGGTAGCTTCCCCGCAAAGCAGGTTTAGGGCTGCCATAAAATGACAAGGAAAGGCAGGGTTGCCACATTTGGCGAAAAAATTGGCGATATGTCATGGACGGATGGATAACCTTCTGGAACGAATTCTTACCGGTTTAGCCCAGAATGTTCTCGAACACAAGCCAAAAACTATATAAACCCCGCTGGCAGGTGGAGAGTGTGTGCGAGATAGTTAGTGTTTCGAGTTAGTCAGTCCGTGCGGAGTCGGTCGAGTTTACAGCCGGGCAGCGAGTGCCGAGTGTGTCGTTCAGTGCACCGAAGGAGTGTCGTAATGTATCGCGGTTAATGCATCGTCGAGAGAGCGTGTTGAGCTCCGAGAACGACTGAACCGAGGAATTGGGAGCTGTTCTCTGTGTGTCGTCGAGTGCATTGCGAGTGGTAGCATGGTTGAGTCTCGAGAGTACGTGGAGTTCCGGGAACAGCCAAGGAGAGTCGGAAGCTGTCCTCTGGAGCTTTGCAGTGAAGCTGTTTCCACCGTTATAGCCTGATAACCTGGAGGCTGTGTCGCTGACTGTGTCAGCATGTTTATAGTAGATCTTCGACGACTGTAAAACGTGATTTTGGAGCTGTTCTGAAATTGCTGGCCAATAAAGTGTGTTTTGATACTTCATCATCAAGTGTCGTCGTAATTCACTCCACGTGAAGGAAGAAAATAACGTAACAATTATATAGATAACAATTCATGTTCGCATGCGCATGATATGCGATGTGATTTCATTAATACTTAATTTCGTACTTTTCCGTTTCGCCGGCGCAAATCTCGCGAAGCAGAATTTATTGGCGACAACATACAGTATACATATAAAAAATGTTAACAAATGTTAGTTCTAAGGATTTTTTTATTTTGTAAGCATAAACATTTTAATATCGTTTAAAATTTTGTAAAAAGACAATAAATAAAGACAATAAATTTGTAAAAAGACATTAGTTTAAGATTGTACTATGCTTTAATAATCAACATCCTGATTCGCCGGTTCATATCACGTGACACCAAGTGATCTCATCTCACGTAAACTACGCTACAAAAATCTAATTCTCTCAGTTATTATCTACATTAATGTCAAGTTAACTCTTAATTCGGAATATAAGTGTAAATGCAAGAATTATTTCCATTCGTACGAATAGCTTACTCAGAAATTATGTAAGACCGCAGTGCTTTACTTCGCTAGTGCATTTTTATTAGAATTGATGAATTTAACTATTGACTTTGCCTTTTCTATATTTTCACTTTCGGGTGAGCGATGTGATTGCATCCTAATTGACTTAATTACCGCGAATGGCCTTGGGACATAAAATTGAACTATCTGGGTTAAACTTCTATGTAATTGTATGCCAGTATTGAAAGAAACAATAAATCTGATAAGAAATGGCTGCGATTTGTTTCGAAAATGAGCTGTAAATGGTTACCAGCGAGGATATTCCATTTGGCATCAGTTGCACCATTATTGGTGACTTTATCGCCTGCGCCGACGAAACGGAAAAATACCCTTAATTCATATTATTTACAAACAATAGTTACCTGATTACACTATTACTTATATACTGATATTTCTGGATTGATGGTAATTTGTGAATTTGCATTCGATTATTGAACGTTCGAGAGGCCTGACCATGCAGTTCATGCATTTTGTTCACTTACGCAGTGCATACACATAATAGTTATAATAGGATTGTACTGATGCTTAAAGTATACATTATACGCACACAGCTGTTACAACAGTGTTATACAGCTGACTAAATACGGATTTATTTTTTTGTTACTTATGCAGTATTTAGATACAGTTATTACAACAGAATTACACTAATGTTGGAATTGGAGAGGCATATATTGTTCTTAATTGCAGGATGTCGCTCATACGGATGTGAGAGAACTGAATAGCATTCTACTTTGATTTCTTTCTTTCTTAAGTGCAGTGCAGCTGCATAAATATACTCTTTTTCTGCTGCTATGAAGACAGTGGAAATTTTAGCAATCTGGTACAATGCAGCTTTGAATGCTTTTCTGTATTTTCTGGTGTAGTTGAGAAGATAGGCCTTTGAATTGTTTGCAGCTTTTTCAATTTACGGGTAGACATTGGGTATGCTCAAATTGCTGTCCCGTACAGAGCTATTTTTTCGTACCAAATTGCGATACAAAATCAAAACCTGAAGCATTTTTATTTTTTAGCCTAGAATATACAAGCCATATATATTTAAATCTATATAATGTTTGACATATTGATCCAGCAGTTTGCTTCTTGGGCAGAACCATCGTTGGAATATTGTTGAAGTCTCTGGTTACAGTTTTCTAAATCTCGTTAGTGCTATTAAAATAACAATTTTTGAGATGGCACTTCACTTTAAGGTAGAGAAAATAATGTGCGTGTTCCAAATATGCTGCATAAGGAGAATGATTTAGAACTGTGAACTTTTCTTTACTAGAAACTGCTTGACGAGAATGGAATAGTGTGACGGCATAGAAAATAATTACTCGATTAAGCATTCTCAGCCTTAATGCTTTGAGTTCGCTTCAGAAGTATATCTATTAGATCTTTAGGGAAAAAAACAGTTCACCGTTTTTATCTCAGAAATAGGTAACCGTTTTTACCTTCTGACTCTAGATTTTTGAAAACGAATTATATGTGCGGAACTGTGTATCGGAAATTCTAAAGATATGCTCATTTTAAAATTATTTCGCGACATTGCTACTGAACTGAATTTTATGGTTTAAGTGCAAAGAACATGATATTTTTTAATAAATAAAGGTAACACAGAAAACCTTTAAAAAAGCCCCATTGGACGTAATATAAAATCTGAAACCTTTCAGATATTTTTTAATTATTATTTTTTTTTATTTTACTTTATTTATTTATTAATTAATTTATTTTGCGTGGGTGTCATGTTAATTTTTATTTTATTTATTTAGTCATAAAACCGTTTAAATACCGCTCTTAAACCTACCCACTTTATCTAGTTATAATAAATCATTTGTAAAGCTATATGCAACAAATTCTCAATGGTTCTGAATTTGTTTACAGATAAAAATTTACTGCTTTAAGTACTGTTTACCTGACATTTTCCATCTGCCAATGTCTGGCAGAAAGTGTGACTCGACTCAGTGAATAATGCATTGTATACTGCAAAAATTATTCTGAAACTTTTTTTCTTTTGCTATATTTTTTATTTTCATCTTCACGCCAGTTTTTACTTGTCCTAACAGCTGCGCCATCATTTTCAAATTCGATTGTTTAAGCCCAACTTAATTTATATTCCTATTAAAGCTTTATTTAGAAAAAAATATTCTGAATACCAGTTTTTCCTCCCGTAGGAATTATTTTCAATAATTCGTTCAACTACTTCAAATTTATCAGTAACACCTCCTACGAAAACGATAAGTTGTGCTATATCTGTCATATCAGTGCACTCAATCCATTGTTAAGGATAACGCTGAAAAATCGACACGTTTTTTCTTCTGATTGACACCACAAACCACTAGCGATTTTGTAAACAGGTTTCGCTACTGTATTCGCTGAAAAAGTACTATTTTTAAATGATCGTTGTTTGTTAAGGCAAAGAAATTCATCAAAATTAATCAATCTTTCGGAAATTCGCGGTCGATGAATGGTTTTGATCGTTTTGTAATGACGTGAGAGTGACCAAAAACTTTGGCGAATTGCTGCTTCATCGGATTTATTTGCTTTAAAAAATTGTCATTGTAAGCCACATTTTAGAAACAAGAATTTTTTTCTGCCAGTCTGCCTTCCAACATTTCGTATTTTTCTTTATGATTCGTTTCGTAATAACGACATAGACTATTCTTTTGGAAATAATACAGAGGTTGTTCTTACGTATTTTAGACGATTTTGCTTTGCAATAAAAAAATCGTGTGCTTCGAAATTTTTATCAACTGCAACGATATTTTTCAAAGTGTAAATCATTGTCTGCTACTTGAAAATGTTTTTAATACAAAATAGTGCTTTTAAAGAAGCAATGGACGAAAGGCTATGTTTATGCTCTTTCCGAAGAAAATTATTCCTATTTAGTTGTAAAAATGTGTTGGAAAGCATGACTTTTCTATTTAAAGCAACGATAGGTAATATTGTCAATGAGAAAGGAAAAAAAGAGTCAAAGTCTGGCTTCAAGGATAAAAATTGCTCAAACTACATATCCAAGGCAAAAAAAGGAATGTTTCGAATGTTGCGAAGGTAAAAGCTTTAATGTTAAAAGAAAATCTGCGCACATGTCAAAGGACAGCTGAATAATAATTAAAATGCTCAGTGCCAAATGCAAAAAAGTGCTTCGTGCTCATTTGAAACTTACAAAGGCGAAAAAACGTAATGTGCATCGTCTTTCTCCATGACATATGTTTCAAAATATTCTAAGATCTATAAATCGATATCAATCACTTTAAAAATGTAACTTTTAATATGTAATATATTCACAGATCATAGATCAAAACATGGTGGTTCAGTTGACAAACAAATCTATGTGCTTTCGCAATCGAAATCTTTCAAATAGGAACCGAAGTGTTCCTAATCAAATAGTGTGCGAACCATCAAAACATCCATCTGTCTAGCTGCCGGTGGAGAGTCTCTGGAAATTCAGAAGGCACGTCGCGTCGCGTTCACACGCAACGCTAGCGCCATCTATCAATTAATCAAAATAATTTCCACACACTCCCCACCTGAACTCTGTCAAGAGTTCACATCAATAATTTATACCAATAAGTATTTTAACATATAATTATAAAACAATTGATAAGTATATTAAATGAATAGAAAATATATTCAAACTATAATCACCATACTAAATTCTAAAAAAGGTATGTTATCAAATATAATTTGACACTCAGTAAATTTAAACTATTCTTAATCTAATCATATGAAATTAAATTAGCAAAATAAACAATTGCATAAAAAATATATTCAATCTTATTCATATTATTAAACAATAAAAAATGCTTTTAAAGTTTAATAATTTTAAAGTGAGCATATCTTTAGAATTTTCGAAACATAGTTCCGCGCGCTGGAGATAAAAAGGTTTAATTTTCCGCTAAGTGTTGCCATTGCTCGCTTATATTATTATTTTTGAGTATGTTATTCACTTGTGACAAGTCGTTAAAGTTTCAAAAATATGAAATCGATAATAAAACAAATTCCAAATTTCAAATTTGGTCATCCACATGCCCATATTCGTAGGAGTATTACGTCATTCAAAATTCGATGGCTCCATGTAACGTTGTTTTATCACAATACGAGAAATTTACCTACATTTATGATGATTTTTCATTATTTAATTTCTTCAAATATAATGCAGGACTCTAACATTTGGTGGCAACAGTTTGAAAAGTGAAACGGACATTTATAGTGACAACGCAAAATCGCAAATCGAAAACAATAGTCCTTCAGGAAAAAAGCTCCTTTGGACTAAAGTAGTATTGCCAGACATTAAATAATATATTATTGTTATTATTATTATATAAAGTTATATTCTTGATTGCATGTGACGTCATTGTATGTCGAAAATTCTTCGTTAATATCAGCATATTAAATAAATAGCTGCTGTTGGCAACTATTATTATTTTGGTTTCAGGTTAGAATAATTGATAGGATATGTTATTGCCACGTTAATCATTTTATTGATATCGAGAAAATTTTTTTATATTATATTATATTTAAATCATGGCGTCATACATATTAACTTGAAGTGTCAAAAGATTTTGTGTCTTGGTTTAGCAACAAAAAAATCATTTACGAATTGATTTTATGTATTTTTTTTTCAGGCGTACAGACAACTTATAAATTTTGCTTTGGCCGCAGCTCGCTCATATGGAGGGCTTGCCCGCTGCTTAAGACCAAAAGTTTACTTAAATTTTATCACTGAGTTGCATATGAGCTAAAAATAAGATATCCTCTTTTTCTAACGCAAAAACGCTTGAGTTGTACTGCTCTCAATTTAATTAAAAAATTTCCCTTAATCCAGAATTACTTGGTGAATCGCATAAGTTCAAATAAAAAATTGTAATACAAATTTCTATATGCATAGTGTTCAGATCTTTATTTTAAATTTATAGTTGTTTTCTGCAAGAGGGCACCAAATGATTTTTCTCCTTGTACCATTTTGTTTAGTCTAGCAGTAAACGTGACAAAAGAACTGTGTGGCATTATTTACCATCGGCTCTACAAATGGTCCACCCACAGCCCGAGCGTTTAATTCAGGAAAACATTATGGATGATGTCTAATGGTCAACGTAAAAGTTTGTTATACAATAAAATATCTCGTTCAACGGAACTAATCAGAAGCTCTGTACTCCCACAGGGAAGTCTAAAAGTTGGTGTTCCTATCCTCCTGTACAGGCAGCTTAATGACTAAAGCTCCTTCTATTTTAGTACATCAGCTTTGTATACTTCTCTTCCGATAAAATGTAAGACTTTTTTTCTTTAATCCATTGTATCTCCTCTCGAGATAAGATCAGTTTAAAAAAACTGTAAGCTTTAGGGTTCAGTTGTATCTAGAAACTTGTACTTAAGTCCTGCAGACTCTATCAGACTGCTAGCGAGTTATCGCTGAGTCTTAAACAAATCATAATTGCTGAAGAAAGATAAAATAATCCTTTCTATACTGAACAGAAAGGCACAGTTTGTGCTAAGAACGGACTTCTATCACCTTGCGTGTATTTACGGAATAAGTAACAGATAAACATAATGAGATAAATGTAATAAATACTGGGAACACAGTGTTATCATGAACTGTACTGATAATACTAAAGACGTGTTCACGGGGTCAAATCGTTTGAGAATAAAATCCAAAAACAGTGTGAGTAAAAATCTGAGAGCTTAGGGCCTCGGGAATACAGAAAGTAATTTTGATAAGAAGCCAACACAGTTTTAAAAATGTACTTTGGTGTTTATTACGCAGTTTAAAAATGTTGCAGCAGTTTATTACACAGTGGAATCCTTTTGAACATATTCACAGGATGTTAAAGTTCATTAAATGTATGCAGCATGAGGAACATTCACTTGACTGCTAACAGATGGAAGATCTAGGCTGTAGGAAGAGAGTAGTTGCATATTTTTTTAACTAAGGATACTGATTTTTATCTTTAATTAAAAACCTTTGGAATTCAGGAGATCAGTTTGTGGAGATTTTATGTAATTATCCTCAGTCAAGGAGCATGAGAAAGTCATCAGGAGTTTTCTGTACTCCATGTATATATACAGATGTCGGAGCTCGCCACATTTCATGCGTAGAAATACATAGGGAAGAGGTCGTGTTCTGTTATACAGCATTTGAGTGAAGGATTCGAATAACAGAGGTGTGAAGCTTACATTGGGTATTGAGTTAGATGGGCATTATTCCCCCAATCTTTCAAATATTTTGAAGCAAGTTGTTATAATTGATATCTGAAATATGAACGATGCAGGACGGTTTCAATACCATCTTGATTAAGAGCTGATAATTTGGCTAATTCATCTGCCTGATTATTACCAAAATGGCCACTATATTCTTTGATCCATGAAATTTGAGTTTGGAATTAAAGCAAGAAGAAATAATATAGGAAACTATTGGAGACGAAGATAAGGGATTCTTAATCTTTAAAATAGCTACATGGGAGTCGATTTTATGGTAAATTCTTCGATATTTTTGAAGATGGCTTTTCAGTCGCTGCTTCTGTGACTGACAATTCAGCCTGGAAAATACTATTATTATTTTGGAAATGGTCCTTCCAGTTGATGGGCGTGGGAGTTTGAAAATAGCCTGCTGAAACAACAACTTTTTCTTCAGTTTTTGATCCATCAGTATATACAGATGGAAATTAATTACTTGAATTTTTGTCAGACGTGAGGAATTTTATTTTGTTGAGGCAAAGCGCTGAATGAATAAAAATAGAAGGTATTTTATATTTTTCAGTTGGATATGTTATCAGCCGATAGATGTCATTGTAGAAAAGCCGTCGATAGGGGGCGCACGATGGCAATCGAGAATCGGAAAGCGAGAGAATGTGATTAAGGTTAAGAATGTTCCGTAATGATATGTATATATTTATTGTAATAATAAAGCATTTATAAAATGCAAGAGTCATCCCGATTGAATGAAAATAGAAAGCCCAACTTACCCCTAGCCGTCCTGAGATTAATAACGGAGATTTAAATTTAACAGATGGCAGAAAGATTTGATTGTTAAATTCTGAAGCTTGGTTAAGCTGGAGGAGTTTTATCTAGGTGCTTTCCATTTCTGCAATGACTGATAGTGTATGAGTACCAGCGAAAGTATCAAGAGCTATATTTGAAGTTGCGAAGAATACGTTCGAATAGTGAAAAGAGTAAAAGGGCTTTGAATTGAATTTAAACATTTAATTTTCCTCACTGTCATTGGTTGTACCTAAATTCCGGCTCCAAAATTTACCGTTTTTGATATAGTTGTTTTTAGAAGAATCTGTGTTATTTGGGAATTTAAACCCCAGTTATAACCATGCATGCAGCGTAGGCAGTTAGCTATTGTTGTTGTACTCAGTCAATACTTTTTAAACTGGGAATCCAGAAGAAGTCTTGTCAATTGTTAAACCAAGATATTGATTGTATTCACAGACTTGACCTTTTGATTATCAAATTTTAGAGCTAAGGCTTTGGTTATGCTTTGTCTTAGTTTATGGACTTCAGACTTACTATGTGAGATTTGCAATTTTTGAATTTTGCAACGTTCGTTAAATATCTTAAGAATTTCATTACTGTTAGCCTGTAAAATATCTCTGGTATGACCACTTGTAACAAGAGCAATATCGTCTACGAATATAACAATGTTTGAGTGTTTTAACCATGGATGGGCAATGATGCTTTTGAAATATGTAGATATTCCAAAGGTTTCCCCTTATGCATCCCTGGGACATCCTCTGCATTGCTTACGCCAATTTCAGTGTTGTTGTAAAAAATCATAATTTTTATGTTTCTCAAATAATCTTGAGAAATTAGGAACGAATTTTGAGAGCACTTAAAGGAACTTAAAGATTCTAAAATAGTTGGCCATCATAAGGAATTAAACGTTGATTTTAAGTCAAGGCATGCTATTGCAGAATGAAGTTGGTTGATTTTATTGTTGTTAACTTGTTGAAGAGCTGAGTTAATTGCATAAGTTGTTGAAAGTAAGCTTTGAAATCCAGACTGGTTATTATTTATAAAGTCATTGCTGTAGGCATGAAATTTTAGGTGGCCGATGAGACATCTCTCCAAAATGTTTCCCAAGACTTGCAAGAGATTTATCCAATGATAATATTTGAGTTCATCGGAGCTTTTATTCTTTTTATTGAAGAGTATGTTATTTCCAATTTTCAGATAATAAGGAAAAGTCGAGAGTTCTAGACAGCAATTGCAAAAGCTATAGATTATGTAAAAATAAGCTTGATTCTTTAATTTTATTATGTGATTTATCGATGCCATCTAAGTTTGTCGCCTTTTTAAAAGCAAGGTTTTTAATTATTAGCTTGAATTTCAGGCTTTGAGAATGGGAGATCGTTGTGTCTTTCCTGAATCTCATTGCAATCACGGATTATAGTCTCAGTAGAAGAATCTTGGGCTGAATCATCTTTTCGAAAGAATAAATCAAGAATTTCATTTAGGATTGAGAGAGTGGCATCCTGAATGTCATCAGAACTTAAAAGAAAAGTTGAGGAATGCTGTATTTGCGCAGGTTTAGTACTGGAGACCTTATATAAGGTGCTATAAATTTCTTTATTATTTGAACCATAATTATGCCGATTTTTCAGTTCAGCTATGATTTTGCATTTTCGTTTTTGAAATTAATCCAGGCTTGGTTTTTTAGTTCATCGTCAGTGAACGATTTCATTTTTCTTTTTAATGCTCTCATCATATGCTTATGAATACGTAATTCTTTAATCCACCAATTTATATGAAACAATAAAATATTCAGATCTTATTGGAAACATATTTCATAGATCTTTATTAAATATTCTTCTGTTATTTTATTTAGATCTTTTTTTATAGAATTAAGGTGGAAGGAAGAAATCACGGGTCTTATAATTTGTTGAATTTGTTTAATAAATTTTTCTTTCTTTTTTAGTAATTTTGAAATGTTTCATTGAGACCAAAGCAGAATTCTCTTTAATTTCAAAAGTAATATATTTATGATCGGAAGGCAGCTCTCTTCTTCAGATTTGCGCAAATTAATCATTTGATGGGAAGAAACTACGAGATATGATCACCTTCTCTTATATATCGTTTCGAAAGAAGGTAAATCAGAAGCTTGATTATGAACAACAAAATTGTGTGAGTTGAAGAATTTCTCAAATCACCTTCCTGTTGGTGAAACTACAAAGCTGATTGCGTGAATTGCAGTCTGCACAAATAATGTATGGAGTCTGTAAGGAAGACAATATGGTTTCCAAATCCCGAAGCAATGAAGAAATATCGTCAAAGGGAGACGCGTAAACACTTGAAATAAGTAGCTGAGAGTTGGAACTATTAAATAGATTGTAACCAGGTTTTTTTGAGCTGTAATTAGTATTTAGTGCTAGTTATGATAAGAGCTGATGAGATTAAGCTGATGAGAGCTACTCTGAGATGCTGATTAAGGGACAGGGCAGATTATTGAAACCCTTACATTCTTCAATGCAATAGGGTTCTTTGTTTAGTCTATATGCATTTGGGATGAGAATTCTGAAAAATGTTCAGATCCTATTTTTATTTATTTTTTAGTTGATTTGGAGAAATTGAAAAAAATGATGCTGGATTTCTGAACAGGGTTGGAGGTAATATACCTAGCCTGGATAATAATCCTCTAATATTATTAGAGGATTATTATTAGTGTACAGACTGAAATGTTAGTCAGATTATTGTTCTTCATATTGTATTCTTGCTTGTTATTTGCAATTGAAGAATCTTCAATCTTATGGATGGGCGTACGGTGGAATTGTAAGATGCACCAATAATGAGTAAATTCTAGATCATTTTGAAAGTTTCAGTTTCCCCTTTGTTAAAGCTTGCATTTTAAAAAATTTAGTATGGTTATGGTTATGCGACACTATGGTTATGCCGACCTAACGTATAACCAAACGGAATGATGCCTGATCAGTGGAAAAAACACCAAGCAGCCATCACAACAAGGCAGTGGCTGAAAGACCAAACGCCATTCATTGCTCTTAATCAGGAATGTCACAGAAAAGTACTTTACAAAAATGATTACAAGACATCTTGCATAAGTTGCTACATATACATATGACAAACATCAACGTATGATATTTTAGTACAATAATATAGTGCATTTAGTGATAAGATAGATGAATGCGTAATTTAATGGTATTCTATAGTATAATGCCTTAATATTATGAAATAGAGCTATGATAAAGTACGAATAATACTATAAGCAAAATATAACTAAATGTGAAATATTTTATAACACATAACTAGTTATTTAAGAATGATGTAAATAGGTGATATATAAGTGAACCAAAATACGATAATACATTGCGTGTTACATTAGTTGTTTTAAACAGTTCCCCACTTACTCTACACATACCTTACAAACATTACAGCAAACAAAGCGTTACATTAAATGATTCAGTGGAACAGTTACACTATATGTAAAACGAGAGATGTGATAATAATTGAAAATTATACTTGACGCAACTATTTAGTATGAGAAGGTATAACCAGCTGACACATGGTACATCGCTGGTGTCCTACATACTTTTACCTGTACCTGTAACTATCGTGACATGTTGTGCATTTGTCCGGATATAACAGTTTATTGACTTCACTCCCGTAAGTCTGGCATATTCTTTCATGAACATCGTGATTAGTAGGCAGTGAAGAATAATCAGTATCTTTGGTTACTGCGAATACAATTTTCCCAGAGTTTTACGTTTGAGGAACACTTTCTATGAGAATGTTGTTTTGCACATATGAAACAGCAGAGAAGATTTCGACAATTACGACTATTGTATACAAGACCTTGACAATGAAAACAACAGGCAAGTGAAATGTAAGGACAGAAAGAACACGAGTTGAATCCAATAAAGATTCTTAATAAGGTTAAACCGTCGCAATAATCTAAGAGTATTTTTACAATCCATTTATTTGTATTTTTAGATCGGCGTATTGAAGAACACAGAGAGATATCAAGATTTTTAATTAATCTTTATGTATGTTTATGATGTTGTAATTCTCAGACATGTATTTGTAATCAGTCGTAAATGGCTATCTCTACTTTAGATTAAACTTACTTAGATTTTAGATTACTTTATATTTTAAATCTAGGAAAAAACATAGGCTTTTGCCTATATAAACATAGGCCTTTGCCCTTTTAAGGCCTACAATCCAATTAAAGACGTAATCCAATTTAAGACAGTTAAAAGAGTTAAAGGGTTGTTTAAAAGTCCTTAACAGAAAACCAAATTTAAAAGAAATCCTCCTCTCCTGCATAGGCAATATTCTGTGTAGGCAACTAACAAGTGACAAATGCTTGCTAAAAGTACGCAACGTAACTAAGCCCTCTTTATATAAAAACGTTGTTTCAATTCCATTATTTCTGGCAGCTAAGAATTAAATTTTTTTTTCAATATTTATTTCAGAGTCTGCGGCATTTTAATTAATGTATGTGAAACCGTTTTCTAATCAAACTCAGTTCCTGCCCAACAGTCTTATAATAGTATGAAGGTTATATTGCTAGATTAAAAAGAGACTAATGTCGGCTTTAGGCACAGATCGGAAATTCTTAAATAATGTTTAAAAAAGTTATGAAACGGAGACTTTAACAATATATGAACTAAGTACCTGATATTATTGTAATTATTATTGTTCGATAAATATTTAAAATGCTGTTTAAAATGGGCCCAGCTTCAAGCCAGTTAGATAGAAAACCAGCTGATGTATATTATTTGCAGACTTATCCATATTCATTCCTCAATGTTTTAGATATACTCAGATTTAAAGGGATATAGAAGCAGTTATCACTGAGTATTTAAAAATTTATAGGAGCAATTATCACACGCTGGAAAAAACACATTTGCTTTGCGTTGTCAACTCTCCTAAGACGGACATACAGACCTAAATGTTTTTCGTATATGAAAGGTAAAAGCAACGAATGAGATCCTTTTAATCTATTACAAACTATGCATGGAAAATGCACCATTTTGCAATTTCTTCCAAAGGACTCAGGATGCTTTGACAGGTACAGGTAAAAGTTGAAGGAGCAATTAAAAAATTCAAAATGAATCGCACAGGTAAAGCTTCTCACCACTAACTATCTACCATTTATTGAATTTGACACAAGTGAAGACACAATTATAAATACAATGCAGTATAAATATGAATAGTAATACATTCAGAATGGTAACTTTAATAAATACTTAAACATAAAAATATAGCATTTGAATTTTGTAAAAAATAAAGAGTATGAAGATAAATAAGAAGTCATAATATACAATAATCATAAAGAAAAAAAAAAAGAAAAGTTCATGAATGATCATAATAACTAAAAGGGTTCATGAGCGTTCATATGTTCTTGAATATTCATGAACTCTTTTTAGTTATTATGGCAGGAGCAGGGACAAAGAAAAGTGGATTGAGCACCAGAACTTTGCAGAAATCCGTTGCACTACCGTACAGTTATTATGGCAGTTGGTTGCTATAGAACATGTAGAGTTATAAGGTGTTTTCTCACTCCTTTCTGCATGCCTTCGTAGTGTAACGGTAGCACACTTGACGCGTATTAGGGGGATCCAGGTTCGAGTCCAAGTGAAAGCATTGCTCATTTTTCCTGTTTCCTGCTTCAGAAAAACCTATTGACTCTGCAGAGTGGCAAAACATCATAAATTTAGGACGGCAATACTTACAGCGGCGAATAAAGAGAGCTGTCTGACATAATAATTCCACTATAATAAAATATTTTGTACAAGGAATAACATTTACACATAATAAATTATTCATTTCTCTAGTGATTAATTTTATCATCGAGAGACGATAAAATATACAAAAATAAATGTTATATTTCTCTTTTAATGAGAGTGGCATTGCGTCTAAAAATTGCAATCCAAGCAAAGAAAGAAAAGTAACATCTGATATATTTTAGAAGTTCTGCCGCTTTCTTTGAAGTGAAAGAAAATCTCATAAAATGTCAAAACGCTTTCCTAGAGAACGGAAAAGATAAAATTTAATGCACGTGACTATGTATTTTGATTCTTTGAAAATTTTATTCTATGAAAGTTCAAGAGAAAAAGGATACGTTTGAGATCTCTTCAAAATAATCAATTTTATTTTATATTTATCCTATGAAAGAGGAAAGAACATAGAAGCTTCTCAATTTTTTGTTTTAACCTCTTTCTTTAAAATGATGGCTGCAGGAAATTTAATTGAAATATTTAAGGTTTACAACGGTGTTCAGTAAAGATTGATTTTTGAAGAAGGAATAACGTCTGCCGCTTTTTCATTTAAGCCCTATTTTATGAGTCATACTATCTGTCTGTTGTAACTTAATATGCATTTATAGGGCATTTCATATGTGAAGTACGCCCACCAGCGGCTGAGCGGTAAAGTCGCTGAACACTGGTAGTCCGGTCCGAGGTTCGAATCCCGCGAACGGGCTGGTTGCATGGGCCTTTTCGTGGTTTTCCCCATGTGTAACGTGTATACGAGGCAGTTTTCCTTAGAAAGTCCTCCACGAAGACATCTCTCCCTCTAGGCAGATAGCCCTCGAGGCTTTGCCATAATCACACACACATATGTGAAGTACTCTAAAATGTCATGTTTAAGTTTTTATTAACATGTTCAGTTAATGGATTCTGTTCATTTTTATTCTTCTGATTCTTATTCCTGCAGAAATTTAGCTATAATAAAAGAACAAGTGGCCGTAAGGGATTAATTTTCCCATGCTGGGTGCTTGGAAAAATAGGGGAGAAGAAACTGAATCTTTCATTCCTTCAGTTGAAGAAAGTCCTCCTCTCCAAAATTTTCTTTTTTATTTTAACATACGGGTTAATAAATACCTATGTGGCTACCAGTTACATTAATAACTAAAGAGTAATTATTTTTAGTCATTTAATGTTTATGTTGCGACTAAATATAGTAATATATAATGAGGTGAACTTTAATACTTTGTTAGGATTTATTTCTTTATTTTGACTAACAGTTAATTTTTAGTTAAAGCTACTTTCTTTTCATTCTCCTTTTCACACAAGCTTTCCATGCGAGAATGTAAATTAATAGCTCGAGTTTATTCAGATTAAGGAAGAAACAAGTGCCATTTAAGCGAAGGTTTCGCAAGTTGGTTTTAGAGCGTGTTCTGCCTGCTTGAGACCCCGTTGTTACTGTGACCTAATATCGAATTGATTCTGTGGCATTGAGTGCTTCTAGCCATAAAGCTTGTCCCATCGGCTTCTACGAGCCAGAGCCTTCCTGCACTTTTTCTGTGTCCTGTGAGCTGTTAAGCTAGTATGAATTACATTTTAAGTTCAGCATTTCTTATTTTCAGTGTTAGCTTTTGTATACCCAAATGTCAATTCTTTGTGATTGAATGAAAGGGCTTTTTACACATTTCTTCTGACTTTGTCTGCCTATTGTTAATGACCCTCTACAGTCTTTCCAGAGCTTGTGAGTTTATGTTTCCAAAGTATACGAGACTCTAAAATATATAACTACATACCGGAGTATTTCTTACAGAGTTTTTCTTATAAATACTGAAATAATTGCATTATCAACGTCCAGAATAACCCCAGTCTATTTCAAGACAATTATATTAGCATTTTACAAGTCCCAATGTACTTCGGGAAATTTATTCCGCTCGTGTATTGCCGACTGAACCACATCGCTATTTCACGTTTTCTTCTATTCAAATGCACACAGATCTAATTCAATCATGGAAAGCTACAGAAATGCTTCACCACTACCCTTACAGCGATACAGAAACTCTTAGCAAGCATCGATATGCCCTTCTTTCATTTCATGTGTCAAGCGCTTGCGCCCAGTTTGTGAAGTATCAGCTTGTCAAGAATGATGTGGTGCTCTGATCCAACATTAATGTCCAGTGGTGATGCGAACTTTTGATTATGATGCATCGGTTTTCCTGCATCATGTTTTTCGTAGTTGCCATGTTGTTTTCTCTGGCTACTAGACACGGGAAAGGGGAATCTTCAGCAGTAATGGTGCAGATATTCCTCTTTTCAGCAGACTATTATTTGCGCTTATAAACGGCTCATGTGCCTGCCACAGTACTGAATGTTCGTCCAACGATGAATGTGCGTAGGTTTCATTCTTTCACGTAACAAAAATCTCACAACACTTGCAGTAGTGCTTGTGTAAGCGCACCGTCATCTTGTTGAAACTTGCTGCCTAGAAATCGTTGCTTAGTATACGCAATACGACAACAAATATCAGTCAAATATGCAGTACTTAATACTACTATTCCGATTTTCTATTGATTTTCCTTATACCCTGTTATACTATGGAGAAAGTACGCAAAAAATCTAAAATTTGCATCAAAGATATAACATGTTCAGACATGAAAATTGTTATCAGTATTTCACGGTTTACACATTACAGGTAAAAATAATTCCACCTTGAAACAGCATTAGGATAGATTGATTTGCTGAAGTCTCAATTGAAAATCGCGTTTACTCGTCGTTATGAGGGAAGAAGTGTTATGCCTCATATAAGAAGAACGAACTCATACCAGCACATCTCATAATTCAATCGCGAGAGAAGAGTAACGTACCAACAAAGCAGATTGTGTTACTGCGTAATTGTTACTCGCTTTGGTCGAGATTTAGTGTCCTTTATGAAAATTTTAAAAACAGCATTTCAAAAGTTAGGAGAGACCAATTATTATGCTTATTGTTATGAAAATATGCAAAATCCGAACATAATTATAGAAGACGAGCAGAATTTCAACGGCTGCCATAAACCAATGTCCGAGATGACAGGCATATAATACCCATCGCTGTTATATATCGTACAGCTATAACATGTGTTCTGGTTCAGGAAACTTATTGTACTGCACAGCAGAAAATGCTTGCATGTGCGGCATTATCTGAAATGACCCAGATTGTTAGCAAGGAGACCATGGCTTCAACTAGTTTTCCTACAGCACAGTAATCAGCGCCTGCTGTGGTACATACACATTTTGAATATTAACTTTAAAAATAAACCGAAGTGTAGTGGGACTATACAAACATTGGGTGTCCCACTACATTTCCACCTGTGTTCAAAATGTGTTAAATTTTAAGTTCTATCTTTTTGTATTACTTAATATAATCTTGTATTGATATTTATCGAGTTAGTATATAATAGCTATGTTTTTATGCACTTATGCTAAATTTCACCCTGTATTTAAATAGGCTTAACTGTATTTTCATATGTATTTGCTCCAAAGGGTTTGTCCTTTTGGCAGTTGTTTTTCGCGAAATTTTTAACATTGTCGAGAAGTTGAACTTTTTGTCGAGATCCAGTTCTCGTCATTAGACTATTGTCGAATCTCACTCGACAAGTGTTCGGTTTTCGTTTTTTGACATTTGTATTGATTAAAATAGTGTTTTAAGTATATTTCTTGATCTCTCAACTGTCTTATAATATTCCTTAAGCATTGTTTCACTTTATTTTATGTTTTTTTTTTTTTTTTTTTTTTTTTTTTTTTTTTATGTAATTTAATTAATTTTACTGGACTTAGTTGTTTCATATTGTGAAGATTGAAATCTATAATCTCTGCCTATATTTAGTGTCTTGCTATTATAACTGCTGATAATATACCTCGATATGTATTTGAGTCAGTTAAAATTTTAGTCATTCTGCTGTCTAAACATTACTTTGTGTATATTGATTAGTTATACAGGAATTTTGCTTGTATTATTCTCTGTTATCACGTGTCACATATACATTTTAATCTGATCGTTCTTAGTGACTTTTGGACATTGCACTTTTAGTCTATGTTTTACTATTGCTCTTTAATACTTTATAATGTCCCGTAAATCTGTTTTAACAACTGCCAGAGAAACATCACAGGGGGCTACTAGCGCACCCGATTTGTTAGAATCTGACTTACCTTATGCGGATAAAATTACACTACTCTGTGCTGATATACGCAAAGTAGCTACCACCAGCAGAGGTGGCAGAATCCTCTTATCTTCGGATCTTCGAGAGCATCTGTTACAATCTCTGACAACTTTGCAAACTTTGGCCTCACAGGGGCCTGAGGGCTTACCTATTCCAGAATTGGTGGACGCTGAAGTCAATACATCTACCATAGTTTGCTGTGAAGCGGTTCGACAACATTCTTTCCAGTCACCTGTTCTCCCATCTACAGCTGATCAGGCTTTGGCTCCTGCTCCATCTTTTGCGGATATTGTTCGACGACCTAAAAAGCCTAGCCTTATTATTCGTCCTAAAGCTGACACTACTAGTGATACGCTTAAAGAACAACTTAATACCAAAGTTCCGCTCTCACAACTTAAAATTGGAATAGATCGTATTACTAAAATAAATAACGGAGGTTTGGAGGTCTTCTGTCAAACACCTGATGATGTTGCGATACTCGAACAAGAACTCACGCGCTCTGATGTACCAGCAGATGTCAGTAGACCAATCAGACGAAAACCAAGAATTGCTATCCATGACTTGCCGGAATCAATCACACCGCAAACAGTACTTTCAGAACTCAGCGGAGCCACGGGATTGCCAGAAACAGCATTCACGATGCGATTCCGTCTCAGGGAGCGACGGAAGGGATACATTAAATGGATTGTTGAATGTGACTCCCCAGGTTTTGCTGCGGTCATGCGTCGGCGAAAAATTTTCGTCAGCTGGCAAGCTCACAGAGCCACTGAATTTATTGGAATTAAAAGATGTTACTCCTGTCAGCAATATGGCCATGTGCAAACAGAATGCAAGAGTAAGCGAAAATACTGCTCCTACTGTGCAGGAGATCACGGGCTTAAAGATTGCACAGCTCAAACACCTGAATGCATCAACTGTGGCGAAGCCAATAATCGTTACGGTACCAGATATGACTTCGCCCATCCCGCCTACCACCCCGATTGTCCAGAGTATCAACGTCGCGTCCAGCTCATCAGGGCAAACACAGACTACTAACTTCAATCCTTATAGTCTAGCATCAGGTAACTTAGTATCTGATTCTTCATTGGATCATATACAAAAAGATCTTAATACCACTCTTCTGCAACGAACTTTACCGACGGAATGTCTACAAATAAACCTTCAACATGCTCGAGCTGCGACGGCACAGACTGTAGAATATGCTACTTCTGAGCATATTGACTTCATCTTAATCCAGGAGCCGTATTGTCTAAATGGTAAGGCGGTTGGCTTTCCACTGCACTGGACACTATATCAAAAGGAAGATCCTTTACTTCCACCCCGTGCAATTATTGTCAATTGTAATTCTTCCTGGTCTCCTTTACTTGTCACTGCGCAGCGAGATATTGTTGCTGTTCTTCTGGAAGTTCATCATCTGACAGTCCTTCTGGCTTCCATTTATTCCTCACCGTCCTCAGAAACCGAACCTGTGCTCTCTGCGATGCAAGATTTACTGACCTCAATTCAAATTCCAAATTTGCTCTTTTCTGGTGATTTTAATGCTCATAATGTTTCGTGGGGATATGCTACTACGGACGTAAAGGGTAGACTTCTGGAAGATTTTATATCCAGTTTTAATCTCGTGAAACATAATTCACATGATGCTCCTCCGACTTTTGATCGTCAACATTCACATGGTTGGCCAGATTTGACTTTGTCTACTTTGCCTATGGCCTCTCTTCTTCAAGATTGGCGAGTAATTGAGGGTCTAAGTCTATCAGACCATAACTATATACGTTTTTCACTCGCGGGAACTACAGCCACCTCAATCATACGGCGTTATAATTTACTTGGCCGAAAGGTCAGACAGTTTACTGCAGCCATTCAAGCCAATTTGGCCTCTTATCATTCTCGTCTTCAATCTCTGCATTCTCGTGAAGATCTACAAAATTTTACTAGTGATCTTATGGCTACCATTCGAATAATATGTGATAGTGTTTTGCCTATTCGTACCACTAAGAAGTTATGTACATTAAATTGGTGGAATGCTCAGCTTCGTACTCAACAACAAAAATGTAGAGCTCTTCGACGTCGGCTAAAGCAAGAGCGTCGAAATAATATCAGCTCCAATACTCTGCTTCTTTACCGACAGGAAAGAGCATGTTACAAACAAATGATTATACGTGCCAAATTAACTAGCTGGCGCAAATTTTGTTCTGAGACAACATCTGTTTATGGTATTCATCATAAGATTGCGACCGACAAGCTGTTTAAGCCAGCAACTTTCCATCTTTTACCTACAGTTAGTCCTAATAGTCACCTGACTGAATCAACTCTATCAGAAGTCCTTGATACGGTTTTTTCTACAGATGATAATTCAACTGATTCCTCCTTTCATCAGACTATTCGAAATCAAACTTCTAGTCTTCAAACACCAGACGATGTTATTTTTACTACTCAAGAAATTCGGCAAGTCTTACGCCAACTCCCTAATAAGCGCGCACCGGGTCCAGATGGTGTTGACTATCGTATTGTCAAATTGATTATTAGCACCAATCTCAGTCTCTTCCAAAGCCTGTTTAATAAGCTATTCAATAGTGGAACTTTTCCTCAATGTTTTAAAATTGGCCAGGTGATCTTATTTTTAAAGAAACACCGTGATCCAGCCCGTGCCGATTCTTATCGCCCTATTTTTTTGTTGTCAGCTTTTGGAAAAACTTTTGAAAAACTTCTTATGGGACGATTGAGATTTCATTTGCACTCAACAAATTATCTGTGTCCTTTTCAATACGGTTTTCGCACCAAAAGATCAACACTGCACGCTTTAAAGGAAGTTCAAGATACCATCCTGCGCAATAAGTTCTCCGGCCACCACACAGCGTTTATCTCAGTGGATTTAAAGAGCGCCTTCGATACGTTGTGGTGGCCGGCAGTTCTATATGCATTAAGAGATGCCAATTGCCCCCACAATTTATATAATACTCTTGCACATTATCTGTCCGATCGACATTTGATCATTTCCTATAATGGAGGCCTGGTACATAGATGTCAGACTCGAGGGTGCCCGCAGGGTTCATGTGCGAGCCCCTTTCTCTGGAATGTGACATACAATCTTATCCTTAAGCAGCCATGGCCTGAACATACAACTGTGGTTACTTATGCCGATGATACCGCATTCATAGTGCGAGGTAGGACTCGTGATCAACTTCAAGCAAACTCACAGGAGACCTGTTCTTTGTTTCAGTCTAGATGTGAAGATTTTAAATTGCAAATCTCTGAAGAGAAATCGCAAATTCTGATCATTCCTAAGAAGGGTGGTTCTATGGCTCGTCAGCCGAGAATAACCATAAATGGCAAGCGTCTTCGTATTAAACGTGAACTTAAATACCTTGGAATTATTTTCGACGACAAACTCAATTGGATTCCCCATGTGTTAGATCTCAAGAAGCGTACTGCTGTGATTGCTCAACGCCTTAAACTTATGAAGGGAATCCACTGGGGCTTAAATCCACATCTTCTTAAAGTTTTATATGCAACAGTAACTGAAAAGATTGTTTCATATGGTGCTGCAATTTGGGCAGCACCAATGCAAGGACGCAAAGTCCGACATTTAAATAGTATACAGAGACCATTTCTCTTAAATATCACTCGTGCCTTCCGCACATCACCAACTAACGCCCTCGCAGTTGCAGCTGGAGTCTTGCCTTTACCTATTGCGGTTGAAAAGGACGCAGCTTATCAGTTGATTAGACAACTTGGCTGTTCAGTTCAGTTTGGAGATCACTCTTTCTCCTCCCATGATTATGAAGCAGCAATAAACAGAGAAGATCAACACCCCTCCCTCTATGGTACGGGAGTTAAAGTTAATCTCAAACCGAGTCATCAAGTTTCTCATGCTGATCTGGTCTTTTATACTGATGGCTCTAAATTGGATGATCAGGTTGGCTGTGCATATATAGCCATACTGCAAGATCAGACAACTCTTCACCAGTGGAAATGCCATCTGTCTTCTTTTAACAGCGTCTTCCAGAGTGAGGCTATTGCTATTCGACAAGCAATACAAACAATCATTAATCATCGATATTCACATTCCTATGTTCTTACCGATAGTCTCTCCACATTGTATGCCATTTTAAATCCTCTGCATTCATCCCCCATTATTGTGGACATTCAAACTAGCTTGTCTCGACATAAAAATCTACACATTTGTTTAGAATGGACAAAAGCTCATGTGGGGAACTACGGTAATGAAACTGTCGATAGGCTTGCTAAAGAAGCAGCACAGAATCACGAGATAACACAGACCTTGACGGTTTCACGCCCAGTATCTAATCTAAAGCGTCACTTACTTCTCACAGCCATCTCCTTGTGGCAAAATGCATGGAGTTCGGAGGAAACTGGTCGCCGAGCATTTGCCCATGTCCCTAAAGTAGATTTAGACCGATTAATCATGCCACCACAGCTGATCTTCTACATTACGGGCCACGGGCCTTTTCCCTTATATTTCGAGAGACATGGACTCTCTTCCTCAGCACTCTGTAGTTGTGGACAACTGGGCAATCCAGAACACTATCTAATCGATTGTCCACTTACTACTGAATTCCATATTCCTTTTCCACCAACGGATAGGACTGCCTTTAGTCGTTTTTTGATTAAGCAACGGCATCAAGTCAAAAAGATAGTCCGTTTAATTGACAAACTGATGAATCTGGGACTTGATCTTTGTGCCTTATAATATCGACATATGATTCAACTTCTTCAACTGCTTGTATATATTATAACCCATCTACTTTTATGGTCTGAAGTGTTTGTAACCATTGTAATCTATTGTAATCCATCTGTTATAAGTCGCTGTGTATAGCAGCAGTCAAATATTTGTATATTCTCTCTCAGCATCTTTTTCTAAGTGCAACCAGGTAATATTGTCTATAACAGCTGTCCTTGTACCTATGGTACATTTAATACCAGGTGCTGTTTAGTATCTGTATATCTTGCATTTGCCTATTTACCGATGAATAATAATGTTATCTTTTGCATATGCACAATTATTATCAAGTGCTGTTAAATATCTGTATATATTGAATTTGCATATTTATCTGTTGCATATGTATTGTCCTAATAGTCTCTTTGTTGTCCATAGCAGCTATCAATGTACTTATGGTACATTTTTTACCAGGTGCTGTTAAATATCTGAATATATTAAATCTGCATATTTACCTATGAATAATAATGTTATTGTCTTTATTTTTATCTTTTGCCCATGTATTATCAAACATATAACTGTCTGTATTCCCTCATAATGCACTATGATAATATCTACATTGAACGTGTTTTGCGTTTTTCACTGTATAATAGTATATAATATCTTGGCATATTTAGTTGGGCGTATTAATGGTACATTGTTTGCCAGTTGCTGTTAAACATCGGTATACCATATACTTGCATATTTGGCTATACATTATACTGTTACTGTCTTCTTTTCATCAATTGCCCATGTAATATCATACATTTAATTCTCTGTGTAATAATAACACTGAATGTATTGGGGTCGCTAGAGATTTTCATTGTATAATATATCCAACCATTATCCATTGTTTTAAATATATCCATTGTATTTATACCAACATTGAATGTATTTTGTGTTTTTCACGGTATAATATATGTTCATAATTTGTGGCATACTTAAGTCTATATTTCATCCTTTGCAAATGTATAGTAACACATTTAACTGTCTGCATCAATTTATTTGCTGCATACGGATCACAAGTGTCATGATAATTTTAAATGTATATTTGTGTTACCAACACTGAATGTATTTTATATTTCTATTGTATAGTATTGTATAGTATCTACTGTATCGTATCGTATTATGGTATTTTTTTTTTTTTTGTATTGTATAGTATCTTATATCAATTGGCTTTATACAGGTTAAATATTTTAATTTTTATTCATTATAATCGTTTAATTAGCTTTTGTATTGTATTGTATTGTAGTATTGTATAGTATTGTATGGTATCTTATATAAGTTATCTTTTATGCAGGTAACTGCATCAATTTATTTGCTGCATTAGGATCACTGGTATCATGACAATTTTAAATGTATTTTTGTGTCACCAACACTGAATGTATTTTGTATTTTCATCACTAGTGTCATGACAATTTTAAATGTATTTTTGTGTCACCAACACTGAATGTATTTTGTATTTTCATTGTATAGTATTGTATAGCATCTACTGTATCGTATTATATTGTGGTATTGTATCTACTGTATCGTATTGTATTGTGGTATTGTATAGTATCTTATATCAGTTGGCTTTTAGTACAGGTTAAATATGTTAATTTTTTTTTTGTATTGTATTGTATTGAAATATTGTATAGTATTCTATAGTATCTTATATTCGTTAACTTTTATGCAGGCTAAATATGTTATTTTTATTCCTCATAATCGTATAATTAGCCTTATTGGATGTTTTTCCCACAATACCACGTGATCAAGTGTATTGTACCGCTATTGCATTCTGTTACATTGTATTCTTTTATTTTTATTTCTTTTGGTATATCCTCTCTGTATTGCTGTAATCATTTACATTCATTATTTCACTATGTTCTCTATTTTTATGTTATATTGTCATTAAGTCTAATTCTACTGTCTATATTTTATTCATTGTATATTATTGGGCTGCCCAACATCAGACTGTACTTTAGCTTATGTATATTCTATATTTGTGTGTATTACACCTTTGTAAAATTTTTGCTTATTGTCCAAACTCGCCCTTTTTGGCCCTGCATGCTTTTGTTATTTTATTTAATAAATGTGGGGCCTGGGCGGTTGTTGGGACTGTCTTTCGTGGGCATTTGGTCTGTTGGACTGCCCCCGGGTTGAATTTGGCTCTGGGTTTGGGCGCCCGGCGCGTGGCGTCTTGTGATTCCTCTTTAGGCTCTAGATATAGGTGGACGTGGTGCTATACCGATTAACCTTTTGGTAAAGGGACAGTGCCCACGTCCTCCGTTGCTTATCGCTTATCGCTTACATTTCCACCTGAACCTGAACCTGTGGTACATACAACGACGCATGTACACACATCAATGGAGGGATGTCGTCTTTTTTGACGAAGCTTGCTTTCGTTTATATCATCAGAGCTGTATCCTCGTATGAAGACACCGGGAGGAAAGGACGGTGAAAATTCGCATTCTTAAACGTCACATTTCCCCAATGCTTGGATTGATGATGTGAATTACGATTGGGTACATAAACCATTTATGCGTAGTCCGCATATCCGGTACGTTATTCAGCAACCGTTATATTAATAAGATTTTAATGCTCATAGCTGCGTTATATTTTCGCGGACTAAGTCGCCCTACTTTCAACAAGATGGTGGAAAACTAAATGTTGCCCATTTTAACCTACGTTCTTTTAGTGTCTTTGCCGGTGCATTCTCAAGGTCTTTCACCAACTAAGTATGTTGCTGGATGATTTCAAAAGGATTGACAATAGCCGCCAGCAAGTACGACAAATAAACTCTAGCGTAGACTTAAAGTCGCATGCAGTATCTTATAATGTCTAGATGGTGGTGAAACGGAGTGGTGAGCCTGCTCACCACTCCATTTCACAAAATTCAACTCGAGAGGATCAAATCTCTGAATCCGTGAAGCTAAGACCTCAATATATTAAGATTTTGTTACTACTATAGGTCAAATGATAAAAGTAGCATGGGTGTTTAACAGTTTTGACTACATAAGAAATGCTTGAGCATGATAATTTGTAAGGTGTATTTAAATTTTATAACAGTTCTTTTAATTTAGTTAACCTTTCCTAACGCTCCTTGTTTCGACTTACAACTTCCTACCAGAATGAGGTTTTAGAATCGTGTTGAATACAAATGAGTGAGATAGTATTAAAGGAAAGTTCAACTTAATTCGAGAGACAGAGCTAGGAATTCTGAGTAGAGCGCGTTTGCCTTTGAGCTAAGTCTCTTTAACTGCTGTTACGTTCGGACGTATATTACGTGCCTTTTGATAGTTCGCCGGCTAGTTTAGATTATGGGCCAACTGCGTTAGAATTGCGTTAGCTTTGACTAAATCTCTTAGTTAGTTATAGTTAGTTCTTATTTTTTAGTAAATAAAGGGTAATTAACCCTTCTTAAATTTACAATTTCTGTTCTTTGAACTATGCGATAATTCGCTTAACAGTTCACTAGGTTCCTCGACATTTAATCTAGCAGAATCGAGAGGAAGTAAGGAACACTACAAATTCTCGTTACCCGCTTTCCTATTACAGGAACCAAACTACAGGTTTTGCAGTTATTTTATAACAAGTTGCGTCTTAATTTAAAAAAAGAAGTTATTTTGGGACATATGATCTATTACTGCAACAGAAAAAATACACATATATGTCACTCATATACACATATAGCTCCCATATATTGTAGTGACATTAGGTATATTTTTGGAAGCAGAAAAGATGAAAATTGAGCAACACCCTCGCCGGGAATCGAACGATGGACCTCTGGAATACGCGCCCAGCGTGCAGATCACCACACCACGAAGGCATGCTAAGAAGGCGGGAGAAATACCTTATAATATAATATAGTGCTTATTGGATTTATTTGATGGTAAAGTTAGTTTAAGTTCTTCACTTTCAAACGCTTTCCAGAGAAAGGTAATTTAATAAATGCATATAACTCCAGTTTTTCCTCTGTCAAATAACACAGTGCGAACATTTAAAGAGGGTATACACTCTTTCTTTCAAATATCTGCTATGTGTGTTTTAAATAAACTAAACTGAAGTAGCATAAGATTTTAACTTAGAGTAGAAGAATTACAATTATTAGCAAGTATTTCTATTTTTTTTTTGTTGACACTGTTTTGCTTTGCTTGTACTTATTGTAAGTAGCCATATCTTAATTTATATGCATATCATATTTAATAATATAATACCATTAGTCAAGGCCTGTATTTTAAAATGACCTGTAATTTAAATTGACTTTCGATTTTGTATTATTTTGATGACTTGTGATACTTAGAAAATATATCTGCATTTTTAGAGTTTCGATTTCCCTTTTTATCACTAGATTCATTCTGTTAATTAATGCAAGACGATTATTACTGCAAATTATTTGCAGTTTCTTCAATCACGTTTTTCTCCCTTCTACATATCAAAATTAGTTAAGGGTTATTGACTTATTTACCATCGTTGTAGTATTGTTTTATTATCTTAGGATGAACTTTACTGCATGTTTCACAGCATATTTTTCTATTACCGTCTTTCACTGAAACGTGATACTATTCAGAGATCTAATCATCAGTATCAGAACAGATTGCGGCTACTCAGAAGATTTTTCTTCTAGGATACAAACATTTAAAAATATAATATAGTTATACTCAATGAGCAAAACGCGTCAGCAAAAGCAAATACCCTTCGTCCTCTAGAATTATTAACAGCGTCGACTTTTTTAAGTAACGTTACTTAAGTGTGAAAATCTTAAGCAATGTTCTGACTTTGGCAATAATTCTGCAAACAATCAACTGGGGTACACGAAATTCATACTACAGATACGCGGCATAGTGCCTTAAAGATGAGGAAAGTATAGTACCAATAGGACGCATACTGTACGAAACGAGTAAAAGTCTTTCCTGACAAAATGAAGTTGGTACAAAAACTGTCTGGCCAAAATTGGCAACCACAAACCAAACAGCCTTAGAAAGGAATATGATTTCTACTAACTGCAACCCTGCAGTTAGGAGACGTCTGTCTAACCACGTCTACGACTCTCAACACCAGATTATCTATAATAGTTCTTGGAGTAAGAGTTTCCATTCTTCAAGGAACATCTGTTTCAGTCGTTATGTATTCTCTGGTGAGTAAGGTCCTGCCACCAGGCGTCTTCCTAAAATATTCCATTCGTGTTCGGTGGGAATTAAATCAGGAAAGCACGCTGGCCAATCCATTCTGTGGATATCTTCACTTTCCAAGTCAAACTACATCCTTTTCAAGTTCGCGAATCATTCTGCCAAGAGTGAAGATGTCCTGATATTTCCCTGTAGCCATACTGCACGTATAATCTCACTTTCACTTGCAGAAAGAATGCCGGGAAATGCGCCTTCGCTTCTTCTTTTTAAGTTACCTCCCACTGTGCAAGCTGATTCGTCGCCTTTTGCGTGCCTTGGCATACTCTCTGATGTTCTGATTCTGATATTTGTGCCTGCATCACCTTTCTGAATTGATTTTTCATTGTGCTGATCGCAGAAAGCCGAAAAATGAATTTGTTGCTTAAATTTTGCGCAGCAGTGTATAACATTGTGTGCACCTTCCCCTTACATGTCTATCTTGCATTCTTTTCTATACTTTCATTTGTCAAAAATATCTTAGAAATATTTGTAATGTGATGGCTTGTGATACTCGTGAGCTACGTATTCGCGGCCTATGGAAAGTAAAGTTAACAGTTATTATTATTATTATTATTATTATTATTATTATTACAGTCACACCCCAGTATCCGCGAACACAACGGAGGAATGTTTGAGGTTTTAAAATGTAAGTTAAGTGATAAACAGCCTATGATCAAATGTTGGAAGAGTCATTGAAACACTATATTTCTTCAGAATCATGCCACGTGTATATATGTTGTTATCGGATGCAACTAATTGTCAGGAGGGTGAAAATCGTGAAAATCGACATCTTCAGAATCTCATGTACGTTCTCAAGTTACAAATTGTTCCTTAGAATTGTGGTTTTCGTAATTGATCTTTCTCCTGTAAAGGTTTTCCAAGATCTACGCCTGTTAGTGATCCTGTGTATGTGGGAGACGTGGGGCATCTATCGCTCTTCTTTCCTCGAGTACTCAGGTTTTCCCATTAAATATTTCTGAGCTTTACTTGTAATGATCTCTTTGCTCTCATTAGTGACTTCCGGCTGCAATATTCCTGCTCAGATATTTTTATTCAGATTACAGTAGCTTCCATGAGTTAGAGAAATGATTGCTTCTAAAATTAAGAAATGCTGTGACACCTTTAATAAAAAGACAAATATTTTGAAGAGTAAATTTTGCATCATTGTATTAACGATAAGGTATATGAAAGAGACAAACAGTGTGCAGTATATTTTATTATTATTTATTAATACTGATATTGCCAAATTTATCAATTCCTCTCCTGTTCTGCAAAGCGTTCGCTGTTATCTGCGGTATCACGTATATGCGGTATGTTCTGTAACGAATAACATGAGATACAGGTGTACTAATGGCTCTAGGACAGATGTGGCCAGCGTTTGGGGAAGAGTGCGATTATCTGAAGAAACAATTATGCGTGCCACTTTTTCAATACACTTAAAATATAAAAGGTAAAAAAATATTTATAAGCTAATTATGTGGTTTTTTATTCAAAAAGCACATTTTTTTTTCGTGTTAACCTGAGTAGTGCAGATTTAAAAATAATATTATAAATAGTACAAACTTAGGTTTTAACAAAAAAAAAAAAAAAAAAAAAGCACAAACTTAGGTTTTATTGCTAATAAAAATTTTTAAAGGTTCTGTCAGCCAGGTTATTTATAAATAAAAATGGATAATTTGAAACACTGAATTCAAAATAATTATTAAATAATCAGTACGTAATTAATGTGACTTTTGAATTTGTAGTTCTTTGCTTGTTGGAAAATTGTTTGTTGGTACAAATATCCAAAAGTCACTGTAATTTGGATCACTTCCAGTTCAAATAAGCTCCTTATATTTGCTTTTCGGTGTAGTATGGTGCTCCAGGTACAAAATTTCGATTTGTATTTCAGTTGATTAACAGTTAACATCTTGCAAAGAAATTGAAAAAGGATTTATGAAATGATCAGCACATTTTTATCACCTTGAAAATCATCAAACCTAGCTCTGAATTAATCATGCAAAATGAATATTAAATTCTTAAATCAATAGTAGTTCGGAACATTATTAACTTTGGTAGCTAGTTCCTGCATTAACCCACCGGGCGGCTCGCATTCAAATCTATTTACGTCTCGAAAACTGCAGTAAAAATTAACCATGTTTACAATTTTTTTTTCACTTGGAGTAAACCAAAATTGTCCTGAAAACGGCCTTTGTTAGATTTTCTTCCCCCCTCCTTGTAGGGCGATCAACAAGTCGTTTCACTTAAGTGATGGCTTCCTACTGTCCTTTGATTACCGCCTAGAGGCGATTAAGCAGATGGGCCCTTACGGAGGAAGGAACACGTTTTGTGTCCATGCTTTGGTTAGACGAAAAAAGATATTTTTTTCTGGAAATCCAAAACAGAAAAGGAAGTTTTGTATTGCATTGTTACTAATTTTGTGCATATTTCTAATCTTAATTGCTTATCAGAGCCGTGCCAAGATATTTTTTCACCTGAGGCAGAAAGGTCAATGCGCGTCCACATAAATATAAAAATAGCTACACTTGTATTAAGCAAAAGTAATTGTATTAAATCAAAATGTCATAACTCTTATAGCATAATTATACCATAATTCTTAAAGTATTTTTTAATCGTAGTTTTATAAATTCAGAGAAATAATGTAGCCAATTATTTATAATTTTCAAATGAAAACGTTAAAAAATTCGTTTTTGATAAATAAGAAATAACACTGAAATGCATATTGCATTAATTTCCAGGTTTCCTTGCAATTTTTTTGGTTTGTTTTATTGATTTAAGTTTGACGAAGCTTATTTCCCCTAATAATTAAAGTAATTTTCGAATTCGCAAAGACAATTTGGCGCCTCTTCTAGTGATTCACATGAGCCCGGCTTTGTTGCTTTTTAAGTATAAATGTTATTAATTTTTATTGCGTTTCGGTATTTTAATGTACGTTTATAGAATGTTAATTTGTTTTTATATGCATATTTGAGTAATATAATCTTACGACTAGTGAGACAGTGTAGTTTAACTAATTTTCTGTTTTTGATTCATGTTATCGAGCTTTAACGCTAAGAAAAAATTTATAAGAGGCTTAAAATACCTAATTCCTATTGAAAGCTACATCTAATTGATAATTAAATTACTATTAAAATAACAAACACATGCTCAGTGTCAGTCATTTCGACATAATGTTTGTAATTCATTTTACCACAAATTTATTTCGTTTATCTTGTTTCATATTTATAAAAGGGGAGTTTACCTTCATCGCATTTATTGGTTGATTGAATATTTTGAAACAAATTTCAGTCATAATAACCTTATTAAAAATTTTCTACATATAGACAAGATGTCACAGATACCTCTCAGTTTCCGAACTAAATTACATGGTACTGAAATTCGGTGCATTTTCATATGATTATTTTTGACAGAAAAAGTTACCTTACATAAATCACAAAAGAACATTTTTTTAATTCTTAATTAAATATAGCACTTGTATTAAATTGCTAAAATTCATTGTTAGGAAAATCGCGCTCTAAAAAATTAGACACTTTTACCTTTCAAGGTGGAATTTTTGTAGTTTTCTCTGTGCATAATGTGGGCGCGAGTAAGTTTTTCTTAGAATGTCCTCCACGGAGGCATTCCTCCCTTTAGGCAGATAGCTCTCCCTTGCTTTGAAGGAAAAATAAAGCAAACCAAAACAAAAGCTTCAAAATTGGTGTTTAAAATTTTTTTGTTTTTCAAATTACTTAGAGATCTCAATTCACATTATCAAATGTTATTAGTTAAATAAATAAAAGCAAGCTGAGGATTTCCATTTAAATTGTTTGTTTTAAAATAAAAAATAAGAACAGTCAGTTTTGAATAAACCTTGTCAACATCAAGCAGGGACAGGAACATGCCAATGTAAAATTTAATATTAGGCCAAAAAGAAACGCTTTGACGTAGATTTTGGATAAAACTTAATCAAATTCGCAGGTAGTCAGAGACAGGCCTTTCTTCAGTAGAGAGAAAAAAATGTTTCTGAAGTATTTGTGTATTTATTACATAAATGTTTTAATGCTTCCATAGCACTGCTAATCGATAAAATTTATTTGATGAAAAGTAGGAAGTTTGCTTTTAAAATTCCGATTTTTCAACCTTTTTCAGTGACATATGTGGCATCGAAAAACACGTCTGGCCGGGAGGCAGATTAATGGCTGAAAATTCTTAGAATTTAAAGAGGCATCGAACAAGAAAATTTAGGGATGGCGAAATTCTAAGAATTTGGCACTTGACAACGGCAAAAGTTTTAGAATGTAGAGAGCTACAGAATTTAGGCAGGGCAAAATATTTTAAATTTATAGAACATCGGTCAGTAGAATTAAGATCCCACAGCGATTGCACTGAGAAACAAATCGACCTGCTTCTCGATTATGCGGATGGACGCAGATTAACTTCCGAAAGCTCAGTGAAGCAAGAGCTATACATAATGCAGCTATTTACGATTTCTGCTATAATAAACTGAAATTTAATATAATAATTTAACACTATATATCAGTTTACGAAAGCATGATGATACTTTTGAGAAATTTTCTTTGATTCCCCAGTACACTAAAAAAAAAAAAAAAAAAAAAAAAAAAAAAAAAAGTACAATAGATTATATAATGATATTACTAACAAAATGATGCCGATGACGCATTTAATTTTTATCTTTTTATTAATCTAAATAAATATGTCATAGAGTTTTCCATAATTTATAGTTTTGCAAATTAAAAATGTTCAATAATATAATATGTGATTATGGTATTATTGGTATGGTACTATTCAAGGCAAAGCACACGAGGGTTATCTGCCTAAATGGAGGGATGCCTTCGTGGAGGCCTTTCTAAGGGAAACTGGCTCGTATACACGTTACACATGGGAAAAACCACGAAAACGACCATGCAGCCAGCCCGTTCGCGGGATTCGAACCACGGACCGAACTACCAGTGTTCAGCGTCTTTACCGCTCGGCCGCTGGTGGGTAATATGTGATTATGAAAGCTGTGTAAAAGAAGAAAAATTCTTGCATATTCGTCAGGCAGCATACGATGGGCACCTGCTTGAGGAAAAGGATGCGTTTGTAGATGACTTTTTCAGGGAAACTGGTTTGGTATATTCAACCTAAAATTCACCAAAATACCAAGCAACGAACGCATTCGCCGGAATTCAAACTTAGGCAAGACTACCAGTGTTCAGTTGCAAAAGAGAGTTAACAACATAAACAGGTAACATGTCTGAAATTAGTATTTATTGCATCCAACAGTGATATGATTTTCTGATATAATTTAATGGAATATCACTGTAAAAGAATGGGAATCTTTTTTTTTTCTCCTTTTGCAAGGAGATTTTTTTCCGCTTTGTTTTCAACATTTGGTTGAAATGCAAATTAAATAAATATTTACAAATGCATAATATTGGATAGTTATTGATGATTTCGAGATTCAGTTTCTGAAATCCATTTCATGTGTTATTTCCTTAAAAAGGTGATACTGAAACCAACTTTCGAGGAGTAAAATGATTACTAGAAAAGAGTTTCCGATTTCTTTCATTCTTTTATTCCCATTATAAATTTATCCCGTAGTTCTTAGAACATTCTTCTATCCGTAAGTGATGATTTGCTTTCCGTTCAGAATTCCCCTATGAGCTGTTTATTCTTAGGGCAGAAAGAAGAAAAAGCTTGCATACATCGCCATTCCCGGAAACTAGACAGTACCGAAAACATTACTAGACAGTCCGGTTTACCAAACAATAGAGTTTATCTGATTCCAAGTTGTAAAAGCTGACAGTTATAAATTGTTATGTTCATGGCGACCTTCAGAAGGCATCAAATTACTTCAAAAGTTCCGCTGCTATAAATTTTCAGACTGCAATTTTGTTCCTTTAAATTTTCGAAAATACCTATTTTTTAAGTATTTTTCGGTACTTATATTAATATTGATACAAATAATATAGAAAGCACCAAACGTAGTTATGATGTATTTTAATTTGTCCTTAGTATTTTCTCACATATAAGTATTAACACTTTGTCTACACGTTTCTAATGTTTCACCATAGTAAGCCTTCTCTTTCGGAATGTATTCAGTTCCTTTTCGCTTTTGTTTTCTGCTTCTTCTTTTTTTTTTTTTTTTTTTTAAATTTTATTTATTTATTTATTTAATGTTACCATATCCTGAGTTTTACTCTAGCTATTAGCTAGAGTAGCTACTAGGTAGCATTCATTATAGTACATTCATTATATTCATATAGCTACTAGCTAGCATTCATTATAGTACAAAAACTAATATAGCTTGTCAATATCAACACATTTTTATCTTCAATAAAATCCACTAATTCGATTGATGCTGTAAAAATTACAATTTAATACTTTAGCCAATTATTCTGATTATAGTGATTTAAATTCGATTTTAGGCAACATATGCATTCTTTCAGAAAACGCGATATATTGAGCACCGCTGTTACAAGTAAATACTGTACATTCAACCATTTCATAATATGTAAATGTAGCATAACTTCTTTTCGAGTGCTTGCATTGAGAGTCTCCTTCAAGTAAACCTTAATGGAACTTTATTTCATGAAAAGTATTATAAAAGCCTCAGAATTATTTCCATTGCAAACATTTATGAATTATGCAGAAAAATATATAAGAAAAACATCAATGAGAAACTATTATCGAATATACATTTCATGACAGTAGTAAAACATTTTTTCAGTACCGACGGTGTTAAAAAGCTCAATATTGTGATAAGCTAAATAAAATAAAACGGTATTAAAAGTTTAATATTGTGATAAGTATACTAATCTATAACACTCATTTGATATTTTTGCCATTAGGAACTATAATGTAATTCTAACCGTTAAAGTAACATTGTATTTGTATTAACTACAATTGTAATTGTAATTTCAATTAAATTTATCAGTACTCGTTGCACCTTGAGGGAGACGCATTATTATTATTTTTTTTTCTATTATATAAAATACTGTCCTCAGAAAAAAATGTCTCTAGACATGATTCTGTCTTCAAAATTAATGGATGAGGTGAACAGAAATAATCTTGGAACAGCCTTTGGGCAAGTGCTGCGAGTATGCGAAATGTAAGACTGTAATTAAACTTCCACCATCCTAATTGGATGAATCCTAAATGGAACTAATAATTCAACCACCGTTCTGTACTCGTCCCTTTTTTATAATTTAATAATTCAACCACCGTTCAGTACTCGTCCCTGAATAGAAGATTCGCTGGCCTCACAAGCAAATATCTTTATTTAAACAAAGTCAAAATACAAAATAATTACAATCATCTTGATTACAATTTATACAATAATAATTAATCCAAACTTAGGATTACAATTAATATATACAATATGTACATTAAATATCAAATACAAATCAAATAAATTACATAGTAGAATGGATTAAGAAAACAAATTTATATTTTTTCCTTATTTTAAACAAAGTTTTACATTACAGAGATCGTAAGAACATACGTTCTTCTTTTTCATTTATGATATTCATTGTTTCTTTTATACCATTTTTCGATTTTTCGTCAAAAAACAATCTGACAACGTGAGATTCGGATCTCAGTCTTGGTAAAAGCTTGAGCCATCTATTCCTTAACAAATCACAGGTAAAGACATGTTCCACATCGGCATCTTGTTCGCCACATTGACACATAACAGATTTAATATTAAATCTGTTGTAATATGAAGGAACATGGACATGATTCGTAAGAAATTGATTTAAATACTCATTTCCAATACATCTTTTAATTTTTACATCCTTTAAGAACCTAAAAGTATATCTACCTTTAGGATCATTATCCCAATAGGTTTGCAAACTTGCAAAATATTGTTCTTTAATAAATTATTGAATGAAACAAAAGATGTAGGAAGAAATTCATCAATGTACTCTTTCTTAGACGCTTGTTTAGCATGAAAGTCAGCTAATTCATTGCCTATATGACCAACATGTCCATGAATCCAGTGGAAATTAATATTTCTTAGTATTTTCCAATAATAAATTATAAGCTTTAAAAACTAAATCAGAATAAATCCTTGTAGAAACCAAAGCCTGTAGCACTTTGGCTATCAGAATATAAATCAATATCTTCTTGAGAATCTTTATCTAAGATCAACTCTAAGGACTTTAAAATACCATAGACTTCTGACTGGAAAACTGTTGAATTGTCACTCAAACGAAAGTTTTGTATAGTACTTATTTCATCACTTGAAAACGCTACAAAAGAACATCTAATTCTTTCTGTAATCTTTGAACCATCTGTGAAGATTTCAAAACCTTCACCTGTTGGAAGTTTCTTGTCCCAATAATAGCTTGAATATAAGGCAGGATGTTTAACATTCTTTAGACTTAAGATCTCAATATTTGAAATGCCAACAGACAAATCAAAAACATAGTCTGAGCTCCGACCATTTTTAAAATGAAAAGTAATACAATCTTTTCGGGAAATCAAATATACAGGCTCACAGCCATTTAATGTAAACAAACAAGCATTAGAAACAGTGCGAAACATTTTGTAATGCTTAACATTGCAACATCAAATTATTAATTCTCACATTGTTTTTTTTACCATGCAGGATAAGCGTACAATAGCTTCATTTCTATTCCTCTTTTATAAAATAGTATTTTCTTAATTTCACAAATAAGAACTTTAATGGCATAGAGCTAATTTAAAATTACAGAACATTGTAATTTAATCATTCTTAGATGAGGAACAAACGAAAGTTGATCATCAATCAACACTCCAAGGTATTTAATTTGCCGAACAGTTTTCAAGGAATGACCGTTAAGCCGACCTCTAGGTAAAGTAATCATTTTTCCTTTCTTGGCTATATCCATAATCGCACATTTCCTATTCCTATATATAAAAATTTAATTTAACTTTTTTGGACCATTCATTGATCAATTCTAAAGTATGATCAATATCTTGATCAATGGTATGTTCGCATAAGCTTGAATCATCACATTATCTTTGAATGGTAACTCAAACAAAGAATCACAGAGAATGTTCCATAATAATGCACCTGAGTTGGATCCTTGAGGGCAGCCTTTACCACACGATCTTGTTAAACAAAGATCTCCTTCTTGGAAAGTAATAGAACGATCACTTAAATAACTTACAAACAAGATAAATAAATCAGAATCGTAAAAACAACAACCTTGTATTTAGCGTAAGTATAATGAAACACTCAATCGATTTCGAGGGCAGCTAAAGGTCCCTCCTCATCAGGAGAAAGAAATATCTAGAAAGAAGAAAATAAAGGAGAAGGAGTCTAAGAAACACGGGGTCCTTATCAGCACTGCACGTGTTTATAACTGGATTTTTAATCAGAGTTGCACTGGACGCCTACTTCTACTGAGCCAGGCTATCTGATCAAGCATAAAGGACAAGAAAAATTAGCGAAGTTAAAATATGAAGCGAGGGGCAAATGCACCTTTACGCTCAAAATCTGAACTTCAAATAATAGAAAGCAACCACTGAACGGATTTTTATACCCTCTGGTAGTACCAAACGCGAGGAGATAACGCCATCTATCGGCAAAAATAACTGAATTAAGATAGTAGAATTTTAAAAGCATTAGGAAGGACTGGATTGGACTTCAAATCATTAACTAAACCTGCTAAATCTTTGTGAATGTGAAAAGCCTCAAGAAAATCCAATTCACCTATGGAAGAAGCCTTTTGGATAATTTTTGCAGACCCAAAGTCAAAATTATGGTTAAATATCCAACTATGATACGCTATTGAAGACTTATTAATTTCGCCTTTTCTGACATAAGATTCATGTTCCTTGATACGAAACTCCAACGCTCTTTTTGTTTGGCCAATATATCTTAAACCACACTGACACGATATGCTATAAATTCCCCAAGAATTCAAGACAGAAAAAATTTTTTCCTCATTTGAACATACATCCTGGTCTAGAACCGATACCGTTTGTCAACGGCATAAAAATGTGCTTATTTCTAAATTCCTTGAACTCACACACCAGTCGGATAGTCCCACCTATCTAGCTGATCTTCCCACTGTAAACGTTAACCCCATCGTTAATATCTCCAATAGGAATCTTTCGGAGGATCAGTTAAAAGTATTAAAATATAATTCCAACTTTTCAAAGACATCTAAACCTTCAATTCCTCAAATCATTGCCCCTATAGAGAAAGCCTTTAAATTCTCCAAAATTTCGGAAACGCAGAAGGATACAATCCGCCACCTTATTACTCATAACGTTAATTATAACAACAAATCTTTGGGTTCGAATCTTAGCAAAAAGGAAAATGAGATCTTACGTGAAATTCATTCTGATACTAATATGATTATCTCTAAAGCTGATAAGGGCGGACAGATCGTTGTTATGGGCAAAGACACATATATTACTGGAGTCTCTAAACTGATAAATGTAGGCCCATACTGCTCGATCCCTAAAGATCCTTCAACTTCGGACCTCACGAAAGTTAAAAGTGCTATCAAATCTTCCCACATTCTGCCAACTCAATTGAAGAAATCACTTATTCCACCTATTACTAATTGCGCTAGGCTTTATGCTCTTCCAAAAGTCCACAAAACCGGCATTCCTTTTCGACCAATTGTTTCCAACATAGGTACTGCTTCATATCCTTTGGCCAAAATGGTTTCATTTGATGTCAAATCACTGTTTACTAATGTTCCGGTCGAAGCAGCACTAAATTGTCTTGAAACTAGGCTTCGAGAATTTCACTTCACACATACTGTAATTAATGAGTTAGTTTCGCTTACTAAAGTTTCTCTCAGTCAAACCCACTTTGTTTTCCAAAATGCATATTTTCGTCAAGTTGAAGGATTGGCTATGGATAATCCTTTCAATCCGGTACTTGCTGACATTTATATGCACTATTTTGAGATGAAATTATTTGATAAACTATCTTTTCGTCTTTGGATTCGGTATGTTGACGACACTTTCGCACTTTTTGACGGTTATAAAGAGGATTTATCCGAGATTCTATCTATTATGAATTCAATTGATCCAGCCATCCAATTCACTCTTGAAATTAAATCCAACAATTCCCTCCCCTTCCTTGATATTCTTATAATCCGCAATGAAACTGATTTTAGCACTACTGTGTACCGTAAACCCTTTGCAGTTTGTTTACCACCCCATGCCAAGTCATGTCACCCTGTTAAACAAAAAATGGCTTCTTTTTACTATTACGTATTCCGCGCGCTTAAAGTTTGTTCCTCTGAATCTTTGCTTACCAATGAACTTAACTATTTGAGAGCAGTTGCGATTGAGCTTGGATTTTCTCCCGTGATTATTGATAAAGCCGTTAAAAAAATTTTCAGATTCCCATCAAAGAAGCCATTCCACTGTTAGAAATAATTTAGAAATTTAGAAATAATATAGAAATTTAGAAATAAATTTAGAAATAATATTATTGACCTTGTCGTGCTTCCATTTTATCCTTCTATTAGCTATAAAATTGCACGGATTCTCCAGAAATTCAATTTTCAAGTCGGTTTCTCCCCTCTTAATAAAATTCACCCTTCGATTAGTGTGGATTAAGATATATTGGCCAAACAAAAAGAGCGTTGAAGTTTCGTATCAAGGAACATGAATCTTATGTCAGAAAAGGAGAAATTAACAAGTCTTCAACAGCGTATCATAGTTGGACATTTAACCATAATTTTGACTTTGGGTCTGCAAAAATTATCCAAAAGACTTCTTTCCATAGGTTCTAATGTTGCGCGCTCCCAACCTCCACGCAACAATAGTGGTGACTGCTATGAACTGGAAAGTATACAAAGTCTTGAGAAGGGTCTAAATCCCTTTTTATTCAACTTTAGAAATTACAGATGCGTGCTCTTGACGCTCAAAAACTACGCCGACCCGGCGGTAAAATAAAAATAAGAAACTAAAAAAAAAAGAATAATAACAAGTGACTAACTACGAGGCTCTCTAAACGTAACTAACCTAACCGCGTTCTAAGATACCGCTCACAATTCAGCAAACTTCTGAATGTTACGTTGAAAGATTTAGCTATCTACCGAGGCAAGCACACAGGCCGAAACGCGTGGTTCTTCAATTTCTAACTAGCCACCTCCACGCTCGTGAAGCAAGAAAGCACACTTTCGAACTCGTTTCCCTTCTATTTAACTTAGAATACTTCCTCTGACAATATGAATCCTTGCGCGTTCTGATAAAATTTACATACTCTGGCATTGGCAATTCCAAGGGAAAGTAGGGCTTAACAAGAAAGTTAGTTTAAACTTAAAATAAATGTTAGTTAAAATAAATATAAACTCTACATTTGCCGCTGCCAGAATTTGGTAAACTTGGAAGCAGGTCATTAGAAACGACCTGTTGAAGTTTCCACTATTCTGAACTAAAATTTAAGAGCCTCGTTTACATAAAAAAACTGTTTCCTCACAAAAGGTAGAATAAATTTCTGTAGATACTTATTTAACTCTCTCTTCTTACAGCAAACTTTCCTGGACTTCAGCAATCAATCTGTTCTCTTCCTTCCAGCATCTGGAAGGAATAAGTATCAGTATTTTTCTAAATGCATTATAATTTACACTTTCTTGACACAGAATAATTTTTTGTTTTTGATCGATTTACTTAGTTACTGCTTAATTCACATTCATTCAAGTATTCAAACATGAATTTAACTTTACCCTGGCTCTCCACCATGTGTGGTGTCAAACGGGAATATTCGTGTTTTAGTATTGCAACACTTGCCCTAACCACAATGACTTGTTAGAATTCAACGACCAAATAGACACACCTTACTCGACATTCTACAACTCGATGGGCTATTTTAACATTCTTAAAATTCAAGTGTAGGTGGAAAACCCTACAAAACACATTCATTCAAATTTCCCCCTCATTCATCTTTAGACATGCAGGCTTTCGCTCTAAAGCATGATTTTATCTACAGTTTAATACTTAAATTTGATTTCATTTCTTTTCAGCATTTACTTTTAGCATCTAAAATTTTATGCTTCTAGACTAAATTCTACTTTTACATAACTTTCAAGTATTTACGTATATTTACAAAATTCTAATACATATGATTTTTACAATTTACCATAAAATGAATAAGAGAAAAGTAAATTTTTACTTTACGCATTCTTCGCCAAGCTGGCGGACGTTAAGTCCAACCAGACGTTAAGTCCAACGTAGTCATGTATCTTGTAGATTTAATCTTTCTAATAATTTCCTCTATAACCGGCAAAGGGTAAACTGGGAATTTAGTAACACTATTAAGTTTTCTGTAATCGATAGCAAACCTCCAAGCCCTTTTATCCGAAGGAGGAAACTCGTTCTTTTTCCTACATAGTACGACTGGACTCGCGTACTCACTATTTATGGGCGTTATTTTTTGGTTCTTTAACATTTCCTGAATATGTTGTTCTATGATTTGCTCTTTCTGTTTATCATAGCGATAAGGTTTAGTCCTACAGGGTTTGTCGGCAGTTAACTGTATCTCATGCGTAACTATTTGATAACTACCAGGCCGTTCTGAAAACAAATTTGAAAAAGTACTCACCACTTGCTGGATGGCTTGACTTTCATGGTCATTCAAATGGCTAAGGTCGACTTGCGGTTGTTCCACTGGTTCCACCACCCTCCGATCCATCTCCAGCACGATAGAACTTTCCTGAAAATTCAGTTTCGCCTTCGCGGCTTTTAAAAACTCCATACCTAAAATAAGTGGACTTTGTAAATTTTTTACTACAAAAATTAATACTTTAAGGCTTTCGTTTTGAACCTGTATCTTTAAAGATAGTTTTCCGATACATTGACAAGTTTGTCCTTGCGCTGCTATGATTTCTGTGTTTTTATTTTTAAATAATCGTAACCTATTAAAGTTCTTCTTAAAAAAAATATCACTCATAAAATTACCTTCTGCTCCTGTATCGATGAGGGCTTCTACTGGTACATCGCCAACCAGGACTTGTATAATTGGTAACTGTGAGTTCTTTACGATGACCGTATTTAAGTGTCTTCTTGAGGGTTTTTTCAAAACTTCCGGGGTCTGGACCCTCGCTTTCACAGGCCCCCTCTACTCGTTTAAAGCTTTCCTTTCAACTTCTGCCTTCTGGGTACGCGGACGGTTGTTTTCAAATTTCCGTTTTGGGCCTTGACCTTCGAGCTTCGATGAGTTAGCTTGATAGCTCTTTCCCCCATAAGAGCGGTTTGCATTTCTGGTCTGCTCATTTGAAGATTGCCTTCGGATACTTTGAGAATACGATGCCCCTCTAGCTTTTTCCGCTATTCTGCGATTTTGGAACTTGACCGCTAATTCGAAGAGCTTCTGCAATGTGCTTGGGTTTCTAATTTCGAAGTAGTCTTGAACAGCAGGTAACAATCTTGGTAAGATTATTTCAATAATCTCTGCGTCGTGTTTCTTCCCATACAGCATATCCGTCAGCTTAATTTTTCGCAGAATAAAGTCCGTCAACTCTTCTATATTCCGTTGATAAAAACTATATAGTTCGGCTTCTAGCCTCGCTCGATCTTTCACTATGGGGAAGGCCTTTAATAACGATTGTTTGAAATTTTCAAATGTATATGTCTGGCCTCCGAATTCCCCTATTAAAAATTTGCCTGTAATCTTCCACCATAGCGCGGCCTGTCCTCTTAGTGCAGATGTGGCGATGGCAACTTTTTGTCTTTCAGGCACAGGGTAGAGCTGGAAGTGATTTTCGAGGCTTTCTAGAAATATCGCCACCGAATTTTTTCCGTCGAAATTTACGTTTCGCGTGATTGACGCTCTCATCGTCTGGACCAGGTATCCAGATCCTTCCAATTAGCTTGCCATTTCTTGTTGTTGTCCAGCAGCTTCCAACCAATTTTCGGCCATTTCAGTTCGACAAGTGTTCGGGCACCAATGTAATGTTGCGCGCTCCCAACTTGCACACAACAATAGTGGTGACTGCTATGAACTGGAAAGTATACAAAGTCTTGAAAAGGGTCTAAATCCCTTTTTATTCAACTTTAGAAATTACAGATGCGTGCTCTTGACGCTCACAAACTACGCCGACCCGGCGGTAAAATAAAAATAAGAAACTAAAAAAAAAAAAAAAGAATAATAACAAGTGACTAACTACGAGGCTCTCTAAACGTAACTAACCTAACCGCGTTCTAAGATACCGCTGACAATTCAGCAAACTTCTGAATGTTACGTTGAAAGATTTAGCTATCTACCGAGGCAAGCACACAGGCCGAAACGCGTGGTTCTTCAATTTCTAACTAGCCACCTCCACGCTCGTGAAGCAAGAAAGCACACTTTCGAATTCGTTTCTCTTCTATTTAACTCAGAATACTTCCGCTGACAATATGAATCCTTGCGCGTTCTGATAAAATTTACATACTCTGGCATTGGCAATTCCAGGGGAAAGTAAGGCTTGACAGGAAAGATATTTTAAACTTAAAATAAATGTTAGTTAAAATAAATATAAACCCTACAAGGTGAATTGGATTTTCTTGAGGCTTTTCACATTCACAAAGATTTAGCAGGTTTAGTTAATGATTTGAAGTCCAATCCGGTCCTTCCTAATGCCTTTAAAATTCTACTATCTTATTTCAGTTATTTTTGCCGATAGATGGCGTTATCTCCTCGCGTTTGGTACTACCAGAGGGTATATAAATCCGTTCAGTGGTTGCTTTCCATTATTTGAAGCTCAGATTTTGAGTGTGAAGGTGCATTTGCCCCTCGCTCCCTATTTTAACTTCGCTAATATTTTTTGTCCTTTATGCTTGATCAGATAGCCTGGCTCAGTAAAAGTAGGCGTCCAGTGCAACTCTGATTAAAAATCCAGTTATAACCACATGCAGTGCTGATAAGGACCACGTGTTTCTGAGACTCCTTCTCTTTTAATTTCTTCTTTCTAGGTAATTCTTTCTCCTGATGAGGAGGGACCTTTAGCTGCGCTCGAAATCGATTGAGTATTTCATTATACTTGCGCTAAATACAAGGTCGTTGTTTTTACGATTCTGATTGTCACATTAGCGTGTTTCTCTTCTAGTCAAGATAAATAAATTCAATGGACAGTTGAATCTTTTTAATTGATAGAGAACAAAAGGCCCCCCATACATTACTAAATGCACTCTTGACATCTAATGAAACTAATGCTGTATGCCTATTATTCTTTCTATTTTATTTTACTTTTTCCAAAAAATCTTTAATGGCCAGTGTCGTACTTTTACCTTAAATAAAGCCATATTTGGAGTGGTTCAAAATATGAAACGTACCCAAATGAATAAGTCTTTTTGTAATTAGTTTATGAAGAATTTTTCCAAAGTTAGACAACAAACAAATAGGTCTATAGGAGGATGGGTCATTTTTCTCTATACGTTTTTTTAAGAGGATTAATGAAGCTCTTTCCAATTTTTTGGAAAGATTCCATATTTCAAACAAACATTGTAAACTTTACACATAAAAATAGGATCAGTTTTTAAGATGTCCTCTATTATATCAAGACAAATTCCGTCAGGTCTTAGAGCACGACCTTTATCCATTAAATTTACAATATCTAAAATTTCTTCAACAGTAAAATCCAAATCATTAACTTTTTTTGAATAACATAAGGAACTTTGTCTTATCTCCTTTTGAAATTGCGTATCATCAACATCCAGATCATCTGGAAAATGATATTTAACCAAAAATTCTAAAGTTTCTTGAATGGATCCGGTAAATGAACCATCATCCTTCTTTAATTGACTTTATGTCAATGCCGATTTAAATTTTCCCATGGTAACCTTGTAAGGACTACCAAAGGGTTGGTTTAGATTAGTTTGTAAACAAAAATCCTCCCATGAACGGTTTTTAGCAGAATTAATTTCTTTCTTATAAATTCCTCTCAGCCGTTTATAAATATCATCTAAAAACTGTTTATCATTAATATTTGAAGCTCGAAGAAATTTTCTTCCAATCAAGTCCAGTTTCTCTAGCCACCATATTGCTCTTCTTTTGCCTGAACACCAGTTTTTTTAAGCCTATTCTTCTCACAAATGAGAATAATTTCCTTTGTAAAACTCTCGACAGCTTCTTGAACATTCTTGTCATCCACTAAAATTGTATTAAATCGATTCAATAGAACCGCCACATCTTGCTTAAAATCAATTCAGTTTAATTTATTAAGATTGTATCTTTTCTTCAAATTAGACAACCGTCTTTTAATATCAATATCAATCTCAATGTAATTATGATCACTACAAGAGACGTCAGAAACAACTTTCCAATCAATATTATATGAAGATTGAGTCAGGGTTAAATAGATTTACGAAGAACCTCTGGATCTTTCCAAAGTAGGAAAAGAATCTGGGTTGTTCAATATACATAATTCATGAGCCTTGACAAATTCTAAAACTAATTTCCCTCTTGAGTCTTCTTCTTGGATTCTCCACTCTTAGCATTGAAGTCTGCTCCAATCAAGATTTCATTAACTGTTTGAGTAGAATCCTCGAAAGTTCACTGAAACATTTTGCCAAATCAGCCTGCGGAGAATAATAGACAGAAATCAATAATAAATCACTGAAACCAAAATTAAATTTCAAAACAACTAAACAGTTGGATGTAAATATTTCTATAACATAAATAACGATATCAAAAATAACTATTCCAGCCAATGGAATTTCTTTATCAGAATAGTACAATCTATATTGTGATGAAAATCTTTTTATCTTATTATCAATATGATATGGCTCTTGAATAAGAGCAAATGAATAATTTTGTTTAATAGAATGTTATTGAAGTTGAGACACTGCTGCACGTGCACGATGTAAATTAATTTGAACCTCTTTTAATCCTTTAAAAGAACTAAGAGCCATAATTAGTTCTTTTGATTAATAATTCAAATTGTCTCTTTAAACATGAACAACTTTTGTGTAAACTTGAGTGCCTCACATCCACTCCCAATTTATATTTGCTATTAGCAATAGCACAGTTAATACATACAGGACTATTGTTACAGTACCAGTGATTATGACCTTTGTGTGCACATTTTGCGCAAATCATTTCCTGTGTGCATCTTTTATGGAAATGACCAAAGTTTTGACATTTAAAACACCTTATGATGTTTAAATATTCTTTAATACTAACACGGAACCACTTGAAATTAAATTTTTTTAAAATTTATTAACGGTTTAAATTTCTGGGGTTGGATTTCAGCAACCCAATGAGCTTTATTATTCTTACTTTTTATTTGAAAAGAGGGATTAAATCCACCATCTTCAAATACTGGATTTTGTTTTAAAATTGCTTCTTGCAATTCTTCTTTCTTAACTTCAGAATCAATATTGTACAATATAATTTTTGGATTTTTCTTAATTGGAACTCTCACTTCAATATCTTCCTTTTAATAGAACATTTGTTTTAATTTATTCTTCTAATTTATCTATTTCTTCATTGTTTGAACATTCAACAACAATGCTTCCATTATTTATTTTCCTTACGTTTCTAATTCCAATTTAAATTTTACCTTGATATTCCTTGATTTCTGGATAAATTAATGGAACATGTTCGTCTTTTTCTTTATTTTATCTTTTTTTTTTTTTTTTTTTTTTTTTTTTTTAAGTCCAAAGGGATTTGAATCCCGAAGGACTATTAGTTTCGTTTTGGCATTTTGCGTCGGACTCATAAATGTCGGTTCACTTTTCAAACTGTTGTCACAAAATGTTAGAGTCCTGCATTATATTTGAAGAAATTAAATAATGAAAAATCTGCATAAATGTATGTATATTTCTCGTATTGTGATAAAACAACGGTACATAGAGTCATCGAATTTTGAATAACGTAATCCTCCAACGAACATGAGCATGTGGAAGACCAAATTTGAAGTTTGAAATTTGTTTTATGATCGATTTCCTATTTTTTAAAACTTTGACGAATTTTTGATTAACAAACTCAAGGATTTCAAAGCGAGCAATGGCAACGTTGTGCAGAAAAAACATTTTTATCTCCAGCGCGTGAGTCTCTGTATCGGAAATTCTAAAGATATGCTCGTTTTAAAACTATTTTGCGATATTGCTGTTGCACTGGATCTTATGGTTTAAGTGCGAGGAACATGATATTTAATAAAGAAAGGTAACACACAAAATGTTAAAAAACGCCCCTTTGGACGTAATTTAAAATCTGAAACATTTCAGATTTTTTTTTTTTTTTTTTTTTTTTTTTGAACAGATCTCTTTTTTCCAGTCTTTGTTCCTTAACCACATCCGAGAAAGTTTTTTCAGTTGATGGTTTTTGAATTACATCTAATCTCTCTTTTAAGTTTTCAATATTTAATGCTTGTGAAACAATAAAATTAAATAACGCTTCTTGCGCTTTAAAAGTATTTTTCCTTAATGGAACAATAACTCTAGAAGCCTCTTCTAAACTAGTTTCTATATCGCCTATTAGCGATCGAGCTTCTTCAATTAATTCATTTTGAGGCACTGTCTCTGTCTCTGCATTTATATCCATATTTTGTCCTAATTCAATCGGGACACTGAGGTTTCCCCGATCGAACTTGGAGTTCGGATTTCGACCTCCCTCCTTGGGAGGAGGAGCCCTCAGACCACGGCAAGGTACCAAACTCTGGGATTTTTTTTTTTTTTTTTTTTTTTTTTTTAATGGCTTTTCTCAAATATAGACTTTATCAACAATAAATCGCTTTTCCTAACATCACTTTCAATCACAAAATATAATCCAACAACTTCCCCTGAGGGAACTAAGGTATGAAAAATATTATCTTTTTCCTGTAATCTTAAATTCAAATTATTTAAATGTCCCATAATGTCGGTTAAGAAAGCTAAATCCCATAGCCAATCTTCATTATGTTTTCAAGCACTGACTGGGGAGTTCATTGTTTTCTTCCAGATATTTTAAAACACAAATTGTTTTAATTTCAAAATCTCCCTATTGTACTTTCTTTGGAGAGCTAGAGCACACTACAATGAAAGAAAAACTCGTCATCCTTTTCCGTTCCTTCAGGGAAAAAAGCTCACAAAAAACCTTGTCCATTCAGAACAGAAGCTCGTATTTTGTTGATACAGCGCGCTACAAAGTCAACAACAGAAGTAGGTTAGGTCCTTGGCGCAAAGAGCTTCTTCATTGATAATACAAAGATATTTAAAAACTTATCTTCCCAAATAATTTTTAAGGCATGTAACAAAACCCATATCCTCCAGCATATAAGCATTCTGTACCGCACCACAATAGCATTACTCACAGTAGTTGTGAGTATTAATTTAAAGACCTTTAATTCCGTTTTTATTCGCTGCTTAATGCATAGCTGAGACAATGATATAGCAAATGAAACACTTTCCTGAAGTTAAATAAAATAAAATAAAATATTTCGGCCGAGGGAGTCAATTAAGAGATTTGCCTGAGGTGTCAAAATCTTTTGCTACGACTCTGACTTAGTTAGTATTTTAGCACTATTTTTATAATCATTATTATTTTATATTATTATTACTTTTCTTTACACGAAACGTTTTTACAATTGTTCTTTAAAATTCTGTTTTATGTTATTTGCATTAATAAATACTGAATTCGCATGTCGTTTATTCCATGGTGATTACCTCATTTACGCTCGGAAAAGGAAATTCTAACAGTCAGGCAAGGTCATCAAAGTAATAAACGTGTAACTGGATGTCCCTACAAATGATCACTGTGCATATTATAATAGAATAAATAGAAGATAATTGTCGCATGTGATACCGCTTTAAATAAATTATATACATATGTATAAATTCAGTCTTTTTGCAGACACATATTTTTCCTTATGGAACAGGTTATATGCATGAAAGCTAGGACAGCAAGACATTTATTATGACAATAATTAATTGCATTTTGCTCTCCCTGATATACATCTGAGTCAAAGAAAAAATTTACGAAAAACGTCAGAATTGAGGAACATGTGATCAAGTATTCTCTAAGATAATTGAAAAATGAGCTTTTCAACATGCAATTTGCGTTCTGGTGACTCAGATTTGTGCTTAGTATGTTCTTTCCTTACTGTCCCTCAGGTTTACCTGAAACCCTCGCTTTACCTGAATGTAAAGGAATTTTACCTCTCAGTGAAATTTGAAATTCCTATAAAATTCAATGGATCTTGGAGAACAGCGGTAGCATGACAGTTTTTGTGCCAAGTAGATCTAAATGTTCCTAATATGTCGCCTTGGAAGATATAGTAGTTATCGGAAATTGCCTGCTACTCGGAAATCCAGGATGCTTTTTTCCGTTCCCGCATAAAGTTTTTTTTTTTTTTTTTTGTGTGTGTGTGTGTGCGTGTGTCTGTGTGTGTGTGTGTGTGTGTGTGTGTGTGTGCTGTCTTCTACCAGATGCAATATCTGTCTCCTCCATGCCCTCGATTCACTCTGAGAAATGTTCTTGGTCATCAAAAGGTTAAAAGGCCGATGGGTTCAACCGTACCACGAACTGTCCAGTCATACGATTTGAGGAAAAAAGTAGTAATGCTTGTTTTTCTTTCGTATGGTTTAATATTGTTATAAATTTTATATATATGTAAATAATTTTAGTGAAATTATACGTAAAATTGGAGTATCTTTTGTGTAATGTAATATGAACTTTAAAAGAACTTATTAATTTCAAGACGTGCTATAGCATTCTGTCAAAACTGTTTCATCTTTGGCAGAGCTAATCCTTATCTGTCCAAGAATTTATTTATCTATAAACAGTATGACTTCCCATAAGGCACATCTCTATTTAAACCACATAACCGTTTTTTAAATAGAAATTTTCTTACATTATAATAAATAATTTATAGTGATAAAAAATCCCTTAAGATCTAAATTATTCAACTCAAAATTTAGAATAAATTTTCTAATAGTTCATTACGAGAAAATCCTGTAGCGAAAAACAATGTTCAAGAATTAAGTTTTTCATTAGAGAACAATGGACGGAAGAAAGCGTGAATTAAAAAGTTGTAGGATCTTACATTAATTAACTAGCTATTATAACTTGAATTTTGTATTTAAGCAGATGATTTGAATGTTTTAGGGCAGGCTTGCCTTGAAGTTTCGTACCATCGTCTGCTCGTTACGTACTATCGCCAATGTTATTCCCGCTTAAGCATCTTGCCATGGACCTTATAAGAAATAGACTAACCCAGTGGGCGGGGCGTGCGTCACCGACATGTCGGCAAGAAAGAGTAAAGACGATCTGGTTTACTTTAACACTGAAACCTATGGCGTTTGTATCACATAACTCTTTTTAATTATTAAATGTAATACGTTGTATAGTGATGAGATTATGAAAGCCACAGTTTTTCAAATAAGATTTAATATATCTCATTAAAGCACTTTTTACTGCATTTCGCGCATTTTTTTCACGCGTAACTTTAGTACAAACATCTTTACTTTGGTAAAACGGTAAAAACTCTAAGCACAAAATTTATGAACTTAATTTTGCGTAAAAATAAAGTAAAATTAAATAAGATTGATAGTACACGATGCTTTGAAATAAATAAGGTAAAATTAAACAAGATATGATAATTTTTTTAAAATTTAATGAACATTTTCAGGCAGTGATTTTTCATCTATAATAACATTACAAAACGATCATACTTATTTGATTATATGATCATTAAATTATTAACATTAAAGCGGATTAGTTATTTTAATACTTCATAAATTTGAGCAAAAATTTGTCTGAACGTAATGAAGGGAAAGAAAAAAGATAAAATAAAATCTAGAAGCACTCAGATTTTATATTACGCCCAAAAGGAACCTTTTGTTAAAGTTTTGTGTCTTACCTATATTTATTGAATATCATGTTCTTCGTAAACCACATACATTTGAAAACAGCATATCACTAGAATTTCCGCACTGGACATAAAACTGTTATTTTCCGTACAGTGCTCGCTGTGAACTCGTTGAGTTTGTTAATCAAAAATTCGTTAAAGTTTTACAAAATATGAAATAGATTAAAACAAATTCGAAATTCTGCCATCCAGATGCCCAAGTTTGGGTGGAGGATTACATTATTCAAAATTTGATGGCTCTAGATACAGTCGTTTTTGTCACAGTGCGAGAAACATACATGTATTCATGCAGATTCTTCATTATTTAATTTCTTTACATATAATACAGGGCGATAATATTAGGTAACAACAATTTGCAAGGAAACACGGACATTTATAGTAAAACAGCGCAAAATGCCGCTTCGAAACTAACAGCCTTTCTAGGCTACCGTTCCTTTGAGTTAATAAATTAAATTAACAGTAAATAAAAAAAAAACTTATGCAGAACTAAAAACAAATTAAAAAATATAATCACTGTTAAATACAAGCAAAATTAATTATTACGGTTAAATACAATTTTAATATTAGAATTAAACGTATAAACTTTTTTAAGGAGTCAAACGTGTTTATCACTATGATGTATTATGAAATATAATTGAAATAAAATTCCTTTATAAAAATTGTGCTATAATACTCATCTATAATTTTTAAAAAGCAGCACAATTTAGAATTTTAAACATAACTTTCAAAAATTCGTTTTTAAATATTTTAGTATTTTTTACTTATTTACAACAATAAAAAGCATAAAAATTGCAAGAGAAAATTGCTTGTTTGAAATTTTCTATTAGTTCAGATTTAAAATATTATTTTCTAAACGAAGTAGTTACAAATTTCCTTACAGCATAGGAAAAGCTAAAAAATATCCAGTCCTGAAAGCATGCAGTAGCTTTATAATTATTTGGAACGTTAATTAATGCTTCACAAATATGCTAAATTTTTAAAAATCAATCTCAATTTCAAACATAAAAATATGTAGAAATTCTAATTTGTGAAATGAGGCGCTACAATCAGCTTTTTCTTGACAATTATACACGCTGCAATAGGCAATCAATGGTAAATTTCTGCAACTCGTCCCTACTCCTCCGGATGTGATCAAGGTGACAGCCAGCAACGCCTCAGACGAGGGAGAACACCCGTTTGGGTTAGTCAATTTCTTATAATGTCCATGCATCTTGCTAGCCGACGTTTAGATACGCGCCGTTAATTATCTTAAGCCCTCGTAAGTAGTTTATCTTTTATTGCAGTCTCAGATTATGTTACCTACATATGAATTTAATTTATCTTACGTTGATTTGAATACCCGCAAGTATCGGAGGTTTATCTGTCTCGCAAGTTCTGTTCATTTAAGAGTTAAACAAAAAGGTTGTTTTAACCTTCTTAAGACTTGGTCATTTGTTGCAGGCTAAAGCGCCTGCAGACCCCTACAACACACATAATTTTAGATACAGTACAACCCCTACAAGGTGTTTAGATTAAAAATACTGAAATTTCTGACAGGTACTAAAATTGAGTCTATCCAAGAAACTGTCTTTCACTTATTTATGGTCCAGTCTGGATGTTCTCGGGCCCACTGTAGGCGTAGTTGACAACGACGCTTAGTCAACACAGGCACAGGAGTGGGACATCTGCCGCGCAGTCTAATATCTAACAGTGTCTGCTGATCTGTGTGTTCCCAAATACTTGCCCTTGGACCTGCATTGTATTGGGCTGTCAGCTAAGTCACTGTCTTGCCCCGATTTTGCTGTACAAAGCGAGACTGTCTCCGACGTCCTTTTTCTTTGCTGACGCGCGGACGTCAACTCTTTAGTAGTCTACTGGTAGTTTCACCGTCATTTATCCACTTTGCATAAATACTAGAAACAGCAGATCGTGGATAGCCGACCAGCAGTGCAGTTTGAGAAGTAGTCGTTCTGAGTCTTCGGGCCATTACAATCTGCCCTCCGTCAAATTTACTTAGAGCAGCAGCTTTTCCCATCACTTGCAAAAGTCCAAGAATGATTTCTTACCTTCTCTATACATTATCTATCACGTGATTAAGTGGCAATGACAGCTGAATACCATTCCCACCTAATCACATGCCCTCCACGTCATTCAGACGAGTTCATTAAAAAGTGTGGGCATGGTCATAATGTTTTGGCTCGCCAGTGTATATAGGAAGAAAAAAAGCTTTATTTATTAGTGCCAGTATTACACAATTACACATCTGTTGCATCCAAAATTAAATTTCATTATTCCCAAAATGAGCCTTTAATTTTTAGAGTTTAGTTCTCCTTCGTGCCCAAATATATCGTAATGCCTTCTCCGTTCTCGTACAACCTATACCAGTAAATGTTTCGCTTTATCGAGCTGAGTATCAAACACCTTAATATGTCAATGTGCATAATCATAGTAGTTTTATTTATTATGCATTGCCCTGGATTTAAATATCGAAATAAATAATTAGTTGAGCAGTTTTAGGAAATCTGTTTTTTTTTTTTTTTTTTTTTTTTTCGTTGCAATTACATTACATAAACGATAATTTTATTCCCTCCATTCTCACAGCTATAAACCTTTATAACTTTCTTCGTTCCTTTTCTAGAGTTATCAAATTTCCATTATATTTAAGAGTAAATTTAAAGCAGTTTAATACGCAGTTTTGGAAATGCATTCAAAGTATTTTAATTCCCAGGAATAAGAGATCAAATGAAAAACTTTATTATTTTCAGTACCAAGTTCCAGTTTATGTATAATCAGGTTAACTTAGGTTTATGAGATTTCATTATTTCAAGTATTAGAAATAATATTTAAGAGTTTTTGGAAGAAAACTTTAATTATTTAAACAGAAATAGAAGAAATAAAGTCTTAGATGTAATTTTTTAGTTGAAGTCTATTTTACCTCTGAACGATTGTGCAAGTATCTCTGCAATGTTGGTGAACAAGCAGTTGTATATCAACTTTAATTTAGTTTGGTTTATTTTGACCGTGCCAAAGCACTTGAGGGCTATGTGCTTAAGGGGAAGAAGAATAATTTCGTGGAGGACATTATAAGGAAAATTGTGTCTTATACATGTCACTCATTGGGAAAACCACGAAGATGCCCATGCAGTCAACATATTTGTCAGGATTTGAGCTCTGAAACGAACTACCAGCATTCAGCGATTTTACTGCTCGGCCGTCGTTTCAACGTAAATGAAAGAACTCGTACTATTATATTTTCGGGAATGTAAAGTAACTGAAAGCTTTTTACTCATACGAAGAAATACTGGAAAAGTTAAAGAGAAGAAATTAATTAAAGATATACAACAAAAAGATATTCTAAATCGACCAATTAATACCTGGAACTTTCAAGGGGCTTACTGCAAGTTAGATTGCCTTACCACATATACGAGCCGAAAAGAGAAGATGTACTTAAGGGAATTACCATTTCTTCCAAGCCGTTTCACAGGGAAAGAAACTAAAGGTGAACATTTCAGCAAAAGTAATCAAATCTTAAAAGTCAAACAGTCTACCAGAGTAAAAGATGACAACAGAGAGAAATTTGCGGAACCTTTCAAAAAAGGCCTGTAGTGGATCGGCAGAAAGAAAGGTACAATGCACTAACTCAAGGTAAATTAAGTTCAGATAATAAAAATAAAACTGAAAAAAAATTGTCATCAGGATTTAATTCGCAAAGCTAGTTTCATAAACCTAGAAGTCCATGTCCAGATGATAAATATGAAAAACGAAAGACGCCACAATGCTATCAGTGTGGGTCTTATCAACATTTAAGACCCCAATGTCCGAAACTTAAGAATAGTACTGAATCTCCTGCTAATCTTAACAGAATTAGTGCAAAACCAGAGGATAAATTTCTATTACCTTATACTAGTATGGGTTACCTAAATGGTCATAAAATTCCTATATTAAGGGATTCAGGTGCTACCCACATAGCACAAAAACATCCTTGGGATATCCCGAGGATGTTGCTCGCGGGATATGCGCACATCCTCAGGACATCCCGGAATATCCCGCGAACCTCCTAAACACCTCCTCCCGAGTGCTTAATGTCACATCCCGGGATATCCTCAGGACATCCTAACTAAGTCCCATTGACAGCGTGCGGGATTTTATTAGGATATGAACTCCTACTTACTACATCCTCAGGACATCCCGGGACATCCCACTAACCTCCTAAACACATCCCATTATATCCTAAAAACATCCTATCTATGTCCCATCGACAGCGTATGGGATGTTATTAGGATTTAAAGTCCTACTTACTACATCCTCAGGACATCCCGTAATAACCCAGTTTCCTCCTAAACTCATCCTCCCGAGTGCTTAATGTCACATCCCAGTATATCCTTAGGACATCCTATCTAGGTCCCATCGACAGCGTATGGGATGTTATCAGGATTTGAAATACTAGTTACAATATCCCTTTAACCTCTTAAATATACATACTCTCAACTGCTTAATGTTACATCCCAGTATATCCCCAGAAATCTTCTTTATATTCCAGTGAAGGTGTGTGAAGGTGTTGTGATAACCTGAAACTTGCTTATTTTCCACAGACAGTCTCAGGTCCTCCATCTGTGGTTACTATGGAAAAATAAGAAATGTTAAGAATATTTATACAATTTATTTTCTAATTTGAATTTCAATTAATTTAATAATTTGTAAATATATCTAAAACTGAGCAAGAGACTTGAAATGAATTATTAATACAAAATATTATAAGAGAAAATTTTGCTTCAAAATATTAAAAATCTTTCGATAATTTTTAACCATTCAATAGCCCAAAACTGAATTCTTCGATATATTCATAATTCAATTATTCTACAAATTCAGTTCTGACTTCAGTTAATTTGTATTCAAAATTCAATAATAAAATTAAGCATTTAATAACTTTTAATAGTGGACCAGATGTGTGTAAATTTTGAAATTCTGAACTTAAGTCGGTTACGTTGATTGAATCATTATTCATGGCTACAATATGATTAAACAGTTCATGAGTTCGTCTTGCTATTTGCTGTAATGGAGCGGAAGATTTTCTAATCAATTTTTTTATAGAAGATATATAGCTTTCAAATTTAAATGCACTGTAATTATCTAACGGCCCAAACATTTTTACATCTTCGCAAATATGCAGTAGGCCGTGAACATTATGAGCAATATACTGTTTTTCATGATAAAGCCCAAAATTTACTACGAAGAGTTTTAATAGAGACTGTGCGTATTCATCAATTGTCGTCTGATTCTGTATTTTGCATAAGAGTCTAATCGAAATATGAAGTAATAGTAAAAAATGATCATGTAGCTTTTTGTTAAATTAAAAAAAAAAAAAAAGATAAGTGGGCTAGTGTACAGTAAAAATTGACGGTATTCTGTAGCTTTCCAGTGTTTCAATTCTTTTAGAGTCTTTCCTTGGTTTTCTTGCAAATTCAATTGGTACATAAGGCTTTAAAAATTGGTCGTTTTAAAAAAAATTAGTTCAACATTTTTATGTGGTAATCGTGCTTGTAAGGTGCCTTCGCCTATCCTAATAGTAATCATTTTTTGTACTACTCCTAAGCACACAAGGGACATAAAGTCTAACGGAATATTTATTAGTCCTATATTTGGAATATTCCTTAAAATGGGATAATCGTTTTGGTAATCGTCATCAGTCAGTTCTTCTTGAGACATAAAAGTTCATATTTCGAATCACAGTTTGAAATGGAACTTAAAGAATATTTGCTAGCGCGAAAATTCGACACAGTCCTTTTTCATAATTAAATACTACTTCATCTTCTGAAGAATCCGATAATATACGTTGATTTATTCTGCTTTAAATCCGTCTTTTAGATATCTGAGATAATTTTTTTTTAGTTCTGATCATTTCTGTAGAATAAAAGAAACATTTAGAAACTTACTTTTCACACTCTGTCAATGTAAAACGCTTGCAAGCGTCAGCAAGTCAGTTCGTAACTGAAAGAGAATTTGGAACGACGGCTATTAACGTTTAGCAGAATAGCTGAATTCTGGAAATCAGAAAGTAAGTACGTGTACTTTCCACTTTGTGGGGTTCTTCAAGGATATCACTATTAAGGAGCAATTAAAACCGTTGGGGGGGCGTTCTGCGTCCTTTGTTGTGAAGGGATGTGAAGGGATGTTTGCCTTGTAGGGGGATACAAAAGAAGGGAAGGTCTGACACATAAATCTGCCACGTTAACAAAAGAGAAATCTTCTTGGGGCATCGCCTACAGAAAAAGTGCTCAGAGGTGTTACATTCTGAGCGGAGCTCGGTTTGTCAAAAGCAAAGAAAATTTGAGAAGGAGTTTTACGAACAATGATAATGATGATCAAAACTTTAAGATTTTCAACTTCAATTGTTATTTATAGTATAAAATAAAGTAATAAAACTGCTGAGTTTAAAGAACGCGTTTAATTAAAAAATTAAATCATTTTAATTTAAAGTTTGACCATCTATTTAATCCGTTATCTAATTTTGAGTTTTCATAACAACATTTAACTTTGTGTTATATACCTTGAAGAAACGTGTTTACTGCATTTTCTGGATGTTACAAATAAATTAATAAAGCAGCAATTATTGTTAAATTATGAGGAGTCATGTAGCATTGTCGGCATAACGTATAAGACTGCAGAGCGCTGGATATATTTTTTTCGCGCTTTGTTTAGCAAAGACCGAATATTTGTATGGTTAAAGAGGTAGCAAAGTGAGGTTTGAGGAGAGTAAGAACTTAAATGTTAGTTCTTCCCATTCTCAAACCTTATTTTCCTATTACAGAGAGGTAAAAAATAAGTTACTTCTTACCTTCTCTTGAAAAACTAATTCTCATTATTAAAGAACTTACCAGAAAATGAACGAAGAAACTGCAATGAATTTTTTAGCCCAATAAAATTATTCTTCTGTTTATAAATTCAAATTAAAGCAAGTTAAACCTCGTACAGACTAGTTTTTAACTGCGTCTGTAAACTAAAATTTCGTTTGTTAAAAAAAAATATTGTTACTTATTACTGCACAGCACTAAACATCATTCATTACTAATATAATAGTGTAACAGATCAGAAAGTATTTTTTTCTTTTGAAGTTTCAAAGTATAGTTATTTCTATGCTAAGAACTATCGAAGAATTGAATAGAATACTTTTATAACTTGATATTTCTGATTAGTGCCTCAGAGACGGGTAAGTATAGGCACTGTGAAACAACAACAAAAATTTGAAAATATTATTACTGAATACTTACAGCCAACACATACAAGACGAAAACCAGTGTAAGCATAACAATTAAATTTTCATATGCAGAATAGGTAATCCATAGAGTAAGATTTCGATTCTTATAACATGACTTGCGTGTGGTACAAGGTTACTTTAATATTTTCAGATATGAGCTTCCATAAAAAGTAAGTACTGAAGGTATCTGAGAAACAAACATCCTCAGGAGATCTTCATATATCCCGGGACATTACGACTTCAACAGGACATCCTTAAGATGTTGATTTACGAAGTCCTCAGGATATCTGAAAATCAACATCCTGAGGAGATCTTCATATATCCCGGGACATTGAGACTTGAAGAGGATATCCTCAGGATTTTGACTTAAGAAGTCCTCAGGATATCTGAGAATCAACATCCTCAGGATATCCTAACTGCTTCCCGGGACATTGCGACTTAAATAGGATATCCTGAGGATGTCTTGTGTTATGAGGGAAGTATTGATATAGTTTGTCGCAAATACATCACGCCGGAAATGCGGACAGGTGAAAATGTGTGGGTGCAACAGCCATTAGATTTGAATCCAACCTGTTTACCATTGGCTGAGATCGAACTAAATTGCGATCTTGGGCGAGTAATAACTAAGGCTGCCATTATTAGAAATGAACTCGACAAAGGAAGGTATTTATTAGGCAATCGAACTTTTGCACTGTTGAATAAACAAAGAAAGGAACCTGATAATCATCCTCCCCAGGTTAATGCCGTCTCTACTAGAGTTCAAAGGAAAAGAAAAATAGCTGAAGAGAAGATCTTGGAACCGATGAAAGAAGAAAATAAAGCATCCAGAGATGTTTTTGCAGAAGAAGATAATTTACCGGAACCAAATACAGAAGATGAAGCTCTAATGAAATTGGTAAACATTGACTCAGAAGAAGTTGCACAACTTCAGCTTACTGATAAGGAACTGTCTAAAATCATCCAAGACCCTCTGGGCGGCCAGGGTTTTCGCTAAGAAAGCACAAATTTCCCAAAACTACTATGAGAACAAATTATTTTTTGATTTTAATGTGAAAACTGTACTGGTATTTCATACCTGGATTTGTTTTCTTTTGATATATTGCCTTAATTTCGTTGACATATTTTAATATGAACGTATATATACGTTCTTACAGGTATCACAATAAATATTCCAGGCCGTATATATACGGCCTTGCCGCTTAGAGGGTTAAAGAAGGTACATGCAAAAATGAGAACTATAGTCTGACAAGAAAAGAGCTTTTAGTTAAAAAAACGACGGATAAAATGGGCTTTGAAAGACAGCTTGTAGTTATACCTGAAAAACGCAAGTCGTCAATTATAAAGATGTGCCACGAAGGAACTTCTGGTCATTTGGGTGTCAAAAAGACCAAAGACAGACTTGCTAAATATTTTTACTGGACGAGGTGTTACAAAGAAACTGAAGATTTTGTAAGAACCTGTGATGCTTGTCAGCGCCCTGGAAAAGGAAATGACAAAACGAAGGCTCCAATGAAATTAGTACCACTAATTTCCGAAATATTCACTAAAATAAATGTCTATGCCATTGATCCGCTACCTATTTCAAAGACTGGAAAAAATATATTATTACAGCTCTGTGTATGTCGTCCAAATATCCAGATGCTGTTGCGGTGACAGACATTTCTTCGCCATCTGTGATTGATGTTTTCTTACAGATTATCAGTCGTATGTGTTTCCCAAAAGTGATCTAAACAGATCAGGGGAACTCTTTCGTCAGTGCTTTGACAGAGGAATTTTTGGAGCGTTTCGGAATTAAACATGTAAGAAGCTTTGTGTATCATCCGCAGAGTAATCCCGTTGAGCGATTCCATAGAATGCTAAAAAGGGTGTTAAGAGTCGTATGTATAGGAGCGACTTCTGATTTCTGGGAGAATTGTCTACCATCAGTTCTTTTTGCTCTCAGAACAGTCACACACAAAAGCACTGGTTTTACACCAGCAGAATTGGTTCATGGCAAAAACCTACGAACGTCAGTCACTTTACTTTATGAGCAGTGGCTAGAACCGATTGAAGAAAGTAATAATGTTGTTAGTTCCATTTTCGAACTTATTAATAGAATGAAGAAATGCCAAGAACTTGCCGTGGAAAACATGAAAGAAGCTCAACAACGGAGGAAAACATGATACGATCGAAACGCAGTGAAAAGAGAATTTGCTAGAGGAGATTTAGTTCTTGTTTTATCAACGATCGTCAAAGTAAACTAGAAGTACAATGGAAAGGACCTGGAAAAATACAGCAGAAAATTTCAGAAACCAATTATATTGGAAGTTTCGAGGAACAAAATGAGCCAAATCAAGTATATCACATTAACAAGCTTAAACCATATTACAAAAGACCAGAAATGATTAATATGATAACTGAAGATGGAAGAGACTTAAAAATGCACATTCCTCATTTACCTTCCAATCCAAGTATATTAAATTTCTCGGACATTATAGAGGAGAATGAACTCGAGAAAAGGTTGAAACCCGAGCAAATAGAAGATTTACGAAAGGTTTTCTGGAAATATTCTGGTTGTTTTTCAAACAATCCTGGACTAACAAACGATTGTCACGATATTGAGCTATTAAATAACGAACCAATACAAATAAAGCCATACACACTGTCACCCCGACAGACTGAAATTCTCAAAAAGGAAATCCAGAAAATGCTCGATCTTATCGATGCAAGAAACCAATTCTGTATGCTCCCGACTTTGATAAAAGGTTTATTATACAAACCGATGCCTCCGACAATGGCATGGGTATAGTACTATGCCAATTAGATGATGAACAACGTGAACATCCTATCTTGTATATAAGCAAAAAATTTACTAAGTTTGAAAAGAATTATTGTACTACTGAAAAGGAGTGCGCTGCTATCAAGAAACTGCATTTTTATCTGGATGGTCAGCAAGAATTCTTGATTCAAACTGATCATAACCCTTTGGTCTGGCTACTATCCAACACCAAATGAAATGTAACTCTAGATTGATGCGCGGGCACTCTCATTACAACCTTATAATTTTACGGTCATTCATCGCAAAGGATCTTTGCACAAACGTAGATGTTCTGAGTAGAATTAAGTAATATAATAACTCTTAGTGTATGTAACCACGTTCAGAATTAATTTTACTATTTAATGTATGCTCAAGTGATGTATTTGAACGTTCTCCATTTTTTTCTAATTAAATGGGGTGTAAAAGTATTTGTTTAAAACTTAAATTTTTGGCCTGAATTTTGGAAACTTATGAGAGAAGTTACCTTTTGTCTTTAAGCAAATGAGCAAGCCGAGCTTATTAAACTGTCGAATTTTACAGAACTTTTCCCTTCGGAAAATGTCTTTCCGTTGTGAGAGAGGTTGTAACAGCTTTAAATATTATTAAAATTTTGTAGTTTAAATAATTTAAATAGATAAACATTAAGGTATTTGTGAATGGCAATATTTGAAACCAGGCTCCAGTGCCACTTGCGGCTCTCGCACGAAGAATGTAATTTTTTTTTTAAATGTTAGAATTCGTTTTTTTTTCTTGTTTTCTATGTCGCCATTTTGAGTGCTAAATAAATTTTTTTCTGTGTTCATTCATTGGAGTTGCTTCATATTGCCAAAGAAGTATCACAGTCCTCAATACTACACAATACTCCCGAAATACAGTGGAACCTCGAGATACGAGCACCTCTATATACGAGAAATTCGAGATACGAGGAAAGTATGAGCGTCTCTAAATATGAGCATTGACTCGAGTAACGAGCAAACGATCCAGGCTGCTGGTAATGCGTAGTGCGTTTCCCGGTCCGGCTCCACTCGGAAAATACCCTCGTCAGATCACTCAGTGTTCTTTGATCTACGTGTTTGTGCGCTTTTGAGTTAATTGTTTTTCTACATTAAACGTGAAAATAATTATTTAACCATGCCTCTTAAGAAGATTGTTGACACAGATAGTGCTCTAAAGAAAAAGAAGGAAGCCATGGCCGTTGAAATTAAGAAAGGAATCATAGATAAAGATAAGCGTGGTGTAAGAGTGACGGAACTGGCAAAAGACTTACGGCCGTCGACATCGACGATCAGCACTATTCTGAAGAAGATGGAAGAAATTAAGAAACTTGATGTGGTCAAAGGAGTTACCGTTATTTCCAAGCACCGTTCCAAATTCTTAGAAGATGTTGAGAAGCTGTTGTTGGTGAGGATTAACGAGAAAGTAGTTAAAAGGCGGTGTCGGAAGCTATAATTTGAGCTGAGGCTAAGAATCTGTACTTGGACTTTCTCCGAAAAACATCAGACACGTCGACTGAACATGAAACGGTAATGAGATTTTTGGGATTGCGGAACGGATTAACTGGATTTACATTATTTTAAATGGGTAAGTTTGTTTCTAGATACGAGAAATCCTCTACACGAGCTCAATGCTGGAACGAATTATCCCGAGGTTCCACTGTATATAATGGTGAAACTAATTAATTTTGAGGATAGTCATCCCATTTGGAACTCCTGGACATACTTAAAAAATTTTGACTATTTAGATTAATCCCGGATGTCTGATAATCTTATCTTGAAACTATATAATATTATTTGAAAAAGGACTTTGGGGTTAGCGAGCAATATTGCATTAGTACCACTTGGTGACTTTTCAATTTAGAATTTTTCTATACAATAGTGGAATATTTTTACATTTTCAAAAAGTACATCAAGTAATCAAAACAATAGTTAATGGATCTAGCATTTGTAAAAGTCATCTTTTAAAAGTACTAATTTACATAAAAATCTGATGACACCACATGACTTCCTTGTACGGAATATTAAATTATATGTATTTTTTCTTGCATTTAATTTAAACTTTATTGGATTGAATTAAATCTACTTCGTCGATAGCGCAGAAACCACAATAGAATAAATGCACTCTTTAAAATGTACTATATTTGTTTACCATAGTGACACTTTGCCGCTAGGTTCACTTAACAGCGTTACATTTCGTTCATAATTTAACTCAGAATGCACAAAATTTATATCATTAGAAGAATTATCTAATCGTTGTCACATGTTCTATTGAAATATTATAATAAATCTAAAAGGCTGTATAAAAGAAATTAAGCAAAAAAAAACAAGAAAGAAACAGTTTTTCACAGACGATTGAGTATTTCTCATTCAATTAACTCAGTTGTCACTTCCCGACAAGGCAAAAATACATGAAAACTCAAAATATTTATATTACAAATTACGAAGTAAATCTTAAACACTTATTTCCTCTAATATTTCCCAGAATGGATTAAGCATGATTTAATTCGCAATAATAAAAGAAGTTAGTTAATCTTTGTTGTTGCCAAGCTTAGTTTCTCTAGATTGACAACAAATGCGATATTCTGCCAAGTTTCAAATGTAAACATATATGGTCGCCTTCGCAATACTAATTAGACTTAGCCGCACTTAAACAACTTTAAAATTTTTGATAACTCGACAAATATTGCATGCAGACTTACTAAAGGCATAAAAACCTTAACCGGAAGATAAGAACAACATAATTCAACCATTTTTAAAGCAAAAAAATGCGTAATTTACAAACATATAAGAGTAAAGAAACTGAGATCACTGAGCCGGGTAGCAGAGTTGATATATATATATACATATATTTATATATGTTTGGTGTGGCTGATTGCAACGGAAATACGAGGTGCACATCCATATGTTATAGCAGTCCTATGTACAAAATTTCAATGTTCTGAGCTTTTTGAGTTATGCGAGATATGTACGTACAGACGCCACGAAAAAAATGTGTTCAGAATCCATTTAAAAAAAGTTTGATAATTTTTTTGGGGGAAAACGAGTCTTTTATTCTGTCCTTACGTACAGATGTCACGCAAAACCGTGATTAGCGGTCATTCGCTAGCGGTCAAAATGGATATTTTAGTTGAAATATGATGCCTGAAACTTTTCACGATTGCAATACTTTCTTTTTACTTCGTACAAGGAAGTAAAAGTGGAAGATGTTTCGAGTTATAGCACCTCGATTATTTGTACAACGCATTTATTTGCACTATTTTAAATACCAGTTTTGTGTGTGTTCTTGTAATAAAAAATTAAGATACATAATTTTTGCAAGCCGCTAATTTCTTTCTTTCATATACACATTAATAGCAAAAACTGTGTAATACAAATAAAAATATTAATTCATTCAAATTATTCAAATAAATCTAATTCAAGCAACTCATTATTTTCGTTAATGCGAAAAATAATTATATTACATTTAAAACAGGGTAAATTTCAAACTTAAGTTTTTTTATATCTAGCATTTTACAACTAGAAAAGGTACTTTCCAAAATAAAAATAAAAATTAGAATACAGTTTGCAGTTTCTTCAATCACGTTTTTCTCCCTTCTACATATCAAAATTAGTTAAGGGTTATTGACTTATTTACCATCGTTGTAGTATTGTTTTATTATCTTAGGATGAACTTTACTGCATGTTTCACAGCATATTTTTCTATTACCGTCTTTCACTGAAACGTGATACTATTCAGAGATCTAATCATCAGTATCAGAACAGATTGCGGCTACTCAGAAGATTTTTCTTCTAGGATACAAACATTTAAAAATATAATATAGTTATACTCAATGAGCAAAACGCGTCAGCAAAAGCAAATACCCTTCGTCCTCTAGAATTACGTATTAACAGCGTCGACTTTTTTAAGTAACGTTACTTAAGTGTGAAAATCTTAAGCAATGTTCTGACTTTGGTAATAATTCTGCAAACAATCAACTGGGGTACACGAAATTCATACTACAGATACGCGGCATAGTGCCTTAAAGATGAGGAAAGTATAGTACCAATAGGACGCATACTGTACGAAACGAGTAAAAGTCTTTCCTGACAAAATGAAGTTGGTACAAAAACTGTCTGGCCAAAATTGGCAACCACAAACCAAACAGCCTTAGAAAGGAATATGATTTCTACTAACTGCAACCCTGCAGTTAGGAGACGTCTGTCTAACCACGTCTACGACTCTCAACGCCAGATTATCTATAATAGTTCTTGGAGTAAGAGTTTCCATTCTTCAAGGAGCATCTGTTTCAGTCGTTATGTATTCTCTGGTGAGTAAGGTCCTGCCACCAGGCGTCTTCCTAAAGTATTCCATTCGTGTTCGGTGGGAATTAAATCAGGAAAGCACGCTGGCCAATCCATTCTGTGGTAATTCTGTGGTACGTAATTAATGTGACTTTTGAATTTGTAGTTCTTTGCTTGTTGGAAAATTGTTTGTTGGTACAAATATCCAAAAGTCACTGTAATTTGGATCACTTCCAGTTCAAATAAGCTCCTTATATTTGCTTTTCGGTGTAGTATGGTGCTCCAGGTACAAAATTTCGATTTGTATTTCAGTTGATTAACAGTTAACATCTTGCAAAGAAATTGAAAAAGGATTTATGAAACGATCAGCACATTTTTATCACCTTGAAAATCATCAAACCTAGCTCTGAATTAATCATGCAAAATGAATATTAAATTCTTAAATCAATAGTAGTTCGGAACATTATTAACTTTGGTAGCTAGTTCCTGCATTAACCCACCGGGCGGCTCGCATTCAAATCTATTTACGTCTCGAAAACTGCAGTAAAAATTAACCATGTTTACAATTTTTTTTTCACTTGGAGTAAACCAAAATTGTCCTGAAAACGGCCTTTGTTAGATTTTCTTCCCCCCTCCTTGTAGGGCGATCAACAAGTCGTTTCACTTAAGTGATGGCTTCCTACTGTCCTTTGATTACCGCCTAGAGGCGATTAAGCAAATGGGCCCTTACGGAGGAAGGAACACGTTTTGTGTCCATGCTTTGGTTAGACGAAAAAAGATATTTTTTTCTGGAAATCCAAAACAGAAAAGGAAGTTTTGTATTGCATTGTTACTAATTTTGTGCATATTTCTAATCTTAATTGCTTATCAGAGCCGTGCCAAGATATTTTTTCACCTGAGGCAGAAAGGTCAATGCGCGTCCACATAAATATAAAAATAGCTACACTTGTATTAAGCAAAAGTAATTGTATTAAATCAAAATGTCATAACTCTTATAGCATAATTATACCATAATTCTTAAAGTATTTTTTAATCGTAGTTTTATAAATTCAGAGAAATAATGTAGCCAATTATTTATAATTTTCAAATGAAAACGTTAAAAAATTCGTTTTTGATAAATAAGAAATAACACTGAAATGCATATTGCATTAATTTCCAGGTTTCCTTGCAATTTTTTTGGTTTGTTTTATTGATTTAAGTTTGACGAAGCTTATTTCCCCTAATAATTAAAGTAATTTTCGAATTCGCAAAGACAATTTGGCGCCTCTTCTAGTGATTCACATGAGCCCGGCTTTGTTGCTTTTTAAGTATAAATGTTATTAATTTTTATTGCGTTTCGGTATTTTAATGTACGTTTATAGAATGTTAATTTGTTTTTATATGCATATTTGAGTAATATAATCTTACGACTAGTGAGACAGTGTAGTTTAACTAATTTTCTGTTTTTGATTCATGTTATCGAGCTTTAACGCTAAGAAAAAATTTATAAGAGGCTTAAAATACCTAATTCCTATTGAAAGCTACATCTAATTGATAATTAAATTACTATTAAAATAACAAACACATGCTCAGTGTCAGTCATTTCGACATAATGTTTGTAATTCATTTTACCACAAATTTATTTCGTTTATCTTGTTTCATATTTATAAAAGGGGAGTTTACCTTCATCGCATTTATTGGTTGATTGAATATTTTGAAACAAATTTCAGTCATAATAACCTTATTAAAAATTTTCTACATATAGACAAGATGTCACAGATACCTCTCAGTTTCCGAACTAAATTACATGGTACTGAAATTCGGTGCATTTTCATATGATTATTTTTGACAGAAAAAGTTACCTTACATAAATCACAAAAGAACATTTTTTTAATTCTTAATTAAATATAGCACTTGTATTAAATTGCTAAAATTCATTGTTAGGAAAATCGCGCTCTAAAAAATTAGACACTTTTACCTTTCAAGGTGGAATTTTTGTAGTTTTCTCTGTGCATAATGTGGGCGCGAGTAAGTTTTTCTTAGAATGTCCTCCACGGAGGCATTCCTCCCTTTAGGCAGATAGCTCTCCCTTGCTTTGAAGGAAAAATAAAGCAAACCAAAACAAAAGCTTCAAAATTGGTGTTTAAAATTTTTTTGTTTTTCAAATTACTTAGAGATCTCAATTCACATTATCAAATGTTATTAGTTAAATAAATAAAAGCAAGCTGAGGATTTCCATTTAAATTGTTTGTTTTAAAATAAAAAATAAGAACAGTCAGTTTTGAATAAACCTTGTCAACATCAAGCAGGGACAGGAACATGCCAATGTAAAATTTAATATTAGGCCAAAAAGAAACGCTTTGACGTAGATTTTGGATAAAACTTAATCAAATTCGCAGGTAGTCAGAGACAGGCCTTTCTTCAGTAGAGAGAAAAAAATGTTTCTGAAGTATTTGTGTATTTATTACATAAATGTTTTAATGCTTCCATAGCACTGCTAATCGATAAAATTTATTTGATGAAAAGTAGGAAGTTTGCTTTTAAAATTCCGATTTTTCAACCTTTTTCAGTGACATATGTGGCATCGAAAAACACGTCTGGCCGGGAGCCAGATTAATGGCTGAAAATTCTTAGAATTTAAAGAGGCATCGAACAAGAAAATTTAGGGATGGCGAAATTCTAAGAATTTGGCACTTGACAACGGCAAAAGTTTTAGAATGTAGAGAGCTAGAGAATTTAGGCAGGGCAAAATATTTTACATTTATAGAACATCGGTCAGTAGAATTAAGATCCCACAGCGATTGCACTGAGAAACAAATCGACCTGCTTCTCGATTATGCGGATGGACGCAGATTAACTTCCGAAAGCTCAGTGAAGCAAGAGCTATACATAATGCAGCTATTTACGATTTCTGCTATAATAAACTGAAATTTAATATAATAATTTAACACTATATGTCAGTTTACGAAAGCATGATGATACTTTTGAGAAATTTTCTTTGATTCCCCAGTACACTAAAAAAAAAAAAAAAAAAAAAAAAGTACAATAGATTATATAATGATATTACTAACAAAATGATGCCGATGACGCATTTAATTTTTATCTTTTTATTAATCTAAATAAATATGTCATAGAGTTTTCCATAATTTATAGTTTTGCAAATTAAAAATGTTCAATAATATAATATGTGATTATGGTATTATTGGTATGGTACTATTCAAGGCAAAGCACACGAGGGTTATCTGCCTAAATGGAGGGATGCCTTCGTGGAGGCCTTTCTAAGGGAAACTGGCTCGTATACACGTTACACATGGGAAAAACCACGAAAACGACCATGCAGCCAGCCCGTTCGCGGGATTCGAACCACGGACCGAACTACCAGTGTTCAGCGTCTTTACCGCTCGGCCGCTGGTGGGTAATATGTGATTATGAAAGCTGTGTAAAAGAAGAAAAATTCTTGCATATTCGTCAGGCAGCATACGATGGGCACCTGCTTGAGGAAAAGGATGCGTTTGTAGATGACTTTTTCAGGGAAACTGGTTTGGTATATTCAACCTAAAATTCACCAAAATACCAAGCAACGAACGCATTCGCCGGAATTCAAACTTAGGCAAGACTACCAGTGTTCAGTTGCAAAAGAGAGTTAACAACATAAACAGGTAACATGTCTGAAATTAGTATTTATTGCATCCAACAGTGATATGATTTTCTGATATAATTTAATGGAATATCACTGTAAAAGAATGGGAATCTTTTTTTTTTCTCCTTTTGCAAGGAGATTTTTTTCCGCTTTGTTTTCAACATTTGGTTGAAATGCAAATTAAATAAATATTTACAAATGCATAATATTGGATAGTTATTGATGATTTCGAGATTCAGTTTCTGAAATCCATTTCATGTGTTATTTCCTTAAAAAGGTGATACTGAAACCAACTTTCGAGGAGTAAAATGATTACTAGAAAAGAGTTTCCGATTTCTTTCATTCTTTTATTCCCATTATAAATTTATCCCGTAGTTCTTAGAACATTCTTCTATCCGTAAGTGATGATTTGCTTTCCGTTCAGAATTCCCCTATGAGCTGTTTATTCTTAGGGCAGAAAGAAGAAAAAGCTTGCATACATCGCCATTCCCGGAAACTAGACAGTACCGAAAACATTACTAGACAGTCCGGTTTACCAAACAATAGAGTTTATCTGATTCCAAGTTGTAAAAGCTGACAGTTATAAATTGTTATGTTCATGGCGACCTTCAGAAGGCATCAAATTACTTCAAAAGTTCCGCTGCTATAAATTTTCAGACTGCAATTTTGTTCCTTTAAATTTTCGAAAATACCTATTTTTTAAGTATTTTTCGGTACTTATATTAATATTGATACAAATAATATAGAAAGCACCAAACGTAGTTATGATGTATTTTAATTTGTCTTTAGTATTTTCTCACATATAAGTATTAACACTTTGTCTACACGTTTCTAATGTTTCACCATAGTAAGCCTTCTCTTTCGGAATGTATTCAGTTCCTTTTCGCTTTTGTTTTCTGCTTTTTTTTTTTTTTTTTTTTTTTTTTTTTTTTTTTTTTTTTTAATTTTATTTATTTATTTATTTAATGTTACCATATCCTGAGTTTTACTCTAGCTATTAGCTAGAGTAGCTACTAGGTAGCATTCATTATAGTACATTCATTATATTCATATAGCTACTAGCTAGCATTCATTATAGTACAAAAACTAATATAGCTAGTCAATATCAACACATTTTTATCTTCAATAAAATCCACTAATTCGATTGATGCTGTAAAAATTACAATTTAATACTTTAGCCAATTATTCTGATTATAGTGATTTAAATTCGATTTTAGGCAACATATGCATTCTTTCAGAAAACGCGATATATTGAGCACCGCTGTTACAAGTAAATACTGTACATTCAACCATTTCATAATATGTAAATGTAGCATAACTTCTTTTCGAGTGCTTGCATTGAGAGTCTCCTTCAAGTAAACCTTAATGGAACTTTATTTCATGAAAAGTATTATAAAAGCCTCAGAATTATTTCCATTGCAAACATTTATGAATTATGCAGAAAAATATATAAGAAAAACATCAATGAGAAACTATTATCGAATATACATTTCATGACAGTAGTAAAACATTTTTTCAGTACCGACGGTGTTAAAAAGCTCAATATTGTGATAAGCTAAATAAAATAAAACGGTATTAAAAGTTTAATATTGTGATAAGTATACTAATCTATAACACTCATTTGATATTTTTGCCATTAGGAACTATAATGTAATTCTAACCGTTAAAGTAACATTGTATTTGTATTAACTACAATTGTAATTGTAATTTCAATTAAATTTATCAGTACTCGTTGCACCTTGAGGGAGACGCATTATTATTATTTTTTTTTCTATTATATAAAATACTGTCCTCAGAAAAAAATGTCTCTAGACATGATTCTGTCTTCAAAATTAATGGATGAGGTGAACAGAAATAATCTTGGAACAGCCTTTGGGCAAGTGCTGCGAGTATGCGAAATGTAAGACTGTAATTAAACTTCCACCATCCTGGAGACTACACTTTCTTAGAATATTGCTATTCGACAAATTATAAGACCTTCCATTTATCTTTAAAGTTTAAGCTATCTGTTATTGACTGAGAAAAGCTGGTAATTCATTGTAGTTACTTTGTAGTTAAAACTACAACTAATGCAGTTATAACTGTAATTGTGCCGCCCAGATGGTATAGTGGTTAGGGAAGCCAGACTGCGATACCGAAGGGCCTGGGTTCGAATCCCGGAGAAGGCATGGCTTTAACTGTTCGTCCTTTCATAGGAGGCGATGGTACCCCACATATTAGATGCCTCCATAATAAAGTGACTGCAACTTCTGGCCTTGTATAGACTAATGGACTGTGTTGCACTGTAACTGTTCCCAATCTGCCATTGGGAAAAAAAAATAATAATAATTGTAATACAATGATTGTTCGAATTACAATATAACTTCAAAAGCAATTAGATTTTTCGCTCAGCAGAATAATAAGTCGTCTTTTGAATACTACAAGTTCAAATCGGATGCCCATTTTGGCAAACAATCTAAATGTTTAGATAGCTCCGTGGATTTCCTTATCTGTAACATGAATACAAATCATTTTATTTCAGAAAGTTCTCTATGAGTACATCATTCTTCTTAAACGTTTCGTTGCATTCAATTAAATAAAGATCTTTTCCTGCTTTTATTAACGGATGATGTGAACATGAGCCAGTTTCCCTTAGAAAGTCCTCCATAGAAGCATCTTTGCAGTCTTTACCGTAATCCAAATAATATGACAATCACAGGTGCACAAGAAAATTGTACTTTTATTTGTTTTTACGTGAAACAATGATGGAAAATAGTTCATGCAAGTACTTTCACTTGTAACTGAATAATGCATTTTAACTATTTATGGAAAATGTGTGTTATGTTGAATAAAAGACCAATTCGTAATTTTTTTTTTCCAATGGCAGGGAGTAGCCGTTTATAGACATTGATCACTACTAAGGCCGGTCATATTATTAGGGAGGGAACTAATACGTTGGCCACCGTTGCCACCTATGAAGAGGACGAACAAATTACATTCATGCCCTATCCGGGATTCGAACCCAGGCTCTTTGGTACGGCAACCAGAGTCACGAACCGCTTTACTGTCTGGGCGGTAATTCATAATAAATGGATTTAGTAAAATGTCTAATACACACAGCAATTAAGCATACTGATTGCTGATCAGAATCCTTTTTCACCAGCTAAAGCAATAGGTTGGACAAGCGTCCCGTAGCAAATCCTTTGCGGAAACATCCCTTTGCATTGGCATAAACTCTTTGCTTGCTTTCCCTTAATCTTGTAATTTAAGTTCACATGTATATCGAAGATCATAAACATACATATTTGCTTACTAACGTTATGTGCATTTCGGTCTATATAAAATATTTCCTTTAAATAAACTCCTATTTATGCTGGTACCACAAACTACAATATATGTAAGATGATTCAGAAGACATGACAGAAAATATTAATAATTTTCTCATAGGTGATTATCCCGTTGTATTATTTAAAAACTCATTATCCAAAATGCAGAAACATTTCGAATATAATATTATTGACTGTAATTTTCAAATATTATCACGATTTCCTTAGCCTATGTCACTGAAATTATAAGGGACAGTTGTTTTTCTGATTAAATAGTTACAATCATCTGCTGCGCAATTTTAATTAAGAGGTCATTACAATTGCATTGTAATTTTTATTAGATAATATAATTACAGTTATACCGTTTACTCAATTAGATTTCACAATTAAAATGCAATTATAATTAAAATGCATTTGAGTAAATTGTATATATAATTAAAAATTGTTACATTGTAATTACAAGATAATTGCATAATATTATTCCAATTACTATGTGTTTTCAATTGCATTCTGCAATTACATTTGCAATTAAGATCATGATTTTCCTGGGCTACGTAACTGCTTTTATCAGAAACAATTGCTATCCTAATTACATTATTATAATTACTTACTGGAGTTACAATGACAGTGTAATTGTAATTAGATTATATGTTTGCAGTTGCATTGAATATGAAATTGGATTTCACAAATATAGAGTAATTGTAATTTAAATGAAATTACGTAAATTGTAATTGTAATTAAAAAAACAGCTACTTTTTAACTATAACTACTTAGTAATTGCATAATTTTATTACAATTGCATACTACACTTAGAACTACAATTATGATCATAATTTCACTATGTTAAGTAATTCTAATTATCAGAGACAATTACTTTCCTAATTACGTAGTTATAATTACCTACTGCAATTGCAGTTAAAATTACGTTGTAATTAGCTAATATTACCGTAGTTGTGATTAGATGCAATAAAATTTGTAATTGTAATTAGATTATATAATTATAATGTTTGTGATTATCATTGCATTGTAATTGTAAGACTTCAGAATTAAAATGCAATTACATACATTATTGTTGCATTTAAAAAGTACTTACCTTCTAATTGTAATTGCGAAGCTAATTACAATTGCAATATAATTGAAATCACATATTTCAAAATATTGTTGCAGTTTCTTGCAATTTTAATTATAATTCCAATTACATTTTGCCAAACTGCATCTAAAATTTGGAGAATAATTAGGCTGGAAAATGAAAATTCTCTTTACAAATATAAACATTTAAGTTTACTATAGCTGGTATAAGCACAGAACAGCTGGAACAGCTGGAAGTTTTGAACGAGCTATTTATTCCGAGCTGTTATTCAAAACCTAACGATAAAACCCATTTGCCCCTAGCGAATAGATAGTTTCCTCTCCTGAATTACCTCCCGCAGAGAAAAATTATCACCTGTCAGTTTACATTAAGAGCAGAGAGGGGAGGGCACTCTGAGACAGGCCGTATATATGCTGCTTTGCCGTTTCGGGCCAAATTTAAGTTTACGTATATATGCTGCCTTGCCGCCATGAGGACCAAAATATTTGGACGCATATATGCTGCCTTGCCGCTATGAGAGCCATTATTTTCGAACGCATATATACGGCCTTGCCGCCTGGAGGGTTAACGGTAAATGTGTTAATTTTTTACCTTCCAAAAATCGAGACAAAAGGCAAAATTTTGGTCACAAAAGACATATGACTAAGTAAGGTAAGACCGGTTATAACTCTTGCGAACTTTGACGGTATATGCAGGGATTATTGGAACTAATAATTCAACCACCGTTCTGTACTCGTCCCTGAATAGCAGATTCGCTGGCCTCACAAGCAAATATCTTTATTTAAACAAAGTCAAAATACAAAATAATTACAATCATCTTGATTACAATTTATACAATAATAATTAATCCAAACTTAGGATTACAATTAATATATACAATATGTACATTAAATATCAAATACAAATCAAATAAATTACATAGTAGAATGGATTAAGAAAACAAATTTACATTTTTTTCCTTATTTTAAACAAAGTTTTACATTACAGAGATCGTAAGAACATACGTTCTTCTTTTTCATTTATGATATTTATTGTTTCTTTTATACCATTTTTCGATTTTTCGTCAAAAAACAATCTGACAACGTGAGATTCGGATCTCAGTCTTGGTAAAAGCTTGAGCCATCTATTCCTTAACAAATCACAGGTAAAGACATGTTCCACATCGGCATCTTGTTCGCCACATTGACACATAACAGATTTAATATTAAATCTGTTGTAATATGAAGGAACATGGACATGATTCGTAAGAAATTGATTTAAATACTCATTTCCAATACATCTTTTAATTTTTACATCCTTTAAGAACCTAAAAGTATATCTACCTTTAGGATCATTATCCCAATAGGTTTGCAAACTTGCAAAATATTGTTCTTTAATAAATTATTGAATGAAACAAAAGATGTAGGAAGAAATTCATCAATGTACTCTTTCTTAGACGCTTGTTTAGCATGAAAGTCAGCTAATTCATTGCCTATATGACCAACATGTCCATGAATCCAGTGGAAATTAATATTTCTTAGTATTTTCCAATAATAAATTATAAGCTTTAAAAACTAAATCAGAATAAATCCTTGTAGAAACCAAAGCCTGTAGCACTTTGGCTATCAGAATATAAATCAATATCTTCTTGAGAATCTTTATCTAAGATCAACTCTAAGGACTTTAAAATACCATAGACTTCTGACTGGAAAACTGTTGAATTGTCACTCAAACGAAAGTTTTGTATAGTACTTATTTCATCACTTGAAAACGCTACAAAAGAACATCTAATTCTTTCTGTAATCTTTGAACCATCTGTGAAGATTTCAAAACCTTCACCTGTTGGAAGTTTCTTGTCCCAATAATAGCTTGAATATAAGGCAGGATGTTTAACATTCTTTAGACTTAAGATCTCAATATTTGAAATGCCAACAGACAAATCAAAAACATAGTCTGAGCTCCGACCATTTTTAAAATGAAAAGTAATACAATCTTTTCGGGAAATCAAATATACAGGCTCACAGCCATTTAATGTAAACAAACAAGCATTAGAAACAGTGCGAAACATTTTGTAATGCTTAACATTGCAAGTCTTTGAATTTGTATCATCAAATTATTAATTCTCACATTGTTTATTTTACCATGCAGGATATGCGTACAATAGCTTCCTTTCTATTCCTCTTTTATAAAATAGTACTTTCTTAATTTCACAACTAAGAACTTTAATGGCATAGAGCTTATTTAAAATTACAGAACATTGTAATTTAATCATTCTTAGATGAGGAACAAACGAAAGTTGATCATCAATCAACACTCCAAGGTATTTAATTTGCCGAACAGTTTTCAAGGAATGACCGTTAAGCCAACCTCTAGGTAAAGTAATCATTTTTCCTTTCTTGGCTATATCCATAATCGCACATTTCCTATTCCTATATATAAAAATTTAATTTAACTTTTTTGGACCATTCATTGATCAATTCTAAAGTATGATCAATATCTTGATCAATGGTATGTCCGCATAAGCTTGAATCATCACATTATCTTTGAATGGTAACTCAAACAAAGAATCACAGAGAATGTTCCATAATAATGGACCCGAGTTGGATCCTTGAGGGCAGCCTTTACCACAAGATCTTGTTAAACAAAGATCTCCTTCTTGGAAAGTAATAGAACAATCACTTAAATAACTTACAAACAAGATAAATAAATCAGAATCGTAAAAACAACAATCTTGTATTTAGCGTAAGTATAATGAAACACTCAATCGATTTCGAGGGCAGCTAAAGGTCCCTCCTCATCAGGAGAAAGAAATATCTAGAAAGAAGAAAATAAAGGAGAAGGAGTCTAAGAAACACGTGGTCCTTATCAGCACTGCACGTGTTTATAACTGGATTTTTAATCAGAGTTGCACTGGACGCCTACTTTTACTGAGCCAGGCTATCTGATCAAGCATAAAGGACAAGAAAAATTAGCGAAGTTAAAATATGAAGCGAGGGGCAAATGCACCTTTACGCTCAAAATCTGAACTTCAAATAATAGAAAGCAACCACTGAACGGATTTTTATACCCTCTGGTAGTACCAAATGCGAGGAGATAACGCCATCTATCGGCAAAAATAACTGAATTAAGATAGTAGAATTTTAAAAGCATTAGGAAGGACTGGATTGGACTTCAAATCATTAACTAAACCTGCTAAATCTTTGTGAATGTGAAAAGCCTCAAGAAAATCCAATTCACCTATGGAAGAAGCCTTTTGGATAATTTTTGCAGACCCAATGTCAAAATTATGGTTAAATGTCCAACTATGATACGCTATTGAAGACTTATTAATTTCGCCTTTTCTGACATAAGATTCATGTTCCTTGATACGAAACTTCAACGCTCTTTTTGTTTGCCCAATATATCTTAAACCACACTGACACGATATGCTATAAATTCCCCAAGAATTCAAGACAGAAAAAATTTTTTCCTCATTTGAACATACATCCTGGTCTAGAACCGATACCGTTTGTCAACGGCATAAAAATGTGCTTATTTCTAAATTCCTTGAACTCACACACCAGTCGGATAGTCCCACCTATCTAGCTGATCTTCCCACTGTAAACGTTAACCCCATCGTTAATATCTCCAATAGGAATCTTTCGGAGGATCAGTTAAAAGTATTAAAATATAATTCCAACTTTTCAAAGACATCTAAACCTTCAATTCCTCAAATTCCTCAAAAAATTTCGGAAACGCAGAAGGATACAATTCGCCACCTAATTACTCATAACGTTAATTTTATCAACAAATCTTTGGGTTCGAATCTTAGCAAAAAGAAAAATGAGATCTTACGTGAGATTCATTCTGATACTAATATCATTATCTCTAAATCTGATAAGGGCGGACAGATCGTTGTTATGAACAAACACACATATATTACTGAAGTCTCTAAACTGATAAATGAAGGCTCGTACTGCTCGATCCCTAAAGATCCTTCAACTTCGGACCTCACGAAAGTTAAAAGTGCTATCAAATCTTCCCACATTCTGCCAACTCAATTGAAGAAATCACTTATTCCACCTATTACTAATTGCGCTAGGCTTTATGCTCTTCCAAAAGTCCACAAAACCGGCATTACTTTTCGACCAATTGTTTCCAACATAGGTACTGCTTCATATCCTTTGGCCAAATATTTAGTTTCCAGATTTTCTCCTCTACTTGCTAACAATATTCACACTGTAAAAATTCTGTTGAAGTCATCGATAAACTTAAAAATATTTCTCCATTTCGTTCCATTATGGTTTCATTTGATGTCAAATCACTGTTTACTAATGTTCCGGTCGAAGGAGCACTAAATTGTCTTGAAACTAGGCTTCGAGAATTTCACTTCACACATACTGTAATTAATGAGTTAGTTTCGCTTACTAAAGTTTCTCTCAGTCAAACCCACTTTGTTTTCCAAAATGCATATTTTCGTCAAGTTGAAGGATTGGCTATGGATAATCCTTTCAATCCGGTACTTGCTGACATTTATATGCACTATTTTGAGATGAAATTATTTGATAAACTATCTTTTCGTCTTTGGATTCGGTATGTTGACGACACTTTCGCACTTTTTGACGGTTATAAAGAGGATTTATCCGAGATTCTATCTATTATGAATTCAATTGATCCAGCCATCCAATTCAGTCTTGAAATTAAATCCAACAATTCCCTCCCCTTCCTTGATATTCTTATAATCCGCAATGAAACTGATTTTAGCACTACTGTGTACCGTAAACCTTTTGCAGTTTGTTTACCACTCCATGCCAAGTCATGTCACCCTGTTAAACAAAAAATGGCTTCTTTTTACTATTACGTATTCCGCGCGCTTAAAGTTTGTTCCTCTGAATCTTTGCTTACCAATGAACTTAATTATTTGAGAGCAGTTGCGATTGACCGTGGATTTTCTCCCGTGATTATTGATAAAGCCGTTAAAAAAATTTTCAGATTCCCATCAAACAAGACATTCCACTGTTAGAAATAATATTATTGACCTTGTCGAGCTTCCATTTTATCCTTCTATTAGCTATAAAATTGGACGGATTCTCCAGAAATTTAATTTTCAAGTCAGTTTATTCCCTATTAATAAAATTCACCCTTCGATTAGTGTGGTTTAAGATATATTGGCCAAACAAAAAGAGCGTTGAAGTTTCGTATCAAGGAACATGAATCTTATGTCAGAAAAGGAGAAATTAACAAGTCTTCAATAGCGTATCATAGTTGGACATTTAACCATAATTTTGACTTTGGGTCTGCAAAAATTATCCAAAAGGCTTCTTTCCATAGGTTGTAATGTTGCGCGCTCCCAACCTCCACGCAACAATAGTGGTGACTGCTATGAACGAAAGTCTTGAGAAGGGTCTAAATCCCTTTTTATTCAACTTTAGAAATTACAGATGCGTGCTCTTGACGCTCACAAACTACGCCGACCCGGCGGTAAAATAAAAATAAGAAACTAAAAATAAGAAACTAAAAAAAAAAGAATAATAACAAGTGACTAACTACGAGGCTCTCTAAACGTAACTAACTTAACCGCGTTCTAAGATACCGCTGACAATTCAGCAAACTTCTGAATGTTACGTTGAAAGATTTAGCTATCTACCGAGGCAAGCACACAGGCCGAAACGCGTGGTCTTTCAATTTCTAACTAGCCACCTCCACGCTCGTGAAGCAAGAAAGCACACTTTCGAACTTGTTTCCCTTCTATTTAACTTAGAATACTTCCGCTGACAATATGAATCCTTGCGCGTTCTACTAAAATTTATATACTCTGGCATTGGCAATTCCAAGGGAAAGTAAGGCTTAACAGGAAAGATAGTTTAAACTTAAAATAAATGTTAGTTAAAATAAATATAAACCCTACATTTGCCGCTGCCAGAATTTGGTAAACTTGGAAGCAGGTCATTAGAAACGACCTGTTGAAGTTTCCACTATTCTGAACTAAAATTTAAGAGCCTCGTTTACATAAAAAAACTGTTTCCTCACAAAAGGTAGAATAAATTTCTGTAGATACTTATTTAACTCTCTCTTCTTACAGCAAACTTTCCTGGACTTCAGCAATCAATCTGTTCTCTTCCTTCCAGCATCTGGAAAGAATAAGTATCAGTATTTTTCTAAATACATTATAATTTACACTTTCTTGACACAGAATAATTTTTTGTTTTTGATCGATTTATTTTTCTTAGTTACTGCTTAATTCACATTCATTCAAGTATTCAAACATGAATTTAACTTTACCCTGGCTCTCCACCATGTGTGGTGTCAAACGGGAATATTCGTGTTTTAGTATTGCAACACTTCCCCTAACCACAATGACTTGTTAGAATTCAGCGACCAAACAGACACACCTTACTCGACATTCTACAACTCGATGGGCTATTTTAACATTCTTAAAATTCAAGTGTAGGTGGAGAACCCTACAAAACACATTCATTCAAATTTCCCCCTCATTCATCTTTAGACATGCAGGCTTTCGCTCTAAAGCATGATTTTATGTACAGTTTAACACTTAAATTTGATTATATAATTTAAATTTGATTATATAATTTAAATATAATTTAAATAACTTATCTTATCTAATCATTATTTCCTATCTGGTTCATTTGCGGTTTTGCAGCTGAAGATGGTGGTTCGGTAAAACCATCGAAACTAGTCCTGTGAAAACTTTGTAAATATAACGCTGATTTTTGTTGTTTGACTTCTGAATTAGTATTTATTCGGCGTGTTATTGTGTCTTAATTACTAAATTTCTTATTAATACAAGAATACGAAGTTATTTATATCTTCGGCCAAATTTTGACTTTAACATAACAGAATTAGTCTTTCGACCAACAGAAACTGCTTGTTCTTAGATTTTACACTTAAAGAAAATAATACTTTTGCCTTAGCTAAATAAAGTAAAACAAAACGAAGTCTCAACCGAGACAAATTGACTTCCGTCAAAACATAGAACTTCGTATTTACGCATAACATTTCAGAACAAAAGAAAACAAATTATAGAAGATTTTAACTTATCTTTGAGTTTTCGATGATTGGAACTCCGACATCCTTTTCTGGCAGAACTGCTCCCACGTTATAGATTTCATCGAAGTCAATCGTTTCCTTAGTATCCTTCGAGTGTCGTCCACGTTGCTTTTTCTTTTTCGCCCTCTGCATGCTGGCCTCTTGGAGTGGTAGTCGTCGGGTTGCTATCTTTTCCGTTGTGCCCCTGGACGGCTGGTCTTGGCGTCCTCCGGTCTGGAATCATGCTTGAATTTCTTCTGTTGGTGGTGGTCTTTTCGTTCCTCCTGCTGTCTTTTTATTTTCGGGAATGGCGGCCTTGTTTGCACCTGACTCTCTGGCCCTGGGAGCGTTCTCCTTGAAGTATAATTTCTACTGCGATACGTTGTAAGTGGTGTTTTCCTCTTTACCATAGTTTCTTTACGCGGCGGCTTTGCTTTCTTGTTTTTCTTAAATGCTGGAGTCCGAAAGTTTTCGTTTCTTCTTTTCGGTACCGTCGCATGGGTTGTAGAAGGGCTAGGTTTCTCTTCAGTTCTCTGCTTCTTGGGTGGTGGAACGGGTGACGTTACTTCTGGACCTTCTACTTCTTTTACGCTTGAGTCCTGCAAGAAACTTTTAAGGACTTCAAAATCATTTTGATTATAATATTTTTTCACCTGATCGGGACTTGCTTTACAGAATTCCCCTATCTCGTTCTTAAGGTACAATACGACTCCCTTGATTTCCTGAATTGCATAGGGGCCTTCAAATTTTGGAGCTAACTTTGCAGTAAAATTGTCTGGGGCACTTGATAAAGAAAATTTCCGCTTCAACACTTGATCCCCAACTTTAAAATCGGCTTCACGGCGTTTTCTATCATAATATAATTTTTGTCTATTTCTTGCCGTATCCGAGCTTTTAACCGCCTGGTCAATAAGTATTTGCACATCTTTTTGTTTAAATTCTTGCTCTCTTTGTTGCACAAAGAATAATTTATTTAATGGCGTAATTAACTTCCGTCCTATAAATAATTCTGCTGGAGTTTTTCCCGTAGTATCGTGATTTGCCGTTCTTAAAGCATAAGCTAACTCATTTATGTAGCCATCTCAGCGCTTGTGATGTGTGCTAACATAATTTCGAATTATTTTTACAAGGTTTTTAGTAACTCTTTCTGCTATGTTTGCCTGTGGTCTATACGGAACCATTTTGATATGGCGTATGCCAAGTCCAGTGCAAATATTTTCAAATATTTGGCTAACGAATTGTTTACCGTTATCGCTAATGACTTTTATCGGTGCACCGTATTTTAAAATATATCTATGTAAGAATGCATCTGCGACTGTTTTGGCTGACGCGCGTTTAAGTGGAACAATTTCTGTCCATTTTGAAAAATGATCTACAATTACTAAAAGAAAACGATTTTTATTTAACTCACTCTGGGGGAAAGGACCAAGAAGATCTATGCCTAAAATTTCATTCGGAAATGTAGCGCGAATGCTATTTAAGTACCCGGCCGGGCTGTAATTAATATCATTTATTAACTGACATTGATTGCAGGACCTGACATACGCAGTTACTATTTTATATAATTGCGGGAAATATATCGCCTCGCGTACCCTTTTTAAAGTCTTTCTGACCCCTAAATGACCCGCTGTTTTCGCGTCGTCTAATTCCTTCAAGATGCTTAATCGAAGCGAGGCTGGGATGACTGGTTTGTACTCGAGATTTTCGTTTGTTGTTTTCGTATAAAAAATATAAAATTATCTATTATTTCGTAGTTTTCTGCTCTATTTCTTATCGCATCGATATCTGTGTGCTCAAAGCTTTCGGGGTCTTTCAAATATGCATAGATACTTCCAAATTCAGGATCAGCTTTCAATTCAGCAATAATTGTTTCTCTAGAATCTAAAATTTTTGTCAACACAGCGCATTTGAGTTCATTTCCTTCATCGTCCAGTTTTATACGAGAAAGTGCGTCAGCTACATTGTTTTCCTTACCCGGTTTATATTTAATTATGAGATTATATTCTTCAAGTTTTAAAGCCCATCTTATTGACCTGGGCGTTAGGTTTTTCCCCGAGTAAAGTCTACCAACAGCCGCATGATCCGAAAATCTGTTACTGGCGCTTTGCCGAAATAAACTCGAAATTTGTGTACAGCCATTAATACGGCTAATGTTTCTCTCTCTGTAGCTGTATAATTCCTTTGTGTAGGGTTCAACGTTTTACTAAAAAATGCCAATGGATGGCCATTTTGCATGAGAACCGCACCCACAGCACAGTCCGCCGCATCTGCTGCAATTTCCAGGTTTTCGTCCCCCTCCGGGAATTTCAAAACAGGGGCATTGATGAGCGCTTCTTTTAACCTTTCAAATGCGGTATTTGCTTCTGCTGTCCACGTGAATTTACTTTTCTTTCTTTTAATTACTAACAAGGGTTCAACAATATTAGCAAAATCTTTTATGAATGACCGATAATAAGAACATAACCCAAGGAAAGACGAAAGTTTCTTGGCGGTGTTGGGAGGTGGGAAATTCTTGATGGCTTTTATTTTTGAATCTTGAGTTTCTACACCCTTTTGCGAAATTTTATACACCAGATATTTAAGTTCTTTAGTTGTGAACTTGCATTTTGAGGCGTTAATTGTAAGACCGGCCTCTTTTAATAATTTAAAATCTTCTTCTAGGTCTTTAATATGTTGTTCCAACGTACTACTCGTTATAATTATATCATCTAGATAGATTAAAGTCGATTTTCCTAGGACAGGCTTTAGAACAATGTCCATAGCTCTCTGGAATGTTGACGGGGCCCCACACAACCCAAAGGGCATGCGTAAAAATACATAAGTGCCCGATTTTGTTATAAACGCGGTTTTATGTATGTCTTCGGGTCTCATAGCTATTTGACAGTAGCCAGACGTTAAGTCCAACGTAGTCATATATCTTGTAGATTTAATCTTTCTAATAATTTCCTCTATAACCGGCAAAGGGTAAACTGGGAATTTAGTAACAGTATTAAGTTTTCTGTAATCGATAGCAAACCTCCAAGCCCTTTTATCCGAAGGAGGAAACTCGTTCTTTTTCCTACATAGTACGACTGGACTCGCGTACTCACTATTTATGGGCGTTATTTTTTGGTTCTTTAACATTTCCTGAATATGTTGTTCTATGATTTGCTCTTTCTGTTTATCATAGCGATAAGGTTTAGTCCTACAGGGTTTGTCGGCAGTTAACTGTATCTCATGCGTAACTATTTGACAACTACCAGGCCGTTCTGAAAACAAATTTGAAAAAGTACTCACCACTTGCTGGATGGCTTGACTTTCATGGTCATTCAAATGGCTAAGGTCGACTTGCGGTTGTTCCACTGGTTCCACCACCCTCCGATCCATCTCCAGCACGATAGAACTTTCCTGAAAATTCAGTTTCGCCTTCGCGGCTTTTAAAAACTCCATACCTAAAATAAGTGGACTTTGTAAATTTTTTACTACAAAAATTAATACTTTAAGGCTTTCGTTTTGAACCTGTATCTTTAAAGATAGTTTTCCGATACATTGACAAGTTTGTCCTTGCGCTGCTATGATTTCTGTGTTTTTATTTTTAAATAATCGTAACCTATTAAAGTTCTTCTTAAAAAAATATCACTCATAAAATTACCTTCTGCTCTTGTATCGATGAGGGCTTGTACTGGTACATCGCCAAACAGGACTTGTATAATTGGTAACTGTGAGTTCTTTACGATGACCGTATTTAAGTGTCTTCTTGAGGGTTTTTTCAAAACTTTCGGGGTCTGCACCCTCGCTTTCACAGGCCCCTCTATTCGTTTAAAGCTTTCCTTTCAACTTCTGCCTTCTGGGTACGCGGACGGTTGTTTTCAAATTTCCTTTTTGGGCCTTGACCTTCGAGCTTCGATGAGTTAGCTTGATAGCTCTTTCCCCCATAAGAGCGGTTTGCATTTCTGGTCTGCTCATTTGAAGATTGCCTTCGGATACTTTGAGAATACGATGCCCCTCTAGCTTTTTCCGCTATTCTGCGATTTTGGAACTTGACCGCTAATTCGAAGAGCTCCTGCAATGTGCTTGGGTTTCTAATTTCGAAGTAGTCTTGAACAGCAGGTAACAATCTTGGTAAGATTATTTCAATAATCTCTGCGTCGGGTTTCTTCCTATACAGCATATCCGTCAGCTTAATTTTTCGCAGAATAAAGTCCGTCAACTCTTCTATATTCCGTTGATAAAAACTATATAGTTCGGCTTCTAGTCTTGCTCGATCTTTCACTATGGGGAAGGCCTTTAATAACGATTTTTTGAAATTTTCAAATGTATATGTCTAGCCTCCGAATGCCCCTATTAAAAATTTGCCTGTATTCTTCCACCATAGCGCGGCCTGTCCTCTTAGTGCAGATGTGGCGATGGCAACTTTTTGTCTTTCAGGCACAGGGTAGAGCTGAAAGTGATTTTCGAGGCTTTCTAGAATTATCGCCACCGAATGTTTTCCGTCGAAATTTACGTTTGGCGTGATTGACGCTCTCATCGTCTGGACCAGGTATCCAAATCCTTCCAATTGGCTTGCCATTTCTTGTTGTTGTCCAGCAGCTTCCATCCAATTTTCGGCCATTTCAGTTCGACAAGTGTTCGGGCAAAATGTAATGTTGCGCGCTCCCAACCTGCACGCAACAATAGTGGTGACTGCTATGAACTGGAAAGTATACAAAGTCTTGAGAAGGGTCTAAATCCCTTTTTATTCAACTTTAGAAATTACAGATGCGTGCTCTTGACGCTCACAAACTACGCCGACCCGGCGGTAAAATAAAAATAAGAAACTAAAAATAAGAAACTAAAAAAAAAAAGAATAATAACAAGTGACTAACTACGAGGCTCTCTAAACGTAACTAACTTAACCGCGTTCTAAGATACCGCTGACAATTCAGCAAACTTCTGAATGTTACGTTGAAAGATTTAGCTATCTACTGAGGCAAGCACACAGGCCGAAACGCGTGGTTCTTCAATTTCTAACTAGCCACCTCCACGCTCGTGAAGCAAGAAAGCACACTTTCGAATTCGTTTCCCTTCTATTTAACTCAGAATACTTCCGCTGACAATATGAATCCTTGCGCGTTCTACTAAAATTTACATACTCTGGCATTGGCAATTCCAGGGGAAAGTAAGGCTTGACAGGAAAGATATTTTAAACTTAAAATAAATGTTAGTTAAAATAAATATAAACCCTACAAGGTGAATTGGATTTTCTTGAGGCTTTTCACATTTACAAAGATTTAGCAGGTTTAGTTAATGATTTAAAGTCCAATCCAGTCCTTCCTAATGCCTTTAAAATTCTACTATCTTATTTCAGTTATTTTTGCCGATAGATGGCGTTATCTCCTCGCGTTTGGTACTACCAGAGGGTATATAAATCCGTTCAGTGGTTGCTTTCCATTATTTAAAGCTCAGATTTTGAGCGTGAAGGTGCATTTGCCCCTCGCTCCCTATTTTAACTTCGCTAATATTTTTTGTCCTTTATGCTTGATCAGATAGCCTGGCTCAGTAAACGTAGGCGTCCAGTGCAACTCTGATTAAAAATCCAGTTATAACCACGTGCAGTGCTGATAAGGACCACGTGTTTCTGAGGCTCCTTCTCCTTTAATTTCTTTTTTCTAGTTAATTCTTTCTCCTGATGAGGAGGGACCTTTAGCTGCGCTCGAAATCGATTGAGTGTTTCATTGTACTTGCGCTAAATACAAGGTTGTTGTTTTTACGATTCTGATTGTTACATTAGCGTGTTTCTCTTCTAGTCAAGATAAATAAAATCAATGGAAAGTTGAATCTTTTTAATTGATAGAGAACAAAAGGCCCCCCATACATTGCTAAATGCACTCTTGACATCTAATGAAACTAATGCTGTATGCCTATTATTCTTTCTATTTTATTTTACTTTTTCCAAAAAATCTTTAATGGCCAGTGTCGTACTTTTACCTTAAATAAAGCCATATTTTGAGTGGTTCAAAATATAAAACGTACTCAAATGAATAAGTCTTTTTGTAATTAGTTTATGAAGAATTTTTCCAAAGTTAGACAACAAACAAATAGGTCTATAGGAGGATGGGTCATTTTTCTCTATACGTTTTTTAAGAGGATTAATGAAGCTCTTTCCAATTTTTTGGAAAGATTCCATATTTCAAACAAACATTGTAAACTTTACACATAAAAATAGGATCAGTTTTTAAGATGTCCTCTATTATATCAAGACAAATTCCGTCAGGTCCTAGAGCACGACCTTTATCCATTAAATTTACAATATCTAAAATTTCTTCAACAGTAAAATCCAAATCATTAACTTTTTTTGAATAACATAAGGAACTTTGTCTTATCTCCTTTTGAAATTGCGTATCATCAACATCCAGATCATCTGGAAAATGATATTTAACCAAAAATTCTAAAGTTTCTTGAATGGATCCGGTAAATGAAGCATCATCCTTCTTTAATTGACTTAATGTCAATGCCGATTTAAATTTTCCCATGGTAACCTTGTAAGGACTACCAAAGGGTTGGTTTAGATTAGTTTGTAAACACAAATCCTCCCATGAACGGTTTTTAGCAGAATTAATTTCTTTCTTATAAATTCCTCTCAGCCGTTTATAAATATCATCTAAAAACTGTTTATCATTAATATTTGAAGCTCGAAGAAATTTTCTTCCAATCAAAGTCCAAATTTTTTAGCCTAAGTTTTCTTCCAATCAAAGTCCAGTTTCTCTAGCCACCATATTGCTCTTCTTTTGCCTGAACACCAGTTTTTTTAAGCCTATTCTTCTCACAAATGAGAATAATTTCCTTTGTAAAACTCTCGACAGCTTCTTGAACATTCTTGTCATCCACTAAAATTGTATTAAATCGATTCAATAGAACCGCCACATCTTGCTTAAAATCAATTCAGTTTAATTTATTAAGATTGTATCTTTTCTTCAAATTAGACAACCGTCTTTTAATATCAATATCAATCTCAATGTAATTATGATCACTACAAGAGACGTCAGAAACAACTTTCCAATCAATATTATATGAAGATTGAGTCAGGGTTAAATAGATTTACGAAGAACCTCTGGATCTTTCCAAAGTAGGAAAAGAATCTGGGTTGTTCAATATACATAATTCATGAGCCTTGACAAATTCTAAAACTAATTTCCCTCTTGAGTCTTCTTCTTGTTTTCTCCACTCTTAGCATTGAAGTCTGCTCCAATCAAGATTTCATTAACTGTTTGAGTAGAATCCTCGAAAGTTCACTGAAACATTTTGCCAAATCAGCCTGCGGAGAATAATAGACAGAAATCAATAATAAATCACTGAAACCAAAATTAAATTTCAAAACAACTAAACAGTTGGATGTAAATATTTCTATAACATAAATAACGATATCAAAAATAACTATTCCAGCCAATGGAATTTCTTTATCAGAATAGTATAATCTATATTGTGATGAAAATCTTTTTATCTTATTATCAATATGATATGGCTCTTGAATAAGAGCAAATGAATAATTTTGTTTAATAGAATGTTATTGAAGTTGAGACACTGCTGCACGTGCACGATGTAAATTAATTTGAACCTCTTTTAATCTTTTAAAAGAACTAAGAGCCATAATTAGTTCTTTTGATTAATAATTCAAATTGTCTCTTTAAACATGAACAACTTTTGTGTAAACTTGAGTGCCTCACATCCACTCCCAATTTATATTTGCTATTAGCAATAGCACAGTTAATACATACAGGACTATTGTTACAGTACCAGTGATTATGACCTTTTTGTGCACATTTTGCGCAAATCATTTCCTGTGTGCATCTTTTATGGAAATGACCAAAGTCTTGACATTTATAACACCTTATGATGTTTAAATATTCTTTAATACTAACACGGAACCACTTGAAATTAATTTTTTTTAAATTTATTAACGGTTTAAATTTCTGGGGTTGGATTTCAGCAACCCAATGAACTTTATTATTCTTACTTTTTATTTGAAAAGAGGGATTAAATCCACCATCTTCAAATACTGGATTTTGTTTTAAAATTGCTTCTTGCAATTCTTCTTTCTTAACTTCAGAATCAATATTGTACAATATAATTTTTGGATTTTTCTTAATTGGAGCTCTCACTTCAATATCTTCCTTTTAATAAAACATTTGTTTTAATTTATTCTTCTAATTTATCTATTTCTTCATTGTTTGAACATTCAACAACAATAACAACTTGTCCAGGCTATCTTATCTTATCTAATCATTATTTCCTATCTTGTTCATTTGCGGTTTTGCAGCTGAAGATGGTGGTTCGGTAAAACCATCGAAACTAGTCCTGTGCAAATTTTGTAAATATAACGCTGATTTTTGTTGTTTGACTTCTGGATTAGTATTTATTCGGCGTGTTATTGTGTCTTAATTCAACAACAATGCTTCCATTATTTATTTTCCTTACGTTTCTAATTCCAATTTTAAGTTTTACCTTGATATTCCTTGATTTCTGGATAAATTAATGCAACATGTTCGTCTTTTTCTTTATTTTATCTTTTTTTTTTTTTTTTTTTTTTTTTTAACCAGATCTTTTTTCCAGTCTTTGTTCCTTAACCACATCTGAGAAAGTTTTTTCAGTTGATGGTTTTTGAATTACATCTAATCTCTCTTTTAAGTTTTCAATATTTAATGCTTGTGAAACAATAAAATTAAATAACGCTTCTTGCGCTTTAAAAGTATTTTTCCTTAATGGAACAATAACTCTAGAAGCCTCTTCTAAACTAGTTTCTATATCGCCTATTAGCGATCGAGCTTCTTCAATTAATTCATTTTGAGGCACTGTCTCTGTCTCTGCATTTATATCCATATTTTGTCCTAATTCAATCGGGACACTGAGGTTTCCCCGATCGAACTTGGAGTTCGGATTTCGACCTCCCTCCTTGGGAGGAGGAGCCCTCAGACCACGGCAAGGTATCAAACTCTGGGATTTTTTTTTTTTTTTTTTTTTTTTTTTTTTTTTTTAATGGCTTTTCTCAAATATAGACTTTATCAACAATAAATCGCTTTTCCTAACATCACTTTCAATCACAAAATATAATCCAACAACTTACCCTGAGGGAACTAAGGTATGAAAAATATTATCTTTTTCCTGTAATCTTAAATTCAAATTATTTAAATGTCCCATAATGTCGGTTAAGAAAGCTAAATCCCATAGCCAATCTTCATTATGTTTTCAAGCACTGACTGGGGAGTTCATTGTTTTCTTCCAGATATTTTAAAACACAAATTGTTTTAATTTCAAAATCTCCCTATTGTACTTTCTTTGGAGAGCTAGAGCACACTACAATGAAAGAAAAACTCGTCATCCTTTTCCGTTCCTTCAGGGAAAAAAGCTCACAAAAAACCTTGTCCATTCAGAACAGAAGCTCGTATTTTGTTGATACAGCGCGCTACAAAGTCAACAACAGAAGTAGGTTAGGTCCTTGGCGCAAAGAGCTTCTTCATTGATAATACAAAGATATTTAAAAACTTATCTTCCCAAATAATTTTTAAGGCATGTAACAAAACCCATATCCTCCAGCATATAAGCATTCTGTACCGCACCACAATAGCATTACTCACAGTAGTTGTGAGTATTAATTTAAAGACCTTTAATTCCGTTTTTATTCGCTGCTTAATGCATAGCTGAGACAATGATATAGCAAATGAAACACTTTCCTGAAGTTAAATAAAATAAAATAAAATATTTCGGCCGAGGGAGTCAATTAAGAGATTTGCCTGAGGTGTCAAAATCTTTTGCTACGACTCTGACTTAGTTAGTATTTTAGCACTATTTTTATAATCATTATTATTTTATATTATTATTACTTTTCTTTACACGAAACGTTTTTACAATTGTTCTTTAAAATTCTGTTTTATGTTATTTGCATTAATAAATACTGAATTCGCATGTCGTTTATTCCATGGTGATTACCTCATTTACGCTCGGAAAAGGAAATTCTAACAGTCAGGCAAGGTCATCAAAGTAATAAACGTGTAACTGGATGTCCCTACAAATGATCACTGTGCATATTATAATAGAATAAATAGAAGATAATTGTCGCATGTGATACCGCTTTAAATAAATTATATACATATGTATAAATTCAGTCTTTTTGCAGACACATATTTTTCCTTATGGAACAGGTTAAATGCATGAAAGCTAGGACAGCAAGACATTTATTATGACAGTAGTTAATTGCATTTTGCTCTCCCTGATATACATCTGAGTCAAAGAAAAAATTTACGAAAAACATCAGAATTGAGGAACATGTGATCAAGTAATCTCTAAGATAATTGAAAAATGAGCTTTTCAACATGCAATTTGCGTTCTGGTGACTCAGATTTGTGCTTAGTATATTCTTTCCTTACTGTCCCTCAGGTTTACCTGAAACCCTCGCTTTACCTGAATGTAAAGGAATTTTACCTCTCAGTGAAATTTGAAATTCTTATAAAATTCAATGGATCTTGGAGAACAGCGGTAGCATGACAGTTTTTATGCCAAGTAGATCTAAATGTTCCTAATATGTCGCCTTGGAAGATATAGTATTTATCGGAAATTGCCTGCTACTCGGAAATCCAGGATGCTTTTTTCCGTTCCCGCATAAAGATTTTTTTTTTTTTTTTTTTTTTGTTGTTGTTGTGTGTGTGTGTGTGTGTGCTGTCTTCTACCAGATGCAATATCTGTCTCCTCCATGCCCTCGATTCACTCTGAGAAATGTTCTTGGTCATCAAAAGGTTAAAAGGCCGATGGGTTCAACCGTACCACGAACTGTCCAGTCATACGATTTGAGGAAAAAAGTAGTAATGCTTGTTTTTCTTTCGTATGGTTTAATATTGTTATAAATTTTATATATATGTAAATAATTTTAGTGAAATTATACGTAAAATTGGAGTATCTTTTGTGTAATGTAATATGAACTTTAAAAGAACTTATTAATTTCAAGACGTGCTATAGCATTCTGTCAAAACTGTTTCATCTTTGGCAGAGCTGATCCTTATCTGTCCAAGAATTTATTTATCTATAAACAGTATGACTTCCCATAAGGCACATCTCTATTTAAACCACATAACCGTTTTTTAAATAGAAATTTTCTTACATTATAATAAATAATTTATAGTGATAAAAAATCCCTTAAGATCTAAATTATTCAACTCAAAATTTAGAATAAATTTTCTAATAGTTCATTACGAGAAAATCCTGTAGCGAAAAACAATGTTCAAGAATTAAGTTTTTCATTAGAGAACAATGGACGGAAGAAAGCGTGAATTAAAAAGTTGTAGGATCTTACATTAATTAACTAGCTATTATAACTTGAATTTTGTATTTAAGCAGATGATTTGAATGTTTTAGGGCAGGCTTGCCTTGAAGTTTCGTACCATCGTCTGCTCGTTACGTACTATCGCCAATGTTATTCCCGCTTAAGCATCTTGCCATGGACCTTATAAGAAATAGACTAACCCAGTGGGCGGGGCGTGCGTCACCGACATGTCGGCAAGAAAGAGTAAAGACGATCTGGTTTACTTTAACACTGAAACCTATGGCGTTTGTATCACATAACTCTTTTTAATTATTAAATGTAATACGTTGTATAGTGATGAGATTATGAAAGCCACAGTTTTTCAAATAAGATTTAATATATCTCATTAAAGCACTTTTTACTGCATTTCGCGCATTTTTTTCACGCGTAACTTTAGTACAAACATCTTTACTTTGGTAAAACGGTAAAAACTCTAAGCACAAAATTTATGAACTTAATTTTGCGTAAAAATAAAGTAAAATTAAATAAGATTGATAGTACACGATGCTTTGAAATAAATAAGGTAAAATTAAACAAGATATGATAATTTTTTTTAAATTTAATGAACATTTTCAGGCAGTGATTTTTCATCTATAATAACATTACAAAACGATCATACTTATTTGATTATATGATCATTAAATTATTAACATTAAAGCGGATTAGTTATTTTAATACTTCATAAATTTGAGCAAAAATTTGTCTGAACGTAATGAAGGGAAAGAAAAAAGATAAAATAAAATCTAGAAGCACTCAGATTTTATATTACGCCCAAAAGGAACCTTTTGTTAAAGTTTTGTGTCTTACCTATATTTATTGAATATCATGTTCTTCGTAAACCACATACATTTGAAAACAGCATATCACTAGAATTTCCGCACTGGACATAAAACTGTTATTTTCCGTACAGTGCTCGCTGTGAACTCGTTGAGTTTGTTAATCAAAAATTCGTTAAAGTTTTACAAAATATGAAATAGATTAAAACAAATTCGAAATTCTGCCATCCAGATGCCCAAGTTTGGGTGGAGGATTACATTATTCAAAATTTGATGGCTCTAGATACAGTCGTTTTTGTCACAGTGCGAGAAACATACATGTATTCATGCAGATTCTTCATTATTTAATTTCTTTACATATAATACAGGGCGATAATATTAGGTAACAACAATTTGCAAGGAAACACGGACATTTATAGTAAAACAGCGCAAAATGCCGCTTCGAAACTAACAGCCTTTCTAGGCTACCGTTCCTTTGAGTTAATAAATTAAATTAACAGTAAATAAAAAAAAACTTATGCAGAACTAAAAACAAATTAAAAAATATAATCACTGTTAAATACAAGCAAAATTAATTATTACGGTTAAATACAATTTTAATATTAGAATTAAACGTATAAACTTTTTTAAGGAGTCAAACGTGTTTATCACTATGATGTATTATGAAATATAATTGAAATAAAATTCCTTTATAAAAATTGTGCTATAATACTCATCTATAATTTTTAAAAAGCAGCACAATTTAGAATTTTAAACATAACTTTCAAAAATTCGTTTTTAAATATTTTAGTATTTTTTACTTATTTACAACAATAAAAAGCATAAAAATTGCAAGAGAAAATTGCTTGTTTGAAATTTTCTATTAGTTCAGATTTAAAATATTATTTTCTAAACGAAGTAGTTACAAATTTCCTTACAGCATAGGAAAAGCTAAAAAATATCCAGTCCTGAAAGCATGCAGTAGCTTTATAATTATTTGGAACGTTAATTAATGCTTCACAAATATGCTAAATTTTTAAAAATCAATCTCAATTTCAAACATAAAAATATGTAGAAATTCTAATTTGTGAAATGAGGCGCTACAATCAGCTTTTTCTTGACAATTATACACGCTGCAATAGGCAATCAATGGTAAATTTCTGCAACTCGTCCCTACTCCTCCGGATGTGATCAAGGTGACAGCCAGCAACGCCTCAGACGAGGGAGAACACCCGTTTGGGTTAGTCAATTTCTTATAATGTCCATGCATCTTGCTAGCCGACGTTTAGATACGCGCCGTTAATTATCTTAAGCCCTCGTAAGTAGTTTATCTTTTATTGCAGTCTCAGATTATGTTACCTACATATGAATTTAATTTATCTTACGTTGATTTGAATACCCGCAAGTATCGGAGGTTTATCTGTCTCGCAAGTTCTGTTCATTTAAGAGTTAAACAAAAAGGTTGTTTTAACCTTCTTAAGACTTGGTCATTTGTTGCAGGCTAAAGCGCCTGCAGACCCCTACAACACACATAATTTTAGATACAGTACAACCCCTACAAGGTGTTTAGATTAAAAATACTGAAATTTCTGACAGGTACTAAAATTGAGTCTATCCAAGAAACTGTCTTTCACTTATTTATGGTCCAGTCTGGATGTTCTCGGGCCCACTGTAGGCGTAGTTGACAACGACGCTTAGTCAACACAGGCACACGAGTGGGACATCTGCCGCGCAGTCTAATATCTAACAGTGTCTGCTGATCTGTGTGTTCCCAAATACTTGCCCTTGGACCTGCATTGTATTGGGCTGTCAGCTAAGTCACTGTCTTGCCCCGATTTTGCTGTACAAAGCGAGACTGTCTCCGACGTCCTTTTTCTTTGCTGACGCGCGGACGTCAACTCTTTAGTAGTCTACTGGTAGTTTCACCGTCATTTATCCACTTTGCATAAATACTAGAAACAGCAGATCGTGGATAGCCGACCAGCAGTGCAGTTTGAGAAGTAGTCGTTCTGAGTCTTCGGGCCATTACAATCTGCCCTCCGTCAAATTTACTTAGAGCAGCAGCTTTTCCCATCACTTGCAAAAGTCCAAGAATGATTTCTTACCTTCTCTATACATTATCTATCACGTGATTAAGTGGCAATGACAGCTGAATACCATTCCCACCTAATCACATGCCCTCCACGTCATTCAGACGAGTTCATTAAAAAGTGTGGGCATGGTCATAATGTTTTGGCTCGCCAGTGTATATAGGAAGAAAAAAAGCTTTATTTATTAGTGCCAGTATTACACAATTACACATCTGTTGCATCCAAAATTAAATTTCATTATTCCCAAAATGAGCCTTTAATTTTTAGAGTTTAGTTCTCCTTCGTGCCCAAATATATCGTAATGCCTTCTCCGTTCTCGTACAACCTATACCAGTAAATGTTTCGCTTTATCGAGCTGAGTATCAAACACCTTAATATGTCAATGTGCATAATCATAGTAGTTTTATTTATTATGCATTGCCCTGGATTTAAATATCGAAATAAATAATTAGTTGAGCAGTTTTAGGAAATCTGTTTTTTTTTTTTTTTTTTTTTTTTTCCGTTGCAATTACATTACATAAACGATAATTTTATTCCCTCCATTCTCACAGCTATAAACCTTTATAACTTTCTTCGTTCCTTTTCTAGAGTTATCAAATTTCCATTATATTTAAGAGTAAATTTAAAGCAGTTTAATACGCAGTTTTGGAAATGCATTCAAAGTATTTTAATTCCCAGGAATAAGAGATCAAATGAAAAACTTTATTATTTTCAGTACCAAGTTCCAGTTTATGTATAATCAGGTTAACTTAGGTTTATGAGATTTCATTATTTCAAGTATTAGAAATAATATTTAAGAGTTTTTGGAAGAAAACTTTAATTATTTAAACAGAAATAGAAGAAATAAAGTCTTAGATGTAATTTTTTAGTTGAAGTCTATTTTACCTCTGAACGATTGTGCAAGTATCTCTGCAATGTTGGTGAACAAGCAGTTGTATATCAACTTTAATTTAGTTTGGTTTATTTTGACCGTGCCAAAGCACTTGAGGGCTATGTGCTTAAGGGGAAGAAGAATAATTTCGTGGAGGACATTATAAGGAAAATTGTGTCTTATACATGTCACTCATGGGGAAAACCACGAAGATGCCCATGCAGTCAACATATTTGTCAGGATTTGAGCTCTGACACGAACTACCAGCATTCAGCGATTTTACTGCTCGGCCGTCGTTTCAACGTAAATGAAAGAACTCGTACTATTATATTTTCGGGAATGTAAAGTAACTGAAAGCTTTTTACTCATACGAAGAAATACTGGAAAAGTTAAAGAGAAGAAATTAATTAAAGATATACAACAAAAAGATATTCTAAATCGACCAATTAATACCTGGAACTTTCAAGGGGCTTACTGCAAGTTAGATTGCCTTACCACATATACGAGCCGAAAAGAGAAGATGTACTTAAGGGAATTACCATTTCTTCCAAGCCGTTTCACAGGGAAAGAAACTAAAGGTGAACATTTCAGCAAAAGTAATCAAATCTTAAAAGTCAAACAGTCTACCAGAGCAAAAGATGACAACAGAGAGAAATTTGCGGAACCTTTCAAAAAAGGCCTGTAGTGGATCGGCAGAAAGAAAGGTACAATGCACTAACTCAAGGTAAATTAAGTTCAGATAATAAAAATAAAACTGAAAAAAAATTGTCATCAGGATTTAATTCGCAAAGCTAGTTTCATAAACCTAGAAGTCCATGTCCAGATGATAAATATGAAAAACGAAAGACGCCACAATGCTATCAGTGTGGGTCTTATCAACATTTAAGACCCCAATGTCCGAAACTTAAGAATAGTACTGAATCTCCTGCTAATCTTAACAGAATTAGTGCAAAACCAGAGGATAAATTTCTATTACCTTATACTAGTATGGGTTACGTAAATGGTCATAAAATTCCTATATTAAGGGATTCAGGTGCTACCCACATAGCACAAAAACATCCTTGGGATATCCCGAGGATGTTGCTCGCGGGATATGCGCACATCCTCAGGACATCCCGGAATATCCCGCGAACCTCCTAAACACCTCCTCCCGAGTGCTTAATGTCACATCCCGGGATATCCTCAGGACATCCTAACTAAGTCCCATTGACAGCGTGCGGGATTTTATTAGGATATGAACTCCTACTTACTACATCCTCAGGACATTCCGGGACATCCCACTAACCTCCTAAACACATCCCATTATATCCTAAAAACATCCTATCTATGTCCCATCGACAGCGTATGGGATGTTATTAGGATTTAAAGTCCTACTTACTACATCCTCAGGACATCCCGTAATAACCCAGTTTCCTCCTAAACTCATCCTCCCGAGTGCTTAATGTCACATCCCAGTATATCCTTAGGACATCTTATCTAGGTCCCATCGACAGCGTATGGGATGTTATCAGGATTTGAAATACTAGTTACAATATCCCTTTAACCTCTTAAATATACATACTCTCAACTGCTTAATGTTACATCCCAGTATATCCCCAGAAATCTTCTTTATATTCCAGTGAAGGTGTGTGAAGGTGTTGTGATAACCTGAAACTTGCTTATTTTCCACAGACAGTCTCAGGTCCTCCATCTGTGGTTACTATGGAAAAATAAGAAATGTTAAGAATATTTATACAATTTATTTTCTAATTTGAATTTCAATTAATTTAATAATTTGTAAATATATCTAAAACTGAGCAAGAGACTTGAAATGAATTATTAATACAAAATATTATAAGAGAAAATTTTGCTTCAAAATATTAAAAATCTTTCGATAATTTTTAACCATTCAATAGCCCAAAACTGAATTCTTCGATATATTCATAATTCAATTATTCTACAAATTCAGTTCTGACTTCAGTTAATTTGTATTCAAAATTCAATAATAAAATTAAGCATTTAATAACTTTTAATAGTGGACCAGATGTGTGTAAATTTTGAAATTCTGAACTTAAGTCGGTTACGTTGATTGAATCATTATTCATGGCTACAATATGATTAAACAGTTCATGAGTTCGTCTTGCTATTTGCTGTAATGGAGCGGAAGATTTTCTAATCAATTTTTTTATAGAAGATATATAGCTTTCAAATTTAAATGCACTGTAATTATCTAACGGCCCAAACATTTTTACATCTTCGCAAATATGCAGTAGGCCGTGAACATTATGAGCAATATACTGTTTTTCATGATAAAGCCCAAAATTTACTACGAAGAGTTTTAATAGAGACTGTGCGTATTCATCAATTGTCGTCTGATTCTGTATTTTGCATAAGAGTCTAATCGAAATATGAAGTAATAGTAAAAAATGATCATGTAGCTTTTTGTTAAATTAAAAAAAAAAAAAAAGATAAGTGGGCTAGTGTACAGTAAAAATTGACGGTATTCTGTAGCTTTCCAGTGTTTCAATTCTTTTAGAGTCTTTCCTTGGTTTTCTTGCAAATTCAATTGGTACATAAGGCTTTAAAAATTGGTCGTTTTAAAAAAAATTAGTTCAACATTTTTATGTGGTAATCGTGCTTGTAAGGTGCCTTCGCCTATCCTAATAGTAATCATTTTTTGTACTACTCCTAAGCACACAAGGGACATAAAGTCTAACGGAATATTTATTAGTCCTATATTTGGAATATTCCTTAAAATGGGATAATCGTTTTGGTAATCGTCATCAGTCAGTTCTTCTTGAGACATAAAAGTTCATATTTCGAATCACAGTTTGAAATGGAACTTAAAGAATATTTGCTAGCGCGAAAATTCGACACAGTCCTTTTTCATAATTAAATACTACTTCATCTTCTGAAGAATCCGATAATATACGTTGATTTATTCTGCTTTAAATCCGTCTTTTAGATATCTGAGATAATTTTTTTTTAGTTCTGATCATTTCTGTAGAATAAAAGAAACATTTAGAAACTTACTTTTCACACTCTGTCAATGTAAAACGCTTGCAAGCGTCAGCAAGTCAGTTCGTAACTGAAAGAGAATTTGGAACGACGGCTATTAACGTTTAGCAGAATAGCTGAATTCTGGAAATCAGAAAGTAAGTACGTGTACTTTCCACTTTGTGGGGTTCTTCAAGGATATCACTATTAAGGAGCAATTAAAACCGTTGGGGGGGCGTTCTGCGTCCTTTGTTGTGAAGGGATGTGAAGGGATGTTTGCCTTGTAGGGGGATACAAAAGAAGGGAAGGTCTGACACATAAATCTGCCACGTTAACAAAAGAGAAATCTTCTTGGGGCATCGCCTACAGAAAAAGTGCTCAGAGGTGTTACATTCTGAGCGGAGCTCGGTTTGTCAAAAGCAAAGAAAATTTGAGAAGGAGTTTTACGAACAATGATAATGATGATCAAAACTTTAAGATTTTCAACTTCAATTGTTATTTATAGTATAAAATAAAGTAATAAAACTGCTGAGTTTAAAGAACGCGTTTAATTAAAAAATTAAATCATTTTAATTTAAAGTTTGACCATCTATTTAATCCGTTATCTAATTTTGAGTTTTCATAACAACATTTAACTTTGTGTTATATACCTTGAAGAAACGTGTTTACTGCATTTTCTGGATGTTACAAATAAATTAATAAAGCAGCAATTATTGTTAAATTATGAGGAGTCATGTAGCATTGTCGGCATAACGTATAAGACTGCAGAGCGCTGGATATATTTTTTTCGCGCTTTGTTTAGCAAAGACCGAATATTTGTATGGTTAAAGAGGTAGCAAAGTGAGGTTTGAGGAGAGTAAGAACTTAAATGTTAGTTCTTCCCATTCTCAAACCTTATTTTCCTATTACAGAGAGGTAAAAAATAAGTTACTTCTTACCTTCTCTTGAAAAACTAATTCTCATTATTAAAGAACTTACCAGAAAATGAACGAAGAAACTGCAATGAATTTTTTAGCCCAATAAAATTATTCTTCTGTTTATAAATTCAAATTAAAGCAAGTTAAACCTCGTACAGACTAGTTTTTAACTGCGTCTGTAAACTAAAATTTCGTTTGTTAAAAAAAAATATTGTTACTTATTACTGCACAGCACTAAACATCATTCATTACTAATATAATAGTGTAACAGATCAGAAAGTATTTTTTTCTTTTGAAGTTTCAAAGTATAGTTATTTCTATGCTAAGAACTATCGAAGAATTGAATAGAATACTTTTATAACTTGATATTTCTGATTAGTGCCTCAGAGACGGGTAAGTATAGGCACTGTGAAACAACAACAAAAATTTGAAAATATTATTACTGAATACTTACAGCCAACACATACAAGACGAAAACCAGTGTAAGCATAACAATTAAATTTTCATATGCAGAATAGGTAATCCATAGAGTAAGATTTCGATTCTTATAACATGACTTGCGTGTGGTACAAGGTTACTTTAATATTTTCAGATATGAGCTTCCATAAAAAGTAAGTACTGAAGGTATCTGAGAAACAAACATCCTCAGGAGATCTTCATATATCCCGGGACATTACGACTTCAACAGGACATCCTTAAGATGTTGATTTACGAAGTCCTCAGGATATCTGAAAATCAACATCCTGAGGAGATCTTCATATATCCCGGGACATTGAGACTTGAAGAGGATATCCTCAGGATTTTGACTTAAGAAGTCCTCAGGATATCTGAGAATCAACATCCTCAGGATATCCTAACTGCTTCCCGGGACATTGCGACTTAAATAGGATATCCTGAGGATGTCTTGTGTTATGAGGGAAGTATTGATATAGTTTGTCGCAAATACATCACGCCGGAAATGCGGACAGGTGAAAATGTGTGGGTGCAACAGCCATTAGATTTGAATCCAACCTGTTTACCATTGGCTGAGATCGAACTAAATTGCGATCTTGGGCGAGTAATAACTAAGGCTGCCATTATTAGAAATGAACTCGACAAAGGAAGGTATTTATTAGGCAATCGAACTTTTGCACTGTTGAATAAACAAAGAAAGGAACCTGATAATCATCCTCCCCAGGTTAATGCCGTCTCTACTAGAGTTCAAAGGAAAAGAAAAATAGCTGAAGAGAAGATCTTGGAACCGATGAAAGAAGAAAATAAAGCATCCAGAGATGTTTTTGCAGAAGAAGATAATTTACCGGAACCAAATACAGAAGATGAAGCTCTAATGAAATTGGTAAACATTGACTCAGAAGAAGTTGCACAACTTCAGCTTACTGATAAGGAACTGTCTAAAATCATCCAAGACCCTCTGGGCGGCCAGGGTTTTCGCTAAGAAAGCACAAATTTCCCAAAACTACTATGAGAACAAATTATTTTTTGATTTTAATGTGAAAACTGTACTGGTATTTCATACCTGGATTTGTTTTCTTTTGATATATTGCCTTAATTTCGTTGACATATTTTAATATGAACGTATATATACGTTCTTACAGGTATCACAATAAATATTCCAGGCCGTATATATACGGCCTTGCCGCTTAGAGGGTTAAAGAAGGTACATGCAAAAATGAGAACTATAGTCTGACAAGAAAAGAGCTTTTAGTTAAAAAAACGACGGATAAAATGGGCTTTGAAAGACAGCTTGTAGTTATACCTGAAAAACGCAAGTCGTCAATTATAAAGATGTGCCACGAAGGAACTTCTGGTCATTTGGGTGTCAAAAAGACCAAAGACAGACTTGCTAAATATTTTTACTGGACGAGGTGTTACAAAGAAACTGAAGATTTTGTAAGAACCTGTGATGCTTGTCAGCGCCCTGGAAAAGGAAATGACAAAACGAAGGCTCCAATGAAATTAGTACCACTAATTTCCGAAATATTCACTAAAATAAATGTCTATGCCATTGATCCGCTACCTATTTCAAAGACTGGAAAAAATATATTATTACAGCTCTGTGTATGTCGTCCAAATATCCAGATGCTGTTGCGGTGACAGACATTTCTTCGCCATCTGTGATTGATGTTTTCTTACAGATTATCAGTCGTATGTGTTTCCCAAAAGTGATCTAAACAGATCAGGGGAACTCTTTCGTCAGTGCTTTGACAGAGGAATTTTTGGAGCGTTTCGGAATTAAACATGTAAGAAGCTTTGTGTATCATCCGCAGAGTAATCCCGTTGAGCGATTCCATAGAATGCTAAAAAGGGTGTTAAGAGTCGTATGTATAGGAGCGACTTCTGATTTCTGGGAGAATTGTCTACCATCAGTTCTTTTTGCTCTCAGAACAGTCACACACAAAAGCACTGGTTTTACACCAGCAGAATTGGTTCATGGCAAAAACCTACGAACGTCAGTCACTTTACTTTATGAGCAGTGGCTAGAACCGATTGAAGAAAGTAATAATGTTGTTAGTTCCATTTTCGAACTTATTAATAGAATGAAGAAATGCCAAGAACTTGCCGTGGAAAACATGAAAGAAGCTCAACAACGGAGGAAAACATGATACGATCGAAACGCAGTGAAAAGAGAATTTGCTAGAGGAGATTTAGTTCTTGTTTTATCAACGATCGTCAAAGTAAACTAGAAGTACAATGGAAAGGACCTGGAAAAATACAGCAGAAAATTTCAGAAACCAATTATATTGGAAGTTTCGAGGAACAAAATGAGCCAAATCAAGTATATCACATTAACAAGCTTAAACCATATTACAAAAGACCAGAAATGATTAATATGATAACTGAAGATGGAAGAGACTTAAAAATGCACATTCCTCATTTACCTTCCAATCCAAGTATATTAAATTTCTCGGACATTATAGAGGAGAATGAACTCGAGAAAAGGTTGAAACCCGAGCAAATAGAAGATTTACGAAAGGTTTTCTGGAAATATTCTGGTTGTTTTTCAAACAATCCTGGACTAACAAACGATTGTCACGATATTGAGCTATTAAATAACGAACCAATACAAATAAAGCCATACACACTGTCACCCCGACAGACTGAAATTCTCAAAAAGGAAATCCAGAAAATGCTCGATCTTATCGATGCAAGAAACCAATTCTGTATGCTCCCGACTTTGATAAAAGGTTTATTATACAAACCGATGCCTCCGACAATGGCATGGGTATAGTACTATGCCAATTAGATGATGAACAACGTGAACATCCTATCTTGTATATAAGCAAAAAATTTACTAAGTTTGAAAAGAATTATTGTACTACTGAAAAGGAGTGCGCTGCTATCAAGAAACTGCATTTTTATCTGGATGGTCAGCAAGAATTCTTGATTCAAACTGATCATAACCCTTTGGTCTGGCTACTATCCAACACCAAATGAAATGTAACTCTAGATTGATGCGCGGGCACTCTCATTACAACCTTATAATTTTACGGTCATTCATCGCAAAGGATCTTTGCACAAACGTAGATGTTCTGAGTAGAATTAAGTAATATAATAACTCTTAGTGTATGTAACCACGTTCAGAATTAATTTTACTATTTAATGTATGCTCAAGTGATGTATTTGAACGTTCTCCATTTTTTTCTAATTAAATGGGGTGTAAAAGTATTTGTTTAAAACTTAAATTTTTGGCCTGAATTTTGGAAACTTATGAGAGAAGTTACCTTTTGTCTTTAAGCAAATGAGCAAGCCGAGCTTATTAAACTGTCGAATTTTACAGAACTTTTCCCTTCGGAAAATGTCTTTCCGTTGTGAGAGAGGTTGTAACAGCTTTAAATATTATTAAAATTTTGTAGTTTAAATAATTTAAATAGATAAACATTAAGGTATTTGTGAATGGCAATATTTGAAACCAGGCTCCAGTGCCACTTGCGGCTCTCGCACGAAGAATGTAATTTTTTTTTTAAATGTTAGAATTCGTTTTTTTTTCTTGTTTTCTATGTCGCCATTTTGAGTGCTAAATAAATTTTTTTCTGTGTTCATTCATTGGAGTTGCTTCATATTGCCAAAGAAGTATCACAGTCCTCAATACTACACAATACTCCCGAAATACAGTGGAACCTCGAGATACGAGCACCTCTATATACGAGAAATTCGAGATACGAGGAAAGTATGAGCGTCTCTAAATATGAGCATTGACTCGAGTAACGAGCAAACGATCCAGGCTGCTGGTAATGCGTAGTGCGTTTCCCGGTCCGGCTCCACTCGGAAAATACCCTCGTCAGATCACTCAGTGTTCTTTGATCTACGTGTTTGTGCGCTTTTGAGTTAATTGTTTTTCTACATTAAACGTGAAAATAATTATTTAACCATGCCTCTTAAGAAGATTGTTGACACAGATAGTGCTCTAAAGAAAAAGAAGGAAGCCATGGCCGTTGAAATTAAGAAAGGAATCATAGATAAAGATAAGCGTGGTGTAAGAGTGACGGAACTGGCAAAAGACTTACGGCCGTCGACATCGACGATCAGCACTATTCTGAAGAAGATGGAAGAAATTAAGAAACTTGATGTGGTCAAAGGAGTTACCGTTATTTCCAAGCACCGTTCCAAATTCTTAGAAGATGTTGAGAAGCTGTTGTTGGTGAGGATTAACGAGAAAGTAGTTAAAAGGCGGTGTCGGAAGCTATAATTTGAGCTGAGGCTAAGAATCTGTACTTGGACTTTCTCCGAAAAACATCAGACACGTCGACTGAACATGAAACGGTAATGAGATTTTTGGGATTGCGGAACGGATTAACTGGATTTACATTATTTTAAATGGGTAAGTTTGTTTCTAGATACGAGAAATCCTCTACACGAGCTCAATGCTGGAACGAATTATCCCGAGGTTCCACTGTATATAATGGTGAAACTAATTAATTTTGAGGATAGTCATCCCATTTGGAACTCCTGGACATACTTAAAAAATTTTGACTATTTAGATTAATCCCGGATGTCTGATAATCTTATCTTGAAACTATATAATATTATTTGAAAAAGGACTTTGGGGTTAGCGAGCAATATTGCATTAGTACCACTTGGTGACTTTTCAATTTAGAATTTTTCTATACAATAGTGGAATATTTTTACATTTTCAAAAAGTACATCAAGTAATCAAAACAATAGTTAATGGATCTAGCATTTGTAAAAGTCATCTTTTAAAAGTACTAATTTACATAAAAATCTGATGACACCACATGACTTCCTTGTACGGAATATTAAATTATATGTATTTTTTCTTGCATTTAATTTAAACTTTATTGGATTGAATTAAATCTACTTCGTCGATAGCGCAGAAACCACAATAGAATAAATGCACTCTTTAAAATGTACTATATTTGTTTACCATAGTGACACTTTGCCGCTAGGTTCACTTAACAGCGTTACATTTCGTTCATATTATAACTCAGAATGCACAAAATTTATATCATTAGAAGAATTATCTAATCGTTGTCACATGTTCTATTGAAATATTATAATAAATCTAAAAGGCTGTATAAAAGAAATTAAGCAAAAAAAACAAGAAAGAAACAGTTTTTCACAGACGATTGAGTATTTCTCATTCAATTAACTCAGTTGTCACTTCCCGACAAGGCAAAAATACATGAAAACTCAAAATATTTATATTACAAATTACGAAGTAAATCTTAAACACTTATTTCCTCTAATATTTCCCAGAATGGATTAAGCATGATTTAATTCGCAATAATAAAAGAAGTTAGTTAATCTTTGTTGTTGCCAAGCTTAGTTTCTCTAGATTGACAACAAATGCGATATTCTGCCAAGTTTCAAATGTAAACATATATGGTCGCCATCGCAATACTAATTAGACTTAGCCGCACTTAAACAACTTTAAAATTTTTGATAACTCGACAAATATTGCATGCAGACTTACTAAAGGCATAAAAACCTTAACCGGAAGATAAGAACAACATAATTCAACCATTTTTAAAGCAAAAAAATGCGTAATTTACAAACATATAAGAGTAAAGAAACTGAGATCACTGAGCCGGGTAGCAGAGTTGATATATATATATATACATATATTTATATACGTTTGGTGTGGCTGATTGCAACGGAAATACGAGGTGCACATCCATATGTTATAGCAGTCCTATGTACAAAATTTCAATGTTCTGAGCTTTTTGAGTTATGCGAGATATGTACGTACAGACGCCACGAAAAAAATGTGTTCAGAATCCATTTAAAAAAAGTTTGATAATTTTTTTGGGGGAAAACGAGTCTTTTATTCTGTCCTTACGTACAGATGTCACGCAAAACCGTGATTAGCGGTCATTCGCTAGCGGTCAAAATGGATATTTTAGTTGAAATATGATGCCTGAAACTTTTCACGATTGCAATACTTTCTTTTTACTTCGTACAAGGAAGTAAAAGTGGAAGATGTTTCGAGTTATAGCACCTCGATTATTTGTACAACGCATTTATTTGCACTATTTTAAATACCAGTTTTGTGTGTGTTCTTGTAATAAAAAATTAAGATACATAATTTTTGCAAGCCGCTAATTTCTTTCTTTCATATACACATTAATAGCAAAAACTGTGTAATACAAATAAAAATATTAATTCATTCAAATTATTCAAATAAATCTAATTCAAGCAACTCATTATTTTCGTTAATGCGAAAAATAATTATATTACATTTAAAACAGGGTAAATTTCAAACTTAAGTTTTTTTATATCTAGCATTTTACAACTAGAAAAGGTACTTTCCAAAATAAAAATAAAAATTAGAATACAGTTTGCAGTTTCTTCAATCACGTTTTTCTCCCTTCTACATATCAAAATTAGTTAAGGGTTATTGACTTATTTACCATCGTTGTAGTATTGTTTTATTATCTTAGGATGAACTTTACTGCATGTTTCACAGCATATTTTTCTATTACCGTCTTTCACTGAAACGTGATACTATTCAGAGATCTAATCATCAGTATCAGAACAGATTGCGGCTACTCAGAAGATTTTTCTTCTAGGATACAAACATTTAAAAATATAATATAGTTATACTCAATGAGCAAAACGCGTCAGCAAAAGCAAATACCCTTCGTCCTCTAGAATTACGTATTAACAGCGTCGACTTTTTTAAGTAACGTTACTTAAGTGTGAAAATCTTAAGCAATGTTCTGACTTTGGTAATAATTCTGCAAACAATCAACTGGGGTACACGAAATTCATACTACAGATACGCGGCATAGTGCCTTAAAGATGAGGAAAGTATAGTACCAATAGGACGCATACTGTACGAAACGAGTAAAAGTCTTTCCTGACAAAATGAAGTTGGTACAAAAACTGTCTGGCCAAAATTGGCAACCACAAACCAAACAGCCTTAGAAAGGAATATGATTTCTACTAACTGCAACCCTGCAGTTAGGAGACGTCTGTCTAACCACGTCTACGACTCTCAACGCCAGATTATCTATAATAGTTCTTGGAGTAAGAGTTTCCATTCTTCAAGGAGCATCTGTTTCAGTCGTTATGTATTCTCTGGTGAGTAAGGTCCTGCCACCAGGCGTCTTCCTAAAGTATTCCATTCGTGTTCGGTGGGAATTAAATCAGGAAAGCACGCTGGCCAATCCATTCTGTGGTAATTCTGTGGTACGTAATTAATGTGACTTTTGAATTTGTAGTTCTTTGCTTGTTGGAAAATTGTTTGTTGGTACAAATATCCAAAAGTCACTGTAATTTGGATCACTTCCAGTTCAAATAAGCTCCTTATATTTGCTTTTCGGTGTAGTATGGTGCTCCAGGTACAAAATTTCGATTTGTATTTCAGTTGATTAACAGTTAACATCTTGCAAAGAAATTGAAAAAGGATTTATGAAACGATCAGCACATTTTTATCACCTTGAAAATCATCAAACCTAGCTCTGAATTAATCATGCAAAATGAATATTAAATTCTTAAATCAATAGTAGTTCGGAACATTATTAACTTTGGTAGCTAGTTCCTGCATTAACCCACCGGGCGGCTCGCATTCAAATCTATTTACGTCTCGAAAACTGCAGTAAAAATTAACCATGTTTACAATTTTTTTTTCACTTGGAGTAAACCAAAATTGTCCTGAAAACGGCCTTTGTTAGATTTTCTTCCCCCCTCCTTGTAGGGCGATCAACAAGTCGTTTCACTTAAGTGATGGCTTCCTACTGTCCTTTGATTACCGCCTAGAGGCGATTAAGCAGATGGGCCCTTACGGAGGAAGGAACACGTTTTGTGTCCATGCTTTGGTTAGACGAAAAAAGATATTTTTTTCTGGAAATCCAAAACAGAAAAGGAAGTTTTGTATTGCATTGTTACTAATTTTGTGCATATTTCTAATCTTAATTGCTTATCAGAGCCGTGCCAAGATATTTTTTCACCTGAGGCAGAAAGGTCAATGCGCGTCCACATAAATATAAAAATAGCTACACTTGTATTAAGCAAAAGTAATTGTATTAAATCAAAATGTCATAACTCTTATAGCATAATTATACCATAATTCTTAAAGTATTTTTTAATCGTAGTTTTATAAATTCAGAGAAATAATGTAGCCAATTATTTATAATTTTCAAATGAAAACGTTAAAAAATTCGTTTTTGATAAATAAGAAATAACACTGAAATGCATATTGCATTAATTTCCAGGTTTCCTTGCAATTTTTTTGGTTTGTTTTATTGATTTAAGTTTGACGAAGCTTATTTCCCCTAATAATTAAAGTAATTTTCGAATTCGCAAAGACAATTTGGCGCCTCTTCTAGTGATTCACATGAGCCCGGCTTTGTTGCTTTTTAAGTATAAATGTTATTAATTTTTATTGCGTTTCGGTATTTTAATGTACGTTTATAGAATGTTAATTTGTTTTTATATGCATATTTGAGTAATATAATCTTACGACTAGTGAGACAGTGTAGTTTAACTAATTTTCTGTTTTTGATTCATGTTATCGAGCTTTAACGCTAAGAAAAAATTTATAAGAGGCTTAAAATACCTAATTCCTATTGAAAGCTACATCTAATTGATAATTAAATTACTATTAAAATAACAAACACATGCTCAGTGTCAGTCATTTCGACATAATGTTTGTAATTCATTTTACCACAAATTTATTTCGTTTATCTTGTTTCATATTTATAAAAGGGGAGTTTACCTTCATCGCATTTATTGGTTGATTGAATATTTTGAAACAAATTTCAGTCATAATAACCTTATTAAAAATTTTCTACATATAGACAAGATGTCACAGATACCTCTCAGTTTCCGAACTAAATTACATGGTACTGAAATTCGGTGCATTTTCATATGATTATTTTTGACAGAAAAAGTTACCTTACATAAATCACAAAAGAACATTTTTTTAATTCTTAATTAAATATAGCACTTGTATTAAATTGCTAAAATTCATTGTTAGGAAAATCGCGCTCTAAAAAATTAGACACTTTTACCTTTCAAGGTGGAATTTTTGTAGTTTTCTCTGTGCATAATGTGGGCGCGAGTAAGTTTTTCTTAGAATGTCCTCCACGGAGGCATTCCTCCCTTTAGGCAGATAGCTCTCCCTTGCTTTGAAGGAAAAATAAAGCAAACCAAAACAAAAGCTTCAAAATTGGTGTTTAAAATTTTTTTGTTTTTCAAATTACTTAGAGATCTCAATTCACATTATCAAATGTTATTAGTTAAATAAATAAAAGCAAGCTGAGGATTTCCATTTAAATTGTTTGTTTTAAAATAAAAAATAAGAACAGTCAGTTTTGAATAAACCTTGTCAACATCAAGCAGGGACAGGAACATGCCAATGTAAAATTTAATATTAGGCCAAAAAGAAACGCTTTGACGTAGATTTTGGATAAAACTTAATCAAATTCGCAGGTAGTCAGAGACAGGCCTTTCTTCAGTAGAGAGAAAAAAATGTTTCTGAAGTATTTGTGTATTTATTACATAAATGTTTTAATGCTTCCATAGCACTGCTAATCGATAAAATTTATTTGATGAAAAGTAGGAAGTTTGCTTTTAAAATTCCGATTTTTCAACCTTTTTCAGTGACATATGTGGCATCGAAAAACACGTCTGGCCGGGAGGCAGATTAATGGCTGAAAATTCTTAGAATTTAAAGAGGCATCGAACAAGAAAATTTAGGGATGGCGAAATTCTAAGAATTTGGCACTTGACAACGGCAAAAGTTTTAGAATGTAGAGAGCTAGAGAATTTAGGCAGGGCAAAATATTTTAAATTTATAGAACATCGGTCAGTAGAATTAAGATCCCACAGCGATTGCACTGAGAAACAAATCGACCTGCTTCTCGATTATGCGGATGGACGCAGATTAACTTCCGAAAGCTCAGTGAAGCAAGAGCTATACATAATGCAGCTATTTACGATTTCTGCTATAATAAACTGAAATTTAATATAATAATTTAACACTATATATCAGTTTACGAAAGCATGATGATACTTTTGAGAAATTTTCTTTGATTCCCCAGTACACTAAAAAAAAAAAAAAAAAAAAAAAAAAAAAAAAGTACAATAGATTATATAATGATATTACTAACAAAATGATGCCGATGACGCATTTAATTTTTATCTTTTTATTAATCTAAATAAATATGTCATAGAGTTTTCCATAATTTATAGTTTTGCAAATTAAAAATGATCAATAATATAATATGTGATTATGGTATTATTGGTATGGTACTATTCAAGGCAAAGCACACGAGGGTTATCTGCCTAAATGGAGGGATGCCTTCGTGGAGGCCTTTCTAAGGGAAACTGGCTCGTATACACGTTACACATGGGAAAAACCACGAAAACGACCATGCAGCCAGCCCGTTCGCGGGATTCGAACCACGGACCGAACTACCAGTGTTCAGCGTCTTTACCGCTCGGCCGCTGGTGGGTAATATGTGATTATGAAAGCTGTGTAAAAGAAGAAAAATTCTTGCATATTCGTCAGGCAGCATACGATGGGCACCTGCTTGAGGAAAAGGATGCGTTTGTAGATGACTTTTTCAGGGAAACTGGTTTGGTATATTCAACCTAAAATTCACCAAAATACCAAGCAACGAACGCATTCGCCGGAATTCAAACTTAGGCAAGACTACCAGTGTTCAGTTGCAAAAGAGAGTTAACAACATAAACAGGTAACATGTCTGAAATTAGTATTTATTGCATCCAACAGTGATATGATTTTCTGATATAATTTAATGGAATATCACTGTAAAAGAATGGGAATCTTTTTTTTTCTCCTTTTGCAAGGAGATTTTTTTCCGCTTTGTTTTCAACATTTGGTTGAAATGCAAATTAAATAAATATTTACAAATGCATAATATTGGATAGTTATTGATGATTTCGAGATTCAGTTTCTGAAATCCATTTCATGTGTTATTTCCTTAAAAAGGTGATACTGAAACCAACTTTCGAGGAGTAAAATGATTACTAGAAAAGAGTTTCCGATTTCTTTCATTCTTTTATTCCCATTATAAATTTATCCCGTAGTTCTTAGAACATTCTTCTATCCGTAAGTGATGATTTGCTTTCCGTTCAGAATTCCCCTATGAGCTGTTTATTCTTAGGGCAGAAAGAAGAAAAAGCTTGCATACATCGCCATTCCCGGAAACTAGACAGTACCGAAAACATTACTAGACAGTCCGGTTTACCAAACAATAGAGTTTATCTGATTCCAAGTTGTAAAAGCTGACAGTTATAAATTGTTATGTTCATGGCGACCTTCAGAAGGCATCAAATTACTTCAAAAGTTCCGCTGCTATAAATTTTCAGACTGCAATTTTGTTCCTTTAAATTTTCGAAAATACCTATTTTTTAAGTATTTTTCGGTACTTATATTAATATTGATACAAATAATATAGAAAGCACCAAACGTAGTTATGATGTATTTTAATTTGTCTTTAGTATTTTCTCACATATAAGTATTAACACTTTGTCTACACGTTTCTAATGTTTCACCATAGTAAGCCTTCTCTTTCGGAATGTATTCAGTTCCTTTTCGCTTTTGTTTTCTGCTTCTTCTTCTTTTTTTTTTTTTTTTAAATTTTATTTATTTATTTATTTAATGTTACCATATCCTGAGTTTTACTCTAGCTATTAGCTAGAGTAGCTACTAGGTAGCATTCATTATAGTACATTCATTATATTCATATAGCTACTAGCTAGCATTCATTATAGTACAAAAACTAATATAGCTTGTCAATATCAACACATTTTTATCTTCAATAAAATCCACTAATTCGATTGATGCTGTAAAAATTACAATTTAATACTTTAGCCAATTATTCTGATTATAGTGATTTAAATTCGATTTTAGGCAACATATGCATTCTTTCAGAAAACGCGATATATTGAGCACCGCTGTTACAAGTAAATACTGTACATTCAACCATTTCATAATATGTAAATGTAGCATAACTTCTTTTCGAGTGCTTGCATTGAGAGTCTCCTTCAAGTAAACCTTAATGGAACTTTATTTCATGAAAAGTATTATAAAAGCCTCAGAATTATTTCCATTGCAAACATTTATGAATTATGCAGAAAAATATATAAGAAAAACATCAATGAGAAACTATTATCGAATATACATTTCATGACAGTAGTAAAACATTTTTTCAGTACCGACGGTGTTAAAAAGCTCAATATTGTGATAAGCTAAATAAAATAAAACGGTATTAAAAGTTTAATATTGTGATAAGTATACTAATCTATAACACTCATTTGATATTTTTGCCATTAGGAACTATAATGTAATTCTAACCGTTAAAGTAACATTGTATTTGTATTAACTACAATTGTAATTGTAATTTCAATTAAATTTATCAGTACTCGTTGCACCTTGAGGGAGACGCATTATTATTATTTTTTTTTCTATTATATAAAATACTGTCCTCAGAAAAAAATGTCTCTAGACATGATTCTGTCTTCAAAATTAATGGATGAGGTGAACAGAAATAATCTTGGAACAGCCTTTGGTCAAGTGCTGCGAGTATGCGAAATGTAAGACTGTAATTAAACTTCGACCATCCTGGAGACTACATTTTCTTAGAATATTGCCATTCGACAAATTATAAGACCTTCCATTTATCTTTAAAGTTTAAGCTATCTGTTATTGACTGAGAAAAGCTGGTAATTCATTGTAGTTACTTTGTAGTTAAAACTACAACTAATGCAGTTATAACTGTAATTGTGCCGCCCAGATGGTATAGTGGTTAGGGAAGCCAGACTGCGATACCGAAGGGCCTGGGTTCGAATCCCGGAGAAGGCATGGCTTTAACTGTTCGTCCTTTCATAGGAGGCGATGGTACCCCACATATTAGATGCCTCCATAATAAAGTGACTGCAACTTCTGGCCTTGTATAGACTAATGGACTGTGTTGCACTGTAACTGTTCCCAATCTGCCATTGGGAAAAAAAAAATAATAATAATTGTAATACAATGATTGTTCGAATTACAATATAACTTCAAAAGCAATTAGATTTTTCGCTCAGCAGAATAATAAGTCGTCTTTTGAATACTACAAGTTCAAATCGGATGCCCATTTTGGCAAACAATCTAAATGTTTAGATAGCTCCGTGGATTTCCTTATCTGTAACATGAATACAAATCATTTTATTTCAGAAAGTTCTCTATGAGTACATCATTCTTCTTAAACGTTTCGTTGCATTCAATTAAATAAAGATCTTTTCCTGCTTTTATTAACGGATGATGTGAACATGAGCCAGTTTCCCTTAGAAAGTCCTCCATAGAAGCATCTTTGCAGTCTTTACCGTAATCCAAATAATATGACAATCACAGGTGCACAAGAAAATTGTACTTTTATTTGTGTTTACGTGAAACAATGATGGAAAATAGTTCATGCAAGTACTTTCACTTGTAACTGAATAATGCATTTTAACTATTTATGGAAAATGTGTGTTATGTTGAATAAAAGACCAATTCGTAATTTTTTTTTCCAATGGCAGGGAGTAGCCGTTTATAGACATTGATCACTACTAAGGCCGGTCATATTATTAGGGAGGGAACTAATACGTTGGCCACCGTTGCCACCTATGAAGAGGACGAACAAATTACATTCATGCCCTATCCGGGATTCGAACCCAGGCTCTTTGGTACGGCAACCAGAGTCACGAACCGCTTTACTGTCTGGGCGGTAATTCATAATAAATGGATTTAGTAAAATGTCTAATACACACAGCAATTAAGCATACTGATTGCTGATCAGAATCCTTTTTCACCAGCTAAAGCAATAGGTTGGACAAGCGTCCCGTAGCAAATCCTTTGCGGAAACATCCCTTTGCATTGGCATAAACTCTTTGCTTGCTTTCCCTTAATCTTGTAATTTAAGTTCACATGTATATCGAAGATCATAAACATACATATTTGCTTACTAACGTTATGTGCATTTCGGTCTATATAAAATATTTCCTTTAAATAAACTCCTATTTATGCTGGTACCACAAACTACAATATATGTAAGATGATTCAGAAGACATGACAGAAAATATTAATAATTTTCTCATAGGTGATTATCCCGTTGTATTATTTAAAAACTCATTATCCAAAATGCAGAAACATTTCGAATATAATATTATTGACTGTAATTTTCAAATATTATCACGATTTCCTTAGCCTATGTCACTGAAATTATAAGGGACAGTTGTTTTTCTGATTAAATAGTTACAATCATCTGCTGCGCAATTTTAATTAAGAGGTCATTACAATTGCATTGTAATTTTTATTAGATAATATAATTACAGTTATACCGTTTACTCAATTAGATTTCACAATTAAAATGCAATTATAATTAAAATGCATTTCAGTAAATTGTATATATAATTAAAAATTGTTACATTGTAATTACAAGATAATTGCATAATATTATTCCAATTACTATGTGTTTTCAATTGCATTCTGCAATTACATTTGCAATTAAGATCATGATTTTCCTGGGCTACGTAACTGCTTTTATCAGAAACAATTGCTATCCTAATTACATTATTATAATTACTTACTGGAGTTACAATGACAGTGTAATTGTAATTAGATTATATGTTTGCAGTTGCATTGAATATGAAATTGGATTTCACAAATATAGAGTAATTGTAATTTAAATGAAATTACGTAAATTGTAATTGTAATTAAAAAAACAGCTACTTTTTAACTATAACTACTTAGTAATTGCATAATTTTATTACAATTGCATACTACACTTAGAACTACAATTATGATCATAATTTCACTATGTTAAGTAATTCTAATTATCAGAGACAATTACTTTCCTAATTACGTAGTTATAATTACCTACTGCAATTGCAGTTAAAATTACGTTGTAATTAGCTAATATTACCGTAGTTGTGATTAGATGCAATAAAATTTGTAATTGTAATTAGATTATATAATTATAATGTTTGTGATTATCATTGCATTGTAATTGTAAGACTTCAGAATTAAAATGCAATTACATACATTATTGTTGCATTTAAAAAGTACTTACCTTCTAATTGTAATTGCGAAGCTAATTACAATTGCAATATAATTGAAATCACATATTTCAAAATATTGTTGCAGTTTCTTGCAATTTTAATTATAATTCCAATTACATTTTGCCAAACTGCATCTAAAATTTGGAGAATAATTAGGCTGGAAAATGAAAATTCTCTTTACAAATATAAACATTTAAGTTTACTATAGCTGGTATAAGCACAGAACAGCTGGAACAGCTGGAAGTTTTGAACGAGCTATTTATTCCGAGCTGTTATTCAAAACCTAACGATAAAACCCATTTGCCCCTAGCGAATAGATAGTTTCCTCTCCTGAATTACCTCCCGCAGAGAAAAATTATCACCTGTCAGTTTACATTAAGAGCAGAGAGGGGAGGGCACTCTGAGACAGGCCGTATATATGCTGCTTTGCCGTTTCGGGCCAAATTTAAGTTTACGTATATATGCTGCCTTGCCGCCATGAGGACCAAAATATTTGGACGCATATATGCTGCCTTGCCTCTATGAGAGCCATTATTTTCGAACGCATATATACGGCCTTGCCGCCTGGAGGGTTAACGGTAAATGTGTTAATTTTTTACCTTCCAAAAATCGAGACAAAAGGCAAAATTTTGGTCACAAAAGACATATGACTAAGTAAGGTAAGACCGGTTATAACTCTTGCGAACTTTGACGGTATATGCAGGGATTATTGGAACTAATAATTCAACCACCGTTCTGTACTCGTCCCTGAATAGCAGATTCGCTGGCCTCACAAGCAAATATCTTTATTTAAACAAAGTCAAAATACAAAATAATTACAATCATCTTGATTACAATTTATACAATAATAATTAATCCAAACTTAGGATTACAATTAATATATACAATATGTACATTAAATATCAAATACAAATCAAATAAATTACATAGTAGAATGGATTAAGAAAACAAATTTACATTTTTTTCCTTATTTTAAACAAAGTTTTACATTACAGAGATCGTAAGAACATACGTTCTTCTTTTTCATTTATGATATTTATTGTTTCTTTTATACCATTTTTCGATTTTTCGTCAAAAAACAATCTGACAACGTGAGATTCGGATCTCAGTCTTGGTAAAAGCTTGAGCCATCTATTCCTTAACAAATCACAGGTAAAGACATGTTCCACATCGGCATCTTGTTCGCCACATTAACACATAACAGATTTAATATTAAATCTGTTGTAATATGAAGGAACATGGACATGATTCGTAAGAAATTGATTTAAATACTCATTTCCAATACATCTTTTAATTTTTACATCCTTTAAGAACCTAAAAGTATATCTACCTTTAGGATCATTATCCCAATAGGTTTGCAAACTTGCAAAATATTGTTCTTTAATAAATTATTGAATGAAACAAAAGATGTAGGAAGAAATTCATCAATGTACTCTTTCTTAGACGCTTGTTTAGCATGAAAGTCAGCTAATTCATTGCCTATATGACCAACATGTCCATGAATCCAGTGGAAATTAATATTTCTTAGTATTTTCCAATAATAAATTATAAGCTTTAAAAACTAAATCAGAATAAATCCTTGTAGAAACCAAAGCCTGTAGCACTTTGGCTATCAGAATATAAATCAATATCTTCTTGAGAATCTTTATCTAAGATCAACTCTAAGGACTTTAAAATACCATAGACTTCTGACTGGAAAACTGTTGAATTGTCACTCAAACGAAAGTTTTGTATAGTACTTATTTCATCACTTGAAAACGCTACAAAAGAACATCTAATTCTTTCTGTAATCTTTGAACCATCTGTGAAGATTTCAAAACCTTCACCTGTTGGAAGTTTCTTGTCCCAATAATAGCTTGAATATAAGGCAGGATGTTTAACATTCTTTAGACTTAAGATCTCAATATTTGAAATGCCAACAGACAAATCAAAAACATAGTCTGAGCTCCGACCATTTTTAAAATGAAAAGTAATACAATCTTTTCGGGAAATCAAATATACAGGCTCACAGCCATTTAATGTAAACAAACAAGCATTAGAAACAGTGCGAAACATTTTGTAATGCTTAACATTGCAAGTCTTTGAATTTGTATCATCAAATTATTAATTCTCACATTGTTTATTTTACCATGCAGGATATGCGTACAATAGCTTCCTTTCTATTCCTCTTTTATAAAATAGTACTTTCTTAATTTCACAACTAAGAACTTTAATGGCATAGAGCTTATTTAAAATTACAGAACATTGTAATTTAATTATTCTTAGATGAGGAACAAACGAAAGTTGATCATCAATCAACACTCCAAGGTATTTAATTTGCCGAACAGTTTTCAAGGAATGACCGTTAAGCCAACCTCTAGGTAAAGTAATCATTTTTCCTTTCTTGGCTATATCCATAATCGCACATTTCCTATTCCTATATATAAAAATTTAATTTAACTTTTTTGGACCATTCATTGATCAATTCTAAAGTATGATCAATATCTTGATCAATGGTATGTCCGCATAAGCTTGAATCATCACATTATCTTTGAATGGTAACTCAAACAAAGAATCACAGAGAATGTTCCATAATAATGGACCCGAGTTGGATCCTTGAGGGCAGCCTTTACCACAAGATCTTGTTAAACAAAGATCTCCTTCTTGGAAAGTAATAGAACGATCACTTAAATAACTTACAAACAAGATAAATAAATCAGAATCGTAAAAACAACAACCTTGTATTTAGCGTAAGTATAATGAAACACTCAATCGATTTCGAGGGCAGCTAAAGGTCCCTCTTCATCAGGAGAAAGAAATATCTAGAAAGAAGAAAATAAAGGAGAAGGAGTCTAAGAAACACGTGGTCCTTATCAGCACTGCACGTGTTTATAACTGGATTTTTAATCAGAGTTGCACTGGACGCCTACTTTTACTGAGCCAGGCTATCTGATCAAGCATAAAGGACAAGAAAAATTAGCGAAGTTAAAATATGAAGCGAGGGGCAAATGCACCTTTACGCTCAAAATCTGAACTTCAAATAATAGAAAGCAACCACTGAACGGATTTTTATACCCTCTGGTAGTACCAAATGCGAGGAGATAACGCCATCTATCGGCAAAAATAACTGAATTAAGATAGTAGAATTTTAAAAGCATTAGGAAGGACTGGATTGGACTTCAAATCATTAACTAAACCTGCTAAATCTTTGTGAATGTGAAAAGCCTCAAGAAAATCCAATTCACCTATGGAAGAAGCCTTTTGGATAATTTTTGCAGACCCAAAGTCAAAATTATGGTTAAATGTCCAACTATGATACGCTATTGAAGACTTATTAATTTCGCCTTTTCTGACATAAGATTCATGTTCCTTGATACGAAACTTCAACGCTCTTTTTGTTTGCCCAATATATCTTAAACCACACTGACACGATATGCTATAAATTCCCCAAGAATTCAAGACAGAAAAAATTTTTTCCTCATTTGAACATACATCCTGGTCTAGAACCGATACCGTTTGTCAACGGCATAAAAATGTGCTTATTTCTAAATTCCTTGAACTCACACACCAGTCGGATAGTCCCACCTATCTAGCTGATCTTCCCACTGTAAACGTTAACCCCATCGTTAATATCTCCAATAGGAATCTTTCGGAGGATCAGTTAAAAGTATTAAAATATAATTCCAACTTTTCAAAGACATCTAAACCTTCAATTCCTCAAATTCCTCAAAAAATTTCGGAAACGCAGAAGGATACAATTCGCCACCTAATTACTCATAACGTTAATTTTATCAACAAATCTTTGGGTTCGAATCTTAGCAAAAAGAAAAATGAGATCTTACGTGAGATTCATTCTGATACTAATATCATTATCTCTAAATCTGATAAGGGCGGACAGATCGTTGTTATGAACAAACACACATATATTACTGAAGTCTCTAAACTGATAAATGAAGGCTCGTACTGCTCGATCCCTAAAGATCCTTCAACTTCGGACCTCACGAAAGTTAAAAGTGCTATCAAATCTTCCCACATTCTGCCAACTCAATTGAAGAAATCACTTATTCCACCTATTACTAATTGCGCTAGGCTTTATGCTCTTCCAAAAGTCCACAAAACCGGCATTACTTTTCGACCAATTGTTTCCAACATAGGTACTGCTTCATATCCTTTGGCCAAATATTTAGTTTCCAGATTTTCTCCTCTACTTGCTAACAATATTCACACTGTAAAAATTCTGTTGAAGTCATCGATAAACTTAAAAATATTTCTCCATTTCGTTCCATTATGGTTTCATTTGATGTCAAATCACTGTTTACTAATGTTCCGGTCGAAGGAGCACTAAATTGTCTTGAAACTAGGCTTCGAGAATTTCACTTCACACATACTGTAATTAATGAGTTAGTTTTGCTTACTAAAGTTTCTCTCAGTCAAACCCACTTTGTTTTCCAAAATGCATATTTTCGTCAAGTTGAATGATTGGCTATGGATAATCCTTTCAATCCGGTACTTGCTGACATTTATATGCACTATTTTGAGATGAAATTATTTGATAAACTATCTTTTCGTCTTTGGATTCGGTATGTTGACGACACTTTCGCACTTTTTGACGGTTATAAAGAGGATTTATCCGAGATTCTATCTATTATGAATTCAATTGATCCAGCCATCCAATTCACTCTTGAAATTAAATCCAACAATTCCCTCCCCTTCCTTGATATTCTTATAATCCGCAATGAAACTGATTTTAGCACTACTGTGTACCGTAAACCCTTTGCAGTTTGTTTACCACCCCATGCCAAGTCATGTCACCCTGTTAAACAAAAAATGGCTTCTTTTTACTATTACGTATTCCGCGCGCTTAAAGTTTGTTCCTCTGAATCTTTGCTTACCAATGAACTTAATTATTTGAGAGCAGTTGCGATTGACCGTGGATTTTCTCCCGTGATTATTGATAAAGCCGTTAAAAAAATTTTCAGATTCCCATCAAAGAAGACATCCCACTGTTAGAAATAATATTATTGACCTTGTCGAGCTTCCATTTTATCCTTCTATTAGCTATAAAATTGGACGGATTCTCCAGAAATTTAATTTTCAAGTCAGTTTATTCCCTATTAATAAAATTCACCCTTCGATTAGTGTGGTTTAAGATATATTGGCCAAACAAAAAGAGCGTTGAAGTTTCGTATCAAGGAACATGAATCTTATGTCAGAAAAGGAGAAATTAACAAGTCTTCAATAGCGTATCATAGTTGGACATTTAACCATAATTTTGACTTTGGGTCTGCAAAAATTATCCAAAAGGCTTCTTTCCATAGGTTGTAATGTTGCGCGCTCCCAACCTCCACGCAACAATAGTGGTGACTGCTATGAACGAAAGTCTTGAGAAGGGTCTAAATCCCTTTTTATTCAACTTTAGAAATTACAGATGCGTGCTCTTGACGCTCACAAACTACGCCGACCCGGCGGTAAAATAAAAATAAGAAACTAAAAATAAGAAACTAAAAAAAAAAAAAAGAATAATAACAAGTGACTAACTACGAGGCTCTCTAAACGTAACTAACTTAACCGCGTTCTAAGATACCGCTGACAATTCAGCAAACTTCTGAATGTTACGTTGAAAGATTTAGCTATCTACCGAGGCAAGCACACAGGCCGAAACGCGTGGTCTTTCAATTTCTAACTAGCCACCTCCACGCTCGTGAAGCAAGAAAGCACACTTTCGAACTTGTTTCCCTTCTATTTAACTTAGAATACTTCCGCTGACAATATGAATCCTTGCGCGTTCTACTAAAATTTATATACTCTGGCATTGGCAATTCCAAGGGAAAGTAAGGCTTAACAGGAAAGATAGTTTAAACTTAAAATAAATGTTAGTTAAAATAAATATAAACCCTACATTTGCCGCTGCCAGAATTTGGTAAACTTGGAAGCAGGTCATTAGAAACGACCTGTTGAAGTTTCCACTATTCTGAACTAAAATTTAAGAGCCTCGTTTACATAAAAAAACTGTTTCCTCACAAAAGGTAGAATAAATTTCTGTAGATACTTATTTAACTCTCTCTTCTTACAGCAAACTTTCCTGGACTTCAGCAATCAATCTGTTCTCTTCCTTCCAGCATCTGGAAAGAATAAGTATCAGTATTTTTCTAAATACATTATAATTTACACTTTCTTGACACAGAATAATTTTTTGTTTTTGATCGATTTATTTTTCTTAGTTACTGCTTAATTCACATTCATTCAAGTATTCAAACATGAATTTAACTTTACCCTGGCTCTCCACCATGTGTGGTGTCAAACGGGAATATTCGTGTTTTAGTATTGCAACACTTCCCCTAACCACAATGACTTGTTAGAATTCAGCGACCAAACAGACACACCTTACTCGACATTCTACAACTCGATGGGCTATTTTAACATTCTTAAAATTCAAGTGTAGGTGGAGAACCCTACAAAACACATTCATTCAAATTTCCCCCTCATTCATCTTTAGACATGCAGGCTTTCGCTCTAAAGCATGATTTTATGTACAGTTTAACACTTAAATTTGATTATATAATTTAAATTTGATTATATAATTTAAATATAATTTAAATAACTTATCTTATCTAATCATTGTTTCCTATCTGGTTCATTTGCGGTTTTGCAGCTGAAGATGGTGGTTCGGTAAAACCATCGAAACTAGTCCTGTGAAAACTTTGTAAATATAACGCTGATTTTTGTTGTTTGACTTCTGAATTAGTATTTATTCGGCGTGTTATTGTGTCTTAATTACTAAATTTCTTATTAATACAAGAATACGAAGTTATTTATATCTTCGGCCAAATTTTGACTTTAACATAACAGAATTAGTCTTTCGACCAACAGAAACTGCTTGTTCTTAGATTTTACACTTAAAATAATACTTTTGCCTTAGCTAAATAAAGTAAAACAAAACTAAGTCTCAACCGAGACAAATTGACTTCCGTCAAAACATAGAACTTCGTATTTACGCATAACATTTCAGAACAAAAGAAAACAAATTATAGAAGATTTTAACTTATCTTTGAGTTTTCGATGATTGGAACTCCGACATCCTTTTCTGGCAGAACTGCTCCCACGTTATAGATTTCATCGAAGTCAATCGTTTCCTTAGTATCCTTCGAGTGTCGTCCACGTTGCTTTTTCTTTTTCGCTCTCTGCATGCTGGCCTCTTGGAGTGGTAGTCGTCGGGTTGCTATCTTTTCCGTTGTGCCCCTGGACGGCTGGTCTTGGCGTCCTCCGGTCTGGAATCATGCTTGAATTTCTTCTGTTGGTGGTGGTCTTTTCGTTCCTCCTGCTGTCTTTTTATTTTCGGGAATGGCGGCCTTGTTTGCACCTGACTCTCTGGCCCTGGGAGCGTTCTCCTTGAAGTATAATTTCTACTGCGATACGTTGTAAGTGGTGTTTTCCTCTTTACCATAGTTTCTTTACGCGGCGGCTTTGCTTTCTTGTTTTTCTTAAATGCTGGAGTCCGAAAGTTTTCGTTTCTTCTTTTCGGTACCGTCGCATGGGTTGTAGAAGGGCTAGGTTTCTCTTCAGTTCTCTGCTTCTTGGGTGGTGGAACGGGTGACGTTACTTCTGGACCTTCTACTTCTTTTACGCTTGAGTCCTGCAAGAAACTTTTAAGGACTTCAAAATCATTTTGATTATAATATTTTTTCACCTGATCGGGACTTGCTTTACAGAATTCCCCTATCTCGTTCTTAAGGTACAATACGACTCCCTTGATTTCCTGAATTGCATAGGGGCCTTCAAATTTTGGAGCTAACTTTGCAGTAAAATTGTCTGGGGCACTTGATAAAGAAAATTTCCGCTTCAACACTTGATCCCCAACTTTAAAATCGGCTTCACGGCGTTTTCTATCATAATATAATTTTTGTCTATTTCTTGCCGTATCCGAGCTTTTAACCGCCTGGTCAATAAGTATTTGCACATCTTTTTGTTTAAATTCTTGCTCTCTTTGTTGCACAAAGAATAATTTATTTAATGGCGTAATTAACTTCCGTCCTATAAATAATTCTGCTGGAGTTTTTCCCGTAGTATCGTGATTTGCCGTTCTTAAAGCATAAGCTAACTCATTTATGTAGCCATCTCAGCGCTTGTGATGTGTGCTAACATAATTTCGAATTATTTTTACAAGGTTTTTAGTAACTCTTTCTGCTATGTTTGCCTGTGGTCTATACGGAACCATTTTGATATGGCGTATGCCAAGTCCAGTGCAAATATTTTCAAATATTTGGCTAACGAATTGTTTACCGTTATCGCTAATGACTTTTATCGGTGCACCGTATTTTAAAATATATCTATGTAAGAATGCATCTGCGACTGTTTTGGCTGACGCGCGTTTAAGTGGAACAATTTCTGTCCATTTTGAAAAATGATCTACAATTACTAAAAGAAAACGATTTTTATTTAACTCACTCTGGGGGAAAGGACCAAGAAGATCTATGCCTAAAATTTCATTCGGAAATGTAGCGCGAATGCTATTTAAGTACCCGGCCGGGCTGTAATTAATATCATTTATTAACTGACATTGATTGCAGGACCTGACATACGCAGTTACTATTTTATATAATTGCGGGAAATATATCGCCTCGCGTACCCTTTTTAAAGTCTTTCTGACCCCTAAATGACCCGCTGTTTTCACGTCGTCTAATTCCTTCAAGATGCTTAATCGAAGCGAGGCTGGGATGACTGGTTTGTACTCGAGATTTTCGTTTGTTGTTTTCGTATAAAAAATATAAAATTATCTATTATTTCGTAGTTTTCTGCTCTATTTCTTATCGCATCGATATCTGTGTGCTCAAAGCTTTCGGGGTCTTTCAAATATGCATAGATACTTCCAAATTCAGGATCAGCTTTCAATTCAGCAATAATTGTTTCTCTAGAATCTAAAATTTTTGTCAACACAGCGCATTTGAGTTCATTTCCTTCATCGTCCAGTTTTATACGAGAAAGTGCGTCAGCTACATTGTTTTCCTTACCCGGTTTATATTTAATTATGAGATTATATTCTTCAAGTTTTAAAGCCCATCTTATTAACCTGGGCGTTAGGTTTTTCCCCGAGTAAAGTCTACCAACAGCCGCATGATCCGAAAATCTGTTACTGGCGCTTTGCCGAAATAAACTCGAAATTTGTGTACAGCCATTAATACGGCTAATGTTTCTCTCTCTGTAGCTGTATAATTCCTTTGTGTAGGGTTCAACGTTTTACCAAAAAATGCCAATGGATGGCCATTTTGCATGAGAACCGCACCCACAGCACAGTCCGCCGCATCTGCTGCAATTTCCAGGTTTTCGTCCCCCTCCGGGAATTTCAAAACAGGGGCATTGATGAGCGCTTCTTTTAACCTTTCAAATGCGGTATTTGCTTCTGCTGTCCACGTGAATTTACTTTTCTTTCTTTTAATTACTAACAAGGGTTCAACAATATTAGCAAAATCTTTTATGAATGACCGATAATAAGAACATAACCCAAGGAAAGACGAAAGTTTCTTGGCGGTGTTGGGAGGTGGGAAATTCTTGATGGCTTTTATTTTTGAATCTTGAGTTTCTACACCCTTTTGCGAAATTTTATACACCAGATATTTAAGTTCTTTAGTTGTGAACTTGCATTTTGAGGCGTTAATTGTAAGACCGGCCTCTTTTAATAATTTAAAATCTTCTTCTAGGTCTTTAATATGTTGTTCCAACGTACTACTCGTTATAATTATATCATCTAGATAGATTAAAGTCGATTTTCCTAGGACAGGCTTTAGAACAATGTCCATAGCTCTCTGGAATGCTGACGGGGCCCCACACAACCCAAAGGGCATGCGTAAAAATACATAAGTGCCCGATTTTGTTATAAACGCGGTTTTATGTATGTCTTCGGGTCTCATAGCTATTTGACAGTAGCCAGACGTTAAGTCCAACGTAGTCATATATCTTGTAGATTTAATCTTTCTAATAATTTCCTCTATAACCGGCAAAGGGTAAACTGGGAATTTAGTAACAGTATTAAGTTTTCTGTAATCGATAGCAAACCTCCAAGCCCTTTTATCCGAAGGAGGAAACTCGTTCTTTTTCCTACATAGTACGACTGGACTCGCGTACTCACTATTTATGGGCGTTATTTTTTGGTTCTTTAACATTTCCTGAATATGTTGTTCTATGATTTGCTCTTTCTGTTTATCATAGCGATAAGGTTTAGTCCTACAGGGTTTGTCGGCAGTTAACTGTATCTCATGCGTAACTATTTGACAACTACCAGGCCGTTCTGAAAACAAATTTGAAAAAGTACTCACCACTTGCTGGATGGCTTGACTTTCATGGTCATTCAAATGGCTAAGGTCGACTTGCGGTTGTTCCACTGGTTCCACCACCCTCCGATCCATCTCCAGCACGATAGAACTTTCCTGAAAATTCAGTTTCGCCTTCGCGGCTTTTAAAAACTCCATACCTAAAATAAGTGGACTTTGTAAATTTTTTACTACAAAAATTAATACTTTAAGGCTTTCGTTTTGAACCTGTATCTTTAAAGATAGTTTTCCGATACATTGACAAGTTTGTCCTTGCGCTGCTATGATTTCTGTGTTTTTATTTTTAAATAATCGTAACCTATTAAAGTTCTTCTTAAAAAAATATCACTCATAAAATTACCTTCTGCTCTTGTATCGATGAGGGCTTGTACTGGTACATCGCCAAACAGGACTTGTATAATTGGTAACTGTGAGTTCTTTACGATGACCGTATTTAAGTGTCTTCTTGAGGGTTTTTTCAAAACTTTCGGGGTCTGCACCCTCGCTTTCACAGGCCCCTCTATTCGTTTAAAGCTTTCCTTTCAACTTCTGCCTTCTGGGTACGCGGACGGTTGTTTTCAAATTTCCTTTTTGGGCCTTGACCTTCGAGCTTCGATGAGTTAGCTTGATAGCTCTTTCCCCCATAAGAGCGGTTTGCATTTCTGGTCTGCTCATTTGAAGATTGCCTTCGGATACTTTGAGAATACGATGCCCCTCTAGCTTTTTCCGCTATTCTGCGATTTTGGAACTTGACCGCTAATTCGAAGAGCTCCTGCAATGTGCTTGGGTTTCTAATTTCGAAGTAGTCTTGAACAGCAGGTAACAATCTTGGTAAGATTATTTCAATAATCTCTGCGTCGGGTTTCTTCCTATACAGCATATCCGTCAGCTTAATTTTTCGCAGAATAAAGTCCGTCAACTCTTCTATATTCCGTTGATAAAAACTATATAGTTCGGCTTCTAGTCTTGCTCGATCTTTCACTATGGGGAAGGCCTTTAATAACGATTTTTTGAAATTTTCAAATGTATATGTCTAGCCTCCGAATGCCCCTATTAAAAATTTGCCTGTATTCTTCCACCATAGCGCGGCCTGTCCTCTTAGTGCAGATGTGGCGATGGCAACTTTTTGTCTTTCAGGCACAGGGTAGAGCTGAAAGTGATTTTCGAGGCTTTCTAGAATTATCGCCACCGAATGTTTTCCGTCGAAATTTACGTTTGGCGTGATTGACGCTCTCATCGTCTGGACCAGGTATCCAAATCCTTCCAATTGGCTTGCCATTTCTTGTTGTTGTCCAGCAGCTTCCATCCAATTTTCGGCCATTTCAGTTCGACAAGTGTTCGGGCAAAATGTAATGTTGCGCGCTCCCAACCTGCACGCAACAATAGTGGTGACTGCTATGAACTGGAAAGTATACAAAGTCTTGAGAAGGGTCTAAATCCCTTTTTATTCAACTTTAGAAATTACAGATGCGTGCTCTTGACGCTCACAAACTACGCCGACCCGGCGGTAAAATAAAAATAAGAAACTAAAAATAAGAAACTAAAAAAAAAAAGAATAATAACAAGTGACTAACTACGAGGCTCTCTAAACGTAACTAACTTAACCGCGTTCTAAGATACCGCTGACAATTCAGCAAACTTCTGAATGTTACGTTGAAAGATTTAGCTATCTACTGAGGCAAGCACACAGGCCGAAACGCGTGGTTCTTCAATTTCTAACTAGCCACCTCCACGCTCGTGAAGCAAGAAAGCACACTTTCGAATTCGTTTCCCTTCTATTTAACTCAGAATACTTCCGCTGACAATATGAATCCTTGCGCGTTCTACTAAAATTTACATACTCTGGCATTGGCAATTCCAGGGGAAAGTAAGGCTTGACAGGAAAGATATTTTAAACTTAAAATAAATGTTAGTTAAAATAAATATAAACCCTACAAGGTGAATTGGATTTTCTTGAGGCTTTTCACATTTACAAAGATTTAGCAGGTTTAGTTAATGATTTAAAGTCCAATCCAGTCCTTCCTAATGCCTTTAAAATTCTACTATCTTAATTCAGTTATTTTTGCCGATAGATGGCGTTATCTCCTCGCGTTTGGTACTACCAGAGGGTATATAAATCCGTTCAGTGGTTGCTTTCCATTATTTAAAGCTCAGATTTTGAGCGTGAAGGTGCATTTGCCCCTCGCTCCCTATTTTAACTTCGCTAATATTTTTTGTCCTTTATGCTTGATCAGATAGCCTGGCTCAGTAAACTTAGGCGTCCAGTGCAACTCTGATTAAAAATCCAGTTATAACCACGTGCAGTGCTGATAAGGACCACGTGTTTCTGAGGCTCCTTCTCCTTTAATTTCTTTTTTCTAGTTAATTCTTTCTCCTGATGAGGAGGGACCTTTAGCTGCGCTCGAAATCGATTGAGTGTTTCATTTTACTTGCGCTAAATACAAGGTTGTTGTTTTTACGATTCTGATTGTTACATTAGCGTGTTTCTCTTCTAGTCAAGATAAATAAAATCAATGGAAAGTTGAATCTTTTTAATTGATAGAGAACAAAAGGCCCCCCATACATTGCTAAATGTACTCTTGACATCTAATGAAACTAATGCTGTATGCCTATTATTCTTTCTATTTTATTTTACTTTTTCCAAAAAATCTTTAATGGCCAGTGTCGTACTTTTACCTTAAATAAAGCCATATTTTGAGTGGTTCAAAATATAAAACGTACTCAAATGAATAAGTCTTTTTGTAATTAGTTTATGAAGAATTTTTCCAAAGTTAGACAACAAACAAATAGGTCTATAGGAGGATGGGTCATTTTTCTCTATACGTTTTTTTAAGAGGATTAATGAAGCTCTTTCCAATTTTTTGGAAAGATTCCATATTTCAAACAAACATTGTAAACTTTACACATAAAAATAGGATCAGTTTTTAAGATGTCCTCTATTATATCAAGACAAATTCCGTCAGGTCCTAGAGCACGACCTTTATCCATTAAATTTACAATATCTAAAATTTCTTCAACAGTAAAATCCAAATCATTAACTTTTTTTGAATAACATAAGGAACTTTGTCTTATCTCCTTTTGAAATTGCGTATCATCAACATCCAGATCATCTGGAAAATGATATTTAACCAAAAATTCTAAAGTTTCTTGAATGGATCCGGTAAATGAAGCATCATCCTTCTTTAATTGACTTAATGTCAATGCCGATTTAAATTTTCCCATGGTAACCTTGTAAGGACTACCAAAGGGTTGGTTTAGATTAGTTTGTAAACACAAATCCTCCCATGAACGGTTTTTAGCAGAATTAATTTCTTTCTTATAAATTCCTCTCAGCCGTTTATAAATATCATCTAAAAACTGTTTACCATTAATATTTGAAGCTCGAAGAAATTTTCTTCCAATCAAAGTCCAAATTTTTTAGCCTAAGTTTTCTTCCAATCAAAGTCCAGTTTCTCTAGCCACCATATTGCTCTTCTTTTGCCTGAACACCAGTTTTTTTAAGCCTATTCTTCTCACAAATGAGAATAATTTCCTTTGTAAAACTCTCGACAGCTTCTTGAACATTCTTGTCATCCACTAAAATTGTATTAAATCGATTCAATAGAACCGCCACATCTTGCTTAAAATCAATTCAGTTTAATTTATTAAGATTGTATCTTTTCTTCAAATTAGACAACCGTCTTTTAATATCAATATCAATCTCAATGTAATTATGATCACTACAAGAGACGTCAGAAACAACTTTCCAATCAATATTATATGAAGATTGAGTCAGGGTTAAATAGATTTACGAAGAACCTCTGGATCTTTCCAAAGTAGGAAAAGAATCTGGGTTGTTCAATATACATAATTCATGAGCCTTGACAAATTCTAAAACTAATTTCCCTCTTGAGTCTTCTTCTTGTTTTCTCCACTCTTAGCATTGAAGTCTGCTCCAATCAAGATTTCATTAACTGTTTGAGTAGAATCCTCGAAAGTTCACTGAAACATTTTGCCAAATCAGCCTGCGGAGAATAATAGACAGAAATCAATAATAAATCACTGAAACCAAAATTAAATTTCAAAACAACTAAACAGTTGGATGTAAATATTTCTATAACATAAATAACGATACCAAAAATAACTATTCCAGCCAATGGAATTTCTTTATCAGAATAGTACAATCTATATTGTGATGAAAATCTTTTTATCTTATTATCAATATGATATGGCTCTTGAATAAGAGCAAATGAATAATTTTGTTTAATAGAATGTTATTGAAGTTGAGACACTGCTGCACGTGCACGATGTAAATTAATTTGAACCTCTTTTAATCCTTTAAAAGAACTAAGAGCCATAATTAGTTCTTTTGATTAATAATTCAAATTGTCTCTTTAAACATGAACAACTTTTGTGTAAACTTGAGTGCCTCACATCCACTCCCAATTTATATTTGCTATTAGCAATAGCACAGTTAATACATACAGGACTATTGTTACAGTACCAGTGATTATGACCTTTTTGTGCACATTTTGCGCAAATCATTTCCTGTGTGCATCTTTTATGGAAATGACCAAAGTCTTGACATTTATAACACCTTATGATGTTTAAATATTCTTTAATACTAACACGGAACCACTTGAAATTAATTTTTTTTAAATTTATTAACAGATTAAATTTCTGGGGTTGGATTTCAGCAACCCAATGAACTTTATTATTCTTACTTTTTATTTGAAAAGAGGGATTAAATCCACCATCTTCAAATACTGGATTTTGTTTTAAAATTGCTTCTTGCAATTCTTCTTTCTTAACTTCAGAATCAATATTGTACAATATAATTTTTGGATTTTTCTTAATTGGAGCTCTCACTTCAATATCTTCCTTTTAATAAAACATTTGTTTTAATTTATTCTTCTAATTTATCTATTTCTTCATTGTTTGAACATTCAACAACAATAACAACTTGTCCAGGCTATCTTATCTTATCTAATCATTATTTCCTATCTTGTTCATTTGCGGTTTTGCAGCTGAAGATGGTGGTTCGGTAAAACCATCGAAACTAGTCCTGTGCAAATTTTGTAAATATAACGCTGATTTTTGTTGTTTGACTTCTGGATTAGTATTTATTCGGCGTGTTATTGTGTCTTAATTCAACAACAATGCTTCCATTATTTATTTTCCTTACGTTTCTATTTCCAATTTTAAGTTTTACCTTGATATTCCTTGATTTCTGGATAAATTAATGCAACATGTTCGTCTTTTTCTTTATTTTATCTTTTTTTTTTTTTTTTTTTTTTTTTTTACCAGATCTTTTTTCCAGTCTTTGTTCCTTAACCACATCTGAGAAAGTTTTTTCAGTTGATGGTTTTTGAATTACATCTAATCTCTCTTTTAAGTTTTCAATATTTAATGCTTGTGAAACAATAAAATTAAATAACGCTTCTTGCGCTTTAAAAGTATTTTTCCTTAATGGAACAATAACTCTAGAAGCCTCTTCTAAACTAGTTTCTATATCGCCTATTAGCGATCGAGCTTCTTCAATTAATTCATTTTGAGGCACTGTCTCTGTCTCTGCATTTATATCCATATTTTGTCCTAATTCAATCGGGACACTGAGGTTTCCCCGATCGAACTTGGAGTTCGGATTTCGACCTCCCTCCTTGGGAGGAGGAGCCCTCAGACCACGGCAAGGTACCAAACTCTGGGATTTTTTTTTTTTTTTTTTTTTTTTTTCTAATGGCTTTTCTCAAATATAGACTTTATCAACAATAAATCGCTTTTCCTAACATCACTTTCAATCACAAAATATAATCCAACAACTTCCCCTGAGGGAACTAAGGTATGAAAAATATTATCTTTTTCCTGTAATCTTAAATTCAAATTATTTAAATGTCCCATAATGTCGGTTAAGAAAGCTAAATCCCATAGCCAATCTTCATTATGTTTTCAAGCACTGACTGGGGAGTTCATTGTTTTCTTCCAGATATTTTAAAACACAAATTGTTTTAATTTCAAAATCTCCCTATTGTACTTTCTTTGGAGAGCTAGAGCACACTACAATGAAAGAAAAACTCGTCATTCTTTTCCGTTCCTTCAGGGAAAAAAGCTCACAAAAAACCTTGTCCATTCAGAACAGAAGCTCGTATTTTGTTGATACAGCGCGCTACAAAGTCAACAACAGAAGTAGGTTAGGTCCTTGGCGCAAAGAGCTTCTTCATTGATAATACAAAGATATTTAAAAACTTATCTTCCCAAATAATTTTTAAGGCATGTAACAAAACCCATATCCTCCAGCATATAAGCATTCTGTACCGCACCACAATAGCATTACTCACAGTAGTTGTGAGTATTAATTTAAAGACCTTTAATTCCGTTTTTATTCGCTGCTTAATGCATAGCTGAGACAATGATATAGCAAATGAAACACTTTCCTGAAGTTAAATAAAATAAAATAAAATATTTCGGCCGAGGGAGTCAATTAAGAGATTTGCCTGAGGTGTCAAAATCTTTTGCTACGACTCTGACTGACTTAGTATTTTAGCACTATTTTTATAATCATTATTATTTTATATTATTATTACTTTTCTTTACACGAAACGTTTTTACAATTGTTCTTTAAAATTCTGTTTTATGTTATTTGCATTAATAAATACTGAATTCGCATGTCGTTTATTCCATGGTGATTACCTCATTTACGCTCGGAAAAGGAAATTCTAACAGTCAGGCAAGGTCATCAAAGTAATAAACGTGTAACTGGATGTCCCTACAAATGATCACTGTGCATATTATAATAGAATAAATAGAAGATAATTGTCGCATGTGATACCGCTTTAAATAAATTATATACATATGTATAAATTCAGTCTTTTTGCAGACACATATTTTTCCTTATGGAACAGGTTATATGCATGAAAGCTAGGACAGCAAGACATTTATTATGACAATAATTAATTGCATTTTGCTCTCCCTGATATACATCTGAGTCAAAGAAAAAATTTACGAAAAACATCAGAATTGAGGAACATGTGATCAAGTATTCTCTAAGATAATTGAAAAATGAGCTTTTCAACATGCAATTTGCGTTCTGGTGACTCAGATTTGTGCTTAGTATGTTCTTTCCTTACTGTCCCTCAGGTTTACCTGAAACCCTCGCTTTACCTGAATGTAAAGGAATTTTACCTCTCAGTGAAATTTGAAATTCCTATAAAATTCAATGGATCTTGGAGAACAGCGGTAGCATGACAGTTTTTGTGCCAAGTAGATCTAAATGTTCCTAATATGTCGCCTTGGAAGATATAGTATTTATCGGAAATTGCCTGCTACTCGGAAATCCAGGATGCTTTTTTCCGTTCCCGCATAAAGATTTTTTTTTTTTTTTTTTTTTTTTTTTTTTTTGTTGTGTGTGTGTGTGTGTGTGCTGTCTTCTACCAGATGCAATATCTGTCTCCTCCATGCCCTCGATTCACTCTGAGAAATGTTCTTGGTCATCAAAAGGTTAAAAGGCCGATGGGTTCAACCGTACCACGAACTGTCCAGTCATACGATTTGAGGAAAAAAGTAGTAATGCTTGTTTTTCTTTCGTATGGTTTAATATTGTTATAAATTTTATATATATGTAAATAATTTTAGTGAAATTATACGCAAAATTGGAGTATCTTTTGTGTAATGTAATATGAACTTTAAAAGAACTTATTAATTTCAAGACGTGCTATAGCATTCTGTCAAAACTGTTTCATCTTTGGCAGAGCTGATCCTTATCTGTCCAAGAATTTATTTATCTATAAACAGTATGACTTCCCATAAGGCACATCTCTATTTAAACCACATAACCGTTTTTTAAATAGAAATTTTCTTACATTATAATAAATAATTTATAGTGATAAAAAATCCCTTAAGATCTAAGTTATTCAACTCAAAATTTAGAATAAATTTTCTAATAGTTCATTACGAGAAAATCCTGTAGCGAAAAACAATGTTCAAGAATTAAGTTTTTCATTAGAGAACAATGGACGGAAGAAAGCGTGAATTAAAAAGTTGTAGGATCTTACATTAATTAACTAGCTATTATAACTTGAATTTTGTATTTAAGCAGATGATTTGAATGTTTTAGGGCAGGCTTGCCTTGAAGTTTCGTACCATCGTCTGCTCGTTACGTACTATCGCCAATGTTATTCCCGCTTAAGCATCTTGCCATGGACCTTATAAGAAATAGACTAACCCAGTGGGCGGGGCGTGCGTCACCGACATGTCGGCAAGAAAGAGTAAAGACGATCTGGTTTACTTTAACACTGAAACCTATGCCGTTTGTATCACATAACTCTTTTTAATTATTAAATGTAATACGTTGTATAGTGATGAGATTATGAAAGCCACAGTTTTTCAAATAAGATTTAATATATCTCATTAAAGCACTTTTTACTGCATTTCGCGCATTTTTTTCACGCGTAACTTTAGTACAAACATCTTTACTTTGGTAAAACGGTAAAAACTCTAAGCACAAAATTTATGAACTTAATTTTGCGTAAAAATAAAGTAAAATTAAATAAGATTGATAGTACACGATGCTTTGAAATAAATAAGGTAAAATTAAACAAGATATGATAATTTTTTTTAAATTTAATGAACATTTTCAGGCAGTGATTTTTCATCTATAATAACATTACAAAACGATCATACTTATTTGATTATATGATCATTAAATTATTAACATTAAAGCGGATTAGTTATTTTAATACTTCATAAATTTGAGCAAAAATTTGTCTGAACGTAATGAAGGGAAAGAAAAAAGATAAAATAAAATCTAGAAGCACTCAGATTTTATATTACGCCCAAAAGGAACCTTTTGTTAAAGTTTTGTGTCTTACCTATATTTATTGAATATCATGTTCTTCGTAAACCACATACATTTGAAAACAGCATATCACTAGAATTTCCGCACTGGACATAAAACTGTTATTTTCCGTACAGTGCTCGCTGTGAACTCGTTGAGTTTGTTAATCAAAAATTCGTTAAAGTTTTACAAAATATGAAATAGATTAAAACAAATTCGAAATTCTGCCATCCAGATGCCCAAGTTTGGGTGGAGGATTACATTATTCAAAATTTGATGGCTCTAGATACAGTCGTTTTTGTCACAGTGCGAGAAACATACATGTATTCATGCAGATTCTTCATTATTTAATTTCTTTACATATAATACAGGGCGATAATATTAGGTAACAACAATTTGCAAGGAAACACGGACATTTATAGTAAAACAGCGCAAAATGCCGCTTCGAAACTAACAGCCTTTCTAGGCTACCGTTCCTTTGAGTTAATAAATTAAATTAACAGTAAATAAAAAAAAACTTATGCAGAACTAAAAACAAATTAAAAAATATAATCACTGTTAAATACAAGCAAAATTAATTATTACGGTTAAATACAATTTTAATATTAGAATTAAACGTATAAACTTTTTTAAGGAGTCAAACGTGTTTATCACTATGATGTATTATGAAATATAATTGAAATAAAATTCCTTTATAAAAATTGTGCTATAATACTCATCTATAATTTTTAAAAAGCAGCACAATTTAGAATTTTAAACATAACTTTCAAAAATTCGTTTTTAAATATTTTAGTATTTTTTACTTATTTACAACAATAAAAAGCATAAAAATTGCAAGAGAAAATTGCTTGTTTGAAATTTTCTATTAGTTCAGATTTAAAATATTATTTTCTAAACGAAGTAGTTACAAATTTCCTTACAGCATAGGAAAAGCTAAAAAATATCCAGTCCTGAAAGCATGCAGTAGCTTTATAATTATTTGGAACGTTAATTAATGCTTCACAAATATGCTAAATTTTTAAAAATCAATCTCAATTTCAAACATAAAAATATGTAGAAATTCTAATTTGTGAAATGAGGCGCTACAATCAGCTTTTTCTTGACAATTATACACGCTGCAATAGGCAATCAATGGTAAATTTCTGCAACTCGTCCCTACTCCTCCGGATGTGATCAAGGTGACAGCCAGCAACGCCTCAGACGAGGGAGAACACCCGTTTGGGTTAGTCAATTTCTTATAATGTCCATGCATCTTGCTAGCCGACGTTTAGATACGCGCCGTTAATTATCTTAAGCCCTCGTAAGTAGTTTATCTTTTATTGCAGTCTCAGATTATGTTACCTACATATGAATTTAATTTATCTTACGTTGATTTGAATACCCGCAAGTATCGGAGGTTTATCTGTCTCGCAAGTTCTGTTCATTTAAGAGTTAAACAAAAAGGTTGTTTTAACCTTCTTAAGACTTGGTCATTTGTTGCAGGCTAAAGCGCCTGCAGACCCCTACAACACACATAATTTTAGATACAGTACAACCCCTACAAGGTGTTTAGATTAAAAATACTGAAATTTCTGACAGGTACTAAAATTGAGTCTATCCAAGAAACTGTCTTTCACTTATTTATGGTCCAGTCTGGATGTTCTCGGGCCCACTGTAGGCGTAGTTGACAACGACGCTTAGTCAACACAGGCACAGGAGTGGGACATCTGCCGCGCAGTCTAATATCTAACAGTGTCTGCTGATCTGTGTGTTCCCAAATACTTGCCCTTGGACCTGCATTGTATTCGGCTGTCAGCTAAGTCACTGTCTTGCCCCGATTTTGCTGTACAAAGCGAGACTGTCTCCGACGTCCTTTTTCTTTGCTGACGCGCGGACGTCAACTCTTTAGTAGTCTACTGGTAGTTTCACCGTCATTTATCCACTTTGCATAAATACTAGAAACAGCAGATCGTGGATAGCCGACCAGCAGTGCAGTTTGAGAAGTAGTCGTTCTGAGTCTTCGGGCCATTACAATCTGCCCTCCGTCAAATTTACTTAGAGCAGCAGCTTTTCCCATCACTTGCAAAAGTCCAAGAATGATTTTTTACCTTCTCTATACATTATCTATCACGTGATTAAGTGGCAATGGCAGCTGAATACCATTCCCACCTAATCACATGCCCTCCACGTCATTCAGACGAGTTCATTAAAAAGTGTGGGCATGGTCATAATGTTTTGGCTCGTCAGTGTATATAGGAAGAAAAAAAGCTTTATTTATTAGTGCCAGTATTACACAATTACACATCTGTTGCATCCAAAATTAAATTTCATTATTCCCAAAATGAGCCTTTAATTTTTAGAGTTTAGTTCTCCTTCGTGCCCAAATATATCGTAATGCCTTCTCCGTTCTCGTACAACCTATACCAGTAAATGTTTCGCTTTATCGAGCTGAGTATCAAACACCTTAATATGTCAATGTGCATAATCATAGTAGTTTTATTTATTATGCATTGCCCTGGATTTAAATATCGAAATAAATAATTAGTTGAGCAGTTTTAGGAAATCTGTTTTTTTTTTTTTTTTTTTTTTTTTTTTCCGTTGCAATTACATTACATAAACGATAATTTTATTCCCTCCATTCTCACAGCTATAAACCTTTATAACTTTCTTCGTTCCTTTTCTAGAGTTATCAAATTTCCATTATATTTAAGAGTAAATTTAAAGCAGTTTAATACGCAGTTTTGGAAATGCATTCAAAGTATTTTAATTCCCAGGAATAAGAGATCAAATGAAAAACTTTATTATTTTCAGTACCAAGTTCCAGTTTATGTATAATCAGGTTAACTTAGGTTTATGAGATTTCATTATTTCAAGTATTAGAAATAATATTTAAGAGTTTTTGGAAGAAAACTTTAATTATTTAAACAGAAATAGAAGAAATAAAGTCTTAGATGTAATTTTTTAGTTGAAGTCTATTTTACCTCTGAACGATTGTGCAAGTATCTCTGCAATGTTGGTGAACAAGCAGTTGTATATCAACTTTAATTTAGTTTGGTTTATTTTGACCGTGCCAAAGCACTTGAGGGCTATGTGCTTAAGGGGAAGAAGAATAATTTCGTGGAGGACATTATAAGGAAAATTGTGTCTTATACATGTCACTCATGGGGAAAACCACGAAGATGCCCATGCAGTCAACATATTTGTCAGGATTTGAGCTCTGACACGAACTACCAGCATTCAGCGATTTTACTGCTCGGCCGTCGTTTCAACGTAAATGAAAGAACTCGTACTATTATATTTTCGGGAATGTAAAGTAACTGAAAGCTTTTTACTCATACGAAGAAATACTGGAAAAGTTAAAGAGAAGAAATTAATTAAAGATATACAACAAAAAGATATTCTAAATCGACCAATTAATACCTGGAACTTTCAAGGGGCTTACTGCAAGTTAGATTGCCTTACCACATATACGAGCCGAAAAGAGAAGATGTACTTAAGGGAATTACCATTTCTTCCAAGCCGTTTCACAGGGAAAGAAACTAAAGGTGAACATTTCAGCAAAAGTAATCAAATCTTAAAAGTCAAACAGTCTACCAGAGCAAAAGATGACAACAGAGAGAAATTTGCGGAACCTTTCAAAAAAGGCCTGTAGTGGATCGGCAGAAAGAAAGGTACAATGCACTAACTCAAGGTAAATTAAGTTCAGATAATAAAAATAAAACTGAAAAAAAATTGTCATCAGGATTTAATTCGCAAAGCTAGTTTCATAAACCTAGAAGTCCATGTCCAGATGATAAATATGAAAAACGAAAGACGCCACAATGCTATCAGTGTGGGTCTTATCAACATTTAAGACCCCAATGTCCGAAACTTAAGAATAGTACTGAATCTCCTGCTAATCTTAACAGAATTAGTGCAAAACCAGAGGATAAATTTCTATTACCTTATACTAGTATGGGTTACGTAAATGGTCATAAAATTCCTATATTAAGGGATTCAGGTGCTACCCACATAGCACAAAAACATCCTTGGGATATCCCGAGGATGTTGCTCGCGGGATATGCGCACATCCTCAGGACATCCCGGAATATCCCGCGAACCTCCTAAACACCTCCTCCCGAGTGCTTAATGTCACATCCCGGGATATCCTCAGGACATCCTAACTAAGTCCCATTGACAGCGTGCGGGATTTTATTAGGATATGAACTCCTACTTACTACATCCTCAGGACATTCCGGGACATCCCACTAACCTCCTAAACACATCCCATTATATCCTAAAAACATCCTATCTATGTCCCATCGACAGCGTATGGGATGTTATTAGGATTTAAAGTCCTACTTACTACATCCTCAGGACATCCCGTAATAACCCAGTTTCCTCCTAAACTCATCCTCCCGAGTGCTTAATGTCACATCCCAGTATATCCTTAGGACATCTTATCTAGGTCCCATCGACAGCGTATGGGATGTTATCAGGATTTGAAATACTAGTTACAATATCCCTTTAACCTCTTAAATATACATACTCTCAACTGCTTAATGTTACATCCCAGTATATCCCCAGAAATCTTCTTTATATTCCAGTGAAGGTGTGTGAAGGTGTTGTGATAACCTGAAACTTGCTTATTTTCCACAGACAGTCTCAGGTCCTCCATCTGTGGTTACTATGGAAAAATAAGAAATGTTAAGAATATTTATACAATTTATTTTCTAATTTGAATTTCAATTAATTTAATAATTTGTAAATATATCTAAAACTGAGCAAGAGACTTGAAATGAATTATTAATACAAAATATTATAAGAGAAAATTTTGCTTCAAAATATTAAAAATCTTTCGATAATTTTTAACCATTCAATAGCCCAAAACTGAATTCTTCGATATATTCATAATTCAATTATTCTACAAATTCAGTTCTGACTTCAGTTAATTTGTATTCAAAATTCAATAATAAAATTAAGCATTTAATAACTTTTAATAGTGGACCAGATGTGTGTAAATTTTGAAATTCTGAACTTAAGTCGGTTACGTTGATTGAATCATTATTCATGGCTACAATATGATTAAACAGTTCATGAGTTCGTCTTGCTATTTGCTGTAATGGAGCGGAAGATTTTCTAATCAATTTTTTTATAGAAGATATATAGCTTTCAAATTTAAATGCACTGTAATTATCTAACGGCCCAAACATTTTTACATCTTCGCAAATATGCAGTAGGCCGTGAACATTATGAGCAATATACTGTTTTTCATGATAAAGCCCAAAATTTACTACGAAGAGTTTTAATAGAGACTGTGCGTATTCATCAATTGTCGTCTGATTCTGTATTTTGCATAAGAGTCTAATCGAAATATGAAGTAATAGTAAAAAATGATCATGTAGCTTTTTGTTAAATTAAAAAAAAAAAAAAAGATAAGTGGGCTAGTGTACAGTAAAAATTGACGGTATTCTGTAGCTTTCCAGTGTTTCAATTCTTTTAGAGTCTTTCCTTGGTTTTCTTGCAAATTCAATTGGTACATAAGGCTTTAAAAATTGGTCGTTTTAAAAAAAATTAGTTCAACATTTTTATGTGGTAATCGTGCTTGTAAGGTGCCTTCGCCTATCCTAATAGTAATCATTTTTTGTACTACTCCTAAGCACACAAGGGACATAAAGTCTAACGGAATATTTATTAGTCCTATATTTGGAATATTCCTTAAAATGGGATAATCGTTTTGGTAATCGTCATCAGTCAGTTCTTCTTGAGACATAAAAGTTCATATTTCGAATCACAGTTTGAAATGGAACTTAAAGAATATTTGCTAGCGCGAAAATTCGACACAGTCCTTTTTCATAATTAAATACTACTTCATCTTCTGAAGAATCCGATAATATACGTTGATTTATTCTGCTTTAAATCCGTCTTTTAGATATCTGAGATAATTTTTTTTTAGTTCTGATCATTTCTGTAGAATAAAAGAAACATTTAGAAACTTACTTTTCACACTCTGTCAATGTAAAACGCTTGCAAGCGTCAGCAAGTCAGTTCGTAACTGAAAGAGAATTTGGAACGACGGCTATTAACGTTTAGCAGAATAGCTGAATTCTGGAAATCAGAAAGTAAGTACGTGTACTTTCCACTTTGTGGGGTTCTTCAAGGATATCACTATTAAGGAGCAATTAAAACCGTTGGGGGGGCGTTCTGCGTCCTTTGTTGTGAAGGGATGTGAAGGGATGTTTGCCTTGTAGGGGGATACAAAAGAAGGGAAGGTCTGACACATAAATCTGCCACGTTAACAAAAGAGAAATCTTCTTGGGGCATCGCCTACAGAAAAAGTGCTCAGAGGTGTTACATTCTGAGCGGAGCTCGGTTTGTCAAAAGCAAAGAAAATTTGAGAAGGAGTTTTACGAACAATGATAATGATGATCAAAACTTTAAGATTTTCAACTTCAATTGTTATTTATAGTATAAAATAAAGTAATAAAACTGCTGAGTTTAAAGAACGCGTTTAATTAAAAAATTAAATCATTTTAATTTAAAGTTTGACCATCTATTTAATCCGTTATCTAATTTTGAGTTTTCATAACAACATTTAACTTTGTGTTATATACCTTGAAGAAACGTGTTTACTGCATTTTCTGGATGTTACAAATAAATTAATAAAGCAGCAATTATTGTTAAATTATGAGGAGTCATGTAGCATTGTCGGCATAACGTATAAGACTGCAGAGCGCTGGATATATTTTTTTCGCGCTTTGTTTAGCAAAGACCGAATATTTGTATGGTTAAAGAGGTAGCAAAGTGAGGTTTGAGGAGAGTAAGAACTTAAATGTTAGTTCTTCCCATTCTCAAACCTTATTTTCCTATTACAGAGAGGTAAAAAATAAGTTACTTCTTACCTTCTCTTGAAAAACTAATTCTCATTATTAAAGAACTTACCAGAAAATGAACGAAGAAACTGCAATGAATTTTTTAGCCCAATAAAATTATTCTTCTGTTTATAAATTCAAATTAAAGCAAGTTAAACCTCGTACAGACTAGTTTTTAACTGCGTCTGTAAACTAAAATTTCGTTTGTTAAAAAAAAATATTGTTACTTATTACTGCACAGCACTAAACATCATTCATTACTAATATAATAGTGTAACAGATCAGAAAGTATTTTTTTCTTTTGAAGTTTCAAAGTATAGTTATTTCTATGCTAAGAACTATCGAAGAATTGAATAGAATACTTTTATAACTTGATATTTCTGATTAGTGCCTCAGAGACGGGTAAGTATAGGCACTGTGAAACAACAACAAAAATTTGAAAATATTATTACTGAATACTTACAGCCAACACATACAAGACGAAAACCAGTGTAAGCATAACAATTAAATTTTCATATGCAGAATAGGTAATCCATAGAGTAAGATTTCGATTCTTATAACATGACTTGCGTGTGGTACAAGGTTACTTTAATATTTTCAGATATGAGCTTCCATAAAAAGTAAGTACTGAAGGTATCTGAGAAACAAACATCCTCAGGAGATCTTCATATATCCCGGGACATTACGACTTCAACAGGACATCCTTAAGATGTTGATTTACGAAGTCCTCAGGATATCTGAAAATCAACATCCTGAGATCTTCATATATCCCGGGACATTGAGACTTGAATAGGATATCCTCAGGATTTTGACTTAAGAAGTCCTCAGGATATCTGAGAATCAACATCCTCAGGATATCCTAACTGCTTCCCGGGACATTGCGACTTAAATAGGATATCCTGAGGATGTCTTGTGTTATGAGGGAAGTATTGATATAGTTTGTCGCAAATACATCACGCCGGAAATGCGGACAGGTGAAAATGTGTGGGTGCAACAGCCATTAGATTTGAATCCAACCTGTTTACCATTGGCTGAGATCGAACTAAATTGCGATCTTGGGCGAGTAATAACTAAGGCTGCCATTATTAGAAATGAACTCGACAAAGGAAGGTATTTATTAGGCAATCGAACTTTTGCACTGTTGAATAAACAAAGAAAGGAACCTGATAATCATCCTTCCCAGGTTAATGCCGTCTCTACTAGAGTTCAAAGGAAAAGAAAAATAGCTGAAGAGAAGATCTTGGAACCGATGAAAGAAGAAAATAAAGCATCCAGAGATGTTTTTGCAGAAGAAGATAATTTACCGGAACCAAATACAGAAGATGAAGCTCTAATGAAATTGGTAAACATTGACTCAGAAGAAGTTGCACAACTTCAGCTTACTGATAAGGAACTGTCTAAAATCATCCAAGACCCTCTGGGCGGCCAGGGTTTTCGCTAAGAAAGCACAAATTTCCCAAAACTACTATGAGAACAAATTATTTTTTGATTTTAATGTGAAAACTGTACTGGTATTTCATACCTGGATTTGTTTTCTTTTGATATATTGCCTTAATTTCGTTGACATATTTTAATATGAACGTATATATACGTTCTTACAGGTATCACAATAAATATTCCAGGCCGTATATATACGGCCTTGCCGCTTAGAGGGTTAAAGAAGGTACATGCAAAAATGAGAACTATAGTCTGACAAGAAAAGAGCTTTTAGTTAAAAAAACGACGGATAAAATGGGCTTTGAAAGACAGCTTGTAGTTATACCTGAAAAACGCAAGTCGTCAATTATAAAGATGTGCCACGAAGGAACTTCTGGTCATTTGGGTGTCAAAAAGACCAAAGACAGACTTGCTAAATATTTTTACTGGACGAGGTGTTACAAAGAAACTGAAGATTTTGTAAGAACCTGTGATGCTTGTCAGCGCCCTGGAAAAGGAAATGACAAAACGAAGGCTCCAATGAAATTAGTACCACTAATTTCCGAAATATTCACTAAAATAAATGTCGATGCCATTGATCCGCTACCTATTTCAAAGACTGGAAAAAATATATTATTACAGCTCTGTGTATGTCGTCCAAATATCCAGATGCTGTTGCGGTGACAGACATTTCTTCGCCATCTGTGATTGATGTTTTCTTACAGATTATCAGTCGTATGTGTTTCCCAAAAGTGATCTAAACAGATCAGGGGAACTCTTTCGTCAGTGCTTTGACAGAGGAATTTTTGGAGCGTTTCGGAATTAAACATGTAAGAAGCTTTGTGTATCATCCGCAGAGTAATCCCGTTGAGCGATTCCATAGAATGCTAAAAAGGGTGTTAAGAGTCGTATGTATAGGAGCGACTTCTGATTTCTGGGAGAATTGTCTACCATCAGTTCTTTTTGCTCTCAGAACAGTCACACACAAAAGCACTGGTTTTACACCAGCAGAATTGGTTCATGGCAAAAACCTACGAACGTCAGTCACTTTACTTTATGAGCAGTGGCTAGAACCGATTGAAGAAAGTAATAATGTTGTTAGTTCCATTTTCGAACTTATTAATAGAATGAAGAAATGCCAAGAACTTGCCGTGGAAAACATGAAAGAAGCTCAACAACGGAGGAAAACATGATACGATCGAAACGCAGTGAAAAGAGAATTTGCTAGAGGAGATTTAGTTCTTGTTTTATCAACGATCGTCAAAGTAAACTAGAAGTACAATGGAAAGGACCTGGAAAAATAGAGCAGAAAATTTCAGAAACCAATTATATTGGAAGTTTCGAGGAACAAAATGAGCCAAATCAAGTATATCACATTAACAAGCTTAAACCATATTACAAAAGACCAGAAATGATTAATATGATAACTGAAGATGGAAGAGACTTAAAAATGCACATTCCTCATTTACCTTCCAATCCAAGTATATTAAATTTCTCGGACATTATAGAGGAGAATGAACTCGAGAAAAGGTTGAAACCCGAGCAAATAGAAGATTTACGAAAGGTTTTCTGGAAATATTCTGGTTGTTTTTCAAATAATCCTGGACTAACAAACGATTGTGACGATATTGAGCTATTAAATAACGAACCAATACAAATAAAGCCATACAGACTGTCACCCCGACAGACTGAAATTCTCAAAAAGGAAATCCAGAAAATGCTCGATCTTAAAATTATAGAGCCGGGAGAATCGGACTATACATCTCCCATGATTTTGATAAAATCTTCATCAAAGGATCCTCGGCCTTGTATCGATTATCGTAAACTCAATGCTGTTACTAAAACTGAATACTATCCTTTGCCTAATATTGAAGAACGTATCGAAACTGTAGCAAAAGCAAAAAACATTACCCTATTAGATTTATCTAGAGTCTACTGGCAAATTCTGTTAACAGAAAGAGCCCAAAGATATGCAACATTTGTAACTAGTTTTGGAAGTTTCAGGCTTCTACGTTTACCCTTTGGATTAAAAAATTCCCCATAAATTTTATACAAAGTTATGACTAAAGTCCTGGCTGGATGCGAAGGATTCGCTGTACCATACCTGAATGACATTGCCATTTACTCAGAAAACTGGGAAGAGCACCTTAAAAACTTAACTTCTGTTCTAGAGAGAATTCAGAAAGCAAACTTACGACTAAAACCATCAAAATATAAATTTGCACAAGATCAAGTCAGATACCTAGGCCATGTTGTGGGACAAGGACAACGAACCCCGGATGAAGTAAAGATCCTGGCTGTAAAGGAGTATCCTACACCTAAAACCAAAACAAAAGTACGTGCTTTCTTACGACTAGTAGGGTATTATCGCCAGTACATACCGATATTTTCGGAAATTGCTTCACCCCTCACGGACGCTTTGAAGGGGGTAACAAAAAAAAAAAGAAATATACAATGGTCTGAAATATGTGACAAAGCTTTTAAAAATTTAAAAGAGTTGCTATGCAAGAAACCAATTCTGTATGCTCCCGACTTTGATAAAAGGTTTATTATACAAACCGATGCCTCCGACAATGGCATGGGTATAGTACTATGCCAATTAGATGATGAACAACGTGAACATCCTATCTTGTATATAAGCAAAAAATTTACTAAGTTTGAAAAGAATTATTGTACTACTGAAAAGGAGTGCGCTGCTATCAAGAAACTGCATTTTTATCTGGATGGTCAGCAAGAATTCTTGATTCAAACTGATCATAACCCTTTGGTCTGGCTACTATCCAACACCAAATGAAATGTAACTCTAGATTGATGCGCGGGCACTCTCATTACAACCTTATAATTTTACGGTCATTCATCGCAAAGGATCTTTGCACAAACGTAGATGTTCTGAGTAGAATTAAGTAATATAATAACTCTTAGTGTATGTAACCACGTTCAGAATTAATTTTACTATTTAATGTATGCTCAAGTGATGTATTTGAACGTTCTCCATTTTTTTCTAATTAAATGGGGTGTAAAAGTATTTGTTTAAAACTTAAATTTTTGGCCTGAATTTTGGAAACTTATGAGAGAAGTTACCTTTTGTCTTTAAGCAAATGAGCAAGCCGAGCTTATTAAACTGTCGAATTTTACAGAACTTTTCCCTTCGGAAAATGTCTTTCCGTTGTGAGAGAGGTTGTAACAGCTTTAAATATTATTAAAATTTTGTAGTTTAAATAATTTAAATAGATAAACATTAAGGTATTTGTGAATGGCAATATTTGAAACCAGGCTCCAGTGCCACTTGCGGCTCTCGCACGAAGAATGTAATTTTTTTTTTAAATGTTAGAATTCGTTTTTTTTTCTTGTTTTCTATGTCGCCATTTTGAGTGCTAAATAAATTTTTTTCTGTGTTCATTCATTGGAGTTGCTTCATATTGCCAAAGAAGTATCACAGTCCTCAATACTACACAATACTCCCGAAATACAGTGGAACCTCGAGATACGAGCACCTCTATATACGAGAAATTCGAGATACGAGGAAAGTATGAGCGTCTCTAAATATGAGCATTGACTCGAGTAACGAGCAAACGATCCAGGCTGCTGGTAATGCGTAGTGCGTTTCCCGGTCCGGCTCCACTCGGAAAATACCCTCGTCAGATCACTCAGTGTTCTTTGATCTACGTGTTTGTGCGCTTTTGAGTTAATTGTTTTTCTACATTAAACGTGAAAATAATTATTTAACCATGCCTCTTAAGAAGATTGTTGACACAGATAGTGCTCTAAAGAAAAAGAAGGAAGCCATGGCCGTTGAAATTAAGAAAGGAATCATAGATAAAGATAAGCGTGGTGTAAGAGTGACGGAACTGGCAAAAGACTTACGGCCGTCGACATCGACGATCAGCACTATTCTGAAGAAGATGGAAGAAATTAAGAAACTTGATGTGGTCAAAGGAGTTACCGTTATTTCCAAGCACCGTTCCAAATTCTTAGAAGATGTTGAGAAGCTGTTGTTGGTGAGGATTAACGAGAAAGTAGTTAAAAGGCGGTGTCGGAAGCTATAATTTGAGCTGAGGCTAAGAATCTGTACTTGGACTTTCTCCGAAAAACATCAGACACGTCGACTGAACATGAAACGGTAATGAGATTTTTGGGATTGCGGAACGGATTAACTGGATTTACATTATTTTAAATGGGTAAGTTTGTTTCTAGATACGAGAAATCCTCTACACGAGCTCAATGCTGGAACGAATTATCCCGAGGTTCCACTGTATATAATGGTGAAACTAATTAATTTTGAGGATAGTCATCCCATTTGGAACTCCTGGACATACTTAAAAAATTTTGACTATTTAGATTAATCCCGGATGTCTGATAATCTTATCTTGAAACTATATAATATTATTTGAAAAAGGACTTTGGGGTTAGCGAGCAATATTGCATTAGTACCACTTGGTGACTTTTCAATTTAGAATTTTTCTATACAATAGTGGAATATTTTTACATTTTCAAAAAGTACATCAAGTAATCAAAACAATAGTTAATGGATCTAGCATTTGTAAAAGTCATCTTTTAAAAGTACTAATTTACATAAAAATCTGATGACACCACATGACTTCCTTGTACGGAATATTAAATTATATGTATTTTTTCTTGCATTTAATTTAAACTTTATTGGATTGAATTAAATCTACTTCGTCGATAGCGCAGAAACCACAATAGAATAAATGCACTCTTTAAAATGTACTATATTTGTTTACCATAGTGACACTTTGCCGCTAGGTTCACTTAACAGCGTTACATTTCGTTCATAATTTAACTCAGAATGCACAAAATTTATATCATTAGAAGAATTATCTAATCGTTGTCACATGTTCTATTGAAATATTATAATAAATCTAAAAGGCTGTATAAAAGAAATTAAGCAAAAAAAACAAGAAAGAAACAGTTTTTCACAGACGATTGAGTATTTCTCATTCAATTAACTCAGTTGTCACTTCCCGACAAGGCAAAAATACATGAAAACTCAAAATATTTATATTACAAATTACGAAGTAAATCTTAAACACTTATTTCCTCTAATATTTCCCAGAATGGATTAAGCATGATTTAATTCGCAATAATAAAAGAAGTTAGTTAATCTTTGTTGTTGCCAAGCTTAGTTTCTCTAGATTGACAACAAATGCGATATTCTGCCAAGTTTCAAATGTAAACATATATGGTCGCCATCGCAATACTAATTAGACTTAGCCGCACTTAAACAACTTTAAAATTTTTGATAACTCGACAAATATTGCATGCAGACTTACTAAAGGCATAAAAACCTTAACCGGAAGATAAGAACAACATAATTCAACCATTTTTAAAGCAAAAAAATGCGTAATTTACAAACATATAAGAGTAAAGAAACTGAGATCACTGAGCCGGGTAGCAGAGTTGATATATATATATATACATATATTTATATACGTTTGGTGTGGCTGATTGCAACGGAAATACGAGGTGCACATCCATATGTTATAGCAGTCCTATGTACAAAATTTCAATGTTCTGAGCTTTTTGAGTTATGCGAGATATGTACGTACAGACGCCACGAAAAAAATGTGTTCAGAATCCATTTAAAAAAAGTTTGATAATTTTTTTGGGGGAAAACGAGTCTTTTATTCTGTCCTTACGTACAGATGTCACGCAAAACCGTGATTAGCGGTCATTCGCTAGCGGTCAAAATGGATATTTTAGTTGAAATATGATGCCTGAAACTTTTCACGATTGCAATACTTTCTTTTTACTTCGTACAAGGAAGTAAAAGTGGAAGATGTTTCGAGTTATAGCACCTCGATTATTTGTACAACGCATTTATTTGCACTATTTTAAATACCAGTTTTGTGTGTGTTCTTGTAATAAAAAATTAAGATACATAATTTTTGCAAGCCGCTAATTTCTTTCTTTCATATACACATTAATAGCAAAAACTGTGTAATACAAATAAAAATATTAATTCATTCAAATTATTCAAATAAATCTAATTCAAGCAACTCATTATTTTCGTTAATGCGAAAAATAATTATATTACATTTAAAACAGGGTAAATTTCAAACTTAAGTTTTTTTATATCTAGCATTTTACAACTAGAAAAGGTACTTTCCAAAATAAAAATAAAAATTAGAATACAGTTTGCAGTTTCTTCAATCACGTTTTTCTCCCTTCTACATATCAAAATTAGTTAAGGGTTATTGACTTATTTACCATCGTTGTAGTATTGTTTTATTATCTTAGGATGAACTTTACTGCATGTTTCACAGCATATTTTTCTATTACCGTCTTTCACTGAAACGTGATACTATTCAGAGATCTAATCATCAGTATCAGAACAGATTGCGGCTACTCAGAAGATTTTTCTTCTAGGATACAAACATTTAAAAATATAATATAGTTATACTCAATGAGCAAAACGCGTCAGCAAAAGCAAATACCCTTCGTCCTCTAGAATTACGTATTAACAGCGTCGACTTTTTTAAGTAACGTTACTTAAGTGTGAAAATCTTAAGCAATGTTCTGACTTTGGTAATAATTCTGCAAACAATCAACTGGGGTACACGAAATTCATACTACAGATACGCGGCATAGTGCCTTAAAGATGAGGAAAGTATAGTACCAATAGGACGCATACTGTACGAAACGAGTAAAAGTCTTTCCTGACAAAATGAAGTTGGTACAAAAACTGTCTGGCCAAAATTGGCAACCACAAACCAAACAGCCTTAGAAAGGAATATGATTTCTACTAACTGCAACCCTGCAGTTAGGAGACGTCTGTCTAACCACGTCTACGACTCTCAACGCCAGATTATCTATAATAGTTCTTGGAGTAAGAGTTTCCATTCTTCAAGGAGCATCTGTTTCAGTCGTTATGTATTCTCTGGTGAGTAAGGTCCTGCCACCAGGCGTCTTCCTAAAGTATTCCATTCGTGTTCGGTGGGAATTAAATCAGGAAAGCACGCTGGCCAATCCATTCTGTGGTAATTCTGTGGTACGTAATTAATGTGACTTTTGAATTTGTAGTTCTTTGCTTGTTGGAAAATTGTTTGTTGGTACAAATATCCAAAAGTCACTGTAATTTGGATCACTTCCAGTTCAAATAAGCTCCTTATATTTGCTTTTCGGTGTAGTATGGTGCTCCAGGTACAAAATTTCGATTTGTATTTCAGTTGATTAACAGTTAACATCTTGCAAAGAAATTGAAAAAGGATTTATGAAACGATCAGCACATTTTTATCACCTTGAAAATCATCAAACCTAGCTCTGAATTAATCATGCAAAATGAATATTAAATTCTTAAATCAATAGTAGTTCGGAACATTATTAACTTTGGTAGCTAGTTCCTGCATTAACCCACCGGGCGGCTCGCATTCAAATCTATTTACGTCTCGAAAACTGCAGTAAAAATTAACCATGTTTACAATTTTTTTTTCACTTGGAGTAAACCAAAATTGTCCTGAAAACGGCCTTTGTTAGATTTTCTTCCCCCCTCCTTGTAGGGCGATCAACAAGTCGTTTCACTTAAGTGATGGCTTCCTACTGTCCTTTGATTACCGCCTAGAGGCGATTAAGCAGATGGGCCCTTACGGAGGAAGGAACACGTTTTGTGTCCATGCTTTGGTTAGACGAAAAAAGATATTTTTTTCTGGAAATCCAAAACAGAAAAGGAAGTTTTGCATTGCATTGTTACTAATTTTGTGCATATTTCTAATCTTAATTGCTTATCAGAGCCGTGCCAAGATATTTTTTCACCTGAGGCAGAAAGGTCAATGCGCGTCCACATAAATATAAAAATAGCTACACTTGTATTAAGCAAAAGTAATTGTATTAAATCAAAATGTCATAACTCTTATAGCATAATTATACCATAATTCTTAAAGTATTTTTTAATCGTAGTTTTATAAATTCAGAGAAATAATGTAGCCAATTATTTATAATTTTCAAATGAAAACGTTAAAAAATTCGTTTTTGATAAATAAGAAATAACACTGAAATGCATATTGCATTAATTTCCAGGTTTCCTTGCAATTTTTTTGGTTTGTTTTATTGATTTAAGTTTGACGAAGCTTATTTCCCCTAATAATTAAAGTAATTTTCGAATTCGCAAAGACAATTTGGCGCCTCTTCTAGTGATTCACATGAGCCCGGCTTTGTTGCTTTTTAAGTATAAATGTTATTAATTTTTATTGCGTTTCGGTATTTTAATGTACGTTTATAGAATGTTAATTTGTTTTTATATGCATATTTGAGTAATATAATCTTACGACTAGTGAGACAGTGTAGTTTAACTAATTTTCTGTTTTTGATTCATGTTATCGAGCTTTAACGCTAAGAAAAAATTTATAAGAGGCTTAAAATACCTAATTCCTATTGAAAGCTACATCTAATTGATAATTAAATTACTATTAAAATAACAAACACATGCTCAGTGTCAGTCATTTCGACATAATGTTTGTAATTCATTTTACCACAAATTTATTTCGTTTATCTTGTTTCATATTTATAAAAGGGGAGTTTACCTTCATCGCATTTATTGGTTGATTGAATATTTTGAAACAAATTTCAGTCATAATAACCTTATTAAAAATTTTCTACATATAGACAAGATGTCACAGATACCTCTCAGTTTCCGAACTAAATTACATGGTACTGAAATTCGGTGCATTTTCATATGATTATTTTTGACAGAAAAAGTTACCTTACATAAATCACAAAAGAACATTTTTTTAATTCTTAATTAAATATAGCACTTGTATTAAATTGCTAAAATTCATTGTTAGGAAAATCGCGCTCTAAAAAATTAGACACTTTTACCTTTCAAGGTGGAATTTTTGTAGTTTTCTCTGTGCATAATGTGGGCGCGAGTAAGTTTTTCTTAGAATGTCCTCCACGGAGGCATTCCTCCCTTTAGGCAGATAGCTCTCCCTTGCTTTGAAGGAAAAATAAAGCAAACCAAAACAAAAGCTTCAAAATTGGTGTTTAAAATTTTTTTGTTTTTCAAATTACTTAGAGATCTCAATTCACATTATCAAATGTTATTAGTTAAATAAATAAAAGCAAGCTGAGGATTTCCATTTAAATTGTTTGTTTTAAAATAAAAAATAAGAACAGTCAGTTTTGAATAAACCTTGTCAACATCAAGCAGGGACAGGAACATGCCAATGTAAAATTTAATATTAGGCCAAAAAGAAACGCTTTGACGTAGATTTTGGATAAAACTTAATCAAATTCGCAGGTAGTCAGAGACAGGCCTTTCTTCAGTAGAGAGAAAAAAATGTTTCTGAAGTATTTGTGTATTTATTACATAAATGTTTTAATGCTTCCATAGCACTGCTAATCGATAAAATTTATTTGATGAAAAGTAGGAAGTTTGCTTTTAAAATTCCGATTTTTCAACCTTTTTCAGTGACATATGTGGCATCGAAAAACACGTCTGGCCGGGAGGCAGATTAATGGCTGAAAATTCTTAGAATTTAAAGAGGCATCGAACAAGAAAATTTAGGGATGGCGAAATTCTAAGAATTTGGCACTTGACAACGGCAAAAGTTTTAGAATGTAGAGAGCTAGAGAATTTAGGCAGGGCAAAATATTTTAAATTTATAGAACATCGGTCAGTAGAATTAAGATCCCACAGCGATTGCACTGAGAAACAAATCGACCTGCTTCTCGATTATGCGGATGGACGCAGATTAACTTCCGAAAGCTCAGTGAAGCAAGAGCTATACATAATGCAGCTATTTACGATTTCTGCTATAATAAACTGAAATTTAATATAATAATTTAACACTATATATCAGTTTACGAAAGCATGATGATACTTTTGAGAAATTTTCTTTGATTCCCCAGTACACTAAAAAAAAAAAAAAAAAAAAAAAAAAAAAAAGTACAATAGATTATATAATGATATTACTAACAAAATGATGCCGATGACGCATTTAATTTTTATCTTTTTATTAATCTAAATAAATATGTCATAGAGTTTTCCATAATTTATAGTTTTGCAAATTAAAAATGATCAATAATATAATATGTGATTATGGTATTATTGGTATGGTACTATTCAAGGCAAAGCACACGAGGGTTATCTGCCTAAATGGAGGGATGCCTTCGTGGAGGCCTTTCTAAGGGAAACTGGCTCGTATACACGTTACACATGGGAAAAACCACGAAAACGACCATGCAGCCAGCCCGTTCGCGGGATTCGAACCACGGACCGAACTACCAGTGTTCAGCGTCTTTACCGCTCGGCCGCTGGTGGGTAATATGTGATTATGAAAGCTGTGTAAAAGAAGAAAAATTCTTGCATATTCGTCAGGCAGCATACGATGGGCACCTGCTTGAGGAAAAGGATGCGTTTGTAGATGACTTTTTCAGGGAAACTGGTTTGGTATATTCAACCTAAAATTCACCAAAATACCAAGCAACGAACGCATTCGCCGGAATTCAAACTTAGGCAAGACTACCAGTGTTCAGTTGCAAAAGAGAGTTAACAACATAAACAGGTAACATGTCTGAAATTAGTATTTATTGCATCCAACAGTGATATGATTTTCTGATATAATTTAATGGAATATCACTGTAAAAGAATGGGAATCTTTTTTTTTTCTCCTTTTGCAAGGAGATTTTTTTCCGCTTTGTTTTCAACATTTGGTTGAAATGCAAATTAAATAAATATTTACAAATGCATAATATTGGATAGTTATTGATGATTTCGAGATTCAGTTTCTGAAATCCATTTCATGTGTTATTTCCTTAAAAAGGTGATACTGAAACCAACTTTCGAGGAGTAAAATGATTACTAGAAAAGAGTTTCCGATTTCTTTCATTCTTTTATTCCCATTATAAATTTATCCCGTAGTTCTTAGAACATTCTTCTATCCGTAAGTGATGATTTGCTTTCCGTTCAGAATTCCCCTATGAGCTGTTTATTCTTAGGGCAGAAAGAAGAAAAAGCTTGCATACATCGCCATTCCCGGAAACTAGACAGTACCGAAAACATTACTAGACAGTCCGGTTTACCAAACAATAGAGTTTATCTGATTCCAAGTTGTAAAAGCTGACAGTTATAAATTGTTATGTTCATGGCGACCTTCAGAAGGCATCAAATTACTTCAAAAGTTCCGCTGCTATAAATTTTCAGACTGCAATTTTGTTCCTTTAAATTTTCGAAAATACCTATTTTTTAAGTATTTTTCGGTACTTATATTAATATTGATACAAATAATATAGAAAGCACCAAACGTAGTTATGATGTATTTTAATTTGTCCTTAGTATTTTCTCACATATAAGTATTAACACTTTGTCTACACGTTTCTAATGTTTCACCATAGTAAGCCTTCTCTTTCGGAATGTATTCAGTTCCTTTTCGCTTTTGTTTTCTGCTTCTTCTTTTTTTTTTTTTTTTAAATTTTATTTATTTATTTATTTAATGTTACCATATCCTGAGTTTTACTCTAGCTATTAGCTAGAGTAGCTACTAGGTAGCATTCATTATAGTACATTCATTATATTCATATAGCTACTAGCTAGCATTCATTATAGTACAAAAACTAATATAGCTTGTCAATATCAACACATTTTTATCTTCAATAAAATCCACTAATTCGATTGATGCTGTAAAAATTACAATTTAATACTTTAGCCAATTATTCTGATTATAGTGATTTAAATTCGATTTTAGGCAACATATGCATTCTTTCAGAAAACGCGATATATTGAGCACCGCTGTTACAAGTAAATACTGTACATTCAACCATTTCATAATATGTAAATGTAGCATAACTTCTTTTCGAGTGCTTGCATTGAGAGTCTCCTTCAAGTAAACCTTAATGGAACTTTATTTCATGAAAAGTATTATAAAAGCCTCAGAATTATTTCCATTGCAAACATTTATGAATTATGCAGAAAAATATATAAGAAAAACATCAATGAGAAACTATTATCGAATATACATTTCATGACAGTAGTAAAACATTTTTTCAGTACCGACGGTGTTAAAAAGCTCAATATTGTGATAAGCTAAATAAAATAAAACGGTATTAAAAGTTTAATATTGTGATAAGTATACTAATCTATAACACTCATTTGATATTTTTGCCATTAGGAACTATAATGTAATTCTAACCGTTAAAGTAACATTGTATTTGTATTAACTACAATTGTAATTGTAATTTCAATTAAATTTATCAGTACTCGTTGCACCTTGAGGGAGACGCATTATTATTATTTTTTTTTCTATTATATAAAATACTGTCCTCAGAAAAAAATGTCTCTAGACATGATTCTGTCTTCAAAATTAATGGATGAGGTGAACAGAAATAATCTTGGAACAGCCTTTGGGCAAGTGCTGCGAGTATGCGAAATGTAAGACTGTAATTAAACTTCCACCATCCTGGAGACTACACTTTCTTAGAATATTGCTATTCGACAAATTATAAGACCTTCCATTTATCTTTAAAGTTTAAGCTATCTGTTATTGACTGAGAAAAGCTGGTAATTCATTGTAGTTACTTTGTAGTTAAAACTACAACTAATGCAGTTATAACTGTAATTGTGCCGCCCAGATGGTATAGTGGTTAGGGAAGCCAGACTGCGATACCGAAGGGCCTGGGTTCGAATCCCGGAGAAGGCATGGCTTTAACTGTTCGTCCTTTCATAGGAGGCGATGGTACCCCACATATTAGATGCCTCCATAATAAAGTGACTGCAACTTCTGGCCTTGTATAGACTAATGGACTGTGTTGCACTGTAACTGTTCCCAATCTGCCATTGGGAAAAAAAAATAATAATAATTGTAATACAATGATTGTTCGAATTACAATATAACTTCAAAAGCAATTAGATTTTTCGCTCAGCAGAATAATAAGTCGTCTTTTGAATACTACAAGTTCAAATCGGATGCCCATTTTGGCAAACAATCTAAATGTTTAGATAGCTCCGTGGATTTCCTTATCTGTAACATGAATACAAATCATTTTATTTCAGAAAGTTCTCTATGAGTACATCATTCTTCTTAAACGTTTCGTTGCATTCAATTAAATAAAGATCTTTTCCTGCTTTTATTAACGGATGATGTGAACATGAGCCAGTTTCCCTTAGAAAGTCCTCCATAGAAGCATCTTTGCAGTCTTTACCGTAATCCAAATAATATGACAATCACAGGTGCACAAGAAAATTGTACTTTTATTTGTTTTTACGTGAAACAATGATGGAAAATAGTTCATGCAAGTACTTTCACTTGTAACTGAATAATGCATTTTAACTATTTATGGAAAATGTGTGTTATGTTGAATAAAAGACCAATTCGTATTTTTTTTTTTTTCCAATGGCAGGGAGTAGCCGTTTATAGACATTGATCACTACTAAGGCCGGTCATATTATTAGGGAGGGAACTAATACGTTGGCCACCGTTGCCACCTATGAAGAGGACGAACAAATTACATTCATGCCCTATCCGGGATTCGAACCCAGGCTCTTTGGTACGGCAACCAGAGTCACGAACCGCTTTACTGTCTGGGCGGTAATTCATAATAAATGGATTTAGTAAAATGTCTAATACACACAGCAATTAAGCATACTGATTGCTGATCAGAATCCTTTTTCACCAGCTAAAGCAATAGGTTGGACAAGCGTCCCGTAGCAAATCCTTTGCGGAAACATCCCTTTGCATTGGCATAAACTCTTTGCTTGCTTTCCCTTAATCTTGTAATTTAAGTTCACATGTATATCGAAGATCATAAACATACATATTTGCTTACTAACGTTATGTGCATTTCGGTCTATATAAAATATTTCCTTTAAATAAACTCCTATTTATGCTGGTACCACAAACTACAATATATGTAAGATGATTCAGAAGACATGACAGAAAATATTAATAATTTTCTCATAGGTGATTATCCCGTTGTATTATTTAAAAACTCATTATCCAAAATGCAGAAACATTTCGAATATAATATTATTGACTGTAATTTTCAAATATTATCACGATTTCCTTAGCCTATGTCACTGAAATTATAAGGGACAGTTGTTTTTCTGATTAAATAGTTACAATCATCTGCTGCGCAATTTTAATTAAGAGGTCATTACAATTGCATTGTAATTTTTATTAGATAATATAATTACAGTTATACCGTTTACTCAATTAGATTTCACAATTAAAATGCAATTATAATTAAAATGCATTTGAGTAAATTGTATATATAATTAAAAATTGTTACATTGTAATTACAAGATAATTGCATAATATTATTCCAATTACTATGTGTTTTCAATTGCATTCTGCAATTACATTTGCAATTAAGATCATGATTTTCCTGGGCTACGTAACTGCTTTTATCAGAAACAATTGCTATCCTAATTACATTATTATAATTACTTACTGGAGTTACAATGACAGTGTAATTGTAATTAGATTATATGTTTGCAGTTGCATTGAATATGAAATTGGATTTCACAAATATAGAGTAATTGTAATTTAAATGAAATTACGTAAATTGTAATTGTAATTAAAAAAACAGCTACTTTTTAACTATAACTACTTAGTAATTGCATAATTTTATTACAATTGCATACTACACTTAGAACTACAATTATGATCATAATTTCACTATGTTAAGTAATTCTACTTATCAGAGACAATTACTTTCCTAATTACGTAGTTATAATTACCTACTGCAATTGCAGTTAAAATTACGTTGTAATTAGCTAATATTACCGTAGTTGTGATTAGATGCAATAAAATTTGTAATTGTAATTAGATTATATAATTATAATGTTTGTGATTATCATTGCATTGTAATTGTAAGACTTCAGAATTAAAATGCAATTACATACATTATTGTTACATTTAAAAAGTACTTACCTTCTAATTGTAATTGCGAAGCTAATTACAATTGCAATATAATTGAAATCACATATTTCAAAATATTGTTGCAGTTTCTTGCAATTTTAATTATAATTCCAATTACATTTTGCCAAACTGCATCTAAAATTTGGAGAATAATTAGGCTGGAAAATGAAAATTCTCTTTACAAATATAAACATTTAAGTTTACTATAGCTGGTATAAGCACAGAACAGCTGGAACAGCTGGAAGTTTTGAACGAGCTATTTATTCCGAGCTGTTATTCAAAACCTAACGATAAAACCCATTTGCCCCTAGCGAATAGATAGTTTCCTCTCCTGAATTACCTCCCGCAGAGAAAAATTATCACCTGTCAGTTTACATTAAGAGCAGAGAGGGGAGGGCACTCTGAGACAGGCCGTATATATGCTGCTTTGCCGTTTCGGGCCAAATTTAAGTTTACGTATATATGCTGCCTTGCCGCCATGAGGACCAAAATATTTGGACGCATATATGCTGCCTTGCCTCTATGAGAGCCATTATTTTCGAACGCATATATACGGCCTTGCCGCCTGGAGGGTTAACGGTAAATGTGTTAATTTTTTACCTTCCAAAAATCGAGACAAAAGGCAAAATTTTGGTCACAAAAGACATATGACTAAGTAAGGTAAGACCGGTTATAACTCTTGCGAACTTTGACGGTATATGCAGGGATTATTGGAACTAATAATTCAACCACCGTTCTGTACTCGTCCCTGAATAGCAGATTCGCTGGCCTCACAAGCAAATATCTTTATTTAAGCAAAGTCAAAATACAAAATAATTACAATCATCTTGATTACAATTTATACAATAATAATTAATCCAAACTTAGGATTACAATTAATATATACAATATGTACATTAAATATCAAATACAAATCAAATAAATTACATAGTAGAATGGATTAAGAAAACAAATTTACATTTTTTTCCTTATTTTAAACAAAGTTTTACATTACAGAGATCGTAAGAACATACGTTCTTCTTTTTCATTTATGATATTTATTGTTTCTTTTATACCATTTTTCGATTTTTCGTCAAAAAACAATCTGACAACGTGAGATTCGGATCTCAGTCTTGGTAAAAGCTTGAGCTATCTATTCCTTAACAAATCACAGGTAAAGACATGTTCCACATCGGGATCTTGTTCGCCACATTGACACATAACAGATTTAATATTAAATCTGTTGTAATATGAAGGAACATGGACATGATTCGTAAGAAATTGATTTAAATACTCATTTACAATACATCTTTTAATTTTTACATCCTTTAAGAACCTAAAAGTATATCTACCTTTAGGATCATTATCCCAATAGGTTTGCAAACTTGCAAAATATTGTTCTTTAATAAATTATTGAATGAAACAAAAGATGTAGGAAGAAATTCATCAATGTACTCTTTCTTAGACGCTTGTTTAGCATGAAAGTCAGCTAATTCATTGCCTATATGACCAACATGTCCATGAATCCAGTGGAAATTAATATTTCTTAGTATTTTCCAATAATAAATTATAAGCTTTAAAAACTAAATCAGAATAAATCCTTGTAGAAACCAAAGCCTGTAGCACTTTGGCTATCAGAATATAAATCAATATCTTCTTGAGAATCTTTATCTAAGATCAACTCTAAGGACTTTAAAATACCATAGACTTCTGACTGGAAAACTGTTGAATTGTCACTCAAACGAAAGTTTTGTATAGTACTTATTTCATCACTTGAAAACGCTACAAAAGAACATCTAATTCTTTCTGTAATCTTTGAACCATCTGTGAAGATTTCAAAACCTTCACCTGTTGGAAGTTTCTTGTCCCAATAATAGCTTGAATATAAGGCAGGATGTTTAACATTCTTTAGACTTAAGATCTCAATATTTGAAATGCCAACAGACAAATCAAAAACATAGTCTGAGCTCCGACCATTTTTAAAATGAAAAGTAATACAATCTTTTCGGGAAATCAAATATACAGGCTCACAGCCATTTAATGCAAACAAACAAGCATTAGAAACAGTGCGAAACATTTTGTAATGCTTAACATTGCAAGTCTTTGAATTTGTATCATCAAATTATTAATTCTCACATTGTTTATTTTACCATGCAGGATATGCGTACAATAGCTTCCTTTCTATTCCTCTTTTATAAAATAGTACTTTCTTAATTTCACAACTAAGAACTTTAATGGCATAGAGCTTATTTAAAATTACAGAACATTGTAATTTAATCATTCTTAGATGAGGAACAAACGAAAGTTGATCATCAATCAACACTCCAAGGTATTTAATTTGCCGAACAGTTTTCAAGGAATGACCGTTAAGCCAACCTCTAGGTAAAGTAATCATTTTTCCTTTCTTGGCTATATCCATAATCGCACATTTCCTATTCCTATATATAAAAATTTAATTTAACTTTTTTGGACCATTCATTGATCAATTCTAAAGTATGATCAATATCTTGATCAATGGTATGTCCGCATAAGCTTGAATCATCACATTATCTTTGAATGGTAACTCAAACAAAGAATCACAGAGAATGCTCCATAATAATGGACCCGAGTTGGATCCTTGAGGGCAGCCTTTACCACAAGATCTTGTTAAACAAAGATCTCCTTCTTGGAAAGTAATAGAACGATCACTTAAATAACTTACAAACAAGATAAATAAATCAGAATCGTAAAAACAACAACCTTGTATTTAGCGTAAGTATAATGAAACACTCAATCGATTTCGAGGGCAGCTAAAGGTCCCTCCTCATCAGGAGAAAGAAATATCTAGAAAGAAGAAAATAAAGGAGAAGGAGTCTAAGAAACACGTGGTCCTTATCAGCACTGCACGTGTTTATAACTGGATTTTTAATCAGAGTTGCACTGGACGCCTACTTTTACTGAGCCAGGCTATCTGATCAAGCATAAAGGACAAGAAAAATTAGCGAAGTTAAAATATGAAGCGAGGGGCAAATGCACCTTTACGCTCAAAATCTGAACTTCAAATAATAGAAAGCAACCACTGAACGGATTTTTATACCCTCTGGTAGTACCAAATGCGAGGAGATAACGCCATCTATCGGCAAAAATAACTGAATTAAGATAGTAGAATTTTAAAAGCATTAGGAAGGACTGGATTGGACTTCAAATCATTAACTAAACCAGCTAAATCTTTGTGAATGTGAAAAGCCTCAAGAAAATCCAATTCACCTATTGAAGAAGCCTTTTGGATAATTTTTGCAGACCCAAAGTCAAAATTATGGTTAAATGTCCAACTATGATACGCTATTGAAGACTTATTAATTTCGCCTTTTCTGACATAAGATTCATGTTCCTTGATACGAAACTTCAACGCTCTTTTTGTTTGGCCAATATATCTTAAACCACACTGACACGATATGCTATAAATTGCCCAAGAATTCAAGACAGAAAAAATTTTTTCCTCATTTGAACATACATCCTGGTCTAGAACCGATACCGTTTGTCAACGGCATAAAAATGTGCTTATTTCTAAATTCCTTGAACTCACATACCAGTCGGATAGTCCCACCTATCTAGCTGATCTTCCCACTGTAAACGTTAACCCCATCGTTAATATCTCCAATAAGAATCTTTCGGAGGATCAGTTAAAAGTATTAAAATATAATTCCAACTTTTCAAAGACATCTAAACCTTCAATTCCTCAAATTCCTCAAAAAATTTCGGAAACGCAGAAGGATACAATTCGCCACCTAATTACTCATAACGTTAATTTTATCAACAAATCTTTGGGTTCGAATCTTAGCAAAAAGAAAAATGAGATCTTACGTGAGATTCATTCTGATACTAATATCATTATCTCTAAATCTGATAAGGGCGGACAGATCGTTGTTATGAACAAACACACATATATTACTGAAGTCTCTAAACTGATAAATGAAGGCTCGTACTGCTCGATCCCTAAAGATCCTTCAACTTCGGACCTCACGAAAGTTAAAAGTGCTATCAAATCTTCCCACATTCTGCCAACTCAATTGAAGAAATCACTTATTCCACCTATTACTAATTGCGCTAGGCTTTATGCTCTTCCAAAAGTCCACAAAACCGGCATTACTTTTCGACCAATTGTTTCCAACATAGGTACTGCTTCATATCCTTTGGCCAAATATTTAGTTTCCAGATTTTCTCCTCTACTTGCTAACAATATTCACACTGTAAAAATTCTGTTGAAGTCATCGATAAACTTAAAAATATTTCTCCATTTCGTTCCATTATGGTTTCATTTGATGTCAAATCACTGTTTACTAATGTTCCGGTCGAAGGAGCACTAAATTGTCTTGAAACTAGGCTTCGAGAATTTCACTTCACACATACTGTAATTAATGAGTTAGTTTCGCTTACTAAAGTTTCTCTCAGTCAAACCCACTTTGTTTTCCAAAATGCATATTTTCGTCAAGTTGAAGGATTGGCTATGGATAATCCTTTCAATCCGGTACTTGCTGACATTTATATGCACTATTTTGAGATGAAATTATTTGATAAACTATCTTTTCGTCTTTGGATTCGGTATGTTGACGACAGTTTCGCACTTTTTGACGGTTATAAAGAGGATTTATCCGAGATTCTATCTATTATGAATTCAATTGATCCAGCCATCCAATTCACTCTTGAAATTAAATCCAACAATTCCCTCCCCTTCCTTGATATTCTTATAATCCGCAATGAAACTGATTTTAGCACTACTGTGTACCGTAAACCCTTTGCAGTTTGTTTACCACCCCATGCCAAGTCATGTCACCCTGTTAAACAAAAAATGGCTTCTTTTTACTATTACGTATTCCGCGCGCTTAAAGTTTGTTCCTCTGAATCTTTGCTTACCAATGAACTTAATTATTTGAGAGCAGTTGCGATTGACCGTGGATTTTCTCCCGTGATTATTGATAAAGCCGTTAAAAAAATTTTCAGATTCCCATCAAAGAAGACATTCCACTGTTAGAAATAATATTATTGACCTTGTCGAGCTTCCATTTTATCCTTCTATTAGCTATAAAATTGGACGGATTCTCCAGAAATTTAATTTTCAAGTCAGTTTATTCCCTATTAATAAAATTCACCCTTCGATTAGTGTGGTTTAAGATATATTGGCCAAACAAAAAGAGCGTTGAAGTTTCGTATCAAGGAACATGAATCTTATGTCAGAAAAGGAGAAATTAACAAGTCTTCAATAGCGTATCATAGTTGGACATTTAACCATAATTTTGACTTTGGGTCTGCAAAAATTATCCAAAAGGCTTCTTTCCATAGGTTGTAATGTTGCGCGCTCCCAACCTCCACGCAACAATAGTGGTGACTGCTATGAACGAAAGTCTTGAGAAGGGTCTAAATCCCTTTTTATTCAACTTTAGAAATTACAGATGCGTGCTCTTGACGCTCACAAACTACGCCGACCCGGCGGTAAAATAAAAATAAGAAACTAAAAATAAGAAACTAAAAAAAAAAAAAAGAATAATAACAAGTGACTAACTACGAGGCTCTCTAAACGTAACTAACTTAACCGCGTTCTAAGATACCGCTGACAATTCAGCAAACTTCTGAATGTTACGTTGAAAGATTTAGCTATCTACCGAGGCAAGCACACAGGCCGAAACGCGTGGTCTTTCAATTTCTAACTAGCCACCTCCACGCTCGTGAAGCAAGAAAGCACACTTTCGAACTTGTTTCCCTTCTATTTAACTTAGAATACTTCCGCTGACAATATGAATCCTTGCGCGTTCTACTAAAATTTATATACTCTGGCATTGGCAATTCCAAGGGAAAGTAAGGCTTAACAGGAAAGATAGTTTAAACTTAAAATAAATGTTAGTTAAAATAAATATAAACCCTACATTTGCCGCTGCCAGAATTTGGTAAACTTGGAAGCAGGTCATTAGAAACGACCTGTTGAAGTTTCCACTATTCTGAACTAAAATTTAAGAGCCTCGTTTACATAAAAAAACTGTTTCCTCACAAAAGGTAGAATAAATTTCTGTAGATACTTATTTAACTCTCTCTTCTTACAGCAAACTTTCCTGGACTTCAGCAATCAATCTGTTCTCTTCCTTCCAGCATCTGGAAAGAATAAGTATCAGTATTTTTCTAAATACATTATAATTTACACTTTCTTGACACAGAATAATTTTTTGTTTTTGATCGATTTATTTTTCTTAGTTACTGCTTAATTCACATTCATTCAAGTATTCAAACATGAATTTAACTTTACCCTGGCTCTCCACCATGTGTGGTGTCAAACGGGAATATTCGTGTTTTAGTATTGCAACACTTCCCCTAACCACAATGACTTGTTAGAATTCAGCGACCAAACAGACACACCTTACTCGACATTCTACAACTCGATGGGCTATTTTAACATTCTTAAAATTCAAGTGTAGGTGGAGAACCCTACAAAACACATTCATTCAAATTTCCCCCTCATTCATCTTTAGACATGCAGGCTTTCGCTCTAAAGCATGATTTTATGTACAGTTTAACACTTAAATTTGATTATATAATTTAAATTTGATTATATAATTTAAATATAATTTAAATAACTTATCTTATCTAATCATTATTTCCTATCTGGTTCATTTGCGGTTTTGCAGCTGAAGATGGTGGTTCGGTAAAACCATCGAAACTAGTCCTGTGAAAACTTTGTAAATATAACGCTGATTTTTGTTGTTTGACTTCTGAATTAGTATTTATTCGGCGTGTTATTGTGTCTTAATTACTAAATTTCTTATTAATACAAGAATACGAAGTTATTTATATCTTCGGCCAAATTTTGACTTTAACATAACAGAATTAGTCTTTCGACCAACAGAAACTGCTTGTTCTTAGATTTTACACTTAAAGAAAATAATACTTTTGCCTTAGCTAAATAAAGTAAAACAAAACTAAGTCTCAACCGAGACAAATTGACTTCCGTCAAAACATAGAACTTCGTATTTACGCATAACATTTCAGAACAAAAGAAAACAAATTATAGAAGATTTTAACTTATCTTTGAGTTTTCGATGATTGGAACTCCGACATCCTTTTCTGGCAGAACTGCTCCCACGTTATAGATTTCATCGAAGTCAATCGTTTCCTTAGTATCCTTCGAGTGTCGTCCACGTTGCTTTTTCTTTTTCGCTCTCTGCATGCTGGCCTCTTGGAGTGGTAGTCGTCGGGTTGCTATCTTTTCCGTTGTGCCCCTGGACGGCTGGTCTTGGCGTCCTCCGGTCTGGAATCATGCTTGAATTTCTTCTGTTGGTGGTGGTCTTTTCGTTCCTCCTGCTGTCTTTTTATTTTCGGGAATGGCGGCCTTGTTTGCACCTGACTCTCTGGCCCTGGGAGCGTTCTCCTTGAAGTATAATTTCTACTGCGATACGTTGTAAGTGGTGTTTTCCTCTTTACCATAGTTTCTTTACGCGGCGGCTTTGCTTTCTTGTTTTTCTTAAATGCTGGAGTCCGAAAGTTTTCGTTTCTTCTTTTCGGTACCGTCGCATGGGTTGTAGAAGGGCTAGGTTTCTCTTCAGTTCTCTGCTTCTTGGGTGGTGGAACGGGTGACGTTACTTCTGGACCTTCTACTTCTTTTACGCTTGAGTCCTGCAAGAAACTTTTAAGGACTTCAAAATCATTTTGATTATAATATTTTTTCACCTGGTCGGGACTTGCTTTACAGAATTCCCCTATCTCGTTCTTAAGGTACAATACGACTCCCTTGATTTCCTGAAGTGCATAGGGGCCTTCAAATTTTGGAGCTAACTTTGCAGTAAAATTGTCTGGGGCACTTGATAAAGAAAATTTCCGCTTCAACACTTGATCCCCAACTTTAAAATCGGCTTCACGGCGTTTTCTCTCATAATATAATTTTTGTCTATTTCTTGCCGTATCCGAGCTTTTAACCGCCTGGTCAATAAGTATTTGCACATCTTTTTGCTTAAATTCTTGCTCTCTTTGTTGCACAAAGAATAATTTATTTAATGGCGTAATTAACTTCCGTCCTATAAATAATTCTGCTGGAGTTTTTCCCGTAGTATCGTGATTTGCCGTTCTTAAAGCATAAGCTAACTCATTTATGTAGCCATCTCAGCGCTTGTGATGTGTGCTAACATAATTTCGAATTATTTTTACAAGGTTTTTAGTAACTCTTTCTGCTATGTTTGCCTGTGGTCTATACGGAACCATTTTGATATGGCGTATGCCAAGTCCAGTGCAAATATTTTCAAATATTTGGCTAACGAGTTGTTTACCGTTATCGCTAATGACTTTTATCGGTGCACCGTACTTTAAAATATATCTATGTAAGAATGCATCTGCGACTGTTTTGGCTGACGCGCGTTTAAGTGGAACAATTTCTGTCCATTTTGAAAAATGATCTACAATTACTAAAAGAAAACGATTTTTATTTAACTCACTCTGGGGGAAAGGACCAAGAAGATCTATGCCTAAAATTTCATTCGGAAATGTAGCGCGAATGCTATTTAAGTACCCGGCCGGGTTGTAATTAATATCATTTATTAACTGACATTGATTGCAGGACCTGACATACGCAGTTACTATTTTATATAATTGCGGGAAATATATCGCCTCGCGTACCCTTTTTAAAGTCTTTCTGACCCCTAAATGACCCGCTGTTTTCGCGTCGTCTAATTCCTTCAAGATGCTTAATCGAAGCGAGGCTGGGATGACTGGTTTGTACTCGAGATTTTCGTTTGTTGTTTTCGTATAAAAAATATAAAATTATCTATTATTTCGTAGTTTTCTGCTCTATTTCTTATCGCATCGATATCTGTGTGCTCAAAGCTTTCGGGGTCTTTCAAATATGCATAGATACTTCCAAATTCAGGATCAGCTTTCAATTCAGCAATAATTGTTTCTCTAGAATCTAAAATTTTTGTCAACACAGCGCATTTGAGTTCATTTCCTTCATCGTCCAGTTTTATACGAGAAAGTGCGTCAGCTACATTGTTTTCCTTACCCAGTTTATATTTAATTATGAGATTATATTCTTCAAGTTTTAAAGCCCATCTTATTAACTTGGGCGTTAGGTTTTTCCCCGAGTAAAGTCTACCAACAGCCGCATGATCCGAAAATCTGTTACTGGCGCTTTGCCGAAATAAACTCGAAATTTGTGTACAGCCATTAATACGGCTAATGTTTCTCTCTCTGTAGCTGTATAATTCCTTTGTGTAGGGTTCAACGTTTTACTAAAAAATGCCAATGGATGGCCATTTTGCATGAGAACCGCACCCACAGCACAGTCCGCCGCATCTGCTGCAATTTCCAGGTTTTCGTCCCCCTCCGGGAATTTCAAAACAGGGGCATTGATGAGCGCTTCTTTTAACCTTTCAAATGCGGTATTTGCTTCTGCTGTCCACGTGAATTTACTTTTCTTTCTTTTAATTACTAACAAGGGTTCAACAATATTAGCAAAATCTTTTATGAATGACCGATAATAAGAACATAACCCAAGGAAAGACGAAAGTTTCTTGGCGGTGTTGGGAGGTGGGAAATTCTTGATGGCTTTTATTTTTGAATCTTGAGTTTCTACACCCTTTTGCGAAATTTTATACACCAGATATTTAAGTTCTTTAGTTGTGAACTTGCATTTTGAGGCGTTAATTGTAAGACCGGCCTCTTTTAATAATTTAAAATCTTCTTCTAGGTCTTTAATATGTTGTTCCAACGTACTACTCGTTATAATTATATCATCTAGATAGATTAAAGTCGATTTTCCTAGGACAGGCTTTAGAACAATGTCCATAGCTCTCTGGAATGCTGACGGGGCCCCACACAATCCAAAGGGCATGCGTAAAAATACATAAGTGCCCGATTTTGTTATAAACGCGGTTTTATGTATGTCTTCGGGTCTCATAGCTATTTGACAGTAGCCAGACGTTAAGTCCAACGTAGTCATATATCTTGTAGATTTAATCTTTCTAATAATTTCCTCTATAACCGGCAAAGGGTAAACTGGGAATTTAGTAACAGTATTAAGTTTTCTGTAATCGATAGCAAACCTCCAAGCCCTTTTATCCGAAGGAGGAAACTCGTTCTTTTTCCTACATAGTACGACTGGACTCGCGTACTCACTATTTATGGGCGTTATTTTTTGGTTCTTTAACATTTCCTGAATATGTTGTTCTATGATTTGCTCTTTCTGTTTATCATAGCGATAAGGTTTAGTCCTACAGGGTTTGTCGGCAGTTAACTGTATCTCATGCGTAACTATTTGACAACTACCAGGCCGTTCTGAAAACAAATTTGAAAAAGTACTCACCACTTGCTGGATGGCTTGACTTTCATGGTCATTCAAATGGCTAAGGTCGACTTGCGGTTGTTCCACTGGTTCCACCACCCTCCGATCCATCTCCAGCACGATAGAACTTTCCTGAAAATTCAGTTTCGCCTTCGCGGCTTTTAAAAACTCCATACCTAAAATAAGTGGACTTTGTAAATTTTTTACTACAAAAATTAATACTTTAAGGCTTTCGTTTTGAACCTGTATCTTTAAAGATAGTTTTCCGATACATTGACAAGTTTGTCCTTGCGCTGCTATGATTTCTGTGTTTTTATTTTTAAATAATCGTAACCTATTAAAGTTCTTCTTAAAAAAATATCACTCATAAAATTACCTTCTGCTCTTGTATCGATGAGGGCTTGTACTGGTACATCGCCAAACAGGACTTGTATAATTGGTAACTGTGAGTTCTTTACGATGACCGTATTTAAGTGTCTTCTTGAGGGTTTTTTCAAAACTTTCGGGGTCTGCACCCTCGCTTTCACAGGCCCCTCTATTCGTTTAAAGCTTTCCTTTCAACTTCTGCCTTCTGGGTACGCGGACGGTTGTTTTCAAATTTCCTTTTTGGGCCTTGACCTTCGAGCTTCGATGAGTTAGCTTGATAGCTCTTTCCCCCATAAGAGCGGTTTGCATTTCTGGTCTGCTCATTTGAAGATTGCCTTCGGATACTTTGAGAATACGATGCCCCTCTAGCTTTTTCCGCTATTCTGCGATTTTGGAACTTGACCGCTAATTCGAAGAGCTCCTGCAATGTGCTTGGGTTTCTAATTTCGAAGTAGTCTTGAACAGCAGGTAACAATCTTGGTAAGATTATTTCAATAATCTCTGCGTCGGGTTTCTTCCTATACAGCATATCCGTCAGCTTAATTTTTCGCAGAATAAAGTCCGTCAACTCTTCTATATTCCGTTGATAAAAACTATATAGTTCGGCTTCTAGTCTTGCTCGATCTTTCACTATGGGGAAGGCCTTTAATAACGATTTTTTGAAATTTTCAAATGTATATGTCTAGCCTCCGAATGCCCCTATTAAAAATTTGCCTGTATTCTTCCGCCATAGCGCGGCCTGTCCTCTTAGTGCAGATGTGGCGATGGCAACTTTTTGTCTTTCAGGCACAGGGTAGAGCTGAAAGTGATTTTCGAGGCTTTCTAGAATTATCGCCACCGAATGTTTTCCGTCGAAATTTACGTTTGGCGTGATTGACGCTCTCATCGTCTGGACCAGGTATCCAAATCCTTCCAATTGGCTTGCCATTTCTTGTTGTTGTCCAGCAGCTTCCATCCAATTTTCGGCCATTTCAGTTCGACAAGTGTTCGGGCAAAATGTAATGTTGCGCGCTCCCAACCTGCACGCAACAATAGTGGTGACTGCTATGAACTGGAAAGTATACAAAGTCTTGAGAAGGGTCTAAATCCCTTTTTATTCAACTTTAGAAATTACAGATGCGTGCTCTTGACGCTCACAAACTACGCCGACCCGGCGGTAAAATAAAAATAAGAAACTAAAAATAAGAAACTAAAAAAAAAAAGAATAATAACAAGTGACTAACTACGAGGCTCTCTAAACGTAACTAACTTAACCGCGTTCTAAGATACCGCTGACAATTCAGCAAACTTCTGAATGTTACGTTGAAAGATTTAGCTATCTACTGAGGCAAGCACACAGGCCGAAACGCGTGGTTCTTCAATTTCTAACTAGCCACCTCCACGCTCGTGAAGCAAGAAAGCACACTTTCGAATTCGTTTCCCTTCTATTTAACTCAGAATACTTCCGCTGACAATATGAATCCTTGCGCGTTCTACTAAAATTTACATACTCTGGCATTGGCAATTCCAGGGGAAAGTAAGGCTTGACAGGAAAGATATTTTAAACTTAAAATAAATGTTAGTTAAAATAAATATAAACCCTACAAGGTGAATTGGATTTTCTTGAGGCTTTTCACATTTACAAAGATTTAGCAGGTTTAGTTAATGATTTAAAGTCCAATCCAGTCCTTCCTAATGCCTTTAAAATTCTACTATCTTATTTCAGTTATTTTTGCCGATAGATGGCGTTATCTCCTCGCGTTTGGTACTACCAGAGGGTATATAAATCCGTTCAGTGGTTGCTTTCCATTATTTAAAGCTCAGATTTTGAGCGTGAAGGCGCATTTGCCCCTCGCTCCCTATTTTAACTTCGCTAATATTTTTTGTCCTTTATGCTTGATCAGATAGCTTGGCTCAGTAAACGTAGGCGTCCAGTGCAACTCTGATTAAAAATCCAGTTATAACCACGTGCAGTGCTGATAAGGACCACGTGTTTCTGAGGCTCCTTCTCCTTTAATTTCTTTTTTCTAGTTAATTCTTTCTCCTGATGAGGAGGGACCTTTAGCTGCGCTCGAAATCGATTGAGTGTTTCATTGTACTTGCGCTAAATACAAGGTTGTTGTTTTTACGATTCTGATTGTTACATTAGCGTGTTTCTCTTCTAGTCAAGATAAATAAAATCAATGGAAAGTTGAATCTTTTTAATTGATAGAGAACAAAAGGCCCCCCATACATTGCTAAATGTACTCTTGACATCTAATGAAACTAATGCTGTATGCCTATTATTCTTTCTATTTTATTTTACTTTTTCCAAAAAATCTTTAATGGCCAGTGTCGTACTTTTACCTTAAATAAAGCCATATTTTGAGAGGTTCAAAATATAAAACGTACTCAAATGAATAAGTCTTTTTGTAATTAGTTTATGAAGAATTTTTCCAAAGTTAGACAACAAACAAATAGGTCTATAGGAGGATGGGTCATTTTTCTCTATACGTTTTTTTAAGAGGATTAATGAAGCTCTTTCCAATTTTTTGGAAAGATTCCATATTTCAAACAAACATTGTAAACTTTACACATAAAAATAGGATCAGTTTTTAAGATGTCCTCTATTATATCAAGACAAATTCCGTCAGGTCCTAGAGCACGACCTTTATCCATTAAATTTACAATATCTAAAATTTCTTCAACAGTAAAATCCAAATCATTAACTTTTTTTGAATAACATAAGGAACTTTGTCTTATCTCCTTTTGAAATTGCGTATCATCAACATCCAGATCATCTGGAAAATGATATTTAACCAAAAATTCTAAAGTTTCTTGAATGGATCCGGTAAATGAAGCATCATCCTTCTTTAATTGACTTAATGTCAATGCCGATTTAAATTTTCCCATGGTAACCTTGTAAGGACTACCAAAGGGTTGGTTTAGATTAGTTTGTAAACACAAATCCTCCCATGAACGGTTTTTAGCAGAATTAATTTCTTTCTTATAAATTCCTCTCAGCCGTTTATAAATATCATCTAAAAACTGTTTATCATTAATATTTGAAGCTCGAAGAAATTTTCTTCCAATCAAAGTCCAAATTTTTTAACCTAAGTTTTCTTCCAATCAAAGTCCAGTTTCTCTAGCCACCATATTGCTCTTCTTTTGCCTGAACACCAGTTTTTTTAAGCCTATTCTTCTCACAAATGAGAATAATTTCCTTTGTAAAGTTCTCGACAGCTTCTTGAACATTCTTGTCATCCACTAAAATTGTATTAAATCGATTCAATAGAACCGCCACATCTTGCTTAAAATCAATTCAGTTTAATTTATTAAGATTGTATCTTTTCTTCAAATTAGACAACCGTCTTTTAATATCAATATCAATCTCAATGTAATTATGATCACTACAAGAGACGTCAGAAACAACTTTCCAATCAATATTATATGAAGATTGAGTCAGGGTTAAATAGATTTACGAAGAACCTCTGGATCTTTCCAAAGTAGGAAAAGAATCTGGGTTGTTCAATATACATAATTCATGAGCCTTGACAAATTCTAAAACTAATTTCCCTCTTGAGTCTTCTTCTTGGATTCTCCACTCTTAGCATTGAAGTCTGCTCCAATCAAGATTTCATTAACTGTTTGAGTAGAATCCTCGAAAGTTCACTGAAACATTTTGCCAAATCAGCCTGCGGAGAATAATAGACAGAAATCAATAATAAATCACTGAAACCAAAATTAAATTTCAAAACAACTAAACAGTTGGATGTAAATATTTCTATAACATAAATAACGATATCAAAAATAACTATTCCAGCCAATGGAATTTCTTTATCAGAATAGTATAATCTATATTGTGATGAAAATCTTTTTATCTTATTATCAATATGATATGGCTCTTGAATAAGAGCAAATGAATAATTTTGTTTAATAGAATGTTATTGAAGTTGAGACACTGCTGCACGTGCACGATGTAAATTAATTTGAACCTCTTTTAATCTTTTAAAAGAACTAAGAGCCATAATTAGTTCTTTTGATTAATAATTCAAATTGTCTCTTTAAACATGAACAACTTTTGTGTAAACTTGAGTGCCTCACATCCACTCCCAATTTATATTTGCTATTAGCAATAGCACAGTTAATACATACAGGACTATTGTTACAGTACCAGTGATTATGACCTTTTTGTGCACATTTTGCGCAAATCATTTCCTGTGTGCATCTTTTATGGAAATGACCAAAGTCTTGACATTTATAACACCTTATGATGTTTAAATATTCTTTAATACTAACACGGAACCACTTGAAATTAATTTTTTTAAAATTTATTAACGGTTTAAATTTCTGGGGTTGGATTTCAGCAACCCAATGAACTTTATTATTCTTACTTTTTATTTGAAAAGAGGGATTAAATCCACCATCTTCAAATACTGGATTTTGTTTTAAAATTGCTTCTTGCAATTCTTCTTTCTTAACTTCAGAATCAATATTGTACAATATAATTTTTGGATTTTTCTTAATTGGAGCTCTCACTTCAATATCTTCCTTTTAATAAAACATTTGTTTTAATTTATTCTTCTAATTTATCTATTTCTTCATTGTTTGAACATTCAACAACAATAACAACTTGTCCAGGCTATCTTATCTTATCTAATCATTATTTCCTATCTTGTTCATTTGCGGTTTTGCAGCTGAAGATGGTGGTTCGGTAAAACCATCGAAACTAGTCCTGTGCAAATTTTGTAAATATAACGCTGATTTTTGTTGTTTGACTTCTGGATTAGTATTTATTCGGCGTGTTATTGTGTCTTAATTCAACAACAATGCTTCCATTATTTATTTTCCTTACGTTTCTAATTCCAATTTTAAGTTTTACCTTGATATTCCTTGATTTCTGGATAAATTAATGCAACATGTTCGTCTTTTTCTTTATTTTATCTTTTTTTTTTTTTTTTTTTTTTTTTTTTTTTAACCAGATCTTTTTTCCAGTCTTTGTTCCTTAACCACATCTGAGAAAGTTTTTTCAGTTGATGGTTTTTGAATTACATCTAATCTCTCTTTTAAGTTTTCAATATTTAATGCTTGTGAAACAATAAAATTAAATAACGCTTCTTGCGCTTTAAAAGTATTTTTCCTTAATGGAACAATAACTCTAGAAGCCTCTTCTAAACTAGTTTCTATATCGCCTATTAGCGATCGAGCTTCTTCAATTAATTCATTTTGAGGCACTGTCTCTGTCTCTGCATTTATATCCATATTTTGTCCTAATTCAATCGGGACACTGAGGTTTCCCCGATCGAACTTGGAGTTCGGATTTCGACCTCCCTCCTTGGGAGGAGGAGCCCTCAGACCACGGCAAGGTACCAAACTCTGGGATTTTTTTTTTTTTTTTTTTTTTTTTTTTTCTAATGGCTTTTCTCAAATATAGACTTTATCAACAATAAATCGCTTTTCCTAACATCACTTTCAATCACAAAATATAATCCAACAACTTCCCCTGAGGGAACTAAGGTATGAAAAATATTATCTTTTTCCTGTAATCTTAAATTCAAATTATTTAAATGTCCCATAATGTCGGTTAAGAAAGCTAAATCCCATAGCCAATCTTCATTATGTTTTCAAGCACTGACTGGGGAGTTCATTGTTTTCTTCCAGATATTTTAAAACACAAATTGTTTTAATTTCAAAATCTCCCTATTGTACTTTCTTTGGAGAGCTAGAGCACACTACAATGAAAGAAAAACTCGTCATCCTTTTCCGTTCCTTCAGGGAAAAAAGCTCACAAAAAACCTTGTCCATTCAGAACAGAAGCTCGTATTTTGTTGATACAGCGCGCTACAAAGTCAACAACAGAAGTAGGTTAGGTCCTTGGCGCAAAGAGCTTCTTCATTGATAATACAAAGATATTTAAAAACTTATCTTCCCAAATAATTTTTAAGGCATGTAACAAAACCCATATCCTCCAGCATATAAGCATTCTGTACCGCACCACAATAGCATTACTCACAGTAGTTGTGAGTATTAATTTAAAGACCTTTAATTCCGTTTTTATTCGCTGCTTAATGCATAGCTGAGACAATGATATAGCAAATGAAACACTTTCCTGAAGTTAAATAAAATAAAATAAAATATTTCGGCCGAGGGAGTCAATTAAGAGATTTGCCTGAGGTGTCAAAATCTTTTGCTACGACTCTGACTTAGTTAGTATTTTAGCACTATTTTTATAATCATTATTATTTTATATTATTATTACTTTTCTTTACACGAAACGTTTTTACAATTGTTCTTTAAAATTCTGTTTTATGTTATTTGCATTAATAAATACTGAATTCGCATGTCGTTTATTCCATGGTGATTACCTCATTTACGCTCGGAAAAGGAAATTCTAACAGTCAGGCAAGGTCATCAAAGTAATAAACGTGTAACTGGATGTCCCTACAAATGATCACTGTGCATATTATAATAGAATAAATAGAAGATAATTGTCGCATGTGATACCGCTTTAAATAAATTATATACATATGTATAAATTCAGTCTTTTTGCAGACACATATTTTTCCTTATGGAACAGGTTATATGCATGAAAGCTAGGACAGCAAGACATTTATTATGACAATAATTAATTGCATTTTGCTCTCCCTGATATACATCTGAGTCAAAGAAAAAATTTACGAAAAACATCAGAATTGAGGAACATGTGATCAAGTATTCTCTAAGATAATTGAAAAATGAGCTTTTCAACATGCAATTTGCGTTCTGGTGACTCAGATTTGTGCTTAGTATGTTCTTTCCTTACTGTCCCTCAGGTTTACCTGAAACCCTCGCTTTACCTGAATGTAAAGGAATTTTACCTCTCAGTGAAATTTGAAATTCCTATAAAATTCAATGGATCTTGGAGAACAGCGGTAGCATGACAGTTTTTGTGCCAAGTAGATCTAAATGTTCCTAATATGTCGCCTTGGAAGATATAGTATTTATCGGAAATTGCCTGCTACTCGGAAATCCAGGATGCTTTTTTCCGTTCCCGCATAAAGATTTTTTTTTTTTTTTTTTTTTTTTTTTTTTTTTTTTTTTTGTTGTGTGCGTGTGTGTGTGTGCTGTCTTCTACCAGATGCAATATCTGTCTCCTCCATGCCCTCGATTCACTCTGAGAAATGTTCTTGGTCATCAAAAGGTTAAAAGGCCGATGGGTTCAACCGTACCACGAACTGTCCAGTCATACGATTTGAGGAAAAAAGTAGTAATGCTTGTTTTTCTTTCGTATGGTTTAATATTGTTACAAATTTTATATATATGTAAATAATTTTAGTGAAATTATGCGCAAAATTGGAGTATCTTTTGTGTAATGTAATATGAACTTTAAAAGAACTTATTAATTTCAAGACGTGCTATAGCATTCTGTCAAAACTGTTTCATCTTTGGCAGAGCTAATCCTTATCTGTCCAAGAATTTATTTATCTATAAACAGTATGACTTCCCATAAGGCACATCTCTATTTAAACCACATAACCGTTTTTTAAATAGAAATTTTCTTACATTATAATAAATAATTTATAGTGATAAAAAATCCCTTAAGATCTAGATTATTTAACTCAAAATTTAGAATAAATTTTCTAATAGTTCATTACGAGAAAATCCTGTAGCGAAAAACAATGTTCAAGAATTAAGTTTTTCATTAGAGAACAATGGACGGAAGAAAGCGTGAATTAAAAAGTTGTAGGATCTTACATTAATTAACTAGCTATTATAACTTGAATTTTGTATTTAAGCAGATGATTTGAATGTTTTAGGGCAGGCTTGCCTTGAAGTTTCGTACCATCGTCTGCTCGTTACGTACTATCGCCAATGTTATTCCCGCTTAAGCATCTTGCCATGGACCTTATAAGAAATAGACTAACCCAGTGGGCGGGGCGTGCGTCACCGACATGTCGGCAAGAAAGAGTAAAGACGATCTGGTTTACTTTAACACTGAAACCTATGGCGTTTGTATCACATAACTCTTTTTAATTATTAAATGTAATACGTTGTATAGTGATGAGATTATGAAAGCCACAGTTTTTCAAATAAGATTTAATATATCTCATTAAAGCACTTTTTACTGCATTTCGCGCCTTTTTTTCACGCGTAACTTTAGTACAAACATCTTTACTTTGGTAAAACGGTAAAAACTCTAAGCACAAAATTTATGAACTTAATTTTGCGTAAAAATAAAGTAAAATTAAATAAGATTGATAGTACACGATGCTTTGAAATAAATAAGGTAAAATTAAACAAGATATGATAATTTTTTTAAAATTTAATGAACATTTTCAGGCAGTGATTTTTCATCTATAATAACATTACAAAACGATCATACTTATTTGATTATATGATCATTAAATTATTAACATTAAAGCGGATTAGTTATTTTAATACTTCATAAATTTGAGCAAAAATTTGTCTGAACGTAATGAAGGGAAAGAAAAAAGATAAAATAAAATCTAGAAGCACTCAGATTTTATATTACGCCCAAAAGGAACCTTTTGTTAAAGTTTTGTGTCTTACCTATATTTATTGAATATCATGTTCTTCGTAAACCACATACATTTGAAAACAGCATATCACTAGAATTTCCGCACTGGACATAAAACTGTTATTTTCCGTACAGTGCTCGCTGTGAACTCGTTGAGTTTGTTAATCAAAAATTCGTTAAAGTTTTACAAAATATGAAATAGATTAAAACAAATTCGAAATTCTGCCATCCAGATGCCCAAGTTTGGGTGGAGGATTACATTATTCAAAATTTGATGGCTCTAGATACAGTCGTTTTTGTCACAGTGCGAGAAACATACATGTATTCATGCAGATTCTTCATTATTTAATTTCTTTACATATAATACAGGGCGATAATATTAGGTAACAACAATTTGCAAGGAAACACGGACATTTATAGTAAAACAGCGCAAAATGCCGCTTCGAAACTAACAGCCTTTCTAGGCTACCGTTCCTTTGAGTTAATAAATTAAATTAACAGTAAATAAAAAAAAACTTATGCAGAACTAAAAATAAATTAAAAAATATAATCACTGTTAAATACAAGCAAAATTAATTATTACGGTTAAATACAATTTTAATATTAGAATTAAACGTATAAACTTTTTTAAGGAGTCAAACGTGTTTATCACTATGATGTATTATGAAATATAATTGAAATAAAATTCCTTTATAAAAATTGTGCTATAATACTCATCTATAATTTTTAAAAAGCAGCACAATTTAGAATTTTAAACATAACTTTCAAAAATTCGTTTTTAAATATTTTAGTATTTTTTACTTATTTACAACAATAAAAAGCATAAAAATTGCAAGAGAAAATTGCTTGTTTGAAATTTTCTATTAGTTCAGATTTAAAATATTATTTTCTAAACGAAGTAGTTACAAATTTCCTTACAGCATAGGAAAAGCTAAAAAATATCCAGTCCTGAAAGCATGCAGTAGCTTTATAATTATTTGGAACGTTAATTAATGCTTCACAAATATGCTAAATTTTTAAAAATCAATCTCAATTTCAAACATAAAAATATGTAGAAATTCTAATTTGTGAAATGAGGCGCTACAATCAGCTTTTTCTTGACAATTATACACGCTGCAATAGGCAATCAATGGTAAATTTCTGCAACTCGTCCCTACTCCTCCGGATGTGATCAAGGTGACAGCCAGCAACGCCTCAGACGAGGGAGAACACCCGTTTGGGTTAGTCAATTTCTTATAATGTCCATGCATCTTGCTAGCCGACGTTTAGATACGCGCCGTTAATTATCTTAAGCCCTCGTAAGTAGTTTATCTTTTATTGCAGTCTCAGATTATGTTACCTACATATGAATTTAATTTATCTTACGTTGATTTGAATACCTGCAAGTATCGGAGGTTTATCTGTCTCGCAAGTTCTGTTCATTTAAGAGTTAAACAAAAAGGTTGTTTTAACCTTCTTAAGACTTGGTCATTTGTTGCAGGCTAAAGCGCCTGCAGACCCCTACAACACACATAATTTTAGATACAGTACAACCCCTACAAGGTGTTTAGATTAAAAATACTGAAATTTCTGACAGGTACTAAAATTGAGTCTATCCAAGAAACTGTCTTTCACTTATTTATGGTCCAGTCTGGATGTTCTCGGGCCCACTGTAGGCGTAGTTGACAACGACGCTTAGTCAACACAGGCACAGGAGTGGGACATCTGCCGCGCAGTCTAATATCTAACAGTGTCTGCTGATCTGTGTGTTCCCAAATACTTGCCCTTGGACCTGCATTGTATTGGGCTGTCAGCTAAGTCACTGTCTTGCCCCGATTTTGCTGTACAAAGCGAGACTGTCTCCGACGTCCTTTTTCTTTGCTGACGCGCGGACGTCAACTCTTTAGTAGTCTACTGGTAGTTTCACCGTCATTTATCCACTTTGCATAAATACTAGAAACAGCAGATCGTGGATAGCCGACCAGCAGTGCAGTTTGAGAAGTAGTCGTTCTGAGTCTTCGGGCCATTACAATCTGCCCTCCGTCAAATTTACTTAGAGCAGCAGCTTTTCCCATCACTTGCAAAAGTCCAAGAATGATTTTTTACCTTCTCTATACATTATCTATCACGTGATTAAGTGGCAATGACAGCTGAATACCATTCCCACCTAATCACATGCCCTCCACGTCATTCAGACGAGTTCATTAAAAAGTGTGGGCATGGTCATAATGTTTTGGCTCGCCAGTGTATATAGGAAGAAAAAAAGCTTTATTTATTAGTGCCAGTATTACACAATTACACATCTGTTGCATCCAAAATTAAATTTCATTATTCCCAAAATGAGCCTTTAATTTTTAGAGTTTAGTTCTCCTTCGTGCCCAAATATATCGTAATGCCTTCTCCGTTCTCGTACAACCTATACCAGTAAATGTTTCGCTTTATCGAGCTGAGTATCAAACACCTTAATATGTCAATGTGCATAATCATAGTAGTTTTATTTATTATGCATTGGGATTTAATTTAAATATCGAAATAAATAATTAGTTGAGCAGTTTTAGGAAATCTGTTTTTTTTTTTTTTTTTTTTTTTTTTTTTTTTTTTTTTTTTTTTTTTCCGTTGCAATTACATTACATAAACGATAATTTTATTCCCTCCATTCTCACAGCTATAAACCTTTATAACTTTCTTCGTTCCTTTTCTAGAGTTATCAAATTTCCATTATATTTAAGAGTAAATTTAAAGCAGTTTAATACGCAGTTTTGGAAATGCATTCAAAGTATTTTAATTCCCAGGAATAAGAGATCAAATGAAAAACTTTATTATTTTCAGTACCAAGTTCCAGTTTATGTATAATCAGGTTAACTTAGGTTTATGAGATTTCATTATTTCAAGTATTAGAAATAATATTTAAGAGTTTTTGGAAGAAAACTTTAATTATTTAAACAGAAATAGAAGAAATAAAGTCTTAGATGTAATTTTTTAGTTGAAGTCTATTTTACCTCTGAACGATTGTGCAAGTATCTCTGCAATGTTGGTGAACAAGCAGTTGTATATCAACTTTAATTTAGTTTGGTTTATTTTGACCGTGCCAAAGCACTTGAGGGCTATGTGCTTAAGGGGAAGAAGAATAATTTCGTGGAGGACATTATAAGGAAAATTGTGTCTTATACATGTCACTCATGGGGAAAACCACGAAGATGCCCATGCAGTCAACATATTTGTCAGGATTTGAGCTCTGAAACGAACTACCAGCGTTCAGCGATTTTACTGCTCGGCCGTCGTTTCAACGTAAAGGAAAGAACTCGTACTATTATATTTTCGGGAATGTAAAGTAACTGAAAGCTTTTTACTCATACGAAGAAATACTGGAAAAGTTAAAGAGAAGAAATTAATTAAAGATATACAACAAAAAGATATTCTAAATCGACCAATTAATACCTGGAACTTTCAAGGGGCTTACTGCAAGTTAGATTGCCTTACCACATATACGAGCCGAAAAGAGAAGATGTACTTAAGGGAATTACCATTTCTTCCAAGCCGTTTCACAGGGAAAGAAACTAAAGGTGAACATTTCAGCAAAAGTAATCAAATCTTAAAAGTCAAACAGTCTACCAGAGTAAAAGATGACAACAGAGAGAAATTTGCGGAACCTTTCAAAAAAGGCCTGTAGTGGATCGGCAGAAAGAAAGGTACAATGCACTAACTCAAGGTAAATTAAGTTCAGATAATAAAAATAAAACTGAAAAAAAATTGTCATCAGGATTTAATTCGCAAAGCTAGTTTCATAAACCTAGAAGTCCATGTCCAGATGATAAATATGAAAAACGAAAGACGCCACAATGCTATCAGTGTGGGTCTTATCAACATTTAAGACCCCAATGTCCGAAACTTAAGAATAGTACTGAATCTCCTGCTAATCTTAACAGAATTAGTGCAAAACCAGAGGATAAATTTCTATTACCTTATACTAGTATGGGTTACGTAAATGGTCATAAAATTCCTATATTAAGGGATTCAGGTGCTACCCACATAGCACAAAAACATCCTTGGGATATCCCGAGGATGTTGCTCGCGGGATATGCGCACATCCTCAGGACATCCCGGAATATCCCGCGAACCTCCTAAACACCTCCTCCCGAGTGCTTAATGTCACATCCCGGGATATCCTCAGGACATCCTAACTAAGTCCCATTGACAGCGTGCGGGATTTTATTAGGATATGAACTCCTACTTACTACATCCTCAGGACATCCCGGGACATCCCACTAACCTCCTAAACACATCCCATTATATCCTAAAAACATCCTATCTATGTCCCATCGACAGCGTATGGGATGTTATTAGGATTTAAAGTCCTACTTACTACATCCTCAGGACATCCCGTAATAACCCAGTTTCCTCCTAAACTCATCCTCCCGAGTGCTTAATGTCACATCCCAGTATATCCTTAGGACATCCTATCTAGGTCCCATCGACAGCGTATGGGATGTTATCAGGATTTGAAATACTAGTTACAATATCCCTTTAACCTCTTAAATATACATACTCTCAACTGCTTAATGTTACATCCCAGTATATCCCCAGAAATCTTCTTTATATTCCAGTGAAGGTGTGTGAAGGTGTTGTGATAACCTGAAACTTGCTTATTTTCCACAGACAGTCTCAGGTCCTCCATCTGTGGTTACTATGGAAAAATAAGAAATGTTAAGAATATTTATACAATTTATTTTCTAATTTGAATTTCAATTAATTTAATAATTTGTAAATATATCTAAAACTGAGCAAGAGACTTGAAATGAATTATTAATACAAAATATTATAAGAGAAAATTTTGCTTCAAAATATTAAAAATCTTTCGATAATTTTTAACCATTCAATAGCCCAAAACTGAATTCTTCGATATATTCATAATTCAATTATTCTACAAATTCAGTTCTGACTTCAGTTAATTTGTATTCAAAATTCAATAATAAAATTAAGCATTTAATAACTTTTAATAGTGGACCAGATGTGTGTAAATTTTGAAATTCTGAACTTAAGTCGGTTACGTTGATTGAATCATTATTCATGGCTACAATATGATTAAACAGTTCATGAGTTCGTCTTGCTATTTGCTGTAATGGAGCGGAAGATTTTCTAATCAATTTTTTTATAGAAGATATATAGCTTTCAAATTTAAATGCACTGTAATTATCTAACGGCCCAAACATTTTTACATCTTCGCAAATATGCAGTAGGCCGTGAACATTATGAGCAATATACTGTTTTTCATGATAAAGCCCAAAATTTACTACGAAGAGTTTTAATAGAGACTGTGCGTATTCATCAATTGTCGTCTGATTCTGTATTTTGCATAAGAGTCTAATCGAAATATGAAGTAATAGTAAAAAATGATCATGTAGCTTTTTGTTAAATTAAAAAAAAAAAAAAAAAGATAAGTGGGCTAGTGTACAGTAAAAATTGACGGTATTCTGTAGCTTTCCAGTGTTTCAATTCTTTTAGAGTCTTTCCTTGGTTTTCTTGCAAATTCAATTGGTACATAAGGCTTTAAAAATTGGTCGTTTTAAAAAAAATTAGTTCAACATTTTTATGTGGTAATCGTGCTTGTAAGGTGCCTTCGCCTATCCTAATAGTAATCATTTTTTGTACTACTCCTAAGCACACAAGGGACATAAAGTCTAACGGAATATTTATTAGTCCTATATTTGGAATATTCCTTAAAATGGGATAATCGTTTTGGTAATCGTCATCAGTCAGTTCTTCTTGAGACATAAAAGTTCATATTTCGAATCACAGTTTGAAATGGAACTTAAAGAATATTTGCTAGCGCGAAAATTCGACACAGTCCTTTTTCATAATTAAATACTACTTCATCTTCTGAAGAATCCGATAATATACGTTGATTTATTCTGCTTTAAATCCGTCTTTTAGATATCTGAGATAATTTTTTTTTAGTTCTGATCATTTCTGTAGAATAAAAGAAACATTTAGAAACTTACTTTTCACACTCTGTCAATGTAAAACGCTTGCAAGCGTCAGCAAGTCAGTTCGTAACTGAAAGAGAATTTGGAACGACGGCTATTAACGTTTAGCAGAATAGCTGAATTCTGGAAATCAGAAAGTAAGTACGTGTACTTTCCACTTTGTGGGGTTCTTCAAGGATATCACTATTAAGGAGCAATTAAAACCGTTGGGGGGGCGTTCTGCGTCCTTTGTTGTGAAGGGATGTGAAGGGATGTTTGCCTTGTAGGGGGATACAAAAGAAGGGAAGGTCTGACACATAAATCTGCCACGTTAACAAAAGAGAAATCTTCTTGGGGCATCGCCTACAGAAAAAGTGCTCAGAGGTGTTACATTCTGAGCGGAGCTCGGTTTGTCAAAAGCAAAGAAAATTTGAGAAGGAGTTTTACGAACAATGATAATGATGATCAAAACTTTAAGATTTTCAACTTCAATTGTTATTTATAGTATAAAATAAAGTAATAAAACTGCTGAGTTTAAAGAACGCGTTTAATTAAAAAATTAAATCATTTTAATTTAAAGTTTGACCATCTATTTAATCCGTTATCTAATTTTGAGTTTTCATAACAACATTTAACTTTGTGTTATATACCTTGAAGAAACGTGTTTACTGCATTTTCTGGATGTTACAAATAAATTAATAAAGCAGCAATTATTGTTAAATTATGAGGAGTCATGTAGCATTGTCGGCATAACGTATAAGACTGCAGAGCGCTGGATATATTTTTTTCGCGCTTTGTTTAGCAAAGACCGAATATTTGTATGGTTAAAGAGGTAGCAAAGTGAGGTTTGAGGAGAGTAAGAACTTAAATGTTAGTTCTTCCCATTCTCAAACCTTATTTTCCTATTACAGAGAGGTAAAAAATAAGTTACTTCTTACCTTCTCTTGAAAAACTAATTCTCATTATTAAAGAACTTACCAGAAAATGAACGAAGAAACTGCAATGAATTTTTTAGCCCAATAAAATTATTCTTCTGTTTATAAATTCAAATTAAAGCAAGTTAAACCTCATACAGACTAGTTTTTAACTGCGTCTGTAAACTAAACTTTCGTTTGTTAAAAAAAAATATTGTTACTTATTACTGCACAGCACTAAACATCATTCATTACTAATATAATAGTGTAACAGATCAGAAAGTATTTTTTTCTTTTGAAGTTTCAAAGTATAGTTATTTCTATGCTAAGAACTATCGAAGAATTGAATAGAATACTTTTATAACTTGATATTTCTGATTAGTGCCTCAGAGACGGGTAAGTATAGGCACTGTGAAACAACAACAAAAATTTGAAAATATTATTACTGAATACTTACAGCCAACACATACAAGACGAAAACCAGTGTAAGCATAACAATTAAATTTTCATATGCAGAATAGGTAATCCATAGAGTAAGATTTCGATTCTTATAACATGACTTGCGTGTGGTACAAGGTTACTTTAATATTTTCAGATATGAGCTTCCATAAAAAGTAAGTACTGAAGGTATCTGAGAAACAAACATCCTCAGGAGATCTTCATATATCCCGGGACATTACGACTTCAACAGGACATCCTTAAGATGTTGATTTACGAAGTCCTCAGGATATCTGAAAATCAACATCCTGAGATCTTCATATATCCCGGGACATTGAGACTTGAATAGGATATCCTCAGGATTTTGACTTAAGAAGTCCTCAGGATATCTGAGAATCAACATCCTCAGGATATCCTAACTGCTTCCCGGGACATTGCGACTTAAATAGGATATCCTGAGGATGTCTTGTGTTATGAGGGAAGTATTGATATAGTTTGTCGCAAATACATCACGCCGGAAATGCGGACAGGTGAAAATGTGTGGGTGCAACAGCCATTAGATTTGAATCCAACCTGTTTACCATTGGCTGAGATCGAACTAAATTGCGATCTTGGGCGAGTAATAACTAAGGCTGCCATTATTAGAAATGAACTCGACAAAGGAAGGTATTTATTAGGCAATCGAACTTTTGCACTGTTGAATAAACAAAGAAAGGAACCTGATAATCATCCTCCCCAGGTTAATGCCGTCTCTACTAGAGTTCAAAGGAAAAGAAAAATAGCTGAAGAGAAGATCTTGGAACCGATGAAAGAAGAAAATAAAGCATCCAGAGATGTTTTTGCAGAAGAAGATAATTTACCGGAACCAAATACAGAAGATGAAGCTCTAATGAAATTGGTAAACATTGACTCAGAAGAAGTTGCACAACTTCAGCTTACTGATAAGGAACTGTCTAAAATCATCCAAGACCCTCTGGACGGCCAGGGTTTTCGCTAAGAAAGCACAAATTTCCCAAAACTACTATGAGAACAAATTATTTTTTGATTTTAATGTGAAAACTGTACTGGTATTTCATACCTGGATTTGTTTTCTTTTGATATATTGCCTTAATTTCGTTGACATATTTTAATATGAACGTATATATACGTTCTTACAGGTATCACAATAAATATTCCAGGCCGTATATATACGGCCTTGCCGCTTAGAGGGTTAAAGAAGGTACATGCAAAAATGAGAACTATAGTCTGACAAGAAAAGAGCTTTTAGTTAAAAAAACGACGGATAAAATGGGCTTTGAAAGACAGCTTGTAGTTATACCTGAAAAACGCAAGTCGTCAATTATAAAGATGTGCCACGAAGGAACTTCTGGTCATTTGGGTCAAAGACAGACTTGCTAAATATTTTTACTGGACGAGGTGTTACAAAGAAACTGAAGATTTTGTAAGAACCTGTGATGCTTGTCAGCGCCCTGGAAAAGGAAATGACAAAACGAAGGCTCCAATGAAATTAGTACCACTAATTTCCGAAATATTCACTAAAATAAATGTCGATGCCATTGATCCGCTACCTATTTCAAAGACTGGAAAAAATATATTATTACAGCTCTGTGTATGTCGTCCAAATATCCAGATGCTGTTGCGGTGACAGACATTTCTTCGCCATCTGTGATTGATGTTTTCTTACAGATTATCAGTCGTATGTGTTTCCCAAAAGTGATCTAAACAGATCAGGGGACCTCTTTCGTCAGTGCTTTGACAGAGGAATTTTTGGAGCGTTTCGGAATTAAACATGTAAGAAGCTTTGTGTATCATCCGCAGAGTAATCCCGTTGAGCGATTCCATAGAATGCTAAAAAGGGTGTTAAGAGTCGTATGTATAGGAGCGACTTCTGATTTCTGGGAGAATTGTCTACCATCAGTTCTTTTTGCTCTCAGAACAGTCACACACAAAAGCACTGGTTTTACACCAGCAGAATTGGTTCATGGCAAAAACCTACGAACGTCAGTCACTTTACTTTATGAGCAGTGGCTAGAACCGATTGAAGAAAGTAATAATGTTGTTAGTTCCATTTTCGAACTTATTAATAGAATGAAGAAATGCCAAGAACTTGCCGTGGAAAACATGAAAGAAGCTCAACAACGGAGGAAAACATGATACGATCGAAACGCAGTGAAAAGAGAATTTGCTAGAGGAGATTTAGTTCTTGTTTTATCAACGATCGTCAAAGTAAACTAGAAGTACAATGGAAAGGACCTGGAAAAATAGAGCAGAAAATTTCAGAAACCAATTATATTGGAAGTTTCGAGGAACAAAATGAGCCAAATCAAGTATATCACATTAACAAGCTTAAACCATATTACAAAAGACCAGAAATGATTAATATGATAACTGAAGATGGAAGAGACTTAAAAATGCACATTCCTCATTTACCTTCCAATCCAAGTATATTAAATTTCTCGGACATTATAGAGGAGAATGAACTCGAGAAAAGGTTGAAACCCGAGCAAATAGAAGATTTACGAAAGGTTTTCTGGAAATATTCTGGTTGTTTTTCAAATAATCCTGGACTAACAAACGATTGTCACGATATTGAGCTATTAAATAACGAACCAATACAAATAAAGCCATACAGACTGTTACCCCGACAGACTGAAATTCTCAAAAAGGAAATCCAGAAAATGCTCGATCTTAAAATTATAGAGCCGGGAGAATCGGACTATATATCTCCCATGATTTTGATAAAATCTTCATCAAAGGATCCTCGGCCTTGTATCGATTATCGTAAACTCAATGCTGTTACTAAAACTGAATACTATCCTTTGCCTAATATTGAAGAACGTATCGAAACTGTAGCAAAAGCAAAAAACATTACCCTATTAGATTTATCTAGAGTCTACTGGCAAATTCTGTTAACAGAAAGAGCCCAAAGATATGCAACATTTGTAACTAGTTTTGGAAGTTTCAGGCTTCTACGTTTACCCTTTGGATTAAAAAATTCCCCATAAATTTTATACAAAGTTATGACTAAAGTCCTGGCTGGATGCGAAGGATTCGCTGTACCATACCTGAATGACATTGCCATTTACTCAGAAAACTGGGAAGAGCACCTTAAAAACTTAACTTCTGTTCTAGAGAGAATTCAGAAAGCAAACTTACGACTAAAACCATCAAAATATAAATTTGCACAAGATCAAGTCAGATACCTAGGCCATGTTGTGGGACAAGGACAACGAACCCCGGATGAAGTAAAGATCCTGGCTGTAAAGGAGTATCCTACACCTAAAACCAAAACAAAAGTACGTGCTTTCTTACGACTAGTAGGGTATTATCGCCAGTACATACCCATATTTTCGGAAATTGCTTCACCCCTCACGGACGCTTTGAAGGGGGTAACAAAAAAAAAAGAAATATACAATGGTCTGAAATATGTGACAAAGCTTTTAAAAATTTAAAAGAGTTGCTATGCAAGAAACCAATTCTGTATGCTCCCGACTTTGATAAAAGGTTTATTATACAAACCGATGCCTCCGACAATGGCATGGGTATAGTACTATGCCAATTAGATGATGAACAACGTGAACATCCTATCTTGTATATAAGCAAAAAATTTACTAAGTTTGAAAAGAATTATTGTACTACTGAAAAGGAGTGCGCTGCTATCAAGAAACTGCATTTTTATCTGGATGGTCAGCAAGAATTCTTGATTCAAGCTGATCATAACCCTTTGGTCTGGCTACTATCCAACACCAAATGAAATGTAACTCTAGATTGATGCGCGGGCACTCTCATTACAACCTTATAATTTTACGGTCATTCATCGCAAAGGATCTTTGCACAAACGTAGATGTTCTGAGTAGAATTAAGTAATATAATAACTCTTAGTGTATGTAACCACGTTCAGAATTAATTTTACTATTTAATGTATGCTCAAGTGATGTATTTGAACGTTCTCCATTTTTTTCTAATTAAATGGGGTGTAAAAGTATTTGTTTAAAACTTAAATTTTTGGCCTGAATTTTGGAAACTTATGAGAGAAGTTACCTTTTGTCTTTAAGCAAATGAGCAAGCCGAGCTTATTAAACTGTCGAATTTTACAGAACTTTTCCCTTCGGAAAATGTCTTTCCGTTGTGAGAGAGGTTGTAACAGCTTTAAATATTATTAAAATTTTGTAGTTTAAATAATTTAAATAGATAAACATTAAGGTATTTGTGAATGGCAATATTTGAAACCAGGCTCCAGTGCCACTTGCGGCTCTCGCACGAAGAATGTAATTTTTTTTTTAAATGTTAGAATTCGTTTTTTTTTTTTTTTTTCTTGTTTTCTATGTCGCCATTTTGAGTGCTAAATAAATTTTTTTCTGTGTTCATTCATTGGAGTTGCTTCATATTGCCAAAGAAGTATCACAGTCCTCAATACTACACAATACTCCCGAAATACAGTGGAACCTCGAGATACGAGCACCTCTATATACGAGAAATTCGAGATACGAGGAAAGTATGAGCGTCTCTAAATATGAGCATTGACTCGAGTAACGAGCAAACGATCCAGGCTGCTGGTAATGCGTAGTGCGTTTCCCGGTCCGGCTCCACTCGGAAAATACCCTCGTCAGATCACTCAGTGTTCTTTGATCTACGTGTTTGTGCGCTTTTGAGTTAATTGTTTTTCTACATTAAACGTGAAAATAATTATTTAACCATGCCTCTTAAGAAGATTGTTGACACAGATAGTGCTCTAAAGAAAAAGAAGGAAGCCATGGCCGTTGAAATTAAGAAAGGAATCATAGATAAAGATAAGCGTGGTGTAAGAGTGACGGAACTGGCAAAAGACTTACGGCCGTCGACATCGACGATCAGCACTATTCTGAAGAAGATGGAAGAAATTAAGAAACTTGATGTGGTCAAAGAAGTTACCGTTATTTCCAAGCACCGTTCCAAATTCTTAGAAGATGTTGAGAAGCTGTTGTTGGTGAGGATTAACGAGAAAGTAGTTAAAAGGCGGTGTCGGAAGCTATAATTTGAGCTGAGGCTAAGAATCTGTACTTGGACTTTCTCCGAAAAACATCAGACACGTCGACTGAACATGAAACGGTAATGAGATTTTTGGGATTGCGGAACGGATTAACTGGATTTACATTATTTTAAATGGGTAAGTTTGTTTCTAGATACGAGAAATCCTCTACACGAGCTCAATGCTGGAACGAATTATCCCGAGGTTCCACTGTATATAATGGTGAAACTAATTAATTTTGAGGATAGTCATCCCATTTGGAACTCCTGGACATACTTAAAAAATTTTGACTATTTAGATTAATCCCGGATGTCTGATAATCTTATCTTGAAACTATATAATATTATTTGAAAAAGGACTTTGGGGTTAGCGAGCAATATTGCATTAGTACCACTTGGTGACTTTTCAATTTAGAATTTTTCTATACAATAGTGGAATATTTTTACATTTTCAAAAAGTACATCAAGTAATCAAAACAATAGTTAATGGATCTAGCATTTGTAAAAGTCATCTTTTAAAAGTACTAATTTACATAAAAATCTGATGACACCACATGACTTCCTTGTACGGAATATTAAATTATATGTATTTTTTCTTGCATTTAATTTAAACTTTATTGGATTGAATTAAATCTACTTCGTCGATAGCGCAGAAACCACAATAGAATAAATGCACTCTTTAAAATGTACTATATTTGTTTACCATAGTGACACTTTGCCGCTAGGTTCACTTAACAGCGTTACATTTCGTTCATATTATAACTCAGAATGCACAAAATTTATATCATTAGAAGAATTATCTAATCGTTGTCACATGTTCTATTGAAATATTATAATAAATCTAAAAGGCTGTATAAAAGAAATTAAGCAAAAAAAACAAGAAAGAAACAGTTTTTCACAGACGATTGAGTATTTCTTATTCAATTAACTCAGTTGTCACTTCCCGACAAGGCAAAAATACATGAAAACTCAAAATATTTATATTACAAATTACGAAGTAAATCTTAAACACTTATTTCCTCTAATATTTCCCAGAATGGATTAAGCATGATTTAATTCGCAATAATAAAAGAAGTTAGTTAATCTTTGTTGTTGCCAAGCTTAGTTTCTCTAGATTGACAACAAATGCGATATTCTGCCAAGTTTCAAATGTAAACATATATGGTCGCCATCGCAATACTAATTAGACTTAGCCGCACTTAAACAACTTTAAAATTTTTGATAACTCGACAAATATTGCATGCAGACTTACTAAAGGCATAAAAACCTTAACCGGAAGATAAGAACAACATAATTCAACCATTTTTAAAGCAAAAAAATGCGTAATTTACAAACATATAAGAGTAAAGAAACTGAGATCACTGAGCCGGGTAGCAGAGTTGATATATATATATACATATATTTATATACGTTTGGTGTGGCTGATTGCAACGGAAATACGAGGTGCACATCCATATGTTATAGCAGTCCTATGTACAAAATTTCAATGTTCTGAGCTTTTTGAGTTATGCGAGATATGTACGTACAGACGCCACGAAAAAAATGTGTTCAGAATCCATTTAAAAAAACTTTGATAATTTTTTTGGGGGAAAACGAGTCTTTTATTCTGTCCTTACGTACAGATGTCACGCAAAACCGTGATTAGCGGTCATTCGCTAGCGGTCAAAATGGATATTTTAGTTGAAATATGATGCCTGAAACTTTTCACGATTGCAATACTTTCTTTTTACTTCGTACAAGGAAGTAAAAGTGGAAGATGTTTCGAGTTATAGCACCTCGATTATTTGTACAACGCATTTATTTGCACTATTTTAAATACCAGTTTTGTGTGTGTTCTTGTAATAAAAAATTAAGATACATAATTTTTGCAAGCCGCTAATTTCTTTCTTTCATATACACATTAATAGCAAAAACTGTGTAATACAAATAAAAATATTAATTCATTCAAATTATTCAAATAAATCTAATTCAAGCAACTCATTATTTTCGTTAATGCGAAAAATAATTATATTACATTTAAAACAGGGTAAATTTCAAACTTAAGTTTTTTTATATCTAGCATTTTACAACTAGAAAAGGTACTTTCCAAAATAAAAATAAAAATTAGAATACAGTTTGCAGTTTCTTCAATCACGTTTTTCTCCCTTCTACATATCAAAATTAGTTAAGGGTTATTGACTTATTTACCATCGTTGTAGTATTGTTTTATTATCTTAGGATGAACTTTACTGCATGTTTCACAGCATATTTTTCTATTACCGTCTCTTTCACTGAAACGTGATACTATTCAGAGATCTAATCATCAGTATCAGAACAGATTGCGGCTACTCAGAAGATTTTTCTTCTAGGATACAAACATTTAAAAATATAATATAGTTATACTCAATGAGCAAAACGCGTCAGCAAAAGCAAATACCCTTCGTCCTCTAGAATTACGTATTAACAGCGTCGACTTTTTTAAGTAACGTTACTTAAGTGTGAAAATCTTAAGCAATGTTCTGACTTTGGTAATAATTCTGCAAACAATCAACTGGGGTACACGAAATTCATACTACAGATACGCGGCATAGTGCCTTAAAGATGAGGAAAGTATAGTACCAATAGGACGCATACTGTACGAAACGAGTAAAAGTCTTTCCTGACCAAAATGAAGTTGGTACAAAAACTGTCTGGCCAAAATTGGCAACCACAAACCAAACAGCCTTAGAAAGGAATATGATTTCTACTAACTGCAACCCTGCAGTTAGGAGACGTCTGTCTAACCACGTCTACGACTCTCAACGCCAGATTATCTATAATAGTTCTTGGAGTAAGAGTTTCCATTCTTCAAGGAGCATCTGTTTCAGTCGTTATGTATTCTCTGGTGAGTAAGGTCCTGCCACCAGGCGTCTTCCTAAAGTATTCCATTCGTGTTCGGTGGGAATTAAATCAGGAAAGCACGCTGGCCAATCCATTCTGTGGTAATTCTGTGGTACGTAATTAATGTGACTTTTGAATTTGTAGTTCTTTGCTTGTTGGAAAATTGTTTGTTGGTACAAATATCCAAAAGTCACTGTAATTTGGATCACTTCCAGTTCAAATAAGCTCCTTATATTTGCTTTTCGGTGTAGTATGGTGCTCCAGGTACAAAATTTCGATTTGTATTTCAGTTGATTAACAGTTAACATCTTGCAAAGAAATTGAAAAAGGATTTATGAAACGATCAGCACATTTTTATCACCTTGAAAATCATCAAACCTAGCTCTGAATTAATCATGCAAAATGAATATTAAATTCTTAAATCAATAGTAGTTCGGAACATTATTAACTTTGGTAGCTAGTTCCTGCATTAACCCACCGGGCGGCTCGCATTCAAATCTATTTACGTCTCGAAAACTGCAGTAAAAATTAACCATGTTTACAATTTTTTTTTTCACTTGGAGTAAACCAAAATTGTCCTGAAAACGGCCTTTGTTAGATTTTCTTCCCCCCTCCTTGTAGGGGCGATCAACAAGTCGTTTCACTTAAGTGATGGCTTCCTACTGTCCTTTTGATTACACGCCTAGAGGCGATTAAGCAGATGGGCCCTTACGGAGGAAGAACACGTTTTGTGTCCATGCTTTGGTTAGACGAAAAAAGATATTTTTTTCTGGAAATCCAAAACAGAAAAGGAAGTTTTGCATTGCATTGTTACTAATTTTGTGCATATTTCTAATCTTAATTGCTTATCAGAGCCGTGCCAAGATATTTTTTCACCTGAGGCAGAAAGGTCAATGCGCGTCCACATAAATATAAAAATAGCTACACTTGTATTAAAGCAAAAGTAATTGTATTAAATCAAAATGTCATAACTCTTATAGCATAATTATACCATAATTCTTAAAGTATTTTTTAATCGTAGTTTTATAAATTCAGAGAAATAATGTAGCCAATTATTTATAATTTTCAAATGAAAACGTTAAAAAATTCGTTTTTGATAAATAAGAAATAACACTGAAATGCATATTGCATTAATTTCCAGGTTTCCTTGCAATTTTTTTGGTTTGTTTTATTGATTTAAGTTTGACGAAGCTTATTTCCCCTAATAATTAAAGTAATTTTCGAATTCGCAAAGACAATTTGGCGCCTCTTCTAGTGATTCACATGAGCCCGGCTTTGTTGCTTTTTAAGTATAAATGTTATTAATTTTTATTGCGTTTCGGTATTTTAATGTACGTTTATAGAATGTTAATTTGTTTTTATATGCATATTTGAGTAATATAATCTTACGACTAGTGAGACAGTGTAGTTTAACTAATTTTCTGTTTTTGATTCATGTTATCGAGCTTTAACGCTAAGAAAAAATTTATAAGAGGCTTAAAATACCTAATTCCTATTGAAAGCTACATCTAATTGATAATTAAATTACTATTAAAATAACAAACACATGCTCAGTGTCAGTCATTTCGACATAATGTTTGTAATTCATTTTACCACAAATTTATTTCGTTTATCTTGTTTCATATTTATAAAAGGGGAGTTTACCTTCATCGCATTTATTGGTTGATTGAATATTTTGAAACAAATTTCAGTCATAATAACCTTATTAAAAATTTTCTACATATAGACAAGATGTCACAGATACCTCTCAGTTTCCGAACTAAATTACATGGTACTGAAATTCGGTGCATTTTCATATGATTATTTTTGACAGAAAAAGTTACCTTACATAAATCACAAAAGAACATTTTTTTAATTCTTAATTAAATATAGCACTTGTATTAAATTGCTAAAATTCATTGTTAGGAAAATCGCGCTCTAAAAAATTAGACACTTTTACCTTTCAAGGTGGAATTTTTGTAGTTTTCTCTGTGCATAATGTGGGCGCGAGTAAGTTTTTCTTAGAATGTCCTCCACGGAGGCATTCCTCCCTTTAGGCAGATAGCTCTCCCTTGCTTTGAAGGAAAAATAAAGCAAACCAAAACAAAAGCTTCAAAATTGGTGTTTAAAATTTTTTTGTTTTTCAAATTACTTAGAGATCTCAATTCACATTATCAAATGTTATTAGTTAAATAAATAAAAGCAAGCTGAGGATTTCCATTTAAATTGTTTGTTTTAAAATAAAAAATAAGAACAGTCAGTTTTGAATAAACCTTGTCAACATCAAGCAGGGACAGGAACATGCCAATGTAAAATTTAATATTAGGCCAAAAAGAAACGCTTTGACGTAGATTTTGGATAAAACTTAATCAAATTCGCAGGTAGTCAGAGACAGGCCTTTCTTCAGTAGAGAGAAAAAAATGTTTCTGAAGTATTTGTGTATTTATTACATAAATGTTTTAATGCTTCCGTAGCACTGCTAATCGATAAAATTTATTTGATGAAAAGTAGGAAGTTTGCTTTTAAAATTCCGATTTTTCAACCTTTTTCAGTGACATATGTGGCATCGAAAAACACGTCTGGCCGGGAGGCAGATTAATGGCTGAAAATTCTTAGAATTTAAAGAGGCATCGAACAAGAAAATTTAGGGATGGCGAAATTCTAAGAATTTGGCACTTGACAACGGCAAAAGTTTTAGAATGTAGAGAGCTAGAGAATTTAGGCAGGGCAAAATATTTTAAATTTATAGAACATCGGTCAGTAGAATTAAGATCCCACAGCGATTGCACTGAGAAACAAATCGACCTGCTTCTCGATTATGCGGATGGACGCAGATTAACTTCCGAAAGCTCAGTGAAGCAAGAGCTATACATAATGCAGCTATTTACGATTTCTGCTATAATAAACTGAAATTTAATATAATAATTTAACACTATATATCAGTTTACGAAAGCATGATGATACTTTTGAGAAATTTTCTTTGATTCCCCAGTACACTAAAAAAAAAAAAAAAAAAAAAAAAAAAAAAAGTACAATAGATTATATAATGATATTACTAACAAAATGATGCCGATGACGCATTTAATTTTTATCTTTTTATTAATCTAAATAAATATGTCATAGAGTTTTCCATAATTTATAGTTTTGCAAATTAAAAATGTTCAATAATATAATATGTGATTATGGTATTATTGGTATGGTACTATTCAAGGCAAAGCACACGAGGGTTATCTGCCTAAATGGAGGGATGCCTTCGTGGAGGCCTTTCTAAGGGAAACTGGCTCGTATACACGTTACACATGGGAAAAACCACGAAAACGACCATGCAGCCAGCCCGTTCGCGGGATTCGAACCACGGACCGAACTACCAGTGTTCAGCGTCTTTACCGCTCGGCCGCTGGTGGGTAATATGTGATTATGAAAGCTGTGTAAAAGAAGAAAAATTCTTGCATATTCGTCAGGCAGCATACGATGGGCACCTGCTTGAGGAAAAGGATGCGTTTGTAGATGACTTTTTCAGGGAAACTGGTTTGGTATATTCAACCTAAAATTCACCAAAATACCAAGCAACGAACGCATTCGCCGGAATTCAAACTTAGGCAAGACTACCAGTGTTCAGTTGCAAAAGAGAGTTAACAACATAAACAGGTAACATGTCTGAAATTAGTATTTATTGCATCCAACAGTGATATGATTTTCTGATATAATTTAATGGAATATCACTGTAAAAGAATGGGAATCTTTTTTTTTTCTCCTTTTGCAAGGAGATTTTTTTCCGCTTTGTTTTCAACATTTGGTTGAAATGCAAATTAAATAAATATTTACAAATGCATAATATTGGATAGTTATTGATGATTTCGAGATTCAGTTTCTGAAATCCATTTCATGTGTTATTTCCTTAAAAAGGTGATACTGAAACCAACTTTCGAGGAGTAAAATGATTACTAGAAAAGAGTTTCCGATTTCTTTCATTCTTTTATTCCCATTATAAATTTATCCCGTAGTTCTTAGAACATTCTTCTATCCGTAAGTGATGATTTGCTTTCCGTTCAGAATTCCCCTATGAGCTGTTTATTCTTAGGGCAGAAAGAAGAAAAAGCTTGCATACATCGCCATTCCCGGAAACTAGACAGTACCGAAAACATTACTAGACAGTCCGGTTTACCAAACAATAGAGTTTATCTGATTCCAAGTTGTAAAAGCTGACAGTTATAAATTGTTATGTTCATGGCGACCTTCAGAAGGCATCAAATTACTTCAAAAGTTCCGCTGCTATAAATTTTCAGACTGCAATTTTGTTCCTTTAAATTTTCGAAAATACCTATTTTTTAAGTATTTTTCGGTACTTATATTAATATTGATACAAATAATATAGAAAGCACCAAACGTAGTTATGATGTATTTTAATTTGTCTTTAGTATTTTCTCACATATAAGTATTAACACTTTGTCTACACGTTTCTAATGTTTCACCATAGTAAGCCTTCTCTTTCGGAATGTATTCAGTTCCTTTTCGCTTTTGTTTTCTGCTTCTTCTTCTTTTTTTTTTTTTTTTTAAATTTTATTTATTTATTTATTTAATGTTACCATATCCTGAGTTTTACTCTAGCTATTAGCTAGAGTAGCTACTAGGTAGCATTCATTATAGTACATTCATTATATTCATATAGCTACTAGCTAGCATTCATTATAGTACAAAAACTAATATAGCTTGTCAATATCAACACATTTTTATCTTCAATAAAATCCACTAATTCGATTGATGCTGTAAAAATTACAATTTAATACTTTAGCCAATTATTCTGATTATAGTGATTTAAATTCGATTTTAGGCAACATATGCATTCTTTCAGAAAACGCGATATATTGAGCACCGCTGTTACAAGTAAATACTGTACATTCAACCATTTCATAATATGTAAATGTAGCATAACTTCTTTTCGAGTGCTTGCATTGAGAGTCTCCCCCAAGTAAACCTTAATGGAACTTTATTTCATGAAAAGTATTATAAAAGCCTCAGAATTATTTCCATTGCAAACATTTATGAATTATGCAGAAAAATATATCAGAAAAACATCAATGAGAAACTATTATCGAATATATATTTCATGACAGTAGTAAAACATTTTTTCAGTACCGACGGTGTTAAAAAGCTCAATATTGTGATAAGCTAAATAAAATAAAACGGTATTAAAAGTTTAATATTGTGATAAGTATACTAATCTATAACACTCATTTGATATCTTTGCCATTAGGAACTATAATGTAATTCTAACCGTTAAAGTAACATTGTATTTGTATTAACTACAATTGTAATTGTAATTTCAATTAAATTTATCAGTACTCGTTGCACCTTGAGGGAGACGCATTATTATTATTTTTTTTTCTATTATATAAAATACTGTCCTCAGAAAAAAATGTCTCTAGACATGATTCTGTCTTCAAAATTAATGGATGAGGTGAACAGAAATAATCTTGGAACAGCCTTTGGGCAAGTGCTGCGAGTATGCGAAATGTAAGACTGTAATTAAACTTCCACCATCCTGGAGACTACACTTTCTTAGAATATTGCTATTCGACAAATTATAAGACCTTCCATTTATCTTTAAAGTTTAAGCTATCTGTTATTGACTGAGAAAAGCTGGTAATTCATTGTAGTTACTTTGTAGTTAAAACTACAACTAATGCAGTTATAACTGTAATTGTGCCGCCCAGATGGTATAGTGGTTAGGGAAGCCAGACTGCGATACCGAAGGGCCTGGGTTCGAATCCCGGAGAAGGCATGGCTTTAACTGTTCGTCCTTTCATAGGAGGCGATGGTACCCCACATATTAGATGCCTCCATAATAAAGTGACTGCAACTTCTGGCCTTGTATAGACTAATGGACTGTGTTGCACTGTAACTGTTCCCAATCTGCCATTGGGAAAAAAAAATAATAATAATTGTAATACAATGATTGTTCGAATTACAATATAACTTCAAAAGCAATTAGATTTTTCGCTCAGCAGAATAATAAGTCGTCTTTTGAATACTACAAGTTCAAATCGGATGCCCATTTTGGCAAACAATCTAAATGTTTAGATAGCTCCGTGGATTTCCTTATCTGTAACATGAATACAAATCATTTTATTTCAGAAAGTTCTCTATGAGTACATCATTCTTCTTAAACGTTTCGTTGCATTCAATTAAATAAAGATCTTTTCCTGCTTTTATTAACGGATGATGTGAACATGAGCCAGTTTCCCTTAGAAAGTCCTCCATAGAAGCATCTTTGCAGTCTTTACCGTAATCCAAATAATATGACAATCACAGGTGCACAAGAAAATTGTACTTTTATTTGTTTTTACGTGAAACAATGATGGAAAATAGTTCATGCAAGTACTTTCACTTGTAACTGAATAATGCATTTTAACTATTTATGGAAAATGTGTGTTATGTTGAATAAAAGACCAATTCGTATTTTTTTTTTTTTCCAATGGCAGGGAGTAGCCGTTTATAGACATTGATCACTACTAAGGCCGGTCATATTATTAGGGAGGGAACTAATACGTTGGCCACCGTTGCCACCTATGAAGAGGACGAACAAATTACATTCATGCCCTATCCGGGATTCGAACCCAGGCTCTTTGGTACGGCAACCAGAGTCACGAACCGCTTTACTGTCTGGGCGGTAATTCATAATAAATGGATTTAGTAAAATGTCTAATACACACAGCAATTAAGCATACTGATTGCTGATCAGAATCCTTTTTCACCAGCTAAAGCAATAGGTTGGACAAGCGTCCCGTAGCAAATCCTTTGCGGAAACATCCCTTTGCATTGGCATAAACTCTTTGCTTGCTTTCCCTTAATCTTGTAATTTAAGTTCACATGTATATCGAAGATCATAAACATACATATTTGCTTACTAACGTTATGTGCATTTCGGTCTATATAAAATATTTCCTTTAAATAAACTCCTATTTATGCTGGTACCACAAACTACAATATATGTAAGATGATTCAGAAGACATGACAGAAAATATTAATAATTTTCTCATAGGTGATTATCCCGTTGTATTATTTAAAAACTCATTATCCAAAATGCAGAAACATTTCGAATATAATATTATTGACTGTAATTTTCAAATATTATCACGATTTCCTTAGCCTATGTCACTGAAATTATAAGGGACAGTTGTTTTTCTGATTAAATAGTTACAATCATCTGCTGCGCAATTTTAATTAAGAGGTCATTACAATTGCATTGTAATTTTTATTAGATAATATAATTACAGTTATACCGTTTACTCAATTAGATTTCACAATTAAAATGCAATTATAATTAAAATGCATTTGAGTAAATTGTATATATAATTAAAAATTGTTACATTGTAATTACAAGATAATTGCATAATATTATTCCAATTACTATGTGTTTTCAATTGCATTCTGCAATTACATTTGCAATTAAGATCATGATTTTCCTGGGCTACGTAACTGCTTTTATCAGAAACAATTGCTATCCTAATTACATTATTATAATTACTTACTGGAGTTACAATGACAGTGTAATTGTAATTAGATTATATGTTTGCAGTTGCATTGAATATGAAATTGGATTTCACAAATATAGAGTAATTGTAATTTAAATGAAATTACGTAAATTGTAATTGTAATTAAAAAAACAGCTACTTTTTAACTATAACTACTTAGTAATTGCATAATTTTATTACAATTGCATACTACACTTAGAACTACAATTATGATCATAATTTCACTATGTTAAGTAATTCTAATTATCAGAGACAATTACTTTCCTAATTACGTAGTTATAATTACCTACTGCAATTGCAGTTAAAATTACGTTGTAATTAGCTAATATTACCGTAGTTGTGATTAGATGCAATAAAATTTGTAATTGTGATTAGATTATATAATTATAATGTTTGTGATTATCATTGCATTGTAATTGTAAGACTTCAGAATTAAAATGCAATTACATACATTATTGTTGCATTTAAAAAGTACTTACCTTCTAATTGTAATTGCGAAGCTAATTACAATTGCAATATAATTGAAATCACATATTTCAAAATATTGTTGCAGTTTCTTGCAATTTTAATTATAATTCCAATTACATTTTGCCAAACTGCATCTAAAATTTGGAGAATAAATAGGCTGGAAAATGAAAATTCTCTTTACAAATATAAACATTTAAGTTTACTATAGCTGGTATAAGCACAGAACAGCTGGAACAGCTGGAAGTTTTGAACGAGCTATTTATTCCGAGCTGTTATTCAAAACCTAACGATAAAACCCATTTGCCCCTAGCGAATAGATAGTTTCCTCTCCTGAATTACCTCCCGCAGAGAAAAATTATCACCTGTCAGTTTACATTAAGAGCAGAGAGGGGAGGGCACTCTGAGACAGGCCGTATATATGCTGCTTTGCCGTTTCGGGCCAAATTTAAGTTTACGTATATATGCTGCCTTGCCGCCATGAGGACCAAAATATTTGGACGCATATATGCTGCCTTGCCTCTATGAGAGCCATTATTTTCGAACGCATATATACGGCCTTGCCGCCTGGAGGGTTAACGGTAAATGTGTTAATTTTTTACCTTCCAAAAATCGAGACAAAAGGCAAAATTTTGGTCACAAAAGACATATGACTAAGTAAGGTAAGACCGGTTATAACTCTTGCGAACTTTGACGGTATATGCAGGGATTATTGGAACTAATAATTCAACCACCGTTCTGTACTCGTCCCTGAATAGCAGATTCGCTGGCCTCACAAGCAAATATCTTTATTTAAACAAAGTCAAAATACAAAATAATTACAATCATCTTGATTACAATTTATACAATAATAATTAATCCAAACTTAGGATTACAATTAATATATACAATATGTACATTAAATATCAAATACAAATCAAATAAATTACATAGTAGAATGGATTAAGAAAACAAATTTACATTTTTTTCCTTATTTTAAACAAAGTTTTACATTACAGAGATCGTAAGAACATACGTTCTTCTTTTTCATTTATGATATTTATTGTTTCTTTTATACCATTTTTCGATTTTTCGTCAAAAAACAATCTGACAACGTGAGATTCGGATCTCAGTCTTGGTAAAAGCTTGAGCCATCTATTCCTTAACAAATCACAGGTAAAGACATGTTCCACATCGGCATCTTGTTCGCCACATTGACACATAACAGATTTAATATTAAATCTGTTGTAATATGAAGGAACATGGACATGATTCGTAAGAAATTGATTTAAATACTCATTTCCAATACATCTTTTAATTTTTACATCCTTTAAGAACCTAAAAGTATATCTACCTTTAGGATCATTATCCCAATAGGTTTGCAAACTTGCAAAATATTGTTCTTTAATAAATTATTGAATGAAACAAAAGATGTAGGAAGAAATTCATCAATGTACTCTTTCTTAGACGCTTGTTTAGCATGAAAGTCAGCTAATTCATTGCCTATATGACCAACATGTCCATGAATCCAGTGGAAATTAATATTTCTTAGTATTTTCCAATAATAAATTATAAGCTTTAAAAACTAAATCAGAATAAATCCTTGTAGAAACCAAAGCCTGTAGCACTTTGGCTATCAGAATATAAATCAATATCTTCTTGAGAATCTTTATCTAAGATCAACTCTAAGGACTTTAAAATACCATAGACTTCTGACTGGAAAACTGTTGAATTGTCACTCAAACGAAAGTTTTGTATAGTACTTATTTCATCACTTGAAAACGCTACAAAAGAACATCTAATTCTTTCTGTAATCTTTGAACCATCTGTGAAGATTTCAAAACCTTCACCTGTTGGAAGTTTCTTGTCCCAATAATAGCTTGAATATAAGGCAGGATGTTTAACATTCTTTAGACTTAAGATCTCAATATTTGAAATGCCAACAGACAAATCAAAAACATAGTCTGAGCTCCGACCATTTTTAAAATGAAAAGTAATACAATCTTTTCGGGAAATCAAATATACAGGCTCACAGCCATTTAATGCAAACAAACAAGCATTAGAAACAGTGCGAAACATTTTGTAATGCTTAACATTGCAAGTCTTTGAATTTGTATCATCAAATTATTAATTCTCACATTGTTTATTTTACCATGCAGGATATGCGTACAATAGCTTCCTTTCTATTCCTCTTTTATAAAATAGTACTTTCTTAATTTCACAACTAAGAACTTTAATGGCATAGAGCTTATTTAAAATTACAGAACATTGTAATTTAATCATTCTTAGATGAGGAACAAACGAAAGTTGATCATCAATCAACACTCCAAGGTATTTAATTTGCCGAACAGTTTTCAAGGAATGACCGTTAAGCCAACCTCTAGGTAAAGTAATCATTTTTCCTTTCTTGGCTATATCCATAATCGCACATTTCCTATTCCTATATATAAAAATTTAATTTAACTTTTTTGGACCATTCATTGATCAATTCTAAAGTATGATCAATATCTTGATCAATGGTATGTCCGCATAAGCTTGAATCATCACATTATCTTTGAATGGTAACTCAAACAAAGAATCACAGAGAATGCTCCATAATAATGGACCCGAGTTGGATCCTTGAGGGCAGCCTTTACCACAAGATCTTGTTAAACAAAGATCTCCTTCTTGGAAAGTAATAGAACGATCACTTAAATAACTTACAAACAAGATAAATAAATCAGAATCGTAAAAACAACAACCTTGTATTTAGCGTAAGTATAATGAAACACTCAATCGATTTCGAGGGCAGCTAAAGGTCCCTCCTCATCAGGAGAAAGAAATATCTAGAAAGAAGAAAATAAAGGAGAAGGAGTCTAAGAAACACGTGGTCCTTATCAGCACTGCACGTGTTTATAACTGGATTTTTAATCAGAGTTGCACTGGACGCCTACTTTTACTGAGCCAGGCTATCTGATCAAGCATAAAGGACAAGAAAAATTAGCGAAGTTAAAATATGAAGCGAGGGGCAAATGCACCTTTACGCTCAAAATCTGAACTTCAAATAATAGAAAGCAACCACTGAACGGATTTTTATACCCTCTGGTAGTACCAAATGCGAGGAGATAACGCCATCTATCGGCAAAAATAACTGAATTAAGATAGTAGAATTTTAAAAGCATTAGGAAGGACTGGATTGGACTTCAAATCATTAACTAAACCAGCTAAATCTTTGTGAATGTGAAAAGCCTCAAGAAAATCCAATTCACCTATGGAAGAAGCCTTTTGGATAATTTTTGCAGACCCAAAGTCAAAATTATGGTTAAATGTCCAACTATGATACGCTATTGAAGACTTATTAATTTCGCCTTTTCTGACATAAGATTCATGTTCCTTGATACGAAACTTCAACGCTCTTTTTGTTTGGCCAATATATCTTAAACCACACTGACACGATATGCTATAAATTGCCCAAGAATTCAAGACAGAAAAAATTTTTTCCTCATTTGAACATACATCCTGGTCTAGAACCGATACCGTTTGTCAACGGCATAAAAATGTGCTTATTTCTAAATTCCTTGAACTCACATACCAGTCGGATAGTCCCACCTATCTAGCTGATCTTCCCACTGTAAACGTTAACCCCATCGTTAATATCTCCAATAGGAATCTTTCGGAGGATCAGTTAAAAGTATTAAAATATAATTCCAACTTTTCAAAGACATCTAAACCTTCAATTCCTCAAATTCCTCAAAAAATTTCGGAAACGCAGAAGGATACAATTCGCCACCTAATTACTCATAACGTTAATTTTATCAACAAATCTTTGGGTTCGAATCTTAGCAAAAAGAAAAATGAGATCTTACGTGAGATTCATTCTGATACTAATATCATTATCTCTAAATCTGATAAGGGCGGACAGATCGTTGTTATGAACAAACACACATATATTACTGAAGTCTCTAAACTGATAAATGAAGGCTCGTACTGCTCGATCCCTAAAGATCCTTCAACTTCGGACCTCACGAAAGTTAAAAGTGCTATCAAATCTTCCCACATTCTGCCAACTCAATTGAAGAAATCACTTATTCCACCTATTACTAATTGCGCTAGGCTTTATGCTCTTCCAAAAGTCCACAAAACCGGCATTACTTTTCGACCAATTGTTTCCAACATAGGTACTGCTTCATATCCTTTGGCCAAATATTTAGTTTCCAGATTTTCTCCTCTACTTGCTAACAATATTCACACTGTAAAAATTCTGTTGAAGTCATCGATAAACTTAAAAATATTTCTCCATTTCGTTCCATTATGGTTTCATTTGATGTCAAATCACTGTTTACTAATGTTCCGGTCGAAGGAGCACTAAATTGTCTTGAAACTAGGCTTCGAGAATTTCACTTCACACATACTGTAATTAATGAGTTAGTTTCGCTTACTAAAGTTTCTCTCAGTCAAACCCACTTTGTTTTCCAAAATGCATATTTTCGTCAAGTTGAAGGATTGGCTATGGATAATCCTTTCAATCCGGTACTTGCTGACATTTATATGCACTATTTTGAGATGAAATTATTTGATAAACTATCTTTTCGTCTTTGGATTCGGTATGTTGACGACACTTTCGCACTTTTTGACGGTTATAAAGAGGATTTATCCGAGATTCTATCTATTATGAATTCAATTGATCCAGCCATCCAATTCACTCTTGAAATTAAATCCAACAATTCCCTCCCCTTCCTTGATATTCTTATAATCCGCAATGAAACTGATTTTAGCACTACTGTGTACCGTAAACCCTTTGCAGTTTGTTTACCACCCCATGCCAAGTCATGTCACCCTGTTAAACAAAAAATGGCTTCTTTTTACTATTACGTATTCCGCGCGCTTAAAGTTTGTTCCTCTGAATCTTTGCTTACCAATGAACTTAATTATTTGAGAGCAGTTGCGATTGACCGTGGATTTTCTCCCGTGATTATTGATAAAGCCGTTAAAAAAATTTTCAGATTCCCATCAAAGAAGACATTCCACTGTTAGAAATAATATTATTGACCTTGTCGAGCTTCCATTTTATCCTTCTATTAGCTATAAAATTGGACGGATTCTCCAGAAATTTAATTTTCAAGTCAGTTTATTCCCTATTAATAAAATTCACCCTTCGATTAGTGTGGTTTAAGATATATTGGCCAAACAAAAAGAGCGTTGAAGTTTCGTATCAAGGAACATGAATCTTATGTCAGAAAAGGAGAAATTAACAAGTCTTCAATAGCGTATCATAGTTGGACATTTAACCATAATTTTGACTTTGGGTCTGCAAAAATTATCCAAAAGGCTTCTTTCCATAGGTTGTAATGTTGCGCGCTCCCAACCTCCACGCAACAATAGTGGTGACTGCTATGAACGAAAGTCTTGAGAAGGGTCTAAATCCCTTTTTATTCAACTTTAGAAATTACAGATGCGTGCTCTTGACGCTCACAAACTACGCCGACCCGGCGGTAAAATAAAAATAAGAAACTAAAAATAAGAAACTAAAAAAAAAAAAAGAATAATAACAAGTGACTAACTACGAGGCTCTCTAAACGTAACTAACTTAACCGCGTTCTAAGATACCGCTGACAATTCAGCAAACTTCTGAATGTTACGTTGAAAGATTTAGCTATCTACCGAGGCAAGCACACAGGCCGAAACGCGTGGTCTTTCAATTTCTAACTAGCCACCTCCACGCTCGTGAAGCAAGAAAGCACACTTTCGAACTTGTTTCCCTTCTATTTAACTTAGAATACTTCCGCTGACAATATGAATCCTTGCGCGCTCTACTAAAATTTATATACTCTGGCATTGGCAATTCCAAGGGAAAGTAAGGCTTAACAGGAAAGATAGTTTAAACTTAAAATAAATGTTAGTTAAAATAAATATAAACCCTACATTTGCCGCTGCCAGAATTTGGTAAACTTGGAAGCAGGTCATTAGAAACGACCTGTTGAAGTTTCCACTATTCTGAACTAAAATTTAAGAGCCTCGTTTACATAAAAAAACTGTTTCCTCACAAAAGGTAGAATAAATTTCTGTAGATACTTATTTAACTCTCTCTTCTTACAGCAAACTTTCCTGGACTTCAGCAATCAATCTGTTCTCTTCCTTCCAGCATCTGGAAAGAATAAGTATCAGTATTTTTCTAAATACATTATAATTTACACTTTCTTGACACAGAATAATTTTTTGTTTTTGATCGATTTATTTTTCTTAGTTATTGCTTAATTCACATTCATTCAAGTATTCAAACATGAATTTAACTTTACCCTGGCTCTCCACCATGTGTGGTGTCAAACGGGAATATTCGTGTTTTAGTATTGCAACACTTCCCCTAACCACAATGACTTGTTAGAATTCAGCGACCAAACAGACACACCTTACTCGACATTCTACAACTCGATGGGCTATTTTAACATTCTTAAAATTCAAGTGTAGGTGGAGAACCCTACAAAACACATTCATTCAAATTTCCCCCTCATTCATCTTTAGACATGCAGGCTTTCGCTCTAAAGCATGATTTTATGTACAGTTTAACACTTAAATTTGATTATATAATTTAAATTTGATTATATAATTTAAATATAATTTAAATAACTTATCTTATCTAATCATTATTTCCTATCTGGTTCATTTGCGGTTTTGCAGCTGAAGATGGTGGTTCGGTAAAACCATCGAAACTAGTCCTGTGAAAACTTTGTAAATATAACGCTGATTTTTGTTGTTTGACTTCTGAATTAGTATTTATTCGGCGTGTTATTGTGTCTTAATTACTAAATTTCTTATTAATACAAGAATACGAAGTTATTTATATCTTCGGCCAAATTTTGACTTTAACATAACAGAATTAGTCTTTCGACCAACAGAAACTGCTTGTTCTTAGATTTTACACTTAAAGAAAATAATACTTTTGCCTTAGCTAAATAAAGTAAAACAAAACTAAGTCTCAACCGAGACAAATTGACTTCCGTCAAAACATAGAACTTCGTATTTACGCATAACATTTCAGAACAAAAGAAAACAAATTATAGAAGATTTTAACTTATCTTTGAGTTTTCGATGATTGGAACTCCGACATCCTTTTCTGGCAGAACTGCTCCCACGTTATAGATTTCATCGAAGTCAATCGTTTCCTTAGTATCCTTCGAGTGTCGTCCACGTTGCTTTTTCTTTTTCGCTCTCTGCATGCTGGCCTCTTGGAGTGGTAGTCGTCGGGTTGCTATCTTTTCCGTTGTGCCCCTGGACGGCTGGTCTTGGCGTCCTCCGGTCTGGAATCATGCTTGAATTTCTTCTGTTGGTGGTGGTCTTTTCGTTCCTCCTGCTGTCTTTTTATTTTCGGGAATGGCGGCCTTGTTTGCACCTGACTCTCTGGCCCTGGGAGCGTTCTCCTTGAAGTATAATTTCTACTGCGATACGTTGTAAGTGGTGTTTTCCTCTTTACCATAGTTTCTTTACGCGGCGGCTTTGCTTTCTTGTTTTTCTTAAATGCTGGAGTCCGAAAGTTTTCGTTTCTTCTTTTCGGTACCGTCGCATGGGTTGTAGAAGGGCTAGGTTTCTCTTCAGTTCTCTGCTTCTTGGGTGGTGGAACGGGTGACGTTACTTCTGGACCTTCTACTTCTTTTACGCTTGAGTCCTGCAAGAAACTTTTAAGGACTTCAAAATCATTTTGATTATAATATTTTTTCACCTGATCGGGACTTGCTTTACAGAATTCCCCTATCTCGTTCTTAAGGTACAATACGACTCCCTTGATTTCCTGAATTGCATAGGGGCCTTCAAATTTTGGAGCTAACTTTGCAGTAAAATTGTCTGGGGCACTTGATAAAGAAAATTTCCGCTTCAACACTTGATCCCCAACTTTAAAATCGGCTTCACGGCGTTTTCTATCATAATATAATTTTTGTCTATTTCTTGCCGTATCCGAGCTTTTAACCGCCTGGTCAATAAGTATTTGCACATCTTTTTGCTTAAATTCTTGCTCTCTTTGTTGCACAAAGAATAATTTATTTAATGGCGTAATTAACTTCCGTCCTATAAATAATTCTGCTGGAGTTTTTCCCGTAGTATCGTGATTTGCCGTTCTTAAAGCATAAGCTAACTCATTTATGTAGCCATCTCAGCGCTTGTGATGTGTGCTAACATAATTTCGAATTATTTTTACAAGGTTTTTAGTAACTCTTTCTGCTATGTTTGCCTGTGGTCTATACGGAACCATTTTGATATGGCGTATGCCAAGTCCAGTGCAAATATTTTCAAATATTTGGCTAACGAGTTGTTTACCGTTATCGCTAATGACTTTTATCGGTGCACCGTATTTTAAAATATATCTATGTAAGAATGCATCTGCGACTGTTTTGGCTGACGCGCGTTTAAGTGGAACAATTTCTGTCCATTTTGAAAAATGATCTACAATTACTAAAAGAAAACGATTTTTATTTAACTCACTCTGGGGGAAAGGACCAAGAAGATCTATGCCTAAAATTTCATTCGGAAATGTAGCGCGAATGCTATTTAAGTACCCGGCCGGGTTGTAATTAATATCATTTATTAACTGACATTGATTGCAGGACCTGACATACGCAGTTACTATTTTATATAATTGCGGGAAATATATCGCCTCGCGTACCCTTTTTAAAGTCTTTCTGACCCCTAAATGACCCGCTGTTTTCGCGTCGTCTAATTCCTTCAAGATGCTTAATCGAAGCGATGCTGGGATGACTGGTTTGTACTCGAGATTTTCGTTTGTTGTTTTCGTATAAAAAATATAAAATTATCTATTATTTCGTAGTTTTCTGCTCTATTTCTTATCGCATCGATATCTGTGTGCTCAAAGCTTTCGGGGTCTTTCAAATATGCATAGATACTTCCAAATTCAGGATCAGCTTTCAATTCAGCAATAATTGTTTCTCTAGAATCTAAAATTTTTGTCAACACAGCGCATTTGAGTTCATTTCCTTCATCGTCCAGTTTTATACGAGAAAGTGCGTCAGCTACATTGTTTTCCTTACCCGGTTTATATTTAATTATGAGATTATATTCTTCAAGTTTTAAAGCCCATCTTATTAACTTGGGCGTTAGGTTTTTCCCCGAGTAAAGTCTACCAACAGCCGCATGATCCGAAAATCTGTTACTGGCGCTTTGCCGAAATAAACTCGAAATTTGTGTACAGCCATTAATACGGCTAATGTTTCTCTCTCTGTAGCTGTATAATTCCTTTGTGTAGGGTTCAACGTTTTACCAAAAAATGCCAATGGATGGCCATTTTGCATGAGAACCGCACCCACAGCACAGTCCGCCGCATCTGCTGCAATTTCCAGGTTTTCGTCCCCCTCCGGGAATTTCAAAACAGGGGCATTGATGAGCGCTTCTTTTAACCTTTCAAATGCGGTATTTGCTTCTGCTGTCCACGTGAATTTACTTTTCTTTCTTTTAATTACTAACAAGGGTTCAACAATATTAGCAAAATCTTTTATGAATGACCGATAATAAGAACATAACCCAAGGAAAGACGAAAGTTTCTTGGCGGTGTTGGGAGGTGGGAAATTCTTGATGGCTTTTATTTTTGAATCTTGAGTTTCTACACCCTTTTGCGAAATTTTATACACCAGATATTTAAGTTCTTTAGTTGTGAACTTGCATTTTGAGGCGTTAATTGTAAGACCGGCCTCTTTTAATAATTTAAAATCTTCTTCTAGGTCTTTAATATGTTGTTCCAACGTACTACTCGTTATAATTATATCATCTAGATAGATTAAAGTCGATTTTCCTAGGACAGGCTTTAGAACAATGTCCATAGCTCTCTGGAATGCTGACGGGGCCCCACACAACCCAAAGGGCATGCGTAAAAATACATAAGTGCCCGATTTTGTTATAAACGCGGTTTTATGTATGTCTTCGGGTCTCATAGCTATTTGACAGTAGCCAGACGTTAAGTCCAACGTAGTCATATATCTTGTAGATTTAATCTTTCTAATAATTTCCTCTATAACCGGCAAAGGGTAAACTGGGAATTTAGTAACAGTATTAAGTTTTCTGTAATCGATAGCAAACCTCCAAGCCCTTTTATCCGAAGGAGGAAACTCGTTCTTTTTCCTACATAGTACGACTGGACTCGCGTACTCACTATTTATGGGCGTTATTTTTTGGTTCTTTAACATTTCCTGAATATGTTGTTCTATGATTTGCTCTTTCTGTTTATCATAGCGATAAGGTTTAGTCCTACAGGGTTTGTCGGCAGTTAACTGTATCTCATGCGTAACTATTTGACAACTACCAGGCCGTTCTGAAAACAAATTTGAAAAAGTACTCACCACTTGCTGGATGGCTTGACTTTCATGGTCATTCAAATGGCTAAGGTCGACTTGCGGTTGTTCCACTGGTTCCACCACCCTCCGATCCATCTCCAGCACGATAGAACTTTCCTGAAAATTCAGTTTCGCCTTCGCGGCTTTTAAAAACTCCATACCTAAAATAAGTGGACTTTGTAAATTTTTTACTACAAAAATTAATACTTTAAGGCTTTCGTTTTGAACCTGTATCTTTAAAGATAGTTTTCCGATACATTGACAAGTTTGTCCTTGCGCTGCTATGATTTCTGTGTTTTTATTTTTAAATAATCGTAACCTATTAAAGTTCTTCTTAAAAAAATATCACTCATAAAATTACCTTCTGCTCTTGTATCGATGAGGGCTTGTACTGGTACATCGCCAAACAGGACTTGTATAATTGGTAACTGTGAGTTCTTTACGATGACCGTATTTAAGTGTCTTCTTGAGGGTTTTTTCAAAACTTTCGGGGTCTGCACCCTCGCTTTCACAGGCCCCTCTATTCGTTTAAAGCTTTCCTTTCAACTTCTGCCTTCTGGGTACGCGGACGGTTGTTTTCAAATTTCCTTTTTGGGCCTTGACCTTCGAGCTTCGATGAGTTAGCTTGATAGCTCTTTCCCCCATAAGAGCGGTTTGCATTTCTGGTCTGCTCATTTGAAGATTGCCTTCGGATACTTTGAGAATACGATGCCCCTCTAGCTTTTTCCGCTATTCTGCGATTTTGGAACTTGACCGCTAATTCGAAGAGCTCCTGCAATGTGCTTGGGTTTCTAATTTCGAAGTAGTCTTGAACAGCAGGTAACAATCTTGGTAAGATTATTTCAATAATCTCTGCGTCGGGTTTCTTCCTATACAGCATATCCGTCAGCTTAATTTTTCGCAGAATAAAGTCCGTCAACTCTTCTATATTCCGTTGATAAAAACTATATAGTTCGGCTTCTAGTCTTGCTCGATCTTTCACTATGGGGAAGGCCTTTAATAACGATTTTTTGAAATTTTCAAATGTATATGTCTAGCCTCCGAATGCCCCTATTAAAAATTTGCCTGTATTCTTCCGCCATAGCGCGGCCTGTCCTCTTAGTGCAGATGTGGCGATGGCAACTTTTTGTCTTTCAGGCACAGGGTAGAGCTGAAAGTGATTTTCGAGGCTTTCTAGAATTATCGCCACCGAATGTTTTCCGTCGAAATTTACGTTTGGCGTGATTGACGCTCTCATCGTCTGGACCAGGTATCCAAATCCTTCCAATTGGCTTGCCATTTCTTGTTGTTGTCCAGCAGCTTCCATCCAATTTTCGGCCATTTCAGTTCGACAAGTGTTCGGGCAAAATGTAATGTTGCGCTTGACAGGAAAGATATTTTAAACTTAAAATAAATGTTAGTTAAAATAAATATAAACCCTACAAGGTGAATTGGATTTTCTTGAGGCTTTTCACATTTACAAAGATTTAGCAGGTTTAGTTAATGATTTAAAGTCCAATCCAGTCCTTCCTAATGCCTTTAAAATTCTACTATCTTATTTCAGTTATTTTTGCCGATAGATGGCGTTATCTCCTCGCGTTTGGTACTACCAGAGGGTATATAAATCCGTTCAGTGGTTGCTTTCCATTATTTAAAGCTCAGATTTTGAGCGTGAAGGTGCATTTGCCCCTCGCTCCCTATTTTAACTTCGCTAATATTTTTTGTCCTTTATGCTTGATCAGATAGCCTGGCTCAGTAAACGTAGGCGTCCAGTGCAACTCTGATTAAAAATCCAGTTATAACCACGTGCAGTGCTGATAAGGACCACGTGTTTCTGAGGCTCCTTCTCCTTTAATTTCTTTTTTCTAGTTAATTCTTTCTCCTGATGAGGAGGGACCTTTAGCTGCGCTCGAAATCGATTGAGTGTTTCATTGTACTTGCGCTAAATACAAGGTTGTTGTTTTTACGATTCTGATTGTTACATTAGCGTGTTTCTCTTCTAGTCAAGATAAATAAAATCAATGGAAAGTTGAATCTTTTTAATTGATAGAGAACAAAAGGCCCCCCATACATTGCTAAATGTACTCTTGACATCTAATGAAACTAATGCTGTATGCCTATTATTCTTTCTATTTTATTTTACTTTTTCCAAAAAATCTTTAATGGCCAGTGTCGTACTTTTACCTTAAATAAAGCCATATTTTGAGAGGTTCAAAATATAAAACGTACTCAAATGAATAAGTCTTTTTGTAATTAGTTTATGAAGAATTTTTCCAAAGTTAGACAACAAACAAATAGGTCTATAGGAGGATGGGTCATTTTTCTCTATACGTTTTTTTAAGAGGATTAATGAAGCTCTTTCCAATTTTTTGGAAAGATTCCATATTTCAAACAAACATTGTAAACTTTACACATAAAAATAGGATCAGTTTTTAAGATGTCCTCTATTATATCAAGACAAATTCCGTCAGGTCCTAGAGCACGACCTTTATCCATTAAATTTACAATATCTAAAATTTCTTCAACAGTAAAATCCAAATCATTAACTTTTTTTGAATAACATAAGGAACTTTGTCTTATCTCCTTTTGAAATTGCGTATCATCAACATCCAGATCATCTGGAAAATGATATTTAACCAAAAATTCTAAAGTTTCTTGAATGGATCCGGTAAATGAAGCATCATCCTTCTTTAATTGACTTAATGTCAATGCCGATTTAAATTTTCCCATGGTAACCTTGTAAGGACTACCAAAGGGTTGGTTTAGATTAGTTTGTAAACACAAATCCTCCCATGAACGGTTTTTAGCAGAATTAATTTCTTTCTTATAAATTCCTCTCAGCCGTTTATAAATATCATCTAAAAACTGTTTATCATTAATATTTGAAGCTCGAAGAAATTTTCTTCCAATCAAAGTCCAAATTTTTTAGCCTAAGTTTTCTTCCAATCAAAGTCCAGTTTCTCTAGCCACCATATTGCTCTTCTTTTGCCTGAACACCAGTTTTTTTAAGCCTATTCTTCTCACAAATGAGAATAATTTCCTTTGTAAAACTCTCGACAGCTTCTTGAACATTCTTGTCATCCACTAAAATTGTATTAAATCGATTCAATAGAACCGCCACATCTTGCTTAAAATCAATTCAGTTTAATTTATTAAGATTGTATCTTTTCTTCAAATTAGACAACCGTCTTTTAATATCAATATCAATCTCAATGTAATTATGATCACTACAAGAGACGTCAGAAACAACTTTCCAATCAATATTATATGAAGATTGAGTCAGGGTTAAATAGATTTACGAAGAACCTCTGGATCTTTCCAAAGTAGGAAAAGAATCTGGGTTGTTCAATATACATAATTCATGAGCCTTGACAAATTCTAAAACTAATTTCCCTCTTGAGTCTTCTTCTTGTTTTCTCCACTCTTAGCATTGAAGTCTGCTCCAATCAAGATTTCATTAACTGTTTGAGTAGAATCCTCGAAAGTTCACTGAAACATTTTGCCAAATCAGCCTGCGGAGAATAATAGACAGAAATCAATAATAAATCACTGAAACCAAAATTAAATTTCAAAACAACTAAACAGTTGGATGTAAATATTTCTATAACATAAATAACGATATCAAAAATAACTATTCCAGCCAATGGAATTTCTTTATCAGAATAGTACAATCTATATTGTGATGAAAATCTTTTTATCTTATTATCAATATGATATGGCTCTTGAATAAGAGCAAATGAATAATTTTGTTTAATAGAATGTTATTGAAGTTGAGACACTGCTGCACGTGCACGATGTAAATTAATTTGAACCTCTTTTAATCCTTTAAAAGAACTAAGAGCCATAATTAGTTCTTTTGATTAATAATTCAAATTGTCTCTTTAAACATGAACAACTTTTGTGTAAACTTGAGTGCCTCACATCCACTCCCAATTTATATTTGCTATTAGCAATAGCACAGTTAATACATACAGGACTATTGTTACAGTACCAGTGATTATGACCTTTTTGTGCACATTTTGCGCAAATCATTTCCTGTGTGCATCTTTTATGGAAATGACCAAAGTCTTGACATTTATAACACCTTATGATGTTTAAATATTCTTTAATACTAACACGGAACCACTTGAAATTAATTTTTTTAAAATTTATTAACGGTTTAAATTTCTGGGGTTGGATTTCAGCAACCCAATGAACTTTATTATTCTTACTTTTTATTTGAAAAGAGGGATTAAATCCACCATCTTCAAATACTGGATTTTGTTTTAAAATTGCTTCTTGCAATTCTTCTTTCTTAACTTCAGAATCAATATTGTACAATATAATTTTTGGATTTTTCTTAATTGGAGCTCTCACTTCAATATCTTCCTTTTAATAAAACATTTGTTTTAATTTATTCTTCTAATTTATCTATTTCTTCATTGTTTGAACATTCAACAACAATAACAACTTGTCCAGGCTATCTTATCTTATCTAATCATTATTTCCTATCTTGTTCATTTGCGGTTTTGCAGCTGAAGATGGTGGTTCGGTAAAACCATCGAAACTAGTCCTGTGCAAATTTTGTAAATATAACGCTGATTTTTGTTGTTTGACTTCTGGATTAGTATTTATTCGGCGTGTTATTGTGTCTTAATTCAACAACAATGCTTCCATTATTTATTTTCCTTACGTTTCTAATTCCAATTTTAAGTTTTACCTTGATATTCCTTGATTTCTGGATAAATTAATGCAACATGTTCGTCTTTTTCTTTATTTTATCTTTTTTTTTTTTTTTTTTTTTTTTTTTTTTTTTTAACCAGATCTTTTTTCCAGTCTTTGTTCCTTAACCACATCTGAGAAAGTTTTTTCAGTTGATGGTTTTTGAATTACATCTAATCTCTCTTTTAAGTTTTCAATATTTAATGCTTGTGAAACAATAAAATTAAATAACGCTTCTTGCGCTTTAAAAGTATTTTTCCTTAATGGAACAATAACTCTAGAAGCCTCTTCTAAACTAGTTTCTATATCGCCTATTAGCGATCGAGCTTCTTCAATTAATTCATTTTGAGGCACTGTCTCTGTCTCTGCATTTATATCCATATTTTGTCCTAATTCAATCGGGACACTGAGGTTTCCCCGATCGAACTTGGAGTTCGGATTTCGACCTCCCTCCTTGGGAGGAGGAGCCCTCAGACCACGGCAAGGTACCAAACTCTGGGATTTTTTTTTTTTTTTTTTTTTTTTTTTTTTTCTAATGGCTTTTCTCAAATATAGACTTTATCAACAATAAATCGCTTTTCCTAACATCACTTTCAATCACAAAATATAATCCAACAACTTCCCCTGAGGGAACTAAGGTATGAAAAATATTATCTTTTTCCTGTAATCTTAAATTCAAATTATTTAAATGTCCCATAATGTCGGTTAAGAAAGCTAAATCCCATAGCCAATCTTCATTATGTTTTCAAGCACTGACTGGGGAGTTCATTGTTTTCTTCCAGATATTTTAAAACACAAATTGTTTTAATTTCAAAATCTCCCTATTGTACTTTCTTTGGAGAGCTAGAGCACACTACAATGAAAGAAAAACTCGTCATCCTTTTCCGTTCCTTCAGGGAAAAAAGCTCACAAAAAACCTTGTCCATTCAGAACAGAAGCTCGTATTTTGTTGATACAGCGCGCTACAAAGTCAACAACAGAAGTAGGTTAGGTCCTTGGCGCAAAGAGCTTCTTCATTGATAATACAAAGATATTTAAAAACTTATCTTCCCAAATAATTTTTAAGGCATGTAACAAAACCCATATCCTCCAGCATATAAGCATTCTGTACCGCACCACAATAGCATTACTCACAGTAGTTGTGAGTATTAATTTAAAGACCTTTAATTCCGTTTTTATTCGCTGCTTAATGCATAGCTGAGACAATGATATAGCAAATGAAACACTTTCCTGAAGTTAAATAAAATAAAATAAAATATTTCGGCCGAGGGAGTCAATTAAGAGATTTGCCTGAGGTGTCAAAATCTTTTGCTACGACTCTGACTTAGTTAGTATTTTAGCACTATTTTTATAATCATTATTATTTTATATTATTATTACTTTTCTTTACACGAAACGTTTTTACAATTGTTCTTTAAAATTCTGTTTTATGTTATTTGCATTAATAAATACTGAATTCGCATGTCGTTTATTCCATGGTGATTACCTCATTTACGCTCGGAAAAGGAAATTCTAACAGTCAGGCAAGGTCATCAAAGTAATAAACGTGTAACTGGATGTCCCTACAAATGATCACTGTGCATATTATAATAGAATAAATAGAAGATAATTGTCGCATGTGATACCGCTTTAAATAAATTATATACATATGTATAAATTCAGTCTTTTTGCAGACACATATTTTTCCTTATGGAACAGGTTATATGCATGAAAGCTAGGACAGCAAGACATTTATTATGACAATAATTAATTGCATTTTGCTCTCCCTGATATACATCTGAGTCAAAGAAAAAATTTACGAAAAACATCAGAATTGAGGAACATGTGATCAAGTATTCTCTAAGATAATTGAAAAATGAGCTTTTCAACATGCAATTTGCGTTCTGGTGACTCAGATTTGTGCTTAGTATGTTCTTTCCTTACTGTCCCTCAGGTTTACCTGAAACCCTCGCTTTACCTGAATGTAAAGGAATTTTACCTCTCAGTGAAATTTGAAATTCCTATAAAATTCAATGGATCTTGGAGAACAGCGGTAGCATGACAGTTTTTGTGCCAAGTAGATCTAAATGTTCCTAATATGTCGCCTTGGAAGATATAGTATTTATCGGAAATTGCCTGCTACTCGGAAATCCAGGATGCTTTTTTCCGTTCCCGCATAAAGATTTTTTTTTTTTTTTTTTTTTTTTGTTGTGTGTGTGTGTGTGTGTGCTGTCTTCTACCAGATGCAATATCTGTCTCCTCCATGCCCTCGATTCACTCTGAGAAATGCTCTTGGTCATCAAAAGGTTAAAAGGCCGATGGGTTCAACCGTACCACGAACTGTCCAGTCATACGATTTGAGGAAAAAAGTAGTAATGCTTGTTTTTCTTTCGTATGGTTTAATATTGTTACAAATTTTATATATATGTAAATAATTTTAGTGAAATTATGCGCAAAATTGGAGTATCTTTTGTGTAATGTAACATGAACTTTAAAAGAACTTATTAATTTCAAGACGTGCTATAGCATTCTGTCAAAACTGTTTCATCTTTGGCAGAGCTAATCCTTATCTGTCCAAGAATTTATTTATCTATAAACAGTATGACTTCCCATAAGGCACATCTCTATTTAAACCACATAACCGTTTTTTAAATAGAAATTTTCTTACATTATAATAAATAATTTATAGTGATAAAAAATCCCTTAAGATCTAGATTATTTAACTCAAAATTTAGAATAAATTTTCTAATAGTTCATTACGAGAAAATCCTGTAGCGAAAAACAATGTTCAAGAATTAAGTTTTTCATTAGAGAACAATGGACGGAAGAAAGCGTGAATTAAAAAGTTGTAGGATCTTACATTAATTAACTAGCTATTATAACTTGAATTTTGTATTTAAGCAGATGATTTGAATGTTTTAGGGCAGGCTTGCCTTGAAGTTTCGTACCATCGTCTGCTCGTTACATACTATCGCCAATGTTATTCCCGCTTAAGCATCTTGCCATGGACCTTATAAGAAATAGACTAACCCAGTGGGCGGGGCGTGCGTCACCGACATGTCGGCAAGAAAGAGTAAAGACGATCTGGTTTACTTTAACACTGAAACCTATGGCGTTTGTATCACATAACTCTTTTTAATTATTAAATGTAATACGTTGTATAGTGATGAGATTATGAAAGCCACAGTTTTTCAAATAAGATTTAATATATCTCATTAAAGCACTTTTTACTGCATTTCGCGCATTTTTTTCACGCGTAACTTTAGTACAAACATCTTTACTTTGGTAAAACGGTAAAAACTCTAAGCACAAAATTTATGAACTTAATTTTGCGTAAAAATAAAGTAAAATTAAATAAGATTGATAGTACACGATGCTTTGAAATAAATAAGGTAAAATTAAACAAGATATGATAATTTTTTTTAAAATTTAATGAACATTTTCAGGCAGTGATTTTTCATCTATAATAACATTACAAAACGATCATACTTATTTGATTATATGATCATTAAATTATTAACATTAAAGCGGATTAGTTATTTTAATACTTCATAAATTTGAGCAAAAATTTGTCTGAACGTAATGAAGGGAAAGAAAAAAGATAAAATAAAATCTAGAAGCACTCAGATTTTATATTACGCCCAAAAGGAACCTTTTGTTAAAGTTTTGTGTCTTACCTATATTTATTGAATATCATGTTCTTCGTAAACCACATACATTTGAAAACAGCATATCTCTAGAATATCCGCACTGGACATAAAACTGTTATTTTCCGTACAGTGCTCGCTGTGAACTCGCTGAGTTTGTTAATCAAAAATTCGTTAAAGTTTTACAAAATATGAAATAGATTAAAACAAATTCGAAATTCTGCCATCCAGATGCCCAAGTTTGGGTGGAGGATTACATTATTCAAAATTTGATGGCTCTAGATACAGTCGTTTTTGTCACAGTTCGAGAAACATACATGTATTCATGCAGATTCTTCATTATTTAATTTCTTTACATATAATACAGGGCGATAATATTAGGTAACAACAATTTGCAAGGAAACACGGACATTTATAGTAAAACAGCGCAAAATGCCGCTTCGAAACTAACAGCCTTTCTAGGCTACCGTTCCTTTGAGTTAATAAATTAAATTAACAGTAAATAAAAAAAAAACTTATGCAGAACTAAAAATAAATTAAAAAATATAATCACTGTTAAATACAAGCAAAATTAATTATTACCGTTAAATACAATTTTAATATTAGAATTAAACGTATAAACTTTTTTAAGGAGTCAAACGTGTTTATCACTATGATGTATTATGAAATATAATTGAAATAAAATTCCTTTATAAAAATTGTGCTATAATACTCATCTATAATTTTTAAAAAGCAGCACAATTTAGAATTTTAAACACAACTTTCAAAAATTCGTTTTTAAATATTTTAGTATTTTTTACTTATTTACACCAATAAAAAGCATAAAAATTGCAAGAGAAAATTGCTTATTTGAAATTTTCTATTAGTTCAGATTTAAAATATTATTTTCTAAATGAAGTAGTTACAAATTTCCTTACAGCATAGGAAAAGCTAAAAAATATCCAGTCCTGAAAGCATGCAGTAGCTTTATAATTATTTGGAACGTTAATTAATGCTTCACAAATATGCTAAATTTTTAAAAATCAATCTCAATTTCAAACATAAAAATATGTAGAAATTCTAATTTGTGAAATGAGGCGCTACAATCAGCTTTTTCTTGACAATTATACACTCTGCAATAGGCAATCAATGGTAAATTTCTGCAACTCGTCCCTACTCCTCCGGATGTGATCAAGGTGACAGCCAGCAACGCCTCAGACGAGGGAGAAAACCCGTTTGGGTTAGTCAATTTCTTATAAGGTCCATGCATCTTGCTAGCCGACGTTTAGATACGCGCCGTTAATTATCTTAAGCCCTCGTAAGTAGTTTATTTTTTATTGCAGTCTCAGATTATGTTACCTACATATGAATTTAATTTATCTTACGTTGATTTGAATACCCGCAAGTATCGGAGGTTTATCTGTCTCGCAAGTTCTGTTCATTTAAGAGTTAAACAAAAAGGTTGTTTTAACCTTCTTAAGACTTGGTCATTTGTTGCAGACTAAAGCGCCTGCAGACCCCTACAACACACATAATTTTAGATACAGTACAACCCCTACAAGGTGTTTAGATTAAAAATACTGAAATTTCTGACAGGTACTAAAATTGAGTCTATCCAAGAAACTGTCTTTCACTTATTTATGGTCCAGTCTGGATGTTCTCGGGCCCACTGTAGGCGTAGTTGACAACGACGCTTAGTCAACACAGGCACAGGAGTGGGACATCTGCCGCGCAGTCTAATATCTAACAGTGTCTGCTGATCTGTGTGTTCCCAAATACTTGCCCTTGGACCTGCATTGTATTGGGCTGTCAGCTAAGTCACTGTCTTGCCCCGATTTTGCTGTACAAAGCGAGACTGTCTCCGACGTCCTTTTTCTTTGCTGACGCGCGGACGTCAACTCTTTAGTAGTCTACTGGTAGTTTCACCGTCATTTATCCACTTTGCATAAATACTAGAAACAGCAGATCGTGGATAGCCGACCAGCAGTGCAGTTTGAGAAGTAGTCGTTCTGAGTCTTCGGGCCATTACAATCTGCCCTCCGTCAAATTTACTTAGAGCAGCAGCTTTTCCCATCACTTGCAAAAGTCCAAGAATGATTTCTTACCTTCTCTATACATTATCTATCACGTGATTAAGTGGCAATGACAGCTGAATACCATTCCCACCTAATCACATGCCCTCCACGTCATTCAGACGAGTTCATTAAAAAGTGTGGGCATGGTCATAATGTTTTGGCTCGCCAGTGTATATAGGAAGAAAAAAAGCTTTATTTATTAGTGCCAGTATTACACAATTACACATCTGTTGCATCCAAAATTAAATTTCATTATTCCCAAAATGAGCCTTTAATTTTTAGAGTTTAGTTCTCCTTCGTGCCCAAATATATCGTAATGCCTTCTCCGTTCTCGTACAACCTATACCAGTAAATGTTTCGCTTTATCGAGCTGAGTATCAAACACCTTAATATGTCAATGTGCATAATCATAGTAGTTTTATTTATTATGCATTGCCCTGGATTTAAATATCGAAATAAATAATTAGTTGAGCAGTTTTAGGAAATCTGTTTTTTTTTTTTTTTTTTTTTTTTTTTTTTTTTTTTTTTTTCCCCTTGCAATTACATTACATAAACGATAATTTTATTCCCTCCATTCTCACAGCTATAAACCTTTATAACTTTCTTCGTTCCTTTTCTAGAGTTATCAAATTTCGATTATATTTAAGAGTAAATTTAAAGCAGTTTAATACGCAGTTTTGGAAATGCATTCAAAGTATTTTAATTCCCAGGAATAATTATCCCAGGAGATTAAATGAAAAACTTTATTATTTTCAGTACCAAGTTCCAGTTTATGTATAATCAGGTTAACTTAGGTTTATGAGATTTCATTATTTCAAGTATTAGAAATAATATTTAAGAGTTTTTGGAAGAAAACTTTAATTATTTAAACGGAAATAGAAGAAATAAAGTCTTAGATGTAATTTTTTAGTTGAAGTCTATTTTACCTCTGCACGATTGTGCAAGTATCTCTGCAATGTTGGTGAACAAGCAGTTGTATATCAACTTTAATTTAGTTTGGTTTATTTTGACCGTGCCAAAGCACTTGAGGGCTATGTGCTTAAGGGGAAGAAGAATAATTTCGTGGAGGACATTCTAAGGAAAATTGTGTCTTATACATGTCACTCATGGGGAAAACCACGAAGATGCCCATGCAGTCAACATATTTGTCAGGATTTGAGCTCTGAAACGAACTACCAGCGTTCAGCGATTTTACTGCTCGGCCGTCGTTTCAACGTAAAGGAAAGAACTCGTACTATTATATTTTCGGGAATGTAAAGTAACTGAAAGCTTTTTACTCATACGAAGAAATACTGGAAAAGTTAAAGAGAAGAAATTAATTAAAGATATACAACAAAAAGATATTCTAAATCGACCAATTAATACCTGGAACTTTCAAGGGGCTTACTGCAAGTTAGATTGCCTTACCACATATACGAGCCGAAAAGAGAAGATGTACTTAAGGGAATTACCATTTCTTCCAAGCCGTTTCACAGGGAAAGAAACTAAAGGTGAACATTTCAGCAAAAGTAATCAAATCTTAAAAGTCAAACAGTCTACCAGAGCAAAAGATGACAACAGAGAGAAATTTGCGGAACCTTTCAAAAAAGGCCTGTAGTGGATCGGCAGAAAGAAAGGTACAATGCACTAACTCAAGGTAAATTAAGTTCAGATAATAAAAATAAAACTGAAAAAAAATTGTCATCAGGATTTAATTCGCAAAGCTAGTTTCATAAACCTAGAAGTCCATGTCCAGATGATAAATATGAAAAACGAAAGACGCCACAATGCTATCAGTGTGGGTCTTATCAACATTTAAGACCCCAATGTCCGAAACTTAAGAATAGTACTGAATCTCCTGCTAATCTTAACAGAATTAGTGCAAAACCAGAGGATAAATTTCTATTACCTTATACTAGTATGGGTTACGTAAATGGTCATAAAATTCCTATATTAAGGGATTCAGGTGCTAGTATTGATATAGTTTGTCGCAAACACATCACGCCGGAAATGCGGACAGGTGAAAATTTGTGGGTGCAACAGCCATTACATTTTAATCCTACCTGTTTACCATTGGCTGAGATCGAACTAAATTGCGATCTTGGGCGAGTAATAACTAAAGCTGCCATTATTAGAAATGAACTCGACAAAGGAAGGTATTTATTAGGCAATCGAACTTTTGCACTGTTGAATAAACAAAGAAAGGAACCTGATAATCATCCTCCCCAGGTTAATGCCGTCTCTACTAGAGTTCAAAGGAAAAGAAAAATAGCTGAAGAGAAGATCTTGGAACCGATGAAAGAAGAAAATAAAGCATCCAGAGATGTTTTTGCAGAAGAAGATAATTTACCGGAACCAAATACAGAAGATGAAGCTCTAATGAAATTGGTAAACATTGACTCAGAAGAAGTTGCACAACTTCAGCTTACTGATAAGGAACTGTCTAAAATCATCCAAGACCCTCTGGGCGGCCAGGGTTTTCGCTAAGAACGCACAAATTTCCCAAAACTACTATGAGAACAAATTATTTTTTGATTTTAATGTGAAAACTGTACTGGTATTTCATACCTGGATTTGTTTTCTTTTGATATATTGCCTTAATTTCGTTGACATATTTTAATATGAACGTATATATACGTTCTTACAGGTATCACAATAAATATTCCAGGCCGTATATATACGGCCTTGCCGCTTAGAGGGTTAAAGAAGGTACATGCAAAAATGAGAACTATAGTCTGACAAGAAAAGATCTTTTAGTTAAAAAAACGACGGATAAAATGGGCTTTGAAAGACAGCTTGTAGTTATACCTGAAAAACGCAAGCCGTCAATTATAAAGATGTGCCACGAAGGAACTTCTGGTCATTTGGGTGTTAAAAAGACCAAAGACAGACTTGCTAAACATTTTTACTGGACGAGGTGTTACAAAGAAACTGAAGATTTTGTAAGAACCTGTGATGCTTGTCAGCGCCCTGGAAAAGGAAATGACAAAACGAAGGCTCCAATGAAATTAGTACCACTAATTTCCGAAATATTCACTAAAATAAATGTCGATGCCATTGATCCGCTACCTATTTCAAAGACTGGAAAAAATATATTATTACAGCTCTGTGTATGTCGTCCAAATATCCAGATGCTGTTGCGGTGACAGACATTTCTTCGCCATCTGTGATTGATGTTTTCTTACAGATTATCAGTCGTATGTGTTTCCCAAAAGTGATCTAAACAGATCAGGGGACCTCTTTCGTCAGTGCTTTGACAGAGGAATTTTTGGAGCGTTTCGGAATTAAACATGTAAGAAGCTTTGTGTATCATCCGCAGAGTAATCCCGTTGAGCGATTCCATAGAATGCTAAAAAGGGTGTTAAGAGTCGTATGTATAGGAGCGACTTCTGATTTCTGGGAGAATTGTCTACCATCAGTTCTTTTTGCTCTCAGAACAGTCACACACAAAAGCACTGGTTTTACACCAGCAGAATTGGTTCATGGCAAAACCCTACGAACGTCAGTCACTTTACTTTATGAGCAGTGGCTAGAACCGATTGAAGAAAGTAATAATGTTGTTAGTTCCATTTTCGAACTTATTAATAGAATGAAGAAATGCTAAGAACTTGCCGTGGAAAACATGAAAGAAGCTCAACAACGGAGGAAAACATGATACGATCGAAACGCAGTGAAAAGAGAATTTGCTAGAGGAGATTTAGTTCTTGTTTTATCAACGAATCGTCAAAGTAAACTAGAAGTACGATGGAAAGGACCTGGAAAAATAGAGCAGAAAATTTCAGAAACCAATTATATTGGAAGTTTCGAGGAACAAAATGAGCCAAATCAAGTATATCACATTAACAAGCTTAAACCATATTACAAAAGACCAGAAATGATTAATATGATAACTGAAGATGGAAGAGACTTAAAAATGCACATTCCTCATTTACCTTCCAATCCAAGTATATTAAATTTCTCGGACATTATTAGAGGAGAATGAACTCGAGAAAAGGTTGAAACCCGAGCAAATAGAAGATTTACGAAAGGTTTTCTGGAAATATTCTGGTTGTTTTTCAAATAATCCTGGACTAACAAACGATTGTCACGATATTGAGCTATTAAATAACGAACCAATACAAATAAAGCCATACAGACTGTCACCCCGACAGACTGAAATTCTCAAAAAGGAAATCCAGAAAATGCTCGATCTTAAAATTATAGAGCCGGGAGAATCGGACTATACATCTCCCATGATTTTGATAAAATCTTCATCAAAGGATCCTCGGCCTTGTATCGATTATCGTAAACTCAATGCTGTTACTAAAACTGAATACTAATATTGAAGAACTAATATTGAAGAATATTGAAGAACTAATATTGAAGCCTAATATTGAAGAACGTATCGAAACTGTAGCAAAAGCAAAAGACATTACCCTATTAGATTTATCTTGAGTCTACTGGCAAATTCTGTTAACAGAAAGAGCCCAAAGATATGCAACATTTGTAACTAGTTTTGGAAGTTTCAGGCTTCTACGTTTACCCTTTGGATTAAAAAATTCCCCATAAATTTTTTAGCAAAGTTATGACTAAAGTCCTGGCTGGATGCGAAGGATTCGCTGTACCATACCTGAATGACATTGCCATTTATTCAGAAAACTGGGAAGAGCACCTTAAAAACTTAACTTCTGTTCTAGAGAGAATTCAGAAAGCAAACTTACGACTAAAACCATCAAAATATAAATTTGCACAAGATCAAGTCAGATACCTAGGCCATGTTGTGGGACAAGGACAACGAACCCCGGATGAAGTAAAGATCCTGGCTGTAAAGGAGTATCCTACACCTAAAACCAAAACAAAAGTACGTGCTTTCTTACGACTAGTAGGGTATTATCGCCAGTACATACCGATATTTTCGGAAATTGCTTCACCCCTCACGGACGCTTTGAAGGGGGTAACAAAAAAAAAAGAAATATACAATAGTCTGAAATATGTGACAAAGCTTTTAAAAATTTAAAAGAGTTGCTATGCAAGAAACCAATTCTGTATGCTCCCGACTTTGATAAAAGGTTTATTATACAAACCGATGCCTCCGACAATGGCATGGGTATAGTACTATGCCAATTAGATGATGAACAACGTGAACATCCTATCTTGTATATAAGCAAAAAATTTACTAAGTTTGAAAAGAATTATTGTACTACTGAAAAGGAGTGCGCTGCTATCAAGAAACTGCATTTTTATCTGGATGGTCAGCAAGAATTCTTGATTCAAACTGATCATAACCCTTTGGTCTGGCTACTATCCAACGCCAAATGAAATGTAACTCTAGATTGATGCGCGGGCACTCTCATTACAACCTTATAATTTTACGTTCATTCATCGCAAAGGATCTTTGCACAAGAACGTAGATGTTCTGAGTAGAATTAAGTAATATATTAACTCTTAGTGTATGTAACCACGTTCAGAATTAATTTTACTATTTAATGTATGCTCAAGTGATGTATTTGAACGTTCTCCATTTTTTTCTAATTAAATGTGGTGTAAAAGTATTTGTTTAAAACTTAAATTTTTGGCCTGAATTTTGGAAACTTATGAGAGAAGTTACCTTTTGTCTTTAAGCAAATGAGCAAGCCGAGCTTATTAAATTGTCGAATTTTACAGAACTTTTCCCTTCGGAAAATGTCTCTCCGTTGTGGGAGAGGTTGTAACAGCTTTAAATATTATTAAAATCTTGTAGTTTAAATAATTTAAATAGATAAACATTAAGGTATTTGTGAATGGCAATATTTGAAACCAGGCTCCAGTGCCATTTGCGGCTCTCGCACGAAGAATGTAATTTTTTTTTTTAAATGTTAGAATTCGTTTTTTTTTCTTGTTTTCTATGTCGCCATTTTGAGTGCTAAATAAAGTTTTTTCTGTGTTCATTCATTGGAGTTGCTTCATATTGCCAAAGAAGTATCACAGTCCTCAATACTACACAATACTCCCGAAATACAGTGGAACCTCGAGATACGAGCACCTCTATATACGAGAAATTCGAGATACGAGGAAAGTATGAGCGTCTCTAAATATGAGCATTGACTCGAGTAACGAGCAAACGATCCAGGCTGTTGGTAATGCGTAGTGCGTTTCCCGGTCCGGCTCCACTCGGAAAATACCCTCGTCAGATCACTCAGTGTTCTTTGATCTACGTGTTTGTGCGCTTTTGAGTTAATTGTTTTTCTACAATAAACGTGAAAATAATTATTTAACCATGCCTCTTAAGAAGATTGTTGACACAGATAGTGCTCTAAAGAAAAAGAAGGTAGCCATGGCCGTTGAAATTAAGAAAGGAATCATAGATAAAGATAAGCGTGGTGTAAGAGTGACGGAACTGGCAAAAGACTTACGGCCGCCGACATCGACGATCAGCACTATTCTGAAGAAGATGGAAGAAATTAAGAAACATGATGTGGCCAAAGGAGTTACCGTTATTTCCAAGCACCGTTCCAAATTCTTAGAAGATGTTGAGAAGCTGTTGTTGGTGTGGATTAACGAGAAAGTAGATAAAAGGCGGTGTCGGAAGCTATCATTTGAACAGAGGCTAAGAATCTGTACTTGGACTTTCTCCGAAAAACATCAGACACGTCGACTGAACATGAAACGGTAATGAGATTTTTGGGATTGCGGAACGGATTAACTGGATTTACATTATTTTCAATGGGTAAGTTTGTTTCTAGATACGAGAAATCCTCTATACGAGCTCAATGCTGGAACGAATTATCCCGAGGTTCCACTGTATATAATGGTGAAACTAATTAATTTTGAGGATAGTCATCCCATTTGGAACTCCTGGACATACTTAAAAAATTTTGACTATTTAGATTAATCCCGGATGTCTGATAATCTTATCTTGAAACTATATAATATTATTTGAAAAAGGACTTTGGGGTTAACGAGCAATATTGCATTAGTACCACTTGGTGACTTTTCAATTTAGAATTTTTCTGTACAATAGTGGAATATTTTTACATTTTCAAAAAGTACATCAAGTAATCAAAACAATAGTTAATGGATCTAGCATTTGTAAAAGTCATCTTTTAAAAGTACTAATTTACATAAAAATCTGATGACACCACATGACTTCCTTGTACGGAATATTAAATTATATGTATTTTTTCTTGCATTTAATTTTAAACTTTATTGGATTGAATTAAATCTACTTCGTCGATAGAAACAGAAACCACAATAGAATAAATGCACTCTTTAAAATGTACTATATTTGTTTACCATAGTGACACTTTGCCGCTAGGTTCACTTAACAGCGTTACATTTCGTTCATATTATAACTCAGAATGCACAAAATTTATATCATTAGAAGAATTATCTAATCGTTGTCACATGTTCTATTGAAATATTATAATAAATCTAAAAGGCTGTATAAAAGAAATTAAGCAAAAAAAAAAACAAGAAAGAAACAGTTTTTCACAGACGATTGAGTATTTCTCATTCAATTAACTCAGTTGTCACTTCCCGACAAGGCAAAAATACATGAAAACTCAAAATATTTATATTACAAATTACGAAGTAAATCTTAAACACTTATTTCCTCTAATATTTCCCAGAATGGATTAAGCATGATTTAATTCGCAATAATAAAAGAAGTTAGTTAATCTTTGTTGTTGCCAAGCTTAGTTTCTCTAGATTGACAACAAATGCGATATTCTGCCAAGTTTCAAATGTAAACATATATGGTCGCCATCGCAATACTAATTAGACTTAGCCGCACTTAAACAACTTTAAAATTTTTGATAACTCGACAAATATTGCATGCAGACTTACTAAAGGCATAAAAACCTTAACCGGAAGATAAGAGCAACATAATTCAACCATTTTTAAAGCAAAAAAAAATGCACAATTTACAAAGATATAAGAGTAAAGAAACTGAGATCACTGAGCCGGGTAGCAGAGTGGATATAGTATATATATACATATATTTATATACGTTTGGTGTGGCTGATTGCAACGGAAATACGAGGTGCACATCCATATGTTATAGCAGTCCTATGTACAAAATTTCAATGTTCTGAGCTTTTTGAGTTATGCGAGATATGTACGTACAGACGCCACGAAAAAAATGTGTTCAGAATCCATTTAAAAAAAGTTTGATAATTTTTTTGGGGGGAAACGAGTCTTTTATTCTGTCCTTACATACAGATGTCACGCAAAACCGTGATTAGTGGTCATTCGCTAGCGGTCAAAATGGATATTTTAGTTGAAATATGATGCCTGAAACTTTTCACGATTGCAATACTTTCTTTTTACTTCGTACAAGGAAGTAAAAGTGGAAGATGTTTCGAGTTATAGCACCTCGATTATTTGTACAACGCATTTATTTGCACTATTTTAAATACCAGTTTTGTGTGTGTTCTTGTAATAAAAAATTAAGATACATAATTTTTGCAAGCTGCTAATTTCTTTCTTTCATATACACATTAATAGCAAAAACTGTGTAATACAAATAAAAATATTAATTCATTCAGATTATTCAAATAAATCTAATTCAAACAACTCATTATTTTCGTTAATGCGAAAAATAATTATATTACATTTAAAACAGGGTAAATTTCAAACTTAATTTTTTTTATATCTAGCATTTTACAACTAGAAAAGGTACTTTCCAAAATAAAAATAAAAATTAGAATACAGTAGATTATTTGAAATGTACGACAGTTTAAATTTCTTTCTTTCTTTCTTTCTTTTTTTTTTTTTTTTTTTTTTTTTTTTGTGGGTGTATGATTCCACCAAATACTCTAAAATATTATTTATAAACCTGAAAATAATAAAAATCCATAAACATAAGTATAATAACTTGTTTTGAAAACTCAGTACGAAAAATAACGAAAACTCGTGAAATTTCTTTAAAATATTCTTTGAAAAATTCTTACGTAAGGAAATTTAGTTTGCTTATTTTATTTATTTATTTATTTAAAACAATTGAAAAAACATGAATTTTTTTTTTTTTAACATTTGAAATTTGATATGCTTGATAATGAGCACAACTACAAATGAAAAGTGGAGTCCTTTTTGAAAAACTCGGGGTTTCGCTTACCCGATATTTTCTTAGGTCCTTCTTTGATCTTTTATTACTGAAAATTCAAATATTTTGCAGATATTTGCTAATTTTTGTTATTTCTCATAGTCTTTCTATCATGATTCAGCAACTGATTGTTCTGCAATAATTAGATATACTGCTGCATATATTTCAATAAAGCTGGGGATTAAAGTTAAAAGGTATTTCTCTTACCTTCTTAGCGTGCCTTCGTGGTGTAGTGGTCAGCATGCTGGGCGCGTATTCCAGAGGCCCGTGGTTTGATTCCCGGCGAAGGCGTTGTTCATTTTTCAAGTCTTTTGCTTTAAAAAAATACCTAATGTCTCTACAAAGTATGCTTCGTTATGGAAAAACATAAGTGGAATAATAACACTTTAGCTAAAACGCTACCTAGTGAAGTAGTTAAAGAACTAAATCATAGAGAACCTGCTGGATTTTCAATCATACTTTTTCCCTCCTTTCTTCGTGCCTTCGTGGTGTAACGGTAGCACCTTCGGCGCGTATTCGAGAGATCTAGGTTTGAGTCCCAGGGAGAGCATTGATTATTTTTCATACCTCCTGCTTCAAAATAACCTAATGACTCTACAATATAATTAAGAAAATGACATAATTAATACAGGAACAGTTAGGAAGACCTGAAAAAATATGCCCCGAGGTAGAACGGACAGCCGTCTAAGTTGTCAATAAAATCTTCTTATTTTCCTGTTAAACACATTTGTTGATTCCTTTATTCCAAAGGCACTGTTTATATACTCAAGGCAGAGAGAATGAGACTAGTCTATTGCGATAAATGGAACGAAAGCTTTTAGCTATAAGGTAAACATTATAGTTTTCGAGAAACCATTCTGCGGGTATACATAATGAATATATACTCTGCAAATGTTAACAAAACTTAAACTATTAAATTTAGGATCATAAATTAGGAAATTAACTTGAGTGAGATTTTCCTCTTTCTACATTTGTGTTATATACTACAGGGAATGATGAATGGTCGTTATTTAAGAATTTTCACTTTCAGTTCACAAGTTAAGCTTTTTCATTTTTCATAGTGGGTTCGACTATGCTCTGCCAACCCCTGGGATAATTTCCGGAAAAAAATTGACTTCTCCAAAAGAACTTAAAATCATGCCTAGAAATTAAAAAAAAAAATCATACAATCCATTTTGAATGTCTATGGAGATTTAGTAATATGTTTTTGGAGAGACCGAGGATCAGCTTTATTTTATGACAACATATGGAGTTATTTGCAATTTTCGATAATTCCGTTTAGTTAATAAGTTATCATCTACGTTGGTGTCAGAAGCTACATTTTGAAGTAAGTCAAGTGTTAAACTGTAAGTCATTTGAATTGGTTTTACAAAGTGCGTTTCTATGACCAGCTGCGGCTTTCTTAAAATTACTTGAAGTTCTTCTGAATAGAATAGATCGTAAACGAATACAGATAATAGATCAGATATGAGGTATATAATACACGGTAGTCAAATATTCTATTACCTAGTAAACAAAAGCAACTGAGAAAGAAGTTGTAGTTTGAAAGGAGGAGTTAAATTTGGAGTACATGGAGGAAATAAATTCTGGAAATTAATAAAACAAATCATCCTCTTTCTCCATGTGCGTGAAAGAATGAGAAAAAAGTTTAAATCAACTTATTTTAATTTTTTTTTCTTCATTACATTATGAACATCATTACAACTTCATTAAATTATTTAAAACAGGACTGAATAATTTCAGATTATTTATGTCAAAAAATGTTCCTGAAATATTTAAGGAAATGGTATATATATTTATATATATACCATTTCCTTAAAATTCATTTAAAAATGGCAAATGTATTTTAACGAAAATACGCAGTTCTGTGATTTGTTTTAAGTGTACTTTTATAGTATGTTCACTATATGTTATGCGAAAGTGATATAATTATTTATTTAACGTGCTATTTTGTATTACAGAGCTGTAACACGTGCATATAATTCAAAACGTTCTTATGAAAACGAACGTAAGAGTGTTTTTTATATGACGTTCTTTATACATTGAGTTAGATTGACACTGACATTTGTATCTGTCTTGATATGGTCAGTTTTCGAATTGTTATAAGGTATTTTACGTTAATTAACCAATTATTACGATTTAAAATCTTTACAATAACTTCTCCTTTCCGTAGTTCTCACCATAATGCATAGGTAACAGAGTATTTTAGTGGACGATTTTAGATATTTTTTAGTCAGAACGTTTTGGAAGCATTGCCTGAACATTATTTCCTAGCTTTGTTAGTGTTTATTCCGGCTTTAGCCATTTTGCTAGCCCGACGTTAAAAACTCGCCATTAGAACAGTATTTGATCCTTAAGTAGGCTGTTTTGTGTAACACGTTACCTTACTTCAGATTCCGACTATGTCACCTCAAATTTGAATTTCAACTTATACTATTTTATTTGCCCGCAAGTTGCGAAGGTTATTTGTGTACACAAGTGGTACCTCCCATCTAATTTAAAGATTTAATAAAAAGGTTACCTTAATTTCTCGGGACTTTAACATAGTGATTCAGACGAAGCGATAATTCTCTTGTTAGTCTATTAGAGTCTAAAGAACACTGATTTAAACGTCTACACACACACACATGCCAAAAAAAATGAAGTGTCATTTTGCACTTTAATGGAAATCAGTGTGAAAGGTCTACCGTAAACACGGGTCAAGAAATCACTTTAGTATGTGAATAAATCAACACACTACCTATTTACAAGCTAATATATTAGCTATTTTAAATTAACCTCAAAACGATAGCTCAACATTATTACTACGCACTCAATCCGCTCTTCTATCAATTCTGAACAAATACCACAAAAGTATGCAAAAATATCAAGCACGCACTTTAGCGCTGCCTAATGGCCCAATCGGCAGTCGCAACACACTGCCTCCCGGTTGAATAATAGTGGTAATTATCATTAAAAGAAAATAATAAATTCAAAATATAACACCCTAAATTAATGGTTAGGTATTCAATATTTTCAAAGTAGGCAATTCAAATTTTTGGATAATAATAAAATGCGACTAAATTATACTCACTATAGGAGGAAAAAAAATATTCAAATTCAAAATGCAACACAAAGCAGAAATCCAGAATAAATGAGTATATGAAATAAATAAATATATAATAATACAATAATAAATGAATTGTATGAAAAATTAAAATGATAAAGATTGCAAATAATTTTATGACTGTGCATTCAAACATTAGTCCATCAACACCAATTGAAATTTATATAGCAATTGAATGAGTCTTTTTATAAGTCCTGTTAGTGTTTTGAAGTAAAAAGGATCTAATTTTTGAGTCATATCCCGAAACAGAATTCTTTAATGTATACGCACTTTTGAAGATGTTTCGATAACTTTTCGTCATGGATCAGCACTACGTCATCAGCTTTAAATGATGAGTATTCTGTTGGGAGTGATTTGATAAGCGTTTCATAATGTGATGAACGGCTTGCTGTCGAGATTTTAAGTATTCGGTAAGCATTCTTCTGTTGAATTCAGATCCAGTGGTTACAGGCAATGATGAAGCAATGATGTTAGTTTTTTTTTTTTTTTTTTCCTACCAAGAAATGAACTAGAATTATTGGTTCTGACTTAGAGGGCTGTTTGTAGATTTAACACAATGACTGAGAGTTGATAACTGCTTCAATTTCAGTCAGCGTCGTTTCCATATCTCCAAAAGTGAAATAAATCCTACCAAGCTTCTTTCTTCAGTGGTCTCTTCACAGTGCAGACCATCCCTTCCCAAAATCGGCCCCACCATGAGGCTCTAGATCATGACAATACACGGACCCGCGTAGAAAATTTTAAGATACGTTATGTAGGCAAACGACATTAATTCTGCTCCGAATAACTATACATGTAGCCTAATGCGACCTTTTTAATTTTTTTTTGTTTCAGACACAGAAGTCACAAGTACGAAGTAAGTACTTTGCTGAATTTTCAATCCTTATGAAACATGCCGAACTAGTACTATAAAGGGCATCATAAAAAATTAACAATAGGCACTTATTTTACGACTAGATTGTTTGTTTAATTGAAAGCGGAAAACTACATGAGGACAATATACCTAACAGGAGGGATGTCCTAGATATAAACCGGCTTGGTTTTACGCTACACATGGTAAAATCACGAAGATATCCATGCCGTTTTTAACTGTTGGAAGAAACAATTAAAAAAGCATTGCGTTAGCGTTGAACAAAGAAAAACAAGGTCAATGAAGCAAAATTCTGGAATAAAATTCATCCTTGGCTGAAACAATTCCGTTCAGCTCACGTATATCCTAGTAATTCTGAATTTCGGAGCGTTTTAATTAAGAAGCAGATACTATCAACTCTTGTTTTTGTTCATAAAGCAGCTCTTGGTAGCAGCTTCATGAACAAAAACAAGTCAGAATTTCCATTACCGATGTCAAATGTGGAAAGGAAGGCTGCAAATGTTTTCTTGTGCAATTCATCTTCAGAGTAACTGACTTCATGTTTTACACGAGTTTCCTGTTTTGAAAGTCTTGGACGTCCTTGGTATGCATCTCACCAGAAAGCTACAGTCTCTTCGATATCCTGCTCATTTACATCTTGCTTATCAAATCGTGAACTATTTGGTAATTGTATATTGACAATCTAGGGATTATATGATTACATTCATTGCTAATGTTTGATTATACGCATATAAAAAGAAAACATGTATCAAAAGCAAGAACTATATTGTGAAATAAAGTATTTAGAAAAGGGAAAGAAAGTGATAGTCCAAAAACTTTTCGTACATTAACAAAGGCAGTTACAAAATATATGAGATGCAATTGAATGTAAGATTCAATTTTCTTCCCACAGAAAAAAAAAAAAGCAGTGGAACTTGAAGCGCTTCGAGGAAATATCCATAAAACCATTCAGTTTTAAAATATTATATTGTTTAAACATGATATAAAAGAACACGATAAAAAGCGGCGCATTGTGTCCCGAACATTGCGTTTCCTTATCGGTTCTATTTAGCTAACTACTTGGTTTCCATTAATCATTTTTTCGTATATGCCGCCCTTCAGTCTTCATTCTATTCATTGCAGAATCAAACAAATAAATACAAAATTACTGAAATATAAATTAATTAATTTACGTGATTACTTTCTTTTACGAATATCTTATGCGATTTCATAAGACTGAAAACGAAAGTATCGTAGATCAGTTTATTGTTCCTTTTTCCGAAGAATATTTGTTGTTAAATAAGACTCATGGTTCAAATCTTTGTCTGTTGTATCCATATTTATTTGCTTTCGAACTTGCATAGTTATGGTTACTATTAAATCATAAACATTATTGTTTGTTAAACAAATCGCAGTTTAATTTTTCTAAAATTTACTCTAATTTTAAATGGATATTAAATTGCAGGCGATAAATCGCAGATTCACGAATCAAGAAAAACATTATGCATCATCGGAATGGCAACAGATGGAGATACTCTGTTGACATTTTACACTTATATAGATTCAGATGTCGAAAGAGGTGTGTGCTGCTGCAATTGAGTTTTTGAATAAAAATTATTCACGAGCTTTATAGCAAACTAACAAAATTTAATATATTGAAGCTACGTAGGGCAATGAGTGGTGGGCGGACAGATGAAAGATAAGACATATTAATAAGAAAACTATACTTAAAAATATTATTTCGCATCTTCGATTGATTAAAAATTGCACTTAAGAGGGACACTTCGTGGAGAAATTTATAAGGAAAATTAACTTATATATTGCACATTGAGGAAACCTTCAAGCAGCCAACTTGATCATAGAAAAACAACGAAAACTAGCGCAAGCTATATGCCTCAGTGGTCTGATTTTTTCAATTACAGGATATCACAAATAGTAATTTGAAAAGCGGAAACATAGGAATTAATGTTTTGTTACGATTTCGAAATCAGAAGTATATCTAGAGTTTCTTTCATTTACTTGAATACGACAAAGAACAAGAACTTAAGCCTCTATGCCGATAATGTTAAATTGGCCATTTTCGATGCACCCTCTTTCAAAATCTGCTGTAGATACATGTTTGAAATTTTAAAATTACAGTATACTTATCTGATTATTCTGGAATGAGGCTTTAAATTGAATTTTAGAATAAGTTACAGAATATTTTATTAGGCATACTAAAACGTAGTACTTTTCCCACAAAAAAATTGCGATTTTTTTGGTTTATCAATTAAAGCTCATTTCAGTAAATATTAGGAAACGTAATAATCATAAATAATAAGCCATAAATATTTTAGATACGTGTGAGCAGTAGTTCCTGAGAAAAGGTACATCGAGTATAAAACAATCACGGTTGGAGAAAAACGCGTTTATTTATTTTTTTTTTTTTTTTTTAAATCCTCATTTATCAAAGCATTTGATGATAAATTAAAACTAGAGTTTTTACATATCTAACAGCCCTTTTAATGGGAAGGACATTTTCGCGGAGGATTTTATGAGGAAAACTGATTTGCATGTATGTTACTTATGAGTGAAATCATGAAACTCGCTTGCAGCCAGTTCGTTCGTACAGATTCGTACCTGTGTCTATCTACTAGTACAATGTAGATCGTTTACAGTCTCACCTATTCGGCTAGTACAGGCTAAGATTTACCAAACAAAAATAAAAGTACAATTTATTGATCTATGTTAAAAGAGAAAAAAATGTAAAATTTTGAAGATGTTAATTCATTGCAGTTACAAAGTTCAAACTAACGATCAGAAATATGTTTGGATAATTTCGGGGCAACCAAATTTAATCAGCACTAAAACATATGCTCACTTTTCTGCCCAGAGTAAATTAAGAAAAATTTAAGGATTCTGAGATAAATTAATTTATTGTGGTAACCAATTATTGTAAATTTATGCAGCGAAAACATATTATTAAAAAAATCTACAGACTGAGAATTTTTAATGCTAGTTTTTAAGTTCACTTTTGTTAACTGAAAATAAAAATTCACATTTTTTAATTCAAAGCTAACTGTTTAATAAATGTCTATGTTCAAGTTGAATAAGTTTAAATCGGAACCTTTCCCTAGAGTCTCACATTCTTCATATTCCGCCTATTTTAGTTGATTATTTTTATTACTCACATACTTTTCTTGACAATAACAAATTAATTTGAATACTGTAAGATGTTTACCAAACCACTAAGAGTCTCACGAGCAACAAGAAACCATTTTAGTTCAGAAGCCTGAAAATTTGCAAAAATAATACGTTTTTATCTAACTCTGTTGATTCTAACGAAGTTGAATTTTTCATTATATTATGCCAGGAACTGCTGATTTCAAATGAAGCAAAAATACATTTTTAAATGAATTATTGAAAGATTTGATCCACCTTTTTCAATATATACACATTTGGAAAAATTACTTAAATTATACATGGCATTCTCATCACCATCGCTAGCAGATAAAGAATCAATGTTTGTATTTTCTCAGATGATACTGACTACTAACATGTTAAAAACAAATTTTATTCTTCAAGTCAGGAATAAAACTCTATGCTTTACAAACAAAGATAATCGGTAACGACAGTGCTCTATTGTTTATCGACGATAAATAAAATTATTAATATGTCTTTATTATTATAATAATGCCTTACTCATCAGCACAAGAAAGCGTTTAATTTAAACGTATATTTTATGTGTACGTTTTGATAACAGTTTACAGTAATATTTTGTCCTATAAGTAATAAATAAATAATTTCTTGGCACACTGTCTATCTTGTGTATCCTAAATAAAATTAAACGTGATGATGAACGTTTTAGCAATATACTAGCCATTTGCACGGCTAACAGCCTTTTCTAGCTTCAGGAAAAATATATAATAATTTTGCAAAGTCCAGCTAGTATAATTTCACAAGTCCAGTAAATTAATAAAAACAGAGATAAAGTACTGCATTTATTATATTTTAAATCACTTAGTTTGTTAGTCAAAAATAGACATATTAAATTTCATAGAAAATTTAAACCTTTTAACTCTTCTGAATGGCAAAGCAATGGCGAGCAGAAAATAAAAATATTTTATTTCCGGCAGTGAGAACATATTTCTATTAAATCGCCTAGTTTTTCTCATGAAATCTATTGTTTTTAAATAGTGCATATCATTAAATTAGCACAAAATACTAAATAAATAAAAATTAAAAACATCAAATTCGATATTCAAATTGAGGTGTACATATTCAGAAGGCGGACTATTTGTGTGTTCAAACTTTGGTGGCTCTAGGTGCTGCCGTTTTTCTACAAAGCGAGGAACATAGATATATGCATGCATGTGTACATACATGCATACATAATTCTTCGGTATTTAATAGCAGAAATTCAGACCACAGTATTTTTAAGTACTCAGTGTTTTACTTATATTTATTTATTTACTATCAGATGAGCAGCTGTTCCGCCTTTAAGACATTCAGCTTTTATGCTCAACTGATGGAATGGAATTATCTACCAACTGTGTTGTTATATATAAAATACAATAAAATTTCAGAATTTTGATAATTACATAATAAAAATTAAATATAAAGAAATAAATATATAAATACATAAATAGATACAATAAATAAAAATTAAAAAATTAGAATTAGATAAATGCCTAAATACAATGTCAATATATGAAGTCAATATAGTATTAGAATTTTGAGAATCATATAATAAAAATTTTAAAAAAATCAAATATATAAATACATAATACCTAAATAAATACGTAAGTAAATGAAACATAAATACATAAGTAAATACTTAAGATCATTACAAATTTTGAAAATGAACAACATAATGTATGAGAAAGTAGGGGCTGAGAATGTAAGTTTTGTAAAGAGTTTAGAATGAGAGTATAGTTTTTTATTATGGAAAGTGAAGAGTAGTAATTGAATAAAAGTTCATGAGAAATAGTATTTGAATGAATTAGGATGATTTGAATGAAAAGTTATTGGAAATTCTTGGTAGAGAGTAATTTTTGAGTAAAAGTCTTGACTAATAATCTTGAGTTGAGACTTTATTAATATATTTAAGATTAATATATTAAGAAGATGGAGTTAGAAAATATTATAAAATTCTTGATTGAGCTTGGAAGATTTTGAAGATGTACTTAAATAAAGATGGTCTTGAGTGAAAGCATGCAAATGTATTTTTAAAAAGTAAGTAATTAAAATGAGGTAGCAAAAAGGATGGCGTATTAAGTAAGGAAAATGAACATATGTTAGGTTATTTAATTACGGCAAAGCCTCGAAGGCTATCTGCCTAAGGGGAGGGATGCCTTCGTGGAGAACTTTCTAAGGAAAACTGGCTCGTATACACGTTACACATGGGGAAAACACCCATGCAGCCAGCCCGTTCGCGGGATTCGAACCTCGGATCGAACTACCAGTGTTCAGCGACTTTACCGCTCGGCCGCTGGTGTGCCGAAAATAAACATAGAATAATATGATTTCAAGTTTCTTTAAGATTATCGATGTTTGCGGAGGTATAATTTATTATATTTTGAAGATGAATTTTTAGAGTATTACTTTTTAATAACTGTTGAAACCTTAACTGAGCAGAAGTTAAATTATATGCTTTAAGGTGATAATCTTTACTAATGTTGCAGTGAAAGATATAATGATCTATTGTGCCTTGATTCCCACAGGTACAGAGATTTGTATGGTGAAGTCCGAATCTATGAAGGTATTCTGTAAATAGACCATGAGCTGTTAGGAAAAATGTAATTGAACGGTCGGTTGATCTGGAAGGATTTGATATGAAGGTAAAAGTTCTTCTGCCGGTTATTGCTTAAACCCAGGTTTGCTTCCATAAGTGCATTAATTCTGTTTCTAATTTTGTTCTTAGTAATGATATTGGATATGGAATTGAGTAATATGGAAGCGAAGAATCGTTTGCTGCCTCTTTTGCTAGTTCATCTGAGAGCTAGTGTTATGTAGTGTTTGTTATTTAGTATCATCTACTGTTCTTATCTAGTATCATTTAGTGTTTTACTTATGTTGAGAAAACAGTAACATACCTTTTTATTCTTTGATACTCTGCTATTCATACGAATTTGCATTCAAGAAATCAAAGAGAAACTAACGCCGACGCTTTTAAATTCAAAATTCTTTTCAGAGTTAGCTTTGTCAGTTAGCAGAAATATTTGTTTTTATTCAAGAAGAAAAGGGAAATATAGGCACGCTTCTGACGTTTTTTCATTTTTTATTTTTCACTTTTCCCCTAATTTTAAAGTTTTTTAATGGTTAAGTCTTTTTTTATGTATTAGGTTAAGTTTCTGAACGGTAAATTATCCATTGAAAACAATTCTTCAGTTAATTCCTAGTCACTAGACGAAGCATACAAGTTGAACAACCTACTAAACTAATAACACTGAAAGACATAGTATGTGCATGGCACTGCAAGTAACGATTTAGGAGCAAATCTTTCATTATCTTGTTTCCTTGGGTTTTATTTGAGGATTACGACTCGCACACTCCTTCTGAAATAAGAACTGCAAATCGTTCCAAGTAAATCCAGAGCTCCCAACTTTAATCCAGAACTTCCAACATTTAATGTATTCAGTAAAAGGCATTAAAACAACTTGGAGTTCAGACTGTTTTCAGAAATAGTTTATTATTTTTTTTTTAAGTTGAAAATAAGACTTACTGATGAAAGCGTTTAAGTGCGTCTTAAAACTTGGTGTCAAAATAAATGAAATAAAATTCCTTTTTAAATTACAAATGCTAAAATAGCAATTAAACATGCTTTGCTTTTTTAAAAGAAAAAAATTAATGTTTCGATATTTTATCATAAATAAATCAATTTTATTTACTAGATAGATAAAATGCAGTATTTCGTTATTCATTTATGTCCTATAAATTATTTAAAAATTATTCGGTCACCCCATAAATAATGAGTATTTTTAATGCTTTTTTACTTTCCAAAATTAAGACAAAGTTCTTTTTTAATCAACAATATACTGTCTTCCATCCTCTGCTAGTTCCTCAGGGGTTACGATGGAATTTTGTTCCATCAGGGTTTGTATTAGCGTTCTCGTCGAGATCTACAAATCTTTTAGGATAAGGTTCATCTTCTAGCCTGTAATTTCCAAATTTCTGGAACCACCGCTGACACTGGCTGAATATATCGTTCGATCACCATAAACTGCCTCAATATTAATAATTAATTTAAGGTATTTTCTCCTTTTTTTTTCTGCATGGCTTCGTGGTGTAACGGTAGCACACTCGGCGCTTATTCGAGAGGTCCAGGTTCGAATCCCGGCGTGGGCATTGCTCATTTTTCATGTATTCCTGCGTCCAAAAATTCCGAATGACTCTACAATTTAATTGAACTCATAAAGCAATATATGCCGAATATGCTGTTTTACCATCCTGTTATAGCTTTGAAGAAATTACTGTTAAAATCGAACTGCACTCATCAAAACTTGCACTAAGAACAAGGTAAAATTACTACTACATTAGACCCTCGTTGAAACGAATCCCAAGAGACCGAAAAATCAAGAGTTTGTGTTAAAAAAATTCACTTTAACTAGAGAGCTCAAATTTTTACAGTATAGGTGCATACGTAACTACAACAGTATATTATGTATGTCGTCATCGAAAACACTACATTAATTATTGTACTGTAGCCTGACAATTTGTACTCACAACTTTTAAAGAGTGAGAAAAGCACATCCGAACACAGAATTGCAATTGTTGATTGAACCTCCTTGTTGTCATGATAATCACACATGTCGCGCAGTGCTACTCCTGCTGGCTCCTTTTTAAAGAATACAGTGTATTCCCGTTTCAATTAAACGGGAGGTAACATTTCTGAACGCATCGCTAGTAGAGAAGCAACAGGAAAAAATATAAATAACTTAGAAAGTTCATATTAAATGAAAAAAAATCTAATGACGCAAGGGACTAAAAAAACAGTTCGTAATTCGTGATAACCGAAATTCGTGTTAACTTATACAACTTCCTGTAAGATCATGTACATCGTTGCAGGGACTAACAATCGATTGTTCGACTTAAGGGAGTTACTGTATTTGCTTTTATAGAAAGTTAATGCTGGTACTTTATTTCGTGCCTTTTCGAATTTTAATTCATATAATTGGGGTAGAAAGGGAAAAGGAAAAACAAAACCGTATTATTTATGAGATGATCAGTTAAATGGTTTTAAATGTATGCGAATGCACAAAAGATTTTCCTACATTCATTCATTCGTTCTTGAGAAACAGTAGAATTTTCCCGGGAAATTTACCGAAAAGAGGGGAAAGAGGCTACAAAACTGGAAAAATCATAGTTTCCTATTTTTATCTTCCGATTTATGTGTTCTGCAAATCCATATAGATGTATATTTCATATGCAGAAAATGAGATCAGCTGTTCAAATATGTTTCAGTTTTTCTGGGTTAAAGAATTTTTCTCGTTAAGCTTCGTTTTAAGTACAAAACAGAGCAAAATTAAAATGTCAATCAACTATTATTCATTTAAGGCAACATATACATTAAATTCAATTTTTCATGTTAAGTTTTTAAATGAATGAAGAGAAGTGAAATTTTATCAAGCGAAAAAGCTTTAATTATTAAGATTTTGTACAGAGTTTTGAAAGATTCTGTATCATAATCTAAAGAAATGTTTGGTTGGTTAATTATGGCAAACTCGCTGAGGCTTAAGAGGAGGGATGCCTTTGTAGAGGACATTTTAAACTTTGTAGGGGATGTAAAAGGACACTTTTATTAACTGAAATACAGTTTAACAGTCGGCACTGATTCGTACTTGCAGAAGCCAACACTTTTGGCTGAAATCAAAGATAATGGATAAACTGAAAATTAATGAAATTTAAGTAAGGTCTAAAGGCTACACAATTTATTTAGCGTGCAAGCTGGTTCTGACAGAAGTCGCCGTAAACAAGCCTTATGGCAAGAATAACCTTTTCCCGTGATCTAAACGGAACAATTTTAAGTACTAGGGTAATTTAGTCAGCTATTTTTACAGGAAGAAGCAGTAAAACAGTATATTACACTTCCTACTCCTTATTAAAAAGTAACTTTTAAATCACCAAAATTTACTGAAATTGAGACACATTTAAAGTTGTTAACATGCGGAACATATATGTTCCAGATACCTAGAAAAGGATAACTGAACGTCGCAAAATTCTAGTCCCTAGAGAAACAAAGTTAGCAGCATGGCCTTCAAGTAGGCAGAACACGCTTTAATTTTACCCTTCAAAACCTTCCTTTAAACACTTTCTACCCAATTTTAATATCGCGGTTCCTGGAAACTTGTATTCTGGCAGGAAAATGAATCGAAGTTTGATAGGAAAGAAGACTAAAATAACGGGTTATAAAACTAAAATGAACCTTACAATGTTTAGTATTATTCTAAGTGTTTTATTCTGTGTTTATCTGAGGGTTAAATATTCTAGTGGTGATAATTCAAGTCACAGAGTAGATGTAACACTATATTGTATTGATGCAGTATATTGATACTGTATTGATGCAGCTATGCTATTTGGAACTCACGACAAGCGTTTCAAAGCAAAAAAAAAAAATTCGTTTGACTAGAAATACTTTTCCATCCTAATTTATGCAAATAATATCATGAATTGGCTTGTAGAGACATTAGGTAGTTTTAGAAGAATGCAAGATGAAAAATGAGCAAACGCCTTCGCCGGGAATCGAACTACGGACCTCTGGATACCGGCCTAGCGTTGAAAACCACTACACCACGAAGGCACGCTAGGAAAGCGGGAGATATACCCTATATAATCCCCTAAAGGGCGACTGGGGTTTTTAGGGGATCCAATCTCCAAATCTTGTGTTAGGAGAATCATCATCCAGCACCCTTTTAGTTCGTAGAGACATTAGGTATTTTTTGGAAGCCGGAGAGATGAAAAATCAGCAATTGCCTTCGCTGGGAATCAAACCGCGGATCTTTGGAATACTGGCCCAGTGTGCAAACCACTACACCATGATGGCACGCTAGAAGACGGGAGAAATACCTTATAGGCTATGAACGAATACTGTTTTCTAGAATAAAAATTCTGCAACAATCTATGAATAAGATCTCTTTTTTGAAAATTTTTATCGATAAATCTTTTCATGACAGTCTGCATATCAGGCCTGATCACTTAATCATCAGAACTTTTTTGAACTATTATATCTATTTTATATGTTATATATTTCGCCCTTCAGTTTATGTAATTCCCTTAAATTTTTAGAAGTATGATTTCAATAAAACTTTAAAATTAAATATCTCCATCAATTTTGGTCGCACGGAAAACAGCCATTTTATGTTTAATATTTTTCATTTAATATTCAGTTTTACTGAATGTAACTATAGGGATCGGAGGGAAATTAAATAAAAAAATTAATTTTTAATTAATTTTACATTTTTTTTTTTTTTAAATTTTAGAAACACCAAAATGTAAACATTTGCGTTATTTAAAATATCTTTATAACTTGAAATGCCTACGACCAACGGTGGCAAAAATACAGGATGCAAGAATACTTTTAATGACATGATATATACTAAGTTGTTTTTCAGAAATAAAACACCGAGTTTAAAAATCAATATTTTCCATTTAAAATGAAAATGTAATGAAATTTTCCGGATATTAATGAGATTGCATTCAAAATCTTCAGCAGAATATGTAGTATGTAAATTCACAATATTATATGGCATCGAAGGAAAAAAAAATCTAAAAAATCCTCTCTTAAACTATTAAGTTTGCGTTACCGTGGTTTATTCAAGAAACCAAATTCAAAAGTAGAAATTCGTAATTTTTATCTCAATTTGTAATTGGAAATAGAAAAATTTACTAGAAAAGTAATATTTGAAATGATTAATTTAAAGCATTTAACAGTTTTGAACACAGTAAATGATTATTAAAAACATTAGAGCATTCAAAATGAAGATAAGTGGAAGATTTTCAAAGATGCCGTGGGTACTACAACGAAATATTGCCAAACATTACAGTGTTACGAAATCTCCAGGCGTGGTGAGATAGCTTTTCCGCAAAGCAGTTTTAGGGTTGTCATAAAATGGCAAAGGAAAGCAGGGGTGCCACTTTTGGCGAGAAATCGCCCATTTAACGATATTTGGCGACAGAATTGGCGATATACCATGGACGGATGGAGAACCTTCTGGAACTAATTCTTACCGGTTTAGCCCAGAATGTTCTCGAACACAAGCCGAAAGCTATATAAACCCTGCTGCTCCGCAGTCAATCAGTGAATGTGCCTCATCGACAGGGCGAGTGTGCGTGCCTCGTCGAGAGGGCGAGTGTGTCTGCCTCGTCGAGTTAGTATCGGGAGTGTGCCTCGTCGAGAGCCCGAGTGAGAGTGCTTCGTCTAGAGTGCGAGAGAGTTAATATCGAGTTGGTGTCTCGTCTAGCGAGTCCATCCCTGCGGAGTCGATCGAGTTGACAGCCGGGCACCGAGTGCCGAGTGGGTCGTCGAGTGCACCAAAGGAGTCTGTTAGTATATCGCGGTTAGTGCATCGTCGAGAGAGCGTGTTGAGCTCCGGGAACGACTGAACCGAAGAGTCGGGAGCTGTGCTCGTGTGTCATCGAGTGCATTGCGAGTTGTAGCTTGGAGAGTCTCGAGTGTACGTGGAGTTCCGAGAACGACCAAGCAGAGTCGGGAGCTGTATTCTGGTGCTTTGCAGGAAGCGGTATCCACCGTTATTGCCTGACAGTGTGAAGGCTGTGTCTCTGATTGTTCCAGCGTGTTTATAATAGTTCTTCGACGACTGCAACGTGATTTTGGAGCTGTCCTGATTAATATTGGCTAAATAAAGTGTGTTTCGATACTTCATCAAGTGTGTTCGTTATTGACTCCAAATCCTCACGAACCCCGTACGAACATGAAGGAAGAAAATAACGTAACAACTGGTGACAAAAGGAAGAAAAAAAAAACGCAACAATAGCAATAATTGAAGTCTCGGCGTTCTCAAACTTGAAGCAGAACAATTATTTATCAAACAGACTATCCGTTAATCGATTCAATGCTAAAATAGTAATCTGATATATAGGGTGTAATGGCTGGGTGGCAAGTTAAAAATTTTGTATCCTTTATAAGAAAAGAAACATTCCGCTTTCTTTTAGAAAATCTATGAAAAATAAGAATTTTTAAATATTGGAATAAGATAATAATCCAAGCGAAAAGTTAATTTAGTATATTTGATTAAGATGATCATTTTTTAACACGCAGTAGAACAAAAAGAAAAATAATAATAATCGAAAATTGAAATTTGCTTTATTGGCTAGAAAATGACAAAAAAGGAGTTGGGACGCAGACTAGCACGAACCTCTTTGAAATTGTAATAATTTTCTGAAGTTATATAAGATTAGTACAAATACATTGCTTCGAGCTACGGCTTCATGTATGTTTTTTTAAATAATCACTCCAGATCAGCATGGAAGAAATTGGCAGTTTATTGCAATTAATAATAATATTCCAAATCACCCCATGATGCAGAAGGATAAACTAAGATATAGTAATATACAAAATACAAAATAATATGTACAAAATACAGAAACATATTGTCAATTGCAAGTGATTCACATATGATTGTTTAATATTGCCACTAATCATAATTATAAATTGGAATGATGGAATGGCTAATTTCACTTAAACTTTTATGAAAGTTGTGCGTTACTTGGTGACTGATAACGCGTAGCTGAGAAAGATCCAGTTCTTCATAAGTTTTGTTGTTCTGAGCATACATGGACTGTCGGTGTCAGGACACAGCTTTATACTTTTTGTAGTTATTTTTTGTTGATACGGCATGAATATGCCCATATAGGTCTATGCTTTATAGAAGGCAGTATAGTTTTTAAATGAGAAACGTATTATGAATAGAGAAAGAAAGCTGTTCTGGGCAACTAAAGGGAAAGGCTTCGGAACTTCTGTATAATGGGATGCATGGGTGGGCATGAAAGATTTTGGCGGAGGATCATTTCGAGATAAAGGAATCGTTAATCCCAAGTAACGTGTTTCCTTTGAAGACGAATATTGCCAATATTTTCTTTTCTTGTAAATTGCATCGCAATATTGCAGTAAACGTGTCAATATTTATCTCAGTTTCCCATCGTGTAAGCCAGGTCTCAAATGAGAGAATGTGGTTTTATAATGCTTATATTACTGGATGAAGAAAAGCATTTTGTGATAGGATCTTAATGATATCTGTCTATAATGAAGTATGATACTGTATGATTGTGGGATGTCGTTCATGCAAACTGAAAAACGTGGGCCCAAGTAGTGAGCCCTTGGTAGTACGCTATTCCAATATAGCTTGGCGCGTAGAGTACGAGTTAATGTGAAAGTACAGAATTTCTATCTGTTAAGTAGGATTTATTCACCTGGGAATCTCACAGTAAGTAAATTGTGAATGGGGCCGTCTAGCGACAATTTATCAAAAGTCAAAGAGGCTTTATCAAAAGTCTGCGTCAAGGAAGAGTCCAACAGTAGACTTTTTAGACCTTCGGAGATTACCTCAACTACCCTGGCACGCTGTGGATAAATTTCGTCGGAATCCAAACTGCTCTCAGATCATGACAGTTTTGGCTTGACTGAATGATCTGTCTTGTCAGTATTGTCGTCGTGGAAAACTTATCGATTATAGGTGTTGGTGAGGTCAAAAACTTATCTTTGCTTTACAATTTCCTAAACTGCACGCTTTTGATTTTTGGTAAAAGGGCTAGTTAACTGATGTGTTTCAATTCTTTTCAAATGTGGGAAGGGGAATGCCGAGTGCTGAACGAGTAAAATATTTTTCGATTCAGAAACGGAAGGTGAATGTAATGTGGGTAAGGAGAATAAATAAATTTTCCACATGTAATGAGAGATAGATTGATAAAACTGAAATACTGTTAGTGAACTCCTACTTCGTGAATACTAGTGAGTTCTATAGATATTTACAATACAGGTACAAGGTATGGATAAGTTACACGGGTAGGCTAGGTATAATCAGTTAAATAATAAATTAAGTATCATAATAAACAGTTCGCACAATTATTGATATAAAAATTAAAATAGTACATTAAGTAAAGCAATAAACATAGTTATTTGTGGTTAAATTAGACATTAACTTGAAGAGAATTTTAAAAATATATGAAATAAAATGAATTTCCAATAAGTAAAAAAAAAAAAAAAACAGTAAACGAAATACAGTTAAGTACAGAACGTACAGATGCTCTGTTGACGATATCGATGGCGGCCCAAAGTTACTTCACCTTGTTTGATAAATTAGGTGCAAAACTGATACAACTGCGTATGCATTTCAGAGCATAGCGATCTTATGCTATGAGATCTTATGCATATCTCATACCATAGCAGCGGATATACACTGCTGCAGGCTGAAGGTGATATTCTGCAATCGAGCAGACTCCCTGCCATTCCGCATAAGCACTTGGCGTTTTCACGTTGTCTAAAGCGATGCAAATAAGATATGAAGAGCCCATGGCCTGTTAAAAACTAAGTAAGGTTAAACGAGCCACGTTTTAAGCTGACCTACTTTTGGAAAACGTTTTTAGACTCTACCAATAATATCTGTTTAATGTTGCCGACGTTTCTATAAGCTCAACTTTTAAGCCCTTCGAGCCGGGTAGCGAAAACGCGCGCTTATCGCGGAGGCCGGCAGTGTCTTCCGCGAGCGTCTCTCCAGGGCCGGGGGCTTTTTCGCTACTAAGCCTAAATCCATGAAATTTCCGAAGTATCAACGCATTGTTTAATAATGCTCCATAGAGTATTTAAACGGCTTATGCTTTATAGATATTTATATATATATATACTTTAATTACCTTATTTCTTGTTTAAATGCATATTTTACACATTTTATTTTAATTACTCACCATTTTATGACTTTTAACATTATACATCTGAAAACTAAATATATTACTTAAAATTCTCTTTTCGAATGAAAAATTTTAAAACAGGGATCTACACACAGTCCTACGTTACATTCCTTGAACTCGTAATAACTCATTTGCCGTTTTGGAGGATTTTTCCGGGAATGTGAACAAACGAAGCATCGTCGTCTCATTTTCTTATCAATCTCTTCTGAACAAAGTTTTGGAAAATGTCTTTCAGTTAATCTTTCAGAATCAATATCAGAATATCAGAATCAATATCTGAAATATTTTGCATCATTTCTGCTATTTCATGCTCTGTTAAACATTTTCGACGCTTCGACATTGAAACGGTAAAAACAGAAAGAATTCATGTCTAACAAGATCTAATTATTTTCTAAAAACTGAACTGTAAACGGAAATACTCAACGCTTTAGCGCATATAAAACTTCTACTTACAATAAACAACTACCACTTGCGAATAAAGTGCGATTTAAAGAGACGTCATAAATCACGCCATTCGGAAACATTTAGTTCCCCGTTTGTTTATATAATCAAAAACACGTGTATGTGAGTCATGCTTCTCTCATTTCGAGTAGAAGGTCTAATGCACATGTATCTGAAACCATATAAACATACAGTGCCATCTTGTGGCAGAAATTATAGTTTGAAAAACGTTCCAAGGTACTGGCACAAATACGTGACAGTCGGTAGAGAATGCAACAATCCTCTGGCACGCCTGCGTGTCGGCCGGTAGATAAGTGTGTTCGTTGCTGGCACGTATACGTGACAGTCGGCGCGAAGGGGTTAAGAACAGGGAGCTCGGCAGGGGAACATCAAGAGTGCGCAAATAGGGCTAAGTTGATGCTCTCTTGGGTATTGTATTTGCAATTTTGTTACTTAGTATTCTGGTGTGTATAGGTACCTGGTACCCACTGAAGTTTGGACCTACGATTGTCTGATATACTAATTAAGAGTTTTTGAATGGCTCTGTCGGCTCACAGCCCCATCTCAAAAACTTGTAGTCTCTTTGAATGAGAACAAATGCACTATTGTACTCTCGCTCTGTACTATAGAAGAATATGTAGAGGAGGCAACGGGAAGTTGGTTAATTTATTTATTAGATAATTAATATTTGTGTTAAGGGATATTGCTTACATATAATGTATTTTTTTTTTAATTTGTGTTTTTCTTTCTCTCTTTCTTTCTTTTTTCCTTTTCTTTCTTTCTCTTTTTTTATTTTTTATAAAGTTGTTCTGCAGAGTAAAATTCTGTGCAGTTTTTAAATTTAATATTTGGTGTTCCCTTTAGACATATTTCTGGTACATTTAAAAGCCAAGCGAAGGCTGATCGCATAGCGGCTAATTTTTTAATAAAATAATCTTCAAATAATAAAAGGCACTCACAACGAACACCTGGGTCTCTTTAATCACACATTTCTTTCTTCAAACGGTTTTAAGTCAAGTGAACCACAAATTACAGAATCATAATCTTAACATACATCCTATAGTTCATAACGTGAGTTTATAATCGGATCCGAATCATAATCTACCTACTTTACCTCTTTCCTATACATCATTGGCAAAGGCCGCGTCGTTTCTTGAGTTCTTTGTTCCGCATTACGTATTTTCTCTAAAAACTCCCTTTTCTGCTACATTAACACATAGCATTGCTTTGTTGTAATTCTAAGTTTGCATTTTTCTTTTCTTCTGTAACTGTGGACGATATAGTGGTTAGTGGAGGCTGATTGTTAGTCCGGAAACAAAGGTGTAGGTTCGACTCCCAAGTAAAAGCTTGGCTGTCCATGTGTGCTCTTTCTTCTTCTCGGAGGTGCAAGTTAGTCTGCCTCCTGTTGAGCACACTGGGCGACTTTCTTGACTAGGAGACGGATGAAAGATCGATGGGATCCGGTGATCTCCTTGAAGTGCTTTCGAGTCGATGCTCGACCAGTGGGAGGGGGATTCCTTCTCCCTTTCCTGTAGAGACAAATATATGCCTCAATTAATTTTTTTCGGTGGATTGGCTATTTATTTTCATTGCATACAGCGTATGGCTTGTTTTCGTTGTTTTCTAATTTATGTATACTGAAACAGCTTATTTTTAATCCTTAAAACAATGCACAATACTAGCACACCATCAACACTCTCAAAAAGAAATACATGTTAGCCAAAATGAAACTGTCTCGGAAAAGCGTTTTCGGACTTTCGTGGAAATGTACTCTAAACAGCGAAGATACCATTACGAACCAGTTTTATTTTATTACCACGGTACTTTAAAGGACAACCTCTCAAGATCTCAATTCATCAGATTTTTGGTCATACATTTATTTTCGCTTTTAACTCCATAGCCTGCAAAGCAATTTAAAATTGCGATTTCTTAATTTAGAAATGCGAAACACGGTTGTAGAGTCTAGCTAGTAACATGAAGGTTGTTTCCGCGAGGATATTGCCACCAAAATGTGTAACAGTTGGGTCGAATCTTTTAACCTTCTAGGTGTTTTATTAGTATCCGTAATAAGTCATCGATGCATGAAACAGGAACTCGAGCGGATCACTTTATCATTCTATCAAAAGTCTTATCATTGATCCAAACATTGTTATTTGAAGGTATGATTGTGAATTATCTAATAAATGCATAAAAATGAAGAAAGAAAATGTCTGTTTGCTTATTTCGTTCGGTTGACAAGACAATTTGTCATTAACAAAACGAACAAATTTTAAAATATTAATTTTTAACGCAAATGGAACTTTCTGAACACCAACTATTAAAAAAAATTCGAAACTACTCATGTAACAAGCTTTACTTTCCAGTTATTAAAAGAAAAACTTTCTTCTTCTTATATATTTTATAAATTTAAACTTTTATTTATAGCATTTAATAAAGTCGTAAAAACAAGAAGTCATCAATTTTGTTTATTCCTTTCCTTTCTCACTTTCTTTCACTTTACTTTCAGTCAGATAACGATGCTAATTGCCAGATAACTCTCAGGTTCCCCCCCCCCATCCTGCTAAATATAACCTTCCCTTTTCCCCCCAGTTTTCCTTCTTTACGAGCATGAATTATGTTGAAAAAAGAGCATGGGATACAAACAACTCCAGTCAATTACATAATATACAATATCATTCCCATCGCATCTACCTCGGTTACAAAAACCACATTCTATAAACCTAGATCGCAAAATAGACGTAATCCTCACAAACAAGCAATTCTCAGAGTGCGTGTGCTTTAAAATCTTTCAGAATTTACCAAATTTAATTAATCTGTAGTGACTTAATAAATTTATTTACTTGCATTTAAAAGCACTAAGCGAATTTCTTAATCTAAAAATAATCTGAAAGTTTTCTGATTTTATATTGCGTCCAAAGAGGCCTTTTTGTACAGTTTTGTGAAATCGCAAAACGAAAACAATAGTCCTTCAGGGACAAAGCCGCTTTGGACTAAAAATCTGAAGAGTTTCAGGTTTTAAATTACGTCCAAAGGAACGTTTTTTTTTAACGTTTTGTGTGTTACCTTTATTAATTAAATATCATGATCTTCGCACTTAAACCATACAATTCAATTCAACAGCCCTATCGCAAAATAAATTTAAAAGAACATATCTTTAGAATTTCCGTGCTTTAAAATCTTTGAGTTTGTTAATCACAAATTCTTTAACGTTTTGCAAAATATGAAATAGATAATAAAACAAATTCCAAATTAGGGTTTCTCCGGATGCCCATATTCGGGTGGAGGATTATGTTATTCAAAATTTGATGGTTCTAGGTACCGATGTTTTATCACAGTTCGAGAAACATACGATTCTTCATTATTTAATTTCTTTAAATATAATACGGGGCGATAATATGTGGTGGTAAAAATTTGAAAAGTGATCCAACGCATTTAAGTTTTCTCCGCAAAATTCGAAAACGAAATTAATGGCAAACTTCTGGAATAATAAAAATATTTTAAATAAATTTTAAATTTGTTTACTAAGTATTTTTCGAAATATGCACGAACAATAGTAATAATATCGCAAAGAAATAATTTCAAAAATTCAGTGATGATACACTTTATTCTCTCTCTGAAATCTAAAATTTGGTACCTGCAAGACATTTTTGATTGTTACACTTTGTAATTCTGACAGCTAAATAACAAATTTTCAGAGTGACGTTTATTTAAAATAGTTCTGACAAGCTTAGTTAATTATTAAATAACTTTCTTTAATTTAAATTGAGTGAAATTATGAAACCTTTCTTAACTTTTCAGAGAAAATTTTCCAAGTAGGGCAAAACTTGAGAATAAATAATGAGAACTTAGTTTATTTCTCTTACTTATTACTTTTTTCTATGTATAAATAGTACATATATTGCATGGAAAAATTGGAAACTTCTTTTATTTCTTATTACAGCTTGACACTTGATCGCGTTTCGAATTCGATAAGGTTTGTAGCCTTGGAGAGGATGTTGCTAGAAATTATCTTCCTTACATGTTCATCGCTCAGTCGTTTTTTGTTTATTATAATTATTTTTTACTATTAATTTCTAATTCGAGAAAAACTATTCACGTGTAAATGTATTTTCGAACAAAGCGATTATTCCCAGAACAAAAATTCGTAACTGAACTTGCATTTACTTTTTGACAAGTACAAATACAGATGTTATTAACATAAGTTAATAACGTCCTGTTATTAACATAAGTAATAATGTTTAAATCTTTGGCTAAGATTTATATCACACTGTAAATTTGTTACCCCCATTTATAGATTTTGCGTTAGTTTTTAACAATAATGAAATTAACGTAAACTCGGACGTCAAATGATTAAAATCTTGAAAGCATTCTATTCCAACAAATTCATAAATGAAATGTCTCTGCGGGCCGCACAAAATTGCTTCGGGGACCGGCAGTTTGAGACCTTTGGTTTAAATCATTATATATAATCTTTTTTATAATACTTTTACAATTATTATCATCATTTATTTAAATATTTCAAAGCACATTAGGATTATGTGTTAGCAAGCTAAGGAAAGGGACGCCTTCAAGAAGTCTCTGATGGTTCCCTGCTAACACGTATTTACAGAACATATATGGGGAAAATCCCGCAAATTCCAGTCAACCATAGTTTCGGTAAAATTTGAACAGGAATCAACAAGTCAATATTTTTTTAAAACTCTTTTTTATCGTATACCCATATAATACCTTTTATAAATATGTGAAGTATCTTTGTGACTAATAAAAGATGTTTCTAAACTTATGTGCCTCACTGCAGAAACAGTCGATTTTTTAAACTTATTTTTTAGCCGCTGCTTCAAGTTTTTTTTGAATGTTCAGCATAACATTCTGCTGTCGGACAAGATAAAGAGCTAATTACTTTTAAAATATATTTCGAAATATATGCATTATATTTAAATTATTCTAGAAGAATTATAATATTTTCGACAATATTATCCGGTGCTAATTTAAATTATTTTTGAAATTCCAGGAATATTTGTTAATCATTAAATTATACAAAGAATTTGAAAATAAATAGAATTAAATTATACAAAGAGTTGACAGGTCATATAAATCGATTTCAATTTAGTATTAATTTAATTCAATTTAATTTTTGTTTCAAATTCTTTGTATAATTTAATGATTAACAAATATTTAGGGTAAATTATTTTATGAGGTGACTGTAATCTAAAGTTTCTCATATTGCAAATTTTAAATTTAATTTTAAGTTTTCAAAAGTTCATTAAAAAAATTTATGAATTTGAATGAATTTTAATAAACGTATTTTTCGATTTCGTTTAGAGAACGTGTTGAGTAACATGAAAGCATAAATTTAATAAAAATGTAAATTTATCATTTTTATGAATCTACTAAATCACATTATTTTCTTTATCTGATTTAAATTAAAATAAAAATTTTAAAATTGCTTTATGGAAAATAAATGAAAATTAAAATTCTTGAAGGAAATAGGTACAAAAACTAATCTCTTGTGAAAGCTTAAAATAAATAAATAAAATAGAATACAATAAAATAAATAAAAGCTCTTTTTTTTTTTTTTTTTTTTTTTTTTTTTTTTCGATTTTCTTCACGAAAATAGTTACCATGCGTCTTTCAAAACAGCTGTGCCCCAGTTAATCCTAATAAACGACGTTCTACTGAAGAACTTCATATCTTGCTGTCTTTATCGTCTGAATAAATAATACGACAGTTATGTTTACTTTAAATTATTTATTACGCAATTTTTAAATATTTTTATTCTTTAATCTGCAATTGCATCAATATAAACTGCATTTCAAAACTGACGATGTAAATAAATAAAAGTAAACAAAATATCTTGCAACTATGACACTTCGGAAATGCATTCGCCAAACAGGAAGCCAAAATTCGCCAAGGCGTGACGTGGCAACCCTTCGTTTCGTCAAGATACATCGGTTACTATGACCACGGCGCCAAGAGCAGACGATATTTTTTCCGCAGCTGATAGTGTGTTCTGAGTTCCTGCGACGCAATAGGCGAAACTTCTGCTGACGTTGTTGTGATTTAACACAGTTTTATTAATGTACAGTCACTGATTTTCACAGTGTGGAAATTACCATGACTTTCTTAAGTCGTTGATTGCGTGGAGTTACAAATCGAGTGATAGAATTGTGCATGGAAGATAAAACGGTGCGCTGACTGTCCTACTTGTTGATTCCGGCGGGGCTATCGAGATCTTCCCGGAACGGTAAAAAGTTCTTCGAGTCCATTGGGAGATTTTTCTGGTGAGTACCTATACTGTTTATTTTCGTTAAAAATGATAGGTAGTTTTCCGAGTCAAAAATGAAGACTGAAAAATCCGAGGCAAACATCAGGATATCTGCATAAAAATACAAAAACATTTTACACGAAATCCGATGCAAGGAAGAAAGGCAAAAGGTAGCTTATATATTAACTATATTTTGCTTATAATAAGGAGTAGGTGCTATAATTTTTTATGACATTTTCGAAAATTTTAGAGAATCTTGATAAATAATTCAGGCTACATATTTTTGCTTTAATATCTTGGAAATGTTTTTTTTACTATCGCAGAATCAGGAAATGATAGGAAAAGCATTGAAATTATGACAACAAAAATGCTATTTATAATCTAAGGAAAAATTTAAGGCTTTTTGAAACCAAACAGAATTAAACGTAGAATATAATCGTTGGAATTTTAAGCAGTTTCTTTTAATACAGTAGGAGAAATGATGCACGTATTCTGTAAGACAGAACACATTGTGCAAATTTCTCGAATTAACCATTTCGAACTAAATTTAAGACTTGAGATTATGAAGCTGTTTTACAGAGAAAATGTTTTGCAGATAAGATAACCTTACGTTCATTAGCTTGATTAAAGGCAGTCTGAAGAAACATAATTTAATAACCAGAAACCCGTAACTTAGTAAATAAGTTTGTTGTTAATGTAAAAGTTAAACATTAGTTGATAAGTTAGCTTGATATATTACATGATTAAGAAAGGCATAATATTCAGATACTTTTAAAGAGGAGAAGAAGAAATATTGCATACGGGATAATACTTTTAGGAGTAGTGTTTGATAGTAAAATATGAGAGGAAGAATGGAATTCCAAATTTCAACGTAAGAAAAGTGAGTAACATTTTACTGAGCACGAAAAAAATTATAACTTTTAAATATACATTAATATATACACACTTGTCTTCGCAATTATTATTCGAAGTTAATAATTAAAAAACATTTATTTAGCGAGAAATTGTATACTGCAAGCCTTTAACTAATAAACAAACACTTTTGTTAGAATATTCGGCAATCACTTAAAAACCAGCCATGTTGCCTAAATGGGTTAAAAAAGAAGTGCAGTGCAGTTCTTGTAAAAATGCAGAAGATTGATTCCACATGCCAAAACTTAGGTAGACAGGTGCTTTTCAGGAATTAAGTCAACCAATCCAAATCATGTCAAAAATTCTGCAAATCATATCAAAATCTTTATCTATATCAAGTCTTTATTTATTTAAACAATTTCTTCCTTCATGAGTTTTTATACATGCATACATATACATATAAGAGCACTGGATGGTTAAATTAAAGTGACCACATTTTCATTGAGACAAAGCGGGACAAATGGAATGAAATGAGAATTATGATTTAGTTATGAAAGCAGACCAGTAATTCAAAACAATATATTTTATTTAATATTTTATTATATGCATTCATATACTTGTCTATAAATACAAAAATACATTTATTATTAACAATTGGTAACTATAAAAATATTTGTAAAAAAAACAATAATTTGAATATTATTTTCTTTAATGAACTTAATATTTTATTAAAAAAATATGATTTTCTTTCACAGTTATATTTTTTATCCGACTCAGTACTTTGCAATAGATTCGGATAATTTCTTAAAATGTCGTGAAACTTCTCACATGAATTGATCAAATTATATTTTAGGTTTAATACAGATTTTAAAGGATTAATGTTCAACTGCTTTTTTTTTCAATTGTCTGTATTTTATTGATACTATAGAAAACACTTTCTATAGTATCAATAAAATACAGACAATTGTTGTTACATAGAATAGTATGTTCTACAATTTTCAAAATATTTTCACAAGGAATATTATTCTGTTTAAAATGAAGGAATAACTCCGTCCAATTTTTTTTTTTTTTTTTTTTTTTTTTTTTTTTTGTCTGTTTCCACATTTGCAGACAACCAAAATTTAATTTTTTCATCAGTAACGCATCTTTTTACCAATGACACCTCATCAAAAAGAACATTTTCGCAAGTATTGTTTTTCGGAAAATGGTTACGTTTTACCACATATTCCCATAAAATCTCCTTTTTTAATGTCACCCAATGAAAGTTTTTAATAGCCTCGAATTGAACTGTCCGTTCAAGATAATCCAAGCATTTATTATAAAAACTTCTGACTTCTTTCAGAAAACCAAGTCGTTTAATATGGCACCTTGTTCTTCCAACCTAGTGATGTCCTTTCAAATAACTAAAGGAATGTAATCGTTATCAATTCTTCCTCGCAATTTTGTTTTTAAATTATTGATTTCATTTGACACTTTTGTAATTGAAATTTTATCCCCTTTATTAATTTTTACAGCATTGTGAAATAATGAAATAATATAGCTTGCTTGTGGATGAATTGAAGCCAAATTTGTGATGTGTCATTTTAAAAAAAGAACAGCAATATTCTTGGACATTTATCTTGTGATAAAAAGTATGATTTTATTGGTTCGTATATTTTAAAAATATTTTCTACAATTGGTAAAAGAGCTAGCCATCGTGTTTTGCTGTAACCAATAATTCTTTTATATTCGATTTCTGCGCTTTCACGCAAGTCCTTCAAACTTTCAATACGCACAGTATATATATATATAAATACGAATAAATTTTTGCAGTAATATTGTCAAGATCCACTGGAAAGTAAGTCAGATGCTGTTTGAATAGTACTGTGTAGAATGTGCGCTGCACAATCTACTCCAGTATTATATATATATATATATATATATTTTGTTCAAATATGCGTTAAGTTTCGTAAAAACGTTTTTGATGCTTCTTCTACCTTTTCCACCAAAATTTGCGTTAGTGTTATCCTCACAATAGGCAATAATTTTATTGTTCAAATTATTCTTTTTTAAAATAGTACTTTTTGAATCAAACATTATTTCTGAAGTTTCACCCGGCATTGAAACAAAATCTAATATTCTAATTTTAACTCCTGTTTCTGGATCAAAAAGCCTAACAATTGTGGGAAATAATTTTAAATCTTTGTGGTTGGAAGCATCATAATATATGGATATAAATGTGCAAATCTATTTCTTTCTGCAATTGTGAAAACGAATATAGTGAGAAAACATTACAAATAATTGCTTCGGCTTTTGTCCTTGCACATGCAAATTTTTTGTCGTACAATGTTTTGATCATTTGCGACGTATAATCAGTTGATCTGAAACTTTGATTGTGGTTTATGGTGTGGAAAGCAAATAGCCTTTCAGCTAATGTTAGCTGTTCCTCCGTTAACAACACATATTCCTTGACGAGACGTAACGACAATGTTCGAACACCACCGAGTAAATCTAACTCGTTACATCGCCTAATTTAGTTTACTCTGCATGCATTTTGTTTGTTTTTTATTTCTTTATATTCACTATAATAATTAATAAATAATAGGTAATATATTTTACAGTACATTTAAAATAAGAAATGCAGATGTTTTTTAAAAAGCGGGACATTTTTAAAAGTCGGCGGGACAGTCCTCCAAAAGGCAATACTGTCCCGCCAAAATCGGGACGTGTGGTCACTTTAGGTTAGATTGGGGGTTTTCTTAATTTTTGTCATGTGTAACATAAGCGTACGAGGTTCTCTTCGAGAGCATCCACTACGAAGGCATCCCTTTTAAAGAAGGCATCTTCATGTGTAGTAAGTAGATAATCAGCCAAATGGATATTTTATAAGGCATCATTTGAAATATATTAGATCAAAGTAAGTTAATGCAAACTGAAAATTGGAGATTGTTCTACCATTTCCATCAAAATAGTGTGAAAACAATTTTTTTGTAAATAATTTTCGATGCAAGAACGAAGGAAAAATTGTTAGAGCTGTTAATTGACCACTGTGTTTTCCCATAATTACATGCAGTGTTTTCCCATAAGTACATGCAGGCAATAATTTTTTCCGAAAATATTTTCAAAAATTGTAGCCTAATTTGATTTTCTTCCCTAAAAGAATTTAGCAGTTTTTGAATCTACATTATTTTCAAGAAGATTCATAAATCAGTAATCGAAAGCAAAATGGTTAGGGGAACTATATGATTTTTATTTGATTGAGATGTACCGTACGAGAACTATGTGTCTAAAGGGAGTGTTGCTTCTATGGAAGGCTTTAAGGGAGCGAAATTAGCTTTTATTTACATTGCACATAGGGAAAATCATAAAGTCTTCTTGCAGTAACCCTTTTGAAGGAATTTAATGCCGGTTTTAACGATGTGTTACGGCTAGTGTCCGTCATTTCAAAAAAGGAGAGGTCAGTGTTTAGCAATTTTAACGACTCGGCCACTAGTTAACTTGTCTAAGAAAGTAATCCACAAAGGCATCCCTCTCCTTAACCAGATACAGACAGTATGCTGTCCTGTATTCAAATAAACAAGCTAAATAACTTTGGGACTAACTAAACTTCCGTATTTTACCTGTTGCTAAATTAGGCCAGAACTTTTGTGTGTGCAATTTAAGGTTTTCCTTGCAATGTATTACAGATCTCCGTAAATTAAAAATCACACAATTAAAAACTTCAGAAATAATGCATACCTTACCAGCCTGACATTAATTCACACTTAGGAAGAGCCTGACGTTTTTAAAATATTTTTAAGTACAAAAAAGGGGAATAAACAGATTAAACACTTGAAAAGCGGTTGCATGATGATTTTAAGCTGCATTGTGGTAACATTGATCCTCTCTGTATAGCTGTTTTAGGTGTATATATATATATATATATATATAAAGTAAGTTATAATTAAAGTGAGCTTGTTCAGACCTAGAACCATGATGTAATTCTTTGAGAACCCACGTTCAGCAGATTCACATTTATGTTTTGCACATTGCATTGCTCAATTTGAGAAAAATAGATGCAGCACGTTAGCAGAACATAAGCAAAAATGGGAGGAACTAGATTACGTTAATGATAATATATTAAAAATAATGAAGCTACTTACTAGTTTTCTTAGCAAGGGACGTAATTTCACTTAGTCTGATAGAAATTTTGATTTTAATATAACTAAATAAATAAATAAGATTTTATTGTCGCTTTTATCATTATGTTAGTACATTCATCATCAATAACTATTATATAAAAAAGCTAACGGTTTAATTATGTCCCTGTATTCATTACTTGGATGCTAATTTTAACCTGCAATAGAAACCAAAAGATGTCTCTTCATGTTATGTTATCTTCATCATTTCTATCTTGAGTCTTCCGTTATTTGCAGTAATGCTCTTTTTGTTTTGAATACTGATTATTTGTAGTAATGCTCTTTTTGTTTTGAATACTGATTTAAAATTTACGATTAGCAGGATTTATATGCGCGTCTTATGTACGTAAATATTCTTCAGCATCTTTCTTTGGTAATTCTGTTTTCCTTTTGAATTCTTTAATTCTAGAATATCTCTTTTCTGGATTATAATATGTCTCCTTTAGTAGCTTTTCGGCTTCTTTTTAGCTAAAAAGGAACTTTTTTTTACATCTACATTCTGCACAATTTCCTTTTCCTATTTATTTTCCCATTTTTGGAACTTTTTCATGATAACTTTTAGTTTCTTTTTTTTTTTTTTTTTTTTTACATTTACATTTAACACAGTAAATCAGCATTCCGATACCAAACTTCTTTTTAGCTTTTATAATAAGTTTAATAATAGTTCTACATATTCTTTCTCTTTTCGTTGAATTTTCAAAAGGCATGTATTCTGAATTAACTTTGGACATAATCTCTGGTATGACCGCGGTTAATTGGGAGTTTATTGAACAAAGAAGTTAACATTAAAAAAAAACTGTACATAAAAAGAAGATCATTTTGAACTTATCTCTTAAATTTTACGTTACAAAAAAGCATCATTTACCTCAAGTTTATAGTATTTTATAACGGTATTTAAAAACCTTGCTTGTGGAAACCTTCTGCATTCAACTCGAAACCAACTTATTTGAACGCGTCTAGACTGTTTTTTTAGGCTACTACACCAATTAGAGCGCATATTAGCGTAATTTCCAGATGGTAAATTATCTAACGTACAGGGTATATGGATGGGTATCTAACGTACAGGGTACACGGCCGTTGAAAAAGAAATGAAGTGATAGGAATGGGTAGAAGGTTCACTTGTAAAGCTATATTTAAACTCTCAGGAAGGCTACTCGTAGGTGCGACAGAATTCTCGGTTATATATCATAAAATATTTGAAATGTTGTTAACTATGCAGACATTGTGTAATCAGATTACAGGTTGTATGTGAGGGTTATGTGTATAATTTATACACAGTATCGTACTCAATAATTTTTTGTTATGTGTAAGATAAATTTCTAACTTTAATTTGTAATAGTTCCAAAAGGCTTCTTATTAATTTGTTTATTTCTTTTCTGTATCATAAAAAAGAGTCGAATACTCATAATAAATTATTCTCAAGTACATCTTTTCAAAAATTAATCCATGTCGTACTATTTTTATAAAACAGTGGTCATTGGTGATCAGGAATGCTTTAAGTTCTTGCACTAACTATAGCGCTGTTGCTTGTTCATCATAATTAGTTTTCCCAAGGGAGTAATGCTGTTTAAAAGTTATTAAAAGGGAATGTGCTACTTAAAGTTCTGTGCGTGCATTTACCATGCCCTTTTTGAAAATCTATCATTCAATTTTTGCATTTTAATTTTAGTTTGAGTGTCAAAGGCCATTTTGGCTATTGGCAAGGCTTATTTCAAAGGCCATTTTTAAGGGCATCGAAAAGATTCACAAAACCGTAACCAGAGACGTAAATTGTATTCCAAAAAATGACTTTGTAGTTGTCTTAACATGTTAAACGTTATTATAGCCTAACAAAACTTGTGTGTGGAAGGGCAAATTTCATAGTTTTAGGGAAGAGGAATTCAGCCAGCTTTTTATTTACCTATTAAGTATTTAGTTTTATTTTAAGAATATAGAAAACTACTTTTCTGTCGGTATTTATCAACATAGTCTATACTTTTTCTTGTTTGATTTATAAAACACATTAAAAAATAACCTAAACTTTAAAAACTGTGTAAGTTTTTCTCGTGTTTTGTGATGAAAGGGGGGAACGATCGTCTAGCAACATGGTAAAAGGTGGTGTATGAGGAGCAAAAATGTTGAGAACCGCTATCCTAAAACTTTATAGACCCTCTGTATTTACTCATAAAGAATGGAAAACAAAACTGATAGACTTTAAATTAGAAAATAAACATATTAACGTCATTAATAGAGTTTAGAGAAGCAGAGCAGACTATGTTTTGGGGGGAAGGGAGAATTATACCATGCAGTAAAACCTATTTCGAAAATTTGAATTAATAACTAAAAATAAGAAGAAAAGGGAACGAAAACTTTCTCAAATCTTATTGAACTGGATGGATATCTTAGAACAGTCTCAATTATAGGACATATTATCATAAGAAGATTCAGAAATTCCTGCATGCTTTTCAACCATGATTTCATGTATTTTAGACGTAATTAAAGAGTTTGTTTAATCGAACATAGGAGTCACGGGAAATATATTTACCAACGCTAGAGGAGCGCTACATCAGGATGAGTTAAAATTAGCGAAACAGCGCACAGTTTTAAGTGTATCAGAAAAGATGTTAAATTTCATTATTTTTGATTTTTATCCAGTTCTTTGCTGTTGCTTGTTATTACTGCTACCTGAGTTGAAAATTTCCCTGTATACGTTTGATGAAAAGTATACCAACAGAGAGAGAGGGGATGAATATCTTTTCTGAATCTATAACTGTTTCTGAATGCGGTAAATTGAGCGTTTTTTAACTTCTTATTCATTCACCAGCAATAGTTGCGTTATTTCTATGTAAACGATATAATGTAATGAAAGTAGGTTCCATGTTATTAAGCAAATCCTGTATTTATTTATGCAAGTTAAAAATCTTAGCCATGCCCCAATACAACCAGTTAAAATACGTAAAGTAGCGCGTTCTGTTATAAATTTTCCAAAACATTCCTGCCTTTTCCGAAACTCTTCTGATGTGCGTTTTCTGCCAACTGAGACATTACTGTGTAAGGAAATGGCTTAACGATGCGCCATAGATGATTCTTAAAATATTTCTGGTTTTTTTATGAGACATAATGCTTTTTATCCGTTTTACATTTTATTTGAAGAATAATGAAACATTTCTTTTAAATAAGTTAAACTCTTTTAATAAATTTATATTTGGAGCCTTTTTCACATGGCTGTCGCAGTTATCAAGAAGAACGCTTAATTTGTATTCCCATTTTCAGTAGCATACCTAGAATTTTATATAGAGATAGAGACAAAAAGTAAGGAATTTACAACTTGTAATGTTGCGCGGCCCCAACCTGCGCGCAACAATAGTGGTGACTGCTATGAACAAAGTCTTGAGAAGGTTTAAATCTCTTTTTATTCAACTTTAGTAATTACAAATATCTGCTCTTGACGCTCACAAACTACGCCGACCCAGCGGTAAAATAAAAATAAGAAACTAAAAATGAATAATAACAAGTTACTACCTACGAGGCTCTCTAAACGTAACTAACCTAACCGCGTTCTAAGATACCGCTGATATTTCAGCAAACTTCTGAATATTAAGTTGAAAGATTCAACTATCTGCTGAGGCAAGCACACAAGCCGAAACACGTGGTTCTTCAATTTCTACCTAGCCACCTCCATGCTCGTGAAGCAAGAAAGCACCGTTTCGAACTCGTTTCCCTTCTATTTAACTCAGATTACTTCCGCTGACAATTTGAATACTTTGCGCGTTCTACTAAAATTTACATACTCTGGCATTGGCAATTCAAGGGAAAAGTAAGGCTTGACAGGAAAGATAGTTTAAACTTAAAATAAATGTTAGTTAAAATAAATATAAACCCTACAAACTTAATTCACAAAGACACGAAAGAAATGAAATTTAAAACCAGTAAAACCCAAAATTCCTATAAATATGTAAAAAAATCAACGACTAGTCATTAAACCAGTAGAAATATAGAGAAGGGAAACACAAAAATAACAAAAAATATATAGGCAGAGAAATGCAGTCCAAGGCTGGTTCAACTAGAGGAATGCAATTAACTTTCAGCAGCATGTTGCGCGGAAATACTGTTAGGATAACTTGTTTAAAAAAATGTGATACTATATATATAAGATGGATAGATCACGAAAATGTGTTTTAGGAGGAAAGGAGGTGGTAGAAAAACATAAGGTGAATTTGAAAGATACAGTTCATCCCTTACGTGTATTCTCTTCATTTTTACTTCAGATTTATAGAGTTTAGGCCTTAAACATAATTTAAATGCCATTGAGTATTTTCTTTGTTTGAGTAGGGATCTGATCTCTTGTAACGTCTTTATGATTTCTATTTTTTGCATTTCTTCCGACTATTTTCGGAGCTTTTTCTCACTGTCCTGGACGATGGACCAGCGGCCGAGCGCTGAATTCGTTGAACACTGGTTGGTTGCATGAGCGTTTTAGTGGTTTTCCCCATGTCTTCTTGCGCAGATAACGCTTGCATGTTTTGCCATAACCAAATAAATAAACTGTCTTCGAAGATTCTTGTTTCTTCGCCTAAGATTGATTACAATATGACTATAGACTCTCTCTAAGAAAATCATAACCGTTATTAGATCATCCTTAACTTGTGTGAATAATGACTTTTTTTCTCTTTTATGTATATTTGTCGCTTTAAACTATGGTCATTTTAAGGTGATGGTTATATGTGAATTGCACTGCGATAGTCAGGTAATTATTTTATTTAGTATACCTATTATCTTTGCACAGTGGCGTAACTAGAACCTAGAACTCTTGGGCCCCTCTGAAAAAAAAAATGTGGACCCCCTATTAAATTAACAGTACTCTACCTCCCAAAATTCGATGATTCCAGGAGCCAAAATTTTAATGATGATTTTGATGATGATCAAAAATAAATGCACTTCATCTAAACTTACTTCCTTGAATCATTCTAATTTAATGATCCGATCTCTGAAGGCAAGAAGAAAATGACATCAAAAATTTAAAATTTTCAACTAAATATCCCGGTCAGTTTTTGTTGCACAGAAGTCAAACTTCTTGTAATTTATTTTTTTTTTTCCCCCATGAGTATAACATTTTCCCAAATATAAGACTGGAAGAAAATTTAAATTTGGTTATATGTCGAAAATTGTGTTTCTTTCCCTTTTTTTTTTAATTTGACATTGCCAAAACATTTTCCGTCCTGGGAGACTTCTGAATGGAAAGCTATGACTACGACCAACGACTGCGAAAATAAAGATCGGGTAAGGACTTTTAAGCCGGGTAAGGGGGTGGATACATATTTTGCCAATTGCAATAAAAAGTGAAGTGCGCAACTAGCTATTATAGCACTTCCATATACGAAATTTCAACGCTGTACGGCTAATCGTCTTTGAGTTATGCGAGATTTATATCTCTATCTCTCTGCGTACATACGTATGTACGTATATGCGATATACAGCATATACGTACATAGTAATACAGATGATTACAGATGTCACGAGAAAAATCCCTTTTGAATCCATTATATATATATTTTTTTTTGGAAAGGAAGAGCCCTTTATTCTGTTGGTACGTACAGACGTCACGAAAAAACCGTCCAAATGGATTTGGGAACGGTCAAAATGGATATTTCCGTTGAATTATGATATCCGACATTTTGGTATATGTAACACTGAATTTACTTTTATGGGGGTACCTTGTCCTTGGTCATAGTATTTATAAAAGAAGGCGTCTTCTTTTAAGTTTAATCATGTGAATGTAGTTCAGCAGAACATTCAAGGCCCCCTAAGCCTTCGGGCCCCTCTGAGACGGCATTCTTTGCATACCCTTATTTGCGCCACTATCTTTGCATTAAATTTACACACAGACCTAAGATGTGTTCGCATATTTAAGAGTTGATATTTAATTAATATCATTATGTAATCGTACGGCTGGCAGTGTGTCAAGATATAAAAATCATATATTCCAGGTTGCATAACCATACTGTAGGCAGGTTGTAAAATCATAGGAAATTATATATATAAGATAAAATCTCAGATAACATATGTAAGATAAAAATATGAAAGCAAATTTCTAATCCAAATTTGGAATAACCCTTAATTCTTCATTGTAATGTGGGTATTTCCTCACTAAATTCTAAAAATAGTAATTTCTTATAATAACTTCCTTTGGACTGTGTCATTTCTAGATTAATCCATATCATATGACTTTTACATAACGCTCTGACGAAATCAACTAACATAAGCGTGTAGCCAATTATAATTTTAAAGCTTTATTTATTATCCAATCAAATAGTATTCACACCGAAACTGAATGACTTGGAATTATGAATTCTGTTGAAACCAAAACTTTTGATCTGTGTCTCCCAGTTTTCTTATGAATACGACATACACTTTTCTGCGTGTTAGCCTCAAACCAACACACCGCTGCCGGCTTTTCTGTATCATCCATTGTCTGGAGATGTGCTAAGCTTCCAGAATTGTGGGATGCGTGTGGATCAGAATCTGTGTCTCAAAATTAGTTGCCCAGTAATAAATTATGGGATATCTACGGCTGCGTTTGTCTGCAAGTTTTATGTTTCTAATTCCCTTTAGAAAATACGCAATAAATAATAGATATGTTTCAATATCAGAAACATTCTTCTGCATACCTAGAGACTCGGACTGTAAATTTGTCAAGTATAACGTCCTTTTTTTTTTTGTATAATTTTATTGTATATTAACTCCACTTTCACTATATAATGTTTTAATAATTTCAGTTTCTTTCGAAAAGTGCAATTGGGTTTAAATTGTCCCCTGTATTTTTGCTAAAGGATCATTTCCGGTAATTCACAAACTCCATAACGCAATGTTGATGGACGGAACTTCCAAGGACTTTTACAACCTCCGTTTTAGAAAGAACATTTGAACAAACATTTTGAGTTTTGAGCGCCTCAGTAGCCCAAGTTCGCAAGGACAATCTCTTATGTGTATTATTTGTATAGCTACTGTGCTGTACGCCGCACATGCCATGTAGTGGTTAGTGGCACTGACTGCCGTGCCGATGGGCCCGAGTTCAAATCCCGAAGAAGACATGGATGTTTGCACGCGTATAGTGTTCGAGCGACGTGGGGGGATCTCAAAATACTCGAAAGTCCTCTTGAGAGTTTGGTGGTAGGGGAAGGTGGAGACTCTCGGACCGCCCCCTCCCGAGGTCTTTATTCTCAGAATTGGAACGGAAGCTTAATAGCTAAGTTCCGAAATACCTGAATTACCTGTGGTACTACAAAGGTGCTGGCCTAGCATTTTAACTACGCAAAAAAGCTCTCCAATCTATTACATATAAGAAGGAGATGAAAGATTTAGAATTAATTTGAACTAAATATGGTAAATTTTCTAACAAGGCAACATAAATTAAAGACAACTGAATCAATACCTTGAGAAACAAAAGAATTGTTTATATCAAGAAGACATATCTGGATGAGTTGTAAAATAAATCGTAAAATTTTAAATAATTAAACAAAATATATTTATACAGAATTTTAAGTGTTTAAATTTTAAAAAAATATATAAGGATAAAAACTGCTATTATCTAAAATCAGTCATCAAGATATAACCTGCTCCGACGTGACTCGAAAGTAGGTATACAGTATATAAAATAGATTAAAAGTCAAAATGAACTAAACAAGAGGAAGAAATTTATTAATTGAAAATTTTTTAAATTAGTAACTTAGGAAACCGAAGTTATTAAAATTAAGGCAGTGGAAGAAATGAAAATTACGTAATCGCGTCTTAATAATTTAATCACTTGCCTCCTTTTTTTCGTCTTATAAATCATTTTCTAAAGTACGGAAGGATCTAAAATTATCAGACTTATACGATATCATGCATAGATTATCTGTGTAAATTACTAAATTTTTACCTATGTAATTTCTGCCTAAGAGGAGAGATACTTTCATGTAGAACTTTGTAAGAGAAACTGTTTCGTGTACACGTTATATAAGGGAAAAACACGAAAACGCCACGTAGTCAGCCCGTTCGCTGGGATTAGAAACCTGCACGGAACTACCAGTGTTCAGGGACTTTGCCAATCGGCCGCTTTGCCAATAGGCCGCTTTGGGGAAAAACAGTGTAAGGGAAACTAAATGTAAATACAAAATTTCTGTCCTAAATTAACAAAAATTAAGGTATAGATATATAGTTAATTAACTAATTATTATGATTTCAAACTTTACTATAACTTCTTTCCGTAGTCCTTACCAGAAGGTAAATTAGTTGTGGAGCATTAACCCGAGAGTTGAACGTTTTTGTGTTAGAATTTCTGGAAAACTCTTTCTGGCAACAGAACTTTTTTGTTACAACTTTTGGCCAGATCCTCCAAAGCTTATTCCGACTAAAAGCAGCCATTTTGACAGCCGACGTTAAATATGCGCCGTTAATTACTCAGACTGCGTAAGTATTATATTTTGTGTACAAAGTTTAGATTCATGTAACGAAATCTTAGTCAGATGTTTCTTTTTAATATCTGCAAATGGCGAAGTTTTGTCTCACAAGTAGTGCTTTCTCTTAATTTCAGGAGTTAAAAGCTTGTTTTAACCTTCTTAAGACTTCAAACTAGAGTGATAACTCGCTTGTCTATCGAGAACATGGAGTTAAATACAAGCATATATTGAGTAAGAATCATACAGATGTTTACCATGTTAGTTTGTTTAAGTAAATGCAGCATACGAGGTATATCTGTTGAAGAAGAGAGATGCCTTCGTAGATTAATTTAAAATGAAACTGCCTTGTATTTATGTTATACGGAAAGAAAAAAAAATACTTGCAAGTAAAGAAATAAATTCTGCTGTATTCCATCTGTTTCAAAAGATAAATACACATTTTTAAAAATAAGGCAAGCCAACCAGTGGTCGAGTGGTTAAAATCGCTGAACACTGATCTTCCGAAGCGGGTTTAAATCACGGCGAAAGGGCTGGTTGCATGAAGGTTGTTTGATATTCTCCTCGTTTTTCCCATATGTAATATGTATACGAGGCAGTTTCCCTGAGAATGTCCTCAACGAGGGCATCCCTCCCCTTAGGCAGATAGCCCTTGAGTACTTTACCGAAATCAAATAAATCAAACCAAACTTAAGCAAGCAAACGTGGAGGAGTACTGTGTTGCAATATTCGATGGGGAAAATATAACAGGAAAGTTGCTGCGGTAACATCGCGCTTCGCATGATAATTCGGCTGTAATTATTCGGTTCGGATCGGTTTAGTATAATTTATGTATAATGCAGCGAGATGGCACTTGGGGACCTTTTCCCAAAGATCTGACATCTGAAGGTGAACCTTCTGTGAGCCTGCAGTGATGTTGAATATATATTTTTGTTTCTCATAACACATTAATGAATACTCAAGAACGGTGCTATCACACATGTTTCACTCTCTTACAGCTTATTACGTCGTATCTCAGTTTACATTCTTTTCATCGAACAACAGAATTTGCACCTTCTACCGAGCTACGACCTTTGGATTCTGAACATCAGAATCTCTATAAGATGACTCTCTCTATTGAATGTCTAAACTACCTGGAACATGACTGGTCGTCTTAGAGTTCGTTCATTTTATTACCATGGTCTATCGGTCGGCTTATGCTGCTATTACAATATTCTTCGAGCCATCAAAAGAGAACGCCAGAATTATAAAGAATCGCTATTCCAAAACTAAGCACACCGCAGTAATTTAAATATTGAAATGTGTTCAAAGGAGTATGTATTCGATATTTGATTGTAGAATTGTTAGATTATTTTGAAACTGGAGACGTGAAAACTGAGCAATGCCTTCCCGGGACTCGAACCCTGGATCTGTCGAATACGCCTCGAGTATGCTTCCAATTACATGACGAAGACATGCTGAAAGGAGGGATAAAATACTTTATGGGATGATCTTTAGAATGAGGAGCTTCTAAAATTTGGATGCTCGCTTAACAGAAGCTCTGATTTTATTTATCATCGCCAGAAGTCTTACATTTTTAGTTGTGCTTGTTGTTTTAAAGCGGCATACTTTCTTTATGAGAATACGCCATGTACGTTAAACACAATTTTAATATCTTTGCATCTGCGGTTAGGATCTGTGACGGGCATCGCTTTTGTAAGTCCGCAGTTTAGTAGCAGGCTTGACTCATGATAGAAACCGGTGAAGAAAAGGGACATTGAATTGACAGAAATTAATCATTCCCTCTTTTTTCGAACTAAACTCTTTCCTTTTTCTTTCCCATTTAAAGATCTTAACAATTATAGAGATAGAAATACATGATTTATTATGAAAATATATGTATACAGAGAAATGTGAAATTTGTTCGAAAGAGTCAATTTTAAAAAAGACTGAGGAGGAATATAAAGCATCATTATTTGAAACAAAATTCGGTTCTTCTATTAATTTTCATGTAAGCATTTAGCATTTTAAAAATTAAGGGAGAAAACCGAAAGCCAAATAATTTTGCACTGAGCAATCCAAATGGGGAAAACATCTACTTTTTCAATACGTTTAGCCAATATAGTAACACTCACTCAGTCCACTTAAAAGCGGGTAACATCGCCCGAGGCCTTCTAAGAGAAATTGGCGTACTTGATTTCCTCATAGATAAAATCCAAACAATATCCACGTAGCCAGGCCAGTTTGCCAGTCAGTCGCAGGATGTAGTGGCCAGTTTCCGTTATTGAGATTCAACAAATTTCGATCATAAGATCTTATTATTTACCAACACAGTAGAATACTGTTTATCCGAACACTGCAGGAGAGAAGTCATTTCGGATAATTTTTGAGAATTAATCTCCTCTTGGATAGACATTTAAAAAGTCACCAATTTTGCATACATTATAGTACTGGGAAAATTAGTTTTCATTAAGTATGTGGGTAATGGCTTCATTTTTAACAACAAATATAGATGCATAATGATGAGAGCCGATTCATGAAAAGTAGACTGATGGAGTGAACAATGCATAAAAGATTTTAACAGCTATAGTTGCGAAGCATCTTTTCTACATCTTTATAACAACTAAATTCGATGGAAGAAAGAGCAGCAAGCGTCAGCAAATAGAAAGGAAAAAAGCGAGAAAAAGAGAATACGACTTTTTTGAGACGAAACTCCAGGTAAAGAATAAATCAGTTCTGGTTCAGCATCATTCTGATTGGTTACTTTGTTTCGCAAAATTTAAAGGTATTTTTAGCTGAAGCGTTATGAAAATGTTTGCGTCGTTAGTGCAATGTAAAAATCAGGTGAATAGGATTAATTTTTTAATGATTTAATAGAACGGTTTATTGTAAGAAGTTATTACTATTTTTAGGATGAAAAGGAAAAGTAACCAAATAAAAAAGAAGATTAAGAGGCTATTACAAATAAAAGTTAGCATTTTATGTTATCTGTTTACTTTAATCCTGCATGAATATTTAGCTCTAAGGAAAATAATTGTGGTTTTTTAAAAGTGGTAATAATTGGTTTCTGTCGTCGTTAATTCAATATTCAATTTGACTATAAATTATAATGTTGTGATTATGAGAACTAAAAGCAACTTTATAGATAAACAGTTATTATCGTTATAAAGAACCTGGATTTGGACCCAGAAATTATATAAAATGTATGCCAAAGTTTTACCTCGTTATCCTATAATAGCAAAATTACAGATGTAAAAGGGTATGCTATGAATATTAAATATGACTATGAGTCTAAAAGCTTTTTAAATTATAGTTTGAAACATAAAAATATTAAGAAATACTATATACAATATTTTGAGATTGTTGACTGTATTACGATGTATTGCAGTATAGTGTATAAATTGATTCAAAATCTGACACGTTCGAATTTAAAGATGAGTTTTAATTCTCCCTCCTTCTAGCATGCCTTTCATGTAACGGTTGCAGACTCAGCGCGTCGCGTGTTCGAAAGATCCAGGTTCGAGTTTCGGCGAGGGCAGTGCTTACTTTTAACGTTTCCCACATTAAAAGAAAACCTAATGACTCTACAAAGTTCAAATGAATGACAGAAGTGTACGATTTGAACGATAAATTAAAAATCATTTCGACAGAGAAGCGGTCTGTTTTTTACAATAGTTTAAAGTGTGACCCAGTTTTCCTCGCTTTAGGAAGACCATTTTTGTGTGCTTTGTCATATTGAATAGACTTATGCTAGAATAATATTCTAGCTGTTTATTAGGAAGCATCGAAATTTTATCTCATCTACAAAAATAAGAAAATAAGCACCTATCTCATGGCCTAAAAATGTTTTATTTACTCAGTAGGGGAATAATGGAAAAAATATCTCTCCTCGTGGAGTAAGCTAAGGGTTATGTCATCTCATTTTATCAGCCGATATTAGTGTATCGTGATTTATCAGTTGATGGGAAAATAATTTCATATTGAATTGGGTTATTCCTTCAAAACATCTACTAGTAAAATTTGCTGAAATTAATGAAATTTTGAAATTTAATTCAGTAATACCCCATTTTTAATTATTAAATTTTAGTAACGTCATGTAAGCAATTGAAAAGCATCTGATATGTACATCACATGATTTCCTTGTACGGAATATTAAATTATACGCATTTTCCCTGCATTTCATTTAAACGTATTGAACTGAATTAAATCTACTTCGTCGATATCCCATAAACCACAATACAGAAAATGCGCTTTTTTAAAGCCACTATTTTTATTTACCATAGCGATACCCTGGCGCTAGGTTCACTTAACAGCGTTACATCTCATTCATTTTATAGCTCAGAATGAAAAAAAAATCATCTGAGTATTATATAATTGTTCCCACATGTCCTATTCAAATACTATAATAAATCTAAAAAAATGTATAAAAGAAATTAAACAAATAAAAAATAAAGTTTTTCATAGACGATTCAACGCTGCTTACCTAATGCGCATGCACTATTCGTAAACATTCTTCTCTGTCCGAAACAGAGTAGCTATAGTATTTTCTGTTAATATATATATATTAACTTATTTCCTCGAATTTCATTAGAGATACATTTCTCATTCAATTAATTCAGTTTTCACTTCTCTGCAAGGCAAATATAATAAAAACTCAAAATATCTTCATTAAAAAGTGAAAGATGTAGAAAAACATAAAGCACCAAATACAGTTGAAAAAAGTTTAAAAACGTTTCTTACAATTAAAATTACAAAAACAAGCAATTCGGCCAGCGTCCAAGAAGATAGATTTATCGGTGCACAAAACTGAAAGTTTACTTTTGGTCTCATTCGGCAAAAAGGCACTGAAGGCGTAGAAACTGATTTAATCTATTGTGCACGCTATGCTGAGTCAATATGTGGGATAATCTAATAACTTAAATGATAATTCCAGAATGGATTAAGCATAATTTAATTCGCAATAATAAAAGAAGACGTTACTTTGTTGTTGCGAAGCTTAGTTTCTGTAGATTGGCAACAAATCCACTATTCCGCTAAGTTTCAAATTCAAACAAATGTGGCAAAAAATTTAGGCTTAGCCGCACTTAAACAACTTTTAAATTTTTTGATAATTTTACAATTATAACAAGTTGTTTGATAATTTTACAATTATAACATGAAGGTTAACTAAAGACATAAAAACATTAACCCGACAACATAATTCAGTCATTTTTAAAGCAAAAATTGCACAATTTACAAACATATAAGAATAAAGAAACTGAGCTCACTGAGCCGAGTGGATATATATATATACATATACGTTTGGTACGGCCATTTGCAACCAAAATAGAACGTGCACATCTACATGTTATAGCAGTCCTATATACAAAATTTCAACGTTCTGAGACTACTCGTTTTTGAGTTATGCGAGATATATACATACATACATACATACGTACGTACGTACAGACGCCTTGAAAAAAATGTGTTCAGAATCCATTTTAAATAAGTTTTATAATTTTTTTGGGGAAAAAGAATGCTTTATTTTGTCCTTACATACAGATGTCACGCAAAAACATCGTTAAATTGCATTCGATAGCGGTCAAAATGGATATTTTCGTTGAAATATGATACCCGACATTTTTCGCGATTACTATACTTACTTTTTACTTCGTTCAAGGTAGTAAAATTGCTATGCATAAGTTCATTTCTGTAAATATCGTTACTATTATTTTTGACGAGTTTAAAAGAAAAAAATATAGTATAGTGCCTATAATTAATTGAGATTATCATTATTATTTCTGTGATGTTGGGGTGAACGAAACTTCTTCGCTGATTTTAGCATAAAATCATTCAAATCTTTAAAGATAGATCTGTTAATATGTAACACAGTGATGGACAAACGATTTTGGAATTGGCTAAAGTAGAAAAGAAAAACTGTTAGCGGGCTAGTGTAATTTATTGTAAAACTTTAAAATATTGCAGTGCAAATATTAGTATGATGAATGAAATTGCAAATGCATTTTTAAAAATTCCTCAAATTTACGTTCAAACTCCGATAATTCTGAGAAGTGATGCTAAATACTCATCACTCCGTATGTTTCTAATAGAATTCATCCTAATGCTCATGGCACAAAACACGTGTTCGCATAAGATGAAGTTCACATAGTACTAATTTTCTAGGTTTGAGTATTAAATTTGGGAAACTTGCTTTCGATAAGGGTTTTTAAACCTCTTATTTTAGAATACTGAGAAACAGCTGCTTGAGATGATCGTTTGATTGTAACTCAATTTTAATTCAAGCTGCAAATCCAGTCTCACTGCTTCACAATTACGTTGAAAGCCATGGTGAATGTATCCAGTTCTGTTTGAATGGCATTAATATTTTGGAATCTGCGTTCAAACTCAAAAATGCAGTTTTCTCATAATTCTTAAGCTTGTCTTCATCCTGTGTTATTGGGTGCTCCGTTGGTCGCAGTATTGCATATGTTTGTTACATGTGGTAATTTCAGTGTTGAAAAGCTTTCTAGAAATTAACGAAAAATAACATATTCCTTTGTAGCTCCGTTTAACGAGCATGCATGCGATTTCTTCGGTAATTTCAAAGTTCTCGTTGACATCTCTTATAATAATACTAATTGCGCAGTAATCATTTATATCAGTGCCGTCATACATAGCTATGGAGCAGAATTTAAAGGGCGAATCTTTGACTGCACATTTGACTCGTGATGCCACATTTTTATTGATGTCTTTTAGAAGTCACCGTTTTTTGACCTAAGCTCACAGTCTTAAAATTCGTTTTCTTGTCTGGACATACATCACAAACTTTGAGGATGCATTGTTTAACGAACTCCCCATCACTGAGTATGTAGAGTCATTTTAAGAAAGTATTTTTTATGCTGGAGGCGTGAAAGATGTGGAGTGCCGTCGCCGGGACTCGAACTCCGGACCTCCCGAGTACGCTTCGAGCGTGCTACCTGTTACGCACCGAAAGCATGTTGTAAAGAAGAGAGAAAATAACTTACATACTCCGCCTTTTAAAAGGTGATTGGATGAAGGTACCCAGTCGCCAAATCTTGGTGGTGACTAATATCGTGCATTACCTTTTAGTTCGGGTGCCACTTGCAGAGTCATAAGGGTTTTTTATGTTGTAGACGTGAAAAAAGTGCAGTGCCGGGACTGGAACTACGGACATCCCGATTACGCGTTCTACCATTTTGCCTACCCCTTATGTAACATGTTATGGAAAGGTTCCGATCAAGAGCCACGTGGCTCTAAAAGGAGTTGTTGCTGTGATTAAAAGGAAATTATCTGTTTAACGAACCATGTCTTCGTCAAGTGGAAAAGATATCCTTTTAGAAGCTTTTTAAAATCGAAGATAACATTCTCAGAATGGCGTACTGGGCCATGGTCTTCTTTTAAATGTGTCCAACTCTGTTTCACGACCTATCAGTATGGGAGGAGACATCGGATAATAGTATTATACCTTTAGTTTATCGTGAGCCTTTTTTCTCAGCTGAAGAAACTAGAACTAGATAAATGTTCTTCAGTTTAAGTCCTAGGAATCCTTCCTCCTTAGATCATAACAAGTGTACGTTGTTCTGCTTTGGATGCTGTACACAGGGCTTTGATTCAGCCGAAGCCCACATGAACTCGTCTCCGACACTTCTCAATTTTTACGTCAAATCATAATTCCCGTGGGAGCTCTAAATAAGATGAACACTATTTGTATTTAATTTTTAAATATTTGTTTTTAATTTATTGACTTATAAATTAATTGTCCCCCCATTTTAATTCATTATTTATTATATATGTATTTTTCTTGATGGCCTTCCGTAGAGCTCCGGTACTTCTAATTTTCGAAATTAAGTCCTGATTGTACATGCATTACGTGCACAGTTTTAGTGCAGTTTACCAAAGACCCTAGGAAAATAGTTTGCCACTACCACAGACCCTAGGATTCGGTCAGTATTTGAGTATTTATTTATTATTTCGGCAGAAGCCATCTACTATCTGCGAACCTTAACCGGGATTCAGAGGCAGTTATTAATTTAAATACAGAAATATTGTTGCAGATTTAACAGTATTACATGATTGTTATATAGTATTGCTACGAGAGATTTGTTGTACCTGCTATAGATTTACTTATATTAATGGCATTAAATTCTGAATCTATCGTAGTCACATTTGAATTGTGTGTGGTGAAGTTTGGACTAACTTTATCCAACGCATTTTAAGCCAATTTACTAACCTTGTAACGGTTATTACATGTTTTGATTATATCGCACGAGTCGCATAAATTGCAAAATCTGAATCATTAAGCAAATAGCTATGTCCACTTACCAAAAAAATTAATTTCAGTTGACTCATCTCTTATTTTCGTACTTTGAACAAGTTTCAATAAACTTACGGCAGTTTTGATATTTCTCTTTTGTCCGGTATACGGATCTGAATATGTTATTATTTTTTGAAAAATTTTAGCATAAGGCTTTATGTACTTTACTTGGCATGATGAAATTTCTTGACACCCACGAGATCCTTCAGTTTCTGACCGAAAAAACATGTGGTTTATATTTTTATTGAAATCATGGCAACTGGAATTATGAACATATAAATTTCGGTTACAATAAACTACGGATGTGGTTAGTTTAGGAAAGGCTAAAGCGTTTTCTAATTTGAAAGATAATACGAAAATGTCTTGTGTTGGTGCCATTCAATGTCTTGTGTTGGTGCCATTCGATATGTAGCCATATGACTACTAGCCCGTTCAACGTCTTCTAAGTGAGTTTTCTCTTCAATTTCTGCCATCTCAATTCCCGCAGCATCTGACAATAGAAGTGTTTTTTTGCAAAGAATCACAAGTTTCGCATGTATATTTAGACGGTTGTTTAGAATCTAAATTAATCTTAGAGAATACTGTATAGTAATAGTTTTCTTTCACTGGTATTAAATTTTTTCTTTTCACAATGTGTGACGTATAGTTCATACATTTTCTTAATATTTAAGTTAGAATTTAAATATTGTCGTCTTAGATTATGAGCTCTGGTATAGTGACTAGTGTAAGCCAAAAAATTGACTCTATATATTTTATAATATGTGTGTCATATGTTTTATTACTTGCATCACGGCCTTCGCACTGATCAACCAAATACTTAATCTGTTCTTTTGATCAAAAAAGCACCCGTTAGTCACATGATAAGCATCCGTAAGATATTTTTTGCAAACGGGAATATCATGTCTGTTTTTTCGAAAATGTTATATGAACTAATGTGATGTTAGTTTTTAATGTTATTTGTGGGGCGTCTTCTTTTTATTTCTTTAACTTAAATACAACCTGTAAAAAATATTTTAAGTTGACTTACTATAAAGTTGAAAACTATAAAATGGCTTCATGGTAGCCTCTCTCTGTCATCCAAAATAATTTTTTGATTGCACTTTTGAGGATATTTTCTTGTTAAATCGACAAATGGTTTTGCAGATATTAAATTTCCTGCTCTATTCCTGTATGCCAGACCTTTTGTTCTTTTATGCTTTTGTAAATTTCGGGTTCAATTATCAGGATCACAACTTCTTTTCCTCCCAATCAATGTGTTTACTGCTGTAATTGTACTATTGCTATCAAAACAAAACTGTTTTCTTGAACCAAACATTCTGTTAATAAAACGTATTGAAGAACCATCATTTGATTCACTAGTTTCCACATCCAAATTGTTATTAATCTCATCTTGATTATAACGGTGTAATATTTATTTTCTTAAAGTAGTATAAAATTGAAATAATTTTTTATAATAATAAAAACACAGTACTTGATTCTTCAATATCTAGATTGTGACAATAATTTATTTTACTTTAATTCTGATAAAATGGCACTAAAAATGTACCGTTATCATTCACCACGTGATGCTGAATTTGAGCTAAACTATTTCAACGATTTACAAAATATGGAGTTAATAAAAATGACTTCTGAAATAAATTATTTATTATTCAATAGCCAAAACAATTTTGTCGCTTAACGGTGTTAATCTTTATTATATGGAAAATTTATTATAAATATATAAAAAGTTACGACTGAGCCAAGTGTTTTGACACTTAAATTTAAGATGCTTCAAAAAGTGGAGTTAATCAATTTGTGCAGTGAACGGCTCGTATACAATAACATACATTAAGCACTGAGAAAGATACAAATTGTGATACATGTGGCGGAATACATTCATATCAAGGTACATGCATAAGAGTGTCTGTTTCTTCATCCTGTGCTAAACAACATTTGTATGTAGTGAATAATGTGACTAGAACATAATTAGAAGTGAATAAAATATACTAAATTAAATTCAGTTGAAAATAATACAAATCCATACGCAATAACTTACACTAAAGATGCAAATGCAAGAGTATATTTAGTAAAAAATGATAGCTGTGGTTCAGGAGATCCTATTACTGGTGGACACAGAGATATGATTCAGCAAATGTCTACAGTAAATACGGTTGAGAGCATAAAACTTACCGAGTTGCTTGATGTTGAATTGGTACAAACATTGCGTTTGTAAGGAAGGCAATTAGCAGTTAAAAGTATGCGCTTGAAAACATCGTACACGCGACCTCAGCGCTAATAAACGGAAGCTTTTGATGACCCCCTCTGAAAAGCTAGTTTAATGCTTTATTAATGTGAAAACCTCATTTGATTCTTAATCATCCATAGTCCGTTTCAAAGAATTTCCCCTCCATTTAATTCCACCCACATAAAGCTGTAGCGAACATCTTTTGAATAAAATACTCTTTCCTCAATGGAAAAAGTTTTTAATTGCTGTTGTTCCCTCTGCTTTTCAGAGACTTCTAATTGTAATGTATAGTTTTACCCCGTGCGTTGATTGAATAACAGGCATTTAGTTCATTTAATATCTAATGCTTCTTTTTCTGCTGAAATTTTATGTCATTAGTTGTGCATTCTTTAAGTTGTTCAAAATGAAGGGAGGGGGAATCTTAGTTGAGATCTTTAGGAATTCTTTTCAAATCTTATAAATGCTTGTTTTTAATGAATTCATAATACACGCGTGCTTAGATTAGACGGTAGCTTCGATTCATTGGGATGTTAAACTCTTTTGCTTTCCCTTCCAAATTCGTTACGTTGATTTTCTTTTAATCCTTCCATTTTCTGTCACCGTTGTGTTACTTTATGTTACAGTGTGAGGGCGTTTATCATCCACACATCCTGGAAACTATCTTCATTTCTCAAGGAATCATGTTTTACATATATCATCCATGCAGCCTGGCAAATTGCTAGTTTTCGGATAAATTGTCCTTCTATGTACTGTAAGATTTTCAAAGCATTATATTGTTTAATGTAGCAATTCAAGAGCATTATGTATACTTCTTTATAATATCCTATGACTGATGTAATTTATGATACATTTAATGTATATAATTCGTAATGTAGTCAACTTCCAATTAGCCGGCTTAATAATGGGAACGAAGTCTGCAGTTAACTCAGAATCATGGCTGATACGAGGACAACTAACAAAGCCACAAGAAACAGAAATAACCTGTATTATATATATTTACTGAAAAATACTAAAAGAATCTGTATACATGTATGTAGGTGCGTTTTTTATACGTACGGCCGTTTTATTCGTGTGTTGTTATATGCATGTATATGTACATATGTTTTACGTATGTATTTGTGTATGTAGGTAAATAGATAGGTATAGGTATACGTGCGTGGGTATGCACGTTCATTCGTGGAAAAACGGCAGCACCTAAGGCTCATAATCCTCCCTTCGAACATGTGCAAATACAAAGCCCGAATTTTGAATTTAGGATGAGATTTTTATTTATTTTATTTTTTCTGTAAACTTTATGAAATTTTCGTTACCAGACTCAGCCGTTTAAAAGCAATGTGTTGACATTTGGCAAAGCGTAAGAAATTTTATTTCAAAGTTAATCAGAGAAAAGTAATTTAAAAGAATGTATTGCTACTCGGAAAAGCGTTAGATGCATTGATGGAAAATGAAATCTCAACACTAAGAATGATTTGTGCCAGATAAACGAAATTTGGGAGGCGTGTCTGCATATCTGAAAGATGACGTCTGTTCAGATTTCGCACTATATAAATAAATGTGTCGCTGGTAGCGCCACTATGAACATGCATATCACGTTTAGTACTCGACGTAAACTTCGCTTGTTTTTTTTATATGTTGATTTTCGTGACGTTTGCGACGATGCTTTGATATGTAAAAACAGCATTGGCATTGTATAGACATTACGTTTAATTAGCAGTAGGCAACAGGAAAAATCAGCGATGCTTTTGCAGGATTGGGACTCGGGATCTTCCGACCGCCAGCTTAATGTGCTGGCAATCGAAAAATGCAGCCGTTTCGTGGTGATTACACTATGAAAGCACGCAATAAGAGAAAGAACATGTTTTTTATAGAATGAAATTTAAAAACAAAGCGTGCAATTTGTGTGTAATAATACAATGGTATTGGATATACGACGTTTTGGATATGTTTGCAGACTGTTTCCTTTATTTTTTCCTGTATTTCTATGTTATCTGTGGCTCTTTGAAATGTATCAGTTAGCTCCATGTCATCTTCCATTAGTAAAAAAAAGCATTTAAATTATCACAAATTGTGTCTTTTTACTTTAAGGATCTCTTAGGAGTGGTTAAATAATTTTAATTGTTAAGTGTTTACAGAGTGATTAAATTTGAAAAGCTTTGGGGATTGAAAGCACTTGACGGTGAATATTTAACGAATTCGCGTGGAAAATAAAAAGATTTTATACCTCGTGCAATGGAAACGCTGTTTAAATCATGCAAATAAGTAATGAAAAACAAACGCTCGAAAATTTTGGGAATGTATGGTAAACGTGTTTATAACGCTTAAAGATATAAAATTCTGTGTAGAAGAAATGATTCTGACGGAGACGTATAATATATAATGTTGGAAATATCTTTTATTAATTACAGTAGTACTAAGAATATTCATAATTATCATTTGGATATATTTTAAATTAAATATATTTTAAAGTATGGCAGTTATATACATTAGATTAGTAAAAAATAAAGTTATTAAAAGTTAAAATAAAGTTATTAACAAGTGCTTCAATTACTTTCATATTGCTCAGTTTGTTACGCAGTTGCAGTATGAAGAATGAATTACAGATCTAATTTTTTTTTATTTTTTTATTTTTTTATTAAAAGAAACACAACAAGTTCCCCATGTGCCACATAGTATCACATGGGGCTTACAGAAGTAAGTAAGAAACACAATACAAACTAAACAGAAGAGAAAATTGAAATAAAATTAAGGATGATTACACAGTTTTACAATGAATTGACAAAAAGTGTTAAATGCACTTCTCTCGGAAAACTCTGGAGGCCAGTTAATATTAAAATTTTTCAGTCCCAGTTTCAAGACTTTTCTTTCGCTCTCATATTTAGGACATAGAAGAAGCACATGTTCTACATTCTCCTCGCCGCCGAGGACACAGTCACAGGCAGACTCAGGACTCAAATCTGTTCAAATAACTTTTAAAATTCCCATGTCCAGTAAGAAACTGGGTTAATTTATAATTTGTGAAGAAATGATGACACGACAATCTCATTTTAATAGAAGGGGAAAATCTTCTAGTTAAACTCCCTTTATTTGAATTAATGAATTCGTGATTCCACGACTCCACAATGCTTCCATACATGACCTTCTTATAGAAGGAATTAGGGATATTGACAAAAGTGTCAATTTCCCGCTTAGTCACAGTCTTAGCAAGGAAATCGGCTCGTTCGTTCCCAACAACACCTGTATGACCACGAACAAATGAAAATGAAACCGAAATATTTTTATCCTTTAGATTTTTCAGTTCTTTTTGAATCTCAATAATGATATTATTAGAAGAAGAAATACATTTTAAGATCTCCAAGGATGAAAGGGAATCAGTACAAATGAGATAGTCTGAAACAGCACTGTTTTGTTTAGAAACCCATTTGATGGCGAAGTTTAAGCACAAAAGTTCAGCTATGAAAACGGTACATTCATCTCTGATTCTAAATTGAAAGTGCTCAAATTCAAGACCATTTTTGAAGACAACAAATGCGAGACCAACCCTGCCATCAATTTTGCTGCCATCAGTATAGCAAGTTACAGGGGAATCATCTACGATTTTATTGCTAAACTGAATAAAATTAACAGCATTTCTTTCTGAAGGATGAGGGAGATCAGATAGAGGTAATATACAATCATACTGAGAGACAGTAGAAGCAGAAATATTTTCCTTATAAGCAATAGAATGAAGAATGGCAATGTCAATTGGAGGAAAGCCAGAAATTGCATAAACAGACTCATAGCTTACGGTACGATATCCACATATGACCCGCAGAAGTATCCGCCTTTGAACACGTCGTAAATATCTACAATTTATCTTCTTCTTGAGCGATATACCCCAGACTCTAGAGCCATACATAATGAAGGGGGCAATTCCTTGTTTATAGATGAGCGAATGAACGTTGTAATTAATACCGTATGTGTTGCGTGCAATACGACTTAATCCACGCTGTAATTTATCACATTTCTCTGATACATAAGTTAAGTGTTGTTTCCAAGAAAATTTACAGTCAAGAAAAACCCCAAGATATTTCATTTGCTTTACCGCAGTCAAAGGGGTGCCATCGAGAGATAACTGAAATGCATCATAACAGATGTTTCGCTTTTCAATAATCATAACCCTGGTTTTATCAGGATTAAAATCTAATTTAAAACCTTTTGACCAGTTGGAGGCGAAATTTAAAGTCTCTTGTGCCTGTAAAAAAGTAGCAGAAAGGTCCCTACGCTGGAAGCAAAACAAAACATCATCCGCAAAGGCTATAGTATCACAACAAGCAAGATTTTCCAGTTTTAATAGGAGATCATTAATAATAATATTCCAAAACGTAGGTCCTGAAACAGAACCTTGAGGGCAACACCTTTCAAGGTGACGAATTGCAGAAGCCGAGTCCAATTGCAATTTGGCCGCCCGATCATTTAAAAAATCAGCAGCAAGTGAAAAAATATTCATTGGAAGTTCCACTTTTTTGAGAAGATTGAGAATACAAGGCCACCACGCATAGTCGAAGGCGCCCTTAATATCCAAAAAGACCAAAATAGTGTGCAAGTTTTAATAGTTTTATAGACCAAAATAGTGTGCATTACAGATCTAATGACACATAAAATGGCAATACTTTGAAAATTTTATATTTTCCAAGCTGGTCTGAGACATAAATTAAAGACCTCATGTTTCGCGTGATAGCAACAATATTAATTTGTAAAAATGTATATTTAATCAATACTGGATTCTTTTCTTTTACTAATGAAGGGCCAACTCTTTTCAAAAGTCTCAATTATAGCCCGAATTGAGTGAAGATTTTTTTTTTTTTTTCTAATTTTCATTACCTTTGGCCAGTATTTAGTAAAACTTTGATTAAACCTGTTGAAATTCAGTTTTAATAAATTAAGACTATTACAATAAATTTCTTACTTTAATTAAAAACATTAAAAAATGTTTTCAAAATTTAAATTTATTTAATTTTACTTCAAAACATTTTTTTCGTACTTTTTTTACAGTCCTTAATATTTTGCAACCATTTTTTCACATAACTTTACAGTTAGCATTTTTACAATTTTTACAATACTTCACAGTTAGCAACATTTTTGCAACAGAACACCCATTTTACATTACTTAAAAGTTTACAGAATAGGTTTTTAAAATAGATCTAACAGATAGCAGTTTAACCTTATATTAGCACCTTCTATTTATAAAGTTTGCAGAAACACACTACTTAACATCACTTGCTTTGCCAAATGCTGCTTCACTCTCCAAATACAAATATAGTCCAAATACAAATATAGAAGTTAAATTAAAACTCACTTTTACTTGCCTTTTTGGTATTTTTTAGTATTATTTATGTATTTTTATAGATAATATCTAGTTTCTTTTTGATTTATATGCATAATTCGTGTCGGGAAAGTGTTCTGTAGGCAAGAGATTTTAAATTACTTTGGTTTTCTACTCTTAATTGACCTTTTTTAAAATTTAATTAGTCATTTACCTGCTAATTTCTCAAAATTACACTTGTTTAAATTTCTTTTTAGTAATTTACAACATTTGTTTTTACTTTTACCCTTGTCTACATGGATGACGAAACACGAATTGAATAATTGAAGAGTTGGGTTTGGAGGCAACTTCCCCTTGATAAGTCTGTCTCCTGTCTGCTCAACAGTTATTCACTTATGCATTTTTATAAATTTTTTAGGATTAAAATTTTTTTTGGAATTATATATTTATTCATGGATTTTGGTACTTGCACTTGATTTACATATGCTCTCAGAATTTAAATGATATTGTAGATTAGTTCGCAGCAATAATTAATCATTTATTTGTTTGCAATTAATTTCATTATTTAAAATTTAATTAACTTTAAATTTGCTTTTTACGAATAGAGAATGTTTGTTAAATTCAAATTTCATTCCTTGCAGCAATGGCGCAAGAGAATTATTTAAATTTAATTTAACTTTACTATTTATTCTTTTGAATACCTTTTTGTGATGATGCTAAGCGCATGATTACGTAACATTCCAGATAAATTTGGAAAACCCAAGCTAAAGATATTTATTAGGTAAAAAGTTACAAACTGTAATATAAGTGTAAAATAAAACAATAACTGTAACATTTTCAAGATATTATTCTAAACCACGATTACCCTCTCACACTTTTTGTAAGACAGTAACTTTTTCCATGAATGGTTTTTCAATATCCCCCTTATTCTGACTATACGCTGATAAAATGTCATGAAATATCATAATGCCATTAATAATTTTTCTTTTAAATCTTATGCGAATTTTTTTTTTAATTTTAGATTTTTCATATTATATTATATGTGAAATAAAAATGTGGAATTATATACGTATTAATTATATTTTTTCCCACCTCGGGATCTGTTCTGTTTCACATAATGTTCTCCATGTAGAATAAACACAAGTTTAATCAAAAAGGTCAGTGAAATTTAAGATGAAGAAAATACTTAAAATATTAATACAGAATTTTTTAAAATGTGTTTTATTTATATATACTTATAACATTCACATTTGTTCTGTTTCCACTGCTGAACGTATTTTTTTTCTTTTATAAAATAGACGTGAACTGTATATAATTCAGAGAATTTTGAAACATTATATTTTCAAAATTAATTACCTGTATAATAATAACTAATACATTAAATAACTAAAAACAAGTTTTCTTCACACCCTGTGTGTGTCACTTCATTTCCACGATGCAAATCCAAGTAGTAAAGGTTATATCGTTATTATTTTTTGGTTAAATAACTTGTTAGACTTATTGAATTATTTCCACGATTTAATTAATTAAATTTGCCTTTAGTTTCTCGTGGTTTAATCTCTTTAATTTTGTCACTCTTTTTTTTACATATTTTATTTCACATTATGTGTGTTCATCAGTGAACATTATGCGATCCATTTCCTAGAATTTCAATTTTCGAAGGGAAGAGAAAAATTCTATTCATTGAAAGTAATTGCTTGGCGTTTATCTTTCCCTCAAGTCATTTTGAAACGTGGTGTTAAAAAAAAATGAAAAAAAAAAAAAAAAAAAAAAAAAAAAAAACACTTGCAATTTAGCTATGAAAATTAGTTTTAAGGAAAACATATTCGCACCTTTCTCTTTAGGTTTCTGCTATTGATTCTAATTTAGTCGAAGATTTATTTATTTATTTATTTATTTTTTTTTGTATGATGAATGACTTTACAGTTATAAAATAAATAGTATTAAACTAAATAAAATAAACTATGTTATGAAATTTTAGTGTTTTTATATGGTCCTTTAACATTACTTCGGAATTATACATTCGTAATTACTTTTTATCAGTGTACATTTATCTGGGATTTTTACAAGTTGACGAAGAACATGAAGAAAATGTTGCTGTATGCTTAGTGATTATTTTTTGTTTAGATATAATGAACATGATTGGTTGGTGGTGTCGTGTCTTTAAAGAAGTCAAATGGATCCATGCTTGGAAATCACCGCTTTTGTCGGTTCCTCTATTTTTTCAGTATATATTATAAGGATTTCTCCTGCCTTCCTGGCATGCCTTCGTGGTGTGGTGGTCTGCACGCTCATCCCGTATTCGAGAGGTCCGTGGTTCGATTCCCGGCGAGGGCATTGCTCATTTTTTTTCACTTCTTCCTGCTTTTAAATAATCTAATAGCTTTACAGTGGCGCTCGAACTAAAAGGGTGGTGGATGATGACTCTCCACACCCAGGATTTGGAGATTGAGTACCCTAAAAATCCCAGTCCCCCTTTAAAAAGAAGTATATAAGGTATTTCTCCCGGCTTCCTGGCATGCCTTTGTTATGTGGTGGTCTGCACGCTGGGCGCGTATTCTAGAGGCCTGCAGTTTGATTCCCGACGAAGGCGTTGCAAATTTTTCATCTTTCCTGCTTCGAAAAAAAAAAACCGAATGTCTGTATAACATTTCTCCCGTATAATGAACATAACTTAGCAATATAAGTAACAGAGGCAAAGATGCTCGAGGTTCAAAGATTTCATATGTAGTTTCACGTGCGTAGCATTACAGTTGTAGAAAAACAGCAGTAGCAGACTGCATCATACCTGGAATACATAATTACACCGTCGCGAAGCGTGGAAAAGAAGAGACTGTGGATTACAAAGATGCCAGATTACGTATAGTGAATTTATGTCTTCATTTTAATTCTATTAGTTGGTTAAGGTTTTGCTTTGCTAATTTTAAAATTGTTATTGGCTGAAAACATTTTTACGTTATATTGTGCTCTAATTAATTTCGTTTATATAACAGTAAAATCAGATAGGGTTCACAAATTTTACCGTTGCAAAGAGAAAGAGATAGTGTCTGTCGTTGCCTTAAGCTTGGCCACCGTATATTTTGATAAAAGGAATTTTCACATCGTCGTTCCATTTGTGAAGAATCCCTGGTGGGAGGGATCTGAGGGTCTCGTACCTCTCTTCCCCTTTTATTAATCTCTCGATAAGACTTTGTCTGATAGTATTTGAAGTGTCCATGTGTCGCAAAGACACTGTACGCTTGTGCAAATATCCACTCCTTCTCTAGGATTCGAACCCCGGACCCTAGGCTTTGGTAGCTGGCTCTTCTGCCATCATGCAAGAAGGCAACTTTTGCTTTACATAAGTACTTGTGTCACAGGCATTATGTAAGAATCATAAGACAAGTTTTCATCATAAGACAAGAATCATTAGACAAGACAAGATTAATGTGAAACTTTTAAAATTTTTAAGGTATAAAGGGAAAATAACCAAAATAAAAAACAGTTTAGGAGGAATTATAAACTAAAGTTAGAATTTTTAAGCTTATTGTTTAATCTTATATACGTAATTTAGAACGTAATTGCTGTGGATAAATATTTCTTTAATTTTCTTAAGAAATGTTGTAAGAACTTTTATTCTAACCAATTGTTTTTAGTTTTACTTTCCTTTCCCTTCTGATTTCAGTTTCCTGCCGGAATGTAAATTTGTAATGACGTAGTATGCTAATCTAAACGTGTTTCAGAAGCAGTATTTAAGCTGCGTTTGAAGAGTTCGTGACGAGTAGTAGTGGAGTAGTTCCGAGTTTACGCAGCGTGTTTGAAATTAGCTATTTAGTCGGTGTTAACATCTTTCAGTTTATTCTGATATTTCTAGGCTCGGCTTTGCTAAGTGCAGCCAATTTAGGTTTAATTAGGCTGTGTGCAGCGTTTAGTTAAGCTAAGAAGCCAGTTGTTAGCCCCCTTAATTTAATGTGCGTTTTACATTTATATTTTTCTGTTAATTTAGTTAGCCACAAGTGATGGTGAATTGGTAGCGCCAAGTATGTGCATCTGCTTAATTTAGTTTAAATAAAAAGATTACTTAACTCTTTCTTCTGCAGTATTTATTCTTCAAAGACATAACGAGCATTCGCTATTTCTTCTTCTACGTAGAGACCATGCTCGTCTTCTACGTAGAGACCATGCTCGTCTTCTACGTAGAGACCATGTTGTATACTACCAAAGAGAATACGGAGAATAATAAGCTCATATTTTCTCTTCTTCAAAATGCCACAGTCTTAGAATTTGAAATTATGGTAAATTTACGTTTTATAGTATTCCTTAAAACACGACCCGCGTTGATAACAGCCAAAAGGAATTAAAAAAAAATTTTTTTTTTTTCTGTAATATTTTGAGCACTGTTTATTGAGCACTATAATATTTAGTTTTCTGTCTGTTGATTTTTCAACCTCCCATTTTATTTTTATCTCGCGAATTGAGAGCCGCATTCCTCGTAAGCTGGGTAGCTAAAGAGCTCGGCAAAGTTCTCCTGAAACACTGTTTTCAGAGTGATTGTTAACGATATTTCAACAGAAATGAACTGAGAATGCTTATGCTTTTCTTGATATATTTTATTTTTTATTTATTACGTGCTTATCATTTGGCACTACACGAAAAGGGAGGGATGCCCCGTAGAGAACGTTTTAAATGAAACTGACTCATATTCACATGGGGTACATAACCACGTTACACATGGGATACATAACCACGTTACACGAAAACGCCCATGCAACCGGCCCGTTCTCCGGGACTTGAACCTTGGACGAACTACCACTGTTGAGCGAATTTTACCGTTCGACAGATAGTTGGCACTTTCTTCATATATAGCATAGAAAATGAAGAGACATCTCTTGGAGGTATTTCTTCAACCATTTGGCTTTCTCTTTCCTTCTTTTTAAACAAAGAACCTGTTTTTTTAACCTAAGGTATAGAAATATTAAAACATTTTAAAATAAATACTAGAAAAACAAGTAAATACTAGAATATTTGTTTTGAGCAAGATTATTAAAGCAAAAATATTTTCTTACTTTCTTTCTTTAAAATGAATGCAAATGAAGAAAGACACTGATTGAAACCTAGGATGAAATTATAGCTCAAGAATTTTGAAAGCGACATATGCAGAAAACTAATTGTCAGAGGACTGGTTTATATGGTGTATTTTGGGTTGACTGCTAATTTATTAATTGCTGCTTATTTCTCAAAACTATAAGCTTAACAGTTTTTTATGAGTCACAAACGTCATGACTATGGGTAATATACTTGGTAAAATACTTTGAAATATGTTAGCTTTATTTTTACAATTAAAAACACCTGTCTCTAACTTAGTTAATAGGAGACCATTTTCCCTTAATAATTCGTCTCCAGAAACATCTCTCCTCTTAAGTAGATAGCCTTTAGATGTCTTAGGTGTCTCTCTTCATCAATTAACAAGCAGCTAGTTATTCTATAAGACCTTTGCCAGCATTTTGCACTCATGTTTTAAGTTCTTCTTAACGCGATCATCACTGGATTATAGTTACTCGACATTATATTGCCAAACGTGGAAGAATCCATGGCTATTTAGTTTTTCAGTAAGGATGGATGCTTTGAACATTAAGTATGTTAAAAAATATCTTTTATGAATATACGTCAATTTCAGTACAATAAAATGAAGCATCGATTGCATAATTTATTTGTTAATTTTTTAAAATATTTCATTAAATTAGGAATAGCATTACATTTTTACAAGGTGGAAGCAAGTCGTTAGCCCTCTTAAATTGAACGGATGATCTTGTATTAGTGCATTAGTAATATTTTTTCTATTTTAATTGGACTTTCTTCGTAATATTAAAAAACCTCCTTTTGCGCATTAAATAAAACTAAATAAATTATTTTCCTTCTGGACAACATGAACCATCTCAAAAAACACGGAGCTCAGATCAGGGAAATTCCTGGTATTATTTAAAAAATAGCTGGAATTTTTTAAAAGTCAAAAATTAAAATTCCTTTCTTATTTTATGGCTATTCAACTTATGAATCACCTAACCTTTGGTGCAGCTATCGCAACTCGTGATATCCTTTCACATAAGGATAAAACAGATGTTAATTTTGAAAGCGCAAAATACGTTTCAACAAAAGAAACATCTCATTGTATTATGCATTAGTGTATCTTGTACGCAGTTGGCAACAACTTATGAATGAAATATGAAGGCAAAACGTTTACATTTCCTTGAAAGAAGGCAAAGGAAGTAAATCAGAATCACCTAACAGGACAACACACATCTGATTGCTTGGAGCATCGGAATAAGTAAATACGCCCTTGGATAGCGGACATAAAACTGAAAGTGTGTTACTTTGCTTCTCGTGTATGAAGTACATGTTTGGAAACTTAATTTCGAGATGTATATCGGAATACTTTGGGAAGTAGGTTTTCGCCGAGAGTTGATGGAGTTCAGAGAAGTTCTTATCTGATGAATCAGAAATATGTATAACTTTTCCTGCTATGAAAAGTTTTTGCCACGCTAACGTTTTCCAAGGTTCTTTTATTTCGAAATTGTAATACTCATTGAATTTAATTGCGTTGCATCATACAAATTTTGCGCTTTGCGTAAAAATAGCTGATTATGACTTTCCGTAACATTATCAAATAGGATTTTAATTTTATGAAAAGGGTGAAATAGTTTGTACAAAATAAGAAATTATTTATGCACATATATAGAATAAAAACCGTTTGATTACTGAGCAGTATACTACTGGAGAAATGACCATTCCAGTATTACAAGATTTACATTACGCATACTTACCCAAACCAAAACATGCCACTTTTCTGATACCATACCAGAGCGCTTTCTGAAAACCGCAATTTGCGATTTTGCAGCTGAGGATGGTGGTTCGGTAAAACCATCGAAACTAGTCCTGTGAAAATTTTGTAAATATAACGCTGATTTTTCTTGTTTGACTTCTGAATTAGTCAATATTATTTTTTGAGTTCCCCGCGTATACTCATTAGGTGTATTTCTCTGGTTTCGAAGGAGAGAGTGGAATTCTCGATCCTTCTTGGCAAAAATCCAATGCAGATATCTCTATCAAAGGGCAGCCAAATAGATAATGCAAATTTGAATCGACGATTAACTGCTGACAGAAGTATTTAAATATGAGTGTCTTATGGAGATAATGCGTAATGTAGTTACAGTGCATGTGACTATTCTGAGTGTTAAAATAAACTTTTGCGAATGGAAGTGGTATCATGGGTCTTTTATCTTAGATGCGTTTGCTGCTTTTTAAAGCACCATTGCAAGAAAAGATTGTAACTAATCGGGAAATAAAATAAAGTTTTAATAAAATAAGCTTCGTTCCTATTAAACTAGATGATAAATTAATTTTTTCTTGTAATTTATTAATTATTTTATGAGTTTTAAATAAAATCTTTCTTGTAAAAGCGTTTATATATATATATTATTTTCATCTTTCAACTTTAGTCAGTTTTCATCTTTAGTTTCAATGAAACGTTATCAATGAAATTTTTCGATTGAAAATCGTTTTCTCAATAATGATAATCACTCTTTTACTTTTAAGAGTACTCTTAGGCAAATAAATGGTCGAAACAAATCCAGCGATGTTGGCAGAAAACGTCAGAAATTGCATTAAAACTCCCATGTAGAAGATTTTCTTTCGTTCTGTCTGATGATGTAAACAGGACAATTACAACCGTACATTCTCCGGATTCGAAGGTCTGCCGTATATGTATATAAGAAAAATAAAGAATATGTAAAAGATTAAATTAGCAGCGTAATTTCCCTTCTCTATTGTAAAAATAGCAACATCTATTTGCACTGTGTCATTTCGAGAAAAATTTATGTCATATGACTGAAAACCAGAATTACGTATCATCAGAGTCAAAATTCCTGTACCTGAATATATTAAGATTAAATTAACAGCGTAAATTGAAAAAAAAAAAAAGTAATATATTCAGGAGCAGGAATTTGGATGGCGTAGAAGTGTTGATCCATAATGACTAGGAAATTGGAGGCGAAGGTAGATTAAATCTTCAGTTTCATTTTCAGCAACATGTTGCGGCTACACACCAGTCGCCACATTAAATGTGCCTGTTCCAAAAAGCTTACATTTCTGATAACTTTGTAGCAAGAAAGCAGAAGCAGACAGACAGCAGTCTAGCTAAGCCAAAGCGTGTAAAGCAAGTGCGTTATGTTCAGGATGAAATCAGAAATGCTTTGAGAACCAAGCTGAGCTAGTTTGGGTTCTCAAAGCATTTTGATTGGATAGTTAATATTGCTGTAAAATTATTATTGGTTGCTTGCGTTTTAGCTCAATTTACATCACCAGAATTACGTAAGAGTCATATGACATAGATTTTTCTCGAAATGACGCAGATGTTGCTCTTTTTAGAATAGAGAAGGGAAATTAATTTACGCTGCTAATTTAATCTTTTACATATTCTTTATTTTTTTACATATTTATATATATAAAACTTAAAATAATATACATCAACTATAGAAAAAAATAAAACGATTTTCTAAAGAAATAACGCTAAGACTTTCATACAAATTTAATTCCTATAATGTTTCTCTCTATGGTGCAAACAGTAAAATTCTGAGGAATTCACTTTGTTCGGTAAACGAAGATAAGTGCAAAAACTCATTTTAGTACTAAACTGAATTTTGAACTAAACTTTTTGAAAGAAATTTGAAAGAATCACTTCTTCACATTATATTCTCATCTATATATATTGTGTGTACAGACTTGGAAGTCGATAGTTTATTAGAAAGTATTTTAAAAATCGATGACTAACTTTTGTTCACAGCTTCAAACACCGTGAGTAAACTAAATAAAAGCTTATATATATATATATACATATGTTGTGTGTTTGAAATTCAGGTGTGTATGCATTGTGTGAAGATATCTATGGTATACGCTGTTAAGATATCTCTAAGTACGAATAATAAACACTTAACAGTATTGAGTGATATAACTGTCTAATCTCTTCGTATATCACTGTACGTATCTAATCTCTTCGTGTTCGTACTAAATATATCTTTGCAGTGTAAGTTTCTCCAGTCAGATGCATTGGAAAAATTTCAGCTGATTTAAAATTGCTTTGGGATCGTTAAATCGTTTTCGGAATGGGTTGTATTTTGATTTTCTGTTTAGGATTTTTCTGTATTTTCCATTTTTAGAGAAAATGTTTTTGTGATTTCATTTGGATATTCGAATCATCAGAACCTAGGTTCTATGTTATTTACTTCAGTAAGACTTTATAATTTGAAAAAAATGGAAATTAAACTTGCTTATAATTAACTGACTTTAATTTTTAAAATTAAAAGTTTGTTGATATTTAATTCGCTTGAATTTTATATAATAAAAACTTAGGTGATTGTGATAATAAATTATGCATACAGAAATGCATACAAAAAGTTAATATCTGATGTGATATGTAAATTTAAACTATATTTTTTTTTCAAGAACGGTCGTTTAGAAACTCATTCACGTTTGTCTCTCGGCAATAAAATTGTTACCCAAAGAAGAAAATGCATTTATTTTGCGCGAATGTAGACTTAGCTGTAGACAAGGTTATGTTGGTTTTTCGAAAGCTGAGGCATTTAGAAAAAGCATATTTTTATGCGAAAGAGACTGATTAATACTTGTATTTATCATTACTTAGAGCAGGGGTCGCCAAACGTTTTTGATCATCGCCCCCTATATAATTTTTCGAAATCTCCATAGACCCCCACAAAGGTAATTTTCAGGTAATTAAAATAAAACTATATATTAGTCTAAATATTTAATAAATCAGAAACAGTAAGTAAAGTAGCTACAGATTTTTTACTTCTTAATGAGATGAGTGTGCCTGGTGTTTCTTTGCAAGGTTCGCTATATTGGGTTCGAAATTAGAAATTTTAACCGTAAAATCCCTTCGAAGGTCCACATTTAATTTATTTCTGTTTTTAGTTAAAATTGAATTAACGTGACTGAAACCGGCTTCAACCATATACGAACTTGGAAACGCCAGCATAAATGGCTGAGCCATTTCGTAAAGTTTCACATATTTTTGCTTTATATTTATATTAGTCCAAAATTTATGTATTGTCAATTTTTTAATAAGCGTTTTTGCTTCAAGATCGGACAATATTAATATTAAGTCAATTATAAAAATATTTTAAATTTTTAAGTACGCAGTTAGATATGTGTGATTTGCGTATTAAGAACTGTTTTTCCTTCGAGTCCCAATAGACCCCCATTCGACCCCTTGGGTCAGATAGACCCCTACTGTTGTTAAATAGACCCCTGACCACTTTGGCGACCCCTGACTTAGAGAATGCAGTTTTAAATTTCCTGCTATGAATAAATGTAATTACTTTCGATAAGATGCTAATATTTGTTCCTTTACATTAGATGGATTTCGTCATCGTCAGAATTAAAATGTTTTTTAGCTATTACTTAAAAGGAAAAAAAATATTCATTATTTCCTTTCTACCCTGCTTCTTAAAGACAGTCCAGCATTTCATTTGCTATATTTAGCTGTCCTATTTTGAAAGTATTTTTAAAAATACCGTATTTACGCGAATCTAATGCGCATCGTTTTTGGCCAAATGTAGTATTCAAAATTGGGGTGCGCATTAGATTCGATGGCGCATTAGATTCGAGTGCAAAGTTCGCCGATGACGTCAACCAAATTTCTCGACTACATTTACCGTTACATTTATCGTTGACACATTATTGCATAGAGGATACAAACTGCAGAGTACGTAGTCACGAAATGGAGGGCAAACAGAGAAGAATGTCATGTGACGCTACTTTCAAACATAAAGTAATTCTTTATGCTGAAAAAAATGGCAATAGAAAGGCAGGGAGAGAGTTCAACGTAGCTGAGAGCAATGTTCGCTTGTGGCGGCAACAGAAATTGGCACTGTTTGCAACTAAAGCTAGTAGAAAGAAATTCACTGGCCCTCGCAAAGGAAGACACCCTAAAATTGAAGAAAACGTTTTGGAATTTGTACGTGAAAGGAGGAAGAATGGACAACCTGTGACTAGTGACACCATAAGAAATAAAGCAAAAGAGGAGGCTGAAGTTCTTGGAATACCGAAACAAGAGTTTAAGGCTAGCCGTGGATGGGTGGATCGGTTTAGGAAGCGGATGGGTTTATCTCTAAGACGCCGTACAACAATATGCCAAAAGCTTCCTGCAGATTTTGAGGGAAAACTACTAACATTTCAGCGGTATGTCATCACACTTCGGAAGGAAAAGAATTTTTCAATGGGGCAAATTGGCAACGCTGACGAGACGGCAATTTGGTTTGATATGCCTCGTAACTACACCATTACGGAGAAGGGGACTAAGGAAGGTATCATCAAAACTTCGGGATGTGAAAAACAACGCGTAACAGTGATGCTGGCAATAACAGCAGACGGGTGCAAACTTCCCCCTTTCTTAATCCTCAAACGGAAAACATGCCCTAAAACCCCTAAGAATGAAAAGCTGTTCCCAGATGATGTCCTGATTCGAAACCAAGAGAAAGGGTGGATGACGGAATCATTAATGCTTGATTGGCTCCGAAATGTATGGAAACGCCGTCCCGGTGTGCTCTCTAATCCACCATCAATGCTTTGTCTGAACGCATTTCGTGGTCATCTCACCGACGACGTAAAAAAGAAGATGCACAGCCTAGGCAGTGATCTTGTTATAATTCCTGGAGGGATGACGTCTGTGTTACAACCCCTGGACGTTAGTATAAATAAACTTTTTAAGGGGTACGTTCAGGCGGAGTACGAAAAATGGTTTTGTGAGCCAAACCGTGTATTGACCCCGACAGGAAAATTAAGCGTGCTGCACCGCACATTGTTGCACACTGGGTTTCTGCTGCCTGGAAAAGCATCGAAGCACCAATGATTGTGAAATCTTTCAAGAAATGCTGCATTTCAAATGCATTGAATGGCAGTGACGATGACGTGCTCTGAAACGCCGAGGATGAGGATGACGATGATGAGGAAAGAAGAAATGAATCTGCTTCTGACGAAGAGAGCTGCGAGGATTCCAGTGATGAAAACATTAGTGAATAAAGACGTTTACTATTAATCACTGATTGTAGAAACTGTTAGCTAGATAGAAATGTTACGATTTATTTCATGTTCATATTTTACGATAGGTACCGTATATACGGTAGTGCTAATTAACAATGATTGTTTCACATGACAATAGCCCACTAATAGGTTAATTCTATGTTCTGCTGCTTTATGTATAAATCCATTGTTGTATAAAATATGGTATCTAAATTTAAATAAAATTATCATACCATTAATTGATAGTTTATATACAAATCCATTGTTGTATAAAATAAGATTCAATAAATTCCTCATATCATTGATGCGCATTACATTCGCCGACAAACAATTTTTTTATTATTTAAAGTTTTAAAATGGGGATGCGCATTAGATTCGATGGCGCAGTAGATTCGCATAAATACGGTATATTCTTTTCATGACATCGTGTGTTTCGAAGAAATTTCCAAAGCTCTATATTGTTATTTGTGTACATTCTTTTTTGCGTATTTCACTCTGAAATTCTATAAGAATCTTTTCACATATTTAATTGTAAACTATCTTAAATTTGCAAATAAAAGTCTCAGCGTTTCTTCGGCTGTCGAATTCTTCTCCGGCGTAACTTTGTCAGTGGTCTAAATCAGTGGACATCAAATTAGACGTCGCGACAATTTTCTTCGACTCGCAAGGTTGTGAAAAACTGCATTACAGGGGTACAAACGCACTATAAAATACATATTCACGAGGATCTGAGGTCGCAGTACGGCCCAAACAACTAAAATGGAGTCGCAATCCTAAGCGGTTTGGGAACCACTGGTCTGAGTGATCTTTGATGTCGCCAGTTATGTAACAAGCAGCTATGGACAGATGTGGAGGTAATGCCACGACCGTCATGTGGGCTTATTGTGCAGTAGCTCATGTTATGTTCAAGTTTGTTCAATCTTTTCTTGTTTGTTGATCTGTTTTCTAAAACGCTAGCTGTCCAGGCTAGTGTTCATGAGAAGGCTTGCGTAAATGGAAGCCCGCAGTATTCCTACATTCAATTGCAAAAGTGGTCTGGATCACCTTCACCATCGCTTTCGTGGTATGGCCAAACCCTCGAAACTTGTGGTATGGCCACTCCCGGCCGAAGCAGATCAACTCCGATGAGCAGGTGTAAACTCCGTATGGGAATACCCTGGTCGGATACCTGCCTCAGGCGGCAAGTTAGCTTTTGCAGTATCATTTTTATAAAGCCTTCCGCGAAGGCATCCCTCCCCTTAGACAGCAAACCTTTCCATTCTTTGCCGTAATCTGTCAAGCAAAAATTACCGAAGCCATCTTTCCGCATAACTCAAGCACTGTATTACACCATCAGAATAAAATTAACTAAAACTTCTCTTGCTCATCATCTTGGTGTGTTTTTATTAAAACCCCGTTTTCAACTAGCAGATAATTAAACACTGTTACAGTCTTACGAACTCCTTAGTTGTTTTTATCGTTGTCCAGTTTATTTGTAAAGGAAAATATTAAAAGTGGTTCTTAAAATTTGGTAGACTATTTTATTGAAAAATTTAGTAAGGAATTGACGAATTCTACCTTTCATAATGTTGTATTGGAAATAGTTAGCATGTACAGCTACAAAGTAAACGATTTGTAGTTTGCTGAGGGCAGGATTGATTTTTTCATGATTTTTGATTCGAAAACCACCATCTCCACAAATGTTCCGTGAAATAAATAAACAAAAACTATTTTCTGTGAAGAATAAGGAACAGTTTTGTTAAGCGCTTTAGTTTCGTAGTTTTAGAAGAAAAATTTGTCATATTATTCATAATTTATTCATTTTACGAATACATTAAACTTGATTTCTGAGACTTTATTTGTTGGTTGTGAAATGAACATAAAGCAAACGTTTTCGCCTTTTTTCGCTCTAAACTTCAGTCACCGTACAGGTTTTTGTACATGCGAAATTATCTTCATCCATAGTTTTTAAATTTTAAAGATCAACTCATGTTCTCAAAAGGGAAAAGCACACGTTTTCGCCTTTTTTCCCTCTAAGTTTAAACTTCAGTCACCGTACAGGTTTTTGTACATTCGAAATTATCTTCATACATAGTTTTTAATTTTAAAGATGTTCTCTAAAGGGAAAAACGTCTTTGAGAACTAATTCAAGGAAATACTAAAATTTGAAGATGAAATTTAATATCACAGCATTTATCTATCACAAGGAGGAAATATTGAAAAGCACTTTTTATAATTTCACGTAATTTTCATTCTTATCATTTAGGTACTTATCATTACAGCGGTTGTTAAATAGTTTTCCTCTAGAGCCAAATTTTTCTCTTTGTATTGCAAAATGAGAATTTAAACGTTTCACTTAAAATCAAGCAATAAAATTTTAAAAACCGTCAACTGTGTAAACCAAAAGAGAAATACAGAAGCGTAGAAAGTATATATAAATCTTACGTTTTCTGCGGCACTTTATGAATTTCTTTTAATGCTTTTAAATTTTAATACTTGCAGGAAATATAATTTTGGTATTTTTTATATTATTAAAAATAAAGTTAGATTTTAAGTTATTAAAAAGTGCTTTTATTATTTTTAAATCAGTCATTTGTTAATGAATAAGAAGTTGATTAAATTTGGAAATTAAATTCAAGATCATATGCTTTCCCGAATGACAACATTCTTAGAACCCGTTATGCATAAAAGACAATTAAAGGTCTTAATTTCGCTTAGTGACAACAATTACCAAGGTCTCTTTTAGATTCCTTTTTTATGTCCATTAACTTTAAGACTAAGGATTTTATTTCGCTAGGTCTAAATTTTATTTTTTAACACTGTAACACCCACGTAAGACCCCGCTGACAGTATACTTTTGATTGACGTTGCATCAGTCACTTGCCTTGATGGTATAAGTTTCGTTCCGATTGATATAATTGTACGCAAGTTTTCAGCCGCCAGCATATCAATGAAATCTTATATCGCGGGCTAAGCTGAAAGGAAGGCAGAACAGGCTATTTAAAGGAAAGATACGCACTTGCTTAGAGGTGTAAAACGGGATAAAATGTGTTCGTAAATCTCCCCCTCCCCAAATTTTAGCTCAAAGCCCGATTATAGAAGAAATATTTTAGGAAAAGTTTTTTACGTGAACAAAAAAATAAAATACAAAATGTGAGAAATGAATTAAAATTTTTGAGCTACTAAGTTCTTCAAAAATTTCATCATTTTTACAAGCCACACAATTGTTTAAGATTAGTGTTCTATTTATCTGAGGACGATATTTAATTATAGTTTATAATAAAGAAATAAAAAGTAAGTGCCCACACGGGACTGGCGGCACAAGTGGGAGACAAATAATGAGCTCTTATAAATAAACAAATTATTATTGTTAAATAAAAGAGAATTTCGAGCAATTACATACAAGTTGTGCTTTTAGCGACTCAGCTTTTTTGTGTGTATGAGGGGAAATGTGTAAGTATAATATGTGGGGGGAACGTGAGTCTGGCATCGAAAACTATACCGAGAAGGCAACGTTGCTGTTTTGTTTTATTTTTTTATTTAATTATATGAAAGCACGCTAGGACTGTCTAAGAGGAGGCATGCCTTCGCGGAGTACTTTTTAAGGGAAATTGGCTCTTATTCATGTTACACATAATAAAAATCACGAAAATGACCATGCAGCCATCACGCTCGTCTGAAATCAAAACGCATGCCGAACTAGTAATGTTCTGCGATTTTACTCCTCGGCCACTAATGGGCCCAACATTGCTGAGACCAGGATATATACTGATTGTGGATTTGTAACTTAGCTCTTCAAGTAACCTTTTTTTTTTTAATGTTGAAGACTATTAGTGTATCAAATTTGAGTAAGATGTTTCAATTGTATCAAATTTGAGTAAGATGTTTCAATTGTATCAAATTTGAGTAAGATGTTTCAAGAAAATGCCGCTCTGTAGTGAATCTCTATAATTTCGTACTGTGAGTAATAGTAATAACTGGCTTTACAGAGCGTTGCGATAGCATCGTTATAGCCTTCGATAAATGTAATCGAAACTGGTAAGTTCCATTTTTTGGTTTGGAAAATGATGAATGAATGGAAAATGTTGGAAACAAAATAACGAAAACAAACTCATTATTTGTCCCCCCTTATTTTTTGGGGCAAAACATTATTTTTCAGTATGGAAGTAAAACTTTAGAGAACAGGATCCAAACTAATAAAAATTAGTTGGGGCATGAATGTAATACAGATTTACACACTGCTGCCATTAAAAAATTTAAACGTTCTTTCAAATATCTGTTTCAGTGTTTTCGATGTATTTGTACATTCATTTTCAAAAGAATAATGATTTAGAAAATATAGAACAACTTTTCTCGGAGGAAAATTCAGTTTCGCTTTAAACTTTTTCAAAATGAATAGCTATTTATTTTTCACGATTTCAAGGTAAATTTCATTGTCCTGTTTTATTACCATGTTTAATCTAATATTTTAATTTTTCTGTTAATGAAAAATGTCAAAAACATTCAGATTAAAAACAGGTAAGTGATAAATCTAGTAATTTTTTCGTATTTTGAAAAACTATGTTAAGAGCACATTAACATTTTTAACTAGCTGATAATAATATTATTACACTTACCTTATTCTTTGAATTTTTTTAAATTCTAACGCTTTCTTACTGTTTTATTAGTCGTTTAATTTATTGTCATCAAAACAACATATGACAATGAAATACGCATCTCAAGGAAAATGATCTAAAACTACTACATCAAAGAAACTTCTTCAGACGTGAAATCCTGATATGCATGAAAGCTTTCTTAATAAGCTTTCTACGTTCCAGTAACCTTATATTTCATGCTTATGACTCTTTTCAACTACTGTGGATTTGGCTAAAAAATTGAAACTTGTTTTTGCGTATTTGCGTATTGCGTATTGATGGCGGCTTAACATAAACATTTCATGCATGCAATTGTTTGAATGCTGTACCACTAGCTGTAAAACCATACTGTGAGAACTTTTAGATAATTTTTCATGATAACCACACAGTTTATCATTCTGTTGGAATCATTCATTTTGTGAAATATACTATGATAAAGTATTTTAAGTCTTTTTATTTATTTATTTATTTTATTTGTAGATTTTTTTTTGTCACGTTCTGTTGTGTTAGTGAACTTTTTTAAAATGAGAGATGTATGGATAGTGCAGGTATGGAATTTTAATAGCAAATTTCGGATTTTTTTATCCTGATAATGTGTCAGATTGGAAATATTTCAGAATATTATTGAGGACTTACTTCCTCTTTGAAAACAATTTGTGCTATGCGTTGTGAATTAAGCAGCAATTATGCTCTTGAATTGAACATATTGTCACGACGCAGAAATCCGTGCTGCTGATTTCATTCCAATGCATTTCATTCTTATAGCGTATAAATTCTAAAGAAATAAATTGGTGGAAATTATAAGCAAGAATTTGTGCAGACAGGTTTTTGAACTTGAAATTTTAGCTCCGTTATAAATGGAGGAAGCTGTTATTGATTTATTGAATTAAGATAAATTTCAATCTGTTTCTTTATTAATACTAATTTATAATTAATTGTAAAAATAATGTGAGTATAAATGAAAGTCATTTTTTAACTTTTTTTTAAAACTTATAATGGGGTCCGCCCTTAGGCATTACATGGAAAGGGAGGGATTCCCCGTGGAGGTCTTTTTAAGGGAAACAGGCTTGTATCCGCGTTGCACATGAGGAAAACCATGAAAACGTACATGCAGGCAGTCCGTTCGTCAAACCTCGAACCCTAGACCCGAACTACCAGTGTTCAGCGGCTTTTACCGCTCGGCCGCTGGTGGGCCAAAATGAAAACTGTTGTTGAAGAGAACCCATTATGTATTATATTCTTAGTTTTCCTTCGTGTTACCTTTAATATGAGCCATGAAAATCTCCCTCTTTTGGATGATGGCCCTGGCGGGCTTTTACTTAATTAAATCAACTTGCCATTCATATGAAAGTGGCCATTCTCTGACTACTGATTATTTATAAGGAATTTTACTACATTTATCTCTAAAGACTCCATTATTACTGACGCTGACTAAAAGAACAGTAAAGAGCTTCACAGTTCTTTTTATTTCACCACAGTTTGTATCCATTCACAGTAGTTTTGTGGAAATCTATAAGTTACATAATTTTATAGACTACTTCCCTATGCGCTAAACCAGCACTTAATTTATTATAAAACGCTAGAGTAAATTGTACGAGGGTAAGTCAATGAGTAAGTCAACTTGGCACAATGTATTTGAAAACAGCAGTAAGTGCGAGTACTTTACATGTATAATAGTAGGTAACAGAACCATTCTACGAGTAATTCATGATAATCATTTTGTTAGTTACCGAGTACCAGCTGCACATGCGTAACTCAGTTTGAAAATGCCGCTTTGGGGAGGGATGGCAGAAGAACTTCGTGAGGAAGATATTCATAAAGGAATATTTCTTGTTTATAAAAATAATGTTTGCCGCCTAACGTTATGCATGAAATTGATGTTCAGGATAATCCTAATGTGGCTGAGAACGGCAAATCAGAAAATTTCATGCAGCTGGTAATGCATCACTGATATAACGGTGGGACAAGTGTATAAATAATGATGAAGATTATGTTGAAAAAAAAATAGTTTCGAGTAAGTATTTGGTATTGCCTTTTATTATTTATTGCCACTTATTGATTTTCCTATCGTATTAAACTGCGGCGGGATTAGTGAAGTCCAATGTTTTGAATCAATAAGTATTCAAAGTGTTTAGTAAAATAGTTTCATCCGAAGTTAAAGTTATTTGCCTTAAAATTATAAGGCGAGTTTAGTTTTAGTTTCCAGAATACTGATAGGTCATTGAGAGATTATTGAATGCTCTGACTAAATCCAGGCATGATGATGATGTAAATAAGTAAGCAGTTGGAGTGTCTTGTAAAGCAGCTGCATCAGAAATTTTGCTTTATTTGGCCTGAAATGATACAGAAAGTTTAGCACCTTGTCAAAATTGAAGACAATTTTAGTTTCCAGACTATTAACAGGTCGTTAATGAATGTCTTTCACAAAATGTGTCTCAAAATCATAATAACACCTGTGTAATTCAATTAATATTCGGATTGTCTTGTAAAGCAGTTGCATCAGAAATTTTAATCCTGAAAATTCAGGGAAAATTCAACATTTTTATCTTCTCGAAGTTGGGGGGGGGACAGTTTTGGTTTCCAGGGTGCTCGAAAGAGTATTGGATGTTCTTTACGAAAAGTAGATATGATAGTACTTTAGGGATTACTTTTGACGTTGAAAAGATTATTAGGATAACCTAATCTCAACTAACCTAAACTCATTAAGTTAGGATAACCTAATTTCAACATTGTTTTAATTTTCAAATTTCAAACTTTTAAATGTGTGCTTATTATAAAGGAGATAAAAACTATACTGCATTTTCATATATCCATGCATTAAAACAATAATACTATATAATATTATATAATAATATTATAATACTATATAATACAATAATATATAAAATAATGCATGGATATGTTTCATATATCCATGCATTATTGTATTTTATTCTATCGCTTCTTCAACTAAATATCTGAAATTTTGTGTTTAAACAGTCTGCTTCACAATCACACTAAAACTGATCTGTTAACCTTTCATATCTATGATAAATAATAATATGTGGGAAAGGTAATTGTAATTACATTGAATAGTGTAATTTAAGATGAAAAAAAGAGTGTAAGGCAACTTCGATATTTTTAGAACAACAAAACAAATTTAGTCAAATGCTTAGAAACTTTTGCCGTTTTCTAAACTGCATAAAACAATCATTACTTTAAAGTTTAAAAAACTTTCATTTCCTTTGGAGACGAAATCTTAAATTGTCTCATATTTTTCGAACATAATGCTTTTTTTCCTTTCGCAAAATGCTGAATTGCGTTTTGAAAAGAAGTTATTTAATTTAAAAATAAGTACTTTGAACTTATTCACGGAGCTTTTTCTCCGCAGTTACTTCTTTTGAAAATCGGTTATACAGATTCGGAGTTAATTGGAAAGCCGTCATGTGCATTTTATTATTTTTTAATCAGGGATTAAAGAAAATTGTTATAAAGAGCATTAAAAAATTCGTATTTTCATCTAACTAGTGCTATTTCGGTGTACGTCCGCTTTAAAAATACACTGCCCTTCAAAAGTGAAGGATCAGCATGTGTTTTTGTGTCTAATTTGAGAATGAAACAACATATAAAGAAGAAATTTACAGAGCATGTTCACTAAGCAGTTCTTTAATGAATGCGACATAGAATGTTTCTAAAAATCAATAGAAACATGAATTACAACAAGAATTGCACTCTTGGCAGAGAAATCCAGTCTCGAAAAAGTAGTATACCACAGTTTTTTGAGGGAAAATGATAAAATTAAAAAAATGGGTTCTAATAAGGAATCTGTCTACTCCTAGCTGCACTAGATAGGCTACAGCGACGTTCATGCTGTCAATTAAGTTGTGGGTCAGTGAAATGGGAAGCAACGACCAGACACGGAGTAATCTTTGTTCAAACTTATCTAACGACCTTAAAGGAGGACTTAGTATCCTATCTCCCAAGGTAGTCCCAAACCTGATCTATCGGATTCAGGTCTGGGGATTGAGCTCGCTATTCCATCCGCTCAATACCGTGACCCTAAAGATATTTTTCAGCAACCTGAGCTCGGTGCGGTCGCACAATGTCGTCCATCAGAAGAATTCCAATACCAATAGCAGCGGCATATGGGCGGACATTTTTATCGAGGATCTTGTCTCTATATCTCACACCGGTCAAAGTTCTTCCATGGCACATGCAGGTCAGTTTGACCGCCGAGAGAAATCACAGCCCAAACCATTATTCCACCACCTCTGTAAATATGTCTTTCCACAGTGTGGGATTGGTTGTACCTGGTGCGTTGTTCCCTTCAGATCAGATGACGACCTGAATCACTCACCAATGTGAACCTGGATTCATCTGTAAAGAGAACAGACGCCTATTGTTGACTGGTCCAGGAGACGTGTTATCTTGCCGAACATAAACGGGCACCTCTGTGTCCTCGGGTCAAGGGGACACAAACAACTGGTCGTCTTGTGTACAGACCTGTATTATGCAGACGTTTGAGCACTGTCACTGTGCTGAGATTCTTGTTCCTGTTGCCACTAAATGATCTGCCATGAGCTGAGGCACAGTAATGTTACTCCTCCTTTGGGCCGAAAGAGCTTGGGGGGTTGTCACCAGAGTGGGAATGACTGTCAGGTGACTACTGTGTTCAGTGGCAGCAAGTAGCGCATTTGACTCCTTATAATGATATGTTACGTTTGTATTGAACTCGAACATATTTATTACAATTAAGAGAAGCTCTATACACGCATATATATATATATATAATTCATGAATAGCGTAGACAGTTATTGAATTGAATTATAGTCCTCGTAGTGTGAGGAGCCTACTAACGAGGATCTCTCTAGTTCGAGAGTCAAGAGCATTAGTCGTGTTTACATCTTTAGAGGAAATACTACGAATACCTATGAACAGTGGTTCTGGTATTGATAGTATTCAGTATACAGCTCCTGCGGTAAAGCTGAATTTTGACAAGATTCAGTTTTCGTAATTTATTTCTAAATTTGATAATATAGAATTTTAGGAATGTTAATCACAAAAGTCTATCGTTGAAGAATTTGGTTAGGATCACTGTTAAGGTAAAAAAGAGGTTGCTGTAAAGCTAGGATGTCAAACTCGCGGCCCGGCCAATATATCGGCAAATAATAATATATAATAATAAAATAACATATCGACGAAGAAAAAAATTAAATGTTTACTGCTAAGTAATTAAAGATAATTTATTCAGTGTTGTTAGATTACTCACAGAGAGCTGACACACACACTACTTAAATTACAATGCATGCACTTTGCTTTATTATTAATTATTACTTAATTCATATTGTTACGGATTTCATAGTTATTTATTTATTTAGTTTTTTTATTTAGAATTGTAATTAGATTTGCTTCATGTTGCCTTAGCAACGCAGACGATTTTTGAAAAGACAGCTGCGTTGGAAGGTTAAAAATAGAACAGCGCGTGCATTTAATACCTAATAAATAAATATCTCGTAATTGCTGTTGCCATCCACAAAAATCCAGATATTTATAGATGTTTCCAGTATATTCGAGAAATTAATTATAAAGCTTATAAAAGCCGAGAACAAACAACTCATCTCAGTAGTAGCTGTAGTTCTAGGGACCTGTTTGTTTACTTAATGCTGTGATACTTTCTCTGTTTTGAATTGATTTTTGCTAAACGTTTGACATTTTGTGATATTGTTAGAATATTTTTTGAAGAAATATTTCAGCATTTTGATTTATCTCTTGTGGAAAGAATAAATTTTTGTTAACTTTTTAACGTTAACCGTGTTTATTCCAGCCCTTTGTATTCAGTATGTCTATATCAAAACCAAGTGGTAGTAAAGTTAAACGAAAAATCGCTGACGAACATAGGATATTCCAAGTAAAATGGGAATTAGAATATTTTTGCTGTGAAATAAAAGATAAAATAATCTGCTTGATATGTAATAATACTATTAATGTACCAAAGTTATATAGTATTAAACGTCATTACGAACAACACAAATCGAAATATAACAATTACGAAGGATTAATGAGAGAAGAAAAGTTGAAAGAGCTCAAGTTAGGAGTGAAAAAGCAACAATCCATGTTTAGTAAAGTATTGCAAGAAAGTGAAGCGGCGGTACATGCAAGCTACGTCTTGTCCGAGTTGATAGCTAAACATTCGAAGCCTTTTACTGACGGTGATTTCATCAAGGAATGCCTAATGAAAGCTGGAGAAATTGTTTGTCCTGGAAATGTGAAGGCTTTTCAATCAATTTCATTGTCTCGAAATACAGTTGCGGAAAGAGTTACTGGTTTAGCCGCGAATTTAAGTGATCAGATCAAAGCAAAATCATCTAGTTCCGAAAGTTGCCTGCCTGTGACGAGAGCACGGACATTAGTGGCAAAGCTCAATTAGCAGTGTTGCTTCGTTCTTGTGACAAGAATTTTAACATTTTTGAGGAATTACTGGAACTAATACCGATGCCTGGTACTACCACAGGAGAAGATATATTTACTTGTGTTTTTGGACTTCTGCAGAAATACAATCTATCTTTGGCAAAATTAAATTCTGTAGCTACAGATGGCGCTCCATCAATGACCAGGAAAAACAAGGGCTTCGTAGCATTACTAAGAAAAAAACTTAGTGAAATTCACGGTTCAAACATTCATCATATGCATTGTATTATACATCAAGAAGTTCTATGCACGAAACTAATAAATATGGAGAATGACAAAATTTTGTAATAAGATCTCGAGTTTAAATCAGCGTCAATTCACTGCTTTCTTAAGTGAGTTAGATAGTGAATATTCGGATTTGTCCTACTATACCGAGGTACGTTGTTTATCTTGCTCCAAGATTCTCAAACAATTCTGGGATTTGAAAGAAGAAATATGTAAGTTTTTAAAAACGAAAAATCAAGACGTAAGTTTGTTTTACGATCCAATATGGATACAAGATTTATCTTTCTTGGTTGATATAACCAAACACTTAACCGATTTAAATTTATCGTTACAAGGAAAAGATCATATCATTACGAACATGTTTGACATAATTAAAGCATTCAAATGTCAACTAGTTCTTTGGGAAAAACAACTTAAAAATGAAGATTTGACGCACTTCCCGACGTGCAGCATGAACAAATCAAGTTTAGATGATACTTGTTCGTATCAAAAATACGCAGAAAAAATTGCAAATTTAACAACTGAATTTGAAACGAGGTTTAATGATTTTAGTTCCCTCGAAGACAAATTTTTTTTTTTTTTTTTTTGTTTTCTTCGATTTTTCTCAATAAGTATTGACTCAGTACCCAGCCATATGCAAATGGAGGTGATCGAGATTCAATGCAACTGAAATTTGAAAGCAAAATTCATTGAAGTGGGCGTGCCTGAATTTTACAAATATTTACCCAGGTTTGAAAATACTCGAAAATTCGCATATGAAATTATTTCCATGTTTGGTAGCACTTATCGGTGCAAGCAGTTATTTTCAGTCATGAAAGGTAATAAGTCTCCTATTAGAAACCGTGTTAATGATGCTTACCTTGAAAGTTATCACTGCAAACAAAATTTCTCCCGAAATAGGAAAGATAATAGCAGAGAAGAGATGTCAAGTATCAGGACGTAAACATTAAATTTTCCTTGTTCTTTTCTATATAAATATATATATATGTTTATTATTGTATTATTCGAAATAAATCTACGTTTCTATGAATATTGATTTTTTTTTTACCTTGTTATTACCAAAGAACATAGATCTGCTTTTTATAAAGGAATCCCGGAATCGTGAGAAAGGGACAGACTAACAACTATAAACAGGTTTTGTACGGAGAAGTTTGAACGGGGTATGCCAACTGATTATTCTCTTTATTAGAATGATCTAAGGAGAGAATAAAATAAAATCCAAATGCCATTTTGACAGCAATTCAGTAATTCCTTAGAGTTCACAAAAATTGTTCACAGTAAAACAGAAATTTGAATCGGGAAAAAAATTTATAAAATACTAAAAATTAATAAACCTGTTAAATGATAAGCGAGAACTAATAAAATGGATTTGTGGACAATAAATTGCAATTTGGTCGACTATTTTCACTCGTTATTAGTAGAGATAGTTGGAAAACGAAAACTACTTTTAATACAAAGAAGGAGCTGTAAAATAAATTCGTGTCAGTTAAAAAAACATTTAAAAGGTCTTCCAGAAGGCCTGAATCAGTGAGAAATATTTTGAAGAAACAAAAGTTTCAAGGCCAAGTGTTAGAAAAATATCTTACATAAGGTCATCTTAAGGCAGGTTTAAAGTTTTCTGAAAATAGTATTAAGAAGAAGTAGAAATACGGTTATGAATAAAATTGTTGACGGGAAGAAATTTGATGTTCTTAGCTCCAGTGACAAAAATAGTTTGCAAAAGCAGAATACTTAAACAAATAGTGACTCAAAATATATCTACTGTGGAAAGTATATAATGGCCTATGTGTTATTGAAATCCGAGTTTAAAGTCCTGATATTTATCTTACAGGAATATTTGAAACAATCGACAGCAATTATTCAAGAGTAGTATTTCTAATAAAAATGCTCTGAAAGTTGAACCTCTTAGAGGAAAATTATTGACCGAGCATTTTGGCAAAGATTGTTTTAATCAGCTCCTAATACACTGAAAGAAATCTAAGAGTTGAGATACTAAATGAATTAGTTTAAAATGGAAATAAAAGTGTTCGCTGAACTTACACATAATTCCAATACATTGGAATCACTTTAGCCTTTATTATAGCTTAATTACTGACGTTATATTAAAACTGTCATCTGATACTATATTGTTGAAAGATTATGTACCTAAAAACAAGTTTGTTTAAGCTAATAGTTACTCTGAAATTTTTATGCCTATTGTTTTTATTAAATTGATGTGCATATACTTTTTGTATTGCAAACAGGTACTGCAACAGGCACTGCCGGTTTCCTTCAGTTAATCTTCAGTGAAAGCTCCTTATGCGATGACCTTCGTGGGCTTTACTGCAACCAAAGAAGAAACAAATTTAAAAAAATTAAATTATGAGAAATTTATAACCTATATGTAGGTGTTTGTCCTCTACGACTAATTTGATGGGGGGGGAGGAAGTCTAGAAACCGGTGTTCTAAATTCCTTTTCATAGAATTTTGAAATAAATCTGAGGTGAAAGAAAAGAACAAAGAGTTTGTAGTAACTTTTGTGACGATCAAGTATTCACATAGTGACATGCCTTAGTACTTTTTTTTTCACCATCGCTGCATTTACAATTTACGGAAAGCTTCTTGCATGTATTTTCAAACTGTCTCCTTTCAGTAGGCATACGGGAATTTCATTTGTCAAAACCAGCATTCACCTTTTCTATCATAATCACATTGGAAATCTATGTGTAAAATATAAAACAAAATTATTAAACTTACTTGAAACAAATTGGCAATAGGTTTTTTTAATTCATAAGTATCGTTTAAACACATCCCCGCTTCAAGGATGCTCTTTGCATCATTTTAATTTTGGGGAGCAAATTGCGCTCATTATGCTGTGCCACTCAATATGATGTTTGAGCAACGTAATCGTCAAGTAATAAATATATATTGTGATTATCCAATTATTTTGGTTTAATAATTGTACAGTTCTTCTAAGAGTTCAAGATGTGTATTATGCTATCTGCTTGTGTGTCATATCTATTGCCACTTCAAACATGACCAATAAGTTAATTGGTTTGATCTGCTCCAGTCAGCTCTCTGCTAAATTCTATACACGTGCTACAACAGCGAACCTCTAAATTATCAAACACAGGCACACACACACACATATATATGCCATAAAATAGCGTTATTATTGTAATAAGGTGACTTGGTGAGAGTTGCAACGGAGTGGCGTTGGAGAGAACTGCATAGTTAGAGACTGCGTAGTTAGCAAGATTTGACACTAGAAAGATGACTTGGCGGTAAATTCGACACATAATTTTATTTCTTGATAATACACATCATCACTATGGGTGCGCTATGCACTTCCCCCAATTTTGTACAGCTTACATCTTAAGCAATGGAAGAAATTAAAAAAGTAAACTAGCGGCAAGGCGACCCAGCGAAAAGAAGCAGAGGCGATGAGCCATTGCGACGCAGTTGAACGTTTTATACCAAATTCCATTTCAGATCGCGTGACAGTTGGAAGTACAGATTTTGGGTTAAGATTTCATCGGTAGATGCGCATCAGAACTGCAGGGAGTTTAATTAGAAAAAAATTTTGCTGTTATTTTTAGAATAAAAACGAAAAAGGGCTATTATTTCATTATTTGAAAGCTAGATTATAAATTTTAATATGTATAATCACAGTGGATATATGATGCATTTATAAGGTGGGGAAAATGATTATTTTCATTTCTTGTCATTATCTGATTATTGATATATAAATATTAAATGATTTTTAACAAAGGGGTGGGGAAGAAAGTGCAAAAACTATTAAAATTTATAACCTTCAAAATTTAAAGTTGTTGAATTAACAGCTACTCAAATATTAAACAGCTTGATTTAAAAAAAATATAGATGATCAAATCTTCCCCATTTTATGTTAGGGACTAGAAAATATCTCAGAATCTGTGAGTTAATTCAATTAAGTAATTCACCATTTACTGTTTATCTTGTTTCCGCGTAGGAACATTTATTACAAAACTAATTAAATGAATTATGTACCTTGTTAGAAAAAGAGTAAAAATTCGAATTTATAATTTTGAGAAAATGTTGTTTTCATTGTGGATTTAACTTTAAATCATACAGTTAGACGTCAAAGAATTTATTACTGTTATTGTTATAACCTTTAACTTAGTTCACTCACGATGGTTGTAGCTGTGATTAAAAGTTTGTCATCAGTTTTTAAGTTAGCTTAAATTTGGAAACGCACTGTTTATGGATGGCAATACAAGCGACTTTCTCACAATTCGATTTAGATTTTTTAAAATTTAATGTTAATAAGATTTGACGACTATTATTTTTAAATTCCAGCATTTGAAAATACACCTCTTTAAAAGTTTTGAAATTTTTACAAACTGTAAAACAAATTTATAGCCATCTTTTAAAGCAACACTGAGTAAAAAAATATTAATAGGGCAGTTTTTTCATTTTTTTTTAATATGCTGCATATGACCTTAAGCGAAAGGGGATGTTTTGCTTCTTCCTTTGCGTCACGCGATTCTCTTAAATTACGATGTCATTACACGTCACACTGTTTCTCTTAATATTGATTTTATGTTATTTATTTATTTCATTTTCCATCGCTTACTACTAAAAAGAATTATGTGCAAAGTAATTAAGCTCACTATGAAAGTCTTCTTATACTTTATGAATGATATTTCCCCTTTTTATAGATAGATTTTGCATTTATATTTCATTTTATTAAACTCAAAGAAAAAATGAGTTGAAGAACTTGTAGAGACATTAGCTTATTTGGAAACTGGAGACATGAAAAATGTGCGATTCCCTCGCCAGGACTTGAACCATCGACCTCTCGAATACGCGACGAGTGTGCTGACCATTACACCACGAAGGCGTGCTAAGAAGGCGGGAGAAATACCTTATGTATTCCCCCTTTTAAAGGTGACCGTGGATTAAGGGACTCAATCGCCAAATCCTGGTGGTGGAGAATCATCATCCACCTCTCGAATACGCGAGCTCTTCACCTCTCCACCTTTTTCTCGTAACTAAAAAAAGTGGAGAATCATCATCCACCACCGTTTTTTAGTTCGGGCGCCACCGTAGAGACATAAGGTTACTTCGAAAGAGGAGACGTGAAAAGAGCAATGCCCTCACCGGAACTCGAACCACGAGCTTCTCGAATACGCTACGAGAGTGCTGAGACCATTACACCACGAAGGCATGCTAAGAAAGCGGGAGAAATACCTTATAAACTAATCAGCACTTGCAGTTATTTTCAATGAATTATGCAAAGCGAAATGGAAAAAATAAACTGAAATAATTATTAAAGATGTTTTCCTTCATTTTATAAGACTGTATATATTTTTTCAGCATTTCATTTTAAAAGCTAATTTTTTAAATTTTATTGTGAAAAATACATTTATTTATAGATTTTAAAAATTCTAACATCCAAAAATTAATGTTACAAAGTTAGGTAACGCGCAGAGTTAACTGGAAAAAAACCGTATAATAACATTGCTTTAGAGAAAATGGGACAGAACGAGTTCACTGTTTAAGATAGTCTAAGTACTTGAATATATTTTTATCGTAGGTAACATACATGAATATGAATGAAAGTGATTATTCATTGTTAAAAATTGAATTATTTATATTAATTTATATTATTTTTATATTATTTTACTATTTTATATTATTAGCCCAAAGGAATGTTATCTCAGAATGGCTATTAATTCCGTTTTGGCATTTTTGGTCGATTCACTTTTCAAACTGTTGCCACCAAATATTATCGCCTTGTGTTATATTGAAAGAAATTAAATATAAATTAAAGAATCTGCATAAATGTATGTATGTTCCTTGCATTGTGATAAAACAACGGTACCTACAGCCAAAACATTTTGAATAACGTAATCCGCCTCCGAATATGGGCATCTGGAAGCCCAAATTTGGAATTTGTTTTATTATTTCTTTCATATTTTATAAAGAATTTATGAGTTTTTGATTAAGAAACTCAACGATTTCAAAGCTAGCAATGGCAACATTGTACGAGAAAAAAACATTTTTATCTCCAGCGTGCGAGAGACTGTGTATCGGAAACTCTAAAGATATGCTCATTTTAAAATTATTTTGCAATATTGCTGTTGAATTGAATTTTATGATTAAAGAGCAAAGAACATGATAAATAATAAATAAAGGTTAAAAAACGCACCTTTGGGCGTAATGTAAAATCCGAATGTCCTAATTTCGAAGCCCTAATTTGGAATTTGAATTTTATCGTGTTTAGTGGGAATAAGGGATAAAAAATGAAATAATAAATAATAAAAAATATAAATTCACTGTAATTTTACATGAATAAATAAAATCGAGGGAGCCTAATTAAAATCTAATTATCAAAATGCATTGTCAAAAATACTAAGTCATTATTTTTATTAATTTATCAAAAGCGGCCCTCGCTTTGTAAAATGGTTAATTAATATATAAAATTTTAGATGAATTTTGAAAAGAGAATAACTTAATCTCTGGTCCCTTTAAACTACAAGGTATTCTTTTCTTTTAGTTCAAATTCTAGTTTATTTCTCTTTTTTTTTTTTTTTTTTTTTTTTTTTCCCTAGTTAAAAGAACAGCAGCTTATTTTATAAAAACATTTTTTGTTAACTGTTTATACTTGAAGGGACATGTAGTTACATCTTATTCTAATATTTATATTGCTGAAAATATTGTAATCATGGTATTCTTTTTTTTATTTGAACGCACATATCATAACATATCATAATGGCCCCCTGAGAATGGCTCTGACATAAAATATACAATACCAGAAAAAACTGTGGAACTTTTAATGAAATGCATTATTTTTAGGTAACTAGTATGTAAATCTACATATAATTCGATTATTGACCATTTATTTAACATGATACAGAATTATTTTTTCTTATGTTATGCAATAGCTGATTTGCTTCAATTACTAATTGAACTTATTAATAAGTAATTTGTTTGTATAGTAAAATTATAGTGATGTAATACTAACGCTTTTATAGTAAATATAATAATGTTTATAATAATATAATGCTGCACACTTTTGTTGTAAACGACTTCATTTTTAAATTTTTAACGTGGAGGTGGCAGAAATCTATAAAAAAAAATTTTAAGCAGTCATTCGATGATAACGCAATAATATTGTAGCGAATAGATTTAGGAATGAGCATTGCAAGTGTTGCACACATATCGAAAAAAAAATACAAATTGTAACCGTTATTGAATTTGGTGGGTAAACATTTTTCGTATTACTTATCTGTAGAAAAAACAGACATGGGCACTCTAAATATGCGGTGAGCTGAAAGTCCTCTCGAGAGGTTGTGGTAGGGGAAGAGGGGTGGGAGACCCTCGGACCTGTCCTTCCCGGGGTGCTCTCCATAAAAATCGGGGACGGAACTGAGCTAAATCGCACTGTTATATCTGTAAGGTGCTTTATGCTGTTGCCAGCAGCAGCCGTAATCTTGCGTTCCTTGCCATGAGGAATTTCGTGGGCTTGGGCTGACTATACGTCAAACAAGTGAGCATTATTCAACAAAAAAAACAGAAAAAACAGGTATAACACTGTCACATTTGTAAAATTGGTGTAAAAAATATTAGGAGAGCAATGGTCTGAAAGAAATAGAAGAGTCTCACAGAGTTATCAATGTAATTTAATACCATCATTTATCGGTAAAAATAATTTTGATTTATTATACTATATTTCAATATTAATACAATGAATCGAAGCAAAAGGGGAAATGCGTTTGAATGTTAAAATATAATTTTCAGTTACAAAATTTAATATATTTTGTACACTGTAAAAAAAAATCTGTAAGGTTACTAAGAAAACTCATGGAAACTGGGATGCCATGGGTTATTTGAGTAACAGAAACAGGTGTTTTCTTTGTAACATTACAAGTGTTTTACCTGTAATGGTTACAGATCTTTTTCTTGTAATATTACAGCATATAATTATGTAAGTAGAACATATTTTTCTCATGTAAATTCCCAAACGATATATCTGTAATGGTTACAGATTATTTGCGTGTAATATTACAGCAAATAATTATGTAAAAAGAACATGTTTTTCTCATGTAAAATCTCAACAGATATATCTGTAACCGTTACAGGTTATTTGCTTGTATTATTTCAGCAAGTTATTATGTGATTAGAAGATACTTTTCTTACGTAAAATTCTAATGGTTGTATCTGTAAAGGTTTCAGATTATTTCCTTCTAATATCTCATTAAGTAATTATATGTGTGTAGAATATATTTTTTATAGATGAAATACTAAAGGATATGTCTATAAAAGTAATAGATTTTTGTCTAAAATGATGCTTATTATAATAAAATACATTGAAATCAATATGTTTTCAGTAAAACAGTGATATCTGTATGTATATATCATTTTGATTAATAATCGATTTGAGTTTAATTTGATAATTAAGTTCAAATTGATATGCCACTCCTTACATTAAATTACATGTATATCCTTTATATAAAATAATGAAATGGCATCTGGAATTTATATTTGGCCTGTAAAATAGCTGAGAAAAAAAACAATATGCTTTATTTGCATGTTTTAGTGTCAATTATTAAGATATGTTCTAGAACTTTCTTTTTAGTAATTTAAGCTAAAATAGACACATGTTGCTTTAGATTTAACTTATATGAGTAAATATGTTCATGTTGATATGATCATATTATTACTGTAAAAGACATTTTGTGAAATATTTCTATGAAGAACTCAGAACAGCTGTTCTTTGTTACAAAATATTATATTCTCTCCTTCTAAAAAATGACATTTTCAGTAAATTAAAGAATTCAACATAGCAATGAACATTATTTTGTCACTACAAGGAATTCAAAATTTTGTTCATAAGCTTGCATTACAACGTCCAACTAATCTTTTTATTCTTATCTGCACTTAGTGTTTGTCAACAGTCTGCTATTGTTTGAAATAATAGATGGTAAATGCATAACGTTTTTAACCTACCTTCAAATAATTTCCTTTGAATTAACAGATAGAAGTCTTTCATTAAAAGCCTAATGTCATGTTTTTTGAATAAGTATAAAACTTCACCAACTGACCTTAATTTTCAAAGCCTTGCTTCCATTAAAATTCTTAATGCTTAATACAATTATGCCTTTAACAAATTTGTTTCAAAAATTAATACTTCACTTTATCTTAAAATTTAATGCATTTTATTTTTACCTATAATTTTTTACAAACATGATATGTAATAAATTTAAGCTTAATATTTACCATTTAGAAAGTGATACTAAAAAAGTAGTCCTATTTATTATAAAGTTCGAGATTTGCATACAAAATTGTGAAATATAGATGTGACACCAGAAAACAAACTTTATGCCCTATATATATATATTACAGCATGTTAATTAAGAAGTTTATTGAATTTATAATTTTATTGCGAAATATTATGAAGCAAATAATATGCTAATTAAAATACAGAAGTAAAAATAATTTATTACTTAATTCATAAACTTTACATAAAATCTGAAAAAAGAAATAATTAAAAATAACACAATATAACACTTCATAAAAATTCGTTTCGACTGCTTGGAAAAAATGAATGGTTTTTCCCTCTTTGTAAACCATGCCTCCTAAATAAAGAAAAATACATTATTTTAAAATCATAACCATGCTCTTAAAAGCTTATAAAAATTATTTTAATAGATGTTTTAAACGTGTGCTTATATAACACTTTTAATCATATTTCTTTATAATATCTTAAGAAATTAAGAACAGCTTAAATTCTTTAAAATATTGGATTACAGTGAACCATCTCATTACGACAAACTACCCCTGTCAACCACTTTTTAAATTTACCCAGCATTCCTCATAAAATAACTAATTAGTAAACATAACTTCTCTAGGATGCCCACTATCATTGAAGATCAAAATCTTCAGGAATCACGTATAGCTTAGAGAAGGTTCATTGTACAAAAACAGCCAATATGCAATCTTTTCATAAATGAAGCCACCATAGTTATTAAATATAATATACAGTATACTTATATTCAGAATTCATAACTTGAATAAATTTCTCGAACTATTCTAGCATTCGAAAAATATTGCATTTATTATCTTAAATTTCTAAAACACTATTACATATTGGTCCAAATGAATCACTGGGACTCGGACAACATTTTCCCCCTAGCTTTCTTTAAGCACAGGATTCTGAATATGTTTTAATGATTATAATAATGTTTGTCTTCCTTAAGGTGCTCACAAAAGAGTTACCCTAAATTTTTCATCCGCATAGTGGTCGTTTTCATCTTACTAACTGATTTGCTAGGGGATTTTGGGTGCATGGCCTATCATTGATGAAACAATAATAGTGAACAGCTTCAAGAAAATGGGGATATCTAATGCTCTTGATGCCATATTCCCACTTATTTTTACTAATTTTATCTTCCGAAAATTGAGAGGGAAAAATTAGGCGAATAATTTAATTTCCAAAGGACACAGTCACAGTAATATGAAAAGTAATCATGGATAAACTACTACTATCACAATATTATTTCTTTAAAAGAAACCTATAGTTCAATAAGAATACAGACAATTGCAACATCTAATAAGTTATCTCATTTCTACTTCTTTATAATTTGAATTTCTTTTATTCTCATTGTTGTTCCTGCAACTCCTTAAGCCTCAGATCGTACATAAATAATTAGAGAAGGCAAATATGCAGCTGATATGGCAAAATTGCACAGTGAATGGCAGTTGGTATTTGCTTTAACTATCATATATTATTTTTTTATTAGCCTGACATAATATTCAACAGTTAGAAGAGAAAGATTCAACGGGGCCTTTAGTGTGCAAAAGTTTGCCTTTGTTAGTATGACGAAAACAATCATTATGTCGATAAATCCATTTTAAAATCTTGGGATCTTCATTTTCTGAATGCATTAAAAAGGGGAAAATTCTGCAAATATTTTTTTTATTTTGAGAATCTGGCTCTAAAGCTGGGTGGAGTGGAAAATGCAACGCAATACGGTAATTCTGAAGATCGTTGGTCGTGCTAGTACAAAATGAACGGTGATAACTTGAATGCTGTAGAAGACGACACAAATTGCAGTTCCAGATGCATTAAGTGCTTTTAGGTCTAGGGAGTAGCAATGGACAATAATAAGAGTGAAATTCAAGGTATAGGGAAGTAGGAATGAAAATTACTATTATCAGATACTGAAATGTTAATGTTACTAAGCATTTTTATTGGAATGTAGGTCTCTTTTAAATAATATGATAGTTACCAGTAGTTCATTCATGGATATTTTTGATTGGTTATCTTACTGTAATCACATCCTTCAAAATTAAATTAATTGCTTAATTTCCCCCTTGATTTTCATACTATAATATTAGTAAAAAGAAGAAAAAAGTCTGCAAGTAAACATAACTCCTGCTTCTCTCTCTATATATATCTATATAGGCATGTTTCTTCGTGTGCAACTAAGCAAAACAAATGTGACTTTTTCTTCTTTAAAAAAATTTGTGTTAATAAATATGATGAGAATTAAGTTCATTTTAAAGACTTATGACACATGAAATATACATGATCAAAATAAATTAGAAAATTATAAATTACATGTTTAAGTTGCAATAATTCAGTTGTAATAATTAATACTAACAAAACCAAACATCATATTCCCGTTCTGCAAAGTATAACAATTCTTCTGCAAAACTGCAAAAATTACCAACACTTTGGTTTATTTGATATTTCAAATTCACTCCTTTGTTTGAATTTAGAATTTATAACTTTAATTTTCCACAGAAATTTGTTTTTGATTTTAAAAAATTTCACTGGCATAATTTCATTCACTTCTGCATGCATTAATAGATGCAGAAGGTTTTTGTACCTTACATAATTTTAAACCTTATGTAACCTTACATAATTAATAAAAAATCAAAACATAGATCAGAAACTGCATAAAATGTAATTAATAATTACTACTAGTGTCACATGAAATGCTATGAAATTAATCAATAACATAAGAATGAGATAAAATATATAGAATATTCCACATGTGTGAGTTTGGAAGTTTCACGTTAAAAACTTTTCTTTAAATTAATTATTTTTAAAAATGGCCTTTCGTAATTAGAACTTGCAAATCGACTTCACTAGTCTTTCATAACATTGCTTTTCTTTTATTAACAAGAAATATTGCATTCAGTTATTTAATTTAAGATTTCCAAAAGTAATGCTACTGAAAGGCATGAATACTTACTTAAATTTGAAATTAATTTGGTTAACTTAAAATAATATTTAAAAAAATTAATCTTCATATATACGTCTAAAACATCAGACCTTCATAAATTTCTTTTATTTGAACGATATCTGAATTCTGCATTACTTAGGACTAGTAAATCATTGGGCAATTAAATGGCAAGCTATAAAAGAAATAATGTAGTTTACAAATGCACTGAATTTTATTTCCTGCATTAACTTTAAAAAGTAAAATTTTTTGCACATTTGCATCATTTGATTGATAGAATATGGCAAAGCATGCAAAGGCTATCAGCCTAAAGGAAAGTATATATTCATGGATGGCTTTGTAAGGAAAAATAGCTTGCACTTCCATTTATTCATGTGGGTATATAGTATATATATTTACATTGTTAAATGCTAAAATCAATGCTTCATTAAAATTTAATTATTATTTTATTTTTAATACTAACATACAGATACAGAATTGTTTTAAATTCCAATAAACAATCATAATTTATTTTAAAGAAAACTTATTTTATGATTTATATATTATATTTCATGAATAAGAGAAACATTTGTCAAGAAATGTATTAAACTTGTATTAGCAGATTCATGCTATCCTAGTAACAAGACTATCATACTTCAAAACTGTATTAAAACTGGCCAAAATAAAATCAACATAAATTCTACATTAAATGTTTAAAACTTATAAGTATGCAGTGGTAGATATTTATACAATATAATAAATTTTGTCATTTATAAAATAATAATGAAGTGATATTTTTGAAAATAATGTGCAAAATTTTAGTTTTCGTTTATAACTAGTTTAACGAATTTTTAGAAAAATATTTTAGGTCATTTCCATCTTTCCCCTGTTGATATTGGTATATTAAAATAGTATATGGAACAATTAAGTTGCATCTAGTTAGTAAAACAGAACATTACGAAAAGTATTTGATGCGACATATTTTTAATCAATATAATTACTTCATTTTGGAATTATAACATTTTCGTAAGAAATTAATACCAGTGATAAAAATAATATTATTACACTGAAGAATAAATGAGATTCTCGACCGCGTTGTTCAAGTTTTTGTAATTTTACTTCATAACCCACTCGTACATAAACATATTATTAGACTGAATTATAAACCAAGTATAATTAATAAGGTAATCCTAAAGAAAGAATAAATTAAACCTAGTAAGCAAAAAATATATACATTACATTCAGAATTCTAAATGTTTACATAAACTTTTCTCGCAAGGCCTGCCGGGAAAAAGATGTCAAACGTTCTTTGGTCAGACGATTGCAAACGAACGTAACATAATTAATATTGTTTTCAACAACCACATTACCGGTTCAATTAAATACCACAACAGTGATTAAATTTTGGAATAATTAGTTATAAATAATAATACGGGCAATTTAAGGCGTAATTTATCGGATGCACAATGACAAAATACTACTATTAAATCTGCATTTGGAATCAATATTACGAACACTGATATTAATTAATCGCTAAACTTAAACGTTTAAATACTTACTCACTACATGTAACAGTGCAAAGTGCATGAGAATAATCTGCATAAAATGAAAAAAAAATATTTCAAACAGTAATTGTAAACATTTTCTTACTTACCTACGCTATACAAGCAGCATGCATTCAGCCATGTTTTTTTCTGCAACTAGCTTTCAAACACTTTTCTCCTGATTGGCTAATTTTCAGTCAGTCACGTGATTCTTCCGCGCGGCTACTGAAACATTATCTGTAATGTTACAGGCAAATCTGCTGTATCCGCCACAGTCTGCTTTCAACCTGTTACCATTACAGGAAATTCTTGTGTAACTTTTTGATTTCTGTAACTTTACAAAACTTTTGCCTGTAAAGAGCGAACTTTATTTTTACCGTGTAAAGAAGGTTAATTTCATTCAGTATATATGTTTCATAACTTATCATTTAGTATCAGTTGTAATATTACTTCACGAACTTCCGTTATAAATTTTCGCGAATTTCAAGGGATTTAAAATTATTTCCCATATTTTAAACATATTTATGAATTTAATTTTTTTTTTCTTATTTTATAATTTTTGGTATGACTGTTAAATGTATATGCCGAGATTACTTTTCTTAAACTAAAAAGTGTTACTGTCTAATAGACTTTACATTAAAGAATGCATATGCATGCGAGGATACCATACATCAAAATACCGTCCACTTAAATGGAAATCGCATTCAACAGCATCGTAATATTATCAGAATCTGCGCGGTACTACTATAATTCTTTGCATTTGTTAAGATTTTTTATGTCAAATATGAGTATTAGAAAATTTTTTAAATCATTGGATGCAAAAGTTTTGCGATATTATAATCCAGGGTCACGAAAATCTCACTCGGTTTTATGAAATCCTGAAATGTTATTCCCGGCTAAGAAATTTTCACGAACTTATCCGGTTTTTTTTTTTTTTTTTGGGGGGGGGGAGGGGGTTGGGGTTATCGACCCCCGAATTTTCTCTACCGCGAAAAAAATGCTATCCTAATTATATGAAATAATTATTATTTGAGTAAATTCTTACGCCACGTAACTGGGTTTTCTTAATGTTTAGCTGCTACCATCTGGTAGAAAGAAAATCAAATCATAAATCATCGTGAGTGTACTTCAGTATTGGGATATTAATTGAACACCTGCAAATAGTACTGGCTGCCATATCAAGAACGCCATATTCGGACCCAATTGGGCCGCACTTTTGTGAACATGTCGTGCTCTAATCTGAACTGACTCGAAGAAATTCCATTTTCAGTTGTTTGCAATCGAACTTAAGAAATGTTTCCAAATTATCTACAGTGAATTTAGTTAGCTCCGAAAATTACATATTTATACAGAACATGTGTTTAAAACATAGATTTTCACTTCTCACAGCGATTATTAGATACCTTCTGTTCTTTAAAAATTTATATTCTTACAGTATTATGAAACTATGTAAGGATCCATTTAAAATACGGATTATGAAACTAAACTTAAGCCAATTAAATTTCTAGTACATCATTAATTTAGAGTGTTTTATTATTCTAATTTTATATTTTACGTTAGTTAAATTTATTCCCCCCTTTTTCTGTGCGTTAATGAATAGAATTCCATAGAATTTCATAGAATTCAAATTAAAAATTCAAGAGATGGAATCTTCTACCTCTTAAAATGCACAGTAAAGGCAAAGAAGTATAAAATTTTTGTTACTTATTTTTGAACATATTTTAGTCGCGCATATTAATAAAATTAATTTATTTCATTAGTTTATGCAAAAATATCTTTTTATATAAAATGATGACTAATAAAAAGTATTTTTCATCGTATTTTCGTGCCCTTTCCCGGTGACCGAGTGGTTAAGACCACTAAATGCGGTTAACCCGGACTGAAGACTAGTTATCTCTGTGTGTCATGTGAATATGAACTAGTTTCTCTTAGAAAGTTCTACACGCAGGCATCTCTAACCTTAGACAGCTAGATGCCGTGTGCTTTGCCGTATCCATATAGCTTAACCTATTGTGTCTTTGGAAAGAAATGTAATTTTACAGTTAATTATCTAATTTTGACATCTGGTATATCATTTATTTTATTTACTTAAATAAAGAGTTATTTAAAGTTTGTACAATTACAACTCGCATAGTCTGGGTAATGTTGTACCAATATAACGGGTTGTTTGAAACCGGACTGATAGAGAAACTAAATATATATACCGTAAATGATAATTTGTTCTTCCCACTCCCAAAAAAGAATTTTTTGAAGTGCATATTTTTATCCGAAAGGGCGTTAGCTCAGAAGGGCTATTTGCAAAACGGCATTTTGCGTCGATTCACTTTTCAAACTGTTGTCACCAAATATTAACGCCATGTAATATATTTAAAGAAACTAAATAATGAAGAATCTGCATGAATGTTTCTCGCATTGTGAAAAAGCAACGGTACCTAGAGCCATCAAATTTTGAATAATTTTATCCTCCAACCGAACATGGGCACTTGGAAGCCGGAATTTTGAATTTCGAATTTGTTTTACTATCTATTTCAATTTTTTTAAAACTTTAACGAATTTAAGATTAACAAACTCAACTATTTCAAAGTGACAACGGCAGCACTGTACGGGGAAGATTTTTTTTTTATCTCCAGCGCTCGAGACTTGTATCGAAAAATCTAAACATTTGCTCCTTTTAAATTATTTTGTGATATTGCTGTTGAATTGAATTTTATGTGGTTTAAGGGCGAAGAACATGTTATAGTAAATAAAGGTATGAGGTATTTTCCCCATCTTCTTAGTATGCTTTCGTGGTATAGTGGTAAGCACGCATGACGCATATTCAAGAGGTCCGTGGTTCGATTCCCGGCGAGTGCATTGCTCATTTTTCACATCTCCGGCTTCCAAAATTTAAATAAAAATTTATTTGAAATTTAAGGTTAAAAAAAGCTGTGGCAATTCACTGTAACAAAATCCATAAACCACATTTGGCGTTATTATCGCTTTAAAAAAAAAAAAAAAAAAAAAAAAAAAGGATGCAAAAATATGCGAAAAATTTCAAAACGCAAAAGTGTGTTATTCGTTTATATCTTAGAAAATTTTGAATAAAAAACTCTCGTTTTTTGCAGGTATGCTTAGAAATACACCTTCTTTAAGATGATGGTAAAAATTTTATAGCTTATATTTCAAAATATTTTTCGAAAAATTTATAAAAATTATTTAAAAGTACAAATTTTAAAAATAAATCATAAAAAAATGGGTGAATTTTATTTGGAATGAACTTAAATTTCGAAATGCGAAAGGAAGAATCAAAAACGTTTCATAGAAAAGAGATATTAATAAATATATACCAAATTCAATTAACATTGAGGAGCTAAAATTTTGAGAGCTAATGTTTTAAAAACTACTCATGCGGTTTTTACAAAACTTGGCAGTCTGGCATAATTTGAGTCGTAGAATCAAAGTATGTAAAAAAATTGGTATATTATTTCAGGAAAAGTCCGATTTGTGTCGAAATACCTATATTTGAACAATGCTATATATGAATCTAATACATATCCTAAGTCGCGCATTCGAGACATGGAAAACGCAAGTTGAATTTCGTCAATTGTCCCAGTGGAACGAGAGATAAAGAACTGTTCCTCCTTTTTTTTGTTTTCTCAGTGTACATGAAACTTTCAATAATACTACTTTTATAAACTTTCTCTTAAAAAGGTGCTTGTTTGCTTGCCTGAAATTAAAGTAATATTGTTTGGATAAAATTTCCAGAATAAGCCAGGAAATAAGATATACGTGCGATAAGCTACATCTTTTGAAGTTTTCCCATCGCTTTTAACCAATTTGCGAAATTAATTCTTCTTCAGTTCATGAGACTTCTTGTAATTCCATTTAAAATCTGTTCCTGTATTCACTGTTCTGTCCTTCCTTCGCCTTTGTTACTCAAGACTTGATTTCTTTTGTCCAAACTAATTCAGTTTGGCTGCTTGAACTTAAATAGAATCAGAGTATCTGTAGAGCCCAGTAGAACGAAAGCTATAAAACTGCCCCCCTCCCACTTTTTTTTTTTCTTCTTCGGAATAGTGTACCACAGTTTGTGAACCGGTGATTTAGTTCATTAGTGTTCGATTTGAAGCACTAAATTACGTAGGCGGAATTCAGTTCGTTGAAACCTTAGTTGCCGTGGAATATTATGCCGCTATGTTATTGGTGACTTCAACAAAATGAGTTTTACGAGTAAGACCAAAGACATCTCGTGCACAGTGTTAGTTATAATTTTTTTATTAAAAACAATTTTTGTGCTAATTTTTAAACATTTATTTTTTTTTTTTTTTTTTTCAATCAAAATTTAGCATGTTTTGAAATTTTCAAACCAAGCTATAGTAGTCGAAGCAGGATTAGGCAAGGTATTGCTGTATTTATTTGATAGGACAATTTTATTATCCAATATTGAGCTTAAAAAAGTATAATAGGATAAGAACATTTAGTTCAGATTATTTCCTTTCTTTATTTAAAATTAAAAGGAAAATATTCATAAATGTTGTTTTTCAATAAGCATAAAATTTAGAATTTATTTCTTTAGAAATTTTCATTACAAATAATTTTGTTTCATGGTATAATTATATTAAAACGCTTTTTACGATAAAAAAGTGCCAGTGCCTTAAATAGGTCACAGTGAGGAACTGCATAAAAAATAGTGGAGTACTTATTAGTAAGTAATGAAGACAACTGCAGAAATTTTAAGAACCAGAGGGGAAAAAAGTAATAAATTAACAAAAGACTATACTTGAAACTAAGTTGTTTTGCCTATATTTTAGTTTCAGATACACACGCTGTCTTCCATTTGTAAAATATAGTACCAAGTTTAAAGGCAAAAGTTTCATCTAATGTAAACAGAGTCTATATTTTGTGTCTAAATTATTTTTTTTTACATTTATTTATGATAAAATTCACCCCCTTCCCCAAGTTTTGCATTAAAAATTACCTCTCATTTTCAGCATAAAAGCTATATTTGACTCCATAATTTAATTAAAATTCGAATTTTTCTTTTCTGTATTCTTTTGTAAATTTAGAGGCATTGTTTACTAAACATCATCAAATCAATCTGCCATCAACAATTAAGATAGAAGTAAATTTACTTTTGTTAAGCAAAATTATGAATTGCATTAAGTTTCATTTCCATGCCTGTGTTACAGTACATTTACGTTGTTATTAAAAATAATTAAAGATGTTCCTTTGTATTTTTTTCGCCTTCTTTGTCCGTGTCACGTCATGGTTTGATGAGCGATATGGACGAAGGTCATCTGAACAGGTTTCACATTTAATTGTATTTGCACGTAATACATGTGGTTCCTCATTCGGTAGTTTCCTTTAAAAAATGCATAATTACTTCCAAATAATGAATGTGAAACGTGAAAACGTTTTCACTTAGAAAGTAATTCATGAAGTTTCACATAGGAAGTCATACATGAAGGCATCCCTCACCTTAGGCATCTGAAATCTTCCCATGTAAAAAATTAAACGATGCAAGGTATAAAGTTTTTAAAATGATTAATTTGGGAATCCCTGATTCAATGTAACTTCTGTACCGTTTCTATTATGCTAAATTTTGCTGTAATCTTTCTTATTTCCGAAAATAATAACCATAAACTGTTTAAGCACTTTAAAATGTAAGCCTCTTCGAGGAGTTTATTGTTTTAAGCTGGAGGAATATATGTCCCAATAGAACAAAATATCGCCACTTGAGGTAAATATATGTTGCAAAATTTGTGCGCAAGCGATCCAGTGAAATAAATAGACAACAGCGTTTGGAAGTTTTTTCTTTATTACATAAGTGTAACATTACATTATGTTACTTTATTACATTACACTATGTGGCTTTCATTTACGATAAAATAATAATGAAGCAAATTTTTATTTTCTTGCTGTTTCGCGTTGCTAAATTAAACAGCTAGGTTTAATATTCGATATTAATTTCTGTGGATCTAATTGTTAAACATGTAAGCCTATTTTAACTGCACATCTTAAATTTTTTAGGTGTTAAACTGAAGTATGTACATCAAGATTATAGCAAATTTTTATTATTAATTGTAACTTTTAATTTAATTTTAGTTTTTATACTTTTAATTTTTTAAATATTTCTTTAATATTTTGCACCTTTAAAGATAATTTAAAGGTTAATTGATTGACGGTAAATTAAAATCGTAAAGGTATTATCTGAAGATTTCAAATTATTATTATTTTTTAATCATTTTCTCGTATTTTGAAATTTGCTTTGCTGATTAATTATTTTACTTTTTATTGAATAATTATCCTGATAGAAAATTTTTACTCTTCTGGCATTCTTTACGTCCAGGTGGAAAAACTGGTGCATTTTCTGTTGGCTAATGTGTAAATTTAGAAATAAAAAAATTTTACAAAGTATCCATTTTATGCTGACTTCTAGACTTTTATTCAAAACGTCTCAAAGGATGCTGATGCATTTCAAAGTATGTTTAACGCTAAGTGAACTGTTGCGTGTTGTTTCAAGTTATTCAGTTTATTTTCTTAATCAGACTTCGTGAAAACAGTGTGTTTTCCCGAACATCTGCATTACTTTCTTTGATGCATGGAGATATAACCGCAAATTTATGTGCAATTTATTATTTTTTTCTTATTTCCACTGCGATATTCTATTCATGTAGGTCTCTGCTAAAATTATTCGGATAGTCGAATGAGTTATGCTGCGTGACACGCACTGATTTTGAGCTAATGTTTTGACTAAAGGACAGTGATCTGAGTTCTTGTGAGAGCGATTTGCATCCTTGAATGCTTATAAGAAATGTCCGGTGGAAAATCCAAGCTCATAATTAATTGTGTGTTTGCTTTGCTCCGTTTTCGGTATTTTTTTTAGGCATAAATTATGCTCTGATTTATTTGAAAGTTTACGACTGGGAATTTTTACTTCAAAAAATTAATTATTTTTAGATTTTCTGTTTGAAAATATTTGCAAAAAAAAAAAAAAAAAAATAATTCTTAAAATGTTATACAAAATTTGTTTATTTCAGTCATTTCTTAGGTGAAACTGATAAATAAAAAAAGTACAAGTTTTAAAATAATTTGTTTAAAAAGTAACACATTAGAGTTTATCATTAAAAACACGTTTCTGCATTTTTTTATTTCTTTTAAATTTTTTTATTAATTTCGTAGTTAAAACTTCAAACATTAAATTTAATAGTATATTTCCGTATATAAGTGAGGAATTTTTTAACATTTTTTATTGAAATTTAGGAATCGTCTTAATACGAGTTTAAAATGGCTTTTAAAATGAATGATTAAATAAATAGTAATCACTGAAATAATTGAAGTTAATTGTAGAACAAACACAGTTTTTTACTTCCATGTACGAAGTAAAAAAGGAAGTATTTGTAATAGCGAAAAACTTCAGACTGAAGATCCATTTTGACCGCTATCGAATGCAGTTTAACGATATTTTTGCGTGATATCCGTACGTAAGGACAGAATAGGATAAAGGTCTGTTTTCCCCCAAAAAAATTATAAAATTGATTTAAAATGAATTCTGAAGAGAAATTTTCGTGGCGTCTGTGCGTATGTACGTATCTTGCATAACTCAAAAACGAATAGCCTTAGAACATTGAAATTTTGTATATAAGATTGCTATAGCATGTAGAGTTGCACCTCGTATTTTGGCTGCAATCGGCCGCACCAAAAGTATAAATATATATATATATATATATATATAAATATATATATATATATCCACTCTGTTACTCGGCACAGTGATCTCAGTTTCTTTACTCTTATATGTTTGTAAATTGTACATTTTTTGCTTTAGAAATGATTGAATTATGTTGTTTTTATCTTCCGGTTAAGGTTTTTATGCCTTTCGTAAATCTGCATGCGATATTTTTAGAATTATTAACAATTTAAAAGTTGTTTAAGTGCCGTTAAGCCTTTTGCAATGTCGGCAATGTTTGTTTACATTTGAAACAGCAGAATAGTAGATTTGTTGCCAATCTAGAGAAAGAAAGCTTCGCAAAAACAAAGATAACGCCTTCTTTTATTATTGTGAATTAAATCATGCTTAATCCATTCTGAAATTTATTCGAGGAAATAAGTGTTTAAGATTTACTTCATAATTTTCAATACAGATATTTTAAGTTTTTATGTATTCTTGCTTTGTCGCGAAGTAAAAACTGAATTAATTGAATGAGAAATACTGAATCGTCTGTAAAAACTTTTATGTTTGTTGTTGTTTGCTTAATTTCTTTTATACATCGTTTTGGATTTATTTTGCAACGATTAAATAATTCTTAAGATGATATAAATTTTGTGCATGAGTTAAAAAATGAATGAAATTTAACGTTGTTAAGTGAACGTAGAGCCAGATTGTCGCTATGGTAAACAAATATAGTGAATTTTAAAGAGTGCATTTATTCTGTTGTGGTTTATGCGCTAATGACGGAATAAATTTAATTAAATCCAATAAGTTTAAATGAAATGCAAGAAAAAAATGCGTATAATTTAATATTCCGTACAAGGAAGTCATGTGGTGTACACATCAGATTTTCTCATCCTAATATTCTTAATCAAACTTTTCTATATCACTTTCCAACTCTAAATTTTCTAACAGATTTTGGAAATTTCTCTCTGTGGTAGACAAGTCCTGGTGAATGGCACCATTGCCATTTCTGCATTAAACGAAGCCATAATTAATAGAATCCCCAATTCCGTCTATATCATTTTTGATCCAATATTTTGAACGTTTCGGGCGAATTTTTCCTGGCCTGTTTTTCGAGTGATTGAAAACTTGTAAGTCACTTCCAACTCGTCTGATACTTATTTCAGTTAGAAGACCGATTATTGGTACTTATCAGCTTTAAATATACTTTACACACGAAATGTCTGTGCGAAATAGGCTTTCATATTCTTAAATGAAATTATGAAAAAAATCGTGGTTGAAACGTTTTTTACATATAACTGATAGTTTCTTCTAATGGTCAAAATATAATTTTATTGCATGCGAAACAACATCTGTTTTGAAAAAAAATTCATTATAAATGTTTGTTAGATATTACAAAGCTTCGTGATTTCGATGTAATTAATCCGCACTTTCTAGTGTTGTATAACAACAAACAGAAAAAAGTAAAACTTATGGTTATAGCTGTTTGAATATGGCAATGTACAAAAGCTGTACCTACGAAAAGGGACAGATGCCTTCGTGGAGGCCTTTGTAAGAGAAGCTAAGTCGTATTCAGGTGACCTATAGGGAAAAAAACCTCGAAACCAACCATTTAACCAGCCCGTTCGCCAGAACCGAATATTCAGCAGTCTTAACCGCTCGGCATTGGTGACGGCCTGTGTTTAATAGAATAAATCACATTCTTGTCAAGCAGTCATGTAGAGGACTAAATGCATTGGAACAAGTGAATTAAAAAAATGCAAACTGAAAATTTCAGATAACAGTGTAACACCTTGAAAAGAGTTTATTTTTATTATAAAATTTAAGAAATTCTTTTAATGTAAAATATGAAAATTAAAAAATATGTTCTTGCCAGTTTTACGTAATATATGTTCAGTACATATGGCTTTTGAAACATTTTTATTAATTATAAGACGGTTGCAAATGTTTATAAAAGTTATAAGTTAAATATATTGTAAAGGTAAACGTATCTTATATTAATTGCAAACATTAATAAAAAAGTGATGCAAATATTTAAATTATTAAGAACTTCGTATATTGTTGAATGAATTACATTCAATTTGTTATGCAGTAGACTGAATAAATTTAAAATATTTTTCTTTGCAGAATCACATCACCCTGGGTTACGTGCGGGGGTGCGTGGAAGGTAAGTTTAAAAGTCTAATGCTTTACTCAGTGGCCATTCATTGCTTTTGAATATCTCAATTTGTTTAAGCGTACTTCTTAAGTTTGAAAGGTAAATTAAACAATTTAAGCTTCGTTGAATGATAAAAGACGATCCGCTGCTCGAAAATGCGTAGAAGAGAAAGATGTGTTTCGCTCAGTGTTAAGCTTACCAAGATCGTTTGAGAATTCTCCTTTTTCTACTCATCCATTAGTTTTGACAGGACTGGAAGTTTTGTATGTTAACCGAAAATAACACATTTCTTTCGAAATAAAGGAATCGACTAACTTCAAAAGAACTGTAAGTGCTTGAATCTTTTATTCGTAAAGTTTCTCAAGTAACTACGCGTCCAATAAATGTCTTGTAATTAAGATTGATTTATTAATGAGTGCTACAAAATTATAAAACATTGTGCTGAAAATGAAAAGAGTTATTTGATAATTAATGGCCACATAATGTGTGCAAAACTATCATTAATAATAGCAGTGAAGATTAATGGCATGTCGTAGCCAGGAAAACAGATCCATGGAATGTGTTAAATACATACATAAAACAAAAGCTGGAACTCATCTGAAGGACTGACGCTCAGAAAGTTCCTGAATCTGGAAAATTTCATATATTAGACTGTATTGTTAATAATATATCTGTAAGCGATCGTACTCGTGTCATTTATTAAGAGTTCATTTGATATGAAATTTCTGAAGAAGCTTTGCGCATTGGAAATCCTGAAGCGATAAGTCGATAAATAATTATCGCGACAAAACGCTGAAAGAAATTACAAAATTGGTTAGAATGCAGTCGATGTTGGTACTGATTTCAAATAAAGAGGCAGCGAGTCTTCTAAAAAAATCTGATGTGGTTCATTCGTCATCGGGAGCTAAAAAGTGAGTAAAGCTGCTGTTGTGTAGGGAAAAAAAAAAAAAAAAAAAAAAAAAAATTGGCACCTTTTTCTAGAGGGACATAAGTTACGCTAAAAATATAACCTTCTCTCGTGAGATATATCATTGTTTTATTTTCGGCGGCATCCAATATATAGTTAATAAACAATTACGTCTGTTAAGTTTATAGCAAGTTCTTAGTATTGCATTGCATACCTATTATTGCAATATATTTAGAGCTGCCATGTTTCATTAGATTGTGTCACTTTGTAGTTACTTTTGATTGATGAATGCTCATTATCGCAAAGAAAAGTCAAGCTGAAACGGAATAGTGTGTGTTGTGTAATGTCTAAAACTGTGAGTATGTAAATTATAAGCATTTCGAGAAAGGAGTAGATGGAAATAGAATTTGCGATAGCAATGAAATATAAATTCTTATAAAATGCTCTCATAACCGTAAAATGTAAACTGAGTGTAGAAATTTCATATAATATCTGTTTCCAAAGTATGAGAGTATTTTTTTCCAACTTACACTACACTATTTTCAGTGCCAATAAGGAATCTGAAACATTGGAATTTACAGACATTCGTATAAACCCTTAAATATAAAAAATAAATGCAATGGAACTTCGATTGATCGTTTTATAATGGGATTCAGAAAAAAAAAAAAAAAAAAAAAAAAAAAAAATGAATGCGAGGAAATGATTATACGCTCTAAATAAGTAAGACTTATTAATTTCAATAAGAATTAGATTATCAAAATCTCTCTTTCTCTCACTATGTATATGTATAAACTACTAAACTCAGTGGCGTAACAGCCCTAATGAGCGAAGGCCTTCAGTGCCCAAAATCTGCTTTCTTGACCGTGGGCCCGGGGTGTGTAAGCATATGCCCTGAACTTGTCAGCTTGTGGCAGGATCCCCCAGTGTTTAGTCTCCAAGCGAATGTATGTAGGGTGAGAAAAATAAAAGTGGCCTGGAAAACAGAGTAACGCTGTTCTCTGAGCCACTTTTATTTGCCCATATACCTAAATGTGCGTTTAAGATATAAAATGTGAAAGAAAATTACCAACTTTATTTAGCAAAAGTTTTTTTAACTCCATTTTAATTAGGCTATGCCCCCTGCCTGGAATCTGAACTGCATCACATGAAAACTAATTCGCATTATTAATCCTGTGATGTAGTTACTTCTTCTCCAATAACCATTCAAAATTTAAACAAGAGATTCAACACTATAAATACGCTTTGCTGAAATGCGCACCACTATTTTCGTGTCTTCCTTTCGCTGTGCAAACGCATGTTGCTCATTTCTTTGTAGCAAATTAACTTGAGCTGCAGTCGTAAAGCGGTTCACATTATGATATTCGGTGTATATGATTTGAGGATTAGATGATATCTGTTAACGATGATAGCTGTCAAGTATATGTAATTACTTGAAAAGGCTTTAATGTATAGATACACAACATGACATAACGGAGACAGACTTGAACAAAAGAAAAGACATTAAATTATTGGCGAACATGCTTGATAAGCATAAACATGTTCACGCATCATTTTGGGTGCGATACGCACTTTAAACACTTTTATAAAACGAATCACATCATTAGACAGTGGCTTTCTTTGAGAAAAGAGTAACATGCGTTTGGGCAGCGAGAGAAAGGTAACAAAAAAGTGAGTGCGCATTTCAGCGAAACGTATTTATAGAGTTGAATGTTTTGTTTAAATTTTGAATGTTTTGTTTTGTTTAATTTTTGTTTAAACGTGTTTATAGAGTTGATTGTTTAAATGATTGGACAAGAGATGCTAATTAGTTTTCAAATGACTCAGTTTAGATTCCGGGAAGAGGACGTAGCCATATTAAAATGTGCAATTAAAAGGACTGTTGCTAAATAAAAAGTTAGTAACGTCCTTTCATATCCAAAACCTTTCTACTTTGAAGTAAGCTTCCATCTTGAAATACGTCTCTTTTCCGCTTATGCTTTCCTTGCTAATAAACATGTAGCTTCTGCTTTCATTAATATTATGTTTAAAAAAAATGTGAAGGTACGGATGAAAATGTTTAGCGAACGAGGAATAAAAGAAGCGTTCTTTAGTTCCTTTGTTTTTACATTTTTCATTCGTGCTTACCTCAACTGAAAATACTACGTTTTAAAACTAAAAATATTTCGATGATCCGAGTTGCTTTCACTTTGCACGTTGCGTACAGAAAAACGCTTTAAATTTCATTTTATTTTCTTTTTTCATCTTTCTTGTGGACCCAAACTTAAAAAACAATCTGAAAATCTTTTTAAATTAACAGTTTTTTTTTTTTTTTAAGTTTTTTTATTTTAATTTGAAGGAAAAAGTCACTTTTGGAAATTGCACTAATAAAGACGGACGCGGAGCTGATGGCCATATGCGAAGCTTTACAGCATCAAATGTAAATAATAATTACATACTTCCCTTCAGTTTTTCCTATCGAAACTATTTAAGCGAAAATAAATAATGCTTCTTACATTAGACAAAAACTAACGAATGGTACATGCGGAAGAATGGTTATTAGGGGTTCTGATCTATCAGATTTATTAAAATAAAATGTAATCAAAGTAACCTGGAATAAAAAAATTGTATTGGAAATTACTAATTTTTTATTTTAAATGATACTCTCTTCTTAAAATTAAAAAAACTTTACTTTTTCTGTTAAAGCTATTATTTTTAGTATTATTAATTATGGTTTTTAATTACATATGCTATTTACAAAACTTGCACCGAAAATGTGTCAAGTTGTAATAAATTTTGCATGCAGTCTGTGTCACGGTGAGCAGTTAACATGATTATTGTTAATGTAAATTTTCTATTCGAGCTGTGTTTCAAAATTTCTGCGCCGAAGCATTAAAGCAAATCGTCCAACTAGTTACCGCAAATTTAACATGAGAAGCTTTGACTGTAATTTTTTTTTGTTTAGTCGAATAGTCGGTTGAGGAAAGATTACAAACAAAGTTTTCTCTTGCAATATTCCCTTTTAATGTAATATATTTAAAATATTGCTGCCGCATTGAGACAAAAGAATTTCAGTAAGTGAAAAGATTAAATGTGTTAAGCGAGGATGCGTGTGGCTTCAAACACGTGGCATCATTTACTGTCAACTAATCATATTATTATTAAAAAAATGAGGAATCGGTATGGTTATGGTTGTTCGTTGTATTGTGGAAAACCCGTGAGCCGCCGAATTTTGAACGCACGTAGTCCTTCACCAGAACATATGTTTTTTCTTAATTAATTTTATGTTTTGTGCAAACTTAATGAATTTTAAATTAATAAATCGAGCAGTTTAGAAGCAATATGTTTTACTGTTCGAAATAAAATATTTTTATCTTCAAAGCGTCAGTGTGTTGCCATTCCACAAAGCGTAAGGTATTTAACTTAGCTCTCAAATTTAATTTCTCTGTTACTAATTAGCAAACTAAGTGGTTTAAAAATAGTAAATAAATGTCTTAATAATGTTTTTATTTTCCGTTTTAAATAATATATCCGTTTGATTTAAATAAAACTGCGTATAATTCATGAAAAATGTAATTAATTATTGTTATAAGCATGTGAAATTTTTTTGGTAATTTGTAAAATAATTTTCTAGGGTTATGCGGTATGTGATTTGTACAGAATCCTTTTTTTTAATCTGTATGTCCTTTTACATTTTTAAAAGGCAAATCTTTCTTCGATTACAGTCTTCAGATTATATTCTAATCTGAAGACTATAGTTGCAGTTGTCTTCCCTATCGGAACTCGTGCAGATAATTTTAGCCTATGTTTGGTGATAATATTTCTTTAAGCTCTTTTTTTTGGGGGGGGCGGGGTGATTCTTCGAAAGATTTTACAAACTTCATTGCATTAAAAGAGAGAAAAAGGAATTTTACATATATTACGATTGCTACGGAACAATAATCCTGTCTCCCATAATCGAATTCTTCAATAAAAATATAAACTGATAAATAATAATATTAATATTGCACTCATGCAAAAAAAAAAAAAAAAAAAAAAGCAACAAATGCGAATGTAAAAAGTGAAATTAAAATACACAGTTTACGTATGAGATAGAGGTAGCATCATGGAATGCAAATAGGCAGCAAAAATTAGTATAAAACGCAATATCGCAGTCTCACCAGAACGCTTTGAAAAGGGGCATGCCGGACCAATGCGTCAATTTGCAAGCAACGGTAGTTGTGTGTAATCCGAGACAGCCAGAGCGGAAAGCATGAGCCGAAGACAAAATTTGCCGGACGAAAAGTGCATCGTAGTGTCATCAGTACGGCATGACTAACAGCATGACGGCTGGCGTCGCATGTCTCTGCTGCTTCAGGATGGCCTATATCTCGTCAAACTGTATCCCGTCGACTGCATCAAGGTAAACTGTAAACCCGACGACTTGTGATTTGTGTTCCTTTGTCCCCATCGCACGTCAAAGCGCAGTTGAATTGGGTCCATGAACATCGCAGTTAGGGTAGGTTAAGTGCAGAGGCCACTTATTATTTTTTCTGAGTAAATAGGTATAGGCACACGACCTATCCAGATTAGGAACGCCTTCCTGGGGCCCATGGTACCGTTCAGGTGCTGAGATGCTACTGTTGTCTAGTGCAACCAACATCGCAAGCTGTGCCACCGCTGGCTGTGTCACCTATTGTCCTTTGTCACCAGTTGTCCTGTTTTATGTGCGCACCTACTTTGGGTGGTGGTATACTTTTGCGTACGATATTGTTTCATGTTCATCATACCTAGCCATTCATTGTTTATAGATACAATCCATGTACTTAGTTCCTTTACACACTTTGGTTATTGTTGAGCACTTTGATTTCTTTAGAGCAGTCGTGATTTACTCATATTGATTCGTTGACTTGCTGGTGTGCTTATATGCTTCATACCATTTATATGGAAGTTAGTCGTGATTTGAAATGCTTTCATTGTTTGCTATGACCGCTTTCAGCTAGAAATTCAAACATTAATCATTGGGGGCTTTTCTTTGCATACTGATCGTGGTGTGTTGAACAATTCTAGACCCCTTGATGCCATTATTTTTGTTATACGCTTCCGCATATGGCTATTATTGATTGCTCATTTGAGATACGGATTCACATCTTGTACTAGTCTTGGTCTTCTCAGGTGCAGACTTGTTGTTATGATGCATATGAATAGTTAATGCTCAGGACATACCCCCCACATACGCATGTGCGGGATTCCTCTTGCAGAAATATGTGGGGAAAGGAACGTAGCCTGAGATCAGCCATGTTATTTGTCTACTTATGACATTTGGGGTGGAGGATCACAGTTAGATAGGGCCTCGTACTCTTTATAGATGAGTCTCAGTTTTAACATCTAGAACGATTTCCGAAGGGCAGTGGTATGACGATCGGGCGCCGCCACACATCGTCGAAACAGACCATTACAGAGGAGGAATAGGCTTATTTGTATGGTCTGAGATAGCAACGAACGGCCGCTGACTAGCAGATTAACAAATTAAGTATACGGGTTATACAGTTTGAAGGTTATTGACAAACGTAAGGAATTTATAAAAGGAATTGGAACATAGTACCTTTCGACCAGGAATTTGTGATCTCTGAAGTAATCTTTGCCGTTAGAATTCTTTAAGTATAAAGAGATGAGGAAAATTGCAGTAATTAAAAAACATAGTTTGGATATTATAGCTTCTTTTTAATTCGTAATAATTTTCTTTCTAATTCGAATTCAAAGAATATGGTCAAGCGTTTTTTTTTTAAAAAAAACTTAATAATTAAGGTCTGATTATATATATGTAGGTCATCATTTTGAGGTAAAATACATAAAAGTTAGCAAAGAGTTGGAGAACAGTTTTTCTCAGTTCTCCCTTCCGCGAAAACGTGTAGAATGTAAAAAAAAAGGGCGGAGTCCTTTCTCTCTCTCTCTCTCTTTTTTTTTTTTAAAGTAATGGCCTTTAAAAATGATTCTGCTTCAATGTCCAGGGGCGTTGGGTTCTGCTTGCCCCAATTTGCCTGCTGAGGGTCACTAGAGTTGTCCATGTAGACGTAGAAAGAGGTTTGAAACTTTTGGAAAGGACAGATGAACAGCCAACGACTTTCGCATGTGCCATTTGGTGATATGTTGGGATTGTTTCAGAAAAAATTAAGTAATTTTTATATAAAATAAACTTTTATTTAAAGCTCAAATAATTAATGAACTAAAAGAACAAATATAATTTATCGTATAGTTTCTTGGGAGCAAGAGATTAAGTAATTTTTCTACAACATTTATCTAAAATTTTATATCGCGAATAATTAAAGCGTCAGGTTCCCTTAGTAAATTTAGAAAGATAAATGGCTTATACTTTTGAAAATATAATTCGATTAATTTAGATTTCGTTATTTGGGTGTCCACGTTTTTATTATTCAAGATATGAAATTGTCGATGAAGTTTGTAGGGAGAATTTGTTAAAGTTTTTATTATTCAAGATATAAAATTGTCGATGAGGTTTGTAAGGAGAATTAGTTGAATATTCTCCCTCCTTCCAGCATGCCTTCGTGGTTATAACAGTAGCACACTCGGCGCGTATTCGAGAGGTCCAGGTTCGAGTGTCAGCGAGGGCCATTGTAAGTTGGAGCACCCAACAAAAGTAACTATTGTTAAATCTGTTTATGTATAATAAGGTTGAAAAGATAAACAACCAAAAATAAGTTGCTGTAGCAATGATCAGAATAATTGACCTGTAGTGTCCATTGAGGGGTGAAGCAGGCTGAATAATAATAAATAAATAAATATGCTTATGCTTCAAAATAACGTAATGGTTCTACAGACGAAAAGAAATCTGTATGCTTAAAGTGGAAAGAGAGATGCTATAAGTTTTAAAAAATTTGTGTAGCTACTTAAAATTTGGGATTTATACCTTTAAAATCATATTTTTTTTCAACTTCATAACATTATCAATAATAGGTATTTCTTTTAAATCTGAGACTCTAACCGTAACTTCTTCAGTGAATTTGAGAAGTTCTTTTAAAGGCAGATAAAAATTAAACCCAGAATATGGCATGAAAATTTGATGCAAGAAACGAAAAGTTTCCTATTCAAATAGTTGTGATTAAAAATTTTAAAACTAATGAATTGGCTGATATTTATCGTAGATTTTTTATTCTCAAACAATATCAAATTTTGTTTGAAAGTACGGAGGAAGAAGATGTTTTGTTTGTGTACAGATGATACGTAAATACGCGGTAGAATAAGCCCATCAGCTCGAAACATTTCAGAATTGACAGAGGGAGGGGGGGGAAAACTCTTAATGTGCTACGCATAGATCTAAGATGATGAAAATTGTACATCCTTGTCTACGAGAAAGAGTGTATACAGACATTAGGTATTTTTGGAAGCAGGAAAGATGAAAAATTAGCAACGCCTTCATCGGGAATCGAACCGCGGACCTCTCAATTACGCGCTGAGCGTGCAGACCACTAAACCACGAAAGTTTGTTAACAAGGCGGGAGAAATACATTATATACTTCCTCTTTTAAAGGGCGACTGGAGTTTTGAGGGGACCCCAATCGCCAAATCCTGGGTGAGGAAAATCATCATCCAACACCATTTTAGTTCAGGCGCCACTGTAGAGATATTAGGTATTTTTTGGAAGCAAGAAAGATGAAAAATTAGCAACGCTTTCGCCGGGAATGGAACCGCGGACCTCTCAATTAGGCGCTGAGCGTGCAGACCGCTACACCGCGAAGGCTCGTTAACAAGGCAGGAGAAATACCTTATAAGAGAATGTTTAAGATTTGGGGAAAATTGTTTTCATAAGTATGCATTCGATATTTGGTTTCGATATACATACAATTAAAGTGGATTCAAGGTTTCACATTCCTGTTTCTGTTTTTATGCGAATATTAATTTATAATTAACGCCGTCAGGCTCACTCACGTTTTAAGATCTTTCCATGGATTTGCTTCTACGATAGCTACTTATCATTCATTTTAGAATTTTTACCTAAAGTGCAATGGTTACATAATTTACCTACTTTGAATTTACTTTAATCAGCCCCTCCCCGTCGCTTAGTAATGCTAGTTGAAGATACAGATATTAAGATTATTATGATATATTTTTATCGTAGAAATTGTGTTTCTGAAATAGAAATGATATTTTGAAAAGATTAGTGTCACTGATTAAAAATGATGACGCGGCGCTCTAGCTTTGGAATGATTAAAGAAAGAATGAAATTTCCAAATTAAAAAGAAATTGTAGAACTTAAAGAATAAAAAATTGCGGTTTTATATTTAATGACATATCAGATATGTAAGAGTTCGTGTAAATAATTGATTGGCTTTCTGCCTTGATAAATATTGCATTTTCAGTAAATATGTTCCATATCGTTTGATAAAATTCTTGATTTAAATTTGTTTCGCGATTCAGACAGCGAAAAAATATATTTTATTTATTTTATAATCTGTGAAGATGCGTTCAATAACTTTAACCTGTTCACTTCAAAATGAAAGGATCTCTGTCTTACTGCAATGAAGGAGACTACGAACGTGACACTTTTGCCAAGCGCGAATTGGAGAGAATCATCGGGTTTATCACGTGACACCAAAGGAGTCGGTTCAATGTTCGGTGCCATACTCATAACCGTGGCATCGGAATGCGCATTTGTACATGTCGGAAGCGGAGTTTTTTTGGGGAAGGGGGGCTGAAGTGTCAACACTTTACAAGCATATTCATATATGCACAAAAGTTGTCTCTATGCTATGTATTAATGAAGCAGTCTTGTGCGGTGTTACTTGGTTTACAGCCTTTCGCACTGTGACTGCAGAATTGCTCAGGGATATTCTTCCTTGTCATTGTTTGAAATGACTGAAGATGCTTTTTACTTGTTCATTAAAAACAGGTAGAGGAAAGAAGTATTATCGATGTGATGGTAGATGTAACGTGAGACGGGTTTGACCTTGAGTTGTGGCTCATCGATTCTTAAAATGTTGTTATTGTTTGTACATAAATATTTTTAAATACGTAATAATAATAAATATATCTGGTATTTTATCTCTTGTATCTTGGTTTCTATGTATAACAAGCAACTGATATTTTTGAGAAATATCCCCAGAAATTTCTAGGGGAAAGAATTATTTCTGGAAGATTAGAACTACAACTATCCAGCCTACATGGGGAGTTGTTCAACTTGGAATAAACCATTTGGATTAAAAAATTTGCGAGTATATAAATTTTTCACAATTTAAATGATACTGTTTATCTCTTTTTTTTTCACTCGGTATGGACTATAATGGTATATGAAACAATGAAACATGATCATTATCAGTTAAATTTGTGCTATATCTTCTATTACACAGATTACAAGGTAGTTATAAAAATAAATCCCTGTCTTGTAATAGTTGCATTTTAACTCCTGTAATAGTTACAAATGGTGTATCCATTTGTCAAAACAATGGATTTCCCCTTTTGAACGAAGAAAATGCAAAACTGCTAAGTTAGGGCCACTACAGAACTACATAGTATCCGTTGGTCAAGAAAGTTCAGGATCGTCTATTTATATTACATATACAATGATATTTTCCCAAGACGACCACTCACGACTGCAGAAAATATGGTCTGTGACCATGAGTGCCTTAGAGAATAAGAGTATCGAAGATGTTATTTAGTTATGGTTAAAGAAATACTGACCACTTTGAAAAGTGCTCGTCTTGGAGCAAGAACCTTCCAAGAAAGATTTTAATGTATATATATTTATGCAGTTCAAGTAGTATTTATTTGACATAAAATTAAGTAATACTGAGTTAAATTTTAGAAACCGAAAACGTTTACGGATGTGATGAACGAGACAAATACTCTTGTAACTACAAGCTAGAATGAAGAACAAGTTAAAATGGATTTAGAAGAGTATTACACTTACATGTTTCCCTCAAATTATACGAAATCCAGCCTCCTAATAGTCGGGTTTTTCTATATATTTTAATACGAAACCTTATAATTAAATTGATGAAAAGTATTAGGGAAACATTCATTGAATACATTAGGAATTTTAAAAACAGAAGAAAACATTAGGATGCGGAATGCTTCCCACGCAAGTTTCTTTACGTAAAAATGTATTATCGAACTTAATCCGATGTAAATCTCGCTCCAAGGCAAATAAAACAACGGTTTTGTCTCAAAATACGAAAGTAATTATATTTTGCGAAATTAAAACAAATATTTTTTGCTGATTTGTCTCTACGTTTTTTAATTAACTTTAGGAAGAATCTTATTCTAATCTAAGGATCGCGAATTAAATTATTTTTTTACAGATAATCTTTGACTAATAACAAGATATCTTGCAGATCCTTATCGAAGCGGCTACCATTGTTGTCGCCAAAATTGGCAGAATTAATTGTCAGATTTGTAATGTACAATTTTTAAACACAGCCAAAGGCTTATTATGTGAGCGCTTAAGAAAATGCCGATAACAGTTGTCATGTAATTTAAAAAAATTATATCGAAAATATGATCAATGCGATCTTTAGGTAGAGATGCAAATGTAACTTCAGATAAAGTGTCTTTGTGTCTTTTGCATACATCTCAGTTGGATATGACTTACTTAACTGTTTTCCTCATTTCCAAAATCCGGTAATTTTTTTCGTAGTCTTACGTGCAAGATTTGAAGGCCTGCACTTGGAGATCAGTCTGGAAACTACTGTCTGTTAAAGATGGCAGTAAATTCAGAGTCATTTTTATTGCTTTGCAGAAGTTTTGTTTGGCTCTCAACAAGCTGTTTTCATCATTCGATACTTTCATATTTGCTGAGGTTTTATTTTCTCCAAAACTTTCAAACTATGCTACTTTAAGCAAAATTACTTAAGCCTTTTGGACTTCGTTATATGTGAGTTGGTCTTTTATTTTTCTCCGCCGACATTTATGATAGAACCTTTAGATCAACCCTGTCATGCCAATTATCTTGTTGTATCACGAGAAATATAACAATCTAGCCGTAAACTACATTATGATAAACGACATTTGTACTTTTAACTATAGTTTTCCTTTTGTATAAGTAACTTGTTTCTGTAAGTTTTGTTAATTTTTCGAAAACTCCGTAATCTTCGTGATGTTTCTCTAGAATCTTCCTTTCGCTACTGATCGCTACTGATGGACTGGAACGCTCTTTTGAACGCAATTTAAAATCTGAAACCTTTTTTTTTTTTTTTTTTTCCGTTGAAAATATATGTGTTGCTACAAGGCTCGCTAATAATTCTAGTCTTACCGTAAGTATATGCTAGATAGAAGCTATTTCGAGCTTTGGTCTGCCGTAGTTGGACATAAACCTCAACATCCTTCTTTGTCCGCAGAAAGATATGCACTATGCGCATTTTTATGTCGCCGAAAAGTATGACTTTCACTCGAGTATGGACCACCAGCGGCCGAGCGGTAAAATCGCTGAACACTGGTAGTTCGGTCCGAGGTTCGAATTCCGCGAACGGGGTGACTTCATGAATGTTTTCGCGGGTTTCCCCATGTGTAACGTGTATACGAGCCAGTTTCCCTTAGAAAGTCCTCCACGAAGGCATCCCTCCCCTTAGGCAGATAGCCCTAGTGTGCTTTGCCATAATTAAATACACACCCTTAGAAAGTCCTCCACGAAGGCATCCCTCCCTTAGACAGATAGCCCTAGTGTGCTTTGCCGTATTCTCAATACACACACACACACACACACCTTTCACTCGAGTATGACTTTCTAGGTTTTCTGGGTCCGACATCCATCCATCTTTTAAATTTATGTGCTATACAGAAAGGTAAATTTATATTCTATTTCTCTTCCGTCATAACTTATTGGACTAATAATTTCGGCAATAATGTCACTAGGCACAGGTAAATCCAATAGGATCGAGTATTTTTTGCGATATTGGAAGTAACTCTTTTGGTTATATTGAGACAAATAACAATTAAATGAGGTTTAGATAACAAAACATTTTGTCAGAAGAAGGTATTTCGGTACATTTTAAAATTTATATGTATACTCATATAATAATTTATTTACTAAAGAAATATTGATTATATTATCTCCTAATATACATTTAGTAGATGTATATAATTAATTAATTAAACCAAATTGTAGCTAAAGAAGCTAAGAATCAATTAAAAAGTCGAAACTTAATCAAACTATAGGAAGTATTAATCAAAAATAATAATGTAAAGTGAGTTGGGAAAGGAAAATTAAGTAAATATAAAAAGTACATAAATACAGTTTATAAATATAATTTTGATAAAGCTGTTTATCACTGTCAGACTCACACATTTTCGAAAAGTGGTAAAGTTTCTCACCGATGTTACTACTTTATCTGGCATTATCAGACATGTTTCTGTTCGTCTTAAATTAGCTGAGATATTGAAATTAATTATTTTTAATTATTTATACCTCTGAAAATTAAAGACGCCACCTCTACCTGCCTAATCTTCCAAAAAAGTAAAACCAAATGTAATTTTGCAAATAGAAATTCAGTAAATCAGAAATTCCGGTAAGTAAGCCAAAAAAAATGGCTAAATGGCCAAAAAGAAATTTTAAACATTAAATTTATCTACAGTAGCAAAAAATTATAATTTTTACAATCTGGAATAAACTAAATTAAACTATCAAAGTTTAATGAATTTCGTTCACGTCAATTGACAAAAGAGAATCAAGCCAATAAAATTGTCTCTTACTCCAAGCTGTCATCTAAAAAATTTACCATTGCAAGTTATGGGTGGAAAAAATGGAGTTGATAGGAATGTAAAGCAGGATTACTATTGGCTATTTTGAATGTCGCCTTGTGATGGCGAAAGAAGTTTCGAACACTAAGGTAAAACTGTAATTTTCAGATGAAATAAGTAAATTCTGACAAAAGCTAGGAAAAATGAAAAAAGAAATCTAGAATAGAGTAGCAGTTCTTCGCAACTTTTAGCTACAAGAGCGACTTTTCTGAAGTTGAAAATGGCCAATTGTTAGTCAAAATAAGAGCCAGAGTGCAAGAAAAATTAATATGATAAATTTGCAGAAAATTGCAACATTTAAAATCTACATTTTGTTACATACTGTGAAATTTTCTTACTCATTCGCCTCAATTCCCCCTATGTTTTAATAAATGCCTTCGAACGTGATTAGTAGTCAGTCTGTAAAAGTAAAATAATTTTTTGTTGTTGCTCGACTTTTTTGCAGGTATTTTTGATACGAATTAATTCATTATAGGTAGTATTTCCTGTTACTTTTTTTTGGAAATGTTCATATTCTAATTGCAAATTTAATTGTATAAAAGTGGAAATCCCTTCTCTTGTTCAAAAGAAATTGGTGATTGAAAAAGATTTGTTCTTCGTGAAGTAAGCATTTTCTTGACGTTGCAAAGATCTTAATAATCAATAGTCAGTGGATTATAGGTGGTCTTGTTAAGTTTTAAGACATGAAGGTTGGATATGGCAAGATTCGATGAGATTAAAATTGTTTATAGTAGCATCAGTATATCTGTAGGTAAAAGAAACTTTTCGCAGGTCATCAGATGAAAGTGAACGACAACATTTGTACTGCTTTGTAAATAAGTAAGGGTTACAAATCTGTGTTGAATAATTCGTTCCCATAGCGATCCCGTTATTATCCTGGAACGTGTAATTATGAAAAAGAGCTGTTGAGATATTCTTCACGGTTATTATTATCTAAAATCTTAAAACATTGTAGAGTCATTAGGCGTTCTGAAGCAGGAGACATGAAGAATGAGCAATGCCTTCACCGGGACTCGAACCTGGACCTCTCGAATACACGACGAGTGTGCTACCATTACACCGTGATGGCATGCTAGAAAGACTTATAAAATACTTTATATGCTCCCCCTTTTAAAGGGCGGCTGTGGATTAGGGGACCCAATCGCCAAATCCTGGTGGGAACGCATTATCGTCAGCCACATTTTTGAGTTCGGGCGCCACTGTAGAGTAATTAGTCTTTTTTTCTCATGGAGAGTGCCCTCGCCGGGACTCGAACCTGGACGTCTGCAATACGCGTCGAATGTACTACCGTTACATCAGACACGAAGGCATGTTAAAAGGAGGGAGAAAATGCCTTACATCATCTCTGAAAACAGTTCAAGTAGTTCTAGCAGACTGCTGTAGATTAAGCGGCAGTGATGTGTAAAGATTTTCGTAGAAATTCATGTCAAGTATATTGACTTCTTTAACTGCTTTAAGATTGGGAAGGTTGCTACTAATGATTCAACTGAAGTGGTTTTTTTTTTTTTTTTTTTTTTTTTTTTGATAAGGATGAAGTTTGTTAACAACTGTGCAACGTAAGGGACCATAAAAGATCTGAGGATCTCATTCTTGTGTCGATGAGCTGCCTGTGATCTGTTTTTTATGATGTTTTTATCTGTTTTTTATGAAGTTGATACGACCATTAGAACAAATACTGACCAGATCATCACTCCACTTCCTTAAATCGGATATTTGCGTTCACAAATTATTATTCCAAGGATTATTATAACAGGATTATTCCAAGTTCCGCATTCTGTACACACGATAAGCTGTTTATTGCTAAGTTGTATACTAAAGCAGAACTTCTTGAGAGGAGAACATTGCTCATTTCTTTCGTCTCCATCTGAGATATTCTTGTGCCTACCTTATACCGTCAGATGATGTACGGATGGATAACTTGTATGGGGTCCTTAGATGGATACCTTATACAGGCGCCCTCGTACGGCGATGAGTTTAAACACTGATGACAATAGCCTCATCAATGTTTAAACTCAATTGTTCAGAAAGTTTCAGCCTCAGAAAGTGCTGTTACGAAAGACCGTTAATGCTGCGATTTCATCTGGCCGTTATTCTTTAAATTTAGACCTTTTTTTTAAATTTTGAATTCTTTTTTGTTGCACTACTACTACCGTCTTGTCTTCGCCTAATCTTCCAGTTTCCCAAAACAGATTTCATGCTGTCAGAATGACACTTTGGAACATTTCAAAACCTTCTGTTGAAATGCTTCCATTTAGCTCGTTTTTAAATGGCGCATTTTTAGTCTTCTCTTACTTAAAGAATGCTGCAATGCCGTTTTCACTCCGTATCGAAACTCATATAATTTTCGAAGTCATAGACGAAATTTGCATTTTCCAAAGTTTTTAAATGTCACATTTTTTTAAATCTCTTCTCTCATTTTTGCTAAAAGACTAATCAATTATATGGTTGTTTCATACCGAACTCATAATATTCCCTAATAGTTTTCAGCAATTTTTGAACTCATAATATTCCCAAATAATTCTGAGCAACTTATTTGAGTATTTAACTCCTATACCATTCGTGTGAAACGTTTGCTTCAAAAATAAAATCTAATATAGTTTTAAAAATCTGCAGTAGCTGTCGATGACAATCATCTACACTTTTTGTAAAGTTTTGTTTTTATGATTTCTATGAAAGGACGATAGTAGGTGTTACTTTTAGTTGAAAAGCAAAACGACATAGAGGAGTCAAACGTACCGCTAAATCAGCAGTACTTTTTCAGAAGGGAAGAAAAATCATGTTTGCTTTCTTCGCTAGTAATACATTTTATTGAATATAATAATACGTCTGATGAATGTTTTAGATTTAACATTTTTTTCTCAAAGCTTGATATATGCTTTGTATACTTGTTTCTTCCTCTTCGAGATTTTGTTGAAATTTAAATGAAAGAAAATAACAGAAAAAGAAGTTGCAGTTGTTATGTCGTTAATTGATAGTTTTTGCTTCGAAAGATTCGGATAGCTGAAATATTGCAGTTTAGAAGTTCCCTCGTGATTAGTAATTGAATTCTGTCAACAGATAAAATCGTAATATTTTATCGTTTGCCTTCACGTTATACTTGAGCTGCATTTAAATTATCACTGAGGTCATTTGCTTTGACTAAAACTTGTTCTTTAACCAGTTTTTTTAATAAGAACGTTTTGAATGAAGAAAGGTTACTGTTTGAATTATTTGAATGAAGAAAGTGATATCTGTAAAGCTGTTTTGTAGTTAAATTAAGGGTGTTTCAGGTGACTGCAAGACTGACTGTTTCTGATTCGTCGATCGATTGATCCAGTTTAAGAAGCGAATCAAAAGTAGACAGTAGTCACTTGATAACTTTAAATTTTAAAAAAATATGGAGTATTTAAAATTTAACATGTGCCATACGAAGAATCTTCGAATTAGTTAGTTATTTCTTATCCTATTAAAGATCATGAAAAAAAGTGCTCTGTTATATGCAGATGTTTCCCACGGAAAAAAATTGTGTCAGAATTGCATTTGACTTGTATTTTCATTTAATAAAAAAAAGAAACACAAAGAAGTTGTATCACGAATCACACAAAAACATTATTATTATTAAGAACAAAATTCGAATTTTAGCATATCATTGAAATTTGTGCGTTTGTATTGATGTTAAAATGGTGAGAAAGATATGAAGTTTTCGTCTCATTATACTGGATTTCGAAAATTTGTTTCATTTTGCTTTTGAGAAACTTAGAAACTCTATTCGGTTTTGTTTCAGATTCGCTCAATTATTGCATGATATTTGCGATGGCTGCCAGTCTTTTTCCGTGGATGCTTAAAATCGCGAATCTTTTTATTAGAATATTCTGGGCGTATTCTAAGTCCATTATTTAAGACAGTATCCTGAGAAATTTTTCTGCTCCTCTGAAAACGATTGGGTGCCTTCTAGAGAAGGTATTTATTATAGAATTTGTATTGTTTCGATAGATACGATGATTCTGGAGAATAATATACCTTTGTAATGGCATATATTTTAAAATGCATTGATTTTAGTTTCTTCATACGTATGAAAACATTTTATTGTAATTTTCCATATGTAATAAAATAAGGTGCTTTTTTTTTATTAATTTGCTTAATTTATGTTTAAGATTTGCTAATGAAAACTTATTTAATTATCTTCACTCTGCCTCTTTTCGTCACGAATTCCAGAATTAATAATGGCTGATGAGGTAATGAGTGGCAATCAGTTTTACTATGAAGAAATACAGAAATTATGTGAGAATTTGGTCGGCCGATTATAGCAGTCTTAGGCGGCGCTACTGCTAGTCTGGATATAAATATTGTAGATTGAAGTTAGATCCTGTTTTGGAAAGTGTGTGTTTAAACCTCTGTCCTGGTATAAGTAAGCTTATAAGTCAGGTTAGATAAAAGTTTTTGAATTTATATCCATTTTGAAAAGAAAGTTTTGCGTTGAAAACAAGTCCAGGTAGGCTGGTAATGTTATGTTTGTATATTTTAATTTAATCACTCATGAGTTGTGAGATAGAATAAACTTTAAGTGGTTTAATTATGTGCCTCATTTGTTTGATGGTTAGCTATTCTTGTGGTGGTAATTCACCTCACAAAATTATTTTTATGGTCCCATTTTAGGCTTTGACCACTACTAAGGCCAGAAGCGATGGTCATTTTATTATCGAGGCTCCTAATAGGTAGCTTTTTTTACTTCTTATCCATGCCTTCTCCGGGATTCGAATCAGAGCCCTTCGGTGCGGCAGTCACAGTCACTAAGCACTTTCCTGTTTGAGCGGGCTTCAGGAAACATAGGTACTTTCATAAGATTGTAACTGTCCCAGTTAAGTAATTAGAACTCACAAGCTGTTACAAACATGTTGTTACAAACATGTTGAACATGCGGGCAACCTGCAGATGGTATCTAGGTTCCAGTTAAAAATGGAAAGGGCTGAAGAAGCGAATCACGAAAATTACGTTGAGGAGGGTGACTTTAGAATGTTATTATAATTAGACAATTTTCTCTACATTAAAACTCTGGTATTGAAAAGTTTTAAAACGGTTTCTATTCATCAGGATCACATAATTTAAAGGTTCTTACAGTTTCTCCTTTTTCAACTTTGACTTCATCACCTTGAAATATGCTGTTCACAATGTTTCATTTAAAAACAAAATCCAAAATCGTAAAATAGACTGTTTCCTTGCATTGTGGTTGCTACATTCCCTCTAACCGGTACACTGTGGGCTTGTTTAGAACTTCTCATCTGAAGAGAACCTCGTATCCCGTAACTGTTGTTTCAGTATTGAGAATACCTAGAAATCACATGTCATTAAGTGTAGAAGTACATGCAGAGTATTCTGATATTGACAGATCTATTTCAGACAATGCTTCCTATGCATGATGCTTTGGCATTGTCCTGGAGTAAAACCTATTGAGGAAAATTCAGTCAGAATTATGGCGTAAAAACGTTTCACAAAAACCCAGCTCAGGATTATCACGTTTAATACTGGGAAAGAGAAAAAGAACCTTAAAAATTTTTAATTAGTCCTTATATATAAATTTGACACACTTGTCTTTTGTGTAATAGAAATACAGCCATTGCTTAAATCTTGGATGTTCTCTGTATATTGTAATATAAATCCTGGGAACTTTTTTAAACCATGAACCTTTAGTATATTTGTAAGCGCATGTAAATGACAGTTTGCGGAAGTAGATGCAAAATGCGTACGGTTAAAAGCTTAAAGACTAAATGCATCGCAACCGAAAAATGAACGAAAGGGTGAATGAATGCATGCGAATTTGAAAATGGAAACTGGGTAGATGGTTTTTTGTTGGATATGAGCGCTTATCTAATTAACTGAAAATATGTTTGTAATTCCAGTAATAGCTAATAAATTATTTTATAATGATTACATCAAAGAATAACAACATTGGAAATTAATTTAAAACTGCTGCAGTCTTACATTCAACATTAATTATTTAACTCAGTTTGGACTTCAGCCCATTGAAGCCATATGACAACAAAAAATGTGTGGCTTAAACAGCAAATGTTCTTCGAGTTTGCAAATGGAAATGTATGATATTTCTTTTATGCGGTGTGAAGAGGAGGTATTTTAAGTGAAAGTAAGTTTTTCAGAGTTGTGCATTTTTAATGATAAATTTACAGTGGTTTACAAATTTTTCGTATTTAAAACATGTTCCTTTTTAAATTCATGTATTATTTGCGAGCAACATATTTCGTGTAAGAAGCCAAAAATTAAAATAAGGACTAAAAGTTTGGAATTTCATGGTCGTTTCATGGTGGTTCATTTCTAACAAACTAGGTATAAATGCATTCAGAAAGCATGATAGTAACATGATATATATTGTAGTCATCAATACGTATTAAATTCTGTATGCGGCCTCTGGTGTGCTTTTGTTCGGTGTTGTAGCCCTTGCTGATCACCGAGTCCTGCGGCCTAGCTGTCTTAAAGATTGGGCACTCCTGATCAAACAAGGACGCACTTTAAACTGAAAAATGTAATGATTTTAATTACATTGTTCTTGTATTTCGGCATGAGTCAGAAGTAAACAAAATATTAATGGCTGTACACCTAATTAATTTTTACAATTTTTAATGGATGATTTAATTTTTTTATACATTCCATATTAATTGCGATTAAATTACGTACTGCTGTGGATATAAACAATTTTTGAATACGGTAACATCATCTCCTAGCAATTCTATTATCCTACACATTTTGTTCTTTTTTTTATATTTCTCCTAGGAATTTCGTTTTATTCTGTTGATATGTGGTAGTAATTTTCCCACAGTTCTGCAATAAACACTTTTGAGACGAGGTCGGTTTAATCCGCACTCTATTCATCGGGAGTTGATAATATTTATTTTCCTGATTTCCTTCGTGATACTTTTAAATCCCATAATAAATTTTTATTGCACTTTGTTTCATTTACTTAAAAAGGTTCTTTTTCCAGTATTTTTGCTACAGCACCTCCTAGCCGATATTTTCCTACAGAATACTTTCCCCTTCCCTACAATAATCCTTTTCAGTGTCTTTCATCTTTCGAATAGTAAATAAATAGTGCATGTAGAAATTTTGGCATCTATCCACTTACCAATTATAGCTACAAAGTGCTTTGAACTGGTTAACTTCAGTTATGACTACCTTGTGTATCAACTTTCTAAATTAAATTTCATAATTATATGAGCGATTTTTTCAAAGTGTGGGATTACCTAGTATTTGCTAATCAAGTGAAAACGAAGTTTCATACTGCTTTTAACCCTGGGCATTATTAGTTATCGTAAAGACATATCAAGTACGAAGTTTCTTTCCTTTCTTAGTTGGCTTACGCGGCATTGTGAGATAAATTAATTCAGTAGCTTAAGCGTGCGGAAATTTAGCGAATGTTGATGGTAGTTCATTTCTCATAGACCTGAGTTATCTCAACATTTGCTTAAATTTAGATTATTTTAAGATTAATCAGTCACAACAACAAGATATTTATTATTTTTTTCGCCGAACTTTTATCTTCTCAACTGTATTATTTATAGTTATCTGCCACATCTACAAATTTTATCGATATTTATTGTTCAAATGATTTCTAAACTCGAAAATAAATGATTAACATTGAAACATAATATTTCAATTTGTTTGAGAAGGATGCTAATGTAGATAAATAAGAATTTAGCAAACCTTTCGAACACTTTCAAAAGGTGTCAGTTTCACTGTTTTATATTATTTTATTTATGGTTAAAAATTACTCAAAGATTACTTTATTTATGTTTTTATTCGCATTTATTTATTTATTTGGTATTAATGTACTTCCGCGAATTATACGGAGTTTCATACGGGGGCAGTATACCGCCCAGTTAGGAATCTCCGTCCCATATACATTATGTGCCGTAGTTTTACAAATAAATTAATTTTTAGTAACTGCTACAAAGATCTATGCATTCACAATAAATGCGTCGCCAGCATTGACTGCTTTAAATAGTAAAATTAATAAAATTCGATGCGATTGTTCCTGATGCAATCGGTTACTAATGAATAAAAGCAATCATCTTGGAAGTTTGATAACATATCATAGATTTATGTTCATGATAGGTACTTAATTGAATTAAGAGTACAGTGCATATCTAGCAATTCAAATTTTTCTTTTCGTCTCCTTCCTTGAAGCAGTTACACTAAAACTGTTGGAATTTCGTATGGAAATTGTCGTGTTATTTGAAGTTTGCTTTAGTGCACTACCAGCACACGACTGAAAACTTGCTGAGAATAGTGGAATATCACGTTTTACTGCAATTTTCAGTCACATGTCATGCATACATATAAATGCAAAACATTTGATTCATGATGTTTATGCATTCTTGCTGGGAAACGTAATTTCTCTATTAAATATTATTAGATTCCAGTGTAAAGACAGTTCTCTTCGATTGAATTTATTCAATTTACTTTCTTTAACAAGCGTAATCACGAATCAGATTTCATCGTCGATTGAATTACACGATTCAGTATGCTTTAATTAGGTTAATAAAGCATTTATCGAGTGAAAGTTGGAAGGAAATGGTTCAAAGCAAGTTTGTGATCGCTAAGAAGTTAGAAAGAAAATAACCAAATCTGTTTCAGAATCGGATATTGAGTTGTGAAGTAACTAAATGTTTCATCCATTTTAAATAGTTATCTATTGTTTCCATTAAATATGATGCCTTTTTTCTTTTTGTATTCTCTACTTATTTATTTTTAAATCTCTAGATTATAAAGTATTTTAATTCATTGGTTCTGCATCTTATAGGTAACCTTACATAATACAGAAGACTGCACCCCGGTTTGAAAATTGTATTTTGTGTGTAATTATCAAGGAGATAATTGCGTGTCGAAAAATATCCTCGTAAATCTCCCTTCATCGAAAATACAACTTCCGTAGAATTTACCGAACATGTCAATACTTGTTATTATGAAAGTTCATTGTTTCCACAGTGAATTTTTAAGACTCCAAAAATCTCATAAGCAAACAAACAATCGAAATTATATATACCTAATTATAATTACCTATAATTATATATCTAAGAAATTCGGAACTTTCTTCATAATATATATGATAATTTAAAAATAATACTTAATTTGTTTTTCTGAAATATAAAATAATATACATATGATTTAATTTTACATAATTTATGCGAATTTAATATTACATACTTAATTATGGCCGGTAGATCGAAAAATAGGACCAACGGACTTTGTTTGTTACAGTTTTTACAGATGGCGTAACAAAACATGAAGTTTCCTAAATATACTATATTTAATTATGCGGAAAAATCTATTTTCCGGAATCGGTGAGTTCCCATTACTGCTGGTTAACTGAGATTCTACTGTAGTTTCAAATGGTAGAGCATCAATACACCAATTAGAACCGATGAGGTCTTCCATTCCCACCAGGCGTGAGGTCTTTAAAATAGCACTTATCTAAAAACTCGTGAAGGCTTCGTGGGAATGTGTTCTGTACGGTCATTGTACGGTTACATTGTAAGTTGGTCGGTTCTGTACGGTTATGATAGGTCACCGCTCACTTCAATTTCTAAAAGGTTAAATTAGGCTAGATTTATAGTTACATAAGATTTATCCAAAACTAGCTTTAAAGCCCCATTATTATGAAAAACTTTAGGCATAAATACACAAACACCTTCACCAAGATAATATCTTTATATACTAGTCTCAGTTAATCATACTGTAGACCTTTTTAATTTTTTTCCTGCAGCAAGAAACGTGAAAAATCAGCTGTACTGTCACTTCTATTCGAGCGATTTGTAGATCGTTAGCGGGATCTGCTTACTATTCATCACGGGAGCATGGCCGGAGAAAGGCAATAGTTCTTTAATAACGTGAAAAGTTTCAACTTGAAAGAGGCCGTGTGTATACAGGGTATTTTGACGTCTATGTCCGGATAAAATTTCTAATCAAAGGTATCTGTATTCAGAATTTTATAGTTAATATTATTATTTGCAAAACTGCCTCTTCAGAATAACCAATTAGAAAATGTAAATGCACTGGAACAATACAATCTATTTTTAGGCGGCCGGATGTTAACATAGTCTTCAATACAGATGACTAAGCGATAGTATGTTAATAGCTCACTGGTTTAAATGAGAAACTAAATATTATTTTAGCATTCCCCTCCGTTCTTGTAGATTGACGGTTGTCATGATGGTTGTCATGTCAATGAATTTTTTAACTGAAGTGGAATCTTATGTCTTCATCCGTATTCATTTGCAATTGAAAAATTGCTAATTTCTATAATTTAGATATATTTTTCATCTAATTAGAGGAGAAATTAATTATTATGAAAGGATAAAAATAATTTTATGTATGCCGTTTTTTTACTCCTCGGAGAAGGCGTATTCTTTTCATTTTAAGACGTAAAATATTGTTCTTAAAAAATAAAATCCGTAGATAACGATGGTACCTTGTAAACTGGCGGACAAAGAAAACGGAAAAAAAAATATCCACAGCAGCAAGTATCGCCACTACGTAAGATTTTTAATTTGTCTTCCACGCACCCTCACGCATAGTTGATTCTAAGAATGTAGCCGTAGCCATTCAGCAAAAATTAAGTCTATCTCTTGAATTTGAGCTGTTAACAAATGAGCAACTGAAAAGCAATAAAAGCATTTCTGAATAATTTAAACCTCCATTTTATGTTTTAATGATATATCCAACTAATATAAATTAAGATTCCTTTGGGTTTATCATACAATAAAACTGCTAGTTTTTATAAAACATTTTCAATTTTATTGTGATTTTATTAAGTGCTGTTTATTCCTAATACTAGTGGTGCAATTTATATGTCACACTTTTAAGATTATGTGACATGTTACACTTTTTTAATGTCTTTAATACTTTTCCTTAAATTTTTAATAAACTCTTCTTTAAGACTATAATCTTAAGACTTAAATGTCTCCCCCCCTTTTTTTGGGGGGGGGAGATATTTATTCCTTATATGGGAATATTTTTTTGCCTATTGTACTGCGCTTATATGAGAACCTCTCTCTAGTTTTCTTGTACTATTTCATTATTGAATTTATTTCTGCTGCATATTTGTGAATCTCGTCTTGAATGATATTACGTTATAAAGTAAGCAGTTATTCAGAATTTTAATTTAATTAGTTTGTCTGAACAACTAGTTTTCACATATTTCTATGAAGAATTTATGTTGCTTAAGATAAAAATGATAATAAGGGATTCATTATAGACGCGAAAGTAATTAAAAATAATTTAAATTAATTCAGCCACCTTTAACTTCATTCAGATAGTGGTTGTAAATTTTGAAGACCAAATGTAATCCCTAAGTGTCATCAATGGTCCCGCGAATACCTTTGCATTTAACTGGAATCTTGATGTTAATAGCAGAAAGTATTTCTTTTAAAATTACATAATAAATGAGGAAAACTGCGAGAATCTACAACATAATTACATTATTGATAACAAAAATACGAAGGCTTGTAACCAGTATAAACCGATGATTGTTACATAACATCAGTCTTCTTTTAAATTTACTTCCAGGATCTGCAAAATTTTAAGCAAGTTTTAACTATTCGTATAAAATTAGTAAAATTAGTTTGTTTTTATTTTGAATGCCATGTTATTATTATTTAGTATATTATGTCGCATTGTGAGTTTGGTTTAAAAAAATATAAAAAGAGCAGTTATAGACTAGTTTGTCTAAGTCTGTAAGAGGCACAGTCGACAAATATTACATAAAAAGTGCTAACATCATCACTGCGCAGGTTTTATGTTTATTAACAAATTATCTTTTTATTTTTGCCTTTATTGTCACCTCTACTTCCGTCGTTTCCCATCAGGATGCAAATTAGTAAATATTTGTAAGTACAGAGTTCTTAAAAGAGAACTTTTGGCAGCATTCGCTGATCGTGTCGAATCTGCCAGCTTCTGGAGTCACTTGATTTTGGCTTTGGTAGCCGTGTTTGCTTGCATAAATTGAAGGCCTGAGCCAAAGCTTGAAGGTTCACTTTATTTTATGAATTTCATAATTTAATACTTAAATTTTAATTTTACTTTTGTTTCTATTAATCCCACTATAGTTGAGACCGTTTTGTTAATACACATGTTGTGTAAATTGTTAGTCTGAAGAATTAATAAAAAGTTTTATTTTAAACATTCTTCTGTGTTCGGTGTTACTTCGCTGGAAGATTAAGACGGGGCGATCCTGACTGTCTTCACTGAAGTAGAGTTAACATTTAAAATAGTTAAATACAAGCGTTACATTGCAAAGTCAAGTCGATTACTGGAAAATGTTCGAAGTCGCTTGCTGGATTTGGTAACTCAGTTTCTGTTCACATAAAAAGGAGATTATGAAATAAAATCTCCTCTTGAGTCTGCTCATAACGACGGTGATTATCTAAGAATTCTTAGATATGTAAGGGTTGATGTGAGTCTTTATCATCCTTACGTGTGACCGGAATATGCCTCACTTCAGATAAAAGGGCTAGGCAAGAACATATCCAGTCAGCTAAATGGAAAACGTTAACGTCAGAAGGTCAAGCCGACAAGGTCGCAGTTTCAAATCTCATCGATAATAGAAATTATCCAGCAGTAAGGAGCACTTGTGCTGATGAGTTGATATAGAGTTCAAATTCCAAACTTTAATGCTAGTCGTGAAAGTCTAACCTAATAAATGTTAAGTGCATTGCAAATATAGGACCATTGATGCTATTTTGCATAGAATTTACTTTCTTCTTTCTCCGCCCTTCTTTCGAATATTTTTATTTTTGCTGTTATTTCTAAATTAAGTATCTCCGATTTTCATGTATAGCAAACCATTGAAAGCTCTGATAATTTCATACTACTTCATGTTAAATTTATATCTGCAAGAGTTCATTCTAAAAAGAAGTAAGTATTTGGAACGTATTCTAAATTAAGTAGGCTTACGAATTTGCGAAAGCGTTTGACGGCTTTATTTTCTGTTAATGGACATTCGAATGCTATCGGTTTCGTTGTTTAATTTTATTATCTTTTGCGCATCAGTGGATCCAGTTCGTTTTGATGGAACATTGTTTCTCTGTGAAAGTCAAAGATCTGTTGTTCATCTTTTCAAACATTCGAAATGATCTTGTATAGTTTTTTATGCTTAGTGTATGATTTTTTTCTACTTTGCTTGTGTTTGAATTGAACCAGTGCGTATTATTTCAGTTATATGTGTGTGTTGCATACTTTAATATGATAATTTCTGAAAGAGGAGCGCGTAGTTTGAAGTACCTGATTCATAATGCTCTTACGTTGCGGTTCATTGAATTACAGAGATCCCAGTAATCAAGTGGATAAGACTACTGATGTTGCAGGATTTGTTGTGATCTAGTTGTTTGTATAATGATCGAAATATATATTTTATTACTTATATTTTAAATTATGCAAATTCATCTTTAAAAATTGGTAACTAATACAATTTAGAAAGGTCGAGAAACCTATTTACATAAATCTCCTAGTTTAGTTAGGTGCATAAATCTGCTGAACGGGAATTGGTGGTTCGACACCCTGTTGAACCTGTATTAGGACTTTATTCCTGTAAAACGTCCTCTACGAAGGTATCATTCTCTTCAGCAAGACTTGATGTGCTCTGTCATACTTGATTAAAATGAGCCAAACAAACAATAAAAGTTATAAGGTGAAATTCTCAACCTTTCCATTAAACCATGTATGTTATGGTAATACGTGCACTTTGAAAGTAATGTAGAAACACATTTTCTCTTGAACGAAAGTAGAATACATGAGCTCTTTTTTTTTCAAGCAAGATTTTTCTCGTGTAGTCTAGATGCTAACAGCTATGAAGCTTTTTTTGGGCAGTCCCAAATCGCGTGCCATGCATTCAACTCATGTGGGTCAAATCCCTTACTAACGGAATCATCTTCTGCTTTAAAATCTTCCTCTTTGAGGTCAGTTCTATATTCACTAAAATCTTGCTCTGGTATTTCTAAAGATGGTATAATTCTTCGAAAACTGCTGTTGGGAGTTCAGTTGAGTGAGGCATTGGGCGTTATAGCTGATAGAGGATACTCTATTGTACATTCCTTTTTCGTGTTATATTCTGCCGTTTTTTACTATACAAAAGTAACAGTCACTTGTGTAATCTTTAGTCTCTTGCCAAATGATAGGTCCGTAAACTCTCAACACACTGCTTGCACACTTTGTGAGGGGCCCGTGATTTTTCATGACCATAAATTTTCTCTTTACAATAGGCAAAATAGACTTGCCTGACAAATGTACTGATGTTTATCCTTTGACTGGAAATGGTAAAACTGTCACATATATAACAAAACTGATCATGGCTTTTTAAGCACTTACGACGCGAACTAGTAGAGGAAGATATAAGGAAAGGGTTCAATTCATATATAATTAAAAACTTAACACTGGCTAAACTTGTATACTAACAAGAGTTTGGATTCCACATCGGAATGCGCGTCACTACAGTCTGTCTGTCTTAAGAAAAGCTCTCGCCCGTTATTCTACAGCTGTCTGTTGCCGTAGAAACGAGACTTGACCCCTTTTCCTTAGGGGTGTCTTGAAGACGAATGATAACTCTTTTCCCCTCAGCCAACAGTCGCCAAAAACTAAATAACGATAAAGTAATCCTTGGTTCGCCTGTATTTGAAATATACTAGTTATGTTACTATAGCAACCGTAACCCGCCATCTTTTCTTCTTGTAGACAGACAATGACTTACTACAGTCTCTCAGGTGTAGATGAACTAGTCTAAACAATTGCACTAGTCTGTCGCAGGTCTCTTAGGCGTCATTCACCCGGCGCCATTCGGAGGGTTTATGTCGATGAGTAGGAGAGCTATAGTATATCCTGTGATTCACGCTCGATGCCGCGGAGAGTAGTCACTTTCTCATGAGGTGCAGCATGCCTATTTAGCTCTAAAACAGCTCAAAAATCGAATTGAACAAAAAGTGTGTTACAAATTGTTCCCCCATTGATATCCTACAGTTATCAAAACTTCCGTTTTTTTGTCACGTTTTAGTAATTTTATCATTTCGATATGTTTAACCTTTTCAGAAAAATGCATTTGTATAATTTCTGTCTTATTTTTCTATTATCTTTTTAATGAAATTCTGAATTTCGTGAGCGACAGAAAACAACATATTTACATTTAGCCTAACTTCCATATTTATATTCTGCATATAAATATTGTTTTAATAGAAGATTATTTCAGAAAACGACGGGAGTTCAGTGAGATAAAAATTCTTCTCTTGCTAGTAATAAAATTTCATGAATTGACTTTTAAATGGAATTTCATCATCTCTGATATGAACCATGACCGTTACAAGAGGTCTCGTTTCATCTGTTTCGCATTAGATGTTAATTTATTTCGCAAGTAAAATGTTTGAAGATGTATAAGCCATATGGTTTTGAACAGTTACTAAAAATAAATATCCATTTACCTCTCTGAAATTGTTTCATTTCCATTTTCAGGGCCTTTAATCTGCTTATCCGGAACAAGGTTGACTACTTTTATTAGAATGCATGCTATTATAGAACGGTCTTAAATATTAGTCTTTGATTTTTCAATTGGATGTCTCAATTCAGAATTATGAATTCAACATCTCTTCGTACACGTGTTTTCCATCTATTCAGTGCAACTAAGGTAAAACTGTTTTCTGTCTTCAACTGCACAGACAACTAATTTTGTGTGTGTCAATAAAACTTATTTTTTAATTTCTAGAAATAATAATAATAATTTATTTTTAGATCTTTATAATATTTCAGATGTATTCTATTATAAAACGTAGTTTCATTTTTCGTTCATTTTAGCTTTACTTTTATTCACTCATGAGCATTAATAGCTCATTAGTGTTTTCATTTAATATATAAAATTCTGTCCTGGTTAAATTTACGGATGAAGGGAACGAAAAAGTCTAACCTTTGCCAAGTGCCACTGTACGAAACATAAAACATTTACTTAATCTTCTACGCACCCACGTGCAAAGCAAACCTTCAGAGTGGTGTCATTTGGTAAAGCATACGATCATTTACAAGAGGTCTCGTTTCATCTGTTTCGCATTAGATGTTGTTAATTTATTTCGCAGGTAAAATGTATTTTAATTAAATGTAGTTTAATTTTATTAAATCTAACATTTTTGTTTAATAAAATTAAATGTTTTTTAATTTTATTAACTTTATTCAAATGTAACTTAATTTTTTTTAAAAGTACCGTAAAATTTATACTCTATAAGAACGTGAACGCCCTTTCTAAGTGAAATAGGGATGCGATAAAACACGTCTATGCCTCTATATGTTTTCTTTAACGGCGTTTCACTATTCAAATTGATGCCACAAAATATTAGAGCCCTGCATTATATTTAAAGAAATTAAATTGTAGAGACGTTAAGTTATTTTAAATTGTAAGCCAAAATTTGGAATTTGATTTACAATATAATTTAATTTGATTTACAATGAATATTTGTTTAACAAACTCAACGATTTCAAAGCGAGCAATGGCAACAGTGTACTGAAAAATAAAACATTTTTATCTCCACCGCGCGAGACTGTGTATCGGAAATTCTAAAGATATGCTTCTTTTTAAATTATTTTGTGATATTGCTGTTGAGTTGAATTTAATAAATAACAGTAACGCACACAACGTTTAAAAAAACGCCCCTTTGGAAGTAACATAAAATCTGAAAGCTTTCAGATTTTTTTCTTTCTTTCTTTAATACTAGGGGGCAAGAAATACAGTAATGTTTATTCAGTAGAATACGTAATATAATATGGGAAGAACATCTTTTAATACCTACAATAATCTTGAAATTTTCAGTGGTTCTAAAGTTTTCATACTCATAGGTTTAATAAATTGTCACGTTTTTTAGTATTTATTTATTTAATTTAATTTAACTTTTTATTATAAATTCAAAGCTTACATATATTTGAAACAGCATTTATTGTTGTTTAAACTAATTTTTTATTTGATCTTCTGGTTAACAATCGTATAAATTAACAACACATGTTCTAGCAGAAAGAGGAAATTACACATCTCACATAACAAATAATCGGGGCATTTGTTCTTAGAATCAAAACAGTTTATCTAATGTTAATTTCAAATGAAAATTTGTAAACTATGTCTAACTAATTAGAAAATAAAAGTTTTTAAAATTCTAATGTTGAAATTTATTATCGAAAATTGCAGTAGGAAACTTTTAAGGCCATAAATTTCTTGACATTATATCCTGTTTCACCTCTGTCCATTGTTGTTCCTTTAACTATGCTTCTCTATTTATAAGAGATATGTACGATGATAATCTAAAAGTGAAAAGAAAGCTCACAAGATATTTATAGATATCTAGATAACCACTAAAGAAAAAGAAAAATACAAGGGAAAAAATGAAGAAAGGGTGGAAAAAGGGAAGGAAAAGTGAAATCCAGGTTTACCCAGGTATTACGCGAAAGTTCAAAATTCAGCTGATCAGTGTAATATAGCGAACAATTTTAAAACAACTAGTACTTATTATCAATATATAGATCGCGATTCTCTGTGTATTTCTTTTGTTTTGTTCAGATGGTAGTCTTTATTTTCAATATTTTTATTATTCTGATATTTGATTATTAGTAATATTTCTCTTTTGTTGCCCTGTGCATCGCTAAATTTTTAAAATTCTGCCACACTGGCTCTGTAACCGGCCCTGATTGTATATCATTTCATAGTTATTCTCAGTGTTCATGCTGCTAATGAAATAAAATTACCAGCTTCTATATATTCTGAATACATGTAGTGTTTTAGAATTACAGAAATCTTTAATTAAATCCAAAAATTCTAAAATGAAGAGAAAATTTATTGAGAAAGGAAACTGAATACATAAAGAGAAAGCAAATTATTCTTCAAAGATATGTACAGATATTATTATGTAAATTAACTAGTTATGTATAATTTCAGCCTTTGCTATAACTTCTCCTTTCCATTTCCTCGCCATTGCAAATTGATTAGACCGTATTCAAACTGAGGTTTTGGGGATTGTAAGACAGAGCGTGTTTTTGGCGTCTGCTTGTACGTTGCATTAGTTTTTGTAAGCTCTGGTAATTTGTAATTATTCGGCTTTGCGTTATCGCTGCCGACATTTGAATGTATTACTACGGTAGAGTTACTAAACCAACTTATAAGCTGAGTAGTCTTTGACTCACATTTTTAATTTGGATATATTAAGTTACGTCACCACGAGCTGTAGTTGATTTTGTTAGCATAAGAAGTGCTTTTATGTTCTAAATTCTGTTTAAATGACGAGGTTATTTAAGCGTTTATAATACTTTGTAGTTAATTTCAGACATGGCAATAATTTGCATCACGTCTGTCAGTTGTTTTGGACTACTGAACGTTTACCAGATCAAGTGAAACCTCATAGGTTTATTGTGGAGACATTGGCAAGTTAGGAGATTAAGCAGAAACTAGTGAAAACATTGGCTTGCATATTGGAAACAAATTTCTTTGAAAAGATGCTTAAAGAGAAGGAAATTTATATGTTTTAATCAAAAAAGACTCATAAATATTATGTGTAAATATTATGTACTGTGTTTGCAAAACATAAATGTTTTGTAGCTTTTAATGTATAACTATCATAATATTGTGTAAGAATCAATTACGTGTGTTTTAAATTGTGAAATGTTACTAGTTTGTGATTTTAATAATGCTTTTTTAACAAATATTTAAAAAAATAAGTAAAGTTTAATAGTGACCATGTAAATCTAGAATGACTAAGCTACTTAATTTAATTATTTGTAAATTATTGCTCACCCTTAAAAGTTATCTCTACATGTTAAAGCGAACTGTTGCCTTTCATTAGTCCTTACCATGGTCACAAGATACGATACAAAAATGCAAAAATTAACGTAAAACTTATTCCTTACAAATAGCTAGACTTATAACAATGCAAAACTACTTATCAGCTGTGGTTTAGTGGCTTACTGGAACTTTAAAGTATCTTAACTGGGTTACAACTCTAGGAACTCTATACAAAGCTAGGGCACTAACTGTATCAGGCAGGCCAAACTTTCAAAACTTACCAACCATGCCAACATCAGGCATTCAGATCTGTTCTGATGAGCAGGTCTCTCATTAAGCAAGCAGCAGCGGTGGCAACAGCCAGTCTTTTGTCACAGATCATGCTGATTATGATTTTACTTCTCATTTTAACCTATGCCGTTTCACGTAAAATCTGTCTGCTATTTATTAAACCTCTAGACTGAATAAGTACATAACCAAATGAAACATAAAAGGAAAAAAAATCAACATAAAGCTAACGATTTTTTAAATTTAAATAAAACGTCACTAATATTCTTTAAAATATGTTCAACTATTATAAGTGTAAAGTATTTATGTTATTTGATAAATTTTACAAAATTGATGGTATTGTCAAGTTTTTTATAATTAATTTATTAAATTATGTTTAATATAATGCATCCTACTTATAGATCTGTTTTATTCTTAGGATGGTATTACAAAAGTGAAGTTCAGGCATAGATGGTAAGTTTAATTGAATTATTCAGTTCCATTTGTTGATAGGGATTTTATTAATTAATGGTCCTTAAAAGTACTTAATTTCTATGTGCAAAAATGTGTACGAACCATGTGCATCGTAGGGTATACCTGAGTGAATGCTATCTATCTATATTTGTTATTTGTTCTTCATACTCGTATATCAGCAGATATTTATTTTTCTTAAACTAAAAAATAGTTGTTTGACGGGCTGCTCGTTTTCGCATTGCATATGATTTAAGCTAAAATCTAATTATGACATTGCTAGTTCTTTTTCCTTCCTCTTCCGTCACTGTTTTTAGTATTATTATTAGTTAAGACAGGAGAAAAAAGAATAGTTTTAAGATTATGATAATTTGACTAAATGTCCATTGTAAAATGTTAGTAATGCATGCATTTGGAAACTTTTCCTCCCACAGTTTTTAATCAATAAAGTAACACAACAATTAATTATATTACAGCAAGTAAAGTAAGTATTTATTTACAATAAATATAATTAACAAGTGTATTCTTTTTATTAAACAGAATTAGGTAAATAAATTATTAATTTACTTGAGCAGAATTCGCGACTGTGTATGGAAAATCATGGAAGTACCCTGCGATCTACTAACTTATTTTGACTTTTAATCGCTAATGTTTCTTTTTGAAAATTTGGCATAAAAGTAACATTTTTCTTTCGTGGCCGTGAATTAAACTAATACAAAATAACAAGATCGTTCATTTCAGTAAGTTTCTGGCTGTGTGCTAAACAGGCACTGCTTTAAGCCGATTGGACCAATCAAGCCTTGCGTCCCAGGGGGGACTGCTAGTGTTTGGCTTATCCTCGCGAAAAGTAGAAATCCTCTTCCTAAATTTGTTCTTTGATGTCCAATTATCATAAGTCTTGGAATTGCTCGTAATGATTGCTGTTTGCGTCCACGTTTAAATAGAAAGAGATAAGATAGATAAAAAAATAGAAAGAGAGAGGAATAAAAAATAACATTTTTTGGTATCTTGTTTAGGAGGACAAAATGTTGTAGACTTAGATGTAATAATGTAGAAATATTCATAGCGTAGATTTAGTTGAAATGTTTATGCATAATAAACAGCAAACTTGGCAACCGAGGCAGATTCAGTGTTCATTTTTATTTCAATTAACATTTACGACCACTGTTCACTTGGTACTCTAATCTTGTCTATTTGGATCCTTTTACATTTTTGATAACTTAACGACAACACGAGAAGCAGCAAGCAACAGTCTGTCTAGGCCGAGGAGCAAGTGCGTAGCGTAATTTTGCGTAGTTATCTAATATGAGAGCTTAGTAAGAGAAAGTTTCAGTTCCAAGTTCCAAATTAGGTACGTCATCATGTTTATGTAAAAGTCATATGATAGGATTAATTTAGAAATGACGCAGTCCAGAAACGTTACTGCTGCCTTTAGAATAGAGAGAGGAGGTACCCAATTAAAATGAAAAAAATAGGGAATCTGTTGCTAATTCAAGTTATAATTTTGATTAACATCGACCAAGAAGTAAGGATTACCTCTGACTTTGGTAGGCATTAGATACCATATAGATGACAATACGAGTTTGCCCAGCTACGTTCCGATTATGAAAAAAATCCATAGTTTTCCCATCCCTCTTACTCTACCATCTGTTCGAGAAGACATTCTGCTCGACAGTATTCTAAGTGCTCTTACTCTGCGGAATTCGAACTCGGATCTAAGGCTATACAACCGGCTCTTTTACCACCATGCCAATAAAGTAATAAAGAGGCAATCTATTTTAGGGATGGATTGTCGTTGTGTATGTGTGTGTGTGTGTGTGTGTGTGTGTATTAATTTCAACACGCAGTTTTTGTTATAAGCTTTTATTTAGGTCATAAGCGAGCTATCTCTCCGCCTGAAAAAGTACAAATTGTTATGAAGGTTTTAAATAAACTTTTTTTTATTTAAGTGTGAATTTGACAGAAGGCACAGCTTGTGCCTACAGTCAAAACTTTGCCACTTTTGGATATTACAATAAAATTCTTAGGCTGCTTATAAATTTAAATTATAAATTTTAGGCTGGATTTAAGCTGAATAAAATTATAAATTTTAGGCTGAAAATAAGCTAAATTTATTTTTAAAAAGAGATCATAGGCGGAGGTTACACAAATTTTATCTAACTAAGCTGCCTCAAATTTAAATAGCGTGGTTTAACATCGGCTAGCAAATGGCTATTGCCGGAATATTCTCTCACAAAACGTTAATAATAATAATAATAATAATAATAAAAAGCTTTGCAAGTTATCTTAGTAAGAAAACTGAACATTGATATGATAAACTGAGAAAAGACTGGAAGGGAAAGAAAAAATATTATGCCAACACTTAATATTGTGTCGGGAATTCTAAACGTTTGCTGCTTTTAAACTTTTTGCAATTTTGCTGTTGAATTGTATATGGCGTAAGTGAGAAGAAAATGTTGCTTAATAGTAAAGCTTTTTAAAAAAAAATTATTATTAAGCATCGTTTTCTCGCACTTAATACTAACTACAAAATCATAAGTTCAACCACAAAATCAAAAAATTTTGAAATTTAATTGAATGAAATTGAATTTTGAATTATTCATATCAGTATATGTTTAGAATTCCCGACACAATGTTAAGTGTTGGCTCGTATTTTTAAATTTTTTTCAGTCATTTCTCAGTTTATCATATCAATATTCAGTTTTCTTAGTAAGCTGCCTAACAGCTTACTAAGAAACATGTGTCTTTTTTTCTTTTTATTAAAAACTTTTTATTTGTTAATTTTATTTATTCATTATGACTTTTCGCACTTACGCAGCATAAAATTCAGTTCAACAGCAAAATCCCAAAATACTTAAAAACCGCATATCTTTCGAATTCCCAAGAGAGTGTTGGAGATTGCGATACATATTTTTATATTCGCCATATTATTTCTTTGAAAACTAGAATATAGTAATCATAAAAACTGAAAAGTGTGTAATGATTTTCATGCGTCCAGATAGTGTAATTTCATAAAAACATCAAGTATTTCTAATTAGACATCTCATGATGTTAATACATGTTTATTTAAATCAATCGCATTAAAAAGTAAGAAAAAAATCCATAAGAACTGTTTTTATTGTTTTTAAATCGCTTAGTTTATTACTCATTAACATTCCAGATTAAATTTAGAAGTATCTTGGGCTTGACTCAATAACAACACGCTGGCGCTTGAAAACTTAAACTTGACTGTATTTTTATTTCCGGCTGCTGTAGCACATTGCTTTCATAGAGCCGAGTTTGTTAATTAAAATTGAAATACGAGTGTTGTGCATTTTTCTGAATATCAACAGTCTCGCGCGCTGAGGGAAAAAAATATTATTTCGAACAACATTCCCACTGGTTGCTTTCAAATCGTTGAGTTTGTTAAGAAAAAATTCGTTAAAGTTTTACAAAATGTAAAACAAATAATAAAACAAATTAGAAATTCGGGTTACAAATGTTCGGGTTGAAACCGGGTTACACATGTTCGGGTGGAAACTATGTTATTCAAAATTTGATACCTCTAGGAATCGTTTTTTCACAGTGCCAGGAGCCATGCATACATACATGCATGCAGATTCTTCATTATTTAATTTCTTTAAAAATAATATAGTCCGGTAATATTTGGTAGCAGTGATTTGAAAAGTGATAAGCTGTTAATAGTGAATCAACGCCGAATTCCATTTGGGGTCTAATAACCCCTTTGGACTAAAACATGTTTTAAATAAAGTATATATGTAGTTTAAATACGGTTTCTGAATTTTTTTTTAAGTCCAAAATAGCTTTAACCCTGAGGGACTATTTTTTTTTCGTTTTGCGACTTGGGTCGAATCACTGCATGTTCGTTTCACTTTTCAAACTTTTGCCACCAAATATTATCACCCTTATATTTGAAGAAATTAAATAAACAAGGTTAATGTGTATTGGTGTTTGTGTATTTAATTATGGCAGAGCACACTAGGGCTATTTGCCTAAGGGGAGGGATGCCTTCGTGGAGGTCTTTCTAAGGGAAATTGGCTCGTATACACGTTACACATGTGGAAAACCACGAAAACGCCCATGCAACCAGCCCGTTCGCGGGATTCGAATCTCGGACCGAACTACCAGTGTTCAGCGACTTTACCGTTCGGCTGCTGGTCGGCATTAAATAATCAAGAATCTGCATTTTATGTATGTATGTATGTTTCTCGCACTGTGATAAAACAACGGTACCTAGAGCCATCCAATTTTGAATGACGCAATCCTACTGCGAATATGGCCTTCTGGAAGCCCAAATTTTAAATTTCGAATGTGTTTTATTATCGATTTCATATTTTGTAAAACTTTAACGAATTTTTGATTAACAAACTCAAGGATTTCAAAGCGAGTAATGGCAACGTTGTATAGAAAAAAAAAAAAAAACATTTTTATCTCCCGTGCGTGAGACTGTGTATCGGAAATTCTAAAGATATGCTCAATTTAAAATTATTTTGGGATATTGCTGTTTAACTGAATTTTATGGTTTAAGTGCGAAGAACATAATATTTAATAAATAAAGTAACACACAAAATGTTAAAAAAATGCCCCTTGGGACGCAATGTAAAATCTGAAACCTTTCAGATTTTTTTTTCCTTCTTTTTTCAGGATCTCTGAATTTTTTCGACTATTTGACGTAACAGAGTTGTTAGAAGTAAAAGAGTGATTGATTATTCATTGTTGAAAAACGAATTTTCTATTGAAACATTTTGATTCATGATGTGTTATTAAGATTAAAATGATGGAAATTAAGTAACTGTAATAAATAAATGTTTTAATAAAATAAGCTTTTATTTAAAACTCATAAATATTTAATGAGCTAAAATGAGAAAAATAATTTATCATATAGTTTGATGGGAACAAGAGATTAAAAAATCCTCTTTGAGAAATTTATCTATATATTTATATCAGAAATGATAAAGGTGTGCGACGCATTTCATAAATTCGTAAAGGTAATGGTTTATACTTTTGACAGTGTAATTCGATTATTAGATTTCGTTATTAAGGCATTTCACAGTATTTTGGAATACATAAATTTGTATGGTTATTGAAAGCTGATTAAGAAAATTTCTTTTGCTATTTTTTTGATGGGTAATGATTTGCCTATGAACCTTATCACTCACTTTGGCTTTTAAATTGTATTTTCACTTGCTTAATGATAATCATAAACTAAAATTGGAAGAACCTTTGATATATTGCCTTAACTGAGGAAATCTCCAAAGCAGAATGAGTTAGTTCGAAAGACAGTCAATCTGATATTCATTTGCGATGCATTGTTAAGTATTTGAGTCATCATGAGAAATAATACTATCTGTCCAGTATTACAAAACCAGTTTTGGAAGACACTTTTTTATTACTTTATCCTACTCATATCTGAAGAATATCATACTTTGCCTCATTCTTTTGGAGGACTGAACATACGTTGCGTTTGTTACAAGAATTTTTAGTGTTTATTGCAATTAATCACTTTGTTGACCTGTAGATTACATATCATGTAAATGACTGTTAATGATCTTTCAAATATACATATACAACAGAAGGAAAGGAATATTATGAATAATTTCCTGTGATTTTTATATCTAACATGATGAAAATTGTAATGTTATATCATATATTAATGCAGAAACAGAGCTCATTTAAAAGTGGAATATGTGATTGAAAACATTTAAATGCATTATGCGGGAAAATAAAATGACATGAGAATAAAAAAGGCAACATCTGTGCATTTATTTTTGGTATTTCAAAAAAATAATACTCAATATTGAACTAACTACACAGTATGCTGTAGTTGTCAATTTATATTAATGGAGGTGGCAATAAGAGTTCTAATTCCTTTTCAAGGGAAAACATCGTAAAATTACGGTTCTCATAATTAGATTTAAAAGCTGTTATATTTCAAAGCAGAGATCCCTTGTAATCGCTTAAATTATCTCTTAAAATTCGTTTTTCCTTTTAAATCTAAAAGCATTAAAATAAAATTGGAAATATTTTTTATACCTCCCCCTTTAAATGCTTATGAAATTTTACTCATAAGCAAAACTCCGACCCAGATTCAAGATTTTACAAGAACTTTTATAAAAAATGATTAGTATGTGTGCAAATGTCGTGTTTACAAGTAATGTGTAATAAGATATTCTCTCGCAGTATTCTGTCGAAAATTATGAAGTTTTTTTTCAATTTTATATCTCTTTTACCCTTATGGCTATAGGCAGAAAATTCTGAATATCTGTGCGTGTGTTTATTTAATTTTGCATTCTATTAAAATGCTGTCTGATTTGTTTTCGAAGTTATGGATTTAATTTTTATTAAATATGAATCGTTAATTCATGGGCGTCGATACATAAGAACTTGAAAACGGTCAATTCAATGATAATGATAAAATAGGAATCTCGCTTGTTTCATTTGATTATTTTCTTGTAACCTTACTGTTTGATTCGTTAAATAATTATCGTCTACAAAAAATTTGAAAGGAGAATTTTGTAATTTACATTTTATTAATTTTAAATGTTAACTCAATGGAATATTTTAAAAGTTGTATTTAGTTGTTTAGTTATTTTTTAAGGTATTTTGTGCTGTTCTTTAATTAATAAACCAACATTTACTAAAATTGTTGTTGGTACATGTGAATAGATTTTTTCTGAAAATTAACACAATGCAAAATAATTAGAGCTTTACTTTTTAAAAGAATTATTCGGAGAAAGAAGATTCGAAAGCGATTATTATCTGGCGTTACAAATGCTAAATTTTCGGTATATTTTGAATGCCATGAAATTGATTAAAAGAAGAAATTGTTGCTTCCATTATAAAAGCGATTAAAGAAATATTCCAGCAGTAAATAAATGTAAATATGTATGTAAATATTTCATTAATTTTTGAAAAACAAATCATGTTTCTTAACACAAGGCTATTTTCAATTTGTTTTGTTATTCATTTTTTAAATGACATTAAATGGAGCTAAATAATTGCAGTCATTTGAAATCTGTAATTGCTGCTGAATAATTTTGAAAAGAAATTATACATACTCATAGTGAATTATATGTATTAAAATACTATGTCATTTTTTTCTGCTATTATTATTGCATAGTAAGAATATCCGGGCTTATATTCAGAGAATTATACATGAAAATTCCATATATTTGCTGCCAAGAAAAGTAAACATATTTTTATAATAATAAAATACTTATATTAATTAGTTATAAGCTTCACAAAAATAATTTAGTATTTGTTGCTACATGATTTTCAGTTTCTTATGCTGTTACAGAATTTTTATGGTTGAAAGTCTCTTCAGAATAATTTCTAGAGTGATGAAAGTGAATAAATATTACCTTGTTACCATGAAATTTCACAAACAGCAGTATTTGATTTTAAATACATTTTTTAATTTGCGAAGTTAAATAAAATTATTTTCTCTTCACCAGTGGTACTTATTTTTGTTTACATTTAAACATACTATTGTCTTGTGCAGAGTTTAAGAAAAGAGGGACACAATGGATAATTTATAAGACACTATACGAGACATAATACGGTTCGGGAAGGGAACAAAAATATTACTTGTTAGCATCAGACGCCTGTGGAAAAACTACAGCACCTAGAGCCACCGAATTTTGAACACACGGTAGTCCTTTACCCGAACACTGCCACCTCGAAGCCCGAATTCTGAATTTCGAATTTTTTTTTTTTTTTTTAAATTTCATATTTTGTACAAATTTAAAGATTTTTTGTTTAACAAACTTAGCGATCTGAAAGCTAGAAGCTGCAATCCTTCTTGATCCTTTTATATCTCCTGGGCGTTGCCGTTCGGCAAACTATAATCTTTCAATTTTAATCCAGAAATTCGCTATTTGAAAGCAGTGTAAGAAACCAACTGATGGAAAATCAATCAACGCAGTTCTTAAAAACATTTCTTTTTACTTTTTAATCTGATTGATTTTAATAAAAATACATTTAAATCACAAGATGTCTAATTAGAATATTACGCATTTTTATAAAAGGACATTAGCTAGAATCATTAAAATCATATTTTTTTTCTTTTATACGATAACTGTTTTAGGCGGCTGGTCTTCGAACGGCCAGTTTCCAAAGAAATAATGTAGTAAATTAAAAAAAAAAAAAATATCGCAACCCTCTAACACTTTATGGAGAATTCTAAATATGAATTGTTTTTATACATTTTATGATGACATTCTTGAACTATATGTGGCGTAAGTGTGAAGAAAGATATGCTTAATAATAAAGCTAAAAAGACAAAAAAATGTATTAGCAGGAGTGAGTCCGAACAGATTGGTAATCTGTGATTCTCAACGAGAGCATAAAAGACTTAAAATATTCTCTAGTGCGACGTTAAATTATGAATTCTTTCAGTTTTCTTTCTTTATTTTATTCTAGAAATAATATTTTTTTTAAATAAAGATAAACTGCATTACTAAGCTATAAGTAAAAAATGATTCTAATTTTTGCCTCTATTTTTAGTAGTTTGATGGAGTAGGTGTTTTATTGGGGGGAGGGAAAGTGCAGTATAGGTGAATGTCAGGTTTGGTATAATTCACTGATTGCAGCGTTTTACTCTTTCTATCTTTCTAATGTTTTTTTAGTTTATAGTTTGAATCTCTTTAAAACGCTATTTGAATTCACCATTTTCATTTTTCCGGTTTTCCCATTGTTTTCTGCTTTTTAAATACAGCGGAAAGAAACTGTACCCTGCTTGCTATTCTTTGGATGCTTTAGTTTAACCTAAATATTGGAATTCTTTTTCATTTTATTGTTGAAATTTTTCTGAATTTTTGCGATATTGTCAAAATAATGTCTTTTTAAAGTGTGATTTCGCTTCAACGAATAGGCAACGCGACAGGTAACGGAATACGGGAACGCTAGTGCTTTTCCTTCATCTTTGATAGACACGCAGGTGTAGTCCCACGCTGTCCGGTGTCCTAGAAATCACACTGTGATTTGACAAGGAAAATAGTGCCAAATTAGTCAAATGAGGAGTGATTGATAGCACAGTTTTCTTTAAAATCAGAGGTTGGACGAAAATAGCTTTAGAATAAGGACCAGCAAAAAAAAAAAAAAAAAAAAAAAAAAAAAAAAAAAAAAAAAAACGAGTAACGGATGCGTCTCTTGCGTCAGTTTAATTATACATATTTACATCAGAAATGTTATGCCAAAAATAAATAATTCTATCAACTACGCTTGATCTCATCTATATAATAGAGGGACCGGAAAGTAATGTCGTTTCTGCGCATGTCGACAACAACGTTAGACAACAACATGCTAAGGGCAGAAGTGGAAGCAAATTCTCATGTCAAACAATCGAGGAACTGTCAAACACTTTTAACCAACCTTGGTCGACCATCCGAGAACATTTAAAGTAGAATGGAAAAATAAGCAAAGCAGATGTTTGAGTCCCCCATAATCTGTCCGAAAAGAACAAAGCCAACCTATCCATCACATGCAATGTATTGCTTCATCGTCACCATACAGAACCGTTTTTTAATCGTTTGATTAGAAGAGACAGAAAAATAAGTCCTATATGAAAACTCAAAAGGCAGACTCAAAAGGCAAAACTCAAAAGGCAGTTTTAATAGGGATTACAAAGGGTTTACATCCCGAAAAGGCGCTTCTGGGTGTTTGGTGGAGTATTCGCGGAATTGTTCGTTTTGAATTTCTGCAACCTGGAAAAACTGTTAATGTAGACCTTTATTGTGAAAAATGGATCTAGTGAACCAATCGAAAAATATCCGGCGACTGTCAACGGAAAAGGCGTCATTCTGCAACACGACAATGCAAGACCGCACTGTGCAAGACGAACACTGGAAAAATATAATGAATTGGGGTGGGAGGTACTGCCTCACCCACCATATTGGCCCGATATCGCACCCTCGGATTTCCATTAATTCCGATCCCTACAACATTTTCGTAGTGACAAAAAATTTGAAAATTTAGATGATGTCCAAAATGCCATCTCGAGATATTTTACTCAAAACCAATTGAACCGGCATACTAGATGGCAAAAGGTTGCTGATAACGAGGGTGATTATATTATTGATTAAAAATAAAAACTTTTTACAAAATTATTCGTTTGAATTTAATGCAAGAAAGCAAGCAACATTGCTTTCCGGTCCCCCTATTACTTATGCGTCAGCTCCAGCATCATCTTTAACAGTAGTTCCAAGATTTTTATCACTTAATTTTGACAACCATTCTTAAGTTTTACTAATAAAATTTGATTTAACTTCTATCCTATCCTTCTTGGCTCACACGAGGTAACATTATATGTTATTTTTAACGAGTACTCGCTCACACGAGAAAGTAATACAGATCTAATGGCAAGCTGCATAGTTTAAAACAAAGATGTTAAATTGAACTGTAAGACTAGTAGAGTTTTCCCCTCGTCACCGCTGTGTCTCACCGAGAATTATTTCCTCCTGCGTTTGTAAACAGTAAAATCAGTTAATTGCTGTGCCGCGTTAAATATTTAACAAATTTAGAGAGAGTGTAGCCAACCAAATATTTTGTTTCGAATTTAGGATCTTGTAAATAATTTGAATCTTAGCTACGAAGGCAAATAGCGTCATCATGTACTTTAGTGTAACAATAAGTCAGTCGTTATAGTTTGTAGTTTGCATTAGCAGTTTAGTTTGCAACTAACCAGGAGTAGATAAAAAATATCTGTTTGATTTTAAGTAAATTTTTGTTACTGCTCCCAGTTAAGTAGTTGTTAAAGGTGACATCCACTAATAAGATAATTCCGCTGTTAAGGTTTAATATGCAGTTTAGTGTCGCGCCGTAAAAATTGACGCCCATTCTTTAAGAACTTTTGCATTTTTGAAGATATTGCACTATGAAAAGAAGGAGCGGACAGCGGTCTAGCTAGACAAAAAAGCAAAGAGCAAAACTCGACGTGATTGAGTTGAAAGTTTGGGTTAGAATGATTTGGTTTTCATGCGTAATTTTTTCATTGGTTGTTGAAAGTTTAGATTTCGAGGAAATCATTTATTGACTTAGCCGTTATTCAAGTATCTGCGTCATGAGATTTATGTAGGAATCGTGTGACATGAGTTAATTTTGAATTGACGCAGTTTAGAGAGATTAGGTATAAGCAGTTACTATTTTTATGACGGAAAGGAAAATACCTTAATTAAAATGGAGATCCATGGGACTACTGCAAATTAAAGTTAGAATTTTGGTTTACATATTTCTATTCTGCATATATACATTATATATTATATAATAATTTATTTCCTAAACAGTATTGATTAATTGATTATATATATATATATATATGTCTATATTATATATGTACATATATACATTATATATGTATATATATATATATATATATACATATATAATGTGTTTGTGTGCGCGCGCGCTCACGTGGGTTGAAGGATCTGCCGGCCGACATGGCTGTAAGTTCAACATAATTGTATTACTGGATAACCCAGTTCTTTAGAGTATAATCATTATGGGCGCAAGATTCAACTCGCAGTTTTTGCTCAAGCTTCCATCTTAAAACAATGGGTAGCAGATAGAAATTAGAATGTGTTAACAATCAAGCGTGTTAACACATTAACAGCGAGAAAAGTGACTGCAGTGACAGAAACGCGGCAGAGTCAAAAGGTTTCAGTACTTTAATAGAAATTTTGATCTGTGGTTGGATAAGAGGTATCTGCATTGCAGGGTTACATAAGATAGCGCCATGCAGATTAATTTTGAAATGACACAGTTCATGATATGTTATAAACAACTACTGTTTTTAGAACAGAAAGGGAGAACACCCAAATTAAAATGAAGGATAAAGGGGATATATATGTATATAATAATTCTCTATTATTTTCTAATTCAAATTCAATTAAAATATTCTAACATTTAATTTAGTTTTACTAAACAAATTTTTTCAAAAGCATTTTTTTTTCAAAATATTTACATCTTTTGTAGTTTGCAACATCTATTTTCACAAACAGTAGCAGTTCAGAATTTTTTGCACATTTTAATGCCTGAAAGTTAGCAACATTTATACACAAAACAAGCATTTTACATTTTACATAATTAAAATTTACAGCATATGTTGTTTTACCATAGCTTTCACAGGTAGCAGCTTTGCACTCAACTTTACATTGTATTAGCACCCTCTATTTATATAGTTAGCAGTAACAAACTACTCAACTTCACCTAGTTTAGCAAATGCTAGTACAACTCAGAAATTCAGATATGTAGAGCTAGGTAAGGTAAACTAAATTTTGCTGTTTACTTGCCTTTTATTATTATTATTATTATTATTATTATATTTTGATAGTTGTATGTAGTTTATTTTAGGTTTACATGCATAATTCGTGTTGGGGAAGAGTTTATAAATTACTTTGTTTTTCTACATTTAATTGACATATAATTAATTTTAACTCTAGTCTTTTACTTGCTTTCTTCTTAAAATTCTGTTGTTTAAATTTCTTTTTTCGTAATTCACAACATTTGGTTTTACTTTTGGTTTTGAATATAACTTTTACCTATATGGATGACGAAACATAAATTGAGTAATTAAAGAGTTAGGTTTGGAGGCAACTTCCCCTTGATAAGTCTGTCTTCTGCCTGCTCAACAGTTATTCACTTATGCAATTTTTTGGAATAATAAATGTAATTTTTTGGAATATTTTTTTCATGGTTTTAGATACGTGCAGTTAATTTACATATGCTCTTTGAATTTAAATGATATTGTAAACTAGTTCACAGCAATAATAATTTTTTTGGAATTAAAATTTAATTTAATATTACCTTTATACGAATAGAGAATATTTGTTAAAATATATATATATATATATATATATATGAAATGTAATTTCTCATACAATATTTGTTTTGTGCAGCCAGGGCAACAGGAATGAGACAAATTTTGGAATATAAAGCGGTAGGTTTATTTTAGCATCCATCTCACAAGCGTTCTCCTCGTACCTTAGACTTAGACTTAGACTCTATAATTGACCGAGCTATTGCGAAGAGCAATGTTGCCGGTTCCAAAATTAAAGCGCAAGGGCACTTGACATAAATAAATCCGGACGTGGAGAAAATCTCAGATGAGAAAACGGAGGTAAGGGGAAGAAGAGAAGTACCAAAAGGAGCAAGACAATCCAATCGGACAAGTTCGCAAAAGGTGACGAGCGATCATAGCTTTCAAGGAGGACCCAAGACAATGGAAATCAATGACAACAATACGAGAAGATACACTACAGCAATAGTTCCAATGACAAATTCAAATATAATTAAACAACATCAATCAGTAGTGCTAAATACCACACAATACAAAACAACTATACAACACAATTTAAATACAATTATTCAACGAAGGAACAGAAGAACTTCAATCAAAATCAGATGCATTGGAAGTGTAAATAGCTAACAATTGAGGATCTAAGTGAAAAAGTTGTCGTCTCCTCCCATGAAGGTGTGAGCTGCAAGTGGTCTGACGCTTCTATCTTCGAAGAGAATTTCATAATTAAAAACTTGGGAGTAATTAACAAAGTCACATTGCACAGCTTTGTTGAAGAATTTTTCATTAGATCTTCTGATGTAATCTGGAATCGTCTCAAGTTTTAAGTCTCTGTGTAAAAGTTTATTGCGGATAAGATAGTGAGAATCAGTAATAATGCGCAGAAATTTGTTTTGCACTACTTGTAATTGATGCAGTTGAGTTTGAGTGACCGTGTTCCAAGCAGGAGCAGCATAGCAAAGTATCGGTCGAATGCAAGTGGTATATATATGTTTTTTGGTACGCAAGCTAAGATTTGAATATTTTCCAATGACCGGGAGAAATCTGCATATTATGCCCATGGCTTTGCTCTTGACACTATTAATGTGATTAGACCATGTGAGCCTTTGGTTCAAAATAATTCCTAAGTATTTGGCCTTAGTGACCAGAGGAACAGCTTCCTGAAAAAGGTAGAGGTCTTTAAAAGCAATGTTTTTCTTAGTTTTGCTAAGAATTAAAAGTTGTGACTTGCTAGCATTGATTTTTACTCGCCAATTTGTGCACCAGTCTTCTACGGCATAGAGGTAATTTTGCATTTTGTCTATTGCATGATTAGCTTGAATGGATTTAATTGCAATCGCCGTATCGTCGGCATAACATGCTAACAGAGAGTAATTGTCCAAACCAGGATGAGGAAAATCTGATATGTAGAAAAGATATAGTACAGGACCGAGAATACTTCCTTGTGGGACGCTGGATCTTATAGGTCTTGAATTGGATTTTTCATTTCCTTGAGCGACGAAGAAAGTGCGGTTTTGCAAAAAGGAGAAGATCAGAAGAATGAGCTCTCTAGGAAGTCCGAAGTTGATAAGCTTGAAGACGAGCCCCTCATGCCAGACGCGGTCAAAGGCTTTTGCCACGTCCAGCATAAGGAGCGCAACACTTTGCTTGTTATGGAATGCAGATCCCACAAATTCTACAATTCTTACTAGTTGTCGAGTAGTACTGAGGTTTTTTCTGAATCCGTACTGATCATTAGGTAGCAGGTGAAGAAAAGGTTCCAATCTAGTGAGAATAAGTCTTTCATAAATTTTACCAAGGCTGGATAACAAACTGATAGGACGATAGCCATCAGGCTTGGTCACATCTTTACCCGGTTTGGGAAGAAGAAAGATCTTGGCTTGCTTCCAAGGATCAGGGAAATAGTTGAGAGCAAGACAAGCGTTGAGAATACTAGCGAATTTACTGATAAGTTTTCTAGGTAAGTTACGAAGCATTTTATTTGTAATTTGATCACTTCCAGGAGCTTTTTTGATGTTGAGATATTTAATAATATTGGTAATTTCCATAGGAGAAGTAAGCCTTGAGATGTTATGAGCCGAAGAAGAATGAAGCCAGGAATACACATAGTTTTCGAGAACATCTTTAAAGGTCTGATTCATAGGCTCCATATTAGTAGTAAACTGCTTTTCCAGGTATTCAGCGAAAATATCGACTTTATCTTTAAGTGAGTAGGCAATTTTAGTATCCGTATGAATAGGTCTATTATTAATACTACTTCTTTTAAGATTTTGAAGATACTTCCACAGAGAACCATCATTAATATTAAGTTTAGATATAAAATCTTCTCTTGTTTCCTTTTTAAAATCAGTGATAAGTTTCTTGATTCTTCTATTAAAAATATTGATTTCTCTTTTAAGGGCAGGGTCCCAGTTACGGTGCCAAAGCTTCAGCAATCGGTTTCTTTCTTTGATAATGTCTCTGATACTGCGAGGAAGTCGAATATTATTGTTAGTTAATTGAATGGTAACTGTAGCATCTCTGAAAGCTTTCAGTATACTGTCAGTGAAGATATGAATGGCAAGATCGATATCCTGTTTGGTAGAAAGTGAAGTGAAAATAGGAGGATGTTTGATTAAGATATTGTGAAAAGTAATCCAGTCAGTATTATTTCTGGTAATAGGAGGGTCTTCTTTAGAAACACCAAGAGAAGCAATGACAGGTACATGATCAGATGTAAGTTCTGCCTTGACTTCCAAGGAAATAGGGATAGAAGTATTTGTAAGGATAATATCCAAGATGTCCGAGAGATTTGGAGAGGCAGGACGATAAGTGGCTTCAGAAGGTACATGTAATGCGACAGGATGATTGCAGATAAAATTATGCATAATACGTCCATTGGTGTTAGAACGACGACATCCCCATTCGAGGTGCTTAGCATTCATGTCTCCGGCAATAATAACTTGCTGATCTTCAGGAAGTAAGTTTTTTAACATATTTTCAGAAAGTCGGTTTCGTGGTGGATTATAAATAGCCGTAAAATGGATGGTACCAAATTGTGGGAGTATAACAGCAACAGTCACACTTTCGAATCCAGAAGCAGAGTTTGTCGAGACAAGACAGGATTGCAGAGAGTTTTTAACGAAAATTGCAGCTCCTCCTCTTCTTTGTGAAAGTCTATCACCTCTGTAGGTGCGATAATTAGCAATATACAGTCTATCGGCAGGAACAACATGCGTTTCAGAGATCATGCCAATATCTATGTTATATTCTATAAAAAAGTCCGAAAGTTCATCAATTTTGTTAACAATGCCAGCAGCATTCCAATAGCAAAGTTTAAGCGAATCTGACTTATTGAATATGCTGGTCAGAATTAGTTTCATCTGATACTGTATTAGTGGCATTTTGACGGATGTTTTGCGCAAGGAGTTTTTCAGGAAGGTGACTAGAGTATTAAGGTCATCAAATATCTTTTTTGCTTCTGCAATAAGATTTGGAGAAGGATTGTTATTAGCTTTGATGGCTTCAGCAAAAGACTTATTGATAATAAACCTATCAGCATATGATTTGATTTATTCTTTTTTAGCTTGCTTCGGAAACTTTTCACAACCTTTAAATGAAGCTGTGTGGTCTAGACCACAATTTGCACATTTAGCAGGTGCATTCTTGTCTTTTTGACAGGTTCTTGAGTCATGGTTATCACCACATTTAACACATCTAAAGTCATTGTGGCAAGCAGCTTGTGAATGGTGAAATCCTTGACATCGGAAGCACTGGACTGGGCCAGAGCGTCCTTTATATGGTTCGACTTTGATATGTAATCCACAAATTTTGGTTTCTTTAGAAATTTCTTTAGATTTTTCATTTTTCTTCAGAGTGATAAGAAAAAGTGGAAATTTTTTAACTTCTCCTTTAAATCTACGAGAGAGTTGACTGACACTTATAACTTCGTAATTTTTGCTTAAAAGTTCTTTGATTTCATCAGGATCTGTGTCCATTGTAAGATGACGGAAGACCACTTTATGATTCTTCTCATCAGGCAAGAGAAAGGAGTGATATTTAATTTCCTTTTTGTTCAGAACACTTGTCATTTCTCTATGAATGTTGACATGAGAGACTTTAATTTTAAAGCCTTCTTTTTGAATGTAACCTGTGTAATCAGATTTGTCTGATAATTTATGTTCTGCAAATAACGCTTTTAGTTCTTTCCAATCAAATTTTTTATCATTTATATAAATGGCAGGTGGCGCTTTGCCTTTTTTGTTTTGATCGTTTTGTATTTCTTCATTTATCTGAGATTCATTTGGAACAACAGGACTAGTGTCCATTGATTCTTGACTATTAATGGAAGGAGTAACAACTGGTTTGAGCTGAGAAGGATTAATGGGACGAAAATGACCCTTTTTCCTTTTACCCACACTACGATCTCCTCGTACCTTGAGCAGAAGCCCTACTTATACATATGTGTACGTCACGAAGCTCCTCCAATCAGCGATATTAATTGAAATCACGAGGTGACGCTATCTTCTCATCAGGAGTGTTCTTAAGTACTTTATGTAATATGACAGATTTATGAGTTTGGCGATTTGGCGGGCGCCAACAGGTTAATATATTTTATACTAAAGAAAGGATTTCGCCAAAATTGAGGAATAGGGATGCAATTTAGGTAGAGAATCGCTAACTCGTTATTAAGCAATATTAATAGAATTTAATTTAATAAATTGATTTAAAAATATCATTATAGATTATCCCCCCCCCATCTGAAAAGGCTTGCAGTCGCGGCCGTCGACTCAAGACAGTCCAGATAGTGGGAGCAGAAAATTTAGTTATTAGGAAATTAAGTGAGTAGGAAAACTGATTGGATTTACCTCAAGGGACACAAAATGTTTACATAAAATATGACATAAAATATTTGAATATAATTAATACAGTATATAAAATATAATAAATGATTAATGAAATTATAATATAGTAACTAAGTGCAGAACAAATAAAGCACTAATAACATATTGCTGGTTAGCTACGCGGCAATAGGAAATATAGGAAGTAACTGAATTTGTAAGTTTATATCTTAGGACATGCCATTCACAGTTTGTGTATGAGTCCGTACAATCATTAGAGTTGTCATTCAGGCTCATCTTCAGTCTTTTACTGGTCTTTGGAGATCTCCGGATCATTTAATTAGCGCTAGAATTATGGATCAGCATTGGCACTGAAAACATTTGAGTTTTTATGTCACGATACTAGAGCTCTTATATACTCTTGTTGAAAATACACATTTTGCTAGGTTTTTAACATATTTTGTCACTCTATTTTTCTCTTATTAATGATAACAAAACAAAATTTAACTTCCAACATCCATACTAGTTTTTTGTACACGATGCTGCAGAAACATAAAATGAAATTCAGAAATTTCAACAACTGAAATTTAACTTTTTCAACTGTTGCTACAATTTATAACACAAACATAGGAAAACATGAGCTCAAGGAAATGTGAGGGTATAGTACTCTACTTGTAGTATAGCCTCAATTGATTGTTTCCCACACGGAAAGTGCATTGAACCTGAAACTCAAGTTTGAAGGAGCCCAGTAAAAGAAAAAGGCAGACAAACTTTTCAGACACTGAGAGATAAATCAATTATTAAGGGGGACAACAGGATGAAAACTAAAAGAAGGGTTATGGATAGTTTATTGATTTATAAATTTTGATTTATTCATGATGTAATTTAAAGTTCTCGGGTGGATAATAGAACCTTAATTTTGACGCATGTACAATCTCAGTTGGTTTCTTCGTGTGAAAATTTTCCCTGTTGATTTCATAATTAACTTCAGATAATTTATTCATAATCTGATAAGGGCCTGAATAGGGCGAAGTCAATTTTCTAGTATTTGGGTATTCGAATTCCTCGTAAAGGACAAAATCTCCAGGTTGAAATTTAGATTCTACAAATCTGATGTCATATCTAGTTTTATTCTTTCGGTGGTATTCGATAGTTCTTTTCTTTGCTAAAGCCCTTGCTTCATTTAAGGAAGGGTATTTATTTTGATCAATTGGAGATTCAAAAGGGAGGTTACCAAATAGTAAGTATGCTGGGGTGAACTTAGTTACCGTATGAGGGGAGTTGTTATATTCGATAACAACTTGCTCTAGCACTTTAGTCCACGGTACTTTTTTAGAAGAAGAATTTACTTTACATTTTAGTCGACTTACTATTGATTGATTTACTCTTTCTACTTTACCATTTGTCTGGGGATGGTGAGATGAAGTTAAAAGTTGTTTAACATTATGCTTTTTAAGAAATTTTTTGAATCTAGAGGAAGTGAAGGCTGCATTCCTGTCACTCAGAATTTTTTCGGGGACTTGTATTTGAAATATTTGTTTTAGACAATTGGCATAGGTTTCTGAAGTTACACTTTTAGAGGGAAAAGCCCAGACATATCTTGTTGCATGGTCAATAACTATATGCAAATATTTTTTTGTAGAATTATAATAATTAAATCCTCCCACAGTGTCAATAGAGAGACATTCGAAAGGTTTGTCGGTTGGGGGTACGTCTTGCATAAGACCAAATTTTTTCTGTTTTTTCTTTTTATTAAGTTGACAAGTATGACAATGTTTAACAAAATTTCCGATATCTTCGCTAATATGAGGCCAATAATATTGAGAGGTGATTAAGTTAAGCATAATTTGAACTCCCGGGTGACCAAAATTTTCATGGGTTTTATTCAACAATTTTAATCTTAAAAGATTTAGGTACTACAATTTTATAAAAATTCTTTTTCTTAATTACCATCATATTTAGTAATTTTATGGCAGTTTTTGACATATACGCTAAGTGCATTACCTTTTAGATATCGAGCTACATTATTAAGCTTCCACGTTTCATCTTTATCTAAATGAGTTTTGTTAAAGTACTCAAGCCATGAATTTATATCCATATCATTCTGCGTGTCAAAGGGAATTATACTTGTTTCAGGTTCAGCGCTAGCTGCCCTTAATGAATCATCAGGATCAGAGAGGTTTTCATTAGCCATTATTCTTTTAACAATACTTTCATAAATAAAACTAATAATACTTTGTAAATAAAACTAACTCAAAAATAATATTCTTTAAATTTTCCCAAAACAATATTAAAACCAAAATACATCCTTTAAATACCAAATTTAAAATACATTTATACCAAAATAATACTTTTTAAAATTTTCAAAATAAAAACACTATTATTAAATGAGTAATTATAACTCAATAGTAATAATATCATTTGCATCGCCAATCTTTTTACTAATTACTTCTGTTTGACTTATTGTGACGAGAATACGAGTGATGAAATCGACACGAAAATACACATTTTTGCGCACTCTTGATTAGATTTTCGCAAAACACGATTAATCACCACACAAGCACAAAGCTCTCGAGAGCAACACAGAACGGCGTAGACGTAGGGAAAGATTTCCATCCTCAAAAGTAGGTCAACGGTAAGAGCACATTTGATGAACGACGAACTTTCGATGGAAACACAAATCACACATCACAGGGGGCAGAAGGATGCTTCTCTGGACGTAAAATAATCTGCAAAATACCAGAATACAGGTAACAGAAGGATGATTCTCTTGAAGCAAGAACGCCTAGCGAAAAATGTAGAAACATAGAAGTCGCACAGCGGCAAATTCATCTAAAGTGCGTAACATTTTATCCGTATAATTCTTGGGGTATTTTCTTTTTTAGATAATCCCTTTGAAGGTGGTATCCTACCGGCTTTCTGAAATGTAATTTCTCATACATTATTTGTTTTGTGCAGCCGGGGCAACAGGAATGAGACAAATTTTGGAATATAAAGCGGTAGGTTTATTTTAGCATCCATCTCACAAGCGTTCTCCTCGTACCTTGAGCAGAAGCCCTACTTATACATATGTGTACGTCACGAAGCTCCTCCAATCAGCGATATTAATTGAAATCACGAGGTGACGCTATCTTCTCATCAGGAGTTTTCTTAAGTACTTTATGTAATATGACAGATTTATGAGTTTGGCGATTTGGCGGGCGCCAACAGGTTAATATATTTTATACTAAAGAAAGGATTTCGCCAAAATTTAGGAATAGGGATGCAATTTAGGTAGAGAATCGCTAACACGTTATTAAGCAATATTAATAGAATTTAATTTAATAAATTGATTTAAAAATATCATTACATATATATATATATATATATATATATACAGTGTACGGCAGGGAAACTACCTTATTTTAAAAATGTGTAGCGAAGCGGTATCTTAACTTTAAATTAATAAACCTAAGAATACATCACTGCGAGTGGACTGTAAATTTAACCTTTATTCGCGGTTTGAACTTTCGAACACAACACAGCACAAAGTAAAACGACAGAGTTACAATTAGCGGTTTTTAAGAATGCAAGAACAAAATGCGAACTACGCATACAATCTGCGCATTGCGGAATAATATCTCACAGACAGGCAGAGAGCTCTGGTGGCTGAAACATTCCGCCCGGCGTTGAAACATCGTTTCAAACTAAATAGCTTTTACAAAATGAAATTATCATAACAATATTAAATTATGCAAAAATGTATCATCAAAATATTCACAAGAAAACATAATATGTAATTATGCAATGAAACTAAATTGTTCTCAAAACAGATGCACAGAAGCCTTGATACAATTCAGGAACTTATATAGCTAAAGCAAAGTACAAAGTTATAATGCTTTAGGAAAAAAAACTTAATCATTGATAGGCAAAACACTAAGTTTGTGAATTGGCCTTTTGAAAACTCCGTTAGCGGTTTTGATCTTCACGATACGCACAATATTATCTGAGCTAGGAAAAAGTTCCTGGTTTTCCTCTTCGAGACACAAAGCGCTTTAAAGCGGCAATAAATGATTCTGATGTAAGATTACCTACTAATTCAATATGTATAGCTCTTGTAGTAAAACACACGAATACACAAATGTAGCATTTCATTGGTTTTACTCCTCGACCTTGCCTGGGCTTCACTTGAAATGGCCCGGCGTAGTCAATTCCAACTTTGGAGAAAACCTTTGACGGAACGACTCTAAACGATGGTAAATCAGACATTATCTGAGTAGATGTTTTAGCTCGTACACGATGACATTTCACGCATTTCCAAATCTGGTGTCTTACAACTGACCTAGCGTGGATTATCCAATATTCTCTTCTAATTACTGATAGCAATAGCAGGGGGCCTGCATGAAGATGGAATATATGAAAATGATTCACTATAATCTGTGTTATGTGATGCTTCTTGGGCAACAAAATAGGATATTTTCTGTCCTGCGCGATGTTGGATTGTCTTAATCTTCCTCCAACGCGTATAAGTCCATTCTTATCGATAAACGGGTTCAAAGAAAGGATCTTACTATTTGAGTTTAACGGTTGATTCTTTTTCAGAAGATTATATTCATTAAAAAACTCATCCATTTGAACTACTCTAACAATTGCATTTCTAGCGTATTGCAATTCTTCGGTTTTATGGTAACCCTTAAGTCTTGTTGCGGTAGATTTAGCTGAATTATTCGCAAACCGAAAACACCATGCGATGATTCTTTTAAGTTTCAAAAATGATGAAACTTCATTAAGGACTGGAATTTGCGAAGCGACTGTTCCAATTGAACAAGAAATATTTTTCCGTTGTTCCCTTAAAGACTCTTCTGAAAATGGTAAGTTGATAGAGAACGGAATATTATTTGAATTAAGCCACTGAGGACCTGTCCACCACAAGTCATGAGTAGAAAGCTCTGAAGGCAAAAGACCTCTTGATGCGCAATCAGCTGGATTCTCCTTTCCTTTTATGTGATTCCAATGTGATGAAGGTAAGACTGATTGAATTTCTGAAACGCGGTTGGCTACAAATGTTTGCCAGCGTGTTGGTTCTGATTGTATCCAGGACAAAACTATCATTGAATCACTCCATGCGTAAATACTGTCAACATGAATTTGCAATGAATTCTGCACAGCTTGAACCAAATGCACTAATAGAACTGCAGAGCAGAGTTCTAAACGAGGAATAGAGATTACTTTCAGGGGAGCTACGCGAGTTTTTGATGTTAGTAGCTGCACCGAAATTGAAGAATGATTTGAAGACTTTAAATAAATCACTGCGGCGTAAGCTTTCTCTGATGCGTCACAGAAACAATGAAGTTCTACATTTGTAGATTTGGGCAATAATACTCTCCTAGGAATATGAATGCATTCAAGATTTGCGATATCTTTACAATAGATTTTCCATCTTTGATTGATTTCATCTGGCAAGGGATCATCCCACGAGATTTGTAATTTCCATATGTCTTGAAGCAAGATTTTTGCTGCAACTATAAAAGGTGCTAACCAACCAAGTGGATCAAAGATTTTCGAAATAGAAGATAAAATTATTCTTTTAGTAGAACACTCTCTGTTTTCGAGATTTCCAAAGTGGCAAGTAAACTCGTCTTGCGTTGGATACCACTCCAAACCCAATAAGTTTATTGATTTAGTATCAACTACTGCACATAAAGAATTTGAGTTCCGAGCACTCAAAGCAGTTTCCAAAATCGAGCGATCATTAGTACACCATTTATGCAATTGAAAGCCACCTTTTTGTAAAAGTTCACTCAGTTGTGAAATTAACTCTACTGCGTTTTCTACTGTGTCTGAACCAAATAGGACATCATCAATATAACAATTGTGTAATATTATTTCAGCTGCCTTTGGGAATTTAGTTTCTTCGTCAATTGTTAGTTGTTTGAGTACGCGAGTAGCCAGGTATGAAGCGGAAGTAGTGCCGTACGTAACTGTGCACAACCTGTAAGTTTTAATCGGCTTCGATGGATCATCTCTCCAAAATATTTTTTGGTAATCGCGATCTTCATCATGAATTTGAACTTGTCGATACATTTTCAATAAGTCACTAGTAATGGCTATGGGATAGCATCTAAACCTCAAAAGAATAGTAAATAAGTCGTCTTGTACCTTGGGACCATTCATTAGCGTGTCATTAAGCGATATCCCTGATGTAGTTTTGGCACTAGCATTGAAAACGACGCGTAATTTTGTGGTAAGACTGGATTCTTTTAGCACGTGATGATGAGGTATATAATAATGAAAATTTACTTTATCTGGATTATCATCGGATAATTCTTCCATGTGTCCAAGTGATAAATATTCGGACATGAAGTCTTTATACTGTTGATATACTCCAGGAGTTTTTATTAATTTTTGTTCCAGACTAAGAAACTTGCGAAAGGCTGATGGTCTGGAATTACCCAACTCATTTCTTTTAGGCTTGAATGGCAGTTTTACTGAGTAACGACCCTTTTCACTACGCACGTGATTTTCCACGAAATGATTTTCACACAATCTTTCCTCTTTAGTTAAAGGTTTCGATGTGGGAATTTGTTCCAAATCCCAAAATGATTTAACTAATTCCTCCGTGTTTACGTTTAGCGTATTGACTGAAACCTGCTTACGGTTTGGGAATTCAAAATGTGTAGTTCCAGCAATTATCCATCCTAACTTAGAACAACATGCAAATGGAAGATTTTTGCCCCTTTTAATTACCTCGCCATTTATTAAAGTAAGGAATACATTAACTCCAAGTAAAATATCAATTTCTCCCGATTCATGAAATGTAGGATCTGCTAAAGTTAAATCCTGGAAATTTTCATAAAAATTCAAAGGTAAAGTTACACTTGGAATGTTTCCTGTAATTTTGTCTATTATGTAAGCGGATGTTGAAATTCTGTAATTAGTATTAAAATGAGGTGTAAACAACAAGTCAACTTCTCCAGTAGTAGTTGTATTGAAAGTACCTAAGCATGACACTAATATCTTCGAATCCTTTATGCTCAATCCTAAATTGATAGCTGTTTTCCGGCGAATGAATGATTTTTCACTACCTGAATCTAGTAAACATCTACAATTTATGAATTCCTGGTTTGAGTTTTGAACCTTAATTAAAGCAGTACACAAAAGTACATGACTACGTTTACCATTAGCATGAGCACCAAAAAGTTTATTTTCATAGTTGTTTGCACAAACAGTTGGAGAACCCTCACTCAAGTTGTTTTCTGGTTTAATTTGCGATTTCGGAACAAACACTTGTGCTTCCGGTGAAGGGAATCTAGATGCATGTTTTGGTTTGAAATTATTTTCTAAATGCAAAATGCTATGATGATGCTTAAAACAATGCTTGCAGGTGTTTGCACTCTTACACATTTTAACTTTATGGACATTAGACAAGCAATTAAAACAAAGTTTATTAGTCTTAACAAACTCTATTCGTTTTCGCACTGGTAAATTTAAAAAATTAGAACACCTGTATAAAAAATGATCTTCTTTACAAAATAAGCAGGTAGAATTAGAAATCAGAGAAGTAACCCTATTATACACTGGTTTATCTGATTTATGCGTTTTACTAACTAAAGGTTTACTGTTCTGTAATGTTCTAGCGTAATTCTTCAAAAATTCTATCAAGTCATTCAACTTTGGTATTTCATCTTTTTTTAATTGACGCTCCCACCACAACTTTGTCGAAACGTCAAGTTTTTGCAAAATAATATACAACAACAAAGTATCACTAAAATTATCTATCCTTTGATCTAATATTTCCAATGAGCGAGTTATTTCGTTTACGTTATCTACTAAACTTAATATCGAGGATGCAGATTCCGTTTGTAATTGTGAAACGTTAAGAATTCTTTTAATAAAGGCAAATATCTGTTCTCTCTTATTAGAAAATCTCTCTTCTAGCAAATTCCAAGCAATACTGAAATTTTGATCAGCTATGGGAATTGACTGAATAATGCGATAAGCATCATTTTTCAAAGAACTCTTTAAATATTGTAATTTTTGAGCTCCAGAAAGATTTGAATTGTTGCGAACACTAGCGTTAAATAAATCTTTAAATGTTATCCATTCAGTTAAATTTCCGCTAAATGTGGGTAAAGATAATTTTGGTAACTTTAAACTTTCAGAGATTGATTCAGGTACGACAGGTTTGTCGCCATTTGCATTTACTACCTTGTAAATCTTTAACTTACGAATAATTTTTAAGTGAACCTCCTCAATTTTCTCTAAAATCGACTGTTCTTCGTCAACGAAAGTGTCTATTTTTTCATCATCACAATTTGTATAAATTTCTCTAAATAGAGATTTAAAATCTTCCTTAAAAATTTTACATTTTTCTAAGATTAATTCAGCTTCAGCATTATCTAAGTTATCATAATCTATTCTCTCAATGAATTTAGTTAACTGTGTTTTCAAAATTTTCTTTCGCTTTTTTTCTATATCTGACATTTTGAAAATATTCTAAATTCTCGATTTTACTAATACTTTAAACACAACAATAGTAGCAATAAGGAAATCTCAAATGCAATTAAAATGCGTTAACTATTTCACTCACCTCGAACACTGTATTCATTCCGTAAGTCTTGAGAATTCTAAACCGAAATTGCATTATCAACTCCATTACGGACACGTAGAATTCTTATTCACAAGCGCGGGTTTTTCTCGAAGCTCCGGCTCGACGGACCAAATAATGTAGCGAAGCGGTATCTTAACTTTAAATTAATAAACCTAAGAATACATCACTGCGAGTGGACTGTAAATTTAACCTTTATTCGCGGTTTGAACTTTCGAACACAACACAGCACAAAGTAAAACGACAGAGTTACAATTAGCGGTTTTTAAGAATGCAAGAACAAAATGCGAACTACGCATACAATCTGCGCATTGCGAAATAATATCTCACAGACAGGCAGAGAGCTCTGGTGGCTGAAACAAAATGAATAACACAAATAGTATAAGCGATAGCAGTTTAATTTTTTTTCCAAATTATAGAGAGACAATTAAGTTTTTTTTTATTACGGTTCAAAAATAATATCATTAAGGTGGCCTCCGTTCTGGTCAATACATCGAGTTTTCAAGTTTCGTTCCACTTTTACCAGCATATCAACGGGTATGTTGTCGATAGCAGCTTGAATACAGCCAAAAAAAAAAAAAAAAAAATCACACGGGGCTAAATCGGGCGAGCGCGCTGGACACTGACAATCGCCTCGTAAGGAGATAAGGCGTCCAGGGAAATGTTCTCCAAAAAATCATGGTCCAATGATGCCTATTCTGGACAATGCACACCAAACAGTCACGTGTTCTGTATGGAGGAGCTGCTTATGAAATTCTCGGGGATTCGTGCCACTCCATTACGGCATGTTTTGGCTTAATGCATGCTGTAACCTGAAAGATGAAAATGAGCCTCATCGCTAAAGAACACAAGGGCATCATGAGACATACTGTGAAGAACGGCTTTGCATGCATTTTTTCGTGAAAGAAAATCGCATGGATTAAGTTTTTGCCCCACTGCCAATTTATATGGATGAAAGTTCAGTACGTTGAAAAGTACGACTCCACGGAGAACGCGCACGCCTCTGTCGTCCACTGCATGATTGGTACCAAACCTATATGACATAAAACTTGAGATTCTTTTCAATGATTTTCAATTCTGCTCTTTTCAATGATTGCGACCCCGCCCTTCTCGGAATAAATGTCGCTATATGGCGCGCGTTTAAAATAAAGAAGTTTCCCTGCCGCACCCTGTATATATATATATAGAGAGAGAGAGAGAGAGAGAGAGGTATACAGTATTTACGGAAGGGGTCATGAAATAATTTGCCCTTAGACATAATAATACTTTTTGGCAGCATAGCAACATTCCATCGGAAGCAGCTGGATCGCTTAGATTAGGGGTCTTCAACCCGTGGCCCGCTGAAGGCATTTTAGTGGCCCCACATTTGAACTTGAATAAAAATTGAAGAATTTTAAGAAATTTTGATTTAAAAAAAATTGCCTTGTCAGCTTTTTTGTCGTATTTTTTTTTTTTTTTTTATCTCATCTTATCTTGTATCCAAGAATTCGTAAACATGCACTCTCTGTGTCTTCTATCTTTGGCAGTACCTACATATGTGAATAGTTCTATAGTTAAATGAAAATTGTAAAATTAAAAACAAGAACACGGCAGACAGACAGGCATTTGGAGGAAACTTTACGAATTGCAACAAGACAGTTTAAACCGGATATTGAAGTTTTAACCAAGCAAAAACAATGTCAAATTTGACATTAAAACTAAAGTAACTAACATCTCCCGCCAGTAATACAAGTTTTTTCTTTTACTGTAAATGCTTTTTGTAGCATTGTTCTGTACAATCATATTTATACTTTTTTTATCATAATTAAAAAAAGGTGCAAAATATTTTAATTCGATTTCCATTTGACTTTTTGAAACCAATGTATATACTACATACAAATCTGTAACACTTATCTCTTCACTTAGAATCAGTTGTAGTCTTGCAAAACAAACCACCTTTTTTATGTAATTTTCTGAATGCACTATTTTTTTGACAGACATGTGGCCCGCGGATCTTTGTGAATTTACTGATATGACCCTCGGGCGTAAAAGTATGAAGATACCTAGCTTAGATGATTTATCTAATGAATAAGAAAGAGTTTCGAAATCACTAACTAAGATTTCAAATCAGGAAATGAACAAACGAATTTCAGGCTTCATTTGTTTAAACAGCTTCTGAAATCTTGTGGATTCGAGGGAGATTTTGAATGAGTAAATATTTTGGAAGGGATTAACTTTTCAGCAGATTTTAGGAAGAATATTTATTAATAAAGTAAGTGAAAGTAAAATATCGGGTTTTAACGAAAGCTTTCCGCCACCGCAAATTTCATCTGCGCAAACAGTTCGCGTTGGCGTGTTTAATCATATTTTGTCAAACGATTTTTGGCATTTCAAAGAAAAAGACTTGATTTAGAACACTGTGTTGTGAAATAAATATGGTTATCATGAAGTACAAGGTTTCTGAAATGGAACTATCACGCTACCAGATTAACCACCATTTCACCACTTCCAGTACTGTTGCAAAACGTTTACTACAGAATGCCACCAAATCACGTGTACAGCTTTAGATACTAATGTTGTATGATATGACATTGTGAAGGTTTGGTATCGAAATTTCAAAAACAAGGACTATGTTATTTAAGAAGCAGAGCGCTCTGGCCGACCTACTGATGTAGATGAGGCCCGCCTGGGTGAACTTGTGGAAGAAGATCAGTATGTAACTATTCGAGAGCGTTGCTAATGAGTTAGATGTTATTCTACTAGTCCCGCTGTGCATCGTATAAATTTGACATACAAGTTCAGTCGCTGGGTGCGTATGAACTGACTCAAGCAGATGAGGACAGACGTGTTCCCGCCTGCACTAATGTACTCGAATATCAACGGAAGGACAAAATTCTGGACCGGATTGTCATTTGTCATGACAAATGGATTTACTTCAACAACAACACAGGTCGGAAAGGGTTGGTCTACGCCCGGTGAGCTCGTCGGCAGCGTAGCAGAGCGCAATTTGAGTAACAAAGGATCATGCTTTGTATCTGGTGGGATTGCCGTGGTAATTATTTACAAAGACTATCTGGAAAAAAAGTAAAACCACTCAAGAGTAATGTCTAAAGCGAGATGCTAGTACCTGTTGACGCTGCTATGAAGGAAAAACGTCGAAGAGTTCCGGCGCAAAAAGGTAATGTTCCATCGAGATAATGCAAGACCATATGTGTCTGCATTCGCGGGCTGGCCTCCGTATGGACTCGAATGGGATCTTTTGCCACACTCATCATATAGCCCTGACATCGCTCCTTCGGACTTCTGCTGCTTCTTCTTTTGACACCTGCAGCTAGATGTTGCTGTTGCCATCTTCCATTCTGCATGGGACGTCCGAAATGAGGTTGATCTGTTTTTGGATTTGCGGCTACCAAGTTTCTGGGCCAAAGACTTGAAAAAATTACCAAAATATTCCCATAAATCCCGTTAGCATAAAATCATAAATTTTGGTGGTGATTATTACCCGTACTAAAGGTACTGCTTTCATCTTTTTTAGCCCAAAGGGCGTTACCATAGAAGGGCTATTAATTTCGTTTTTCCATTTTGTGTTGAAAACTTTAAATGTGCGTTTCACTGTAGAGAGTTTCTCTCTTTTGTCTAATAACTAAGTATTGGGAAACCTAATGAACAGCTAAGCAAATAATCGCGTAATTTCAGAAATGGAAACGTAAACTTAAAAGTGTAAGAACCCTAAATAACAAACTAGCTAGCGAAGCTATTAAGGGCCCGTAATATGACTGAGCGTAGTAACAGCTTAGAGAAACGTGGTCAAAAGGCAAACGCGCGATATTCAGAAATTCTGGTTCTCTCTCTCTCGAAGTCAGTGGAACTTTGATTTAAATACTACGCCTTCTCAACGTGATTCTAAAAACTCATTCTTGTAAGGAATTGTAATCTGAAGCTAGAAGATGTAGGAAAGGTGCATAAACTTCAAAAATAACTGTTATACACTTAGGGTAAACTTTATTTTCAAATTGTTGCCACCAGATATTATTACCCTGTGTTACATTTAAAGAAATTAAGTACTGAAGAATCTGCATAAATGTATGTATATTTCTTGCATGGTGATGAAACAACGGTACCTAGAGCCACCACATTTTGAATAACGTAATTCTCCACCGAATATGGACATCTGTAAGCTCTAATTTGGAATTCCTTTTATTATTGATTTCATATTTTGTAACACGAACGAATTTTTAATTAACAAACTCAACGATTTCAAAGCGAGCAATGGCAACGCTGTACGGGGAAAAATTATGTTATTTATTTTTATGTCGTGCTCGCGAGACTGTGTATCGGAAATTCTAAAGATATGCTCCATTTTAAAATTATTTTGCGATGTTGCTGTTGAATTGAATTTTATAGTTTAAGTGAGAAGAATATGATATTTAATAAATAAAGGTAACTGTAGAGATTTAAAAAAAGGTGAATCAGAGGCCGATGATAATTATAACATAATCTTGGTTTAGGCAAGCACTTTGTAAACAAATCAGCTAACTGATTTTCACTAGAAACATATACAAGATTTATACCATACAATTTTACAATATCCCTAATATACTTTAATTTAATATCCAAATGTTTTAGTCTAGCACAATTATTTTCATTTAATATTGCTTTAATTACAGGCTGATTATCCTCATAAACTGAAACTTTAATATTGTCGACTCCTAAAATTTCTTTAGATACATTATAAAATACAGTTCGGTCTTGAATAGCTTTTGCTAAAGCCAAAATTTCTGCCTCAGTAGAGGACAGAACAATAGATGTTTGTTTTTTAACAGACCAAGTTACAGGACAATCATTAAAGAAAGTAATGTACCCTGAAATAGATTTTCTATCATTTGTATCTGACCCCCAATCAGCATCAACATAAACATTTATCATAATATCAACACTATTAGATTTACAAAATAATAATTTCAGTTCAGATGTCCCTTTTAAATATCGAAGAATTTGCTTCAGACCAGCCCAAGCACTGTTAGTATGTTGTTCTTGTATCTGACTCAGACAGTTCACAGAAAACAGAATATCAGGACGAGTTGTCATAGACAGATACAGCAAAGCACCTACAAGTTCACGATAAGGGCCATGAAATCTTTCACCATTCACAAAACTTGATGAAGTTGACTTTGGCACTAGAGGAGTATCAGATGGCTTACAATCTAACATTCTAAATCTATTTAACAATTTTTCAACATAAGACTTTTGGCCTAAAGTAAGTTTGTTCTGTGAATATTCAAAACTTATTCCTAGAAATTCGTTTGCAACTTCAGCCTTGGACATCTCAAATTCATTTCTCAGTAGTTCGATTACAATTTTTACCTCTGAATCATTAGAACCAGCAATTAGCAAGTCATTCACATACAGCACAATAAATATTTCACTCTGTTTAGTTCTTCTTACAAAAGTACATGCTTCACAGTTAAGTTGTTGGAAGCTCAACAGAATTATAAAATCAGTAAATCTCTTGAACCACTGCCTCGGTGCTTGCTTAAGTCCATAAAGACTCTTAAGAAGCTTGCACACACGACCACTATTGTCACTTTAGCCCATTGGTTGTTCCATGTAGATTGTTTCTTGGAGATCACCATTCAGAAATACAGTCTTTACATCTAATGCATAGATTTCAAGATTCTTTTGAACAATGATAGCCAGCACAAGTCGAAGTGATGATGTACTAATTACAGGAGCATAGGTCTCAAAGTAATCAATACCTGGCTTCTGTTCAAAGCCACGAGCAACCAATCTAGCTTTGTAAACATTGTTTCGTTTGATGCGCAACACCCATTTACAGGATATTTATCGGCTTTTCATCCTTTGGCAAGTTGACTTAACTTCCACACTTCATTTTTATTAAGAGAATCTATTTCCTCATCCATGGCTTTTCTCCATAGGACTTGCTCTTCTTTTGGCAATGATGTTATATCCTCATATGTAACTGTATCAAGAGTTGCCACATTAGCTTCATACACAAAGTAATCATGCAACTTTACAGGTAATTTTATATTTCTTCTTTGCCTAGTAATTTCTTCATGACTTCCTTCAAGATTTCTGGATTCTACATCACTGGAATCATATACTACTTCATCTTTTGCAGGATCTTTACTTTCTATGGAAAAATCATCTTGAACTGAGATACATTTCTTTTTCTCTTCATTAAACAATACATTTCGAAAAACCACAACATGATTTGTGACTGGGTCCAGTAAACCATAACCCACGGTAGAGTATCCAATAAAAATCATCTTTTTTGATTTTGGATCCAATTTCTTTCTTAAGTTATCAAAAACTCTCATGTATGCATCAGATCCAAACACCTTAATAATATTCAAATCAGGCGGCTTCCCATATTTGAGCTTATAAGGTACATTTTCAACAGTCTGATGTGGAATTGTGTTCTTAAGATATGCAGCTGTCTGTACAGCATATCCCCAGAAGGATTTAGAAAGCTTTGCTTCACATATTAGAGCTCGGGCCTTCTCTAAAAGATATCTGTTGGCTCTCTCAGCCACACCATTTAAAGGAGGTGAATATGGAGGAGCAGGATCTATCATAACACCATTTTTCTTGCAATAACGAGCTAGTTCACCAGACACGCATTCCTTGGCATTATCACACCGAATTTTGTAGACTTCAGGATTCTGCTTTAGGAACAATTTAAACACTTCATTTATGTCACTCTTGTGCTTTAAGAGATGCACTTCAGTAAATCTAGAATCATCTATGATTGTAACAAAATACTTTTCACCTTCCCTAGTGGATCAATAGGACCACATATGTCAGTGTGTACCGTTCTCATTGGCATATGCTCTCTTTTTCTAAGAACTTTGTTCATAGGAGTGTTGGAATGTTTTGCTAGTAAACACTCTTCACAAAAGCTTGAAGGTGACTCAGATACTGGCAAACCCATTTCTTTTAATATTTTATCAGATGAGTGCCCCATGCGCCTGTGCCATAATTCTGCACTATGATTTGCAATATATGTTGAAGCTTTAACAGGTTCAAATTGACTCACATACTGTCCTTTCTCATTGAGTTTAGCAAACTCAAAAATTTTCATTCCTCTTTTCAATAACAGTTACATCATTCTTAAAAATTACACTGTAACCTGCTTTTTGAATATTCTTCACAGATATTAATTGACCGTTCAACTCAGGCACATATAACACATCTTTAAGTAATATTTCTCTTCCATTTAATGTTCCAGGTACTATACCAATACCTTCTACCTTTAAAACTTCATTTTTCGAAGCACATGCAACAGTTCCAGAAAAAGGTTTAATTTCTTCAAACCACTCACCTTTATTACACATGTGTGTAGATGCTCCAGAGTCCAGAATGAAATTTCCAACAGGCTCACCAACCATGAATGTTACTGCAGCCGATTCTCTATAATCTGATTTATGCTTAAATCTGCAATCCTTCTTGTAATGCCCTGGGCGTCCACATCCAAAACAAACTAATTTTTTCTTGCAAAGCCTGGCAATATGACCTTTACTTTTACATTTGTGGCAGATGATATCACGCTTATCAGCGCCAAAAGCTACGTTATTACTTGAGCCAGAAAGAAATACGAGAATCGTAAGAATTTCTCTCACCTTGCAATTCTTCAGCATTCAAGAGCCTTTGCATAACAAAGTCCAGCGTAAGCATTTCATTTGGCTGGTTCTCAATCGTCGATTTAAAAATGTCGTACTCAGAAGGTAGCGACATCAACAAATAAATAATCACATCCATATCTTTGACTTCAGCACCCGAGAGCCGCAGTTCATTTACGATCGTCAACAGTTCGTTAATATGTGAGTGCATACTGCAATCTCGGCGTTTCTTCAGTGTCGATAATTTCTTTCGTACTAATATTTGACTAACTGCACTCACCTTATGGATGGTCGCCAATATAGCATCATCTAGAAGGGTTAGCAGCAATGCGTAAGCCTTTTCTGCATCTTTGATTTCAGCAACTTTCGTTTCATCCGCTTCAAAGTCTAAATATTTATCAAGTTCTTTGGCCGTAAGCACAGCTTCAACACGGCGCTTAAACAGAGAGAAGTTTTTACCGTTAAACGGCTCAATACAATACTTTGTGTTCTCATCACGTGCTGCCATTTCAAATTTCTCTTAACGCGCGATTCTATTCCAAACAAATAAGTTCCACAAAACAAATGTAAATGCTTCGCCTCTAGCGTGTTCAATATCAGAACCACGCTCTGCTGTAAAGATTTAAAAAAAGGTGAATCAGAGGCCGATGATAATTAAGTAGAGACTTTATTAAATGATGGAATTTCACGCACATGGCATAGCACGTTTCTACATATCACACCATGACCAAACACTACTACTACTGTTGCCAGATCAACCTAAGCAAAAGTATAAAACAGTTACGGTTAAAATACATGACATTAAAACAAGAACGGGGAGTACGTGTGATTATTCTCAACAGTAACACACAGAATGTTAAAAACGCTCCTTTGGGCGTTATGTAAAATCTGAACGCTTTCGGATTTTTTAATTTTATTTCATTGAGGGTTTTTTGGAGGAAAACTTTCGTTACAACCGGATATTTTTGGCAAATGAATTAAATTGCTTTAAATTTGTTTTATTATTGCGGTACCTTGAATGTATGTATGCTGATACATTATTTAATTGTGCATACAATATTGCAAAATGGCTATTTTTTAATTATTGTTTATTTTTCCTTGTATACGTAAGAAACTTGATACTTGCCTCATTGTTGAAAATGGGAAAGCTTTCGCTTTTATGAAGTAATGTATAACAAACAGTTATAAATAACCTTTGCAAAACTATTTGAAAACATCGTTGTTAGGTAATACACAAATAATTATTCTGTACCGAGGCACATAGTATAGGCCACTGCAAAACAATGAAATAAAATATTTAGTTTTAAGAAATAACGCGGGGGAAAAAAGATTCAAGTTAATATATATATAATATTATGTTGATATAATATGTCTAGTGCATAATGCATTATTTTTAATGTTAGAAATCGCGCTGAAAGCTTGTTAAAAATGTTTTTAATGTTAGAAATCGCTTACATACTGAAAGTATGTAAACTACTCCGTTATTAATCAAGCATATGAAATAGCAGACTGTTAACTCTGGACAATTTGAGAATTTTTACCAGTCTTGCAAGAAAAGATGTTAAGTCGGTTACTAGTTTTGAAAGTTATTGCCAACTTTGATGGGACTGTTCTAAATTTATTTTCCAAATCGTAGCTGTATATTCATAGAGTAACAGCAAACTGAGCAAAAGGAAAGCAATGTGTAAAACCTAAGCATAAGAAAATACACCGTTGGTTTATATGGATCTGAGTTTAGCAGAAGCTCTTTCATCGATTCAACACTATCGCGTTCTGAGTTGTAGTTAAAGATGACGATAGTGTTGAATCGCTTGAAGCGCTTCACTGTTAAATTAAAATCCGTATTTATTCGATTCTATGTCAACACAATCTGCGTTTTGTTTTCTTAGACTCAGTTTTATTTTGTGTATAATTTTTTCCAGTGGTAGCTATAATTTCTATCTTCATTTCATTTCTTAATAATATATGCTAACGTATGCTCGGAAAATATGAATAATTGAAATGTGTTTTTTCTACATACAAAATGTATAGTCTTTGCAATGCAAAATGCAGGAATTTATATTTTCTAATATCGAATTTTATTTCTGTTATTAAATAATAAAGTATATATATGTATGTTGTGTACAAAAGGCGACACCCATAGCCACCAAATTTTTAACGCACGTAGTCTTCTTCCACTGAAAATTTACGCTTTGAAGCATTTGCTGATTGTGAATTTCAAGTTTGTTTTATAATTGAATTTTTTAACAAACTCAGAAATTTAAAAGCAGTATGTTACCACTCCACAGAGGGTAAAATATTTGTCCTCCAAATTTAATCAACAAAGTCAACGATTTAAAAGAAATGTGTTACTCCTGTCCGAAATAAGATATTTTTATCTTCCACTCGCCATGTATATTGCCATTGTTCAAAGTTTAAGATATATATATTTTTTTTTCAAATTTAATCTGTATCATTCAGTAACAAACCAAGCGATTTAAAAGCAACAAACGTAGTTTTTTTTTATCTCTGTTGTTATTAATTACTAACTTGGCGCCTAAAGTTACATTAGCTGGAGTCATTAAAATCATTACATATTTTTTTCTTTATGTATGCGCACTAGCGCAGTGTCCCTTAGAGAGTCTTCCATGAAGGCATCCTTCCCTTTAGGCAGATAGCCCCCGAGGCTTTACCGGAATTAAGCAAGCCAATGTTTTTTTTATATATTTAGGCAGCTGACCTCGCAATAGTAATAATACTAATGAATTGACTGCTGTGTTTTATTCAGTATTTTGTTTTAAAATATATGGTTTTCTTCATGTGAAAGGTAAACTGGAGCCAGTTTCCGTAGAGAGCCGCCCCTTCAGGCAACTGATTCCCATCTGCTGTGCCATATTCACTTACAAGTATAAAAACTGTAATATGCAAAAGAAATCCACTTAACGTACGTTATGTTACTGTCCGTTAACCATGTATCAAGAATGGGAATGCGAGTTAATAAAAAAATTTCAAAAAGAGTAGTTTTTTAATAATAATAAGTATTTACATTTAAGTTCTTATCATTTTTAAATAATTTCCCACATCGATTTATTTATTTTCTAAAAGATATAATTACAGAAACTATATAACGCGACGTATTTTGAAATGTAAATTTAACATCTTATGCTGCAGGGAAATGCAACGGCTTTTTATTTTGATAGCATGCAACAGACGAAATAAAATGTTCATAGTGAAAAATATATAAATCTTCTTTTGGGTGATTAAAAAAACTGAGTGAAAAAAAAATTCGATTTTAGTAAAATGTTTCTAAGGTAAATAACTCATCCTGTAGTGTACTCTAAAAGGTAATTCAAAATTCTTCCGCGATACTAGTACCATGGTGTCAATCTATGTTCTCAGTAACTGCTTAACGGAACACGAACTTTTAATGTAATTATGTAAATATGTATGCAGAAAATCGATGGAATAAATAAAAGGAATATCCGTTTTGCGTGGATGGAAATCTGTACAATATGAGTGAAGATGAAAAGCATTGCCGTGGATTATATTGATTTTTGAAAAGTAACGGCACAGGCAGTAATTCCATTAAGGGAAAGTATATATTAAGCAAATGTTGACAGTTTTAAAGAAATAAGGTGTTAAGTCACGCTCTGCATAATTCTTTGAACGAATGCCATGGGGTTTGTAAATACTGAAAGACTTGGAAAGGATTCAAAGACGTAGCCAGAAAAAATAATTTCAAGAAGGGGTGGCAGCGATGTTGTATGTGAGTGTAGTAGGTTTGCTTAAGTTTTTTGAAAGAGGAATAAATGCGCGGAACGTTTTAGGGGGGAATATTTTGATTTTCTGTTTTCTTACCATGCGCTATTTAAAAAAATCCATGCTTATTTTGTTAATACTTATTTATTATAAATTCTGAACTGTATGTCTGAAAATTATGTTCATGGTTGTAAAATTTGTTACGATCTTTGCCAAGCACATATTGCCAAAACTCCTTTTATCCAATTTCAAAATCCCAGTCCAAATGTTACAAAAATGGTTCGAATTGTAAGATAATAAATATAATATGCATTTTACCTTTCATCAACTCTAAAAACACCCTTAAAACAAATAGCTGTGATTTAAGAATTCAAAATATTACATACAATACCATACTTAAAATTAAATACTTAGTATTACTTAATTATGTATTTAAGATAAATGAAAACGCTTTAACATGTTAAATTATTTTTCATCTATAAATATTATATATATATATATATACTAGCCGCTATGCAGCCAGCCTTCGTCTGGCTTTTAAATGTACCGAAAAAATGCCTGAAGGGAACACCAAAAATTAAATTTAAAAACTGCACAGAATTTTACTTTGCAGAACAGCTTTATCAATAATAATAATAATAATGTATTATATATAAAAATACAATGAAATAAGCAATATCCCTTAATACAAATATTAATTATCCTAATAAATAAACTAACCAACTTCCCATTGCAAAATCTTAAGAATTCAAATGGTGTAAAGAAAGTTAAAAACTTGAATAACTTTAAAAAAACTTTTAAGAAAGAAACATAAAAACTTGTTTCCTAAATAAAAATCATGAAAAAGCATTTTATATAATTAAAATTATATATAATTAAAACATAACATAAAAACATAACAATGAAATATGCAACAAATCTCATATTTTCAACAGAAAACAGTCAGCAGTCCAGTATTCAAAGCAATGAATGAAAAACTGTAGCCAAAACCACATTTCTAAAAGAATGAAACAATCACCAGAAAGCAAAAACCAATCAAAATTGTGCTTTGTGGATGACATAATTCAAAATATACAAAACCTCTTTGCTATTAGCTAATAAAGAGAGAGAGAGAGAGAAAGGAAATTTTTTTTTGGTGTGCCTCGCGAGACACTTATGCGTCAGAATAAGAAGATTGCGATATGCGTGTCCAAAAATCAAAAGAAAATCAGTAGCATTTTATCTCATATTTTCAACAGGTCAGAAGTCCGGTATACAAAGCATTGAATGAAAAACTGTTGCCAAAACCACATTTTTAAAAGAATGAAACTATTCAAAATGATGCGATTTCATCAAGAAAGATAAAATAAAATTAAATCTGAATATTTTACTAAGAAAATTAAAATAATTATATACTTTAGCAGTTATGCTGCAAAATGCTGATTTCTTCTGGCGCTTGTTTTCAAAGGTGTTCTTAATTCATCTTGTTCCCTTTCTTCTTTATTTTTTTCCTTCCGTTAAGTCAATTCTCCCAGCGGCAAGATAGATTTCTTCATTATCTCTTAAAAAATATAGTTAGTTGTATCTAATTGCACCCGTGGCTGACTAGAAAGAACTCTAAACATTGGTTGTTGAATTCGCGATTAGCTCTGGGCAAATGGCCTTGCTGTGTGGAAGTTTTCGTGATTTTCTTAATGTGCAACGTGAATACAAGCCAATTTTCTCCTAAAGGTCTTGCGCAAAGGTATTTCTGCCTATTTAAATAAAAAATTTTCTTTAAAAAATGCACATTCTTTAGCGCTTTACTTACCGTATTTATGTGGTCCATTTTTATCGACGTAAGGTTCAATAATTGCATAAAAACCAATATGTTGAAACTTTAATTATAGTTTCAGAAATATCTACCTAGGTTCCTTTTATTATATATATAGCAGTAAATAAATCGATTTTAATTTCCTTATTTTAGGCATAAGTATTATTATGTCGTGTTCCTTAACACGTTTAGGGTATCCGCGTTTATATTACTGCTTGTCATTGTTACCTGATTGGAGTACAGAAGTAATATTTGACAGAAAACATTTCAACTAAATAATTAGTGATGTCCCTACACAATGATTTGGGAAACAGTTGTCAAAGAGCAAACGAATGTTATGCCTATGTTTTTTCGAATATTTTGTCAGTAAATTGTTTTTTCACTTAAGAGATAATAATTCATTTACGAATTCCACAGTATGGTAGTTAAACATAATTTATTATAATTGGATGACGAATTTTTTAGTACATCTATATTCCTAATTAGTAGAACACTAAGGATGCTAACATCTTGCTTAAGGGGGATAGTTAGCGGAGGCTAAGCACGTTGCCAGCAGGAAGGCGAAGTGGCGAAAGAGGATGCGTAATTAATTGCAGTACTGTTTATAAAATTGGAAGGAAAGTCTTTGTTTTAATCCTGAACAGCGACTGGAAAAAATTACGCAATGGAGTTATTGTAAGGAAAGCGTGATGTAACGGCGCAATATGGAGCCTTGAAGAGGGGATGTATGCAATAAAATTAAGAATTTAAAGGACCGTTCGAATTAAGTTTAATTTGTTAATCAGTTTTTCTTTATATTTTGATATCTTACATATTTTCCTGTGTGTGTAATAATACTGTAGATGACTTAAGGATTAGGGAAACAGATGCGTAGATTCTTAAGGTGACATAATGGTGAAGAAAAACATAAGCGAGACTTGTTACCCAAAAATAGATTCACACATCATCATTTATGGGTGCGCTGTGCCCCCCACAATTTCGTATTGCATACATTTTCAGAACAATGGAGAATAACTGGCAGAGGCGTAAGCGACATGTTGCGAGCAGGAAGGAGGAGTAGGAAAAAAGGGTTGCACAATAGTAGCAGTGGTATTTATAGACTTAATTTCTTTGTTTAAATTCCGGATCAGAATTTCGGATACGAGCTTTCGCAATGCAGTATAGTTACATAAGCAAGCACGGAATGGAAAGACGGAGTCCAGAAAAAATATTATAGTTTCCAATAGAAAGAGGAGGTAGATAAATTAAATTGAGGAATTACAGGGATATATATATATATATATGTAACATGTAGACATATACACACACACATATATATATGTGTGTGTGTAAAATGTAAAACATGACTGACACGTAAGTAGATTGGTAGTAGACCTTTAAATTTCTAACTTGACTTGAAAGACAACCCCTTTCTCCTCTGCAGTATTCCGTATTGCTGAGAGCTTTTATCCAGTCATTATTTAGAATTGAAACGAAGAATTTCCAAGTATAAATACTTCAGCTGTCTAGTGTTGGAGTTGGTTTTAGATAGACCTTCTTTAGGAATTTTTTCACCTGCTGTACTGTTTCCCTTAAATGCATTCTTGATATTCAACTGATGAATTTCTAAAGCATACTTTGTAACTCATACGGAGCAAAGGGAGCTTTGCTACTCCCTTCAGCATATGGTCTAGTCAAGTTGGAGTTGGCTGCCTTCGATTTCTCCTTAGGGCCCGACATTTAATACATTTTGACACATAACAATTGATGACCGCTACAGAAGTGAGCCACTGCAGATTTTTCAAAACTTGTGTACCACGAGTGGTTGTCAAATGTACCGCAGAGATTTTTGACAAATAATTAAAATTGCATGGTTTATCTAACTTTGATATAGTATTTTGTAATTACCTGAACGGTTTCCAAAAATACCTTTTAAATTCAGTTTTTCTGAGTTTTTATTTGCTATTATTGTTTTATTTTATTTTATTTTTTTTTTCAGTTGTAATTGATGTTGATTCAAATGGCTGTTTCTTAAAACCAAAAGGTTTGCGAAATAAGTAAGTCTTTAAATTTCTCTAATGTAATTGCATTGCTGTGATTTGATTAAAAATATTTTATACATTTAGCCGTAATTTACAAATATTTAATAAAATCTGGTGCTTCACAAACGAAAGATAAACAAAGAAACAAACGGAAGTATTAAAATGACTACATCAAATTCGGATTCATCACAATTGAAACGGAAGACCATCAAATAACATTCTGCGTAGTATTAAAAAAATAAAATAAAATAATAAATAAATAAATAAACTATTTGCAAATGAAGCTCTCGTTCCTAGTAAACTTAAAAGCCATTTGGAGACTTCAAACCCAGAGTTCAAAAACAAATCAAGATAATATTTTGAAAATCCTTTGATATTTTTTTAAAACTTTTAAGCAGCGCAGCAAAATAAATAATAATAATAAAATTTAAACTGCATGAAGATGCCAGAGAAAGGATTGTTTGCCAGCTACAAGGTTGCACAATTAATAGTACAATGGAAAAAAGCATACACTGATGTAGAGTACATCATTGCATCAGCATTAGCTATCATTGTGGAATTCCATTGACACAATATCACGGAAAATCGAATGACCATTATCCAATGAGACGATATCACCCAGAATCAAAGATTTATCTTCAGACTTAAAAAATTGTCGAGCATTTCGAATCTCACGACAGTGAACTCTGAACACTTCAGATTGAATTGACAGTAATCAGTGGAAAAGCACAGCTCCTTATTGCTATCATTCGATTTTTTAAAGCTAAAAAATTCTTGAATGAGTATCTTTTTCTGCAAAGATTTGAAGAGCACAACGACAGGAAAAAGACATATTTGAGTTTGTAAAAGAAACTCAGTCTCTGGTTTGCTGTGGAAAAACTCAAGAATAAAGATAGCAAAATTTAGCTTACCCTTTCTGCACCCAGCAGCGCGGTCAAGTCTCCGAAACTATGCTTCGTGTAAGGTATATGTCCAGTAATTAAAAATAGGATGCAGATTTAAACACTAATGACATTTATTCAACTGAGATAATATAAAGCGTCAAATACAGTACTGGCCACCCAAATTACAACACCAAGAAAGACAAGAGATATCACAACAAAATTTATTTAGTAGATAACACGTTGATCAAGTGTCAAATGATTAAATTTATAGACTTCTGTGAAGTGTGGTTCCTTCCAGAATCAGTAGCCATAGTAGCCGCCCATTGTTGGAGATCACCGCTGCCACACCCCTCGGCATTGATTCAAAGAGACTTTGGATGTGTTTTGGGGGTACAGCAGACTAAGCAGCTTCCACATGTTGCCAAAGTTGATCTGGTGTGGCAGCTTGGGATGTAATCTGGGTCAATCATTCAGCAACCATGGACCACATGTTTTCTATCGGCGAATGATTCGGAGAGCGAGCCGGCCAGGGAAGCAGTTCAATCTGGCGATTGACGAAGAATTCTTGGACAATGCATGCCACGTGTTGTCGCGCATTATCCTGTTGAAATATGGTTGTGGGCAAGCCCTGAAGGTAAGGAAGGACAACTGGCTCCAACACCTCGGAGATGTAGCGCTGGCTATTTATAGTACCGGCAGTGCGTATTAGAGGAGTGCGAGAGTGATATCCAATACCGCCCCATACCATAATACCCGGTGCAGGACCAGTGTGGCGGCGCATAACGCAGCTGTTCAGCATCCTCTCTCCACGGTGTCTCCAGACTCGAATTCGACCATCGTGGTGTTGCAGACAGAAGCGTCACTCGTCAGTAAAGACAATTTCATTCCATTCTGTCGTCCCCATCCTTCTTTCATCGCACCATTGGCGGCGGAGACGTCTGTGGGACAGACCACTCTGTTGTAAACGGTGTCGAATGGTACGCACACACACTGGATGATGCGTTACAGACTGAATGTGCTGTGCTATGGTTCGTGATGACTGAGCGATCCGTCACTGCCATGCGCACAATGTTCCTATTATCACTTGAAGTGGTGCACTGATATGGATGAGATCGAACACGTCGCTCCGTCGTACCCTCCTACATCCAACGGTCACATATCCGCATTACAGTTGTTTGGTTTCGTCCAGCACGACTACCGATTTCCCTGAAAGATAGTCAACACTCTCGGTAGGCCACTATCCTTCCTCTGTCGAACTCGGATACTTGATCAAACGATGATCGCTGTTTACTACGAGGCATAATTGATCGTTTTTTTTAAACCACAAGAAAAACACAATTGCCGAACTTGAAATCGTCGAAAACTCCAAGCCTTAAATAGCGCTTTGAAGTGGCGCCACAAGCGCGTGTGATGTGCGTCTGCGCTGAAATTCTGATCATTTACATATCTCACCTCCGCTAATGCATGCTGTAAATTTCATGTTATTTGCATGCTTTCTTCAGGGTGTTTCATTTACGGTGGCCAGAAGTGTACATTAATGTTGCATACAAGCACATACGGAAGCTTAATAAAAATAAAAACAAAAGGATCATGGGATATAATAATTCGGCGTGATTGACGTGGTTGACGCTCACGCGCTTTGGTGTTTTTAGGGTTACCAGAAGTGAGTTAGAAAAAACTTTTTAATTTTTCTCTTCTCAAATGCCTGATTAATTTACAACAAAACCTGCGTTGTATTTGCACAGACCAATGTTGGGAAACAAAGAAGAATATCAGTGTTGGGAAACAACAACCAAAAGGAAAGGATATATTACATTTGTGCCCCTGGGCAATGAAGCTTCTACTTCAAGACCAATAAGATCTAGTGTCTCACAGGACAGTATCCTCGGACCGGTTCTTTACCTGTTTTACATTTCGGATTTTCCAAATCCTGGACTTGAGAATTACTCTGCTTGCATGCTACGCCGATGATACGGCGATAAGCAAATCAAGCAATTAATAAAATGCAGGAATATCTTTACACTGCTGAAGACTGGTGCACCAACTGGGGAGTAAAAGTTAGCGCCAGTAAATCACAACATTTAATCCTTAGCAAAACTAAAAAACGCACCAATGTTAAAGAACTTTTCCTTTTTCAAAAACCCGTTCCTTTAGTTACAAAAGCCAAATACTTAGGAGTCATATTAAACCAAACTCTCACTTGGATGAATCATATTAAGAATGTAAAAAATAAAGCCATTGGAATTATGTGCAGATTTCTTCCAATCATAGGAAAATTTTCTAACCTTAGTCTACGAATCAAGAGGCATATCTACACTACTTGCATCCGCCCAATTCTTTGTTATGCAGCTCCTGCCTGGAATACTGCTTCTCCAAATCAGCTTTATCAACTTCAAGTGGTGCAGAATAAATTTCTTTGTATTATTACTAGATGCTGACTTTCTCATCCGCAACGAACTTCTACATAGAGATCTTAAGCTTGAAACCATCACCGAATATATTAAAAGAACAAATTATAAATTCTTCACAAAAGCAGTCCAATGTGACTTTGTGAACTATTCTCAAGTCTTCAACTACGAGATTCTCTTTGATTATCGCAACATACGTCCACTGGCAGCACACGCTATCATGGGTGGAGACCACTAGTTCTTCTCTTAGCTCCTCAGTCGCTGGCTGTTTATACTTCCATTTTATCTGATTTAGACTGTGTTGTTTTCTTAGTTGTTTGGACTTTTTCTTGTGATGTTGTACTGACTAAAGTAGTATTGTACTTATGTTATATTGGCTGAATTAGTATCGTATTTTTTGTACTGATCTTTTTGCTGTATAGTAGTGTTTATTGAATCATGTTTTGCATTTGTCATTTTGAAAAATTGTGTTCGAATTCTTTTGGACTTTTCCCCATTCTTGTCAAGTTTTATTACCTGCCAGATACCTTTGGCCTTTTTTTTTCTTGGTACCTCTCTCCTTTTCCTTTCCTCCGTTTTCTCTTCAGAGATGTTATCCTCGTCCAGATTTTACTATGTCATGTGCCTCAGAGCTTGATCTCATGAACTGGCAGCGTTGCGTCCGAGCATCCACTGCATGATTCACCAAAATTCTCGGGTTTCAAAATCTGTAACTCCATATGCGTTAATTGAGGTAGATGATGTCATACAAGTTCTCAATTTCATCAAGAGTTGACTATTTAAGATCGGAATTTTCTCTCAGCTGTGCGACGCAATGGATTTCGTCTACAAAACTCTTATATATGCATTTATCTGTCTCCGAAGTGGGTTGGCTTTCGAAGGGAAAGGTCTTAAAATTACTTAGACACCTGAAAGTAGTAGCGTTTTTGTTCTTGGAGATCGAAAAATATTGAATTTTCTCTTCATGGCGAGATTTGGGTGGTATAAAGTACTATTTGTCTTGTTAAAAAAGTTGAACTCTCTTAATTTAAGTCTTCAAGGTCCATCCATCCTTCAAGCTCTTCAAGCTCGCATCAGCATCAAAACTGAAATCGTTTGAAGAAGAATTAACGCTGTGTAAATCTGAAATATTAAAAGGAAATTTTGAATGTTTTCTTGGTGCTAATGAATCTCCGTCCGGGGGGGGATTGCAGACGAAATTACATTATAAGCACCATTGACGAGCTTCAAATCTCACTTAGAAGCTGCTTTCCTTCGAATTCACTTGACGAATGTGAATGGTTAATTTGCTCATTTGTAATAGGCAAGACGCCAAATTTGACAGTAAGTGAAAAGGAACAGCTCGTTGATTTGAGAAACGATAAGTTTTACCGTTAAACATTCTTCCAGAAAAAATTGGAAAAGGTTTCTTTCTGTCAAAAATTAGTACCTTACATTCAGCTTGAAAGCTATTGAAAGCTATTAAAATTCTTCTGCCTTTTACATTTTTCTTTGTTCCTTTGAATTTGTATTTTCAGCATCGACAGAAATAAAGTCCAAAAAGCCAGAAATATGTTTAAAAGTTGACGATGAAATTCGAACTTATCTGCCGACTTTGGAGCGTCGTTGTGATTGAATATGTTCAACAAAACAGGCTCAGCCCTCCCATTGAATAAATTTTGTAAATAATATTTTTGGAGAGAGTGTCATACATATTTTACATTTTTTTATATTCAGGTGTGCCGCAAATAATTCCAATTATTTTCAGTGGTTCGTCAACCAAAAAGGGTTGGGAAACACCATCCTGCGTTTTAACATGTCGGGAAGCGCACCGTATTCAGAAGAAAGCCTGGTATAGCGTCAAAAAGGTTTTTGTTTCAGTTGAGACCTCATTCGCTTTACTTGCATTGCAGCATTATGTATGAGCGTATCATACGTATTGATATGACGCGTTTTAGATTCATATTTTATAAATACGAGTATCGTAGTTACTATTTTAAAGGGAGAAAGGCGAAATACCCAAATTAAAATGAAGAATAAACGGTGTTACTGCCAATTTAAATCAGAAGTTCATATATTTTTATTTTACTCACACACGCACATGTATATATATATATATCTAGCATAATGATTAATTAAAGACTAGGAAATTATTATTTTATTTAATTTAAATATTCATATAACAAGACGAAGTTTTCATTTTTTGCTAATTTTTTGTCGCGAATGTAGTTGTGAAAAATCGGCACCATCCTGGTTTATATTTAAGTTCTTAAAGTACATGACCAAATCCGTGAGGCCGTTTAATATTTATAATTTAACTCGGGCTCGAAACCTGCAAATGGGCTGGCAGAACGATTGCTTTCGTAGTTCTTCCCATGTGTTGGTGTCCGCCGAAAAAATCGCTGCAAAAACATTGCGAAGAGGACGAAGGTGTCACTGAGAAAACAACGCACAGAGAAAATGTTGTAATACAAATCATTGAGGGAAGAAAAAAAAAGCAGTGAGAAAAAATCGTAGTTTTAAAACATTGTCGTGTACAAATCAGATGAGTTCAAGCCGTGAAATCGAGTGAATTTAAATTCAAACCATAAGTACAATATACTCTTGATTATCCGGATGCGGATTATCCGTACGTAGCGGTGCCCACGCACTCACACTCAACTGTGAGCGAGAGTTTGTGAAAACAGGAGATTTATATAATATATAACATATAAATCAGAGGTCTAATTGTGAAGAAGTCGAGGCAATAATTGAAGTTGTATGCCAAAAAAATTGAAAATGTATAACTTTTCGAAAGTATGATCGGAAAACATCGTGAAATGGTCCGATGGCACTTTCAGTGCTCGATGTAAATATCGTTTCAAACCCTTCAAAATCAAATCATTCGATGGCGCTTTCAGTGTTTGATGTAAATATCGTTTCAAAAAGAGTAGAAACAGGAAGAGAATGGCACTAAAAATCCGAGTGAAGAAGATACTGAAAATTATATTAGTCCCGAGGCAGCAGTGACTTCTGTTGAAACCCCACTAAATTTCGTTGGGCAAAGGTTGGCCAATCGAACTTCGTTAAACCTTCCATTGGCCAAAGGGGATTCGATTACGATGATAAAATAGCAGTTCGAAAAATACGCTGTGAAATTTTATCAGATGTAAACGTTCTTAAAAATAAATTTACGGATTTTTTTTAATAAACACATATAATATGCACGAAAATTTTGGATTGTCCGTGACTTGATTCTCCGGCATTAGCCCACATAACCGAGAGTACACTATAATTAGACAACCTAAAAGCTCAATTAGATCTTTAGAATTCGCGTTCTCGTAAATTTTTATATTTCGTTTTCTGTAGTGGGGGAGTTGAAGATGCTAAATAACGATTCCAATATGTTTTCCACACCACAGAACATTTAATAAAGAAAATCAGAAGAAAGTACACATTGAATTGAATACAAGTGCCATTTGATACAAACAAAATTCTGTATAGCTTTTGCCAGTCTTATCACATAACCGATTAGTGCCTACTCGCACTTTCTGATGTATTATACAGTCAGTTTACCACCTTCGCGTGGAAAACTACAGTTCCTTATTCTACACCTTCACGTGTAGACATCTCACCACCTTCGCGTGGGATAGCAGAAGAAAGTTTCTGTCATACTCCTCTTTCACCTCGCTCTCTCTGCTGGCGCATCGGTGAGGCCCTCTGGTGGTGTCGCACTTACAGACACCATAATCGGCCTTCCTGACCCTTTTTCGGCCTCGAAAACACGGATCAGTGACACTGGCTCATCAAGACAGTACCTGAAAATAAATTAAGAAAAGGAAAAAAAAAAAAAAAAAAAGAAAGAACTGCGAAAGAACCACACATAGTTCTATATAGTAGAAGTCTGCGGCTTCATGAGATCAGCCGCTGGTACACTGCTCAAATTCTACTGGGCCGATTGACAAAATTCATCTTCATGTCTCGAAAGCGCGACGTATGATATATATTAGATTTATATATAGCGCTATTCTAACATAGGTATTTTGACGCAAAATTGGACTTTTCTGAAATAACATACCAATATTTTTCCATATTTCGATTCTACGATTCAAATTATGCCAGAATACCAAGTTTTGTAAAAACCGTACGAGTAGTTTTTAAAATATTAGCTCTCAAAATTTTAGCTCCTCAATGTTAATTGAATTTGGCAAATATTTATTACTGTCTCTTTTTTTATTAAACTTTTTTGATTTTTCCTTTCACATTTCGAAATTTAAGTTCATTCCAAATAAAATTTACCCCATTTTTTGTGTTTTATTTTTTAAATTTGTATTTTTAAATAATTTTTATAAATTTTTCGAAAAACATTTTGAATTATAACCTATAAAATTTTTACCATCATCTTAAAGTAGGTGTGTTTCTAAGCATACCTGCAAAAAATTAGACTTTTTTATTGAAAATTTTCTAAGATATACATGAATTTCTTTATTTTCGCGTTTTAAAATTTGGCATCCTTTTTTTTTTTTTTTTTTTTTTTTTTTTTTGAGCGATAATAATGCCAAATGTGGTTTATGGATTTTCGTTACAGTGAATTGCCACAGCTATTTTTAACCTTAAATTTCAAGTAAAATTTTACGGAGAATTAATTATATGAATTTTTCCCCTCAATGATACGTAATAAATATTTATTAATACTATATGAAAAGCTATTTTTTTAAATTGTAGATGATATTATTCAAATTTTTAACTATTTTTTTTTAATTTCTTTCTTTTCTCCATTTTAAAAAAATATTTGTAAGAGTAATTTTTTATCTTTGGCGTTTTATCGTCTGCTACTTTACTTTAACTTCTTTAAATCGAATTGTCTAAAACTGAGAACTTTCATTTGATGTGTATTTGAATTTTACGAAAATATTTTATGACATTAACTGCATAATTTATTTCTAAACAAGCTGTTACTTATGAAGTGGCTGAAAGAGCGGCTGATACTATCATCCATATTTTTAAAGCACAGTATATTTTTATAGAAACATAAGATTTAGAATAATAATTTTTATAAATTCATTATAAATTTATTATTCATTTATAAAGTCAAATTATGATATAAACATAAAACCTTCTAGAGACCGAATTAATGGAAGTTCAATGGTTATGTAGAAATGATCTGCGGCTACTTAATGGCTGGATAAGTCAGCAGATTCTGTGGACAAGTAAGAATAATTATATACAGTGTCTCACAAAAGTGATGGGACACTTGTGCTTTACGAAAGGAAACTGTAATAAAATAAATTAAAAAAAATGTAAACATTTTTTGTGGGTGTGTTTCATACTTAAATTTAGTAACAATTATTACATAACATACATTTTCTCAAAATATTAAAATAATAATTTAATAAAAATACAATTGTTTAGAACGGAGCAAAAAATGGCTCACATAAGTGATGGGACACCATTAGATACTACTACGTACTACAATAAAAATATTTTTTGGGGTTTTTATTTTTACTCAAAAGCAATTAGCAATAATTTATAAAATCGTCTGCAGTCTTTCTCTCCAGTTTGTTTTGGAATTTTTGTGTTTTTTAGCTCTGTGCAGCCATGAATGCTAAACGAAAAGAACCGTTGCCTGAAATTCAAAAATTAGTTATAAATTTGCATATTGAACGTGAAAAATCTATTAGAGATACTGCTGAAACAGTTAACATGAGTCATTCAACAGTTTTCAATATCATTAAACGATATAAAAAGAATCATATGATTCAGGATAAAAGAAGACCTGGCCGACCATCAAAGCTATCCAATGGAATAAAGCGAATTATTGTTCAAAATATTAAAAAAAAATCGAAGAATAAGTGCTCCTAAAGTTGCTGCTGATTTACAAGCATTATATGGAATAATTGTTAATCCTGAGACTATTAGAACAGTAATTCGATATGCTGGATATCACGGTAGAGCAGCCAGGAAAAAATTCTTCGTAAGTGAAAAGAATAGAAAACTCAAACTGGCTTTTGCAAAATCCAACATAAATAAGAACTCTGATTACTGGAATGAAGTTATATTTGCTGATGAGAGTAAATTTAATATATTTGGTTCTGACGGTAGAATCTTGGTGTAGAGAAAACCCAGGAAAGAATTTCGCAAACAGAACCCGAAAACATGGTGGAGGAGGAGTTATGGTATGGGGGTGTATGTCATCCGCTGGAGTTGGTAATCTTGTTTTTATTGACAGTATAATGGATCAGTATAAGTATATTGACATTTTAAATCAAAATTTGAAATCTTCAGCACGAAAATTGACCCTTCATAACGATTTTAAATTCTACCAGGACAATGACCCCACGCACACTGCTTTGAACATTAGACTCTGGCTGCTGTATAACTGTCCTGAAATAATAAAAACACCACTAATATCTCCAGACTTAAATCACAAACAGAATATTTGGCGAGAATTGGAATCAAGAATTCGCAAACACACCATTTCTTCAAAACAACAATTAAAATCGGTGCTTCAAGAAGAATGGGGTAAAATCACTCCAGAAATCACAAAAAAATTAGTCGAATCCATCCCAAGAAGGTTATATCATGTTTTAAAAGTAAAAGGAAATCCAACAAAATATTAAAACTTTTTAAAAAGTAAAATTTTTGGATAAATATTTGATGGAAAAGTAAGTGTCCCATCACTTATGTGAGCCATTTTTTCCTCCGTTCTAAACAATTTTATTTTTATTAAATTAATATTTTAATATTTTGAGAAAATGTATGTTATGTAATAATTGTTACTAAATTTAAGTATGAAACACACCCACAAAAAAATTTTACATGTTTTTTTTTTTTTAATTTATTTTACTACAGTTTCCTTTCGTAAAGCACAAGTGTCCCATCACTTTTGTGAGACACTGTAAACGACACCCAAATTCTGGATTCAATTAACAACGGGGGTACGATGTTTATTAAATGAATTTAAGAAATTTTTAAACATAAAAAATCAACTCATTTTTTATCCTAAAATGTATTTTTATACGTAGCGTATTTCCATTATATCCTTAAAATTATAATTTAGAATGTAATTGTCAAGAACTGAATTCTAATCATCAGTAATATAATAAGTAATTATTACGGTTATTAAAAATCCTTCTTATAAAGTAATTGCAAATATTTCAAAAAACTTTCTGTCTGAATGCAAATATTTCTAATTTTATATTAATCAAGATTCCACACGATATTATTTACTATTTGCACTTCAATTCTTACCGTCAGCTTTAGTAGAAGTTACAAATCAATTATATTTAATTAAGAAATGACCATCTAAATTTAGAGACATCGTACCGTAACAGCAATTTAATTATTGGCGCCGTATCTTTCATGTTACTCCCGATTGGCAAGCTCCATGATTTTTAATGAGTATTGGGATTTTGCTAATAACTTCACTTGGAAATTGCGCTTAAACTAAGTTAGTTGGTTATTTGAACATAGAAAGAACATGGGAACTATTTGGTTAAGATGCTTTCATAGAAAACCTTTGTAAAGAGACCTTAGAAAACTACGAAAACCAACCATGCAGCCTGGGTTAGACAAGATATTGTTGTATTCTTAGACACAGAAAGCAGAATTTAAGTTTTGTTAACTCATTAGTAAACCACCCCCGAGTAGTTGAATTGTAAATGGTTGTGAATTAAGCAGATAACTTTTAATCTTACGTTATTCAGTCAGAAAACGTATTCCAAATGTTTTGTATTGCATGACAATGTATCTTTTCATTATTCAGTAACCAATCGGAGAACCGCTTGTATTCCGAAAATAAGTATGTGTACTCAATCGTCCTGCATATTTTTGAAATTTGTCTTCTTGTGATTTTTTTCTTTCCCAAAAAATAAAGTTGCCTCTCAAAGGAACGTTTTTTGACATTGAAGAGACAAAAGGAGTATGACATCTACTTTTAGAGGCATGTCAAAAACATATCTCTACAAGCCTTCTCTTCCATTACATTGTAGGGTTTATATTTATTTTAACTAACATTTATTTTAAGTTTAAACTATCTTTCCTGTCAAGCTTTACTTTCCCCTGGAACTGCCAATGCCAGAATATGTAAATTTGAGTAGAACGCGCAAGCATTCAAATTATCAGCGGAAGTAGTATGATTTAAATAGAAGGAAACAAGTTCGGTGAGAGAGAGTTATTCTTACTTCGCGAGCGCGGAGGTAGAAATCGAGAATTAAAGAACCCCGCGTTGCGGCCTATGTGCTTGGCGGGAAGTAGTTGCAATTGTTCCAGTGAGCTTCAAGTCTGCTGAATTAGCTGCGGTATTTGTAAAACGCGGTGAGTTAGTTATTTTAGAGAGCCTCGTAGTTAGAATCTTGTCTTTATTTTCTTTTCAGGTTATTATTTTATTTTGACTGCCTAGTTGGCAAAGTTTGTAAGCGTCAAGAGGACGCAATTGTAAATTAGTACGTTGAATAAAAAGGGTCTTAAACCCTTTATAAGACTCTGTGGTTTATACAAGCTTTCACAGTCACCTCTTGGTTGCGTGCTAGTTAGAGGCGCGCAACGTTATATTGGCGCCCGAACACTTATCGAACTGAAATGGCCGAAAATTGGATGGAAGCCGCTGGACAACACCAAGAAATGACAACTCAGTTAGAAGGATTTGGATACCTGGTCCAGACTTTGAGAGCATCAATCAAGCCAAACGTCTATTTCGACGGAAAAAATTCGGTGTCCGTATTTTTAGAAGGTGTAGAAAACCACTTTCAGCTCTACCCTGTGCCTGAAAGACAAAAAGTCGCCATCGCCACATCAGCACTAAGAGGACAGGCCGCGCTATGGTGGAAAAATATAGGAAAATTTCTACTAGGTGAATTTGGAAGCCCGACGTATACATTTGAAAATTTCAAAAAATCGTTAGTAAAAACCTTCCCCATAGTGAAAGATCGCGCACGGCTGGAAGCCGAGCTATATAGTTTCTATCAACGGGATACAGCACAATTGACGGACTTTATTTTACGAAAAATCAAGTTAACGGATATGCTGTATGGCAAGAAACCCGATGCGGAGATTATTGAAATAATATTACCAAGATTGTTACCCGCTGTCCAAGACTACTTTGAAATTAGAAACCCAACCACATTGCAGGAACTTTTCGAATTGGCGGTGAAGTTTCAAAATCGCAGAATCGCGGAAAGAGCGAGAGGGGAAACATATTCTCAAAGTACCAGAAGGAAGGAGGAAACAAGAAATGGAAATCGCTCATATGGGGGAAAGAACTATCAAGCTAACGCATCGAAACTTGAAGGGCAAGGCCCAAAAAATAAAATTTGAAAATAAGCATCCGCGTACCCAGAAGACACAGATTGAAAGGAAAGCTTTAAACGACTAGAGGGGCCTGTGAAAGGGAGGGTCCAGACCCCGGAAGTTTTAGAAAAACCCTCAAATAGACATCTAAATACAGTCATCGTAAAAAACTCACAGCTACCAATTATACAAGTCCTGGTTGGCGATGTACCAGTAGAAGCCCTCATCGATACAGGAGCAGAAGGAAATTTCATGAGTGAAAAGTTCTTCAAAAAGAATTTTTATAGGATACGACTCTTTAAAACCAGAAATACGGAAATTATAGCGGCGCAAGGAAAAACATGTCACTGCATCGGGAAAGTATCATTAAACATACAGGTAAAAGAGGAAAATCTCAAAGTATTAATTTTTGTGGTGAAACACCTGCAACACTCTCTTATTTTAGGTATGGACTTTTTAAGGGCCGCGAGGGCCAAATTAAATTTTCAAGATAGTTCCGTGGTGTTGGACATGGACCAGAGGGTGGTGGAACCTGCAGAGACACCTGAATTGGACCTTAGCCATCTGAATGACCAGGAAAGTAAAGCAATACAGCAAGTGGTGAGTAATTTTTCTCATTTGTTTTCAGAAAAACCGGGAAACTGTCAGATCGTGACTCACAAGATTCAATTAAATGCCGAAAAACCTTGTAGGACTAAACCTTACCGCTAGGACAAACAAAAAGACTTAATCATCGAAGAACATATTCAGGAGATGTTAAAGAATAAAATATTAACGCTCATAAATAGTGAATACGCGAGTCCAGTCGTATTATGTAGGAAAAAGAACGAGTTTCCTCCTACGGATAAAAGGGCTTGGAGGTTTGCTATCGATTATAGAAAACTAAATAGCATAACTAAATTCCCAGTTTACCCTTTGCCGGTTATAGACGAGATCATTAGACAGATCAAATCGACAAGATATATGTCTACTTTGGACTTAACGTCTGGCTACTATCAAATAGCTATGAGACCCGAAGATATACATAAAACCGCGTTTATAACAAAATCGGGCACTTATGCATTTTTACGCATGCCTTTTGGGTTGTGTGGGGCCCCATCAACATTCCAGAGAGCTATGGACATTGTTCTAAAGCCTGTCCTAGGAAAATCAACTTTAATTTATCTAGATGATATAATTATAACGAGTAGTACGTTGGAACAACACGTTAATGACCTCGAAAAAGTTTTTAAATTATTAAAAGAGGCCGGTCTTACAATTAACGCCTCAAAATGCAAGTTCGCAACTAAAGAACTTAAATATCTCGGTTATAAAATTTCGCAAAAGGGTATAGAAACGCAAGATTCAAAAATAAAAGCTATTAAGAATTTCCCACCGCCCAACACCGCCAAGAAACTTTCGTCTTTCCTTGGACTATGTTCTTACTATCGATCTTTCATAAAAGATTTCGCTAATATTGTTGAACCACTCTTAGTAATCAAAAGAAAAAAGAGTAAATTTACGTGGACAGCGGAAGCGAACACAGCTTTTGAAAGATTAAAAGAAGCGCTTATTAATGCCCCTGTTTTAAAATTCCCTGAGGGGGGCGAAAACCTGGAAATTGCGGCAGATGCATCAGACTATGCGGTGGGTGCGGTTCTTATGCAAAATAACCATCCGCTGGCATTTTTTAGTAAAACATTGAATCAAACACAAAGGAATTATACAGCTACAGAAAGAGAAACATTAGCCGTATTAATGGCTGTACACAAATTTCGAGTTTATTTCGGCAAATCGCCAGTAACAGTCTTTTCGGATCATGCGGCTGTTGGTAGACTTTACTCGGGAAAAAACCTAACGCCCAGGTTAATTAGATGGGCTTTAAAACTCCAAGAATATAATATCACAATAAAATATAAACCGGGTAAGGAAAACAATGTAGCTGACGCACTTTCTCGTATAAAACTGGACGATGAAGGTACTGAACTTAAATGCGCTGTGTTGACTTCAAAAATTTTAGATTCTAGAGATACGGTTATTACTGAACTGAAAGCTGATCCTGAATTTGGAAGTATCTATGCTTATTTGAAAGACCCCGAAAGCTTTGAGCACACTAATATCGATGCGATAAGAAATAGAGCAAAAAACTATGAAATAATAGATAATTTATTATTCTATACGAAAACAACGAACGAAAATCTTGAGTATAAGCCAGTCATCCCAGCCTCGCTTCGATTAAGCATTTTGAAGGAGTTGCACGAAAAAAAACAGCGGGCCACCTCGGGGTCAGAAAGACTTTAAAAAGGGTACGCGAGGCGGTATATTTCCCGCAATTATACAAAATAGTAACGGCGTATGTCAGGTCCTGCAATCAATGTCAGTTAATAAATGATATTAATTACAGCCCGGCCGGGTACTTAAATAGCATTCGCGCTACATTTCCGAATGAAATTTTAGGCATAGATCTCCTTGGTCCCTTCCCCCAGAGCGAGTTAAATAAAAATCGTTTTCTTTTAGTAATAGTAGATCATTTTTCAAAATGGATAGAAATTGTTCCACTTAAACGCGCGTCAGCCAAAACAGTCGCAGATGCATTCTTACACAGATACATTTTAAAATACGGTGCACCGATAAAAGTCATTAGCGATAACGGAAAACAATTCATTAGTCAAGTATTTGAAAACATATGCAATGGACTTGGCATACGCCATATCAAAATGGTTCCGTATAGACCACAGGCTAACATAGCAGAAAGAGTTAATAAAAACATTGTAAAAATAATTCGCAGTTACGTTAGCACACATCACAAGCGCTGGGATGGCTACATAAATGAATTAGCTTATGCTTTAAGAACGGCACGTCATGATACTACAGGAAAAACTCCAGCAGAATTATTTTTAGGCAGAAAGTTAATTACGCCTTTAGATAAATTATTCTTTGTGCAACAAAGAGAGCAGGAATTTAGACAAAAGGACGTGCAAAAACTAATTGATCAGGCGCTTAAAACTTCGGATACGGCAAGAAATAGACAAAAGTTATATTACGATAGAAAACGCCGTGAATCAGATTTTAAAGTTGGGGATAAAGTATTGAAACGGAAATTTTCTTTATCAAGTGCCCCAGACAATTTTATGGCAAAGCTAGCTCCAAAGTTTGAAGGCCCCTATGTAATTCAGGAAATCAAAGGAGTGGTCTTATATCTTAAAAACGAGAGAGGGGAAATCTGTAAAGCAAGTCCCGACCAGGTGAAAAAATACTATAATCCAAATGATTGAATTCGGCCCTAAAACATGAAGATACTGATTTGGTGTGGAATGACAGCATTTCGTGATACATGAACTGCAGTAACAGTATCTTATAGGCCGACACTTCCCCTCTTCCCACCAGACCTCAACCTCTGTGACTTTTAGCTATGGGGTTATCTCAAAAGCACTGTTTATGGTGATAATCTAAACAATTTGGCAGAAATGAAAAATGTGATACACCGACATGTTCGTAACTTTCCTCCTATTATGCTAAGAGCTGCTGTTGAAAATGCAGTAACAGGATTTAACTTGTTTTCGGAAAATACTGGACGCTACATTGAACATGCTTTGTAACACTTTTTGGAAACGATTAAACACATTTTAAATAGATGTTTTCATGTCTTATTTCATTTAACAATATTGCATACAGCACCATTTTTCCCCTGGTGGTGAGTTTTTGAACTCTTGTTTTCCCGCGGAAAATAAATTCCTCCCATAACCTCCTTTACACGATTCCCGAGTGTGATAACATTTGGTCCGGTAGTTTTCCTTTTATGACCAAAGTGGAACTTTAGTTATAACCACCATGTAAATTAAACTTTAAAAGTTTGACAGTTTGGTTCAAGTCCCAGCTTTAAAAATATATATTTAAATATAAATTTTTGTATTAATCCTCTTAGAAAAAATGTTTTAAGAAGCTAATTTTTTTCTCCCATTATAGATTGTATAAAAACATGATTTTTAATATGACTTAGATTGTTTTAGCCGATATAAGAATCGGGTTACTCGGTGGTACAGAATAAACACTGCAGAACTGTTTTATGTCTTTGTCATTTAGCAAAAAATCTTTTAATTAAAATATTTATTCTTTGGACTTCGCTTTAAACTTTATTTATAGTTAAAATGACTAGAAAAAGAAAAGCTGTCTTCAGCTGAAACGCAATTCATGTAAGTAATATATTAAAAAAATTGACAAGAATGCAAAATTTATGGAAGTCTAGCAATCGAAAAATCTTAATTTTTTTGTGTGAGCACTGAAAATACCTATAGAAGGAAAGAAGAAAATTAGGGAGAAAAGTAAGCAAAAATTTGCAGGGAAATTTGGCTGTCAGACATACCAAGATGTTTCAAAAAGTTGGACGCTTTTGAAGATACTTTCAGGATACTTCAAAGAATTTAGGTGTCCAAAGAGAAAACACTTGAAAGTGTAAACCAGCAAATACCATCAATTGAGCTTGTGTTAACAGAAAAGACAAAAACGATATCATTGCAGATTAAAGTAAAGAGCGACTGGTTTTAGACTATATGGTTGTATAAATTTAAATTACGTTATAGAGCATTATACCGTATCATAAACAGAGAATCCCATGATTTCTCAGTCGAATTATTTGAATATTCAGGAGTTTATCCAGTGATGTATGTGGATATCACCTAAAGACTTTTTTTTCCTCCTGATGAAAGCGGTAAAGTCCTAGCGGTAAAGTCGCTGAACACTGGTAGTTCGGTCCGAGTTTCGAATCCCGCGAACGGGCTGACCGCATGGGCATTTTCCTGGTTTTCCCCATGTGTAACGTGTATACGAGCCAGTTTCCCTTAGAAAGTCCTCCACGAAGGCATCCCTTACCTTAGGCAGATAGCCCTAGTGTGAATTGTCATAATTAAATAAACCAAAACCTCTTGATGAAACCAGTCTTTCCTTTTATCTCATACCTTCAAAATGCTTAGCCTCTAAAGACTGATAAAGTCTCTGATGAAATTGATTGAATTGGGTTATTAAATTGTGACAAAGCAGGGCCATCTGCCTAAAAGGAAGGATGCCTTCGTGAAGAAATTTCTAAGGGAAACCACCTGGCATACACGTTACACACAAGAAAATCCACGAAAACGCCCATACAACCAGCCCGAAACGGAATTCGAACCACGGAGTCAAGTACCAGTGTTCAGCGACTTAACCGCTCAGCCGTTTGTGGGCCTTTATGAAATGGAAGGCGATAACTTTATTTAAAATGATTGTCAGAAATACCAAAATATTTCGGAACGTTGGATGCTTTTGAATATACTGGCAGAATGCCTAAAGAAAAAGAGCAAGAATGAAGCAGAATGCCTGAAGAAAAAGAGAAGAAAAATAAATTTTTGCGTAAAATTTAGTATTTGTACTTTTTTTTAATTTGAAACTTTTTAATCTTATGATATTTGATTCTTGCGATTTTAAAAATAAAATATTTGACTAAATATGAATAACATTTTAAGAAACCAAATGTAGGATAAGATTTTGTAAAGCAATGGGCACAATGATAAAACTGTTTAAAGCAGTGTATGCAAGTCATCCTAAGTTAAAATGTCGGTTATACATCTCTCTTATTTATATATATCTTTTCTGAACGGAACATTGAAAGGCGTGTTAACTGTGCTTTACTGTATTTTCTCTTTTAATATATGCAGTTTTCAAATGCATCGTAGTCTGGGTTACAAAGTATTCTTCCGAAAGAAGCGCTATTCAAATAAATAAAATCAAATTCTGGAAAATTTATATTAATAAATATATTTTAAATGCTGAGTTCGAATGAATAAATAGAAAATTTTAAAGTAATTATCTGAAGAGACAATGCAACGCTAACAATTAAAATAAAAGCCAAAAATTTAAAAATTACCTAAAATAGTAACTATGACTAAAAATATAGTATAAAGAAAACTATTTGAAAAAAAAAAATAAATAAACGTTGCGCCTTTGATTTAAACTACGCAGTTCGAATGAGTAAATAGAAATTTTTAAAACAGTTATTCGAAAGAAGCGATGCAACGCAAACAATTAAAATAAATTCAAAAAAGAAAAAATTGCTTAAAATTAATAAGAATTATAATTAAAAATATAAGATAAAGAACATTATTTGAAAGAAGGAACGATTGAGTCTTTTTTTCTTCTCACGCGCTATGTAAAAATGGAAATGAAAACAGGTTGCCACATACTAAGAAGTTCGCCAAGTGAACTAACTAATTTTAGCGCAAACTGAATAAAAAGCCCAACATAAATTGTTGAATTTCTCTGTAGATTTCGCACCAAATTTTACAAAATTTAATATTTGGGCATAATTTGAGTCGTAGAATCGAAATATGTAAAAAAATTAGCATGTTATTTCAGAAAACGTCCGATTTTGTGTCAAAATACCTATGTTAGAATATTGCTATATATAAATCTAATATATATCCTAAGTCGCGCTTTCGAGACATGAAAAACGCAGTTTGAATTTTGTCAATCGGCCCAGTAGAACGGGAGAGCAACTCTTCGCTCTTAGTTTTGGTACGGGATTCAGCAACCCTTCGCTCTTACCTCGTTTTCTGTCGCACAAAATACATTCACAATACACAATTTGAAATAACTTGTTCAATTCGTTTTCTAAGGTTAGGAATATAAAAGTCGATTTTCAGCAGATCTTCCATTTTAGACACTGCGAAATGTCCCTTGCTAAGCACTGTCCCATTTTCTTTTCTTTTTCCCCTTTTTTCTTTTTGAGCAGTATACATCCAGGACCATCATGGTGTTCCACTTCTTCCACCTGGTAACGATCTTTGCCTCTCCTTGCTGTTACACGATATGGACCGAAGAACTTTGGCCTTAACTTAGACCTCATTCATACTGCGTTCTTTGTATGGCAACTAAGTCGTTCACATTGTATACCTGTGCCTCTTTTCTCTTCTTGTTGTATGTTTTTCTATTTTCTTCCTGAATTTTTAGAATGTTTTTCCTTGCCTTCTCTCTCATATCTTCTCGATCTTTCATCATAATATTTTTTTATTCTTCTTCGAGAATTTCCATAATCTTTAAGTCCTCTCGATTTCTCATTTTAACACCAGTCAGAAGCTGAAATGGAGAACTCTTTGTGCTTCTGCTCTTAATGCTGTTTAAGATCCTTTGTACATCTCCAACATATTTGTACCACTTGGTTGGATCATCTATGGATAATTTGAATAGGATTGGAATCAGAGTGAGATGAATCCTTTCCACTTGTCCATTTCCTGTAGGAACGCCTGTAGTTGTAAATATGTGCTGGATCTTCTCTTGAGTACAGTAATCTTCAAAATCTTTAGAGGTAAGCGCCGTACCTTTATCACTTATAATTCTCAGAGGATTACCGAAAGTTGATTGTTGCAGTTTCAGCTTCTGCGATGCCTCTTGAGCTGATGTAGACTTTACTGGATAGAGCCACACGAATTTTGTGAATGCATCAACCACGGTAAAGATGTGGTTGTAGTTCTTATTTGTCGAAGGTAATGGTCCTATAAAATCGATATGAAAAGTGCTCAAAGGAATACTATCTTTTGGTACGGGATTCAGCAACCCTTCGCTCTTACCTCGTTTTCTGTCGCACAAAATACATTCTACACAATTTGAAATAACTTGTTCAATTCGTTTTCTAAGGTTAGGAATATGAAAGTCGATTTTCAGCAGATCTTCCATTTCAGACACTGCGAAATGTCCCTTGCTGTGGATACTACGTATGATTTCTAGTTCTAATGCTTCGGGTAGCACAAGTAACTCACGACCACTGTTGAACTTGTATAATACTCCATTTTTCACTAGGAAATCTTTCTTTAGTCCTTGCTCGACTAAGGATTTTAGCAACTGGAGACGCTCATCACTTCTTTGCGCAGCTGCACGTTTGGCTGTAATTTCTCCCTGAGAACAAGTAACCATCATAGCAGCGTTTCTACTTAATGAATCCACATGCTTAATTGGTTGCCCAGATCTGTGAACAATTTCATAGTCAAATTCTTCTAGAAGTAGCGCCCATCTCGCCACTTTAGGAGTTAAATCCTTCTTAAACATGGTCTTCTGCAAAGCATCACAATCCGTAATTATTCTGACCTTAGATCCTAAAAGGTAATTCCTAAATTTCTTTAGAGCTTCTACTATAGCTAAAACTTCAAGCTCATAACTAGATAGCTTCTCTTGATGGAGACTCGTTTTTTTTACTCATGAAGTAAATGGGGTGTAACTGTCCATCATCTGACTTTTGTAGCAATACAGGGCCAAAACCATGACTGCTTGCGTCTGTATGCAATTCTAATGGTGCTGCTTGTTTAAAAATATGAAGAACCGGACTTGTCGATAAAAGTTCTTTCAGTTTATTAAATGCATCGTTTTGCTCAGGCCCAAATTTGAATTCTGCTCCGTTACGAAGATCACTTAGTGGTTTCGCTATTTTGGAATAATTGGCAATAAATTTCCTAAAATACCCAGTAAGGCCCAAGAAACTTAATCTGCTTAAGGTTTTTGGGTTCCGGGAAATTTTGAACAGCCCTGGTTTTTTCTGTAGAGGGGCGAATTGTACAATACTCAATAACATACCCGAGAAATTATATTTTTCATTTCAAAAATTGACATTTCTTAAAATTAATCTCCAAACCATATTCTCTGGCTACTTCTAAACCGCGTTTCAACTTTTATAAACTTCCGTTCTCGTTTCGTGCTGGAATAATAAAATCATCCATGTAAGTAACAACAGTGTCATCCCGAATTAAGTCTCTAAGCACATTATAAATAAATCTTTGGAACACACTAGGCGACGTGCACAAACCAAAAGGTGCTTTTAGAAATTCGTTAAATCTAATGTCTAAGAAAACCTTTGCTTCACCCAAACGATCTAAAATCTCTTCTACTTGAGCCAGAGAAAAAAAAATCCTTAACTATTTTTTTATTTAACTGCCTGAAGTCAACACAAATCCGTGTCTTCCCACATTTTTTTCTACACAAAACAATTGGCGAAGCATATTCTGAACACGATGGCCTTATAATCCCATCCTTTAACCATTCATCTATTTGATCATTGTGCAGGCAAGCCTCCACATTTATTCAACATCAAGTCTGTTCACTGCGACCGCTCAATAACAGAGCGAGATTGACCACTACAACCGGTTTCCTGTCTCTTCGGCTGTTAGACTCCGAAGGTGTAGGCTGTGCTGCTGTCTGTCTTCACCGCTGATGATGCGTGTCTGCAATTTTGTTCTTTTCGTGCCTTTCTGACGACCATCTCCATGTAGTTTCAAGAGAATGCATTTTGTCAAAAAAATAATAGTAAGTGATATGAAGATTCAACTAAAATTGATCTAGATGTCAAGTCAAAGTCCTCCACTATAAAAATTGAATTTTCTTATCATGTAACTTTGTGTAACGAAGATGAACTGAGATTTATTAGATTGGAACTTTACGCATTTTGTGCACGAAAGATTAGGACTCAAAATGGTAGGACTGATTCTTACTGCTGCAGTAGTTCGTCGTCTAGTGTCTTCTGTCTGACTATGTTTTCTTGATTTATACTAGTATTAATTTAAAAATTCACGATGTCAAGATATAATAAATTTCTCGTAATTCACATTATTTGAAGTGTCATCCTTTGGGGGGAGTGGCGGCTCGTAATGAGCACTGTGGAACTGCAGCACCCCCTATTTCCACTTATTATAACTTTTAATATTTAATATAGTGTGTCCTTTAATCTTTAATTCTTTCTTTATACTTTTACAATACATAATCCTTAAGCTTAATGTCAGCCCCCCCCCCCCACCGTTTGTGGAAAAGGTACTTTGTTTGGACTGCGCGCTTCACAGTTCCAGCGACATGGTATTTGGCTGTTCTGCGCATGCGCACACAGAGCAGCACGCCGAACCAGGAAGAGAGAAAGCACTGTCGCTCTTGCAGTGCCGAAATTCTTGGCGTGTTGTTGGGAACGTGATTTCTTTTTACTCCGCGCGTGTTGTATTCCCCCACAAAGTGGAACTTCATCATACAGACCATAGACAGAGTTCATTAAAATTTGCAACCTTTAAAAAATTGCCTTACTGAAATTCAATCAACATCAAATGCAAATCAAACTATTGCAAAAGCGACAGGAATTTTAAAATATCTAAATGATGATAATTTCTAGTTTTGGTTAGAGCTTTTTTATCAGATTATGCCTCATGTTGAAATAATGTACAACTAAATGCAATCCAGAGAAATTAGTGTGTTTAAAGTTAAATTTCAAAACTGCTATTTTAGAATTAAGAAACTCAAAGTACTGTGATAATTTTTCAAAGACACTGATGGCAGAAGCTAAGGAAATATGTGATTGTATACTATGTATTGGTATAATGCACAGGTAATACTAAATACTTAGCAGCTTCTAACTAGTTTAACAAGAAATGCTTCGCTATTTTTAGGAATGAACATTCTACAGAAGAAATAGTACTGACCACTAAAGCATCTCCAATGATTGACAAAGAAAAGCTTGAAACTGAACTAAAAGTATTCTATTGCAGGTCTGATATTCATATTGCAAATTAATTGAGCTACTGAAATTTATCTTCGAAAATAATCTAGATGATGTTCTTAGTGAAATTACGAAACTGATAAAAATTCTCTTGCGAGTTCCCATGACTGCATCAGAGGCAGAACGCTGCTTTTCAACATTGACAAGAATGAAAACTTTTCAAAGAAACACTAGGAATTCGGAAAGACTGAATGCGTTTGCATTACTTTCAATGAAAAAAAAATTTTCTTTGTTGTCATCCAGAGATCAAGGAGAAAATTATTGATCTTTTCTCGCAAATTAAAACAAGAAGAATGAATTTCATTTTTAAATAAACAGATATAGATTGAACTGTAACGGTTTAGGTTAAAGTAATTAAGAAATGTTTGAATTTTTTCTCGTAAGCTTTCATAATAAATTTTCTTTTTATACATGTTTGTTTCCTTTTACGCAATTTTAAAACAAAGGTAAATTTTTTTAGAACAGCACCCCCACTAATTTTAGCTACGAGCCGCCACTGACGGTAAGTTACTTTAATTCCATAATTTTTTTTTTTTTCAGATCACACATTTCATCCTGCACGTTATCCAGTATTTCTGGGTTATTGCGGACACCACCCATTTATCATCACATTTGGCCCACCATTTCTATTACAATCATCAACAATTTTTTGGTCAGCAAAAGGAATTAATTCTCGAACGCTGAGAAACTGGAATTTCATCTTTTAATGTTACTTTCATTTTTAAGTTTGTACTGCGCGGCATACTCATTAATAAGAGTGGAAACATCTTTAATATGCGATAAATCTGTTTCGCTTTCTGCCTCAATGGCTGCAGAAATATAAGACAAAAAATTCCTTTCCGACGAAACGGAATTATTTTCATATTATGTAAACATCACTCCAGAAGAGATGCGAGCTAGACTCGAAGGCGGTATAATGCATTCCGTTATTAGGTCAGAGATCATTACTGCTTTTATCTCTTTTTATTTTTTGCTTTCGCATAAAGAAAATATAAACTTCGCCGTTTCCGCTTTAACCACGTGACCAAACGAACTTTTGAGTTCTATACATCCACTTGATAATTCATTCGGAAAAAGAGATTTCTTTACAACTATCAATTAACTTCCAGAATCTATTAAACATTTTACTTTTTTACCATCAATCAACAGTTCAATAAATTTTAACTTATTTATTCGATTCAATCTTTAACCCAGATACCTTTTTTTGAGACAAACTTTCCTCCTTTTCTACCCGTTTGGGACAATTTCTCGCAAAACGAAATAATTCCCCTCTACTCCCACATACATAGCAAATACGTTCTGCTTTACTCTGATTTACAAGCTTTCCTGAATCCTTGAAATTGCTCTGAGCTTTTCTTTTTGGAAAAATTAAGCTTTTTATTTTCTGCATTTTCGATTCGTACTGACCACTAAAGCATATCCAATGATTGACAAAGTTACTGATATCAGCTAAAGATTTACCCGTGGATGAATAAAATAAATCACATTCTCTCCCCAATTGATTTGGTTGGAACCAACTTTGGCCCTCCCGAGCACTAATATGTTCCTTTGTTTTAGAATACAGAGTTTCATACAACTTATCAGATACAGTGAGATCACACAATTTCTTAAAAGTCATTTACCTCTCTTAACTTGCAATAATAATTGAAAGTTGCGCTGAGTCGAGACGCGAACTGAACATGCGATTCAGATGAATGTCTCTGCGCATTTTTAAAATTGTTCAAGCATTCACGCGGTGTTGGCTGAAATTCTTTCAAGATTAGAGTTTTTAATTTATCATAATCCGCGATTTCTTGTTCAGAAACATACGTTAAAACATTTATCACCTAATAAATTAATCAACACTTCTGATTTTAACTCCACTGGTACGCTTTTCGTAGTAAAAGCTTTCTCAAGTGGATCTTCCAGTTTTCTGGGGTACAGCTATAGTTAGTGTTTTGATGCTTTTAATATCTTCAACACTAGTCTGCGCGTTTCTTCTATCACCCGATAATGATTGTGATTTTAAACTTTCTAGCTCAATCTGCTTCTCAATTTGAGCTGATTTAAGACGTTCGATCTCTAACAGATAGTGTGTTCATTACTTGTTTTAGGCGTCCGATCCTCTTCGATCGATTTGACGACGCCGCGAACAAATTCAACGTTCGTTTTGAAAACATCAGAATTTTCGATAATTTTTCTGATGTCAGCTTTTTTAGCATTTTCTGGAACAGTCTGTCCAATTTGTTCCGCAATTACTATTAAATCACTTTTCTTTAAATTATTTAAGAAACTCATTTTAAAAACGAAACAAAAGTATCACTATCTTCAAGAAAGAAATAAAGCAACGTTTTCACAGTACCTTCTCTGAAGTATCCAAATACCCCAGACAGGCCCCCAGATTTTCTGTTGTGGGGGAGTTGAAGATGCTACATAACAATTCCAACGTGTTTTCCACACCACAGAACATTTAATAAAGAAAATTACACATTGAATTAAATACACATTGAATTAAAGGTACACATTGAATTAAATACACATTGAATTAAAGGTACACATTGAATTAAATACAAACAGGATTCTGTCTACCTTTTGCCAGTCTTATCACGTAACCGATTAGTGCCTACTCGCACTTGCTGAGGTATTATACAGTCAATTTACCACCTTCGCGTGGAAAACTACAGTTCCTTTTTCTACAGCTTCACGTGTAGACATCTCACCACCTTCGCGTGGGATAGCAGAACAAAGTCTCTGTCATACTCCTCTTTCACCTCCCTCTCGCTGCTGGCGCATTGGTGAGGCCCTTTGGTGATTGTGTCGCACTTACAGATACCACATTTGGTTAAATAGTTTTCTTTACTGTTGTTGTGTATCGAGTTTAATTCATTAAATTTTTGCTCATCTCCATTTAATTAACTATTAATAAAAACGTGACCGTAAATGAAGTCCACCTAACAACCTGTTAATAACAATTTAGTTGAAAGCTTCTAAGTAATAGTATTCATTCTTTTTAGATTGTTATTAAAACTGCCAGACGGACACTGCTTTTAAAATTAGCAAGCAATTCAACAAACAAATAAAAAATGCAATTTTGTGTATGTATCAGTTTTCATATCTGAAACATGATCACATAAAGCGTAAAGAGGAAAAAGTTTTGCTATTACCGATGGGAAAGTTATTGCAGTATACATATCTGAGATAAAGCATTATTTTAAACTTATTTCTTTAAGAGAGGTTGATAAACAGATTCTTGGGAAGCAGCATGATTTCATTTAGCTAATGACGTTCTTTTAAGAAAATTGAAAGTTGTGTGCGTAGAATTACAGAGAATGTTCACAAATGTTTAGACCGATTTCGATAAAAAATTTTTAAAAGCCTTCAGGATCTCTATTTTGAGATAATATTGATGCTTCATTTTCTGCTTTGTAGAAGAATGTGTCCGGTGGATCATCTTTTGTTGTTCTGCTAGAAACTTTCCTTTCTACATTTTCTTTTTTACTTTTAATTAATTTTTCAGATGCTTTCGAATGACACAAAAGGACACAAGTACTACATCTGATGACTGTCATTCATTGAGTACTGAGACTAAAGTCGAGCTAAGTCGCACAGTATCCCAAAAATAGCATTCGTTTTAAGAAAAAGCATTTATATTTGATGAGGCCGTCGGATAGCAATTTTTAATTCTATAAATGAGGTTAACTGTTTCTCCGTATACTCATTACTTCAGGTAGCCTTAGAGCAGAAATTACATGGCTTTAAATCTAGATATTTGTATGTCTTTTATATTAAAAATGACAGCTTATAGCGTATCTTCTCGAAAGGTTGAGGATAAGAACTGTTTATAGAAAAAGCAACGTAGAGTGTGGCGCGCTGTTCTGATTGTCTCGAAATACAGCGCTTGCTCTTCTTCTGAATTAGAGAAAATCGTAAAGTTAAGTGTAGCATAAGGTTGTTCCGTAGCGTTTCAGCGGAACGTAATGCTGATCTGTAATAGTTTAACCTAGTGTAATGCTCTAATATTGGCAACTTAAATGTTCAAACATATATTCAGAATTTCAAAGTATAACGCCATCTAGTAAATATAATTGTAACTGAAATTTTATGTAATAATTGGGGAAAAAATAGTCCTTCAGGGAGCCCCTTTGGATTAAAAAAATCAAAAAGGTTTCAGATTTTAAATTACTTCCAAAGGGGCGTTTTTTTTAACGTTTTGTGTGTTACCTTTATTTATTAAATATCATGTTCTTTGAAGTTAAACCATAAAATTCAGTTCAACAGCAATGTCTCAAAATAATTTTAAAATGAGCCTATCTTTAGAATTTCCGATACACAATTCCGCGCGCTGGAGATAAAAAGGTTTTTTTTTCCCCTTCTCCCGTAGAGTGTTGCCATGGTTCGCTTTTAAATCGTTGAGTTTTTTACTCAAAAATTTGTTAAAGTTTTACAAAACAGGAAATCGATAATAAAACAAATTCCAAATTTCAAATTTGGTCTTCCACATGCCCATATTCGTAGGAGGATTACGTCATTCAAATTCCAATGGCTCTATGTACCGTTGTTTTATCACAATGCGATAAATATACATACATTTATGCAGATTTTTCAGTATTTAATTTCTTTAAATATAACACAGGGCGATAATACTTTGTGGCAACAGTTTGAAAAAGTGATTCGCCGTTTGTAGTGAATTGACGCAAAATTGCAAACCGAAAACAATAGTCCTGCAGGACAAAGCCCCTTTAGACTAAAAAATGTACACACACACACACCATGATTTTATCATCTACTGGTGGGGGGTATATGTTGTAAATTCGTTGGTATACAAACCTTTTATACTGATTCAATGTTGTAGAAAATAGGATATCCGAAAAATAAACAGAGGTATTTTGTGTTGTTAACATAGTAATAAATGGTATGAGATATGAAAATTTTTATTTGCTCTAAAATACTTTTATTGCAGATTATCTGAAATGGGCGCATATATGCATCCAGCAAAAACCGTCGGTTCATACCCTATGGGCGCATACGTGCATCCACCGCAAGCCATGGACGCAAATGCGCGCTCGGCGACGGCTTTGGCTGTTTACTGATGTCTCATGTGTAAGCTCGAAAATTATTTCTGTGTATGTCCAACTTTCGCAGAATACCTCGTTCGTTGCTTAGCAACGAGAAAAAATGAAATCTCGTTTATTTGGTCAGTCATTCTACGGCCGCACGTCTCTCACGTGAAGCATTTCAACCTACAGCAGTTAGCAGTTTCTCTCAAAGGGTTAAGAAGCATTGGATTGTTGCTCCGATCATAGTGTAGAGGTCATCAAAACATAGTTATCCTTTTTCCAAACCCAAACAGTTCCTGATGTTCTTAACAAGATTCTGAATCTTTTCGCTTCAAATCAAAAGTTAGGAATTTTTGACACATCCTACAAAATCGTCACAAACAGCACTGGCGCTCCGTCGTGGTGAGAGTATGTGAGTCTGTTTCTCCATGTCGTCGATTTGGCGGGGAAAAAAAAAAAAAAAAAAAAAAAAAAACACTTCTACAATAATAGTCTTAAAATAGTCGCAACAGTAACTGTAGTATGAAACCCTTTCCATTAATTTGTACTTCTTTGTACGAAGTATTGTAATTGCGGAAAGTTTCGGGCAGCATATTTCATCGAAAATATCCATTTTGACCGCTATCGAATGCAATTTAGCGATATTTTTGCGTGACATCTGTACGTAAGGACAGAATAAAAGACTTTTTCCTCAAAAAAAAATTAAAACTGCTTTAGATGAATTCTGAAGAGAATTTTTCGCGCCATCTCTACCTACGTACGTACGCATATCTCTCGCATAACTCAAAAACGAGTAGTCTCAGAGAACGTTGAAATTTTGTATATAAGAAATGCTATAACATGTAGATGTGCACTTTGTATTTTGGTTGCAATCGCCCGTACCAAACTATGTATTTTGGTTGCAATCGGCCGTACCAAACTATGTATATCCACTCTGTTACCTGGCTCAGTGATCTCAGTTTCTTTACTCTTATATGTTTATAAATTGTGCATTTTTTGCTTTAAAAATGATTGAATGATGTTGTTCTTATCTTCCGGCTAAGATTCTTATGCCTTTGGTAAATCTGCATTCAGTATTTTTAGAGTTATCAACAGTTTAAAAGTTTTCTAAGTGCGCCTAAGCCTAATTACTTTTGCGATGTCGGCCATGTTTATTTCAAGGAGGTTAGAATAGATTACATTTGAAACTTGGCAGAATAACGGATTTGTTGCCAATCTAGAGAAACTAAGCTTCGCAACAACAAAGATAACGCCTTCTTTTATTATTGCGAATTAAATCATGCTTAATACATTCTGGAATTTATTCGAGAAAATAAGTGTTTAAGATTTACTTCGCAATTTTTAATATAGATATTTTGAGTTTTTATGTATTTTTGCCTTCTCGCGAAGTGAGAACTGAATTAATTGAATGAGAAATACTTAATCGTCTGTGAAAACTGTTTATTTTTTGTTTTGTGGGCTTAATTTCTTTTAGACATCGTTCTTTTTTAGATTTATAGATAGATATCCAACGAGAAAGATTTCTGTTTTCTCCCTAGGATAATCATGGATACTGTCCGACTCTCGTTCTGAATATTTAGCGTGGGTGTAGAAAGCTCCTGAGCTTACGATCTGTGTTTCAGTTCACCGCCAGAAATCTTTTACAAAATGTTATTTACAGTATTTGTTTTCTTTTTCAGAATGCTGCTGCCATATGTGATGAAAGTTTGCACTAGTTTTGATACAAGTCATAAAAAGAATAAATGTAGCTAATTTTTATACGAAGTAGTTTTAGTATTTCTAAATATTTAAAATACAGATTCTGCGACTTGTATTGATCTGTTAAATAACTTTTCTCATGTCACCGTATATTGTCTTATATATGTATGTCATAAAGAGAGTAATTATTAGAATTGAAAAATAACTAATAACCTTTTCACGAGACTTCTTTTTTAAGTAACAGAGAGGACAAAAAATATGCATAAAAATTCAGCCAGTGAAATTATCCTTGTTATAATGTAGAACCACGTTGTATCAAGGATAAAGTATTATAACAAGGATAAAGTTATTTCAGTTATTCATACTCCCTCCTCTTAATGATGGAGGATTAGATGTCGTTTTATAAAAAAATGAAGATAGTTTATTTCTGCGCATATTAATTTCTACAAGGATGTCTTTATTAATATATTTTAAATGAAATAATTTTTAAAATGCAGTTTTATTTATATCCTATAAAGGAAACAATATGCATCTATTATTGAAAAAAGAGAGGCAGTCTAAAAATTTCAAACTGCAGTCTAGCACCTCAAAGAATTCAGCGATTAAACTCCAAAAAGTAAAAAAAAAAAAAAAAAAAAAAAAACTATTTAAAAGTTTAGAAAAATAAAATCTGACTTTGATGTGCATATTTCAGTTGAACATCCAAAATAAATTTGAACCATTATCGTAAGCATGGGAGTTTAAGAATAATTGGTCCTTCAGGAATCAAAGATGTAGAATATAAAGGTGTTTATACATAGAGAAAGAAAATATTATTACGTAATTATCTATCTATAGTAATCTACAGTGATGACTATAATTTATAATATTATATATTTACATAAGATATATATAATATTTTAGGTTTGTTATGTAAATTTCTATAATACTCTGCTATAATAAATTAAAACTATCGTTTGCGTACGTAAATTAAATCAGTGTTAAACATACATTCTTTCTGAAGCGCCTGCTCACAACCTATTTTTTCTCCTCTGATCCCGTCTTCGCCTCTTCCTGATTTTACGGTGCACATGCTGTTTATATTTATTTACGCAAATCTTGTAATGTGGAACCTCAACCTACGAACGCTAGAATAATTATCTGAAAAGAAAAAAAAAAAAAAAAAGTCGTATGATGAACGGTGTCTCGATTTACGAACACTCAAGTCGGCAAAATATGATTTTCAAGGTATTTTGAAGTAACTTATATCACATAATTAACACTGGGAGATTTTAGAAAACATCATCTTAATATTTTTCGGTTGCTTGATTCTCATTATCAAAGCATGGCAGAAAATGACTTCAGGATCATGATTTCAGCCCGGATGAAATTTTAGCTGTATTGAACTGTAGCTGCTTCGACAGATTGAACTTTTAGTTCTCTGACAGTTAAGATTTTTTTTATCTATGCTATTCTTAACACAATAAGCATAGATAAAAACAACCATGTGCCTAAAAAAACACATGGTTTTTTTTAGGCAAAACCATGGAATAGGATACTAGTAGGGAGTTTGTGGAGAATTTATTAGAATCAAAAATGAGCTCAACAAGCAAGAATTGAAGAATCGTCAGAAGAGTTCTGTTGTAGAGTTCTAATTAGAGTTTTTTTCAGGAATTTGATAATGCATGCATAAATGAATGCAGTTCTGTCAAAATGCCTATACACCATAAAAGTCTAGGCGCGTTATCATTGCTTAACCACGGTATTTCCTAAAAGTTTTCTGGGCCGGTTAAGTAGTTGTGATTGCAGATAACCTTAAGTTCATTTTTTATGATTCCAATTTTTCCGCATTCTATATAGCGAATCTTCTTGGTCACTTCTCATTTCTAACTGTTGGGATATTGAGGATCATATAACTTTATTTGCTTGGAGAAGAGTAAGTAATCGCCGTCCGTTTAATGTTTACCAATAATCAGGTACAAGTGGTTCGGGTTCGTTTGGATTAAAAAAAAAACAGAAATGAGAGAGACATAGCTTTGATAATTGCTTAAGTCTGTATTAATATGTCTTCCAATTTTAAAAATAAATGATGCTGTTCGTAGAATTCTCAGAGACGTCTTAACGGTCTCAAAACCCACTCCACCAAATAGCCTTTTTGGCGATAAACTTCCATTTCATAAATTACCAAATACATTTTGCACTTCTTCCTCTTTTATGATTTTTTTCAAAGCAGATTGCATTGTCGTTTTTCCTCGTGGAATGTCTTCACGCTATCACTCTCGACTGTGTCTCAAATGCCTCTAATATTAATAGACAGAGTAGCCAAGTGTCAGTTTCAAATGTAACCAGTTTGGTTGCGGTGAAAGTGAAGAACAAACACCATAAGTCTTCATAATGTCCTTATTCATATGTATAACGATTCTAAATAATTCAGTCTAGTGATTTGAAAAGTATATGCTTCTGGTATTCTGACAGCTGGGTATGGCGCATGAATCTGAGTCGCTGGTTTTGTGCGAAGTTTCTGACGTAAAATGTATTCATGTAAAACATTCGGCTCTTGAAATCCATATCTGCTGCCTAAGATGGGTCAGTTTTTCTTCTACATTTCCATCCTTTATACTTTCGTGGCAATCTTTAATGTTTACGTTACTGAAGATCACGTGGCTAAGATCAGACATATGACTAACACTTGGCAACAAAAAGGATGAGCTCTGGATGAAAAATATTAGCCATGCTACGGACTTCATTAAAAGTAAAAGTTCTGCAAGCTGCAGCCTTACTACACCTAGAGAAGTCCAGAAAGTCATCCAAAAGTTAAACCTGAAAAACGCCCCAGGCTATGATGTAATAAATAAAAAAGCCTTTAAAAATATCAAAAGAAAAGGAATAGTGTTAATTACAAATACAATTCAATGAATGCCTCAGGAATAATTTCTTCCCTCAAGCTTGGAAACACGCTGTCATAATTGTCATAAAATCTCAGGAAAGGGCATGTGGTCGCGGGGAACTATCGACCAATCAGCTTGTTTCCACCTTTGGCTAAAATTTTCGAATGCATCATCGTTACAAATTAATAAATTTATTGAAGATAATAAAAGACCGCCAGTTTGGCTTCCGACATATCTTCTCTACCATACGGAAAGTTACTAGAATTGTGAAACATATCAGGAAAAGCTTTAAAAAAGGTGGTGTGTGAATGGTGGCCGCTATTTTTCTTGATACTGAGAAAGCGTTCGATAAGGTTTGGCATCAAGGCCTCCTTATGAATCTTATCTCCTTCAATTTCCCACCTGAGCTTATCATACTTGTTGCTAACTATTTAAATAATAGACCATTCCAAATAAGAATTAAAAATACTATCTCTAATAGCAAGAACTCCAGAGCTGGTGTATCACAAGACTTTTATCATTTCACCAATACGATATGCCTTCCGTCCTGTATGCATTACTGGCACGCCACGCCACGCCACACGCAGACGACACTGCCATTTTATGCAAATTCGTAAACCCTCAACACAGAAGATGAAAACTACAAAAAGCAATTATTATAATTTCAAAATAGTTTCAAGTTCAGAAGATCCAAATACTAATAAATCGTCAGTTATCCACTTCAGTAAACATAGAAAAGAAAAAGGTAATATTGAATTAAATGGAACTCTGATCCCAAGGGTAAAATGTATAAAATATCTCGGTGTTCATATAGACGAAAACTTACCTTTAAACAACACGTTACAATCATCAGAAATAAAGCTGGTCAAGCCTTTATGGCTGTTTATTCCCTTCTCGGAAGAAATTCTAAATTAAATTTAAGCACAAAAATATTGCTCTATTTACAGGCTACAAGGCCAGTTTTATTATACGCCGCCCCAGCATGAGCCGCTGTTACAACGCCTACAAAACAAACTACTCAGAATCATTGCAGACTCCCCATGGTTTGTACGAAACTCCATAATTCATCAAAACATCAAAATTGAACCTATTGATTGTGAAGTTCTTAACTCTCTTACAACTTTTTTCAGCAGTGTAAAAATCATGTGTGTAACACTGTGAAAAATACCGTAAACTATGACTATTAGTTGTACAACCGCACAAACGCTCCAGAACGGTTCATCATAATGTTAAATGGTGATCAGTTGAATGCTGTATATATTGCATATATGTCACTTTTTTTACTTACCTTTATTTTACTCATTGTTTAATCCTGGCAAAGCAGAAATGGCATTTGCTTTCACCCATCAAAGCGGGTATAGAGTTTTGATTAGATTGTAGTATGTGCATAGTGCTGACTCCTAATTGGTCAGTCCGCCCCAAACCGATAACAGCGCTTGACAGTTCGTGGGAGTTGCACATACTTATTTTTACAATAATTATTTAGAATATACATGTATTGCTAACGTATCATTATGTGAAGTAAGTTTAAGTAATATATGTATTGCTTTCGTTCGTAATGTGAAATAGCTTTTACTGCTGCTATAAACGACCTAGTGAAAGAATTTGAACTAGTTTTTATTTTGGTTAAGCATATAAATATTCTCAATGAAACTTCCTCATTTGCGTCCTTTTAATCCAGTACTGTTTGGACAACTGAAGTTCTGTTTGTTAAGCGGCCATTCTTCCTCTTGGTGCGGATTCTTGACATTATAAATAAATCTCTGAATCTAAGCTGTGGTTTGTAATACTTTGTTAAGTTTGTTAATTGGATTTCTGTTGTTAATTGAATTTCTGTGTATCGAAAAGAGTTTTTAATTCATTTCAGTAAAAATCCTTTCCTCATTTCAATATAAGGGATATTGAATCTTGTAGGAAGAATAAAGCTAAATTTTCAGAATGAACAAAATACTTTTATTTGAATTCTAAAACAGAACCAAAAAAAAATAAATAAATAAATACTGCAGCTCTTAACTATCAAAATTTTAAACTCTTAACTACTACAGTTAAAACTCTTATAACTATTAAAATATTAAAACATTAAACTCTCTAAACAATATATATAAAAATCTTCCGAATCCTCTTCTTGTTGCCACACTGTAAAATGCAAGTTCTTGTCCTATTATTTATATTTTACGATCACTCTTTAAGTCACGATCTTTATAAGTCATGATCTTTACAAGTCACGATCTTTACAAGTCCCCCCACAAGAAGCACATTCGTCACCGTAGAGACAATGCTGCTCAGAGTTCATTGAGAGAGAAAGAGTTAACACACAAAGGATCATTCCCATGTGAACTTCCTTTGCGGTATGTCACAGTCATGTTATACCGTTGTAACGCTAAGGCCCAACGAGACAGTTTAGCACCATGAGAGGCGCTTTGGGTCAAGTAGGTGAGGGGATTGTGATCAGACACAATCTGCACTTTGGCACCGAAAATCCATGTGTCAATTTTTTTCAAGGCTTCGATGACACAAAAGGCTTCTCGTTCGATGGTTGACCATCGTTGTTGACAGGGCGTTAGTTTCTTGCTGAAAAATGCTATGGGCATTTCTTTTGTAAATGGCTTATCTTCATTATCATTCTCACCTATGGTAGGCAATCCTAGTAGCTGTTGTTCCTTATCATCTTTCTTCTCTTCTATCTTTCCAATGGCTTTGTCAAGTAGCTCATACCATTCATCAATTATCAATTTCTTCAAATAAGGGATTTCTGTGCTTGGTGAAAGTCCTATAAAACTGAAAAAATCTCAGCAATTTTTTCTTATGCTTTTTCTAATAATTCTTCATCAACATGATGTAGATCGTCTACCTCGGGATCGAGCTCTTCTATTAATTCAGCAATTCCTTCCGTTTCTTTCTCGTCTTCCAGTTCTTCGCTGTCATCCGAATAACTTTCTGTTCAATCTTCCATGTTTTCACCCTTGAACTTGAAAGGTTTCTGTGGTTTTCAGTTTCATTGTGGATGACATTTTCCTTTTCAGTTCCAACATTTGTCGTATAATCCACACTTTCTTTTTCATCTCCCAGTTCATCAGTATCTATGCTGTCCTTATTGTACTTTTTGTTTCTATTATCATCCAGAATTTCTTTTTCAGTAAATTGTAATAGTTCACTGTTATTTGCAAGTTTATTTTCAGTTTCAAGATCTGCAGCTTCTGTGTGATTTACATTTTCATTTTCAGTTACTAAGTCAGCTTTCACACTTTCCTTATGGATTGTTAAGTCATTCTTTTTATCATCTACTTTTTCCTTCTCGTTTCCAATTTCAGCAATATGTTCTTTAACTTCTATGTTCTCATCATCAAGTTTTACTTGAGTTTTATTGTCATCTGCAATTATTTCTTTTTCAGCTGCAGTTTCAGCATCATCTGTATTTTCTGTTTTGGTTACTGGCTTCACTTGAGTTTCACTTTCATTGACAGTTTCTTTTTCAACTGGGATTTCAGTCTCACCCATAAATTCGTTTTTACTTTCAGGTGGAATAATTTCTACATCTGTTATTTTGCTGTCAATTAACTTTTCCTCTTTGAGTTCATCTTCTGTTTCTACCCTCTTAGTTTCTTCAGTTATAATTTCTTCCTTCTGTGCTTCCTGTTCAACAATTTTATCTTCTATCATTTCTGTTTTCTCTATTTCTGTAAAGGGCAGTTCTTTACAACTTTCACAGAATTTTTTAACATCCTGCGTAATAGTAGGCCAAAAGAATGAGTACTTGATTCGTTGAATTGTCTTTTTCTCACCGAGGTGGCCGGCAAGAGGGATTTCGTGTGCCATTCTTAGGACTTCCCTTCTTTTTTCTAAAGGTAACACAACTTGCTTAATGTTTTCACCACAGATATATTCGGAATGAAGTAATATGCCATCATCGAAAGTATATGAATTTTGATTTTTATTTGCCCATTCAAAGCATTTTTTCAGAGTTTCGTCTTGTTCTTGATGTGTCTTGAATTCTAGTCTTACTCTATTCGTTGTTTTCCGAGACTCTATGTTTTCTTGGGAAATCTGATTAACAACAGCCAAATTTGTAGCATTTTCTTCAACTGGTAACGGTTTATCATCTGTCCCTTTGTACTCTAAGGGGGATGCATCCCAATAACGATCACAGTTAAACAGTTCGATATTCCCACAGAGTGCTTCATAAGCTGAAGAACTCAATAGCAAATCGGTAACTAGCTTATTTGAAACAGCACACGTAATGGACACTCTACCGTGAAAATCATCGTCAATTTTCATCTGGAAAATCTTTAGTGGAGTAATTTCGTTTTCACCAAAAGCAGAAAATATCTCTATTTTACTTTCTCCTTCGCAAGGTATGTTGTCAACCAATTTCTCACGGACTATTGAAATTTGTGCTCCCGTGTCTACGATTCCATTTAGAATAATATCTCCACATTTAACTTTGACAAGTTTTAATTCATCTATGTTTCTAGACACGTCCACTGATTTTGAGACAGGAATAGAGATCTTGGCAGTTAGCACTTCTGGTTTTTCTTTTTCTGTAAGGGGTGCTTGTGTTTGTTTTAAGTTGTTTTGTGCTGTTGCAGAAGCCCTTCTTGGTATCCGATTTTTGGTACATAACTTAGATGTATGACCTTCTTTTCCACAATTATAGCAAGTTAGTTTGAAACTAGGCTTTTGTGGTTCGTCACTCTTACGGGATGGGTACACTCTTGGCGTGTTTTCAGCGGACAGCGATTTATTTCTGAAAGCTCTTTCTGGAAGTGGAGAATGAGGTTGCCATTTTTTATTAGTTCTGTCTGCTGATGGATTACCACCAGTCCGTTTTGAGATATTACGAACACTGTCATATTCATCAAGTTTATCAGCTAATTTGGTTGGAGAAACGAACTTCGCCCAGTCGTCAAGAAGATGGTCTCTTACTTCATAGGGTACTCTTTTCTTAATTTGTTCAGTAATAATCAAGTCTTTTAACGCGGCAAAATTTGTGATTTCAAGACCATTGATCCATTCTTCAAAATAACTTGTAATTTCGTAGCAAAAATCTCTCCATGATTTTTCAGCGCTCTTTTGGTGCATCACAAATTTTTTTCTAAAGCTTTCAGGATTTAATTTAAATCTCTTCAATAAAATGGCCTTAATGTACTCATAATCTTCAAAATTTTCTTCAGATTCCCTACCAATTAATTGAATGATTTCAGATGGCATTAAAGTCAATAAACATGAAACCCAATCTTTAGGATCAATCTTTGTTTTTTTAGCTTGTCTTTCAGATAAGGATAAATAAATCACAATATCATCGTGTCTTAAATTGAATTTGGGAATAAGCTTAATTAAATCAAAATTATGATGTCCATTTTCATTTGTTGGTGGAGTTTGTGTTAGTCGAACACGAGATTCAATTTCGAGTTTCTTCAATTCAAACTCCATTTGCTCTCTTTTCTGCTGTGCTTCTAATTCTTCTTTCCTTCGTTGTTCCTCAATCTCTTCTTTCCTTCGCCTTTCCTCAAGCTCTTCTTTCTCCTTTCTTCGCTGTTCCTCAATCTCTTCTTTCCTTCGCCTTTCCTCAAGCTCTTCTTTCTCCTTTCTTCGCTGTTCCTCAATCTCTTCTTTCTCCTTTCTTCGCTGTTCCTCAATCTCTTCTTTCTCCTTTCTTCGCTGTTCCTCTTCTTTTCTTTTCCTCCCTTCAATAATCGTTAAAAACACTTTTTTAACAAATGCTTCATCATATGTATCACTTTGAATTATTTCATTTTTTATCGTCACGATTTTCATACTTGGATCTACTTGAATTTCTAATTCAGCAGCTAAAGCCAGCAAATCCTCTTTTTTCCCACGTCCCATAAAAGCCATGTCTCGATTTTATTCAGCCAATAGACTCTTAGTTTTATAAAAAAAAAATTTTTTTTCTTTCTCTTTTTTTTTTCTTTTTCTATTTAAATATAATTCACAATGAATTTAATTTTATTCGGCACGAAAGTCAATCAGTGGAATCAATACTTAATGTGTTGTTCACCTACTCTGGCGAGTAAAACGAAATTACATTTGAACACTGGCGTATTCATTACTTTGACAAGTAAATAAACTAAGATTCCATGACGGAAACAATAATTAATTTTTCATAATCTTAATTAATTATTTTACGTTTATAAGGTAAATTGAGCTCTCACCTGACTTATTTTGGTTCGTAATTATATGCGGGGAAATCCCGATCCTGTCGGCTGCGCCAGTAAAAATCCTTTCCTCATTTCAATATAAGGGATATTGAATCTTGTAGGAAGAATAAAGCTAAATTTTCAGAATGAACAAAATACTTTTATTTGAATTCTAAAACAGAACCAAAAATAAATAAATAAATAAATAAATAAATAAATACTGCAGCTCTTAACTATCAAAATTTTAAACTCTTAACTACTACAGTTAAAACTCTTATACTATTAAAATATTAAAACATTAAACTCTCTAAACAAAAATATATATAAAAATCTTCCGAATCCTCTTCTTGTTGCCACACCGTAAAATGCAAATTCTTGTCCTATTATTTATATTTTACGATCACTCTTTAAGTCACGATCTTTATAAGTCATGATCTTTACAAATCACGATCTTTAGAATTTCCTACAGAGAATGTTATGGATTCTTTCGTTTCAGAATGAGATTCAATCAACTGAGATATAGAATTGCTTATATGTGGCCTGTGGATTGAGTCCTTCCTTGCCAAGCGGGATCTATACACCAGAGCTCCTTTATAGCAACTAATTCCTCTTCCTAAAGAAAAAATCTGCAGGATTTTCTTTTCCAGAAGAGGAATTCCACTTATCTGAATTAGAATGAGTTCTTACTTCTTCGACTCCATTTTTTACAAATATTTTCAATTTTCAAGCAAGAATAAACATGGAATCGGACCAGAAACAAAATTTAGTACATTTTAGAAGCGACAACAGTTGTAAAAATCTACTAAGCAATGTAACTTATGTGCCAGTAAAATTCTCGATTTTGAGCCTAGCAAAACTGAACTAGTTTTTTCACTTAACTCGCTCCCTGTAACATAAATAAATTGCAGTACGCTCCTTTACTTCCATTTTCAAACAGGTGAAGCTGCCAATTAGTTAGTTCGTCTCTTTCTTTAGTGTAAATAAATGCCGCGGTAGTATAACTTCGATCAAGTAATGTAATTTTTCACATCAGACTTGATACATTTTCGCCAAATCTACTGCTAAAGGATCATCTTTTCCAGATCTCTTGAAGTGCCTCTTTTTTTTTTTTTTTTTTTTTTGCTTGAAATGTGAATTAAGAAAAATGAGACGAACAGTTCGTATCCCGTATCTCTTCAAAGACTTAAATTCATTTAAATTCATTTTCATTCTTCGTATTCCTCAGTTTTCTTTTTTCAGTGTTTTTACAATTTCATTCAGAGTTCCAACAACGAATCTTACAAGGCGTAGAACTATAAATATTTTTCTCGTTGAGTATATTGTGAAGGGGCTGTATATTAGTTCCCCCACTTCCTCGTGTTGAATCCCGTTTCTCTTCTTCAGCTGCTGATGCGTTATGATGATTCTTCATCTTGTAAATTATGGATAATGTCATGGAATTCATTATTCAATATGTGGAACGTGATTGGATAGTCTTTCTTGATGTTTCATCGTTGCATGTAACAAGACTGGACTCGGCCATAATCCAAAACTGGTTTCAGTCATTCATAAATTTTCTAGTTCCATATTCATGTCATTCTTAATCCAGAGATTTCTCTCCATTAATTTCTATCTTCCGGAGATAATGCTATTTGCAGGAACACACCTTCAGTATCATCTGTCAAGGGGATTCTGTTCAAGCTGATGACAAAAATGACGCTAACAAATCTGATGTTAAGTTCGGACCTAGATTGAGAGTCATACGGGAAACAGAATTAACTGCACTCGATGATGCATTAAAAGCAATACTTATTCTTGTAGTCACTTCATGAAATACTCCATGATGGAGCGTATTATAAATATTAGTTTCCTTTTTATTCATATATAAATCAAATTATTCATCGTCTTCAGCTTATCATCCTAAACATCAGCTTCGTTTCCAAATTATCCATAATAACGCTTTCAATTTTAGTATCTAGCAGAAATCTCCTTAGCCTTCTCTTCTAACTGATCTTTAAGTCTTCCAAAACGTGATCAATAGTTGTGTCTTCAGCAGTTGTCATTGTCTTTTTAATGTATCGTTTATTATGTTTAAAAATTTTAGTTAAAGAAGTTTTAATTGTTTACCGCTTGCTCTTGAGCTTACGTAATTCACTAGGTTTTACCATTTTCACGTATAATAGCTGCCAATATTGAGACACCAATAAAACAATTCATGCCAAATAAAAAGTAAGAAATACTTCCTACTTTGTTCTATCTCATTTTGAGCTACTATAAAAGTAATTGAACACGTCTTAGACACATAAATCCTTTATTTTTACGCGATGTAATATTAGGAACATTATAGAAATTAAAGACGATGATCAATACTCTTTTAGAACATTAAAAGACTAATTGTGGCGCATCACAGCGTCACTAAGTGTCCAGTTTGCAACAACCAATGTTCAGCAGTTTTAACTGCGGTTAAGTAGGTAGAGTTAAAACTCAAGCCAGGACGCCCAGACGGTATAGTGGTTAGCGAAGCCTATGGCGGAACCGAAGCACTCGGGTTGGAATCATGGAGAGGACATGGATGTTTGTAAATGTATAGTGTCTGTGCTGCATGGGAGCACTCTAAATATGCGGAGAGGCAGAAGTTCTCTTGAGAGGTTGGTGGTAGGGGAAGAGGGATGGGGACCTCCGGACCCATCCCCCTCCGGGGTGCTCTCCATCAAATTTGGGGTGCGGAACTGAGCGAAGTCGTACTGTCACCTGTATGGTGCTTAAAGCTCTTGCCAACGACAGGCGCAACCTTATTGTCCTTGCCTCGAGGAATTTTGTGGGCTTGTTCTGATCTTCCTGTCAGACAAGTCACAACAACACACAAGAAAACGCAGAAGGAGGAAGATTAAAGTCAATGAATTGGATTATTTAATTATAGCAAAGCATGCAACGGCTGTCTGCCGACGAGGAGGGATGGCTTCATAAAGGACTTTATGAAGGAAACTAGCTCCTATTCACTTTGGAGATGAAAAACAGTAAGAAAAATCCATACGGCGAACTCGTTCTCCATTATTTTGAATTCGGCCCGAACTACCCGGTGTTCAGTGATTTTATCGCTTGGCCGCTGGTAGGCTAAAGTTAGGCATATGTTCTGCTTTGAACACGTGTACTGTGCTAAAAATGTTACCTACATCTTCTTCAATATACACTCATTGCCATAAAAATTTGCGCACAAAGAAAAAGTTCTCAGAATGAAACGAAATTTTACATATATACGTACTACTTTGATATAAATAAGTGATAAGAAAGTCAAAGAAAAAAGGATCATTTATTGCAGAAAAAAGTACACATGAACGTAAGTTTTAGTACTCGGTTGTACCACCTCCAGCGCGAATGCACGATGCGATACCAGCGAGCATTTAGGCGTACAAGTTCCGTATGATGTCCTGAGACATCTTGTTCCACAGTTGCTGTAACCGCGCCTCTAGTTCCGCCAATCGCTTAAGCTATCCAACTTGCCGTCCCAAAAATGCTCGATTGGTGACAAATCTGGGGATCGAGCAGGACGGGTGTTAATGTGGCGGAGGCAGTCTGGTGAGATCCGTGTTGTGTGTGGCCGAGCATTGTCTTGTTGAAAACAGGCTCCTGGGAAACCTGCCATCAGTGGCAACACATGTGGCTGAAGGATGTCATGGACGCTGGCCTGTCATTTTGCCTTGTATCAATTTTAGCGGCGACCGTGTATCGTAAGCAATGGCTCCCCATATCATCACACATACTGTGGAAACAGTGTGTCGCTATAAAGCGAAGGCAGGATTGAGGCGTTCACCACGGAGCCTCGACACACGATTTTCATTACTGGTCAAATTGAATCTCGATTCGTCGTTGAAGACGACCTCAAATTCTGTCATGCGCGACACCACTCCAAACGGAGGCATCGGTGGGGTGTCATTGGCAGCACACGTAATGGGAGCCGCGATACCAGATGTCCTTCAACCAGGTGCCTTACGATGGTTCAGGAAGACACAGGGGCCCGTAATGAAGCTGCTGCCTGTGTCTGGATAGCCGCCAATGAGGTAGTTGGCTCTACGCGTGCGTGTCGTATGATGTGACGGTCTTCTCGACTACTGGTCTGTCGAGGGTCTCGACGATTGGTCCTGAGCCTGGTCGCAGTATAAATGATTTCTCTTCTGTCTACTGGTTCCAACACGTCCTCACAGTAAAATCAGAACAGCCTACATGACAAGCTACTCGCCGAGCTGACCACCCAGCTTCTCATCATCCCGATGATTCTTCCCCTCTCGAACTCTGACAGCTGCTGATATTGGCTTCGATGGCGGAGTAACAGCATGTCTGCCTAAGCCTTTTCTTAGCAAAAGAATAAGTACTCTCAATCAATTCCTAGTTCCGCTGATATGACGGATTTATCATGCGAATTTGCATGACGTAATCCGGCTCTCTGAAGTAGTGTCGTTCAACGCCTGGCTTTATCATTTTTTGACTGACTGCTGCCGTTGTAGAAGGAGCGCTGAGGGTGAGGTAAGGGACGTGATCATTGCCACATGAGTGTTGAAGTTTCAACTCATTGGTCTGAAGGAGTCTTGATTTGCTGTTCTGTGTCTCGTGAGTTGATAACGTCTCCTGATTTGTGGTGAGGATATTATACAGCATTTTTTACAAACATTAATATAATATCAAAATTAAGACGAATAAGATAAATTATATACATTTATTTACACTATATACAAGTCCCGATAGAATTTTAATATTTGTAAATTAGTTTGGAAAATTTGTCTCAATCATATGAGCTGCAAAGGGCCTTAGCATTCGATCTTCGTATAACAGTTCATAATGGAAGGTACCAAAATAGCTCAGAGTTTCGCACTCAAAGGCTTTCGTGTAAAAAGTGTTCATTAGTTCGTTTGAGATGTTTGTCTAGAAAGTCGAATTTGAGGTCCTTATGCAGCTGGTCGTTACTCACGTAATATTGTGCATTAGTCATCAGACGGAGAAACTTAAAGATTGACACTGAAACTAAGATACTAAAGTTGTTTCTGCTGGGTTTCTACTGCACTGCGGCAGTACTTCCCGGTAGCAATGAGAGAACTCCATAGGGACTTGGCGTTGCGAAAAACTCAGTTGAATCCTTTAGCAGGAGAACATCATGCTGAAAAGAATAAGCAGAGAGTTAGCTGATGTGCCGCCCTCTGGGGACGGTGTTGGAGGTTAGAAGAAATTCAAAGTCCGGAGGTGGAAAGCCGGGATCAGGAGCTGGCGAATCAGGAGGCTGCGTTGGTAGAGGAGAGCAAGTTTCGCTGATTTGTTCAGGCTGGTCACGTGGAAGGTCACCCTCCCGGAAATTGTTCCGAGTCGATGCTGCTTGAGTTTTCAAACCTGATGATATAAAAAGTTCATAAATTTCATCAGATTTAGTGGAGAAAAGATATTTAATTCTCCTCTTCAGCAAAGTTCATCAGGAACATAATAGCTTTAAATCCTACGGAAAAGTTTTCTGCAAGGGATCTTGCTTTACGTATTTTATCCAGGAATTCAAAAATGTTTCCCGTGCAATTTCGTATCTTCTTGTCTTGTAACCAAGACATAGCTTCTTCTGTTTCTCTCGGTATTGTTGATCGTTTTCTTTTCACTTTCTCGCTGTATTTTGGCAGAGGATTTGTCTTTACTTCATCAGTTTCTGCATTTATGAGTTGCGGAAAATCTTCAGGCTTATTTTGAAAGACTGCTGGTTTCTTAGGGTTTTTCTGCTCGAAATGTCTTTGTCTTTGTCTTTTGAATGGTTAGGAGGCAATTAGCAGCCTCTGCTGCTTTAACCACCGCTTTTGAAAAAAAATGCCCTTAGGCGTTGGTATATATAATTGAAAAAATGGGCGTGTAACGCCGCGCCTACTAGGCGAAGCTGAAGCAAATACAAAGGTATGTAGAGTGAAAAAGCATCTGGGAGCTGTTCGAGCTGTGACAAAAGATATAACTAGCTGAAAAGTATGCTTAATAAAGCATTTGAAAAAATAAACATTAAGTAATTTAAATTAAGTATGCTTTTGAAACAGGTTCAGAATGAAATGGATCGTAATTATACTGGTGGGAGTGGCTCAAATGAGGAATAAGTCAACAGTAACATATTCCTGGTGAATTTCAAGAGTTCTCGTACGAGAAATGTTAAAGTCATATAAATTAACAGTATTCACAAACAGTTCACACTGTACAAAGTTCTGGAATAAACACACTTTTTAAGAAACACTTGTAATTTTAAAAGACACAATATTTCAGCATAAGTCACAGTTTAGAAGGTGGGATGGTGAAACACACATAATTAATTCAGTTTGTGTGTCCCTAACAGTCTTTTTATAGGAACACTAATAAAATATAAAATTCTTGAAAATAATGATATAAAGTAATAATCCACTGAGCTTTTGTAAGTCCTAAATAAGTTGAAAAAAAAAAAAAAAACACAAAAGTCTCTAGTGGGGAAATATCTGCTCGAAAGTTCAGTTCAGTTCAGTTATCTGATTTAGACAGCATTTAGCAGCCCACTGCTTTAACTGCCTGTCATGGTATTGCCCTAAGGCTTGGAAAAATGAGAATAAGGCGGTAACCGCCGCGCCTCTATAGGCGGAGCTAGAATAGTACATGAGTACACAATGAAATTTAGAATTTAGAAGTGCATCTGGGAAACTGTTAGAGCTGGCAACAAAATATGAAAATATATTAAGTTATGTAGTAAACTAGTGATGAAGAATCATAATTAAATCACTAATACTTTGAATTTCATAATTTAAATCAAATGGCACTTGCTAGGCTGAATTGCAATGAGTTCTACCCAGTGGGTGTGGCTTGAAACGTCGTAGGTCGGCGGCAGTTACGACAGGAGTCACCCTCCCGTAAACTGACCTCGGCCAATGTTTCTTGAAAGTTCACACTCCGGTGGAAAAAGAAATCAGTACTTGCAGGTAAGCACAGTCAAATAATAAAGTGAAAATGAAGAATTCACACTTGAAGACACACAATAATTGTAAAGCATAGTAAATTAAATGTATACACAATGAAACAGCAAGAGAACACTTGATCAACCAACAGACAGTGGTTTTAGTCTTGTACTCTGTAGCTGTTATTCTCAAAACGCGAAGTGGTGAATTTCTCTATATACACAACATGTACACAAAAGCAGATACCTATGAGCTAAGCCATTACCCATTTGGGTGTCGCAAAGTCAATCATAAGTAGTAGAAAACAAATTTAGCATAAAAATATACAAAAAGATACCAAAGAGCAATGCCATTATCCATTAGGATGTCGCAATGTTCATCTGAGGTAGTTGAAAATACGAAGAATAAGTGAGCTTTAATCCAAAGTCCGATGCTGTGGGATATTGTAGTCTCATATAATAAAATTGTTTATATACACTATTTACAATTCACCACTTCACATTATGGAAGATGCTTCTGGGCCTTTTTGCAGCACATTCCAGGGTAGGATCATAATTAATTAGATCCCTTATATGGTCATATCTTGAGTTAGCTATTTTTTGAAAGAAATTGTGGCTTGTAGTGAGTATCTCATCAGGAACGGGCCGGATCTTCAATTCTTTATGAATCTGTAAGTTTCTGACAAACCACGGCGCATTGATGATATCGCGTAGAATTTTATTTTGAAAAATTTGTAGTCTTCTTCTGTAGGTTTTATAAACGGTGGCCCAAACAGGGATAGCGTACAGAAGTATCGGACGAATAAGTGTAATATATATTTTCTTTTTAATTCTCACATTTAACTTGGATTTTCTGCCAATCAAGGGTTGAAGAGCAATTTTTGCGACAGTCGCTTTTCTGAGTGCATATTCGGAATGTTCTTTAAAGAGCAATTGTGAATCAAAATAGATACCTAAATATTTAGTGCTGTTAACCACAGGAACTTCTTGATTATTAATTTTAATGTTCACTTCAACTGGGGTGAATTTTCGATGTCGGCGAAAAAGTAGAATGTTGCTTTTAGAGGGATTAATGCTGAGTCTCCATGATTTAAGGTAATGCACAACGTGATTCACTGCAATTTCAAGCTTATCAACAGCAAGTTGTGGTTTCATTGATCTGGTCAATATCGCTGTATCATCAGCAAACTTAACTATTTTTGAATTAAGTGGGACGGGCATGTCATTTGTGTAAATGCAAAAAAGACTGGGTCCAAGAACACTTCCTTGTGGAATTCCGCTTTTGATATATTTCTTCGTAGAATAAGTGTTGTTAATTTTTACGTGAAAGGTACGGTTTCTCAGATAACTTTTTAGAAGTTTAATGAAGTTAATTGGCAGATGAGCGAGGTGTAGCTTGTAAATTAAACCATCATGCCACACCTTGTCAAATGCTTTTTCTAAGTCCAAAAAACAACTTGCAATTGTATTCTTTTTAACGAATGAATCAGCGATATACTCTGTTACATTAAGCAGTTGATGAACAGTACTGTGTCCAGTTCTGAAGCCGAATTGTTCACTATTTATGATATTTTTATCTTGAAGGTGCTTTGTAAGTCTTCTTTGTATGACCCTTTCGAAAACTTTGCCCAGCCCAGGAAGCAGACTAATTGGACGGTATGAGTTAAGCTCTCTTGGATTTTTCCCCGGTTTAAGGAAAGTAACAATATTTGCATGTTTCCACTGCTGTGGAAAATAGTTTAACCTGAGACACGCATTTATGATATTAGTTGTTAGGACAATGTAGCTTTTAGGCAGAATTTTTAGAATTTTATTTGAAATCCCGTCGAAACCCGGAGCTTTTCTGATTTTTAGATTTTTGATTATGTCATAAATTTCATTAGGTGAGGTGGGATTAATATGCTCATTACCAATACGGTCCGAGAGGTGAATATTAAAATTATAAACATCCTCTTCTATTTCCTCATTGTAATAATTGTTGTTAGTAAAAGTATTTTCCAGATGGGCGGCAAGAGCTTCTGCAATATCTTTTTCAGAGTAGGCGATGCCATAATTAGTGTTAATAGGAGCAATATTATAGTCTTGATTTTTACGGAGTGTTTTTGCAATTTTCCAGACAGTTCCTGGGTTAAAGTCCATGGAATCAAGGAGATCATCCCAAGAATTTGACCTATATTCAGAGATAGCTTCTTGAATTTCACGGATTTTTCTATTTAATTCGTTTTTAATAGTAGGATCAGCCGTCCTTCTCCATTGCTTGGCAGTCCTATTTTTGTCTTTAATTTTATCAATTAAGTTGTCAGGTAATTTGGGCTTCTGATATTCTTTAAAAGTAGTAGAATTGATAATAGCAGTGTTAATTCTTCTGTTGATTTTAGTGATTTGTTCTTCGATGTGTGAAATATCAGCTAAAACCGGATGTGCAGGTAGTGTTTCAAGGATTTCCTTAAATTTAGTCCAGTTAGTGATGATGCTTTTGAGAGGGAGTGACCTTTCATATCCATAAAATGTGAAATTGACTGGAAGGTGATCTGAACTCATTTCATTATTCACTTTAAGATATGGAATTTGAAGAATATTTTTCGTAATGACAATGTCAAGAACATCAGCTGTACCTGTATGGTGGTAACGGGTAGGGTCAGTAGGGCCATAAATTCTGAGATCGTTATTTAGTGCGAAATTATAGAGTATGTTACTATTAGTGTTCCTGATTCTTGAGTTCCATGAATTATGTTTGGCATTAAGGTCGCCGGCTATGACAACCGGAAAAGTGATGTTGCTAAAGCTGATGAGATCGTGACCACTGATGGTGTTCCTTGGTGGATTGTAGGCAGAGATAAAAACCACTGGTTCGTTGGTACGAGAGTGCACAATGATAGCTGTGTGTTCGATGCTGGTATTGCCGCTGAGGCTAAATGGAGTGGAGCGAAGATAATTTTTAACAAGAATCAAAGTCCCGCCTCCTCTATTATGAGAGCGGTCAGAACGATAAGTTCTAAATCCTTGTATTTTAAATTTGTCATATGCTCTGAGATGAGTTTCGTTAGCGAGAAAAATATCAATATCATGACGATTAATGTAATTAAGTATCTCGGTATTTTTATTTTTTATACCATTTGTGTTAAAATATGCGACATTTAAACTACTCGAGGCAGTGATATGATAACTAGTAACATTGATATAAGGATTAGAATTCATAGTTCATATTGCTTAAGAGTTCAAATGCTTCAAATCCGATTTGGATTTTGTCAATTAGTGATTTTGCTGTCATAAATTTTTGGAAAAGTAATTTGCCTTGGTTGAATAAGTTTTTTAGCCATAATATGAATCCGGGGGCGGAGTTTTGTGCTTCTCCTGAACTTTCTGTGTTCCGATTGGTTTGACTTGTATTATTTTCGTTGTTATTATTTTCAACATTTTGGGTTTGATTTTGAGTAGGAAGCGGCGGAAAATTTTCTAAGTCCCTTGGAGGTGGGGGTGGGTTATTTCTTCTGGTATTACGATTTTCTTCTCTTGATTTCTGCTGGGCTATCTTCTCTTTTATATTATCAGGGTGCATTTCACACCCACGATAAGAACTTATATGCGGACCTCCGCAAAGGGCACAGGTACCAGGTAGATTTTTATCTTTAGTACAAATATACGTAGCATGATTTTGGCCACATTTTAGGCAGCGCGTTTTATGCTTGCAGTGCATTTTACTATGACCGTACCTTTGACAGTTGTGACACTGTGTCGGACCTGGCGTAGTTTTGAAGCTAACAACTTTAATTCCTAAATCTAGGATATGTGTAATTTTATAAATATTTTTCCCTTCGATGCTTCTTTTTACTTCCACTAAGAAGGTGGGCATTTTGACAATTTCGCCATTAATTTTCTTGGTGAACTGCTTAACAGCTTTAACTGGGATTCCTTTTTCAGTTAACTCTTCAAAGATGTCTTCTGTTTTAGTTTGTGCTGGGAGTTTTTTAATCACAGCGCGTATGGGTTTTTCAGTTGGCAGAGGAAATGTGTGATACGAGATAGTTTTATCATCTAAGAATTTAGTGATTAATCTGTAATCATCTGAACTTTTAACTTTGATGTGTATATCAGTGCCTTTAAAGTTGCATTCCATTTGGGAAGTTAGTTTCTTAATTTCATCGCGGAGTTTTTTCCAATCGTTTACGTCCGAAATGATTATAGGAGGTATTCTATTAGCGGTTTTTCTGGGTTTAACGAATCCTTCGCTATCTTGAGAATTCTGAGAACTGATGACTTGAACATCCATATCGTCTTCGTTAGGGAGAGCGGAATATTTATTTTTAACAGATGTGGTTGAATGATTGCTATCTTCGCTAAGATTGCGTTTGTGGGTTTTTTTGGGATAGATCCATTCTTCTTTCTGTTTATCAGCAGTAGCCTTCTGAATATTATCGAGAGGTATTATTATGCTTTGCATATTTTGAGAATCAGTTGGTTTACTAGTACTAGGCTTACTAACAGAAGATTCATTATCAATGGGAAAATTTTCATTAAGTTCATCAACGTTTTTGAACATTTTCATGCCTAAGTTAAGGACTTCAGTGAGTTTACAAATTTCATCAAGAATATCAGGAGCAACAGTAACCTCTCCATTTAGAATTTGATTACGATGCGTATTTAAGTTAATCCATAACTTATACTTATCTTCCGGAGTGCCATTATCAATAATATCATGAATTAAATCCCTATTCCTAAGAAAATCTAAATCCATAACAAAACCTAAACTTTACGAGATCCTTAACGTAACTCGAAGCAAGGCATTTTTCATCAAAAGAAAACAATCGCTAAGAACAAAGCTTGAAAATGCTTACCAAGAATCCGGATGCGTGAAAGACAACCAGCTCGAAGCAACTGCTTACCTGTTTTATACTCCAAGAAGAACAGAGTTCAACGCCCTCTAGTGGCATTACGCAATGCGCAATCACGCTGCATTCTAATCATTTGCATATCTACGTGACAGGTACCTTCATGCCAAGTTTCGTTACGATCCCACAATTATTTCTTGGTGCGCAAATTTTTATGGCAATGAGTGTATATGAAATTAAAGTTTATTGTGTTGAAATGATTGGCATATTAATTATTCGATTAGGAAATATTTTTCTAGAAGCGAATTCATCTCGATTTTAATAATAATCATATTCAAAACTTAATTTGTTTTCTCAGCTAAAAATAACAAAACATAAAGATGGTAATATAATATTTGCAAACAGCAAAGAGTGATGTGAAAATCTGAAAAACTAGATCAAGTGTGAAAGGTATTAGCACAACAGGACGTGTTGAAATAACATACTCGCAGCGTTAAAATTTCTCACTCAATTATATTAAAAAAGTAGAATATTAATGTTGTTTTAATTAAAATAGTGACCTTCTGGAGACGATTTAACCATGTTTGAAGGTACCTGTACTTTAAATTCTGACAACAACACACTGTATCATCATTGGCTGCGGGATAGATATTGTTTTAATGTGTATCTCAAGTTTGTACAGAAAATATTAGTCTCTAAGGCGAACGCTTCGCAAGTGTATTTATGTACTTTCCTACTAAGAAAATATATGCTAAATTGAACTTATTATTATAAACTGCAGTATATGTGCGATGCTTTCCGTGTTATTTAAAAATGAAATAATATGTATTATTTTCTAAAATAGATATTGCTTTTGAGTGAATGCTTGACCTCTTTATGTTGATTTAAAACAAAATTTAAAAGTTTTCAGATTTTACATTACGCCCAAAGGGGCGTTTTTCTTAACGTTTTCTGTGTTACCAATTCAACAGCAATACCGGAAAATAATTTTAAAATGAGCATATCTTTAGAATTTGCGATACACAGTCTCGCGCGCTGGAGGTTTTTTTTTTTTTTTTTTTTTGTATAATGCTCGCTTTGAAATCGTTAAATTTGTTAATCAAAAATTCGTTAAAGTGTAACAAAATATGAAATCGATAATAAAACAAATTCCAAACTAGGGCTTTCAGATGCCCATATTCGGTGGAAGATTACGTTATTCAACATTTGATGGCTCGAGGTACAGTTGTTTTATTGCAGTGCGATAAACATTGATGCATACATTGATGCAGATTCTTCATTATTTAATTTCTTTAAATCAAACACAGGTCGATAATATTTGGTGGCAACAGTCTGAAAAGTGAACCAACATTTATAGTGAATCAACGCAAAATGCCAAAACGAAATTAATAGCCTTTCTGGACAAATTGCCCTTTTGGACTAAAAATTAATTGTGAAACATAGTAATTATTTTGGAACTCAAAAATGTCTAAAATTGTAGATTTTTACTTTTGTTATTTCTAAATAATTCTTTTTTCTTCCGAAAAACTGACATATTGAAATTTCACCATGCATTAAAGTACGAAAACACCCTATTCAGCCAAACTTTGTGCTAGGAATCGAACTCGGGAACAAATTACGAGTTCCATAGCTTAAGCTGTTTATCCATATATCGTCCATTGCCTAAATTACAAACATCTGAGCGTTATCCGATATTGGAACGTTTCAGCGTGGCAAGTTCTTCCATGAAACATAACAGCATAATATTATGGCAGTGAGCCGAAAGAGAGCAGCTGTCAAGAGAATTTTATTTATGATATTCCCATTGCTAAAAACATGAGCTGACCTTTTCCGATTGAAAAAAAAAAGGAACTGCTTTTAATAAAGGGTTGCTTACTAAAGTTAGGAATTGCCTTTGATTTAAATACGTAAATATATTGAAATCAAAATGCATGGCTGTAATAAATTCTTTCTTGCTGAGATGGAAACTAAGAATTATTTAATTTCATTCTTGTCTTTGAACTTCTTGCCTTTTGAACTGATTCTTGCGTTTGATATCAATTAATTCAGTTTTTTTTTTTTTTTTTTTTTTCCCCCAATTACAAATTGGTAACATTGTTTAGCTCCACCAAGGCACTGGAAATGAAGAGTGGAAACACATTAACAAAATACAGTGTCTCACAAAAGTGATGGGACACTTGTGCTTTACAAAAGGAAACTGTAATAAAATAAATTTAAAAAACATATAAAAATTTTTTGTGGGTGTGTTTCATACTTAAATTTAGTAACAATTATTACATAATATACATTTTCTCAAAATATTAAAATAGTAATTTAATAAAAATACAATTGTTTAAAACGGAGCAAAAAATGGCTCACATAAGTGATGGGCCACCATTAGATACTACTACGTACTACAATAAAAATATTTTTGGGGTTTTTAATTTTACTCAAAAGCAATTGGTAATAATTTATAAAATCGTCTGCAGTATTTCTCTCCAGTTTGTTTTGGAATTTTTGTGTTTTTTAGCTTTGTGCAGCCATGAATACTAAACGAAAAGAAACTTTGCCTGAAATTCGAAAATTAGTTATTAATTTGCATATTGAACGTGGAAAATCTATTAGAGAAACTCCTGAAACAGTTAACTTGAGTCATTCAACAGTTTACAATATCATTAAACGATATAAAAAGAATCATATGATTCAGGATAAAAGAAGACCTGGCCGACCATCAAAGCTATCCAATGGAATAAAGCGAATTATCGTTCGAAATATTAAAAAAAAAAATCCAAGAATGAGTGCTCCTAAAGTTCCTGCTGATTTACAAGCATTATATGGAGTAATTGTTAAACCTGAGTCTATTAGAAGAGTAATTCGATCTGCTGGATATCACGGTAGAGCAGCCAGGAAAAAATTCTTCGTAAGTGAAAAGAATAGAAAACTCAGACTGGCTTTCGCAAAATCCAACATAAATAAGAATTCTGATTACTGGAATGAAGTTATATTTCCTGATGGGAGTAAATTTAATATATTTGGTTCTGACGGTAGAATCTTGGTGTGAAGAAAACCCAGGGAAGAATTTCGCAAACAGAACCCGAAAACATGGTGGAGGAGGAGTTATGGTATGGGGGTGTATGTCATCCGCTGGAGTTGGTAATCTTGTTTTTATTGACAGTATAATGGATCTGTACAAGTATATTGACATTTTAAATCAAAATTTGAAATCTTCAGCTCGAAAATTGAACCTTCATAACGATTTTAAATTCTACCATGACAATGACCCCACGCACACTGCTTTGAGCATTAGACTCTGGCTGCTGTATAACTGTCCTGAAATAATAAAAACACCACTACAATCTCCAGACTTAAATCACATACAGAATATTTGGCAAGAATTGGAATCAAGAATTCGCAAACACACCATTTCTTCAAAACAACAATTAAAATCGGTGCTTCAAGAAGAATGGGGTAAAATCACTCCAGAAATCACAAAAACATTAGTCGAATGCATCCCAAGAAGATTAAATCATGTTTTAAAAGTAAAAGGAAATCCAACAAAATATTAAAACCTTTAAAAAGTAAAATTTTTGGATAAATATTTGATGGAAAAGTAAGTGTCCCATCACTTATGTGAGCCATTTTTTCCTCCGTTCTAAACAATTTTATTTTTATTAAATTAATATTTTAATATTTTGAGAAAATGTATGTTATGTAATAATTGTTACTAAATTTAAGTATGAAACACACCCACAAAAAAATTTTACATGTTTTTTTTAAATTTATTTTACTACAGTTTTCTTTTTTAAAGCACAAGTGTCTCATCACTTTTGTGAGACACTGTATATAATAACAATTCTAATTTAGCAATGTAAGACTTCACTATAGCAAGATAAATCGTAGATTAATGTAATTAGACTATAACATATGTACATGACAAAGTATTGGGAAAGTGCTGAAGTTTGTACACGCAAGCCAAGTGGAATTATAGGGTAATGACAAGTAAAAAAACACATTTAGTTCTAAAACTGAGGAATGAAAGAAATTATAAAAATAAAGTAATTTAAATCATTATGATAAAATTGATTACTTCTTTTACTATTAGAAAGAAAAGAATAGCACATTTCTTCAATCATTTAAGGTCAATTCTATCCTTTGAATTATTTCTAAATATTTTTGTATTTTTGTTAGAATAAACTAATGTCACTTTTGCAATGACGTTTCATTATAAAACTCAGCAGCGTGATAAACAAACAAGCGTCAGACGATATATTGGTGAGAAAGGATTTTACTTTTTCCAGATGTGTCTGCATCTGAAAAAAGTAGAATCTTAAAAGTTAAAAAAATATTTTGTGCTAACATTGTACTAGTACTTCATTCTTTTCATATGTTATATATGGAATATACTCCTGATAATATTGCCTAATAGGTAAGCCTGAAGCTATTTAAAACTTGAATGAAAATTAAAATGAATCTTTTGAAGGTTCTTTTTTTTTTAAACTTCGATTTAAGTGTTTGTGAAAACTTTTAACTGAATTTCATTTGAAAAAATTTAATGACACAAAATAGAGTACAAGTCATTAAATTTAAATTAAAAATTTAATGACTTGTACTCTATTTTGTGTTAAAAAATTTAATGACTTGTACTCTATTTTGTGTTCTATCTGAATTAAGCAAACTCCCTAGCATGTTAAATAAAGATTTCATGGTTATTCTAACTTATGGCTCTTTAATGAAACTGTGCTAACTAGAGAATAATGTACTCCAACGCCTTAACTGTGTTAAATACACGAAATATCAATTTTATATTTTTAATTAATGGCTTTTTAATAGTTACGGGATTAATATGTTGTTCCATTTTAAATATATTTTAATTTAATGTCGTAAACATTCTTAAAAAAATCTGAAACCTCTTTCGTTGCTGTGTGTAGCAAATATTTCTTTAAGCTAAGGAAATAATTTATATTTTGGTAATAAATTATTGATTTTGCACAGCTTCACCCAGAAAAAAAAAATCCTTCCTTTATCTGTGCACATATTGTAGTTACTGCAGTACTTTTTTTAAACGTAGCTAGTGAAATTAGAAATATGCAGAAATGTAAATATTAAATTAGCCAGATCTCTGTTAACAGCTTGACTGTCAAGAAATACCCTTGAGTTGTGTATTTCTCATGTTAGCCCGCCTTTTCCCCTCTTCTAATGTCAAACGTCTCGAGCATGAAGATACTCGACATAAACTAATAATTCCTAATTAAATTCTTCTGACGTCGGACGTAACCTTTGCGGGAAGGAATTATTTCGAAACTTGTGTGCGTCCCCCTTGTCGCCAAAGGGCGAGCAACATAATGCCATGGTAACCACAGTTATAAGAATCGAGGGTAAGTTCTTACGTCAGTAAGTCAGGTGATTTCTCAACCAATGCAGAGCAAACTGGAGCTAGAAGGAAAGGGTCGCATCGCAGTCTGTTTGGAGTCCTTGAAGTTTTAAGTGCAACCCCGATTGTTGTAAGAAGGGCGATAACGTAGTATTTTTGAGTTCGCTACATTTATTCATAGGTTTTTTCAACTCATGTACCTAGCCAAAAAGGAGTTGGCGAGTACGCGCGAACTTAACGTATAAAAATAGTATATCCTGTTCCGCCTTTTTGACGTTATGAATGATGGAATGCTCATTTTTTGTTTATAGATTGTAATATTTTAGTTGCTAAATAGTGCTAATTCTGTAGCTAAATAGTGCTTTAATCGAGACCGATTAATAAGGATTTCAGTTAATTACATACGCAGTTCATTTGGGAAAACTTTTAAATACGAGTTATTAGAAATTAGTTTTGAAAAATCAATCAATTACTAATTTTTTAATCAAGATTACTGATTAAAAAAATAAACACTGCACTACAATTTGAATGTGCTTTGGATTACTTTCTTGGAATATAGCAAAGGTGATGAGGTCTGTGGAGAACTTTTTAAGGAAAACTGGCTCATATTATATTATAGTAAAATATGAGCCAGAGGATTTGCATTAATTATGCAGCAATTAAGGGTGAACAAATGTTTTTAAAATAAATTTATCGAAAATGAGGTATGTTAAACCAAATGGCCAGCTAGAATGGAGAACAATTTTTTCATTTGTTATTATTTTATAAGGGGCTTGTTGACATTCAGAATACGTTAAATATCAAAAAATCTTTTTGCGATTATAGCCACAGTGAAAATATTATTTTGCTTTTTATTTAGGGTTGATTGCTTTTTTACGTATATATGGTATAATAAAAATTTTATTAATTGCACATTGTTCATATTTTATTAATTACTCATTGTTCATTCAATATGTTGTGGGTCATATGAGTTACACATCTGTAAAAGTATAAATTAGATAAATTATAAGAAGATGAATCAGTGAATTTCTTAAGTAGCTATAGGAATATTGTGAATAACTGAATGATTATATGCCATTTGAATGACAAAACTTTTGAGTTCCCTGCGTGAGTAACCACGTGAAGCTTAAATTAAAGATGTTATGTCTTTCAACCCCTTAGTTATTTTAGTAGATAATTTTTTGGGGGGGGGACATATAATTATAGAAGTAAACGTAGCAATAGTTGAATTAGTTCAAGAGGAGCGCTAGTTCATAAATTTCGAACGCATTTTCAGATATTGACAGTAATACAATTGGCTTGGTTCATTTTACTATAGGAAAGTATGCGCAGATTAACTGTCTAAAAAGGAATTTCTTTGAGAACTTTCTAAGGGAAAATGGCTGGTATTCACGTTACATATGGGGAAAATCATTAAAACTCCCATCAGCCAGCTCATTTATTGGGATTTGAACCTGAGTTAAACAACCAGTGCTTAGTGGGTTATCCTCTTGGACACTGTTGAGCCACAATACAGTTGAAGAATGATGGCGTGAAAAGAGCGACGATTATGCTACTGAGGTTGAATAAAAAATGGAAAAGTTACTTAATTTCTCAACAAATTTGCATAGTTATGGCATTATTACTATTGATTAATAAATGATTCGGTTTGATTGTAATTAGATGAAAGATTGTACTTCTGGTCCACTATTAAAAATGAATAAAACATTTTGAAAAAAGGCAAAACCTTTTTGCTCTTGAAGAAGGATATATATCAGGTACCTTTGAAATCGTTAGAAATTTGTTTAAAATTTGTGCCAATTAAGCGTAGAAATTAACCCCCCCTCCCCCCCCAAAAAAAAAAAAAAAAAAAAAAGGAAGAAGCTTTGTTTGACGTGGAACTATTTTGTGCTGTCTTCTCGCCCTCAAAATCAGTAGAGTATTATTAAAAGTCTATGCCAAATTAAGGTCGCGTTTTTGCCGAATTTTAGATTTCACACTGGCATTTTTCTCCTTTAATTTCAGATAAGGCCATTTTTGTAATTAATTTTACATCTACAATAGTTCGTGTGCTTAAATGTTGGAAAACGAGGGGAATTTGATGCAGCCTCAAAGTGCCAGACTGTAAACGTAGTCTTCTTCGGATTACATTTTGTTAAGATAGTTTGTACCTAGCTTTCTAGGTAATATTATTTTTTAATTGACATACAAAATGCTTTTTTCATCATCCGCCAATCTGTCTTTCTCTCTTAAATACATATATATATGTAAATAAATTCTGTTTGGAATATTGCCACCCAGAAGGATTAATGAAGATTTTTTACGCTCTTTCGAAGCTCGCAGTTTACTAATTTGCTGTTGCAATCATTTCTGCTAATCCATTTCTTTTTGTCTTTTTAGCTTTATTATTAAGCATCGATTTCCTCGCATTTACGCCATATACAATTTAACAGAAAAATTGCAAAAATTTTAAAGCGGCATAACGTCGTGTGTTTAGAATTCCCAATGCAGTATTAAGTGTTGGCATACTTTTTTTTTTCTCGGTTCATTTTATCAGTGTTCAGACTTCTTAATAAGATGGCTTGCAAAAATTTTTTTCGTGTTTTTATTATTAACATTTTGCGTGGTATACTTATTAAAATTACGTTCTTTGCACTTAAGCCACGTAAAATTCAATTCAACAGCAAAATTACAAAATATTTAAAAAAGAGCATACCTTTAGAATTTCTGATATACTATAGTCTTTCGCGTTAGAGATAAACATACTTTGTTCCGCTCGCTTTTACATCGTGGAATTTGTTATTGAAAAAGTTATTAAAGTTTCGCAAAGTATGAAATATAAAATTAAAAATTTGATGTGAACAAACACTATTTGAGTTCCTTGTACGGAGTATAAAATTATAAGCATTTTTCATGCATTTCATTTAAACTTATTTTCTCGAATTTCATTAGAGATATAGTTCTCATTCAATTAATTCAGTTCTTACTCCGAGCAAGGCAAAAATACATAAAAATCCTCAAAATATCTTTATTCAAAATTGAAAAACATAGAAAATATAAAACAACAAGTACAGTTAAAACAATTAAAAAACATTTTTTTTTACAATTAAAATTAGAGTTTCTAGGCAAAAACAAGCAATTCGGCCAGCAGGCAAGAAGGCAGATTTTTTGGTAACGAGCGGAAGCCCAGCTGATGATCATCATTGTGGTTCGAAAGTGTTAGGGTGCGTATGACAATTTCAGACGTTAAGTCTCTGGATTTTACCTCTCGTGCTGTTAGTTCTTTAAGCTAAACACTTCTGTCAAATCGTAGAAACAGGTGAAAGTTTCGTAAATGGATTAGGAGGAAAAACACTATCTCTTTACTAGGATTGATACCCTGTCGTGACGTAGCAGCCTAACTCAATCTTCGTATCAAATGTGGCTCTGAGAAACAGAGTCGACTTCAGCCGCATGCCTCACTTCTTGGCCATTGGTCTTGCGTATTGAGAGGCTTTATCCGCAAGGTCCCTTTTACCAGTATGTATGTGTATGTGATTATGGCAAAGCCTCGAGGGCTATCTGCCGAAAGGGAGGGATGCCTTTCGTGGAGGCTTTCTAAGGGAAACTGGCTCGTATACACGTTACACATGGGGAAAACCACGAAAACGCCCATGCAGCCAGCCCGTTCGCGGGATTCGAACCTCGGACCCCTTTTGCCAGATCGTTTTCAACTTGCTTCTTCTTTATATTTCTTTAATGATGAAGTGCATAATAAATATATAGTAATTTTTAATAAATTCCGTTTCTTGCTAAGTATGATGATCACGAAAAACAGAGTAATTGAATTTCAAAATGTTTAGTCTAATCAAAAGCGGTCCTGGTAAATGGTAAAGTCCAACTTTAGGTACATCTTTCACCGAAGGCTTATTATGTATATATTTCGAACTGGCATTCAGCCCAATGCCCTAGTTTAAACTCTCGAAGCGCTCCGGATGTATAAATCTTTAAGTAAGGGCGAAGTGTAACCTGGTAAAGCGTATTCAAGGACATTAGCGTAATGATGCAAAATCAGAACAGAGAGAAAACTGCAAACCACTGCCATTTCCTATCATACGAGGGCCATCCAGGAAGTAGATTACGTTTCCGTCTGTGTCCGCTAGGGGCGGGGCTAGCGCGGCCATCTTGGGGTCAGAGCGTTGCGCAGCTCAGTCTGCATCTAGCCGTGCTAGTGAGAGGTTCGTGCTGTGCTCCGTTCAGATACTGTGACGGTTTGAAATGTCTGCGTTAATTGAAAATCCCGCGAGCTGCGAGGTGCGCTCAGTAATAAGGTTTCTGACTGCAAAAAACTGTAAACCGATAGAAATCTATCGGCAGCTTCGCGAAGTGTATGGGGACAACATTATCACTGAAGGTGGAGTGCGTCAGTGGGTCATAAGATTTCAAAATGGCCGAACCAATGTTCACGACGAAGATCGAAGTGGGAGACCCAGCATAGTGACCGCCGAACTTCTCGAAAAAGTCGATGCTAAAGTCCGTGAAAATCGAAATTTCACAATAACGGAACTTTCTTTGAGTTTTCCACAAATTTCGCGAAGTTTGTTGCACGAAATCATCAGCGAAAAGCTTGGTTACCACAAGTTTTGTGCAAGATGGATTCCAAAAATCTTGACAGAGGACCACAAAAATCAGCGAATGGCTGCAGCGTTGAACTTTTTGGACGCTTACCATAAGGATGGTGACTCTTTACTCGATCGCATCGTTACTGGTGACGAAACATGGGTGAAACATGTGAACTGTGAAACGAAATTGCAATCAATGCAGTGGGGGCACACAAGTTCTCCCCAAAAACCCAAGAAATGCATGCAAACAATGTCGGCAAGGAAGATGATGGCGACTGTTTTTTGGGACAGAAAAGGTGTAATTTTGGTGGACTTCCTGGAAAGAGGCACTACAATAAACTCTCAAAGGTATTGCCAAACTCTCCAAAAACTCAGAAGAGCAATTCAAAACAAGCGCAGAGGAATGTTGAGCTCTAAGATCTTGTTGATTCACGACAACGCCCGGCCCCACACGGCAAATGTCACTCGTAAAGTTCTTGAATCTTTTAAGTGGGAGTTGTTTCCTCATCCGTCGTACAGTCCCGACCTGGCACCGAGCGACTTCCACCTATTCCCAGCAATGAAGAAGTGGCTGGCTATGCAGCGTTTTGATGACGACGCACAGCTGCAAGAAGAGGTAACGAAGTGGTTGAAGGCGCAGGCGGCCGAATTTTTCGACGAAGGAATTTCCAAGCTCGTACATCGCTACGATAAATGCCTTAATTTGTATGGTGACTATGTAGAAAAGTAGTATTTGAGTGTGGCTTTCATCTGTATATAATAAAATTTGTTTCCTATACTTTGTTTATTTTTTTATTCCAAAACGTAATCTACTTTCTGGATAGCCCTCGTACATCCGCGGGAATTCCGAATGAAGAATATCAGCTGTTGAATGAAATAAAAATAAATATAAAAAGAGTTCAGGTTCTCTGACAATGGAGGATTCCCAAAGCGAAAATGTAGGAATGTGCGCCATCTGTGAACTGATGCATTTTATGAATGTTATTTTAGCTTTGTATATGCGCCGTGTCGGTAAAAATTGTAACCCTTTCTTTATTCTCGCAACTGTTAGTCGTAGACTTCCAGTTTCAAAAATGTTTTAAATGACTCAAAGATTCATATTTTTGTATTTTTAAATTAAAAAAAAAAAAAGATTTTTTTAAAATACGAAATTTAACTTCTATATATTCCTTTGGTCCCTATATTTAATCACGTTTTTTTACTAGTTATGGAAAATGAAACACAAAACGTTTGACTTCCGAACGACTAAAATTGACCGAGTTATTTAATTTAAAAAATCGCGATATTTTACGTCATTTTGTATTTGTACTGTTAATAAATAAATTAGAATAAGTCGAGGTTTGATTATTTTCTCCCTTAAATGCAATTCGGTGAAATTCTTTTGTGATTTTCTAGTATTTTTGTTTATAATTTTGTCACGTTTGGTATGCCGAAAGAAATTTCACGCAAGTAATTTATTTATAAGTTTTCGAAGTCTTAAAAATACGTTATTTATATTATGAAGTTTTGTTCTTTTAGATTCATAAACTAACAATTCTAAAAAATCTCCTTTTTAATTATATATAGATATATAGATAAACGTATTTAAAAATTTTAATAAAATCTAGGACTTTCAATGTGAAAATTCTAGCGCAACTTGTAGTTGAGATTGAATAAATTTAATTTTTCATAAATTAATGATTATTCTATCCGAAAGTGTTAAATGTGTGTAAGAAGGACTATTAAGACAAGTAAAAATATTTAGCTAGTGAAAGATAAATTAAAATACGAATTAAAATATTCACAAAAAATTGTTGAATGTTAAAATAATTTAGTTCACGAATAAAATAAATAAAAAAAATCTTTTATATAATATTTTAAAACAAACTAATTATTAGCAACTAATTATTTATTATTTAATGTTTGAGACACACTTGTCAGGGGGTAATTATTTAAAAATTAAATGTTCTGAAAATGCGGTTCGCTCTTCTTGACTGTTTAAGAGATCCAAGGAATTCATTTATGATAATAAAAATAATCATTAAAATTGTATACAAATTTTTTAACTTCATTCTTCTTTTTAACTTCAAAAAGCGTCAAATGATTTTTATTTATTAATATGTAGCTCAAAGCGCCGTCAGCCCGGAAGGGTTTAGTCGTTAAACAGCATTTTGCATTCAATGACTACAAGCGTTGAATTTGTTTTCAGTTTGTTGCCACCAAACATTATCCCGTGTATTGTATTTAAAGAAATTAAACACTGAAGAATCTGCATATAGTATATATGTATGTTTCTTGCATTGTGAAAAAACAACGATATCTAGAGCCATCAAATTTTGAATAATATAGTCCTCCACCATAATATGGACACCTGGAAGCCCGAATTTTGAATTTCGACTTTGTTTTATTATTTATTTCATATTTTGATTAAGAATTAATTATTAATTATTTTTTGATTAATTGTTTTTTGATTAAAAAACTCGGTGATTTCAAAGCAAGCAGTGGCAACACTGTACAGAATAATAAAAAAATAATTATCTTCATTTCGCGAGACTGTAAATGAAAATTCTAAAGGTATGTTGTTTTTAAATATATTTACTCAAAGAGGCGTAAGCGCAAAAGGTCTCGAAATGACGCTCGAAACGTGTATGTCTGTGTAAATGGGGGAAAAAATATGCAGCTTTGGCTTAATATAAAATCTGAGAGCTTTCAGAAATTTTTTATTTTTTATTAATCCAGAGGGGCAATTAGCGCTGAAGGACTATTAATTTCGTTTTGGCATGTTACGTTGGTTCTCTAAACCGATTCACTTTTCAAATTGTTGCCACCAAATATTATCGCCCTGTATTATATTTAAAGAAATTAAATAATGAAGAATCTGCATAAATGTATGTATATTTCTCGCACTGTGATAAAATAACGGTCCCTAAAGCCATCCAATTTTGAGTAACGTACGTTTCCACCCGAATATCGGCATCTGGAAGCCCAAATTCGTAATTTGATTTATTATCGATTGCATATTTTGTAAAATTTTAACGAATTTTTGATTAACAAGCTCAACGATTTAAAGGCGAGCAATGGCAACACTCTACGGGAGGGGGAATTTTTTATCTCTAGTGCCCAATTGTGTATCAGAAATTCGAAAGTTATGCTCATTTTAAAATTATTTTGCAATATTGAACATAATATTTAATAAATAAAGGTAACATGCAAAACGTTTTTAAAAAAAAACCCTTTGGGCGTAGAATCTGAGAGCTTCCAGATTTTTTAAATTATTTATTTTATTTTATTTATTTTTTTAATATTGTAAATGGTTTGTTTGGTTCTCTAAAATAACCAAAAAGAACGAAACGCATTTTCATGACTCCTTAACTATTCGGATTTAATTTTGATAGTTGAGATAATTACCATCCTTATGAGTCTGTCTCAAACATTAAATTGTGAATATAATTAAATGCAGTTTATTTTAAAATATTTTTAATAAAAGGATTTTTTAATTTATTTTATTCTCAAATTAAATCATTTTAAAATTTAATAATTTTTATTTTCTCATCTTTAATTTCTATTCAGTTTCTCTTTTATTTTCTAAATGTTTTTATTAGTTTCAGTAGTCCTTTCACGCTCGTTTTACTAGGATAAAATTTTTTTAGAAATATGAAACATTTGTGAACCTCGTATGTGATTTATTTCTTATAACGAGTGCAAGGTTTTTCTAATTGTAAGGACCAGAAGAACATGCAAAGAGTTAGATTTCGTAATTTTTACAAAACTGATTTGTTTAAAATTAGCGATGTCAAAACACAAATCTTTGGCCATAAGTTAAGGGAAATAATAGCTGCTTGGAGCAGTTTCAACGAACACGTAAAATACTTCTCACCGGAATGATGGCAGATATGGATCTCTCACTAGGTATGTGATCTCTCGGATACTAAAGCATGTTTCATATCTGTTATGTAAAAAAGTGTTTTGGGGGATATTGTTCCTCTTAAAAAAAATTTGGGTTATAAAAAAATGACAAAGGGGAGCCTCTTTTGTACAAAACTTGTGCCAAGAAAGTTCAGCGTTTAACGACAGAATTCGAAGAAAGATTTTGCGATAGATCTATTAGAATCTGAGTTTTTCCTATTCTCGTCCCCCTTTCCTAACGACTTTGAGAAAGTTTCTGTCTATTTACAGATGGAATTAATAGAAATTCAATGCCCTTCAACTCTAAAGAGAAAATAATGAAGTAGGTATTCCGAATTTAACAAATGCTTGCCTGCGAGGCTCCCAGGAAGCGAAAGATTTGGATCGTATATGATTTCAGTGTTCGGTAGTACGCATTAGAGTGAACAACTTTTCTCATTTATGAAAAGGATTAAGTTCTTAGCGAGTTACAGGTTAACAGATATTCATCTTACCTCTGTTTTGAGAATCGCTAGTGCGAGCAACATGTCACCAAACATCCGAAAGTGACTTTAGAAAAACAATGACAGGGTTTCAGGAAAGAAAAATAATTATCTGTTATTGTTAACTACTCGAATTTCCTTGTATTACTTCTTTAATATTAAAAAAAAAGATTTCATGCCTTTATTCTCTTTCAAAATACATCATAAAGTATGAAAATTGCTGTTTTTCTTGCAGCTCGAATTATTATACTCTCATGGCTTTTTGGCTCACTTCAGTTTGACAAGAACTGCTTTATAAAGTTCCCGACGTTTAACTGTTCTATGTGGGCATGCATTGTCGTTCATGAACAAAGTCTGGACCCACGCTGGGGAAAAAAAAAAAAAAAAAAAAAGAATCTCGATATAGTACCGTTGCGATGTAACAGTATTTACATTAAAGATGTGAAACGTGTTTTGCCCTTATGCGTAATACCTCCCCCTCCCCAAGCACGCAGTGCTTCCTTGTTATAGCTACCAGCTTCGTGAATAATCTGTTTCACATGAAATTGTGTAGAGAGAGAGGAAAATCCGATATCAGTAGCAGAATATCCATGAAGCTGATCATTATAGTCAAGATGTCATGTGGGGAGGTTTATTTCTAATGGTAAAACACGCATTCCATTTTTGTCGCAAGTACTGTTACATCATAACGGTACTGCATCAAGATTCTCTTGGATTATGTCCGTCTTTTCTACGTACAGTTGTAAGGGATGTTTTCCTTCCTTACCGCGTACCTTTGTGGTGTAAATGGAAGCGCTTCCGGCTAGCAAAGCGGAAGATTTGCAGTTCGAATCTGGCGAGGGCATTGATGATATTTCGTGGTTTAGCTTTTAAATAAACTTAGTACGCTTATATTCTGTGGATGAACGATAATGTACGTCCATGCAGAGAAGTTAAGTGTCATATGCCCTTTAAAAGGAAGGTGTTGAATGCATGGAATGACTTGCATATTCACCAGACGACTCAAATCCCATAAAATATGCCTGGAAAGTTTTTAGTAGAGGTCTTGCACAAGGAATTTATCCTTTCGAAACCGTGCAGGCTTCCCAAACCGTGCAGTCATTTTATTGGAACCAAATTCTCTTTACATAACAACTATCAAAACATGCATTAATATTCAAGATCAGATAGTCTACTGAGGGATCCATATCTGCCATCATTCCACTGAAAGAAACATTTTTTCGTTACCCCTTTGAAATTGCTCCATGGACCATTTCTCCCTTTCCAAACTTCTTTTTCCGTATGACGAAATCTGTATCATTTTGCACTACAAAGAATGCGCGATAGCTTTACTAAATACATATTAAATTTCATTTCCTCGGTCAGTAGTCTGTTATTAATTATTCCGAAAAATATCTCTGTTCCTTAAGCAGTGTAGTTTTAGAGATATTTGTTAGAAATGAGTAAGATAAGCTCAGCCTGATTAAATTTTAAAATTTGTAGTAAACGAATGCAATTTTTTACTATTTGAATTTCATGAAGATTTCGTATTGAAGCATGAAACTTGTTAAATGATGACGGCAAAGCATGTGAGAGCTGTGTGCATCAGAGACCCTGAAAGGATGCCTTTATGTAGTATTTTCCAACTAGTTAGCAATATTTACGTATATTTAAAAGTCAGGGGGAAATTATTATGTTCTGGATATAAGTTAACTATTGAAATGCAGAACACTGCATTTAGTATCTTCTTATCATTTATCAAATTTTGCTTTGAAGACGAGACAATACATAAGCAACTAGAGAAATGCAATCTGTCTCCGAATCAGCTAATCCGAGCTTCATCGCGCAGAGACCCCATGATGTGACGGCCGAACAGTAAATTGGTGTCATATCTAAAACGATTAAGTATTATCGAAGCTTGAGAATTCTGGGTTAAATGTCTGCCAACATGTTTTATCTACCAACAAGCTGCTGGTAAAGTTATCTTATCGTAAAAAAATTGTTAAGTACGACGGAAAAATTTTAGGGCATAATGATTGATAAGCTGAGTGGTATTTTTGACACGCATGTGTAATCTATGTAATCTATGCACGCGTAATCTACGTAAATAAAATGGAGGTAAATGACTAGACTGCAATAAATATGCAGATGGAGAACTAGAGTTTGCAGTTAACCTGTTATAGGATGTTAATTAAAATCCTTTTTATTCACGATTTTCAAATTGTAAAATAATACTTTTTAAAAATATTTTAAAGAAATGTTGTTTAAAATCAACACCTCCGTAAGCAGTATCCGTAATAAAAGCCCTTTTATTAGGAGGTATTAGTAGTATATGCGCATGATTACATCTAAAACTATCAAAATACCCTGCAATGAGAATAAGCGTGTAATTAAGACACAATAACACGCTGAATAAATACTAATTCAGAAGACAAACAACAAAAATCAGCGTTATATTTACAAAAACCGAATTCTCCTGAATTAAAATGAAATGACAACGAATATATTTTAATGGTTTAAACGCTGATTTTTGTTGTTTGTCTTCTGAATTAGAATAAGCGTGTAATTAATATATTTAATTAATGCTTATAAATAAGAAAAGTGCTCTCTATATTCTAAAAGTAATAAAAGTCACAATAAAATAAAATAAAAATAATTAAGCAAGTACTGCATTAAATTTTCAATTTGAAAACATCATCGGTCTAACACCTGGAAAAAAAGGTTTGATTTTAAAAAATTAAGTAATTGAATAAAACTTTACGGAAGAAAATATATCTCTTCTCATTTTATATAAAAATAATATGTGTTCTCATCTCATAAAAATAAATCTGTGCTTTCGAATAAAATTAAAACTCAGCCTACAAGGAATTTCAACTTTAGGCGTTGTGGCCATTAGCTGTTGCGTTTCTTCTTTTGAATGTGTTGGGTAGGCAAGAATGCAATTTCTTTTGCAAAAATATCGTATTATGTTGCTTTTGTGATTCTTCTGTCAATCTTATATTTTTTTTTTCTTTTTGAAATTTAGCAGATGGCATTTGAAGTTTGCGTTAGAAGCAAATTCCGTGTATTTTTGTTTAAACTGAAAGATTTGCTGTCAGTTTTAACATGGGGTGCAAAAATAAATATTTTCGACATTTTTACTTCTTTATTTTCATGAAGTCAAGAAAGCGGCTGAGGATCAGTTTTATGATATTTTTTATTGAAGTTTATGATGCTGATTCCTTAACAGAACACATGTATCAGAATTGGTTTAAAAAATTTCGTTCTAAAATTTTTTCACTTGAAGATGACCAACGTTCTGGCCTGTCTTTCGAAGTTGATGATGACAAAGTTAAAGCCATGATTGAATCATATAGTCACGTAACTGAGCGACTGCAAAAAGGTTCAATGTATCTCACATAAAAGTTAAAAAAAACATGCGATATCTTGGGCTCGATAAGAAGGTATATATTTGATTTCCGAATTGGAAATTCACTTAACGAATCAATCGCGTTTCAAAAATAATACAATGGACCCTGTTTCAAACAAATTATCCTGGTGATGAAAAATGGATCGTCTATTAATAACATTAATCAAAATATTATGGTTCGAGCATGATAAATCAGTGCAAATCATATCGAAAGCTGAATTGCATCAGAATAAGATTCCCCTGTCAGTTTGGTGGAATTACAAAGGTGTTGTGTATTTTTAGCTGCTTCCAAGCAACGAAATGACCAGCTTATTTGTTTATTGCCAACAACTTATGAAACAGAAGACAACAATCAAAAAGAAAAGGCCAGAATTGGCAAATCGCAAAGCAGTCATGTTCCACCACAACATGCGAGGCCTCACACAACTTTTTAGCAACACGTGCGAAATTATTGGATCTTGGTTTCGGAAGTGATGTCGTATCCCCCCCCATATAACCTCGGCCTTGCACCATCGCATTATTATTCATTTCGAAGTATAAAAAACTTTTTAAATGGTAAAGTTCTATGAGCGCGGAATCATAAAGTTGTCAGAAAGATGGCAAAAAGTTCTCAAACGGGATGGAAGATATTTGACTAATTGAAGTTATTTTTTTATACAGAAAAAGTTCAGCCATATTTGACACTAAAAAAACGAAATTACTTTCTTGCAAACACGATAAATTCATATAAACGGAAAAATATCATAATATTATAAATGTACTCTACCGTTTAGACAAGAAAAGGAGGGAGAGAAAAAGGAAGAAGATATATGAAGAATCACCTTCAAGAATTCCACTCAAACTTTTTTGACAGTCACTCATAATTTTTCAGCATTTATCAACGCTTTCTGGGTTGATATGTTACAGTGTTTATTATTTTTTGGATCACAGTAATTTCGTGTATTTATGTCTAATAAATATGCATATTTCGTATATTTGTGTCTAATGTCTAATAAAAATGTGTCACAAGCCGACCAGTCAATGACTACTGAATATGGTAGTTTGTGTCAGGTTCGAACCCAGGTGTACGGGCTGGCTGCATGTTTGATTTTCTTGGTTTTTTCCTATGTGTATGTAACCTAAATACGAACCAGTTGTCTTTAGAAAGTCTTTCCCAAAGGCATCCCTCCTTTTACGTTGATAGCCCTCGTGTATTTTTGCCATACTCAAATAACTAACTAATTAATTAGTAAAAATTTCACAAGTAATAAATTTAATCACAGCTTTATGGTATCGAAATATTCTTATATGAGTAAAGGCGATGAGAAAAAGTGTGTGGTGTGGGCGCACTCAGCTTATCCTGAAAGGTCAAAGGAAAACGTCTCTTCCTACCTGTCCTCTCGCAACGTGAAAGAAGGGTCAAATGTTTCTTGGAAGTTATTTTTTTCATATTGAAAAATTTAGCACTGAATTTGCCGCAGTTTTATTATGTTTTAGGCAGTAGTATCAATGTTTAATAATGTTTTTATCCGAAACGTTATTGTACAGTGAAGTTGTTGATTAATTTTATAAGTTAACCTATTTTACTTACCGTACTGTTCGTTGTTACACAAAAAGTGAGTTATGTTGTAAAATAAAACAAAATAATAATTAATCCATCTTCGTTTAATCTTTATTTAATGTTATTTATGTATTATTTAATTTTGTTTAATCTTATTATTTTAATCAAGATGAATATACAACTTTGAAGTTGTATTTATGTTCCACTTTTTATTCTTCTATTTTCATTCCCATACTGTCATTCCGTAACGAATTTCACGCATTCGCTTATTCGATTCATTAGAGAATCGGGGGCTTTTTAGTGAATTAATAAATTACTTATTTCAAAATTTAGAAAATAATCAAAATTTCAAAAAGTGTTCTATAATTCAGAATTTTTACCTCATCTAAGATGTATGGAAACATCATTATAAATGTAACTTTAAATAAATTACTTCGGCATGAAAGTTTTCATTATGTAGTAATGCTACGGCTGATTTCATTTCTATTATTGCATTTTTTACAACAAACATGAAATATCTATATATGTATACCAGGTGGTTATAATTAAACTTCCCCTATAATTGGCAAGCTACGGAGCAAACGGGTGAACGGAATGCAACGAAATTGTGTATGTGGGCTATACACGAGATGAACGCACGGAATTTCGAAAAATAAATTTCAGTTCCAAACTGTCTACCAGAGGGCGCCTTTACGGGGAAAACATGAAATTTAACACAATAAAAAGGGGGGAATGCAGAAACAATATTAACAATCCAGAACAAGAATTGTGAATAATAAAATGCAAAACAAGGAAAAGCTGTCAGTTGTAGGAGAAAAATGTCCAGATTTGCATGCTTGGAAAGAAGAGGAAGCCGATGTTTCCCGGCTATACTAATGACAGTCTCTTTAGTTGAACGTGTGGTTATTGATTAGGCTGTTTATGAAAACAAGGGGAATGCTTCTGCTGCAATTCGTGAATTTCGTCGTAGAAAGAACCTACGGCGTGGACCAATGTCTGCTAAAGGTATCCGGGCCATCATTAAGAAATTTGAAGAGACGGGGAAATTAGGAGTTCAACCTGGAAGAGGCCGTAAGCGTGTCACACCGGTACTTATTGATGCCGTCAAGACAGCTGTTGACGCACAGTCACAGACATGAGTGTTTCGGGGCAGTAGCGTGCCTGCAATTTCTCGACAGACAGGCTATTCTTACAGCGCTGTCCGAAAAGTATTCAGAAACTTAATGCACTGCTTCCCATACAAGATCCGCCATACCCAGGAGCTGCTTAATAGGAACGTCTCTCATTCGCAGTTAGTTTTTCTCAACAGAATGACTGTTGATCTGTCATGGCCTTGGAATATTCTGTGCAGCGACGAGGCTCATTTCTCATTTGTGGTGGACATTTTGAAACTTTTTTTTTTAAATTTTGTGAGCGCATCTCGTGTATGGACCGTATACAAAATTTCGTTGCATTCCGTTCGCCATTTTGAGATGTAAAATGCCGTTTAAAGGGGAAGTTTAATTATAACCACCCGGTATATCATCAAAGCAATTTTAAAACTAAAAGAGTAAACATTTAATTATTTAATATACTAGTAATTTTTTATTTTTAATTTGCATTTTTTCCTATCGACCTCCGACCGTCTATCCCTTTCAGTGTCATATGCATTCCTAGGTGGTCTACGTATATCGTCTCCTTTAAAGACCCCTGATAGAAAAATCACATATGATAGTGTACACGAATAGGAGTTAGAAATTTTGAAATGTACATATTATAGGATGTTAAATACATATTTATTTACGGTATGCATGATATAAAATAATACTGTGTGCATAATGTTGTTAAGAATTCATGATAAAATTAACATTTTACTGATTAACTTTGTTTTACATTGGTGACAGTACACTTTTATAATATCGAAAATAAACGAAAGAGCTCATGATTGCGCAACAAAGTTTCTAACGGGTAGTAGTTCATCGCCAAATGAAAATAATAATAGCTCTTCGAAATGTTGATAAATTCCTTTTTTAATGCAGAATTAAAAAATAAATAAAGTCACTTCTTTTGTGCAATTAAATTATACATCTACTTTTATTTCTGTAAGCATACGAGTACAGCGGCATCTAGAAGTTTGTTCTTCAGGAATTTTTAAAACTTCATTAAAATTCTCTAAGTGCATAAATAAGCATTTTAAAAAAGTTACGCAATTTATTATTGGCCACTGAATGCTGCTATCTAGTTGAGTTTGCAAAACCTCAGCGATGTGTTGCTGTGTTGATATAGCGGTGGATAAGGAAGTGTGATGTCACAAATTTTATGAAGTTAAAACTGGTTTTCTTGTTAGCTTATGAATTCAAATAGGCGACTTTACATATATATCATTAGATATGCGGCATAGATACGTCTATGGATAGTTACGTCGTGAATTGCAATGACGTATTATTTATAGTGTTACGAATGCATGGGGACAAACCAGATTTAGTTATTTAGATAGAGTTAGATTATAGACATTTCCATCTCTATAGACGTTTGCATTTAGTTCTACAGACGTAGAAGTTAATAATGAACTGCATAAAATAATTCAGCATCAAACTGTACTGACTTTTTTTCTTCCCTTATTTTTTATATTTCTTTCTTATTTTTTATAATGGAATAAATAGTGCTTTGTTTCTTCTAAATTATTACTGTTCACTTCTCGTATTCTATAATATATCCGTATCAATTTGTGAGAAATAATTTTGAATAATCAATAATCAGTCTTATTTTCATGAAAATCAAAAAACATTTTTTTCACGTAAGGATTTTGACAGTAAACACTGAAATTCAAACGCCAGGAAGAAAATTCCGTATAAATTTGAAATTTATAGGTTTGATAGATATATTAATCATATGCAAATGATCAACAATTGGAAAAAAATATCACATTCAAAGCATGATTCTTTAAGGAGTTATAGCAAAGCATGCGATTCAAGACTCATATGACCTATTACATTCTTTGATCTATAATAATTGTACGTCTATTACTGTATTACTTTTAATAGTTTTATCCCAAAAGAGACGTTAGTCCCGAATGGGATATTAATCTCGAAACGGCATTTTGCATTGAGTCGCTATAAACGGTATCACTTTTCAAATTGTTGCCACCAAATAATATCGCGGTGTATTATATTTAAAGAAATTAAATAATGGAAGAATCTGGATGAATGTTTGCGTGTTTCTCGCATTGTGAAAAAACAACGGTAGCTAAAGCATCCAATTTTAAATAACGTGGTTCTCCAACCGAACATGGGCACCTGGAAGCCCGAATTTTGAATTTCGATTTTTTAAAATTATGTATTTCATATTTCGTAAAATTTTAACGAAATCTTTTATTAACAAACTCAACAATTTGAAAGCGGCTTTGTACGGAATAAAACATTGTTATTTCCAGCGCGCGATACTGTTCGTCGAAAACTCTAAAGATCTGCCCTTTTTAAATAGTTTATGATTTTGCTGTTCAATAAAATTTTATGTGGCGAAAGCTACAAGAACGTGATATTTAATAAAAAAGCAAACACACAAACCGTAAGAAAAGAGTTTGGGGGCGGGGACGTATACCAGCACTTAATGCAGCATTGGGAAATCTAAACATATACTGCTATACTGCTTTTAAAATTTTTCTAGTTTAAATTTTGAATTGTATATGGCGTAAGTGCGAAGAAAGTAGTGTTTAATAATAATGCTTAAAATAAAAATAAGGTCAGTAGAGTGAGTATAACAAGCCAGATTGGTAGAGCGCGAGCGTAAAAAACCTTAACAAACCTTTCCGGATAACCATTAAAATCTGAAACCTTTCTTTTCTTTTCTCCTTTCTTTCTTTAAGCTAAATTTTAGCGTGTAGAAACATAAATATGTTGTGATAAATGCTGTAATGATATAATGATCTGTATTTAGCAAATATAGGCAGTTTATCTATTAAAAACTTGTTTAAATACCCAAAACAGACTGTATTTAGCAAATATAGGCAGTTTATCTATTAAAAACTTGTTTAAATACCCAAAACAGACTGTTCTCTAATTTTCAAATTAATTTTCTTTGTAAATTGTGCATTTTGTGCTTTAAAAATGAGTGAATTATGTTGTTCTTATCTTCCTGTTAAGGTTTTTATTAATGCTGTATTTGTAGAATTATCAACAATTTTAAAGTTGTTTAAGTGCCGCTAAGCCTTTTTTTTTATGGCAGCCATTGATTGTTTACATTTGAAACAGCAGAATAGTAGATTTGTTGCCAATCTAGTGAAACTTAGCTTCGCAACAACAAGGATAACGCCTTCATTTATTATTGCCAATTAAATCATGCTTAATCCTTTCTGGAATTTTTTCGTGGAAATAAGTGTTTAATATTTACTTCGTAATTTTTAATATAGATATTTTTAGTTTTTATGTATTTTTGCCTTCTTGCGAAGTGAGAACTGAATTAATTGAATGAGAAATACTGAATCGTCTGAAAAACTGTTCCTTTTTTGTTTTGTTTGCTTAATTTCTTTTCGACATCATTCTAGATTTTATAGTATTTGAATAGAACATGTGGCAACGATTAAATAATTCTTCAAATGATATAAATTTTGTGCATTCTGAGTTATAATATGAACGAAGTATAACGCTGTTAAGTGAACCTAGCGCCAGAGTGTCGCTATGGTAAACAAATGTAGTGAATTTTAAAGCGTGCATTTATTCTATTGTGGTTTATGCGCTATCGATGAAGTAGATTTAATTCAATACAATAAGTTTAAATGAAATGCAAGAAAAAATGCGTATAATTTAATATTCCGTTCAAAAAAGTCATGTGGTGTACACATTAGATTTTTTTTGAAAAGTTCTAATCAGCAGGTTATTTATTCTAAACAAATTTTTGTTGAAAGTTTAATATTATGTAATATGTGAAGACTATAATCTAAGGATAACGTTATGTAAGACTTAATTATGTTCGAGAAAATATATATAGTAACACTTTAAATTTCTTTACAGCCCTTAGCAACTTCGAAGATACCATTACGACAGCTGGTGAGAATAAAATAGTATGTAAATAGTTCAGATAAAGCTACTGCGACAGCTTCAAAAGATAAAATTGAAAAACGACAAAAGAGGCAGTTTAAAAAGGAAATCGGACCAGAAACAACGTTTGGAATGGGGAGCGCTCTTTGCTGCGACCTTGGCCGCGAATCTTCCTTTTTTTTCCAACCCTTTTTAACTATTTACGGAGTGCATAGCTGCTGCTATCTCTTCCTCTGTTTTTATATTCCGTCGTTAACTTTTTCACAAAGCGAGTTCTTCATTTTCTTTTTTATCCTCAACTTCTGGTGTCCTCCGAGTGAGGTTACGTAATGCCTGATTATAGTAAGTGAGAAAGTAGCTAAAACTAGCTGCTACCATTCGAAAACTAATTCTATGGAATAAAAAAAATACAAACATATTCCTTGATGGTGCTGAAAGACAGTATTCGAAATGTTTTTTTTAGTCATTTAAATTGAACGGCTATCAAGGAAGCATACGTAGTATACGTATCCGGAAATAGGAAGTAAAGAGAAGCAACTGTTTGAGGCTTTGAGGAAAGAACGCTGGAATAACGACGTAGCACTGTTTGCTAGAAAGTATTACAAAAAATCTCATGAAGAGAAATTTTAAATACGAATTTCTTGATAATATTAGCCAACTAACTCCATTAATTGGCCGACTTCGTATTTTACCGTCTCTGTTCTACTGCTGTATAGTAGATTGTAATAGAGTATGTATAGGGAGTAAAGCTATATGTTAGTTTCTTAATTCGGAGAGGTATTATCGTTTCCGTTCATTGAGTTTTGTCTGCCAAAAATAAATATCTGAAGATGTCAGTCTACGAGGATTAAGGTCTTCGTCTTTCAGATTACAAAAGTGCGTTGCTCATCAGTATTATTATTTTATTTGAACATCCGGAACTGTTTTACCTGGATTGCTTGCTTTTCTTTTGAGACAAGTAAAACTGATTTTGTTATAGAATTTTTTCATGAATAATACTTGTATAAAGAGATAGTAAACACATGCTTTTAAAGTATAATTAATTTAGATGATTGTGTAGATTGGCATAAAATATTCCACAAATATGCAGCCATTAAACTTAAGAATAGAAAAGAATTACCTATTAAATATAGACCAGTTTTTCTTTGTTGACTCCATGAACCATTGTGTAACAATGATAAGCGCTTCTATTCTAAAAATAGATTTTAAAAAAATGATGATATCTTCCCAGTTCTTTTTTCGTGTGAGAAAATTTTGTCTATGAAGCGGAAGTTAATCATTCCATTCTTTACCAGGGAGAGGAAAAGATTATTCATTTATGTTGATTTTTCGATTATCCGCAGTTCTGTCTCAGTAGTACGGATTATATGGAGTTCTGTTTTTATTCTTCAGTTATATTTTGCAAAAATAAGTTTCTCCTATTATTATAATATATAAAATATATTATGTTAGTTTATAACTCTGCTTCTTGTTATTGTATTGGCAACATAAAAAATAAACTGTAATGGTAATTATAAACACTTTTAGTAATGTATAGAATACCGACTAAGCTATATATACTTTTTCAAAATCAAACAGTACTATTCTTTTTCAAACGCTATACGTACTGTTTTTCATACGCTTAAGTACTTAACCCTTTACTACGAATTTAAAAGAAAATGCTACCCCATTTTTTATCCAGGTGAACAAAATATGTCATAAATAAGATAAATTTAGCATTTGGGATTTTTTTCGCAAACAGTTTTCAAGCTAGAGGCTAGACACGTATGTCCCACCCGAAGTTAATGGTGGAATACATATATCCCACACGTAAGCGATCGACTTACTATAAGCACACCTGTTATTCTGGAAAATTTTATTATATGTAATAGATTTTACATCGTACGGTACAGGGTAAAGCATTTCTTTGTATAACCCAACATTATACATTGGGCAACTCATATTTGTTCTTTTCTCTATGTTCATTTGTATACAACGAGCACAGTCGTCGTCCTGATTTTCCAACTATTAGAAGATGATCCTTACCATTCAGGAGATTCCAAGTACTTTTTAACCCAGCAGCAATTTTTAAACTTTTAGAGGAACATATATGTGCCGTTAGTAGTCAAGTGTTTTTCGACATTTTCAGTTTGTGCCTTCACAAATAAAATGCAGAAACAAACGCTGGGCTTTAAAAAAATGGGAAATTTCTCTCTTTCCCCTGCTTTTTTTTTAAAAACTGAGTTTTAGTTTCTTACAAGTAAATGTTTCATCCACATGCTGCATAATTTACGGAATGGAGGAGTAGGCCTTAGCCCATTGTGCATATTTTCTGGGTCTTTTGGAGGAAAACGAAAGGAATGGCGGAGTCATAGTTGTAAGTTTCCTTTTAATTTCGAAAACAAAATTTTAGCTTCCAGAATTTGTTCTTCCTAAAATATATCCGTTTACTTTCTTTGTTACTTTTACCAGTTTCTTCAAACTTTTCTCAGGTATACAGAGCGGCTGATTTCTCGACGGCTGAAAATTTACGTATAAATGACAGCCAATTTTTGTTACAACATTGTGTATTTTTAGACTTGGAAAACTTGAACTTAATTAGTATAATTAATTATTAACAGACCCCTCAATACAAATTCAGAATGAAATCAAAATCGCAAATTTTTAATTTAATCCTTTGTTGCATACAAATAAGCTAGAGAAGTTAAACGAAAATGTTTGTATTTTTTGTACTTAAAATAACCTTAGTAATAATAATAATAAAAAAATAATTTTATTCAAATTTCGTTTTAAATAATTGCTACAGTTTGTTCACTACAGTGGACAGCATGCATATACGTACATGCATACAAATATCTTCTCGATGATTTACGGTCATTGCATTTGAAATCGTTTCCTGCCTTGTTTGCAGTGACCATTACCATCTTCTAAATGGTAAATCTACAACTGACATGTACATACAGATCCCCCAAAATACCTTCATTTCGTCGATTTTGATTGCATTCATTTTGCTACGATTTTGTAACTGTACCTATTGGATTCAGATGTCAAATGTTCTAGAAATTCCTTGCCAAACATAAGCATTTCCAGTGGTGTTTTGGCTTGATAAGCAGTACATTTGGGTTTCAATTCACTCTTTTCGGTGGATCTTCACAATTTTCTCAAACTGTCATTTAAAATAAAATGTCTGAAATTACTAATTATGAATATAAAATAGCAGTATAAGAAAATGTAAGCAGTATTATATAATGTTTACTATGAGAAATTGTACTAATTTGGAAACAGAAGTAGCAGCCATTTTCTAAATAGCAATGCTTTACTTAGTGATGCTATACAGCCATCTATGATCGACAGGTGAAAGTTCTAATAATATAGAATGAATAAACACAGGAGTGAAATCTGTTAAGGCATTTACAGAAGAATAAACAAATTTAAACTTTTGTCTACTAGAGTAGACATGATGCAACAAAAACAGGTTAAACATCTCCGTCAGTTTTAATCGTACGGAAGTCAAACTTTATGTGTTTCATTTTTCATAACGAGCAAAACATTTTATTAAATATAACAGTAGAGACGAAAGGAATGTGAAAAAGTGGATTTTGTAATTTTTACGAAATCGATTTCCTAAAATTTAAAGATGTCAAAATATTAATATTAATCTTCACGCCATTTAAAACATTTCTGTAATATGTGTTTACGACCAACGGTTGCAATTCCCCGATTTTTATATAAGCTGCACAAGGTATAGCTTAGGGTCTCCACTTTCTTGGGGCCACCCCCAAAAATTATACCATATAAAAAAATTGACTCATATCCCTCATAAAGGGCCTATATCTCAAATAGCTTAGGATCTGGTCAAATCTAAATCCGGCCCTGACGGTTGCGAAACTAAAAGCTGGGTGAGGATCTTTCGGAACACTGGGTAGACTTATTTATTTATAGTAAACAAAGTTTGTAAACATTGTATTGTTATTATTGTATAAAGCTTTAGTGAGAATTAAAAAAACTGAGAATTTTTGAAAGATTACAGCTCTTGGTACATGATGTTCAAACATCATTGATAAATCATCACGAGTAGGTATACTTTCTTATTAACGAAAGACCGTGTTCTGATTGACTGGCGTATCGCTGAAATGCATGTTTGCATCAGGTATCAGGTGTTAGATGGAATTACAATTTAGATTGCAAGTGGTTTTAAGAGGGGGAGTGGTAAAGAGATGCATACTTTTCTTTTCAAAATATTAACATGTAGCTTACAAATACGCTTTCACTGATAGTGATGGTGAGATCATATGATTCTTTTTAACACATTTAGCATGGCATCTGTTCCTGTTTCCGACAGTGAACTTTCTGTTTTCGTGCTGTAAGAACCGATACTATCAAAGTTAAAAAATAAATGTAGTAATTTCAGCTAAATTTATTAAAACTTATTCAAAAAGGATTTATTTTAAGAAAAAGTATTTATTTTTATTAGTTTTTGGCACTCATGACAGAGATAATGTGTGCTTGATTGCCTTTTTTTAAATCAAACTATTCATTTTGGTTACCCGTTTCGTTAGCGCTTATGTCGCAACTGTCATTGTCAAGTTCCATTGCTTGGTTTAATGAATCATCATCTTCCAACGATGACAACCATAATACTCGAGATGCCGACGCTTGGATGATGGAAATAATTCACTCGACGTATCGCTATCTCTTCCTCTTCTGAACAATTTTGGTCTTATGGGCAATAAATACTTTCAAAAACAAACGAAAAGATTTCTATCCTCAAAATCGTCTATACACTTCCATGGCTTTTTTCTAACTAGAAGGTCACATTTTTGCAGTTCGTATATTTGTGAATTGGCTGCACCATTGCCCCAGTCCGAAAGAAAAATAAGACAGTGAAACAAAGCAGTCTTCACTGTTCATTCTCCCCAGTACTCGTTCGCTGCTGGCAGAGTGAAGAGGACAGCAGTTTCGGTACAGCGCTCAAAGGGTTAAATCCCGCAACGAAGTCCTCTTTCTTGAAATTTCCAAAAGCAGGTAATAATAAATCAAAAGCAGGTTAGCGCTACCTAAATACAGTCTCTAGAATATCGTTTATTCGTTAAAAAATTATAGTTTTTTAGGAAAAGTTTTAAAAAATCAAAAGTACTCATAAATATGAAAATAAGTATTAAATAAGATATATTTTCCTTTTGACGAGACAAATTATCACGTAAATCCATTCCAGTAAAATATAAATTGAGTAAATGAGTCATTATGTAAAATATGGAAATTAAATATAAATATTTTTTAAATTGTTCCCTGAGAATACTCATTGGTAAATAAGTTTATTACATGTTTCTCTTTTTTAAAATTATTCTGCTTTAGAAAAGATTCAAAACCGCAGATTTAATTTGATTTTTACGACCCATTCTGATGACTCTGAAATGCTGACAAGTAGTCCCTGAATTAATTTCAAGCACAGTCAACTCTTGAATAATCAGTGTTATTACCGGGGCTGACGTACACGGTTAATCGAAAATCACAATTAATTCTACTGCAGTTAAAAACACAAGAAAGAGGAATAATCCATGTTACAATTATTTGAAAAACACTTGTTAACGATGCATCCGTTTTGAACCAGGTCAACTTGGAGAATATATTCCTTTGGTTATATAAAATAAATTTAATAAACATTCATAACAGGAATACGCTTCAAACAGAAAGAACAATGTTTTTATTTATATTACCAGTGTATTTTATTTATATTACCGATACGACAAACAAAAAGTGTGGAAACAGAAAATTGCCCTTTAATTTCCATAGGAGTCAGCTGGTAACAGAAGATTAATAACTGTACACGTAATTTATTTTTACGATTTAGCAGTTCGTCTTTAATGGATGATTTAACCGCATATATGTATTCTTGATTATGTGTTATTAAATTACATATTGTTGTAGATAAAAACAATTTCTAAATGCTAAGACATCATTTACTTCCACTGTTTCTTCATCTTTTCGCCATTTTCCATAAAACCTTTTGCTTTATTTGATGGTTCGTAATAGAAAATTTTTCATCGTTCCACAGTACGACTTAACGTTTTTATAAATAATGGCCAGTTAATCTGCATAATCGGCTGTTGATTGTAGATGCTTTTATAATGCCTGAAATTATTTAATCAGCAATGGCTAATGAAACGGCGCGAATTCAAGATAAAAAAATGCATTAAGTTTTTTTTTTACCATGAACTGAAATACCTGAATTGTATATTATTTTGAAGTCAAATTCCTTCTTCTAAATTAATTTTGGAACGGAATCCAGAGCCTGTTAGGGTGAATTAAAATTCTTTGGAAAGCGTTCAACTGATGATTTAATTTTTTATGAAATACAAAAAATTACTTAGTTATACTAATTTGTATAAATCGATGTTTATTTTAATACACGATATCTATCGGTTCTGAGCATCTAAGTTATTCTGTAAAATTCTTCATAAATCTGTCGGTAAAGTAAATAAAATTGCTTGTTGTACGACATTTATCTTCTAAGTTGTTGCTTCTAAAAATTAATTTCTAAAGTTACATATGCATGTTTTGTATTTACATGATTGTCGCTGTCAAACATATTGGAATAATTACGGAGCGGGCAGTAAATGAATTTTATTATTTTTAACTGCTTGCTCTGATAGAAGTATTTTCAGAATTTCTTAGGATTGATCCACTAAATTTTGTTCTAAATATAAGTGAAAATGAGTTCACAAAATCTTTTCATTATCATATAGAAGCGCCATCTATATAATTTAAAATTAGAAAAAAAGTGTGGAAGCAAAGGATATATTATTTTATTTTTCGTGTTTTACAGGTCAGTTGTTTCCCCAAAGAATGAATGAAATTATTATATGCATAAAATATTGGTAGCAAGAAGAAAAGAGAACAAAGAAAAAGTGAACATACAGAGAAGAAAGCGGAAGTAAGCTACATTATTTTTTAAATTAAATTTTTTGGTAGTGATTTATATCATTTACTTTAAATTAGTAATTTTAATTAATAGTAATTAATCGGAAATTTTACTTAAAAGATAATATTAATTAGTTGTGATTAATAGGATTTAAATTAACATTATTATGATATTAGTTCTCGCTGGATTAGTCTGAATGTACTTAAGTGAAGTCTAAATTTAAGCAGATCAATAATAACATATTGGACTCTTTGTTTAACGTAAAAACAAAGTTGTCATGCATGAGTTGTTTTCTTACGCTTGAAAACTTCTGTGCTAACTAAACTGGGCATTTAATTTTCTAAACGATTTTGCAATGATGCTGTTATCAAATGACAATATTGATGTTAACTCAATAACTTTTGTTTGCTTGTTTAAATTTGATGTGTTGTTTTGTGGATAGTTGCATAATTCGAAGAAATTCATATAGTCCTGGTATTTAAAAACTTATGTGTAGAATACACAGTGGGAGGACAATATAAAATGGGCATCGTGTATCGAAATACATATTAGGAGTACAGTATAAAAGTTAGAGTCAAATTTTATATAACCCCGGTGACAAAATGGTAAGAGTTTAGGTAATGAAGAATTGAATATTGTTTACAGTGGCTTTTATTCTAGTAAATCCCCTGATTTGGATGGATTCATAGACGCATGTCGGCTAGCTTGAGTCAAACAAGTAAAAAATATCTACAGCATGTGTGCTGTCCTTCTTGGTGATATGATAAGCTTCCAAGAGATTCGCATAAAGCTCATATCATTCTCACCAGAAAACAGAACATGCTGATCAATGAAGACCTGTTTCATTAACTAAGATTTCGTATAAGCTCATGAAGAAGCTAATTTTGTGTTAAATGTCACATACTTTAACGTAAATAACAAACTTCCTCACACCCGGATTTACATATAAGCTGCACAAACTATAGCTTAGGGCCCCCACTTTCTTGAGGCCCCCCCCCAAAAAATTGTACCATATTCCATATAACAAAATTGACTCATATCCCTCATAAAGAGCCCCATATCTCAAATAGCTTAGGTCCTTGTCAAATCTAAATCCGTTGCTGTGCTTCCCAGACAGCAGTATAATTTTATAGAGGGTCATAGTCGAATGCACGAGATGTTATTTTTTACTCAAAATATCAGAAACGCTCAGCATATGACGCCTACGAACCACACGATGCCGATTTTCTTAATTTTTTTTAAGGCCTTTTGATAAAATATTTAAGAATAAGTTGCTAACAAAGTTCTATAAAAATTCTGGGTATTTTTCTGTTATCAGGATCGGATTAGAAATGTATGCATATATGTATCCATGTATTTATGAATGTATGAATGTACAAAGGTGTATGTGTGTATGTGCACATGCGAACATTCATTTCTGCATCTGGTCCCGATAACAGAAAAGTAAGAAAATATTATGTCAAAGGACAGGCCTTGCCATGGATCTCCGAAATTTTGAAGGCCAGATATATACAAATGAAATATAATGATTTTCATTCTAGAAGATACAAACTAAGCCAAGGTATCTTACAGATATCGACTATAAAAGTTGATTATGCCGAGGAAAATTCTTAACTTGCGGATGATATCAGGCAATATATAATTTAGTATGCCTCCTTCTTTTCGAGGTAGAGAATTATGTATAATAAAACGAAAAATATCAGAATATCCTTATATATTGATGCAGCAGTGGATAAGAAGTGGAATGTCGTGCTCAACAAAAGAAATAAAATAAAATCTCCAGTTCCAATTACCTAGGGCTGTTGGGAGTTGCTTGCTTTCGTTTGAAGACTAGCCGGGATAATTTACACAAACATTTGCATCGGATTGGTGTTAAGGTTTTAGCTTGTTGCCCTCTGTGTCATCAGGATGATATGGATGGTAACCATCTCAAGAACAGCCCTATTATTTTAACGTTTATTACAGACATTTCTATTGAAGCTAATTTTTACCTTTGTGTGTTATACTCTCATCAGTTTGTTTGGTTGCTCGTCAACTAATGGCAGAAATGCCGAAGATTTTTAGGATAAAAGACTTTTCGAGGTCAATGAAATTTTGGGTTTTATAAAGTACTCAGAAAATTCAATTCTTAACAGCTAACACCGATTTTGCAATATTAAATCTAAGACTTCATATGTTAAATTTATTGAAAATCAAACGGAGATACTTTTCGCATTGTTGTTAATCTGCAGATGCAGCTAGCATATTGTAGCAATCACTTGGTGGTAGGCTCGCTTGGTATTGCTCAATATATAGTTCCTTGATCGTGTCGCCATCTGTTAACACCGATAAGAAGTGCAGTAGAGTTTCGCATTGAAATGTTTTTCGAGTTTCACGAGTTTCGTATGGACTTCGAGATTGAAATCATCTTGTGATTTGATCTTGTGTCTGTTACGTGGCAGTTGACTACTGCCCTCTATCGCAAAAGCGCTACGGTGCGGTGGATTGTAGTATTCGAACTCTGTAGTGAAATCTCTATATTATTCTATAGTGAGAGCTTTTGATTGATTCCCAAGATTATTACACACTCCCTTCCCAAGCCTTTCCGATGCATAATTGTTACACACTCCCTTCCCAAGCCTTTCCGATGCGATATGAAGAGATGCGATTGTTCGTCGTGAATTGAGTCCGCGTTAGGGGAGGGGCATGATTATGAGCCGAGTGCGCTGATGGGCTGTGACTGTGGCCGCAGTGCGTGGGTGTACTTAGTTGGATCCATTTTTGCAAGGTCGAGCGTATGTGACGTAGTTTCATCATGTGTCCCCAGTGGACGAGAATGTGTAGTTATAGGGTGGAGCATTCTTGAGAGATCCGATTGGCATATGTGTTGCCGTTAGGTTGCAGTTGTGGGAAGGATGGTATTAAGTTATTGAGACAAATGATGAAATACGTCACACACGCCAAGGCGCTTTTTCACAGATGCTTCATCAACCATTAAAGGATCCAACTAAGCACGCCCACACAATGGAGCCGCAGCCATTGCCCTTCAACACAACGTTAAGTCACATCAACAGACGCACTGAACGAACATTTTATGAAGATTAGTCGCATCACCTCATAAGTCCTCAGAAATTCTGGAGAAGGAAGTGTTTTTCGATCTCAAGAGCCAGTCAACCGCTCGCACCACAGGGTAGTCCGAATATGAGAATCCTGTCGTATGTTGTTATGCGATAGCTGTACGGTATTCGATTGCCGTGTAATAGGGCCACGATCGAATCCCAAGAGCGTTTAGGATCTTGAAGAGCATAAGGAAACTCGTGCGCTATTGCACTTCTCATCGGTGCTAGTAGATGGTGACACAAGCAAGTAACTACATACCGAGCAGCATCAAGCGAGCGTACAGCCATGAGATCGCTATATTATCATCTAGCTACGATAAAACAAAATTAAGATCTCTTGAAACTTCGTGGATAAACTGTTGGAAAGTTGTAGGGGCATTTTTTGGCCAAAACTCATCACAAGAAATTCAAATAATCCAAAGATACGCTTATCATCCTTGTCATTTGGAATTTGAAAGTAGGCTTTAAAAAGAGTTTTAGAGAACAGTTTTAAACCTTTTAAGATATGAATAAAATCGCCTGTTCTGGGAGTGAGGTAACGATCGAGAATTGTGTGGGCATTTAGGCATCTTTTAATCCCCGCATGGTAAGATTGTATCTCTCTTGAAATCTAGATGAAGAGGTTTTGCCCATGGTGATACAGAAGATCTCATTATATCATTATCTAACATAAATCCGAATTCGTTTTTTGGCTAATACTAATTTTAAGCATTTGAAAAATCTCGAAGAAAAAAGGAGGGCCTTCAGTAACAATATAATGTTTTACGTTATGTTGGGAGTTACAAGTTAGAAGATTGAATTTCAATTGAATATGAATACTGTAACAAAAAATATGCATATTGAGAGTTGTTATCAATTGGATTTATGCTATCAGCACTTGAAATGCACATAATATCACCTCGAGAAGAAATGTTAGTAACGCCATCTAATAATTTTCTATTATGTATATAAATATGTAATTTAAATATATTAAGGAAATCTACATCTAAAATGGATTTATGTGCTTTAGCTATTATAAAAATTATTATTATAAAAGTTATTATATTAGAATTGCCTGTGGAGGCGTAGGTCAGAGTTAAAATTTTTAAACCAAATGCAAGAATACTTGTGCCATCTGCAGGGAATAATTTGAAAGAATTACACATGTTTTGGTGATGCAGAGATAATAGATAAGCCAACTCCGTTATCCACAAAGTGTAAACTGGCTGTTTTATCTTTTAAAAATAAACGGTAATTGCGGAAATCTGTCCATTTCTCAGCAGCAGAATGTGCCGCCAAATCTACTGCTGTTCTGACTTTTCCGATTCTTTCCATGGACTGTTGCATTTATTAGGATAACACTCAATACCAAAATTAAAGTGATAGTAACAGTATTTCCCGTCGGGGGGATTAAACCGCTTCCTTGAAGGGCTGCCACTCTAATTTCTGTTTAATCCAGGCTGCACTCTTAGATTGCTTTCGAAATCTGTTCCATCTCAAACATTTTTTCAATTAAAGGGTTCAAATAGGATTATTCAAATCAGAGGTATTACAAATAGATCTCTGCAGGCATAATACAGTTCTGTTGAGGGTTTCATTTTTTAAAAGTTTTTCTTCCATTAAACAACAATCTACATTTTCATTATTTACAGCTAAAATGTTTTTATTGATTCTGAAAATTTATCGAGCCGCAATGTCCTCAAATCTTTATCCGCTATATTAGTTCCGCCACCTAGCGATTTCATTTTACCGTAGTAATCATACCGTCATAATCATAGTCGTCAATATAGGTTTCATACCACCTGAAGAAATTCCCGTAAGCAATCGTTTGGTACATTTTCCCTGACTTTCTTTAAAAGTATTAATACGAATCTGTCTTTTGCAGTTGAATATCTGTCATTTATATCACGGTGGCTGATATTCCATATATTTTCGACAAATTTCGGTTTTAATTGTGTGACAAGATACTTAAATTTCGTTTCACCTTGAGTAATGTTAGCAACAGAGAGTTGAGCTCCTCTTTGATAATAATAAAAGCCTCTTCGATAAGGTTTTTCAAGTTTACTTACTGAGCTTTCACTTGATAAGGTTCATATTTCAGGTTTTCTTTTCCAAAAGCAGGAATTTTAACGCGTACCGTGTTTAATTCTAATTTGTCATACTCTGAATTTAAAGTAGGACTTCCATGCCTTTCGTTTGTCATGACTGCGCAGTAAATTTCTGCTGGGTCACCAAGATTAGAAGCTGCAGCTGGCAACTACCCCAAAATAGTGATTACATACTTTCATATTTAGTAAAAAAGAAATACTCGAAAAAAGAGGTTTAATAATACATTTTATTTTAAATGTTTTAGTTCTTTTGTTTTTTGTTGTTGCCATTCTGAACTACAAAAAAAAAAAAAGTTTTGGTAACCTTGACACCAGTTGAGATTACAAAAAAAAATGTAAGCATAAAAAGATTATATTTAAAAATATGCATTTGTACTTTAAGAAAATAAATTGACATTTCTATTTAACCGCTACACACTTGTTGTTCGACTTATTCGTTAAGATCGTCGTTGGGAAAACTTCCAGCACTTGTAATAATTCTTCAATATCCTGCGCATGTGCATTTTCCAAGCTTGTTTCATAGCAAGCTTGACCATTTCGTGGACTTTAACAAAGGATTCTCAACATCTCTACTTAGCTCGGGCATAAGATTCGTCCATTCAAACATTTCTCGATCACCTCATTCCAGGAAAGACTGATGTTGTGTATAGGAGAGATTCGGATTTTGTACGGTATTTTTACCTTAGTCTCTTAATTTTAAAATCGAAAATCCATAATTTTTTTTTCCTTTGAAAGTTGACAATACTGGAGTGTGGTTACATTTTTCACTCACTACATCTCCCGGTCCGCGAAATTTGTTCACAAATTTTACCTGTAGGCGGGCCAAAAGTTTGAGAAACGCTGATCTGCAGCATCCATGATATTGAAGTTTTCTCAAAAATATCTCAATGGGTTGTTTATCTTCTTTTTTGTCTTTATCAGACAGTTGCCGGAATATCCGCTGCAGATAGTAGTAAGTTTTACATTTTGATATTATGCTTTGGTTCATTACCTGGGTTTACAAAGGTGCGTTTGGCGGCAAGAAAACCTCTTCTATTGGAATGCATGCTTGTTCGGCAAATGAGTTGGATGGCTTGGAGCCATTATCAGTAAAAAGTAAAGCTCTTGGTTCTAGTTTTTCAAATTCTCAGGAACGTTTAACAGACGGTTAAAATTGTTCAGTAAACTAACTTTCGAAAATTTTTATAGTGATTCAAGATTCTGTATTGTACCACCAAATTATTGACAAAGGTGATTTTAAAGTTCCCTTCAATATTGTTTGGGTTTTCGAATGCTACACAAGCACTGACTTAATTTAAAGTCTCCATTAGCGTTACCGAAGTCTAGAAGTGTTAAGCGATCTTATTGCAGCTTTAAATCCTTAAGCGAACTCAGCAATACCGATACTGCGAACGATTTTGGGGAATCCCCAATACTTCCGTCTAAAACTGAAATAGCGTTAAAACAGAATCTTACGAGCACACAACATAACATTATTAATTTCTTATTCCCACGGTCCTCACAAATTGCCGTTTGGATCATCCGATTTGCATTCGATAACTTGATAAATATCTATAAATTAAAAATTCACTTTGTAAAATATTTTTTAAGTTATATCTGACAACCTGAATGTTTTATGCGAATCCGAATAAAATGTCGGGCAACTATATATTCTGTTTGTGTTTTACTTCTTTGATTTATTTTTCAAACTTCATGAACTTGTATATTAAAAATAGCGTATTAAAATTGTCTTTTCCGAAATTAAGTGATGGAAGTTTGGGAAGAAGCGAAAGATATCAGTTTTATATAAACCGCTTTGGAAGAAATTGCGTAAGTAAAAAATTGGAAAGTCTGAATACCTGTACTGCCATTTATTCAGCATTTAAAAGGTTTTAGTTATTCAGAATCCACAGTTATAATATACAAGTGCATGACACCTAACTTTTTTTGTCTTAGAAATTCTGATTAATTCCCCCTATCTCTGCTTTCCATTTTTGCGGCATTTATATTAATGGAATTATATAACAGATGGTACGAAAGAGAGAGAGAATTGCTTTTTCTGAAACTACTAAACATTAAAATATTGTGCTATTATTAAGTTTAATGGGAATTCTAAGGGTACCTAAGGTTCTTAGAAATGCTAAAATTTAATTTTAAAATCAGATATTTGGAGAAAATAAGTTCTGCGATTTTAAATAACATTCTAAATTTACATTTAAAAACACAGGAAGATTTCAAAGAAATTTTTAAAGTGTCTATAAACTTTATAAAAATATTTATAAACTGATTAATATATTAATTAACGTTATAATTTTTATGAAACTTACGAAAATAAATGTACTGTAATTTCTATAAAACTTTAAAAAAATGTTCTTTTTAATTTCTATAAAACTTACACAAAATTAATATATAGATTTGATTTTGAGCTAGTGTGTCTTGCGCGCTTGCAAATTCTGTTCCATTCCCTCCCCTTTTCAAGCTAAGAAAAAGTTTAAATTTTTATATTTTTCTGAATTTTTCTCTGTGTTTAACTGTAAATGTAAATAAGATATTAAAAACTTCAATAATTTAAAGAAAAACAGCGCCATCTCCGATTATGTTCGGATATTGTAACGAATAGAATTTTTACTTGATGAAAATTTTTGATGAATCATGGTGCTTTTTGTTAATTTTGTGAAGGCTGTCTTGTGTTATATTTTAAGTTTTTACAGTTATTTTTGAAGATTTCAGTATGTGATTTAATTATGTGTGCCGAAGCTTCCCGAAGCACGAATATACCCGAAGCTATATATCCAGTCCAAATTAATTTACACTGGTGTGCAAAAATTAAGGACGAAGTCGAAAAATTAGCATATCAGCTGAACGAAGAGGCAGAGCGGACAGAAAGACCAATCAGGAGATTAAGTAAGGTGATGTACGGTAGCACATGCGCAGATATGCAGGTAGACCTAATGGGGGAGTGTCTGAGTAGTATAAAGCATGTTGTCGGTGTAAGATCAGTATTTCTGGCAAAGAGATTGCACGCCGTATAGCAGTTAAAATCCCACCGAGTTGCTGCCTCAGCGAGAAATGGCGAATAATCAATCTGTTAGACGACATCTGGATGCTTTTACCCGAGGTCGAATCATTGGGAAGTTGGAGGAAGGCCACAGTGTGACAAGTGTGGCTTCAGAGTTCGGAATTGCTCACAGCATCGTTTCACGACTTTGGACGCAATTTCAAACTACAGGAACAGCTATCCGGGAGTTTAGTAGTGGTCGTCCACGAGGAACCATATCCGCGGATGACCGGTATATTGCCTTACAGGCCAGAAGAAACAGGCAGCAGACAGCGGGAGAAATCGCTAGACACACGATACAGGCGACTGGACGACCGATATCGCGTTTTACCGTGGCCAGAAGACTGCATGGTGGTGGTCTGTTTGCACGACGCCCTGTACGGTGTGTACCTCTAACGCCTGCCCATCGGAGAAGGCGTTCTCTGTGGTGCCGGGAACACCGGAATCGGAGAGACAATGAATGGGGACGAGTACTCTTTACAGATGAGATCAGATTCAGTCTGAGTAGCGATTCTCATCGCATACTCATCTGGAGAGAGCGGGGAAGCCGCAATAATCCCTCGAACATCATTGAAAGGGACAGGTATGGAGGTGGCGGTGTTCTCGTTTGGGGAGGCATCATGCTTGGTAGTCGTACAGACCTTCACATCTTCGACGCAGGTTCAGTCAACGAGACCCGTTATTGTAACGAGATTCTTCTTTCATATGTGCGTCTTTTTAGAGGCGCTATGGGTCCGCAGTTCCTTTTCATGGACGACAGTGCACCATGTCATCGCATAGTAGCTGCCGAACAGTTCTTAGAGAGTGAGGATATTGAACGTATGGATTGGCCGGCACGATCTCCGGATCTCAATCCCATCGAGCATGTACGGAATTTTCTAGGCAGACGCTTGGCAGCTCGTACCTTACCACCAGTAACGATTCCGGAGCTTCGATTGGCGCTGCAAGACGAATGGGCAGCAATGCCTCAACAACTCATTGACACCCTCATTCTCAGCATGGGCAGACGCTGTGAAACCTGCCTAGTAGTCAGGGGAGATCATATCCCCTATTAAAGACCGGATGTTTTTTGCTGGACACCCATCACAGAGATGTTTCGGCCTTCAGTCGCATTGCGCTCCATGCTACGTTTTCAATAAAGCTTCTTTTTATTCCTCTGATTTCTCTTTTAGTAAGTGTTGCTTACATTACTCATGTCCTTACGTATTGGGGATCTTACGGTATTAAATGTGTTGTTTTGGAAAGCTTTTGTACAAAGTTATATTGAAAAAACCGTCTCGTCCTTAATTTTTGCACACCAGTGTATTTCCTGGAGCAATATGACAAGTATTGCAATGCAGCAATACCTTCCATAGTCAGCTTTAATCAGCCATGATTCATTATAATAGTTTTGAATATTTCAAACTAAACTAAATTCTAACTGAGCAAAAGAAGTTATTCTAAAAAAAATATATTGTGCAGTTTTTTTCATGTGATTTAATCGGCATTTTACTAATGGAGTTATGTTGAAAGGAAGGAAAACTTAACTAATTACGATAATGTTGAAGTGTCTGCATGAGAATTAACAGTTGATTAACTATATAAAATTATTGTAATTGTTGAAACCGAGCATATTATATTATGAAAGCTGATTCTAATACTTGCCATTTGAAGAGCGATAAACAGTACAGTGTTTTGCTATAAAGAAGTGCATGAAGGGAAAAAGCAAAAGAAGAAATATGTGCTGACGTCAATATTGCAATTTTAAGAGAATGAAGAATTAATTACGGAAATACGTATTAAAAAAATATTCCATGTAAAGACATTTGAGTTTGCTAATAAAGAAATTGAAATTATTGAAAATTGTCAGAAACATATTTTGAGCCAGTTATCATTTCTTTGTCTAGTTCCTCGATTAGTCTTATTTAAAACAGTCTAAGGTAATGGTGGAGCCGATTACCGGGATTATATGAAGTATTGTAGTATTTCCAAGTCAAGGAATGAGAATCAAAAGCTTGCATAGTTACCACGTGATGATAAAAGAAATTTTTAAAAAAAGTTATAATAATAGAAAATTACGAATTATATTTCTTGTAGGTTAATTAGATGTTACATTGGAGTTCGAAATATCAGACTGCAGAAAATGTTTAATTTTAAGGTACAGTTCTAGTTAAATCTTTTCCTATTCTACAACTTTTATCACATCTCCACTTTTCAGATTGCGAATTATGACAGCTGTTACCAGCTTAAGATCTTTAATTTATCTTTCAAATTATAATACTGATTTTCATATGAATATTAAAAACTGATATTAATGGATTTTGATGAAAAAGTCATCCGCAAAGATAGCCCTACCCACAGGCACATAGCCCACGCTATGCATTGCGATAGTCAGCAAAAAACAACAACACTATACGTAGACATTTAAGAATGTATATTTTACTTTAAATTTTAAGGACTACAAAATCTAGTAGTACATTAATTATGAGTATAAAAAACTATCTCTTTAAAAGTTATTTGCATCATAAAAGTTTATACAAATATTAATAATAAAGCATTCAAAATATGATTTATTGTAGAATATTTAGTAGAAAACGTTTATGAATACTTGTATCTTTTGCATATTTAGTAAATGAGGTTTTAAGTTTGCGTACAATATCTTGATTGAGAAGTGAACTTTTATATATATAAATGCCTCCATTTTAATTTAGTTTAACGAAAAGTACTATCAAGGTTTCGTATGGCAAAATACAATTACTTTGAAATGATAGAAATAAGACTAGCAAATTGTGGCTCCCCGAGTACGCTTCTGGTGGAATTCTGCGCTTTTAAGTTACTAGATATAAAGTATAATGTGGGCAATAAAAGTGAATCTTTTTAGACGATAAAGTAACACTTATTCACAAACCTGACTTTGTACTTGAAGCATGTAAATTACCCACCGAGTCACTTCTGATACGGCGAGACATTTGCGTAGTTGCACTCACGTGATCACGATGATAGTTGTGGCTGCGAAGCGTGAAATGACGTAACTGCGTAGTGGAATAAACACTCAGCCGCCAAATTTGCTTTGATGCGTTTATAACCTTGAAACAGGCTCTGTAATCGGGATATCGATTTGAAAAATTACGTCTGCATTTGAATGTTACGTAACAAATGTGTATGTGCGAAGGCATTGTTATTCTCTTTTAACGCCGAGCCCGATTTAAAAAAACTATGATCACGTAAACACTTTCTATAATTTTTCTGAAAATGCAAAACACCTTTTTTGTCGATAAATATGTCGTTATGATTACACTCGCATACTTTCTGAATGATCAGTAGTAACAACAAAAATAACAGTAACAGCAAAGCATTTATGCATTCCTAGAAAGCAGAGAGATTCAGGGAACGTTGATTGTTATTGTGTTTACATAAGCTTATCTGGAGACACAAAATATTTTTGAGTGTTTAAAAACCGATAGCTTTATTAGTACAACAGTAGTATTTAATACGTACAATGGTAATAAAATCGTCTGATTCTAATCACCCACTTTTTATCAACAAATAAAATTATAATACCATTAATTTAGTGCTGAAAAGGAACGACGACGTATATCAGTAAATGATTTGTATAAAATTAAAAATAATGTGATGTTTTCTTTGACTAAGCGAATGCATGAAATGCCTAAGCTTCTTCTAACGTCTTAAGGCTAGCAGAACGAAAAGTGACTCCTGTTTTCTAATGTTTCTTGAGGAAAGATATGGTAACTGGAAACTAAAATGTAACTAAGAAGTCTTTGATTGTCATAGACAAAAGTATTTTTGCCGTCATTAAATATCAGGTTTGGTTAATGGAAATATATGTGCCGTTTTTTAATAAAGAAGGTTTCTCTTTACATATTTGTGAAGTTAATTCCTTGAACTAAAATTAAAATTTCGATAGCTGTAATTTTCAGTGTCCCTGTTTCAGATATAAATGAATAGGATTAGTTTTTTCTTAGTAGTGTTTTTCTGTTTCAGTTGTCAAAACGTTCTTAGTAAACATAAGTCAGAGACCGTGCTACCAATTAGTACAGAACTGAATAATTTTACTGAGCCTAGGTATAATCCAAAGATCAAGGGTGCTACCAATTAGCTACACAGCCAAATAGATACTTTGGAAAAACTTTATGATTCAAAGGAAGAGCCAAGAGATAACTTTCTGCAGAACGTAAAAAGTATTATTACGCAGATTATAGATATGAGGAGTACAGATATAAGGTAGTTTCTCACTCCTTTGTGGTATAATTGCAAGCATGTCCGGCGGGCAGACGGGAGGTACGGAATTCGAATCCCGGAGAGGGCATCGTAAATTTCTTCAGCTTCCAGGCATCGAAAATTCTAAATGACTTTATCATGACTCCCTAACTAAAAAGTGGTGGAGATAATTCTGCACCGCCCGTATTTGCTAATTGGAGCTTCTTCTCCACAGTCGTCCTGTAAATGGAGAAGAAATTTAAGGTATTGTCTTCCTTTCTAACACCTGCCTTTGTGGTCTAACTGGAAGCACGTACGGGTAGCAATCAGGAAGTTCTGAGTTTGAACCCTGGCAAGGACATCACGGATTGCTTCAGTTTCGTGCTTCGAACATACTAAATCATTCTATAGAGATACTTGATTTCAGATGTCAAAGAAACTGATATATCCTCGTAATAGTCTAAAATGTAAGATTTGTGCTTTTATGCTTCTAAAATGTAAGATTTGTGCTTTGTCCTGTATCCCTTCGTGGATATAAACTGCTGGCCATTAAAATTGCAGCACCATGAAGTAAAGCAAATACAAGAAAGATATTTATTGCAAGTAAACAATGTGGCATGAAGTCAAAATGATTAAATTTGTAAGCATTTTTGAAGTTTACAGGGATGCGAAATTATTAGAAACATCTGCCACCCCTGGCATCTAAAACGGCCCTTACCCCATTAGGCATAAAATCAAACTGGGATTGGATGACAAAAATGGGCAACTCATTCCATGCTGCTTCAAGTCTATGCCATTTTTCATCAACCATATTAGCTGGAGAGGGGTGGCGAGTTAGTCTCTCAGCGACCCATGACCAGATGTTTTCAATGCGTGACAGATCTGGAAACCGTGCAGGCCAGGGCAGCGATCGAATACCCTGTGTAACTAGGAAGGTCAGAACATGACGTGCAACATGTGGTGTTGCATTATTTTGTTGGGACATGGCGTTTGGGAGCGTTGAAGAAAAGGTACAAACATTTGACGTAACATGTCATAAATGTACCTATCTGCGTTCAAATTACCGTCGATCCGAACTAGAGACGTGCATATCATGTACCCAATGGCTGCCCAAACCATCACACCGGGTGCAAGGCTCCTATGCCGATATCGAATGCAAGCAGGCGACGTGCGGTCTCCTCGGACACTCCACACACGTATACGGCCATCAAAATATGTACGTAGAACCGGGACTCGTTTGAAAAGGCGACATTGTGCCACTCCTGTATCCAGCTTTGTCGTCTGGCGCATCAGAGTCGCCCTCTCTCTCTATGCTGCATTGTCAAGGGAAGCCGAAGTAATGGTCACCCTGCTGATAGTCCACGCTACTGCAAACGTCGACGCACCTTGTGAGCTGATACTGGGCGTTCTGCAATCATGCCCATTTCCTGACTAACGCTCCGTGATGTGGTCGTACGGTTTTGCAGAGCTGACCTCACAATATGTCTGTCCTCTCTGGCGGTAGTCATGGGAGGGCTTTGAGATCCTGCATGCCGTTCAGTATGACCCTCAGCAATCCATTGATTCCATATTGGCATGACAATGTTTGGATGTCGACCAGTGCGACCGGCGATATCATGGAACGATAATCTACACTTTCGATTGGCAACGATCCTGCCTCTATTGAATTTCAGAACTTCCTGGTAAGCATTTCCTCTTCTTAATCGAGGCATAACACGATATTATGAGCAAACTCCAACCTTACAAAGCACTTTCCAAATGAGAAATCCACCACGCAATTTTTCTTTATGCAGTGCTACAGATGTCGTTCCTCCCTCCTGTGTCATCTAAATGCTCTAAAATACTAATTATTTGCATTTGCCAACCTCTTCTTCCTTTCATATGACTTTGACGTTCGTCAGATCATTCCTTCCTGGTGTTGCAATTTTAATGACCAGCAGTGTATTTTGTTTAAAGTGGGGCCAAGAGTTTTTGTCAAAAGTGTGCCTTCCCTTGTGGAACAAGAAAGCCGACGAAAATCGCTTACCGTTTAAATAAAACATCAACGGAGTCCCAGTTAGATTTCAAAGAGTTCCAAGACAATCCTAGCAAATTTAACAGATTCAGTCAATTTTTTAAACTTGTGAAAATTATAATGTCTTTCCATAACGCATTATATTAATGAACAACACTCGATAAAACCACTTGGTCGCTCGTAGCGTAGCCATAGGCTGAATGACTGCAGAAAATTTGGGACAGATGCGTCTGCAAACTGTACTTTTTTTTTATGTAGATCTATATCGTTTAAAGTCTTATTTCTGTGGATTTTATAGTAACTAATGTTTTCTTTCTTCCGATTTTTTAACTATTTCCAAGGCCTGGTTCAGCCATTCTGGGGCACTAGGAAGTGCATTCTTTCAGGGGCCTTCAGAGGAAAATTACAAATTCCTAGGTAAAATATAGAAATTAGGGAGAAGTACAGGGTGATTTGGGAGCTCTGTATAACTTACCCTCTAGAACCGAACTTTATGGATCTGCTTCATCTGACAGGGTAAGAAAAGCAATCTTTGACTTTTGCATTAACCATTACCGAAATAACCTGGGTATAAAATTGAAATTAAATGCATATTTTTAGTTTACATTTTGGAGGCTATCTGTTAATAGATTGTAGCAGCTAATTTGTAAATATAATGAGAAAAAATAGTTTACGAATGTCTGAAAACTAATTAGCTTACTCTAAGGAAAAAACTATATTGTAAAGAACATATAATTGCAAACAAAAATAAGAGAAAATAGGAAAATAAAAATACGCCTTAAAACATTCTGTTTTCAGTGCTTGTGGATTTCTTGTAGCAGTCAGAGTGAGCAAGTTTTGTCCAAATTTATCTTTTTCTTTTTTTCTTTTCTTTTCCTTCCTTACCTCACCTGTAAATCATTACGTAAACACTAGATACTAATTGTTTTTTTTTGTTTGTTTGTTTCCGGGAGATAGAACTTCAACCATTCGCTTGTCTTGTTATCGGTAGGAATTATGTGGAACAAGAAAAGAGTACTTGTTTTTTTTTTCCTTACAATTGTGTTGAATCACTTTCGTAATTTCTTAGCTCTATGAGTCTAAGAATTGATTATATTCATTTCTTACAATTATAATTGCTAGTTTTTCACGTTTAAAAAACGTTTGTATTCAGATTTTCGTACCTTTAAGCGTCTAAGTACATTATGAAAACATATAATTAAATCATCTATCATTAAATCTACGCAGCCTTGCAAATTGTCAATTTTTACAGCTGCTGCCAATCTTTAAGCATAAGATTAAAAAACATTTATCTCAAATTATAAATGTTTATCGGGCAGAGTGAAACAAAGTGAGCTATTTGAAAGTATGTGCTGTTTAATAATTTTGTATCTAAATTTAATTTTCAATAATAATCTAAATCGTATGGTTTATAATATATCTGAAATATTATTTGTATAAACATTCATATCATTATCGCAGTTCATAAAAGACATTTGAACAACAGTTATTATAGTATAGATAACTACCAAAATATAGTTTTCAAATATATATTTTCGGGAATTAAAATGATAAAGAGATTGGATTAGTAGATCAATTAGAGATCATATTTATTTTACAAATGCGTAATGGAACGATAAAAAAACTAACATTTTAAGTAATTTTAAGGTACAAAAAAGCAAAAATCAGTACCCAGGCATTCGCTTTTGATAGCAGTACCAGCCTTTTAAACGACGAGTATGGAGTTGAACAAACTTAAAATGGTATTCCGCGACACTCCAATCCATGTGCCTTTAAATTTATGCCAAAATTCATCTTCGTACCGATGTTGTCATGCCAGCGTCTCTGCAATCATTGATACGATATTTACAGTTGGTAAGAGATCTGGAAAAACCCTCGGCGAAGGCAGTAGTTGAGCAACCAGCGTACTGAGGAATCGTAGCACAGCATGAGTTGCAAGACATCTCTCATTTTTGCTGAAATGCAAGGCGACGAAGGCCCTGAAAATACAGCACAGCCTAAAAACATAATAAACCACACTTCAACGAATTTTTGATTAACAAACTCAGCGATTTCAAAGGGAGCAATGACAATATTGTACGAAAAAAAAATATTTTTATCTCCAGCGCGCGAAACTGTGTATCGAAAATTCTAAATATATGCTCTTTTAAATATTTTGTTATAACAAAATGAATTTCTGTTGAATTGAATTTTATAGTTTAAGTGAATAATAAATAAAGATAACACACGAAACTTTAAAAAACGACCATTGGGCGTAAATGTAAAATCTGAAAGCTTAAGATTTAAAAGAAAAAAAAAAGTTCCCGAATATCTTCTGCTACATTAAGCGAAACTCATTAAACATTATGTTGAGAATGTGAAGTTTTATTACCCGCCTATGGAATAGAATTGTTATTACCCGCCTGTGGAATGAAATATGACATCAGAATAATAATTATTTGTAAAACCTTTGATTTCAAAGAACTGTATCTCTGTAGCCATCATGCATTTCTTTTCAGTCAAGCTGATACTTCAATAATATTATTCTTTTGACTAAATCTTCGTCTCTATTCTATGCGTCTATGTTTTTTGGCTATAAGTATTTTCGTCAAATTAAGCATAAAATATATAAAATACATGTACATTTTTTCCTAGTTCGAGTATTTACATGAAATGGAACATTAAATGCGTATGTATATATTTGGGGTATAAGGAGGGACTTGAGATATTTTTAACACGTATTTGGGGGAGATATTTCTTAACACGAGAATCATTAAAATCATTAACACGTTAGATTTTATCAATAGTTACGTGAGAAATATTTAACACATACGTATGTAGTATAAAAATTATAGCGTGAATTTAAATTTTAATTGTGTACAGAGTCGTGTCTATGTATGCTTGTTACAAATTGTGATACTGTAGAGTCATTAGGATTTTTTGAAGCAGAAGACGTAAAGAATGTGCAGTGCCCTTGCTGGGGACTCTGACCTTTCGAATACGCGCCGATTGTGCTATCGTTACACTACGAAGGTATACAGATAGGAGGAAGAAAATGCATTATATGCTCCCCATTTTAAAGAGCGACTGGGGATTATGGACTCATTCGCCACATTCTGGTGGTGAAGAATCATCATCCACCACCTTTTATTTCGGGCGCTAGTGTAGCGTCATTAGGATCTTTTGAAGCAGGAGACGAGAAAAATGTGCAAAGCCTTTGCCAGGACTTCATTATGCGCCGAGTGCGCTACCGTTACCTCAAAGGCATGCAGAAAGGGAGAAAATGCCTTATAATACTTGCGGTAAATTTTTTATCATTATTTTGATTGATATAAAATATGAATTTAATATCCTATTTGAAGCTGCAAAGTTTATACTACTTATAGACTAATTTAGCAAATACTCTAATAATGGAATATGAATATACTTCAAATATCATATTCAATGCGTTAAATTATTGTAAACTGAAGGGTTTGAATTGCAGAAATTTTTATCATAAAGTAGGTAAGAATTCGTACCATTATGTAACAAAGTATTTCCACCATTCGTCTGCTTTGAATTCAGCAAGTTAAATGCATATAAATAGCAAGTGTATAGAACGCATAATTAGAATATACTGAACGCATTTGGTTAATAGGAATTTTAGCCTATTAGATGCTAAGAAATATAAAAAACGAAGTATTTGTTTCGTAGAAACTGAAATTAAATTTTTAAAAAGTAAATTTTATTTAAACATTCTTATGTATTAATTAAATTTCGCTTCCCTAAACCGATTTCATGCGCTTTTTAAAAATTAGCCAACATTAGCAAAAACTGAATTCGTAATTATTTCAGACTTATCTCCACTGCTGCTCCGGATTATTTAGGTTACTTAGAGATTATCTCTTAAAATACTTCCGTTCTTTTTTTATTAAGTAGTCTGAACTTTTATTGAACGATGTTTTTCATGTTAAGCTTATTCGTATCGTTAATTAAAATTTATTTTTAGAATATTTTTTAATGCCATCCTTTTTTGAAATCGAGAGAAATGCCGCTTAAAATTTAGTTTCAGGTATTTGTAAAGCAAAGGTTACTAAACTTTGCGCATAAGCAACCACTGCAGTGCGGCATGCACCGTTTAATTTTCTGACGAAATTTGACTTCGGCATAATTAATAACTCAAGTAATAGACAGAAATGTATAGGAAATTTAGTTTCAGGTATTTGTAAAGCAGAGGTTACTAAACTTTGCGCATAAGCAACCACTGCAGTGTGGCATGCACCGTTTAATTTTCTGAAGGCGAAATTTGACTTCGGCATAATTAATAACTCAAGTAATAGACAGAAATGTATAGGGTACGAATTAGTGATTAGTAAAATGAGAAATTATATTTAAAGAGGATGATAAAAAGATAGATAGGTATAACTTTTCAAATATATTTTTGAAAAATCTGTATAATATTGTACACGAAGGATAATTATGTGTGCTAAATAGCTAGCTTATCTTGAGGCAAAATTAAAAAAAAAACTTCTATGCATTACCTATGCAGATAGATCTATGTCACCACCCAAATCTATGTGTTTCTGCCAACATTTTGGAAGTTTTTCAAAACTTGGTGGACGCGAGTCCAAAAACAGATCAACCTCATTTCGGATGTCCTGTGCAAAATGGAAGATAGCACAAGATGTAGCTGCAGGTGTCAAAAAAGTCCGAAGGAGCGATATGAGGGCTATATGGTAGGTGTGGCAAAATATCCCATTCGAGTCCATACAGAGCCCAAGCGGTGAATGCGCAGACACATGTGGTCTTGCATTATCTTTATGGAACATTGCCTTTTTGCACAGAAACTCAGTTCGACGTTTCTCTCTGATAGCAGCGTCAACACGGAGTAGCATCTCGCTATACGCCTACTGTTAATGGTTTTACCTTTGTCCAGACATTCTTTGTGGATAATACCACGGTAGTCACACCAGATAAAAAGCGTGATCTTTTTTGATCTATATGTATTATACATGCACATCCAACTACTAAGTCCATTTTCGATCCATCTGTATACGAGGGCCATCCAGGAAGTAGATTACGTTTCCGTCTGTGTCCGCTAGGGGCGGGGCTAGCGCGGCCATCTTGGGGTCAGAGCGTTGCGCAGCTCAGTCTGCATCTAGCCGTGCTAGTGAGAGGTTCGTGCTGTGCTCCGTTCAGATACTGTGACGGTTTGAAATGTCTGCGTTAATTGAAAATCCCGCGAGCTGCGAGGTGCGCTCAGTAATAAGGTTTCTGACTGCAAAAAACTGTAAACCGATAGAAATCTATCGGCAGCTTCGTGAAGTGTATGGGGACAACATTATCACTGAAGGTGGAGTGCGTCAGTGGGTCATAAGATTTCAAAATGGCCGAACCAATGTTCACGACGAAGATCGAAGTGGGAGACCCAGCATAGTGACCGCCGAACTTCTCGAAAAAGTCGATGCTAAAGTCCGTGAAAATCGAAATTTCACAATAACGGAACTTTCTTTGAGTTTTCCACAAATTTCGCGAAGTTTGTTGCACGAAATCATCAGCGAAAAGCTTGGTTACCACAAGTTTTGTGCAAGATGGATTCCAAAAATCTTGACAGAGGACCACAAAAATCAGCGAATGTAGAAAATGTAGTATTTGAGTGTGGCTTTCATCTGTATATAATAAAATTTGTTTCCTATACTTTGTTTATTTTTTTATTCCAAAACGTAATCTACTTTCTGGATAGCCCTCGTATATTATTGGTGGGGGTTTTACTGTGCTATATATTTTAGGATTAGAGGCAGGATGTCTTCTGTAGGGGTTGACTGAAATTTCAAAGTTGTTTGGATTAAATATTTCATCATGTAATATGCAGGATTTTTTTAATTTGAGAACTGTGGCTTTTGCATGTTCAGTTTGTGTTAAAGTATGAAGAGGTGCTATTCCTGAAAGTACACATAGGGCAGCATTTGATGTTGTTTTCTAACATTTTGTGATCCGGAAAAGGAATTGACGTTGTATGGCTTGCAGTTGTTTTTGTTTCCGAAAAGTCATAGGCTGCTCCCAAATTTCTGCACCATATAAGACTATTTTTGTTATTACTGTATTGAACAATATTTTTTGAATATGAGGATTTAGTGCCCAATTTAGTCCTTGGACATAACGTAAGTTGTTTGCTATTTTTTGTGTTTTAGTTCTAATATATTTGAGATGTTCAATCCAGTTGAGGTTTTTGTCAATGATTATGCCTAGAAATTTAAGTTTTGGAACTATTTTCTATTGAAAATTTTGGTAGTCAAGTGATTTTTTTTTTTTTTTTTTTTTTATTTTTTTTTTGAGATTTTTTATGGAAAATTATAGCTTTTGATTTTTCTTTACTTATTGTCAGTTTCAATTTGTTGCATTCAGTTTTAAAAAGGTGAAGAGTTTCATTTACATTATTTTCCAGAATATTTCTTGTTCTACCCCTGATCACAAAAGCTGCGTCGTCAGCAAAAGCAACACTTTGTGTATGGTTTGGCCATTTGAAAGATGTTATTGAGTTAAACGTAAGGTTCCAAAGGTCAGCACTAAGGCAGGAACCTTGTGGACAACCTCTTTGTTGAGCATATTCTATTATCTTATTGTTGTATATTATAAAACTTTTTCTTTCACATAGATAATCTTGAAGTAAGTTAAATATATTTTTTGGACAGTTTGCTTTTCTTAATGCTTCAATTACAGATGGCCACCATAATGAGTCAAAAGCTTTGGTTAGATCCAGGCAAATAAAAGCAGAACGCAGATTATTGGAATTATTGATATGACTTTGGTTTAAAGCTGAATCTGTGGCATTCGTTGTCGATTTATTCGGGATGAATCCAAATTGATTATTGCTGATAAATTCTATTTTTGTTAGATGATGTCGTAGGAGATTTGCTATTATTCTTTCTAAGACTTTTCCTATTGCCGGTAATAAGTTGATTGGTCTGTATGATCTGTATGATTTTAGAGTATTTGCATCTGCGCTTGGTTTGCTAAACAAAATGATTTGACCAGTTTTGAAATGAATAGGAAATGTGCTTAATTGTAGGCACTTTATTACTGAGATCTAAGAAATTAGTTCGATCAATAGAATGAATAAGTTGGACTATTTGGTTAGGTATTCCATCTGTTCCTGGTGCCTTATTTCTTGCTAAATTTTTTATTATATTAGAGATTTCCTTTAATGTAAATGGAAAGTCATCCATTGTATCTGGAGCTGTATTATTATTTCTGACGTACGATTGTTCAGGATTATCTTCTTGAGAGGAGTCTTGTAGAAAAACTTGTTCCATGATGTTAGAAAGGGTTATTAAAGTTGCATCTTGATCTTGATGTTGAGATTGATTGAGGTTTGAAGTGATGGAGATTTGGGTTGGTTTAAAAACTTTGTTCATACAGATCTTGTAAATATTTCCATATCTTTCTGTGTTTTTGGTACAATAATCTCTCCAGAATTTATTTTTAGCTGATAGTATCCTTTTTTTTATACATTGCTTTTTGTTGTGAGTATATAATGTAAAATTTATCTTTCAATTCTTGAAGGGAGGCTTTTTTCATTTTCCTATAGAATGCTCTTGTTTTGTTTCTCTGTATCCTTAATTCTTTAGTCCACCAGTTTAAGATAAGTTTATTATTTGGTTCTTGGGTTATAAATGATTGTTTGCAGCAGTGCTGTATGAATATTGTCAGGTTTTCCATTGATTTATTGAGTGTGATTTTATCAGATGAATTATTGATTTCCCCATGGATCTTGAAGAGATCTTGTTTCATGAGCTTATTAAAAGTTTTAATAGATCTTGGATTAATTTTAAATCGATGAGTTAAGGTTATTTCAAAATTAAGATCTATTCTGAATGAGATTATTTTATGGTCAGATAGCGATATGGTATCTAAAACTTCCCATGATAAAATTTTGTTAGCTATTTGATATGAGGTTATAGTTAAGTCAGGCCATCCACGTCTATGTATTGTTTCATTCGTAGTTAGGCTGTTACCATTATTATGAAGAATTAAATTATATTCTGCTATAAAATCTTCGACATGCTCACCTCTTGTATCATCAATATTATTATTATATCCCCATATTGTATGGTGGGCATTAAAGTCGCCTCCTATTACGTGTTGATATTTTGAATGTTTCCTTATTATTGAAGAAAGGCTTGTAATGTTATTTTCTAAATTTTCTAATGGCGATGCATAGAAGGAGGGGATGATAAGTTGATTTTCTTTATTTTTTGATAATATGGAAACTATATCTTTACTCGTAAAGATTATTATTGGAGATTTGTTATTGATGATGATAGCTGATCTGACTGAAGATTTATCTGAAGATTCATATTGAATACAATTCCAACAGTTTGGTATTCCGCTAACTTTTCCATTGACACAGTAGGGTTCACAATACAGTCAATACTGATTCACAATGCAGTGTTCTTAAGCAAGTCTCCTTCTTTTAAATGCCAAAAATCGTTTTCGATAAAATATAATTAAACACACCAACACGAACTGTTTGCGCAGACGCAGTAATGGGGAACTTTGGTTGAAACACGATAGAAAATGCAAAACGTTTTGTAAAGATGCATTTAATGAATGAGTGAAATCTTTAAGTTAGAGAATTTACCTACCGATTGATTGAAAATTAAAGAATACTTTCTGTGAAAACCAGAGGTGTGTCTGCTGATAATGCCCTTATATCTTCATGGTATTAAAATCTTAATCATAATTATTTGGAGGATATGGGAAGAACTATAGAAAAAAGAGAAATATATGTTTTTGGAGTTTCATTTATCCTTGTCATTACTCAGTCTTCTTTCTCTGCAGCACCCGAGTTTAAATTGCATATAAGTTTTCCTAACGACTTCGTTCATTTGGAATGACTTCATTCATTCCAAAGGACCTTTTGTTTTTTTAAGATTGCTTCCAATAGCAGGTTTTCTCAAACTTCTTTTTTACTTTCAGTTTTGATCGTAGTCATTCTGCTTTCGCTATTCTTTTATTCGAATTAAAACATAATTTGTTTTTCAAAAACCGTAATTAATTAATAATGTGGATATCTGGTGCCCACAGTATCTGATACTGTTTTAGTTAAAATTAAAAATTACTATTTAATATTCAAACACAATTTTAATATATATTAGAATATATTAATAAAGGAACACAATATTGTCCCTTTATTAAATGCCCTTATTTTTGTGAAAAAAGAACATGAAGCGTAAATTCGGCCCTGAAAACATTGTCACAAATGTACGAAATAAGCTGCTTTCATTCGAAGAAATAATCAGTTTTTGGTTGGTATAAAACATACCAAATTTAGAATTTTAGCTTTGTTTGAAAAAGTAATTTTAAACCTACACAAACAAATTACATTGGGAAACAAAATTACGTTTTTTGTTTTGTCGGGAGATATGCACACGAGAAAAAATACCAGTTTATAAGCTAGAATTACTAATGGAGATTTTAACATTGAATTCAAATGCATGTATAATTTTTCTGTATCAACCGTGGTTTATTTGTGACGCCCAGTTCAAATTTAAAAAAATATGATTAATTATATACAGATAAGGTGATTCATAATTTTGTGAAACCTTTACTAATTAGTAATATACAAACTACATAACTAATAACAATTTTTATTTTTGAAATAGAGGCAAACTCATTAATGTTTTTAATTGCTTCCCCAAAATTTATTTAGGCATTATTTTTGATACGGCAGAATCCAACATGCATGCTAGCATATCGTTCTCGACCAGACCAACAGTGTCGGTGACACTGTAACGTACATTCTGGACATAGCGGAAAACAGAAGCACGAAAATAGTATTGTATATTAGTATATAGTAGTAATATTGTAAGGATCTTAAGTTTTACTACCGTTTATTTTATTTTAAATCTTTACTATCACTTCTTATTTTCTACTTCCGGCGAGAATTATAAGCGTTAACGTATTTATGCAAAGTTTGTCTGGCGAGCGCCAAGTACTTAAGTTGTGGCTTTTTGCCAAGCGAGAGAGAGGAAGCAGTTAGTCGAAGCACGCCGCTTACCTTAGAAGTTTTACTCAGTTGCTGGTTGACTTCCAGGCCAGAGGTTTAATCCTCTTGATAACTTTAAACGTATTGTAGTGTTCACAGTTCTCTGTACTACATACGGCTTCCTGTTAATATAAGGCCAATCTTCCACGTTTATTATTTCAAAGTCAAATTAGAGTTTAGTTTTATTTTTATATTTTTACGTTTAGACCACAAGTAGTGGGTCTTTGTATTCCGAAGTACGGAAGTTATTGTAAATAGAGAAAAATAAAGGGTTTTGTATACCCTTCTTGTGTATCCTGTCTACTTCCCACAGTTATTGAACATAGCTTTAGTAAGCTCTCTGTTCCGAGTCAGGTCCTTGCATGTTCCCGAAGAAAGTAAGACGGAACATTGAACCTGATAGTGGCGCCCAACGAAGAAGAATAACCATGGCCGAGTTTCAAGAAGAACCTGTGCTGCCTGCAGAAGCGGCTCAGAATCCAGAAATGCCAGCTGCCGCCCTGGAAGGATTTGGTTACATCGTCCAGATCATGCGCGCTTCAATGAAACCAGAAGCAACATTTAATGGAAACTCACCGGTAACCAGTTTTTTGGAAAAATTGTATGACCACTTCATGCTCTACCCCGTGCACGAGTTTCAAAAAGTTACCTTAGATACCAGCGCTTTGAAGGGCCAAGCGCTTAACTGGTTCAAATGTATAGGCAGAAGTCTCTTGGGTCAAGCAGGAAGTCCCACCTATACTTACGAGAATTTCAAGACTGCCCTAGTAAAAGCCTTCCCTGTTGTAAGGGATCGTGCGAAATTAGAAACGGAAATTTTTAGTATATATCAACAAAGAATCGAAAACCTCTCGAGCTTTATTTTAAGAAAAATTCACGTTTTCAAGCTCTTGTATGGAAACCGTCCGGATCCTGAGATAATTCAAGTGATTTTGCCGAGGTTACTGCCCCAAGTGCAAGACTTTATTGAATTAAGAAATCCGACTACACTGGAAAAGTTATTTGAGCTAGCAATACAGTTTGAAAGTAGAAGAACGGCGGACATTGAAAGAAGACGCCAATATCAACAGCGAAACCAGTTTGGTGCGCCAAGACTACAGCAAACTCAAGCACACGGCTACGGAAGCAAAGCGAATCAGTGGGCAAGGAAACCCGAGCATTCAAAAACAGCCGGCGAACGTCGACAGTTCAATAGCAATCCAGGAAAAAAGTCTCAAGGCCAGTGGAAAAAGAAGGAAAGCACGGAAATGAAAAATAATTTAAACTAAAACGAATTTCTGCTGACGGGAGGGTACGGAAATCCGAAGGCCAAGAAAATCCCTCTTCCTTCAAGTTAAATACAGTAATGGTGAAAAATTTGACTCTTCCGAAGATTGAAGTGTTGGTGAATAATATCCCAGCCACCGCAGGCGCGCTGTGTTCCTGTGTGGCAGAAGATTTTTTTAGGAAGTATTTTCGTAAATATCGTATATATAATTCGGATAATACGACAGTGTTAGCGGCGCAAGGAGAAAAATGTAAGTGTATAGATAAATTACCGCTATACGTCCGACAAGGACGAACAAGTAAAGGTGATGTTTTTCATAGCAAACAATCTGCAAGCACATATTATTTTAGGAATAGATTTTCTTTCAGAGGCACAAGCAACGCTAGATTTTAATGAAGCGTCCCTTAAGCTGAGGATGAAACCAGTTCGTGGAGAAAAGGCTGAACCGCCGATGTTAAATCTTGACCACCTGCCTAATGACGAGCAAGGAAGAATCCGACAAGTGGTAAGTGAATTTGCTTCGTTATTTAGTGATATTCCAGGATTTACTCAGGTTACTAACCATAGTATTGACACCGGAGATTCAATGCCAGTTCGCCACAAACCATACCGGTATGATAAGAATAAGGAAAAAATTATAGAATGGCATATCACCGATATGCTACGTAAAAAGATCATAACGCCCATCTCAAGTAGTTATGCTAGCCCGGTGGTTTTATGTAAGAAAAATAATGACTATCCTTTGACACATCCAAAAAGGTGGAGATTCGCAATTGACTACCGTAAATTAAACTCCATAACTAAATATCCGGTATATCCGTTACCTATTATTGAAGAAATTCTAAGGAACATAACATCCACCAAATATATGACGACTTTAGACTTAACGACTGGTTATTTTCAAATAGGGGTTAGGCCTGAGGACGTGCCTAAGACTGCTTTTATAACCAAGTCTGGCAATTATGCATTTTTGCGTATGCCGTTTGGCCTTTCAGGGGCACCGGCAACATTTCAGCGATGTATGGACATTGTGTTAAGACCTGTTCTTGGAAAGTCCACATTTATCTATTTAGACGATATCATTATTACTAGTGATAATCTCATGTACAGGATTTAAGACAGGTGTTTTCTTTATTAAATGAGGCCGGTCTGAAAGTTAATGTCGAAAAGTGCAAATTTGCAGCCCCTGAATTAAAATATTTAGGTTACAAAATATCTCAGAAAGGAATCGAGACAGACGAATCAAAAATAATCGCTGTGCAAAAGTATCCGCCACCAAATACGGCGAAGAAGCTCTCTTCCTTTCTAGGACTTTGTTCATATTATAGGTCCTTTATAAAAGATTTTGCAGCTATTGCTGAACCATTGTTAAAATTAAAAAGGAAAAAGGCAAGATTCTCGTGGAAGAACGAAGCCAATAGTGCTTTCGAAAAATTAAAACAAGCATTAACGCAAGCCCCTGTGTTGAAATTTCCTGAAAAGGATGAGAATTTAGAAATTTCAGCGGATGCTTCGGATTATGCGGTAGGAACGGTACTTTCGCAAAATCAACAGGCCGTGGCATTTTTTAGCCGAACTTTAAATCAAACACAAAGAAACTATTCCGCGACCGAGAGAGAGGCACTTGCAGTTCTGTTAGCAGTGCAAAAGTTCCGAGTCTATTTTGGAAAGGCGCCAATAACAGTGTACTCTGATCATGCGGCGGTAACTAGATTGTACTCAGGAAAAAACTTATCCCCAAGGTTAATAAGATAGGCACTCAAGCTACAAGAATATAATCTGGTAATCAAGCATACCCCCGGAAAGGAAAATATCGTAGCAGATGCCCTATCCAGAATTAAAATAGATGAAGAAGGTAATACCGTAAAGGTGGCAATGCTCACAGCATGTACAATAAATTCCCGAGAAACTGTAATAACCGAACTGGGTAAGGATCCTGAGTTTGGAAGCATTTATGAGTATTTAAAGGATCCTGAAAATTTTAGCCACCAAGATATTGTGGCGATAAGAAATAGGGCGGCCCATTACGAACTAATAGATGGTCTATTATTCTATACAAAAACTACGAATTCCAACAACGAATTTCGACCTGTTATCCCAGCTAGTCTTAGATTAAATATCCTGCAGGAGCTCCATGACAGCCCTTTTGCTTCTCATGCTGGTATTCGAAAAACTATCCAACGCGTACGCGAGGCAGTCTATTTTCCTGAACTGCAAAAGTTAACAAGGGCGTATGTCCAGTCCTGCCCAACATGTCAAGCAGTTAATTATATTAATTTCCGCCCGGCCGGGTTTCTAAATAGTATTAAATCCGAATTTCCAAATGAAATAATTGGCATCGATTTATTGGGCCCTTTCCCAAAAAGTCAGTTAAATAAAAGTCGCTATCTCCTTGTTATGGTTGATCATTTTAGTAAGTGGACCGAAATTGTTCCCTTAAAACGAGCCTCCGCGAAATTAGTTACTGATTCTATTTTAAATAAATATATTTTAAAATACGGGGTGCCCCTAAAAGTTATATCGGATAATGGTCCTCAATTTGTAAGTAATGTATTTGAAGACATGTGCCAAAAACTGGGCTTACGTCATTTAAAAATGGTCCCGTATCGGCCGCAATCAAATATAGCGGAACTACTGAAAATTATTCGTAGTTATGTTAAAAATTTTCATAAAAGCTGGGATAACTATGTCAATGAATTTGCTTTCGCCCTTAGGACCGCAAAACATGATACAACGAGCAAAACTCCTGCTGAGTTATTTTTAGGCAGAAAGATTATAACGCCGTTAGATAAATTATTTTATGTGCAACAAAGAGCCCCAGAATTTAAAATGGGTGATATAGAAAAACTAATTAAAGAAGCAAAAAAGAATACGGAAGTAGCACAGAGAAAACAAAAGCTGTATTACGACTTGAAACGACGGGGAGTAACTTATAAAGTAGGGGATGAAGTATTAAAAATTAAGCATTCACTTTCTTCAGCACGAGAAGATAAAACTGCAAATTTTTTTCCACGATTTGAAGGACCATATGTCATAGAAAAAATAACTCACGCTGTAGTAGTGTTAAAAGCTAGAAATGGTGAAACCTGCTCCGCAAACATTGATCAAATCAAACCCTACTATGATCGTAATAAAATGCAAATTTTCAAAGATCTTTTGCAGGATCCGGCACGGCAGACACCGCAGGCACAAGCTCCAGAGGTGGAACAACGACAAGTACAAGGGCAAGCCATTAAGAGGCAGGAGCAAGTGAAAAGAAAGTTTCCCCGCGGGAAAATTGAAGGTAGCAAGAAAAAGAAGCCGTTCCACCGTCCAAAAAAGAGAGCTCACGAACACCCCCAGAATGAAGAAGGGAGAAGGACGACGTATGCAAAGAGAGCCAGGAGAAATGACGGCAACTATAACCCGGCTCTAAAACGGAAGATCTACTCATCCGACAGGACTCTCCGCAGCAAATGTCGCCGAACTGCGGAAGGGCCACCAGCGGCGGAGGAAAAGTTACAAGGAAAATTTGAACGGCCAGCAACGAGGTCCAAGCAGGAACACGAAAGAAGTTTCCGGGTTCCGCCAAGACCAGCTGCCATCAAACGGCCAAGACCACAGGCAGAGGCGAAAAAGAAGGTATTCAAGGGTGACCGAACTGGAAAAAAAAGAAAGCTTCTAGAGGAAGGCACTGAAGGGCGACCCCGCACACGAAGGAGGATAAATCAAACGACAATCTGCGCTACCTTCCAAGACTGGGCTCAGAAAAGAATGTCCGAATATCACAAAGATAAGTAAAATTTTATGTTACTTTGCAAACTTAAGTTAATCTTTCATTCTTACTGCAAGTGGCAGAGTTCAAGAAGTTTTACCTCATGCGAGGTCTACCTTTATCGCCAAAAGGGCGAGAAATGAGTTGTTACCGATTTTGGTATTATGTTTTTCAATTACTCGCGTGTAAAACTAAAGTTGATGTATAATAGCGATGTGTAAAGACTTAAAGATTGTAAAAGTTATTGTATAAATTTTATTTAAAACTTTCTGGCAAGAAAGAAGTTTTAGTCTGAAAGACTTTTTGAAATGTAGTATTTCAATGTAGAAAAATTGGCACTTGATTTGAAAAGAATAGAAGTTAACAATGTACTACTAATGTATGTTGTCAAATGCGTAAAATTAACGGCATGTTAATATGTTCTTATATACAATGTGATCTGTTATTTCAAGTGTTAAGAAATACCGTGATATGGTAAAAGTGAAAGTAATGTTAAAATTTTTTTTTATTCGTGTGACTGTAAAAAGACTAAATCGTGGTGAATATGTGTTAAAGTTTGAATGAATGTAGTTAAGCTCTCTGACGCTACACTTCAGAGTTAGCCACTTTCAGAATAGTACCTCAGGGTTTAGAGTTGAAGTTAGGGTGTGTTACGAGGTCTTGGTATGTTGAATTTTTAACACGTTAGTGCTTTGATTGTAGGAGGAAGTGTTGAACACGTAAACATAAACACATTCGTGTTTGGTGTTCTTTTACAACACATGTCAGAGAGCACGGGGAGAGATAATTAAAATAGTCATGAATGAAATAAGAATGTTAAGAGAAATATAATTATACATGTTACTTGCCATTTCATTGTGTAACATTTCATTAAACTAGTTTCATAGACTCCAACTACTACGGATTCTCCGTAGTTTCTACGGAAATTCATGAAAAACTACGAGCTACGAAAAGTATGGAAAAAACTACGCATTTTACAGAAACAAGAGCAAGGAGAACCAGTACGCAAAACGGAACCAACTAATTCATCCGATGATTGGCTGAATACTCGTGTTATCATCTATCACGTGTTGAGTGCGTTCCTAGTTTTGAAGAATTAGCCAATCGTAGATCAGTAACTCCAACCGTTAACGACTTATCAATAGTTCCACCCAATTGTCTGTCTCCCAGGTTCCTCGCTGATGCGTGTTTAGGCTGCATTCGGCTGCATTGTGTAGTTTACGGCGAGAGCTTAGCGTGTGTCTTGTGAACTGTGAATCAGGTGAAAGATTTTTAATCATAATGCTGCCTCGAACGAAGAAGCCAAAATTATCAAAGCAGAAGTTTAAAGATTCATATTCTTCAGAATTTCCATGCATTAAAGCGTCCGAAATTTCTGTGAATCACGCACACTGCAGTGTATGCAACAAAGACTTCTCAGTTGCTCATGGCGGAAAAGATGACTGTAAACGGCATGTGTTTTCTCAAAAGCATATAGAACTTGGCACCGTAAAATCTAAAGAAATAACAAATTTCTTAATAAAAGATGATGAAACAGATCCTATAAAAGCCGAATGCTATTTTGTTCGTTTTTTAATTGAACATAATCTACCGCTTTCTGTTTCGGATCATTCCAAAGAGCTTTTCAAAGCAATGTTTCCGGATTCTGCCATAGCAAAAAAATTTAGCTGTGGTCATACCAAAACTGCTGCTATTGTGAAAACGCTTGCAGAAAATACTGTTGCTGATATTATAAAATCAGTGTGCAGTACATCATTTTCTCTAAGTACTGATGGAAGTAATGATAACAATGATAACAAACTGTACCCATTGGTTATAACATACTACAGTAAAGAAAAGGGAGTGATAATTACTTCATTGATTTCTATTTTAGAATGCACGAATAATACAGGAGAAGGTATTTTTAATTGTATAAATGAAAACTTTAAAAACAAAGGTTTAGAATGGAAAAATTGCTTATCATTTTCTTCAGATAATGCTAGTAATATGATTGGAAAGTTTAAAGGTGTAGCATCATTTATCAAAATGCATCAACCAAGTATAATCACCCGAGGTTGTCCGTGCCACCTCTTGCATATAGCTGCAAAAAAGCTACTGAAAAATTAATTGGCTCAGAAATTGAAATGTTGATAATAGATATATATTTTTACTTGGAGAAAAGTTCGAAACGGAAGTATAGCTTCAAAGTTGCTCAACAAATTTTGGGACAGAATGCAAAATCTCATAAAATTTTGAAATATTGCAGTACGAGATGGTTGTCTCTTTTAGAATCTATAACAATTTTGGAACAGTGGGATGCTGTGATAAATTTTTTTGGAGATAAACCAGATAACAGTGAGAATGAAGGAAAGAGATTGCAAAACATTAAAAAAATTTTACAGTCACCGACCACCAAATTGTACTTGTTATTTTTGAAAAATACTTTGCCTTTATTATAACATTTTGCCAGAATTATAACAGTAAATATTAATTTGCAACAACAAGCTCCTTATATACATAAATTGAGAAGAGAACTTTTTGAACTTTTAATGAATTTATTTGTTATATTTGTAAAACCATCAGTAATTTCTAAAGAAAATGAAGATGTTACTCTAACGTCTATTCCATTTCAGAACTATAGTAAACAAAAAGAAAATGAAAATTTAGTGATTGGTGCGGAAACACGACTATATTTAAAAAATGCCAAGTTGAATAAAAGTGAAGTGAAATCATTTTTCAATTCTGTGCGAGCTTTTTTTGTAACTGCATGTTCATATATAATTGATAAATTTCCACTGAGTGATCCATTTCTAAAACATGCTGAAGTTGCTGACGTCAACTTGAGAACTGAAGTCTCATTTTCATCTGTTCTTTACTTGATGAATACTTTTCCATCCATTATTGATGAAAAATGTCTTAATCAAGTAGAAATTGAATTTTCCATGTATCAAGTAGATGATTTGAAAGAAATTGTAGATTTGCGTATTGATATAGCATGGGGAGAAATTGCCAAATAAAAAAATCCGAATGGGTGTATTAAATACAAAGTATTGCCTTCTGTAATGCTTGCTGTCTTAATAATACCTCATTCAAATGCAGCTTGAGAAGGAATTTTTTCTATTGTTAAAAAAAATCAGACGGAATTTCGACCAAATTTAGGTCTTAAAACTCTTGAAGCAGTTTTGATTGAAAAAATAAATATGCAGGCAAATGAAGAACTGTGTTATAAAAAAACATTCTCAAAATCAGAACTTAAGCTTGCTAAGCATGCTACATATAAATCTTTGCATTTATAAATTATGCGTATTTTGTTTAATACTTATATGTATCATTCTTGGTTATTTAAATTTTATTTCCCTGTAGAAATCATATCCAGAATAAAGATATGATTTATAGCTTCTGATTTTTTCTATGATTAGTAGTGATTTGAAGTACTTTTTATTAGTGAATGCTTGAGGAGTTAAAAGAAAATTTCTAATTAAATGTGCATATAATTTACAAGGTATATTTTTAATTATTCAGTTTTATATGTATATGGATTTTAAATGTAATAAAATTGATTACAATTAATTATTAATTTAAAATTAATGAATGGTTAATTACAACATACGCTACGCGCACATCTTCAAAGTTGTAAAAATGTCGTTCGCGCGTTGACTACTGACAAGGTTTGCTGAAGGTTGGAGTCTATGTAAGTTTTCCTTCCAGATGTCTGGAAGGAACCAGATTTGAATAAAAGCTCCTGTTTAGATGCAGTACAGATGAAAAAATTGCGTGTCCTGGGAGCTGCTATTGTAAAAACAAATTTCTTTCTATTAAATATCTAGTTTCTAGCGAAAAATGTTTGTAAAAGATTGGCCTCGCGTTAGATTCTAGAGCTAAAAGTTTTCAACAAGGTCGTTTTAGACCTCAATTTCAAACTAATTAACTCTGGCGGGAAGTATGTAAGGATCTTAAGTTTTACTAACGTTTATTTTATTTTAAATCTTTACTATCACTTCTTATTTTCTACTTCCGGCCAGAATTATAAGCGTTAACGTATTTCTGCAAAGTTTGTCTGGCGAGCGCCAAGTACTTAAGTTGTGGCTTTTTGCCAAGCGAGAGAGAGGAAGCAATTAGTCGAAGCAGGCCGCTTACCTTAGAAGTTTTACTCAGTTGCTGGTTGACTTCCAGGCCAGAGGTTTAATCCTCTTGATAACTTTAAACGTATTGTAGTGTTCACAGTTCTCTGTACTACATACGGCTTCCTGTTAATATAAGGCCAATCTTCCACGTTTATTATTTCAAAGTCAAATTAGAGTTAAGTTTTATTTTTATATTTTTACGTTTAGACCACAAGTAGTGGGTCTTTGTATTCCAAAGTACGGAAGTTATTGTAAATAGAGAAAAATAAAGGGTTTTGTATACCCTTCTTGTGTATCCTGTCTACTTCCCACAGTTATTGAACATAGCTTTAGTAAGCTCTCTGTTCCGAGTCAGGTCTTTGCATGTTCCCGAAGAAAGTAAGACGGAACTTTGAACCTGATAATATATAGTAGCAATATATTAAAAAATAATATTATATTTATTTATATAGAATTATATACTACGCATCAGAACCAACGGAAATAAACTTTTTAAAACATATTTTTTATACTGGTATCAACTGCATTAGAACTAAGTGAAACGGTTTATCTTAAGCCTTCCACGGAAAAAATTCAAAATTTTAAACTTATTTCTTTATTTCATTGATAGTACTGTATTGTGTCACTGCAAACAGTAGAACAATTAAAAAAAGAAAAGTCATATTCTACCTAATATGTATACATGTATAGCTTTAGCAAAGAACGAGAGAAAGTAATATGTCCATTCGTTTGATCGATCCAACAGTTCGCTCCAGAAATAACCGTAAACGAAACCAATTAAACGTACCAGCGCGAAATATGGACAGAATAAAGCAAAGCCTCCAACCTTTTATCTTGTTATAATTTTACACAAAACTTGAAACACAGTTGATGATACATTACATTTCATTAGTATAGAATTACTAATGTTGGTAGCATGATGCTTTCCTTGTTGGTTTAGTTGATTCAGCTCAGTACGTAGTTTAAATTAGCATAAATTAACTTTTAGTTCCAACATTACGTTTTAATGCTGCAAACGGTATACGTATATATAATATTGTGGTGTATAATTTCTGACAGCAGCAGCGGGTGGTGACTTAGCACTTTTTCGAATTTATTTATTTATTCATTCTTAATTCAGCTAATTCTTTATAACACATAATTCTTTTGATACTCATCGATGTGTTCCAAAGTTGAAAGTTAATAATTTATTTTTTAAATAAATTTCTGTAGATCATTTGGCTCCCTTTCTAATTATTTACCTACCTCACTTGCCTCAGCTTTATCCTGGCTCTGCGTATAATTCAAGTCAATTGAAATTCTTTCGCTTGGCGATAACGTTTGCTCGTCAAATCCAAATACCATCTGTTAAGGAGATATGAACTTTGTAAGTTTTGAGGAGAAAATGATTTATTAACTGTAGCGCTAAAGAGAACTTTTCCTGTTCCACTAATTTGCATATTTGATCCATTTGCTTCCTGAAAGCATAGACCCTTTCTGTGTGTGCGCAGATTGTGTATTCAAACCACGTAAACAATAATTTTCCTTTTTTATTTTCTGTAATTTTTGGGGGTCTAGTACGTTTTAAGATGTATTTTTTAAAGCTTTATCTCTCTTTTATAATCACTTTTGACATCAGAAATTCCAGTGTTCCCCTCCTGTCGACACCGTTGCGCTACTTGAGTATGAATTAATCACGCTACCTGACTAATGCTACCATTTTGTGCGACATGAAGATCTTTATCATTCACGCAGCTTGGTGATGTGCTAATTCTGCAAGATATTATCATTGCATTGAGAACATCATTGGATTTCAAATACTAACGCAAAAGCAAGTACATATCTTCTAGTTCAGATTTATTAAATTTAATGGTAAGTTTATAAGGAATATTTCATTCTCTTGTGCATGATTCCATAGTGTCATGCTGTAAGTGGTATAGCGTGTTCAGCTAGCATTGAAAAATCCTTAGTTTGAAATCCATGGCGATGGCATAGCCAATTTTTCATATTTCTTACTTCGAAAAACATAACAGATCTACAGTTGGACGTGAAAAATGTGGTGGACGCTAATTTGTCACTATCGAGTTTTTCACCATCAAGCCGAATGGCCTCGCGTTTCAAAATGCTTCAAAGCATTAATTAACTTCTAAAAATGTTAAACATACCTCGCGTCTTACGATTAGGGGTCCTCAGAGGTAAGTCTGTCTCTGGAAGATGAAAATTATGACCACTGTCTAAAATATGTATTCTGAAAATAAATATGATATAAAAATAAAATGTGTTCTGGAAAGCGTACCTTCATTGTGTTTTTTATATGAGAATCGAAGCAATATGAAGTGTAAAAACAACAAAAACTAAAAATACATTTGTTCAAATTCATGGAAAGGTAAATGGGATAAGTACATTTACAACTTTGTGATGTATCTGTATAATTTTCGTAACGAGCCCTTTGTTAATAAGTTTTTTCTGACGCGTTTTCTTTCAGAAATATAGTTAACTTAACTGTTATAGTTTCAATTGCAATTATGTGTTTTTTACTAGAAAAATTTTCTGTAATTTTGATGGCCATCATTTCATTATAAATTTGCATTAGAGACAAATTACAGTTATTCAATAATTTTTACGAAGTCTGATACTTTTTAAGTGACCTTAATATATCTTACATAAAAATTTCTCCTTAACATTACTAATTACGTTTACGAACGTCTCAGGGTTAAAAATGGAAATAGTTTTGCTAGTGATCTTTCATACTTGGGAAGTGATCAGAGATCTTAATGTCGCCGATTAACAGATAATATGAAGTTCTTAAAAATAGGAGGAATAGGAAGAAGGTTTTGAATACATGCAGGTATTTCTAGATTTACGTGTTCATATTTTGTAATACTATTAGAAATCAAAGCTCGCAGAATCCTGTGGTCCTTTTTTATCTGTCTGCTACAATTAAATTAATAATTTCGAAAATCATGCAGATAATTTAAAGCGTATACACTTGATTTTGCATTTCTGAAGAATAAAATTAAACAGCACTTAAAAATCATTATACTTGTTATAACATGAAAGTTGCGAATTTCTTAGTGTGATAGCATATAATTTCGAATGTCTGCTTATTTACGACGACAAGATTTCTATCGAACGTTTAAAAATTCGCTCTGTGTATCCTTTCTTTACTCTTCATTTTTATCCTTTCTTTACTCCTTCTCATATTTCTCCTTTCACAAGAATATCCAGTTATTCTTCTTTGTCATCTTGAGAGTGTATGACGGATTGTCTACAATCATCCAAATCTGCACCTACTTTTCACTGATTGTAACCTTCTCCGAACGTGAAACTGAATCCAAGATAACAGCTGCGGACGTCGAACGTGTTTTAAAACCAATAGAATCGTCGTCAATCAACTCGTCATCTACGAACATGATCATGAACAACAAGTTACAATAGTAGGACACAAATTATTGCATCTTTCAGTGGGAATTGTTTGAATTAATAGTATCTAAATTAATAGTATCTTCAAAGTTCACATTTCGAAGCAAGTTCTTTTTATATTCTAAATTATTCTGTGATCCATTGATTGGGTAAATGTTATTACGACGGGCATCAGAAGCATAACATAAATGTTTCTCACATATAAATCTTGCGTTCGATTTTTGATTCTCTTTACTTCATCTATGTACGTTGGACAATAGTTTACATAAGCAGGATAGTTTTTTCCATTTTGTTTGTTGCCGATTTCACAATTTATGCAATGAGGACTGTTAGATGGACATTCATTTTGTCGAAGTCTGCCGCTACAATATGCACAGTATGAGTAAAAGTACAACCAAGTATTAAAATTACCTAAATTTGAATTAAAAATGTTTTCGGGAGATCCTAAAGACTTTTTAACATTTTGGAGTATTTTATCAAAAATACATGACTCAGAGAAACTGACTGCTATATCAAATTCCAATATTTATACCAGTCTATGGTGCCTGATTCGAGAGCTGCTAGATTAATATCCAGTTTCCCAATAACAGCTGAAAATTATCCAAAGGCCATCCAAAAGCTGAAATTAAGGTTTGGTCGGGAGGATCTTCTAGTGCAAATATATGTCCGCGATCTCCTTTCACTGGTTCTGAAAAATGCTACGTCCGGGAAGAATGCCCCTGATTCAACCACCCTCTACGATATGCTAGAAACCAAATCAAGAGCATTAGAAAGTTGAGGGCGTACAAAAGAAAAATTTGTTGACTTTTTAGAGCCATTGGTTGAGTCATGTTTGCCAGAAAATGTTCTGCGAGCGTGGGAAAGGAGTAGAATTTCAGAAAATATTGACGAAGCAGAAGCTACAAGTCAGAGATCCCTGGAAAAACTGATGTGCTTTTTACGCCATGAAGTCGGATCAGAAGAGATGATAAATTTGGCTCGATCAGGTTTCGGAACTCAAGTTAAGGTTAAAAGGGAAGTTGATACTACAAGAAATGATATCCCTTCTGCTTCAGCTCTTATTTCATCCACACAGGAAAGGGCTAAATGTATTTTTTTGTGATCATCCACACTTTAGTAGACACTGTACGAAAGCTCCCAAGATGACTCTAGATGAGAGGAAATCTCAAGTTATACGCAAAGGATGCTGCCTTGTTTCCCTTAAGCCTGGTCATATGGCAAAAAGGTATCGTAGTAGTATGAAATGTTTGATTTGTGCACGGAGGCATTGCGCGTTACTTTGCCCAGATTTAAGTAAGGATATTAATTTATCTTCAAAGACAAAGTAGCAGATCAAAAACAAAATTCTACAGAAACTTTACTGACAAATCTTCCTTCAGAACGTGAAATATATTTGAAAACAATCACGATCAGATTACGGCATAGAGGCAAAGAAATCTGTGTTCCAGCATTAATGGATGATGGATCACATCGTTCCTATATTGAGAAGAGCTTAGCTGCTGAGTTAAATCTTCCTCCTTCCGGAAAGGAAGTGTTATCTCAAGGATTGTTTGGCGGAGGAATTTCTCTGGCTGTATATACAGTAACTATTGAAAGCTTAGATCAAATGTATTCTACTTCAATGTCTCTGCTTGATCAATAGAAAATTTGTTCAACGCTACCCAGAATACGTGAGGAAGTACTGCTTGTTGATCTTGCTTCACGAGGGATAAAACTAACAGATGTTGGAAGAGTTCTTCTAGGAGCCGATGTACTTGGAAGCATTTTAACTGGAAGAATTGATGTACTTACATCTGGAGTTTCAGCTATTGAGACTTTACTAGGTTGGACAATTTTAGGGCTAGACTAGAAAAGGCAAGTGGTTAATTTGGTTACATTAAATCTTCAAAATTTTGAGTTGCCGAAGATATGGGATTTAGAAGTTTTAGGGATTACAGATCCTGTAGAAAGAAAAAATAAGATCCTTCTTGAAAAAGAAACTTTGATCCATTTTAAGAAAAATTTAAAGGTATGTGAACATAAAAATTTATCCTTTACCTGTTCCACCTTAGGTATTACAGGTCTGTTCGAATCACTCTGGTCGTTGCGCCAGCAATCGACAGTATGTGGACATTCGTCCTTTATTTAACACTTAATACAAATTACAAATACATTTACACGATACAATATTTACAATATTTACATGGGCGAGCGTGCCCGACATGGACAAAGATGGACTATATTATTGGCGTGTTACAATGCCTGGTGTGTGATTTACATATTTCATTATATTTCTGATTCCTTTTAAACAATAGTAGTCGGTAAACAGGTCCGTGCGGTCCTTGGACCTGTAGTTGTTTGGGAAACGTTTATCCCTTAAAGAGGAAGTTAATAGGCACTCTAAGATGTAGTGGAGTGCGTCTGTGTCTTGTCCTATGACGCCGCAGGAGCATCTGGAGTTTCTGTGTAGGAACCTGTCCATATAGGCTACGAACCTACCATGGTTCGTAAAGGCTTGCGTTAGGTAGAAGTCTGTGTGCAGTCTTTTTGTAGAGATCTCCGGGAATATGGAGAAAGTGTGCCGTCCAGTTGATGTTTGCTCCCATCTGTCCTGCCACTGGCCAATGATGAACTGTAGGACTCTGTGTTTGATGACGTCTTCAGAAAGTTGTGTATCTACATCTATCGGAGGATTATTTCAAAGGTTGACATAGATAATTACAAGCATATAAAATTATACGCAAAATATTACGAGCGTGGTATTCAGGTTGACATAGGATGATACTTAAGAATTCGCTTTTCCAAACATTATGACTTTTTCAGTTTTCTGAGATACAAGGTTTCGAATGTTCTGTCGCTAATTAATATTATTTCACAGGGACTTGTTCTCAAAGTAAAGATCACATCTCATTCGTGTGTCACAATCGTGGTATCATTCATCTCACAATTTCAGATGTCATATTTCAACGAAAATATCCATTTTGACCTTTCCCGAATCCATTTGGACGAGACGATTTTTTTTCTTTGACGTGTATACGCACGGATAGAATAAAGGGCTGTTTTTCCAAACCGTATTTTAAAATGGATTTTAAATGCATTCAAAAAAAAATCTTTTTTTTTCCCGTGAGGTCTGTACGTGCGTTAATGTGTATCTCGTATAACTCAAAACCGACTAGCCGTTATAATGTTGAAATTTTGTATTTGTTACAGCTATAACATCTAGTTGTCCACCTCCTTTTTATCGCAATCGGCAGTACTATGTATACATATATGTGAGATAAAAAATATAAAAGCAAAGTTTTGAATTTAATTCTTATAACCTGTTATATTTTTTTTATTTCATTTGGGAACTTCATCTATCTGTTCTAAAAATAGCGCTTAGGTCTAAACTGCGTCATTCAAATTAATCATGCTATCTTACGTAACCCTTAATGCAGATGCCTCTTGACCAATCACCAAATCGCAAACCAAAACTTTTCTCTTCGCATGCTTCCATCTTGCATAACTACGCACTTCAGCTTTGCTCTCTACTGTGCTAAGATGTAATTTCGCTGGCTTGCTTTCTGTCTCAACAATATCAAAAATGTAAATCTTCTGTGGAAAGGCACGACTAGAGTGCCAAGTGATTGTGGCCACAAATATCAAATGGAAATAAAAATGGAATTAAAACTGCCTCGACTGCCAAGTTCTTTAGATCAAAATTCTTCTTCAATATGGATCTAAGCACGCATCGACACTGCTCTGGTTTTTCCTTGTGCTTTTATTATTGCATATATATATAATTTATAAGGTATTTCTCCCACTTCCCTAGCGTGCCTTCGTGGTGTAGTGGTTCTGCACGATGGGTCGGTATTCCAGAGGACCGTGGTTCGATTCCTGGCGAAGGCGGTTGCATATTTTTCATCTTTTCTGCTTCCAATTAACCTAATGATTCTACAAGTGGCGCCCGAACTAAAAGGGTTGTGGAGGATGATTCTCCGCACCCAGGATTTGGCGACTAGGTCCCCTAAAACCCTAGTCCCCCTTGGAGTATATAAGGTATTTCTCCCCCTTCCCTAGCGTGCTTTCGTGGTGTAGTGGTTCTGCACGCTGGGCCGGTATTCCAGTGGACCGTGGTTCGATTCTCGGCGAAGGCGGTAGCATATTTTTCATCTTTTCTGCTTCCAATTAACCTAATGCCTCTACAAATTAAATAGGGTAACCGTGGGTGAAGTCCTTATTCGGCCTTTATTTTCACAATTGTTGGTCAACACGTATACAAAAGTGTACAGAAGTGTTTTAAACGACAAAAATTTTATATTTTAGCAATGTCAGATTATAAAAAATAATTTTCGACAAGTGACTAAGTCTAACTTTTCTCCCTGTTGCTATATTTATGTTTGTAGAAGTTTTATACTCGTTATGAGATAATAAGATAAAAGAATTTTGACTCCGTCTTGACAAAAACTGAATTTCAAAATTTGAATTTTTAATGTCATTTTCAACTTGTCTTGAAGGATCGGATAGTTAATTTAGAATAGTTCGAGGAAATACGTTTAAATGAAGTGCAGCCAAAAATTTGTTAAATTTAGTAGGTCGTACAAGGAAGTCATGTGGTGTTCACATCAGATGTTTTCGAATTATTTTGTTAGGGCATGAACCTTGATACTTAAGTACTGTTCTTTTCTGCTCATTTTGCATAATTCTACCAAGTGTAGTGCTGTACCTTTTCTTCAGTGCAGTGCTAAGTATGGCGAACTCAAAATTTCATTTTCCTAATATTATATTCTTTTAGTATTTTAAAAAAGGAAAACATGCTAATGACTCTGGTCTTAAAATTCGTGCTGTTTCTTATGACACGTTTTGAAAATAGTTTGAGAAGTTTAGGCCCGGTAGTCGCCTCGAAGATGATGCGCGCTGTGGACGACCATCCTTTATAAATAGGGACCTATTCAAGAAGCTTTTCTGAAAATCAACGGTTATACAGTTTAGAAAAACTAAATATTCCGAATAGTACAATATAGATCGTTTCAAGAAGACTGGGTATGTAGCGTGCTACGATATATGGGTATCGTAGCATACTTTAATAGAGCAGAATACGCTTGCTCAAATTTCGGCATGTGTTTCTTTACTGAAGCGAAATTAGGAAGCTTCTCATTTTGAAAGTACGTATTACTGGAGACAAGAAATGCGTATTATATAATAATGTTGCAAGAAAAAATTCAGACAGTTAAGCCAAGTGTATCCCCTTTAGTAGCATAGAGAGTGAGGCTGCATCCCCAAAACGAAATACTTTGTCTATCGTAGGACTAAAGGGAATTGAAGGTTATGAATTCTTGCCAACAAATCTGACAATAATTTCGGAAAAGTACTATTCTTAAAACGCAGTTTTTAAGGCAAAAATAGCAAAGCGCCCCAAACTGCTCAGTCTTCGAGGTGCTGCAGTCTTTCATCCTGAAAATGCTAAGCTCTACATTTCGATGAATGTCATATAAAGACTTATTGATGACTGGGATGTTTTGTGGCAACCCCGCCCCCCACCATATTTACCAGACCTTGCCTCCTCGGATTTTTATCTCTTTAGGTCACTTATTTCAAAATTTTCTGAACGACTTGAGAGTTCACTTTTTTGGAGATGTCAAACAAAATCTTGATGATTTCTTTACGAGTACCATAGTGATTTTTTAAAGGAATCTTTCAGCTGACGGAGAAATAGCGAAACGTCGTAGAACAAAATGATACTTAGGTGATTCAGTGGAAAAATTTCTTATCTTTTTTGTTCTGTTTCATTTGTAGTTATCTTTTAAAAAGGGGGGAAGGCAGAATTTGCTGGATGACCGAATATTTTTTAAGCTTGCAGAACAGGAAGTAAACCTAACAGCAAAGTGGGGATTGTAAACGAATGATTCTTGTAATTCTCATAAGCTACAACAATCGAAATGTTAAAGAGCATCGTTAAATTCTGTATTTACTGGAAAGAGTATTTTTTTTGACAGTTTCACTTTCGTCAACAATTACTGCAGTGTTATGTAACTGATTTGGGCGCAGAGATCGTCTGTTTGCAATCTCTGCCGTTGTTTACAAATAACTAATGCCACAGAAATGCGTTCTAACTAAAGGTTATTGCCCCCGATATTTGATAATGATTGGTTTGTGAGTTTAACATTACAGCGATGACAGATAATTCGCAGTGTGGATAGTGTGATTGAGTGAAGTCGCTGTCTTTTCGGTAGAAACACATAAAAAATCGTAACGAACAAATACTTTCAGTAAATTTCTTTCGTCGAGTGACTTATTTTATGCCGAATGAAGCTTTACTAAAATTTTGTGAAATGTTGTTGATTACATTTTTTTCTTACATTTTCTTTTCCCAACTTTCTTAATCCGCACTTTCAAATACTTTTCGTTGCAGAAATAAGAAACCTATAATCATATAGAAAAATCTATAAAGGTACCAACAAACAAAAATTTAGAAGATATCGTTTTCAAGTGTTTTTGCAGCAACGTTCTATGAGAAACCCAATTTTGGGTCTGATTCTTTAAGAAAACGCTACGATCCTAGGTCAGAAGCTTGGTTGTTCATCATTTAAAGCTAGTAACGGCTTGTTAAGAAATTTTAAGTGCAGGCATGGTATACGACACACACCTTACTTTGACCCAGATGTTCAGCAAGCAATGACCTCTTTTTATTTTAATTAATTAAAACTTCTTTATTAAAAAGATAGTTTTTTTCCTTCCATTTTCAACATACTGTTCATAGAGTAATTAATTAAAGTGTACGTAAACCCTTTCTTCGGAAAAAATCCAATTATCCGAATGGGGTCCGATCCTAATTGATTTGGATAACTGGAGTTCTACTGTATCTTATTTTATATACAATGCTCCTAAGCAATATCACATCTTGTGTTGTGTTCCATAAGTTCTTTGTATCGTGTTCTTGCTGAATTCAGCATTGTATAAAATCATAGAAAAACATTATTCTGACCGTTTAGCATCGGCAGAGTAAAGAAAATGATAAAAGTTCTGTTTCTATCTTTCTATTTTGTGAAGTTGAAACCACATTATATATATATATATATATATATGATAAAGTCTCAAACCCAAACTGCATGCAGGGTCTGAAAGCAGCTGACGGGCCTGAATAAATATTACAAAATAAAATATGTTTAAGAAGTTTTTAATTGTTTTTTTTTCCTTTATGAAATGTAGCGAAATTCATCAGAAAGCAATATAATGGTTAAGTCTTCTTTTTGTTTGGACCAAATAAAAAGGTGTATTTAAATAAAAATTTGCACAGTTTCATCGAGCGACGGAAGTTCGGTCGTATTAATAATATAATTAGCATGAATACGAATTAATATTATAATTAGTATGAAATTATTAATTTCAGTCTTTTGACAAACCATTTAAAATTTTATTTTTTTTTTTTTTTCTTTTTAAGTAGATGAATAATGAAATATAAATAAGATTTCCCATTTATTCTTATTGTGTGTTTATATTTGAAGTGTTCATCATGCCTATTACTTACATAATGGAGGAGAAAACAAAAAGAAACGGAAGCAAATACGGAAATCCATAACCGATTTTTAAACATCATCATTTTTTTAATAGTGATAATTTCTTCTGTAATTGGGTCAGGTTTTAGTGTAACAACAAGAGAGGTAATCATATGTACTTCTGAAATTTAATCAAACTCATGTAGTTAATTATAACTAAAAATTGCTCATTTATATTTAGTCACATTATATCTTCAGAAACTTATCATATGGTGCCCATAATTCTGTTTTATGGAGATTATTATGTTACCGGGAAAAGTAATAAATAAAGCATTTTTAAGTGTACAATATTTAAATAATCGTTCCGTGCTTTACTTATATTACACCACATCGCTCTTGCGAAAGATTGTTTACTTTGCACACTTCTTAACTTTAGTTTTCCGTTGTATGGAAAACCAGATATGATTATAAATCTTTTGCTGGAAACGTTCTTCAGACTTTTTAAAACAATATTTCAAGTTTTTCTCTCATTTTCTGGCTACAGTAAATTCTGTGCTTTCTGTTACGATCACGGTTGCCACCTTACTAGTTTCGACCTGAAGACTTTTAATGAACGAACTTTTAACGAAGGTTTTAATGAAATTCTCTGTGATTTGGTTTTGTTAATTAGATCTATAGAACTATTTTAGTGCGTGAATTAATTTATGATTTGATAAAACGCCCTTATTTTCTATGATGAGTGAAATCTCAGCATTCCAATAGTGTTTATTCTGCTCGAATCAGAACTACTTGGAATGTACAATGCGTGTGTGTGTGGGGGGGAAAGACTGTTCAATATCTCCCTTTCTACTGGGCCAATTGACGAAATTCAAATAGCATTTTTCGTCTCGAAAGCGCGGCTCGCAATATATATTAGATTTATATATAGCATAATTCTAACATAGGTATTTTGACACAAAATCAGACTGCTTCTGAACTGACATGCCAATTTCTTTCCATATTAATATTTTGCGATTTGTTTATTTGGCGAACTTTCTTATTTATAGCAACCTATTTTCCTTTCCTTTTTTTTTTCATTGTAGATGAGAAGGAAAAAGCCATGGTTCATAGTTTCAAATAATTTTAATAAAGTGCGTATTATGGAATGGATTTATTATCGCTCAAAAAAAGATGGCAAATTTCAAAAATGCTCCAATATGTAAATTCATGTATGTCTTAGCAAATTTTGAATAAAAAACTCTAATTTTTTGCAGGTGTGCGTAGAAATACATCTGTCTACTTTAAGATGTTAAAAATTTTATAGGTTATAATACAAAATATTTTTCGAAAAATTTATAAAAAATATTTAAAATACAAATTTTAAAAATAAATTATAAAAAATATGCGAATTATGTTTGGGTTAAGCCTAAATTTCGAATTCTGGAAGAAGGAACCAAGTAAGTTTGATAAAAAAAAAAGAGATACTAATAAATATGTATCAAATAAATTAACATTGAGGAGCTCAGCTTTTAAATACTACTTGTGCGATTTTTACAAAACTTGGCAGTTTGATATAATTTGAGTCGTAGAATCGAAATATAGAAAAAACTTGGCATGTCATATCCGAAAAAGTTCGATTTTGTGTCAAAATACCTATATTAAATCTAACACATATCCTAAGTCGCGCTTTTGAGACATGAAAAACAATCGTCAATCGACCCAGTAACGACGGGAGATATAGAACTGCCCCCTCTTTTTTTTGCCCAGTGTACAATACGTGACAGCATCGACATCTAGAAATGACAGCAACGTTATCTACCTATTAACCATTGTACTATGTGCTTATATATTGTTACGGTTTTTGTATTTAGTTTGCTATTTTTAGTAAAATTGTTATAAATTGTTTCACTTCCCCGTGAAGTGCTGCGCGCGACAAGTTTTAAGAGAAAGCTACGCCGAAAAATTAAAAATACACGAGCACGCGCATTTAAAATTTAATAAATTGATATCTCGTAATTGTACTCTTTTGCTATCCAGAAAAATCAAGAAAATACCAAAATGATATCGTGCATGATTAAAAAGCTTATGAAAGCCGGAGGAAAACAGTTTAGTTGTTTACTAAGTTTTTGTTGTTGTTGATTGTAGCGAATTCGCAGTGAGATCGGATTACTTTTCTCTGTTTTTTTAATTGAGTTCTATTTAACGTTTTAGTAGTTTAAAATATTACTACTGTGAGATATTGCGATAGTGTACGAATGTCCTCGAGAAAATTTCATCATTTTGTTTTATTTCCTGGAATAAGAATAAATTTTATTAACTTTTTTATCGACTTGTTTATTCAATACGTTACGAACGCGTACGCACGCAACAATATCTATCTATCTATCTATATATATATATATATATAAGCGTGTATTATTTATATAAGTTTATACGAGTATTAAACTCAAAAATATAAATAATTTAATAATAGCTAACGATTTTGAGTTAACAATAAATTATGCGACATATATACATATATATTATATATATATATACTTATTAGTTTAAAGATTTTTGGGACGGCAAAATCTCCGAGGCGACACTCACTTAGAGGTGGCATCTGTGGTTTACAATGATTCAGATCTGGTCATCTGGGTTTCACAACAGCTTCGAATTCCCTTTGCCATAAATGGTTTTCATAAAGTGTACATCTGGTTTATTACACTGCTACATGTGTCGGAAAAAGATCAAAAACGGTGTATTATTTGGGGGACTTTTTAAATTTTAAATCAACGTTTATTACTTTTTCGTAGAAGATATACACATTTAAAATTCTAAGGAGATCACTGCGCGTTGAGTAGGTCCGTCCCATTTTAGAGGTAGAGGTAAAAGTTCTTCTTTCTCAATTTAAAGGTGTGTGGTTCTACGCCATAGAACCAGCTCCACTATCTTATTTGAAATGGCTTTTGAAGAACGCATCTTTTCTGGATGTGGCACTCTGTTTTCTGTAGAAAACTATAATCACTCTTGTTTCCTTGCGAAATTTTTCTTCGTTGTGAACGATATTGCTCATTCATGCCCATATATAGCTTGATTCCAAGATTCCGACATCTTTTATAGTTGAAATGAGTATATTTTTCTACGGGAAGTAAAAGAGTAGCATTTTATCAGGGACACTTTTTTTTGTAACCTGATGGCCGAGCATTTGCTTCTTTTAAGCATTCATCAGGAATAGCCGAACCTCTCAGTCATTTGGCTGTATGATTACCGGGAACGTTGCCGAGGTTTCACCACAGTTGATCACCGATAATACATGTACGAACAGAAGAAGTGAGCGGAACGTGAGAGTCCCACCGCAAGTAGAGTCCCACCGCACTAACTATATAGCTCCGCTCCGGTTTTACTGGAGAACAGCCCGGGAGACGTATCCAAGTGTATCCGACACCTTTTACTCTATTATCAGACTTCTAAAGGTACTTTTGGCTCGCCAGTTTTTTTTAAATGCTTCCATGCCGCATTATACTGTACAAACATTCATGTCTTCTCCGGGATTCGAACATGGGTCAAATGATAAGGCAGCTATCATTACTAACTGCTATGCCGATCAGGGCGACATAATAGACATGTTAGAACAGGAAAATGTGGTTATAGCTTTAGTTTAGGGTTTTCAGCCAATCTATGATAACTATTAACATACAAGGGGGGCGCATGAGCCATATTGAAATTTGACTGCAATGGATGATAATTAATTTCTATGTACAAAAGCTTATGCCAGTTAATTTTTTTTATGTTTCGTAAATATCAATTACTTGTTTAATCAAAATTGTTCAAACATTGTGCGAATAATATTTCTACATGCTATACTATTTTCTTGAATAGTTTTAATTAATATGCAGCTTTTTCTTTAACAGCTGAATTTTATGACGTTTTTTTTTTTTTTTTTTTTTTTTTTTTGCTTGCTGCAGAGAATACTTTTCTCAGATATTTTTTTCATTTATTTTTCTTTTATTTGATACTTTTTCTCGTCAGTAGTATTTTTTCATTAAAATAAAAATTGGAGTGGAGGGGAAGTATTTCAAATGTAAATTTGCAAGATTTTTATCTTTGAAATTTTATTTTACGTATCATTAACATAATAATTGGTATATTTCATACTGTTTCGCAAAATTTAGAAAAGTAAGTGAAATAAAACTTGAAATATGAGTTGCGGTCAGATGCCACTTTAATACCTAAAATTTGACGCATACATATGTTTTTTGTGCGAAAAATGTAAAAAATGTAAGCTTATCCAAAACTTAACTTTTAAAACTACTCGTACATTCGTATAACATGGAGGAAGGAACTGAAACTTTTTTGCAATGAAAACTAGTTATTTATGCATACCTACAATATGAAAATTAAACGGAGATATTGAAGATTCCATTAATTAAATGTTTAAGTTTTCTGAAATAGAAGCCCGCAGAAAATGCGATAAACTTTTCCCTTCTCCTTTTAAATGAAAATAGCATCTACTGTTGCCATGTGATAAAACCAAACCTTTACTATAGTATAAAATTGGAAATTAACACAAAATTATATTTTACGTTTAAAAGCTCGAGTGTCCGGTTCCTTTTGCAGGCTTAAAAAGTAAATAATAAAGTACCAAATTATTATTGAAATGTATACTGACTTTTGAATAAATTATAACTAAAAAATATTAAATTAAAAATACCTTACCACTTGGAAAAAATATTTTACAATCTATATATTAATATAGGATTTTGTCATTATTCTTTACGTAATATTTATTTGTCATTATTCTTTGCGTAGTATTCATATATTCTATGACTGTAAATGATAAACATTGTTTTATAGTAAAGCTGATAAGTTAAAGATTTTATGCCTTATTAATTGGCAACAACTTCCTGTAAGGCTAGGAAAGGAATTTTAATCTTCATGCGGTGAAAACAGGAATATACGTGATTTCAAGCTTTGGTAAAATAAACAGAAATAGCTAAATAATGAGGAAAATATTGTTACGAACTGTACAAACGCGGTAAGATGGCTTCCCCGCAAAGCAGTTTTAGAGTTGCCAAAAATGGAAAGGAAGACGAAATTGTCACATTTGGCGAGAAATCGCTCATTTGGCGACATAATTGGCGATATGCTATGGACGTATGGAGAACCTTCTAGAACGAATTCTTACCGGTTTAACCTAGAATGTTCTCGAACACAAGCCAGAAGCTACATAAACCCTGCTGGTCCGCAGTCAGTGAGTATATATCTCTCATCGAGAGTGTGTCTCGTCTAGCGAGTCAATCCCTGCGGAGTCGATCGAGTTGAGTCGGGCAACGAGTGCTGAGTGGGTCGTCGAGTGCACCGAAGGTGTCTTTTAGTTTATCGCGGTTAGTGCATCGTCGAGAGAGCGTGTTGAGCTCCGGGAACGACTGAACTGAAGAGTCGGGAGCTGTGCTCGTGTGTCGTCGAGAGCATCGCGAGTTGTAGCGTGGAGAGTCTCGAGAGTACGTGGAGTTCCGAGAACGACCAAGCAGAGTCCGGAGCTGTACTCTGGTGCTTTGCAGGAAGCTGTCTCCACCGTTATTGCCTGACAGTATGAAGGCTGTGTCGCTGATTGTTCCAGCGTGTTTTTAATAGTTTATCGACGACTGTAAAACGTTTTTTGGAGCTGTTCTGACAATACTGACTAATAAAGTGTGTTTCGATACTTCATAAAGTGTCGTCGTTATTCACTCCAAATCTAGAAACCCCGTACGAACGTGAAGGAAGAAAATAACGTAACAACTGGTGTCAGAAGAATACGAAAAACGTAACAATATGTAGGTGCAGATAAAATGCTTATTGCTGATAAATTATTTATAATATTCTATTTTTTAGACCATATAATGTTGGGACATATCCTAAAGCCATTTTCTAATGTACCTTTTGGGGAATAAAATTCCTTGCTCCTTTGCTTCTATCACTTTTGCTTTATTTGATTTTCCGGGTTAATTTACTGAAGCTGACATTCTTTGATTTCATTTACATCACTGTTTTGCCAGTGTATTTTCATGATACTCCCTTTTACTGGCCACAGAATTATTTTCATCACTCAAAACATTTAAAGCAATATTGTACGAAATAATTAGGATTTACTTCATCAAATTTTATGAGAAAAACTGATGATAAAATAGCTATTGATTTTACGTTACTGAATAACTATCGAACCCCGAAGAGTAAGTACTAAGTACAAAGAAATGAAAGTGGGCAGTGGTAAAGCGTCTGTAAATTTGTAGTTAGTGTGATATTTACGTTAATAATTGTCAGATGTGATATTTATGTCAATAATTGTTTGAAGTACATTGATTGTACATTGTTTATGAATAAATTATTTTATAGTAAAATAATTCAAATAAAATTTGAGTTATGTTTGCTTAATTATTTTAATAAAGGCTTCCTTTAGTAATTTACATTTATTCTTGAAATAAACAAATATTACGTTATTAATACATAAGTTATTTATTAAGCAAAGTTCATTTATGAATATCATTCCAAATTTCACCCGTACGCAAGAATAAATGCGCGGACAAGCTCTTCTTTCCTCAGAATCCGATGCCTCTTGCATTGTCAGTTTTAGTCTGCATGGTTCGTAATTAAAAATTACAGTATTTTAGAAAACTGTGCTCCTCACTGTGTGTGAAATACGGTCTTAACAGCAATAACCGTGAAAGCTGCGGATATCTATTTCTAGGTATGTAAAGTGTTCGGTGATAATGCATGTCCAAAGCCACTGCGATTGATAAGTAAAATATTGCGCTCTTCACCACGATGACATTCATGACTGTATTCTGGTAATATAAGCCACAACACCTCTTTTCAAAGAAAGCTTCAGAGGTTTGGTTGAAAAAGTAATCTATCCAATTTACGAAACGCAGTTTAAAAGCGTATGCATTTAAGAGGTCATGGATTTTAACATTTTTATCAAATTTAGTATTTAAAGCAATACACTCATTCATTGCTTCTAAAGCATTATCAGTTTGACAATGGGCATTTTTCTCCAAGATGTTTATCTAATTTGCCAGAAGACATTTGCGTATCTTAAGCGTACAAATTTAACCTTTCAAAGGTAACATTTAGTTCATTCTAATGCATTGCCGACAAAATTAGTGGCATCGTAATAGCACGTAATAAGTGGTTTTATTTTTACTGTTTTCGAAACAAATTACTTTTCTAGGATATCATCATTAATTATTTTTCATTCCCATTACGCATCGTCACATAAAAGACAGATTCAACCAATTAACAGACATCAGGCTTCAACACCTGATGAAAATACGAACCTTGTCGAATGAAGAGTAAAAGATTGGTTCCTACGGAAAACTTGATAACGTTGCTAATGCTACATTCGCAATAAACCTTTTTTTTTAAAACGACGCTCTCATTCTCAGTTTTCATTCTCAGAAATTTTGCCGCCAAATGCTAATTCACCAGTTCAACGTTGTATTAACTGAATTCTTATTACTTAAGGAGATGGTACTTCGTTTTCACGTCACACGCACTTGCGCGGGCGCGTACACGCACACACACACACACACACACAAAGAAATATATATATATGTCTGATTCAAAGTATGAAGCTGATCGCAATCCATACGTAAGATCTCTAAAATTGATAAGATGATTTTTTGATTGTAACGGGACTAGCCATTGATCCATTTAAAATACAGTAACATGTACGTTCTAATGATTACTTTTTGATAGCATAATATTTTATTAACATGTATCCTATCGGTATAATTAATGAAAGACATTTCTTAACGCTGTATGCTGTAAATCTTCGAATTCTTAAAAAACGAATCATAACGTCGAAAACGAAAATGTTGGAAATTATTGCTACTTTTCTTTATAAGTTAATTTTAAATTACTCGCATCCTCCCTCTCATGAAATTTGACTGTTTAAACGTTTGCTATTATGTAATCGCGCATCAAAAATAAACCTTTTTTCGATACTAATTCTGTAGTGATGTATGGATCAAAATCTTCTGTATGTTTTCGTCTTACTTTTTAAAAAAATTAAAAATAAACTATTATCTGGCTTATGTTTAGATATTAGCTTAATACGAGTATCTGAAAGTTGACTTAAGTTTTAAAAAGGAGAAAATTTTGTTCGTATATGCATACGATGCGTCAATTTAAACAAAACCAAAATCGAAATTTTTACAAGAGGAATATGTTTTCGTATTTGTCTATGATATGCAAATTAAAACCGAAGCATAAAAATTTCGAATTATACCAGCCAAACGTCTCTGATATATACACACCAGCGAGAAATCAGACAAATGTTTGATTTCTGTTCTTAAATAAAATTAATTCTGGCAGAAAAAAAAAAAAAAAACGACACTACTCAGGCAGAAAGTGAATGTAACTAGTTTTATTTTGAAAAATAAGAAAATGAAAATTTCACAGGCTCCTTAGCTTAATGTATAAAATTTTATCTTGACTTCAAAGCATAATGTAATTATATAGCGCACCTTTGATCGAAATGCATCCTTCGCATTGATAATTCAAGTTTTTTCATTAGGCCGTACAGTAGCATCGCGATAACAAAGCCAATTCATATTGAATTACGAACTGAAATTTCTGCTGTGATGCAAGTCGCAATGCATCCCACGTACTTTCAGTGGGATTTAAATCGAATAAATATGTGGGCAATGGTATCCGGTTGCCTATTTCGCTTTTTAAGTGCTCTAACACTAATAGGGCGCGTTGGAGACAAGCTTTATCATGCTATTCTAAGAAAAAGAACTTATCACATACTGTATTTCTAAAAACTTAGCAGAAGAATGAAAATTTCAACTCGGTATCTGCTATAGTCTGTTACATTAAAATAGCCACTACATATTTGTAGAGAACCTCTCCTAATTTGCATTCGTAATGAGTGTCGTCATCAGAGTATAGATGGCAATATACACTTCCTTACGTTTGCCTCACTTCAGATTTTAATATGTGTAGAATGACTTTCCAAAGAATAGACTTGGGAAAAGAAGTTAGTTGTTCTCAAATTAAAGTGCTTTAATTAATGATGTTTTCCGCATCGTTTATCGCTAGGCGTTTTTCGCCTCCTGAACGAATAGCAGACAATTCATTGATCTTCATATAGAAACCAGTTTTATGAAGCCTTTCGCTCAGGGTATTTGGATATATCCAAGACATTCATGGCTATAGCAAATTTCTTTGCAATCTGAAAAGTACCTATTTCTGTTCCCTTTTTTTTTTTTTTTTTTTTTTTTTTGTGTGTGTGTGTGTGTGTGTGTGTGTGTGGTGAATGCAAACATTAAAATGATCTTGAGAAGCAGCTAAGCTTCTGTGTCCCTCAACCGTTTCCAAATTTTGTAAGAAGTATTTTTTGATATTTTTTGTCTATCCTCACCTCTGCATGTTTGTATTCAGTCAAATGCTTTCTTATGGACTAACTTTAACCGTCCCAACACGAGCACTCTACTACAACCTTCTAGTTTCTTTATGTAGTGCCATTTGTTACCTATTAAGGTACGTTAACTAGTTGCCTAAAGTGTGACATTTTGAGTTGATTGCTAAATTTCATTTGTTTTTCTGCACACATTCCCTGGAGGGAACACATTATACTTTGGAAGATGAGTCAACTGCACTTGCATGGTACCTACTTCTATATTTTTCAGCTTTTTTTGTCTTGAGTGTTTTGTTACCGATTGGATCTTCGGTCAAAGGAATCTTCCCCCCCCCCGTCCCCTGGTCGAGAATCTGTGTCGTAAGTAACAAATTAATTTGTCAATTTTAATTAGAATACGCGCTTCAAGTTCAGTTTTGTATTTATTTTTATTTAAACCTTACAAGGAAAGAAAGCTTACTAAAACAAGTAATGGCCATCCATCTGCACCTGGCTCTAATGCAAACTGTGCTCCTGATAGCTATAGAAATGGCTTCAGCAAAGAGGAAAGAGGAAAATAATTCCCCTACAACTGGCAAAACGCATTCTTCTTTCTCAGGGTCACATTATCTTTTTCTTCTCAATGGTCTGTTTTGTAATAATTAAAATGATGTACTTTTTAAGCATTAAGATATTTTTGCAAGAAAAAGAATAAAATTTGTCGGCGTGTTGTAGCTACATCCATTTTTGCATTTGAGAATACCTTCCAGCTTAAGGAGTGGGAACGGGAAACGAAATCAATTAATATTTTTTTGTTATCTTAAAACCTTTTCTTTACATCATATACATCGCTTATTTTTTTAGTAAACAATTAAGCTTTTCTAGTGGGAAATAATTTTAAGCATTTAAACTTAACATATGCTTGAAAATTAAATATATATATATATATATATAAAGAAACTTAATAATAAGCCGAAAATTAAAACCAAAAATGTTTCAACCAGTCCTGCGCTATAGCTGCGAGATGGAAGTAAATTAAAGCATCTAAAGTTAAAATTAAATTGGAATCAAAGCAAGGTAATTAATTCCTCAACAATATTAATAATTGCAGCTGTGCCGTGGATAGAGGTTTAACACTGTATCTAAACACATCAAAATTAAAATAAGAACTCATCAATAGAACAAACTCGAAAAATAAAAACGCGAAAAGGAAAAAATATACAAAATTATATAAATTAATCTCCTTTCACTGAAACTGTAATTCAAAACTCATCAGGGGAAATTGAATTAAAAGTTTCAGGAAATTCGATTAATATGTTTAGAATACATTTTTCGTTCTTCTGGTTCATTTGAGATCAAGAACCGAAAAATGTTTACTTAAATTTTCATTTAAGACATTAAAATTAGTTTAAAACCGAAAAAATCGAATCTCAAAGGGAAAAATTCTGGATATTTTCGAGATTCGATTTTAAATGAATAAACCTATACTTATCGTGTTATGGGTGGGCATCATTTTCAGTGGCCACACTGAGCTACACATTTTTACCAGTTCAGCCATAAATTCTGAAGTATGTAGTATTGAGGTTTTTTACCCTTATATCATGTTGCTAAGGGTGGAAATGGTAATAACGTCCTATTAATGGACACTAATGCTTATCTCCTCGGGTTTTAAAGGAGGAGGAATCTAATAGATGGTGCGGATCGCATATTCTTCGGATTTAAATCTGACAAAACATTTATGGGATATGCTCTGGCGATGACCTTTATTATTGCTGTCACTACCATTAGGAGTTTCAGGACACTATTCCACGCGAAGACACTTTGCTACCGCAGTATAGCATAGAAAATCGCTGTTGAATTTCGGTCGAGGTGCATCTTCTTTTTTTCTCCCTATGTGTCTAAAAACGTTGTAACATCAACTTTTATCTACCGCACTTTATATCACATTTCCTATCAAAATTAACTTTTTATACCTATAGGCAATTCTACATTTTTTAGATAAGTCAAATATGACAAAATAAAGGTATTGAGCAAGCTCCATGTTCGTAGGGGCAAAACCATTCAAGTTACTTGATTTTTTATAGTCATTGTTTAATTTTTCCGCTAGTATATTTTTACACCCCTTGAACTGCAAATACCGGGTGACCCAAAAGCCTATCAACATTTAAAAATTCAACAATTCACAGAATAATGTAGGTAGAGAAGTAAAAATTCACACACGTGCTTGAAGTGACATGGAATTTTATTGAAAGCACATAGAAAAGGCCAGCATATGGCGCTGTGCAGCAAAATATCAGTGACGCCGCATGAGAATCGTGTATGAAATTAGCTATAGTGAGAGAGAAAATCAGTCCCTTCATGATTTTGTCACTTTTCTAGTCTCGTCTCGAGGTGATCAACATTCCGACCGAACATCAATAGCAATAATGAAGGTTGTGACTTAAATTTATCGCATCAATCGTGATCGGGTCCTTTTCTTCGAAGAACTGCGTGGTTCTGCTATTCAAACTGTCAGTGTGACGGGTGCGAGGTACGCTGATATGTTAGAGAATCTCATCATCCTTAGTCTGGCTGATAAACACCTGTTGGAAGGTATGACTTTTATGCAGGATGGCGTTCCACCCCATATTGCTGCACTTGGTGAGGATCTCGTGCTGAGCCGCCACTTCCGTGATTGCTTGGCGTCTCATGTCCCCAGATCCGTATGATTATTGGTTGTGGTGTTACCTGAAATCGCAAGTTTACCGCGATCATCAACCTCATTAGGGATGCTAAAAGACAACTTCCGACAGAAATTTCTCACCATACCCTAGGTATGTTGTACAGTGCTGTTCACAACATTGTCCCTCGACTACAGGCATTGTTGGTCAATGCGGCCGACATGTTGAACATTTGTTATTAAGAATAGTCTTTTCTAAAAATCAGTTGTGATGTTAATTATCGCTTTTGTTATCATATGAAGTGCCATCTGTTGCCCGTTTTAAGCACTTTGTTTTGTAAAAGCCGATGACATTTCAAGCATGTGTGTCAGTTTTTACCTCTCTACGTACACTATTGTGTGAATTATGGAATTTTCAAATGTTAACGGGAAGAGAGCAGTTTTAATTCAAGAGTTTCACCATAATAGAAAGATTAGAAAAGTATGATTTAAAAACATGATATATGATATACATGAGTTAACCAATAACATTTGCGTGTTGGCCTTTTTAATTATGTAAGTCTTCTGTTAGTTATTATGCTGGTTTTCTGAATACCTAACCATCTAGAAAGGTAAATACATAATATTAAACATAGTGCATAATATTAAAAAAGTGAAAAAATATGTTTTTATAACTATGTAAAACTATATAGACTATTAGGACTATATAATTACAGTTTATAACTATATAATTTAAATAATTTTATAACTATATAGTTTAAGACTATATAAAGTATTGTACTAGAAGCTAACTCAGCGAGAGACCGCAAAACCGAATAATTATAACTGTTAGAGTTGGCAGGAAACTGACTGCGTACGCGTTGCCAGAAAAATTTTCCATCTGAAATCCAGAAACCTCTGCTTAAATAAAACCCAGTTTTGCATTCTGGTGACGAATACGGAAATGAGAAGTTATAGTAAAGGCTGAAATCAAAATTACTAGTTAATTAACATAAGATTCCCTACAATTGTGTAATAAAAATTAAGTTATATGTGGAGGAAATTTATAAATTTAGTTGCGGCTTTCTCCTCTTCAATCGTCAATCAATATATGGAACACAAATATAGAAATCTGACGTTATTTATGTTTGCTTAAGAAACCTAAAGAACTAATGACGTCGTGATTTTGTAAAACAGAAAGATACTTGGGAAAGATTTAATCTGTTTTACAACTGCTCCCCCTATGGGGGTAACGCATTAGTAGTTGTAGGATTATTTTCTGCAAGCAACCTGTAGGATAATTTCAAGGCCCACTGAAATCTGGGACCGTAGGTCTTGGTCTGGTACAAGTAGGCAGAAATCAAGACCAACGTTAATCTATTCTCACGTTTAGTCAAATATTAATTAAAGTCTTCAGTAAGTAGCAAAAGAACATAAAATAACTTCCAAAAGCAATCTAAAAAAATTAATGTGTTTAGTTATTGCTGTAGGAAAAGGAATCAGTTTTTTTCCCCACAAATTGTAGGCGTAAATACATTAAAAATTAATTACTTTTATCAGTTAAGTGGAAAGAGAGTTTAAATACTAATACCAGCGTGTTATATCCAGCCTTAATTACGCAAATATTTATGATATTTTTCCTTTGCTTCTTGACTGAATTTTGCCTCAATTGAAGGTAGGGCTTTTCGAGATTTGAAATGCATTCGCGGGCTTGGCTCATAGAACAAACTACGAACGCTTTAACTCTTTTTTTATTATTATAATTTATTTCGTAAGTCCCGGTGAAGCTCTGCACCATTTCTTATTCTTATTTTTTTCCTGTGCGTCCATATCCCTTCTACACCCAAACTGAAAAATAAATAATCCTGAAATCTCTAAAACATAAACAGTAATGTAACTGTTGGGTTTAATAACTTACAGTAGTAACGCATTACTGAAAGAAAACAAACAGAAATTAATTCAACGCAAATTATGATGAAATAGCGTTTGGAACGCTAACATGATATATGATATACGATAACGCCTTCATTTATTATTGTCAATTAAATCGTGCTTAATCCTTTCTGGAATTTTTTCGAGGAAATAAATATTTGAGATTTACTTCGTAATTTTTAATATAGATATTTTGCGTTTTTATGTATTTTTGCCTTCTGGCAAAGTGAGAACTGAATTCATTGAATGAGAAATACTCAATCGTCTGTGAAAAACTGTTTCTTTTTTTGTTTTGTTTGCTTAATTTCTTTTATACATCGGTCTAGCTTTATTATAGTATTTGAATAGAACATGTGGCAACGATTAGATAATTCTATTCTTTAAATGATATAAATTTTGTGCATTATGAGTTATAATATGAACGAAATATAATACTGTTAAGTGAATCTAGCGCCAGTGTCGCCATGGTAAACAAATACTAGAGTGAATTTTAAAGAATGCATTTATTCTATTGTTGTTTATGCGCTGTCGGCGAAGTAGAGTTAATTCAATCCAATAAGTTTAAATGAAATGCAAGAAAAAATGCGTATAATTTAATATTCCGCACAGGGAAATCATGTGGTGTACACATCAGATTTTTTTTCCAAAACCTATTAAAATGGATTTAAAAGAAATTGTTTCGTGACATCTCTACTTACGTAGGTACATATGTATGTATCTCGCATAACTTTAAAACGAGTAGCTTTAGAACGTTGAAATTTTGAATATAGGACTGCTATAACGTGTAATTGTCTACTACCTTCCTTTTTAACTGCAATCAGCCGCACCAAAGCATATAAATGTATATATATTCCCCCTGTTACTCGGCTTGGTGAGCTCAGTTTTTATTATTATTATTATTATTATATGCTGGTAAATTTTACATTTTTTGCTTTAAAAGTGATTGATTTATGTTATTCTTATGATCCGGTTAAGGTTTTTATGCTTTTAGGTTAATCTGTATCAAATAGTTGTAGAATTATATAAGTGGAGCTAAGCCTAACTTGGCGCGAATTTGTTGACATTTGAAATTCTTAGTAGAATAGTGAATTAAGTCAATTGGTGCACCAACTTGAGTGCCTTTTCGAGCAGTGGAGTCAAACATTAACCTGCAATTTTGTTCATTGAAAATTTTGTCTTAAAAGTTGTTTAATGTGCGACTAAGCCTAACAGAGCAGCCATATTTGTGTACATTTTAAATTTAGCAGAATTGTGGATTAAGTCAGTTTCTGCACCTTCAGTGTCTTGCGGCGGACCCCACAGAGATAAGTAAATCGTGTGTGCTGTCCCTGCAATTTACTGCTCCCAGCCTTTCTGAGTCTGTAGTCAAAGCCCCTCGATTTCAGGAGGGTTGACGAACCAATGATCTGATTTTTCTCCTGATATCGTTCTAGATATAATGATTCAGAGGATGTAAAATGCTACTGTAAAATTAGGGAGGCGTGGCTACTTCAGTCAGAAGATTTTCGCCATCGGAGTAACATCAAGAGAACACTCCTGAACTCTAGACTAGAGAGACCTACGATGCTCTTGAGCTCTCGACTAGAGAGAAATTCGTTAATAGATGCCTCACGAGGACTATAATTCGTTTGGTTTATTTAATTATGGCAAAGGACACTAGGGCTATCTGCCTAAGTGGAGGAATGCCTTCATGGAGGACTTTCTAAGGGAAACTGGCTCGTATACACGTTACACATGGGGAAAACCACAAAGACGCCCACGCAGCCAGCCCGTTCGCGGGATTCAAACCTCGGACCGAGAGTCACTCCCACAGTAGTGATCCCCCCCCCAATAGTGAACAAAACCCACCAGTCTTTTTGTCAAATGGGGCTGAAAGTAAACTCTCAGTTTTGTGCACCGAAAAATGTGGCCGCTGGCTAAATTGCTTGTTTTTGCGTAGAAACCTGTAAAAATTTTTTTTTTAATTGTTTTAACTGTATTTGGTGTTTTATGTTTTTCTATATTCTTCAAATTTAAATAAAGATATTTTGAGGTTTTAGGTATTTTTGCCTTCCCGCGAAATGTAATTCAATTAATTGAATGAGAAATATATCACTAATGAAATTGGAGAAAATAAGTTTAAATAAAATGCAACAAAAAAGTGTGTGTAATTCAATAAGCCGTGCAAGGAAGTCAGGTGCAGATTTTTTTTAAATCGTTCGAAACATTTCAAAAAGGTTGATTAAAACTAAAATCAGATTTTATTAATTGAAATCACGAATAAATATGTAAACGAAATAACTATTTTTTTTATTTCATTTTTGTTTAAATTTTTCTTCATTTATTATAATTGATCTTTTTTGCAAATACTGAAAATGAAGAAGTGCTTAACATTATTTAGGTATCTTTCCTTTCGTAAAATTCCGGTAGATTTCCGTCGATTCCTGAAAATGAGTGGCATTGAAGGATTTCTAAAAAAATTGTTTAATTTTTCGAAGTGCACCAGTTGATATGTGGTAAAAAATTGCGAGTTTTACAGATATGACATTTCTAGTAAATAATCTTAACAAAATACTTTTTGAAATAAGAAGAAACATACTGTTTCGTATCCATTGTATAAAATCGTTCTAAAATTTATCTCCAAAACTTACCAGCATTTTAATTCCCTCCTCGTATAATAAATCTTTGCATAATGTAAAATATATATAAATATTTAATCATGCTGTTAAACATACAGCAGTAGAGAACTCGTTACAGTGTTTCATATAAAGCTAAACACTTGTGATTTGTTAAAAGTGAAACAAAATTCCTGGAAGTTTAGTTGCCTGTGGAATCCATAGAGTTCTTCTGATATTATACTTGAATGCATAAGTTAATGAGTTTGAGGAAAACAGTCTGCCACAAACTGGTTTCAAGAGCAAAAGCTGATTTCCATTATCGTTTTCCGTTTTCATTTTTTCCCTTTTAAAATTCGTATATGTTTTGAGTAATGCAGTTGAAAAAAAATCTGATGTGTACACCACATGTAATTTTTAAACAATAACCTCATTACAAAACTAACCTTTGATAACATATTTTATAAAATTTAAACGATTTCCTACTGTGCTTGCTCGCAGTTTGTTATTTATTTATTCCGTAGATACAAATTTTGACTCTTACGGTTGATTGAAATAACTGGCAGATATATACTGAATTTACAAAATAAAAATGAAAAAACTTCTATTTAAAAAAATTCACTGCACATCTTTTAATATTCGTTTATAAAATCTTTCTATCAATGGCTTATATCGCTTAAAAAGTCAACTTAGTGTTGATTCTCATCGATTACATGTACTATTAGTGCCTTTTTTTATCGTGTAATTATACTGCTAATGAAACCTTTTGAATAATAGAATGGCTATTTAATTTGCATGTATGTTTTGGAATTTGAGTCTTTTTCCCATGGAAGTTTTGCTGTGTCATTACTTTCAAATGTCTTCAATGATCTTCGATAAATGTAAACAAGATGACTATTCTCATCGAGTTCTTAAGATGATATTGTTTTCTTTGCAGAACTTAGTATGGAGATCTGAAAAGGAAATTGAAGTTAACAACCAAGTACTTTCATTCCCGTGTTTTATTCCGTAATGGTGTCTGTAATGCAAATCCGACACTGAAAAATCGATTTCTGTCTCCAACAAAGGTAAGTTTTTTTTCAATTTAATTGAAATCAAGATAGCAACAATTTCTATCAGCATAAGTCGAATGAAAGTTGTATTTTTTAAAAACGTAAAGGTGTTTCATTAATAATATTTCATTTTTCTGATTGGTATAATTGTGTATATTCCTTTAAAAGAGAAGATTTTGCTTTTTTTTTTTTTTTTTTTTTTTTTTTCATTTACTAGCCTTCATTACTGATCACATTTTTTATGAAGCGGTTTTAATATTAGGCGTATAGTATCTGCCAATATTTAAAAACAGAATATGTCTGTGGATTTATGTGTAATTCGATTTTGCAGATTCAGTATAAAGAATTTACTTGAAATTTATTATGTCTTCGATAATTCCATATGCTATCTGGCAACATTCCGAATTCCATGTTCCCAGGAATAGCCAAAATGTTCCATAGCCTTGACGATATACTACATTCAGAAATTGCTGTTATCTAGACAGTGGCTATACAACGTCGGTATAAAATATCCCATATTTTTCGTACCTGACGAAAACCCGAAAAACTACAGACAGAGTTGCGTTAGTTTTGGGTGTATTTAAGTGATTTGGCATGTAAAATGCTACATTCCGAATTTCAGCGACAGGCTACCGATAGAGATCCGAAGAAGTGTATAGAGGAACTATTGCGTCGATAAACTTGTAATTTTCAACACACAAAATGTATTATGATGCAATGGAATAATGCATAACAAATGCAGATTTCGTTTAGTGGATAAAATTATATTTCTGCTTGAGTTTGATCAAGCATATAGTTCTCTGTCATTTGAAAACTTAGTAACTATATTAATGTAATTTTTTCTGTAATTGTATGATCTTCATAACACGTAAAGTTTTTTGCGTCACATCAATGGCGTTTGGTGCAAATGAGAATAATTTTTGGGCTGAAATTTAAAGATAGTAATTTGTAAAGCAACACCTTATGCAAACGCTGTCAACGGTTTTCGCCACGTATAGTATGAGGATAGAATATACTGTATCGGTTGCTATGGATTGCAGAGCCAAAAATTTCAACAATTCTAATAAATTTTTTATAATATTAACCGTGCGAAATAGGTAAAATCAGCGTTATATTTGCAAATTTTCCAGGACTAGTTTCGATAGTTTAACTATCGAACCATCTTCCTCACTTGTCATAGTGTAAATGCACTTTTGCGCTCCAGTTTTATTAATTTGCGATTTGGGAGCTGAGGAAGATGGTTCGATAGTAAAACCATCGAAACTAGTCCCGGAAAATTTGTAAATGTAACGTTGATTTTTTTATTTCACTTTTAAATTAATTGCTGTTCGTCGTGCTATTTTACCCTTAATTATAGGTATTAGTCTTCAGGGAGAAGCGCAAAATGTGGCTAATGTCTTTCGATGATGAATTTCTCAAGTAGTTTTACCTAGCCCTGAAAACAGGCTAATGAGTCTGTATTGTTTCACATTCTTTCTGATCTTTGCCAAGTTTCGGGAGAAGCGTAGAAGGAGGTTTGCATGATTTCGGAATATAGAAAATGGTGGAGCAGGTATTAAAATTACGTGTAAGCTTGGTAATGATATTTCTCGGAAGATTTCATGTCATACAGATGGTTACAGCATCCTTTCTAGGCTACTTGGGTTATGTTATTTTAATAATATTTTTAAACTCTTTTTCCTTGATCAAGTTAATAATGTTGTTTTCCGTGGAAGTAGAGAACCAGGTTTCAATAGTATTCTCAATATGAAGTATAAAATCATTGAATCTTCCATAGCGACTAATCTTGTGTAACATCAACATTTAAATAACATTTTTCTTTTTAAATGGTGCTTGATTTGCTTGCTGTTTGAATTGTATTACAGTTCCTCCCGTCATACACACAAACATACTCACAAAATATTTGGTATAGTTGTGTCACCTGATTAGTCTTTATGGTTATTATATTCGTAGACGGCTTCAAGAACAGGGCGCCAATTTTCGGAGGAGTTAAGCTCACAGAAATGACAATTTTTGTATTTATGTTTGATATATTGTATATGTATATTTTGCTTTAAATTATCAATATGTGAAGTTTTACAATGGACCAGTAATCCTGATCGCTTAAGACGCCAGAATGGTGAAGCCAGTTCTGATTTATGTCATATTTGATATTTTGTTCACTTACAAATGACTTTCGTCAGTTTTCTCAGATAATTTTAAGATAAAAGACGTGATCGGCTACTAAATAAACCATTGGAGATATTGTCTAACATTTTAATTCTGCAGGAGTAGATAGGAGTGTGGATTTTTCTGTGAGGAACATGAACGGGAAACAGTTTGTATTGGAAACGCCAGTTAAAAAAAAAGTCATGGCAAGTAACCACATGCGTGCTATTCTGTAAGTTAAAATTTAATGATCAAATGGAACTGTTTTATTAAAGCCTGTTATTTTTGTCTTGGAAACTCCAGTTAAAAAAGTCATGGAAAGCAACCACATGCGTGCTATGATTGAGTTAAAATTTAATGATCAAATGGAACTGTTTTGATAAAGCCGGTTCTTTTTGTATGATTATTCGTAATACATACAAAAATGCTAAAATTAAATTTTGACAAAATAAACTTTCTGAGTGTTCTTTCTTTTTGAACTTTTCTTTTTATTTCTGAATTTGTTTTATTAAATACCTAACTGGCTAAGATACAGAAATAATGATGATAATTTTTATATAAAAGATCCTTTCTGATCTTTTGTTAGCCATTGACTTTCTTGTGTTTACGTTATCATTATCATTATAAGGCCCAGCCCCGATCCTCCCTGCGAGCACCAGTCGGCCGTATGATCAAAAAATGAGACTGGTCAGGGAAATATATATATATATATATATATATATATATGTATATAAACATGGAAAGTCCAAAATCTGAGTATCAATGCCGAATTCCAATTCTGTCTTTCTTTGTATTTATAATTTTCATTATTGTCTCTGCAAAATCTTTCAAATTTGAATATTTCATTTTAAATACACGCTAGAACTCTATTGGCGCGTGCTGCGGTTACATGAGAAACAACTTAATCTACTATCAGATCAAACTTGAGGGAGAGACGACTTTAGCGGCTACATTCTTAGGTACTTAGTCTTGGCCGATGATAATTATTACAAAAAACGATGGAAATGCATGGGAAACAGTACATTTTACGTCAGTGTCAAAGATCCTGGACTTACGTATCTTAGATCTTAAAAGAGTTCTAGGAATGAAGTGGGCAGAAATGTCTTTTGTATTGAAATAATTGTTACAGTAATTGCTAGTTCTTTTTATGGGGAGGAGTTAAAGTTATTTTGTTGGTTAATTCAAAGTACAAGAGGGCAACTAATTCGGTATTAATTCGGTATTTAATTCGCATATGAGTAAAAGTATGAAAACTCCAACAATCAGCCAGTTCACGAGAAATCAAGCCCGTGATCTACTAACGCTCAGAAGAATTATCAAGTTGGCTAGAGTGGTGCTTTGATCAGAAGACTGAGACTTTTGCACGTCCATTTTGATAATCTTGAAAATCGATGCGTATAACCAGAGTGTGATATTTGTCGAAGTCCGTATTAGAAAAGGTGTTGTTTTTATTATAAGGTTTATTTATTTATAACTCTCCTTCAATATTTTTCCTCGCCATTTTCTCTCTCCAACGTACTTTCGTGGTGTAACGGTAGCACACTCGGCGAGTATTCGAGAGGTCCTAGTTCAAGTCCCTTAGAGGGCATTGCTCATTTTTCATGTCTCCTGCTTCAAAAAAAAACTAATAACTGTACAGCATGACCTCATTCAACTGAATTTAGATAAACTCAGTTTTATATAACGCTTAAAACAATCTGCATATATGAAATTAGTATAATTTATCTTCGTATGGCATTTATGTGTCGCATAGGAGCTCACTTTAGTGTTACAATATGTGGCAAATCTTTTTGAAGTTCAGTGGTCAGCGGTTGAGAGGAACAGATGGCAAGAGGAAATATTCAAGGAGAGCTGTAAGTAAAACCAAAAAGGAAATTGAATAAAGTAAGAAGATACTTATTTACACCGTCAATGCCGTTCACTTTATTTATTGTACTTAAGATTTCCGACGTGCTTGAGATTTCTGAATTACTTAGTTTTTGTTTTCATATGTTGTTTTTCAATGTTTTCAAAAATGTTAAAAATAAATAACAATAATGAAGCAGAGATGCTTTATGGAGGGGGAGGGGGAATTTTTTTTTTCTCTTTTTTAAGTACGATTAGGATATTTTATAGCACAAAAGTTTTCTTGTTTAATGTTTTTAACGTAAATTTTAGTAATTCTGATGATTTCCTTCATTAAGAGGTCTTGTAATCGAAATGAAGTCTTTGAATTTTTCATATTATGCTATAAGATATTTTAAGTTTGTTCATTTTAATTATTCATACATTTTACTCATTTCTTTTCTTTAAAAATAATTATTACGAATATTCGTAAAAAAATTTTCCAGGCCAGGCACATGTAAAATAATCGCTAATGAAAATTACATTGGTGCAATTTATGTATGTTTTCTAGAGTAAAACATATAAGTTTCTAATATCCAAGTGACACTGCAGGGAAGGAACGGTACGCGGAGGAAATCGTATATTAGGTAGCCACAAATATATCTTTAGGATCACAGAATTACTTTTCGCATTATCATAATCACCATAATCCTGATATTACATGGTGTTAATTTCAAGACTAATATTTAACGCTGCATTAGTATGCTTGTAAGATTCATTTTTAGTAGGCTTTGCTTACGTTAAAATCCGTCCTTTATTTCTCTTGGTATTTCATTTGCTTTTACCAGAACGTGTAAATTAGAGAAATTTAAATAGAAGAAATAATCTAAGAGAATGAGAATCGCCATCGCCAGTCATGTTAAAGCGTATCCTTTGTTTGCATCTGATGCGACCAATAATTCTCGGAGTTTTGCGAGTTTTCCTTTTGACATTGCATTTCCATTCTCACGATGGTCTAGTCGTCATTAGTTGCGTAAGCTGAAGACATAATATTCATTAAGCACGTTCATATCTGTGTAAATGGAATTTAAGCCGTAGCCAATCAGAGAAGGTAAAATTGCGATTCGTACATGTTCCGCTGACGCATCGAAAGTTCGTGTTTGATTTGCCGTGACTGGTGGATTCTTATGGCAGGTTTGCATAAAATTGGACAGTGAAAACATTTAGGCAAAATCCTTATACCAGTTTCTGTGACGTGGCGAAGTTTTGCAGCTTAGCAACAAATTTCGACTCATGACCGCAAAGCCCTCTTCTGAAAAATCTGTCATCATGAAATTTACTGAACCAGTGGTAACTACAAATTAATTATTAAATTGTAGAAAACTTGAATTTACATATTTGTTAAATTTGAATTTACATATTTATAAATAAATTTTTCTCAACTTTTATTTTCCACTTCGGGTTGCAGTCTAAAATAAATTTTGCTCTATTTTACTATTGTGTTTATTCAGTCCATGGAAAGTGTAATGAATCCAGGACGAAAATTCGTCCGCTTTGTTTTATTTTGGGAGTCTGTATATGTACATTTAGGATTTTCGGGAATAACAAACGGTAAAAGTCGACTGTGCCCAGCCGGGTTTCAAACCAAGAATCTCCAGTACCTATCTGAATGTGCCAATCATTTAACATCACAAGAAGGGATGATATCTTAAGAGGGAAAGTATCCTTTTTCCTTTCAAAATAATGATAACTTAGCAGATTTTTAAGATGAAGATAATCATTGTCATTATTGTGGTTAGTTTCGTTTTTAGAACTCATTTGGAAGGAATGCTTTAGTATTCGACGTAAAAGAATTATTCATTTCATCTTACATGCATTTCAAAATAAATTTAAATATATTCTGATTCCAGAAACTTTACAGAAAATTGTACTATCTTTTGAAAGTTGATTTTGATTAGAAACTATTATACATGAGATTCGTAATTATATGTAACCAAGAATAATTTTTAAATCTAGTAATGTAATGAATACCTTTTCTACATTTACTTCATTCCAGTTTGTTCCTCTACATGCCGATGTGTTAGCGTTACGTTTCCTGTAAAAATTATGTATTTTGCAGCCGATGAAATTTAATCAAATTTATTATTTGCCAATTTATTAACAACGTTAAGAAAAGTGCTGTTCACAATAAAATATCAGAGCAAATGGAGATCGAGAAGAGGTAGATGGAAAATATTTATTCAAATGATGCATTTCAAATTTATATATGTATATTTAATCTTTTAGTACTAATTATTATAGTGTACTTCTCTTTTATCAGAGTGTTACATTTCCTTCAAATTATAGGAATTATTAGTACTGAGCTGCTAATTTCCTGCTTGTCATCTTTTCTAATACTTAATACCTAATAGAAACAGAATCATAGATTTTGGGCTTCTTTTCTAGAAAACATGATTCTTTCTTCTAACTGCGAAATTATTTTTAGGCATATTTATTCTCTTGCATTGCCTTATTTCATGTTTACTCGCCTAGTTTGCCACTAACCTTGCTGTTCAATTTAGCCTTCTTGGTAATACAGTATTCCATTTCCTGCAATTGTTTCCGTCTATTATAGGTTTCCTTCCTTATCACTAGAGTTGGTTTTCTCTGTAACGAAGTTCCTAAGCTGATTTCTAAATTTCCAATCCTTATCGTTCTTTCTAGATTTGTTGTCGCAATGCGGGATAGAATTTATTATATTTTTATCAAATTTCGTCATCTGATTGTTCTCCTCCACAATTTAATGCTTTCATTTAACCGCTATATTTTGACAATAGGAAAATTTCTTTTCTTTGTTTTAATCTTTTCTACTTTTTGTCGTATATAGATAGATACGCGATGATTATCTTTTGTAATATAGACGACAATATTAAACATTTTAATAATATCAGTTAAGGTAGATTTTTAGATGAAAATTTTTTAACGTATTTTTAGAGATTTTCAGAGACAACTGAAATAATTTCTTTCAAAATGTTTTGCTCTTCAAGTGTAAGACTGGCGTTTTTCTGTAGCTGAATACACTAAATATTTTAAAAATTAGCCTCAAACTGATTGCTAGAATGGCTGTCTTAGAAGTTTGGTTTTTGTTTGCAGTTTGACTAGCGTCATAGAAAATTTGGCTTTTCTGTATGTCAGTTTTATAATATTACACGTAATTTATGCTCAGGGCAAAGAACAAAAAATGATGTTTTTTTGCTTAAATGTATGTGATTTTACGTGTACACAAACACACACATATATATATTATGTGCTATATACTACCGTCATGTATCGTAAGGTATGCATTACGTATATCGTGTATACATATAGTGTGGTATGCGTAATATATTGAATCTTCTCCACCCCCCTAAGATGATCGCATACGCTTCCGAATGATACTAACCTTCTCGGAAACGCTCATTTTGGAGATTTTCAATAATTGCTGTTTATTTATATTCTATGAAATTCTGATCACTTTTAGAGGAATTATTATGTGTGTATGAGATACTAAAGCTTGAAGCAGTAATTGCAGATGTAAGAGATTTAATAATAAGCTATCGTGGCCGAGTTTAATAATAGTCCTTTTATTTTAATTAAAAATTCTGTCACAAAACTTTACACATTAATCGTGCCCCCTCCAGAACATTTAAATCTTTAATATTCTTGCAAGCAGCGTAGCAGCGATCTAGTTAGGCCGAGTAGCAGATGTGAAGTACGATGTGTTCCGGACGAAATCTTAATTCAGAGTGGGTTAGTTCGGTTTCAATACATTTTGATTGAATAATTAATAAAGCTGTAAATGTATTATTACTGAAGAGGAAGTACCCAAATTAAAATGAAGAATAAGATGTACTTTAGCCAATTAAAATTACAAATTTGCTTTACGTATTTACGTAACACATGCAAGATCAAAATATGTGTATGTGTGTGTGTATACTCACAGCTTATTGATTCCGTAAGATGCATATGTATAAGTGTGTGTATTTAATTATGGCAAAGCACACTAGGGCTATCTGCCTAAGGGGAGGTATGCCTTCGTGGAGGACTTTCTAAGGGAAACTGGCTCGTATACACGTTACACATGGGGAAAACCACGAAAACACCCATGCAGCCAGCCCGTTCGCGGGATTCGAACCTCGGACCGAACTACCAGTGTTCAGCGACTTTACCGCTCGGCCGCTGGTGGGCCATATGTATAAGTATTGTTATTTGCAAACAGTTGTAATTTCGTTTTCGGTTTCCGAAAGCATTTTCTAGTGGTAGATTCAGAATACGGAATTTAATTTATCTCGAACTTTTGAAGAACGTGGATGTAGTTAATAACAGGCAGACCTGTAGCCGAGTTGAAAAATTTCCTAAACGCTGTATTTCTCAACAGAATTTCAAGTCCTGTCGAATAGGCTGACTGCATCAGTGTTTTCGTGCATTCCCCAATTTGATGTGTGTAACGTAAATATGAGCCGATTTTCCTCACAAAATCTTTCGCAAATATTTGTGAAAGATCAGTTCAGTCTTTTCAAACAACAAACAATTAATAAATATTTTTCTTGTTGCCAAACCAGGAAACAAAATATTTTTGACACTTCCGGTTAATACGTATACGCATGACGTCGTGATATAAACTAGTGTAATATAACAACTTTTTCTCAATATCAATAAAAGAATTAACGTAGCTATCACCTATAGTGTCAGATATACTAACCTGAAACAAAAATGTTGCCAACAGCAACTGTTTATATAAAATGCTGACATCAAAGAAAAATTTTCAACATGCAATTACGTCACATGCAATCGCGTGCTTTTCTTCAACGTCAGAATTTGACGTTATATAATAATATGGTGTTTAATGTTTAGCAATGCCATTTTTATTCCATATTTTGTAAAACTTGCAAATTTTTTATTAAAAACTCTACGATTTGAAAGCGAGCAGTGGCAATACTTTTCGAAATATTGCAGATTTGTATCTTCAGCGCGCGACACTGTTGCCACTCGATAATATTATTGCGAAAATTAGCGTTTTCAGAGCTTATAATTAATATATCGGCTAATTAAAGTCGTACGAAAATGAAAATGATCGAAATGGCTTCCCACAAATTTTTGGAATCCGGAGGTACCTTTCTCGTAACTCAACTCCCCGCCGTTCTGGAGGAAATAACTCATACTTTTACCATATTTCCAAAACTTTTATGTATAGAAAAGTAAGTGCTTTAACCTAACTAAACATAATTATTGCGTGAAGTTGTCGTTTCTCCATCCAGAGAACAGTGACATGCAATATGAAAAACTCTACGTTCTGACTAGATATTTTAGTGACATACAACGCGGAATACTCTACGATCTCGCTAGATATTTTAAACATAAACTTGAACTTTCTAAAAATATCTTCAGCGAAAATCTCGGAATGTGGTACTTATCTTTTAAAAATATTGAATTTTATCTAGTATTGATTTTATGATTGTTTCGAATAGCTGTTACACTGCACTGAGCAGTGATTAACGTAGTATCTTATTGGTTTCCATCTTGAATTCGGCGAATTTATTTTCTTTCCTTTTATAAAGTTTATTAAAGTACTATGCATTTCTGTTTTCTTTCTGTTGAACTGCTGTTAATGCTGTAATGTTACGTCTTGAGTTTTATCTAGAAAGGAGGGGGAAGAATAAAACACGTAATTGCTAACATTTATATTTTTAAACAAAGCAGAAATTAATATTCAAATGCAGTCTTGTCTTCAACCCTCAAATGCAGTCTTGTCGTATCTTTTATCAAACAGAAGTTTAGTTCTTTCCTTGTAGTCATTATAATAGCTGTTTTTCTGAAACTGGTACATTTCCGTTAAGTATCTTTGAAGGACATGCTGAGAAATAATATTTGTCACTGCGGAGGGAAATTCGCAAGCTTTTATTGTTTTGCGTCTTTCCTTCTTAAAGAAACGTTAATAAGAGGTTAGACGTATTCTATGAATTTTAGTACAATATACATAGCTGTTATCAACAGCAACTTTAAACAGTTTTGAGACTGCAAACAGTCTTACGTTTATAAAAGACAACTGAATTGTTCGTTATTTAGTATAAACGAATTTTTATTGCATATAAACGAACTTAAATTCGGCATTTGGTCAGCCCTGTTTACTGTTATTATGTTTATATTAGTGAATGATAAAAATGTTTTTGTTGCCTTGCCAGCAGTTAGTTTTTCGCCCTCCTTCCCTGTATTATTTGTGCTAACTCATGCATGGGTGCGCACATATATAACCATAAAACGCGTATAGTCCAGAAATAATCCCAATGTGCTATACAAAATGAATTCTTCAAAGATTTTCTCAAGTAATGACGTACAGTATATTGATTAAGCCAAGATTGAATAAAAATAATAATTTGCATAGATTTTGTAATTTTCTTCGGAATGAATAGCGTATTATATTCCTATCCTTACGGATTCTTAATTACATGCTTTTAGGCAGCGTGGAGAATACTGCCGAGACTATGATATCATTTAATTTGAGGTCAGTTCCATCACACTGCGCACGTTAATAGTTTGTTTACATGTCCCAGTGTCCCAGCGTTAGTCATATTTGCTTTTTATCTCCTTCTTTATGCCCTTCACGCACTTATTGTTCAGTCAAAATATCTTAGTGTGTTACAATTCTGTAGCTTGTTTCGTTTTTTTTTTTTTTTTTTTTTTTTTTTTTATTATTATCAGAAGCCACTCTTGAATTGTTTGTTCATGTATACTTTTGAACTCCTAAACAAAAGCCTTTTTAACCAAGGCTACATTTGTTACCTTATAGCAAAAACTTGCGTCCTTTGCAGTATGAGGTATAAGTTTTCTTTCCCAAATTTGAATTAATGTTAAGCTTTTGTTCATTTCAGACCTCTGCAATTTTTAACATGTCTTAAAAACTTTCCAGCCTTTTTTATCACGGAGATATGCTAACATAGGGTATCTCTCAATTTCTAAAATTTAAAGAGTTGGATCCTTATGAAAGTCCTTTCCCCCCAAAAAATTTAAACATAACTGAACAAATAAAATAATGATAAACAAATCAAAAATAATTAATTATTAAAATTTAATGAAAAGATGTTCAAGATATCAATACAGTACGTGAAATAGTGAGTAAAAAAATAATATATGAAAGTGATATTCATAGAATTTGAATGAAATGATTAAACAAATGAAATCTGTATACATATATTCGAAGTGCGTCTAGAAACTAACCACTTTTGTTACGATGTTCTTCACTATAATCCCTTACTCGATCTTTTGCGTCATTGCATGTGAATTTTGCACTACTGCATGTGGTAGTGTAGGCCATTTTTGTTGGTTTGTTCAGGAGGTTCTTCGTCCTTTTTCTTCACTGCATCAATGCACAGAAATCTAGTGTCTTTTCATGCAAACCTGATTTTTGGAAACAGAAAATGTCACATTTAGTACAGAGACAAGAGAATAATAGAGTGAACATTCTAAACTTGAAAGTATGTGCTTAGTCAAAAAGGAAGTGAGACATAGGTGAATATTCTTTTTCACGATGCAGAAACCAATTTACTATGTTTCAAATTAGTTTCTTCTCATTCTTTCATGAATAATTCTCAAAAAGCTCATCGTAATAGGTTTGGTTAGACCCTTAGTTTAATTAAGCATTATACTAAAAAACTCGTGATTTATTTCAAGTTATAGCATTTTATAAAAGATAATTTTCAGTGTTTAGAAGTCTTCGGGAAGTTTACTCGAATTTCTTTTCGTTCAAGAGACAGAATTTTGAAAACACTTTCTTTTTTAATAAAAGTAGCATGAAACTAACTTTTCGAATACTCTGTTTGTTAAAGTTTACTAATTCAGCCGTTATCTAAGTACTGATCCAATGATTTTAGCTGCGCAAAAATTAAGCGATTTTGTGGATGTTAGCACAAATCATGGATCTGCAAGAATGACCGATGCGGTTATTATTTTAGATCTTTTCTCTTTCGCTTTTAAATCTTTTGAACCAACCAAAATATTGAGTACGGGATAAATAATCATTACTATAAACTTTATATTGCAGCTTGTACGTTTCTGTAGCTGGTATATAAATTTACGCGCACATTAATGCGCCACTGCCAAGGAAAACGTATCATGATTCCGATGGAGAGGAAAAATATGCACCTTTTCCATATTAATTGCACTGCTGAACTAACCGTTCCACAACTTTTAAAAATACTTTATGAGGAGATTGGAGCGCTGACCATAATTTGTTACTTTTAAATTGGTACTTCAAAGTCCTTCCGACTTACCTTCATATACAATCTTAACATGTGTCGCTTTCGTCGCGCGACTGATTTTTTATCTGTCTTATTTGAGACTTTGTTCAAATCGGCCTTCATTCGTGAGCTTTTCACGAAGCAAAACACGCTAAACAGAAATAAAATGGGAAAAATTCTTAGATGCTCAGCTAATTATCGCAGCTGTTGTTACTGTGGTTACAAGCCAGGACGGACGAAAATGTCCTTGAAGTGCCTATTCTAAAGCAAGAGAGTACAGTTACGTATTCTGTTTGCTATTTCCAAGCTAATAACACATCGGGAGGGGTCAGTCCTGTGCCTTTTTACATCATGTGATAACAAACATGATACTCAGAACTGAAAATGGAGGGGGGCATATTATATCTTTCGCGGACAAATAAAACTGAATCTTAATTTTGCTTTTTAATCCACTAAAAGTCTTTTTGTTTGGGCTGTATAAATGTTCATCCTTCTGAAAGGTTTTATTATTTGAATATGATAAAGCACCCAAGGGTTATCTGGCTGAGTGAAGGAATGCCTTCGGGAATAACATTCTAAGGAAAACTGCTTAATATTAACGCTACACATGGGGAAATCAATAAAACCTACCATATCGTCAGCTCATTCGCCTGGGATCGAACTTGGGTTGAACTATCAGCAATCAGCGGTCTTAACCACTAGGCCATTGGTAGGTCCTTTCTGAAAAGATCGCCCTTCAGCTTGGAAAGCTTCTTTCCCAGCTGCTAAATGTTTCTCTCATAATTTGATACCTGAAATACATTCAGCAGCAATTATCAGTATTATTAGTAGTAAAGAACATAATTTTCTCCAGCGTGCTTCTGCTGAATTTAACCCTCGCTTAAGGTTAAGTGTAAGAGCACTTTAGAAAATGCGAAAGTTTAATTATTTTGTTTAGTACGAAGGCAGTCTTTACCTTAGTACTAATGAGAATGCTGCGGTATTATTTTTCAGATCCTGATTTGAGCCTTGAGTTGTAATCACTGTAATTTGATAAAAGTATTAGAATGATATATGCGTTTTTCTACGCGTTTTAGAAACTGTTTTATGTTCTTTATATATAGTTAAATTATTATATTTTGTTATCAGCCTGCAAGCAGTAACTTGTTTGTAAGATTTATATGCCAGCTCGAGAGTCAGCGAAAGAATTCAGCTAGGTTTTATACATCCACAAATAAGGTACCCTTCTTTACGAATTCGAAATAAATCCGTACTAAATTAAGCTAGAAATAGAAATAAAATCGGAAATACCCTTAGACCCGCTTGATACGTTTCCTTTTTAAGCTGTCTGAAATTCTGGAAAAGGGACTAAAAAAATTTGGGAACGAAGAATGACAAGAACTTCTTGATGAAGACCTAGCTGAAATGTTAGAGAGCTGGAAAAATGAATATACGCGTTTCTTGTATTTTTTTATTTGGCACTCACATGTATATATATATGACATGCAGAAAGCATGCCGTGCATCATGTGTTGTAAAAACTGATTAGCGTTATTCCCATCAGAGGAACTTCCGAGCCATTTTTCACGAAAAGAAAATGCGATGTTCCATTTTGCTAACATAGTTGCTACTCAGCATCCTCTTCGGGCAGTGCGCCAATGTTTCTATAAACGGATTTGTCATCGATTGCTAACTTTATTGGATGAATTTCTTCCGCTTATGGAGACCTCAACAACCTCGTTGATTTGCATGCCGAAGTGCACAGAATGATTTCGTTCGACATATATTCAGCCTTTGTACGTACATGTGATGTCGTTAGATTGCTCTTCAAGATTTCGTAACATTAAACGTTGCTATGTTGCTTTAACACCCATGAAAGTGAAATCAGTTCTGAACCAGTTCATGTAGTATGTATCTGTTTTTTTTTTTTTTTTTTTTTTTTTTTTTTTTTTTTTTTTCAAGTTAATAAGGTGTTTCTACGAGAGTTGACTGAACCTCGTAAAAGAGCTTCAGTACTTTTGCATTTTCAGTCAGTGTATACATTATTTTTTACTGTGTCGTATGTTGTATTTTGTGTATTATTGTGACATTATTTGTTGTGGGTATATAATAAAATATTAATATTGAAATAAACACATTAATTTGCTTAAAATACAATGTATATGTCATCGTAAATGTTGTATGTATAAAAATACATTAATATCTCATGCAAACAAAACTCATATATCGATGTGTAAAAAATATTTGCTTTCATGAATTAAAAATATACTTTTTACGATAGAATTCTCATACTTTATATAAAGTGTTGCTGTATTAAATTTCAAAATCCTGTACGTAATACTTATAATAATCTCAAAACGCTGAATTACTTATAATGGTGCCAAATTTCTGTAATTGAGTTTGTACTTTAAATGTGAAAATTTATCTAAAATGCAAATTGAACTTTCGTTACAAGTTCCATTTAAATAATACAATATTACTTGACATGGCTTTCCTCGGATTTGTTGTATTCTTCATGTTTTAGATAACAAAATACCTTTATATTTGAAAGAAGGAAATCTCAGAACGTTTTCATTTCATTATAATTAAAGAATAATGTGTATTTAGTTCCTAATATGTGCCTAGGTTTCTAAGTATATGTCACAGTGACTAAGATGCAGGTCTTTCAATCAAATCAAAAAAGGAATATTTTTCTTAAAATTTTACATTTACATCGCATTAGGTGTTTGAAATATCGTTGCGCTTCGTAGCATGGGCAAAATCATTTACCATTTTTCATTATGAGCAGATGGTTTGGAGCGTTTATGCGGTTGCTGCAGCCACGGTTCTTAGTTTATCTTATTCGTAAGAACTGTTATGTTCATTATAAAATCGTAGCTGTCACTTAGTTTGCATAAAATTTGCGTAAAACTTAGAAACTGAAGTTAGAAATCATTTTAAAAATTCAGTGAGTTTTAACAACCTACCTGCATGCTGGAAATCTTGAACAACTAGGGCAAATATAATGACATTTAAAAGCTTTTATTTTGGAGTTTTTATAGACGTTCAGTCTAGTACGTTCAGACGTCAGTTTATTACGTTCAGTCTTCATCGCAGCTTTCAAGATTGCAACAAAGAAAAGCAATATTGCCTATTTTACCATCTGCGTTGTGGATTATGGGAAAATAATCTAGAGTTATTTGTAGGGCAGTGGTCTCAAATTATAAGCCCGCGGATAGTATGCGTCCTTCGAATCAGTTTTATGCGGCCCGCGAATACCTTTCAGTTATGTATTTGTTGCAAAGATTTCAAAATTTTAATTATTTGAAGCTCGAAATTACATTATTTTCATTACCATTAAAAACTAACGAGAATAATGTATCAGGAAAACTACAAATTCAACTAATTAATTTACAGTGTGATATAAATGTTATCCAAAGATTTGAAGATACATATTTGATTAACTTTTATGCGTACTTGTCAAAAATAAATACGCAAATAGCGAATTTTTTGCACTAAGATTAATTAATCACTGTATTTGGGAATATATTTATATGGAAGCAGCTTTTTCACCGAGTTGAAAATTAATGAAGAAAGAACTCTATCTACCAATAAGCTTTTACAAGAAGATAATTTCTAGCAATGGCAGTGAATGGACATTGCACAATATTGTATTTATATACAAATATGTATTTATATACAAAATTTTATAACTATTTACATGCAAACGTATTTATATTAAATGTATTATGTGTCAAAGAAAACTTTAATAAATAAGAGAAAGAGGATAGGTTGTAATTATTTATTCTCAGGTTTCGTCGCACTTGTAAAATGTTTCTCTGAAAACCTAGTTTTTATGACACTTTTTTATTTGCTTATTTTAAATTTAAATTTAAGTAAGTTATTAAATGATTAATTAAGCATGTTAGATTTGAAAGGAATGTCAGTCTGAAAATTTAGTATTTATTTGTCAATATGTAGGGTTTAGAAGTTAAACAACAAAAATCAGCGTTATATTTCCAAAATTTTCACAGGACTAGTTTCGATGGTTTTACCGAACCCACCATCCTCAGCTGCAAAACCGCAAATGAACGAAATAGGATATAATGATTAGATAAGATAAGAAAGCCTGGACAAGAATAAGCAAGTGGCGCCATCTGTTGAGGAAACCAGAACTAAAACATAATTTCTTTAAAGGCCGAAGGTAAAGTTGGATTGGAATTAGGATCGTTAACTAGAACAGGAAGATTTTTTTTTTTGAATGTGAAATGCCTCTAGAAAATCCAGTCTCCATTGAAGATGTTTTTTGAATAATTTTGGCAGCAGAAAAATTGAAAGTGTGATTTTCGGACCAACAATGTTGAGCAACAGAAGACTTCTGTGTTTCCTTTTTTATAACACATACCTCATGTTCCTTGACGCGAAATTTTAAGGCTGTCTTAGTTTGGCGAATGTAAATTAAACCACACTGGCAAGAAATCCTATAAATACCCCAGGAATTCATATCCGAAATGGGGTCCTTGAATATGGAACTTGTAATTTTATTGATGGGAGAATAAACGACCCGAAAGTTAAATTTCTGCAAAATATGTGCAACTTTATAGCTAACTGATTAAAAGAAAGGAATAATTTAGTTCTTCATCAAAGGATAGTCTGGAGGAGCAAACTTGAAGAGCACGGAAAACATAGGAATAAAATGAGAGCTAACTTTTGTTTAGTCGGATGACATGATTTAAATTGTGGTGGAAGGCAAACCGATGAAGGTTTACGGTAAACCGTAGTACTGAAGTTGGATGTGTTACTTGTGACCAGAATGTCGAGAAACGGAAGAGAATTGCAAGTCTCAAGTTCAAAAGTGAACTGAATAGCAGAATCAATAGAATTAATTGTTGAAAGAACTTTATTTAAATCATCTTTATTACCTTCAAACAGGGTAAAGTCTACGTAGCGGAACCATACCGGGAAGTTTAAAGTTTCAAACAATTTTGATTCATAATAAACTTTAAACTTCCCGGTATGGTTCTCGGTTTTCAAATGTGCATCGAAATTTGTACGAGTATGGATCATTAAAAAGTACTAAGGGCTGGCCACGATCGATGTTTTCGCTCCTAATGATGTGTTTTGGATGCTACGGAGACTATCCCTGTACCAGCGTACGCGCCGTTGCTATGCCTTAATAGTGTTTCGTTATAGCATGCAGCGTATTTTGGACGCTAAGTCCTTACGCAACTTTCATTTCAAAGGGGTTCAATTACTCCTCCGTGATGGATCATTATGCACGTGTGCGTAGTTGTGAATTGCCTAGCTAATGTGTTGTTCACTGATGAGGCCTTATTCAATAAATATCGATTCAATCAGCACAATGAGCACAATCAGCATTTGTGGTTTCAAGAGAAACCCCACTGTGTGCGGAACCAGGTGGCACAGGGTAGCTTCGCAGTAAACGTGTGGGCTGATTTGGTCGCGACTGCCTCGAATTATCAGATCTTTCTGGAGCAAGTTCTTCCCGGCTTATTTAATAATGATCCAGAAAATGTGAGGCCCAACACGTGGTTCCAATATAATGGCGCCTGCTCATTTTGTACTGATTCTTCGTAGGCATTTGAACTGATCATTCCCTCATCGATAGATTGGACCCGTTCCCTGGCCTCCACGCTTACCTGATTTATCGTGCCTTGATTTCTTTCTGATTGTGTATCACGATCCTGTGGAGTCTGAAATGAATCTCGTGGCAAAACTCGTCTGCGCTGCTGCTGCTATCTAAGAAATATCCGGTGTATTCGACCGTGTCCGGCAGTTAATGTTCCGTCGGTGTCATGTATGCTTGGCGTCAGATGGTTCGAATTTCGAGGTAACATTAGAGCTATATTCATCTCGTGCTACATTGTACTCATGATATCTAATAAATGTTCAAACTAATCGCTTTCTTGTATCCTTTCCGATCTTCTATCACTGCTACAACTTACCCCTGATGTTTCCGGTCGTGGATTGCTGTGCAGTTCACAATTCTTATCATATGCAGGTAGAAAAATAATTTGTTATCTAGTGACGTAATTAGCATATCACTCGATGAAAGTATTGATGTAAATAGTATAAGTAGGCTTGCAGTTGTAATTAAATACGTTTCAATAAGCAGATCAGTAGTCAGTGAAAAACTTTGCGGTATTGCTTCTATGGATGACATGACCAAGGAAAGGCACTGACATTTTCCCTTAAATACAAGAGTTTACTCGTTTCAAAAATGGGTAAGTGACTTAAATTTCTTTTTATAATAACTGATGCTGCTTCAACTATGAGAAGAAATGCTGTTACATTCGCAAAACTGATGGAAAATGTACTTGCCGTTCACTTTTATCGTTTTATTGTATCATAATGACGAAAATTTAGTTTCAAAGGAGTCTGCGCAATAAGTTAAAAGATTATTAATATTAAGATCGTAAGCATGATTGGCGCGATCAACATCAATACTTAGTCACTTCAAAGCTTTTTTTATCGGATATTGCATTGAAATATGGAGATTTAGTGTTACATTCGGAAAAATGATGGTTAAGCCGAGGAAACGTTATCAATAGATTTGTACAGTATTTTGATGAGATTTAAATATTCCTTTACCAAATCAGTAAACATGATCTCGGATTCAATGAATGGGTTTTTAAAGACTTTTGTTCTTAACAGATATAATGAACCATTATAATTATTTCAACTTTTGACTCCAAAGAAATAACCACACACTTTTGAAAATGTACGGAGGAATGGAAGTTTCTCTCCGAAATTAATATTACTTGTAACAGAGATAAAACAAATATTTTATTTCTTTCCCTTCTTAAAAGGACAACATGAAAACGAAAATATTGATGAACGAATTGTAATATATTCGAAAGTTCGATTATGAGCATTAAAAGTGAATTTGAAAGTCGATTTTAAATTTTTAAGAAAAGCGGTAAAATGTTTACTTTTATAATATTTAACTATTTAATTCAGAAATTAAAACCCCAACATCCTGATTGAGTTTTTTCTCTAACACTCGTAAATTTATATGATCTGAGCTTTATTCAATTTTTGTTTAGATGGTATGCGTTAGTCGAAAGGTTGAAAACCGCTGGTCTAGAGATTTCATTAGAATCAGAGTCGTTCCTTTTGGCGAGAAATGCCTCCGTCTTGCATAAAACAATATTCCTTAATAAATTTAGAGACGATACCTTTAAGTTATTTATTGGTTGTACACTGCTCCCAAAAAAAAAAAAAAAAAAAAAAAAAATGGGACAGTGCTATATCTCCCGTTCTACTGGGCCGATTGACAAAATTCAAATTGCGTTTTTCATGACTCGAAAGCGCGATTTAGGATATATATTAGATTTATATATAGCACTATTCTAACATAGGTATTTTGACAAAAAAATCGGACTTTTTCTGAAATAACATACCAATTTTTTTCCATATTTCGATTCTACGTCTCAAATTATGCCAGAATATCAAGTTTTGTAAAATTCGTACGAGTAGTTATTAAAATATTAGCTCTCAAAATTTTAGCTCCTCAATGTTAATTGAATTTGGCAAATATTTATTAATATCTCTTTTTTATTAAACTTTTTTGATTTTTTCTCTCACATTTCGAAATTTAGGTTCATTCCAAATAAAATTTATCCATTTTTTGTGTTTTATTTTTTAAATTTGTATTTTTAAATAATTTTTATAAATTTTTCGAAAAAAATTTTGAATTATAAGCTATAAAATTTTTACCATCATCTTAAAAAAGGTGTATTTTTAAGCATATCTGCAAAAAATTAGACTTTTTTATTCAAAATTTTCTAAGATATACACGAATTTACATATTTTCGAGATTTGAAATTTGGCATCTTTTCTTTGAGCGATAATAACGCCAAATGTGGTCCATGGATTTTTGTTACAGTGAATTGCCACAGCTATTTTTAACCTTAAATTTCAAGTAAAATTTTACGGAGAATTAATTATATGACATTTTTTCCCTCAATGATGCGTAATAAATATTTATTAATACTATATGAAAAGCTATTTTTTTAAATTATAGATGATATTATTCAAATTTTTAACTATTTTTTTTTAATTTATCTCTATCTTCTTTTTTAAAAAAAATAAGAGTAAATTTTTACCTTCGGCGTTTTATCGTCTGCTACTTTACTTCGTTTAAATCGAATTGTCTAAAACTGAGAATTTTCGTTTGATATTTATTTGAATTTTATGACATTAACTGCATAATTTATTTCTAAACAAACTGTTGCTTTTGAAGTGGCTGAAAGAGCGGCTGATACTATCATCCACATTTTTAAAGCACAGTATATTTTTATAGAAACATAATATTTAGAATAACCATTTTTATAAAAGTCAAATTATGATATAAACATACAGCCTTCTAGAGACTGAATTAATGGAAGTTCAATGGTTATGTAGAAATGATCTGCAGCTACTTAATGGCTGGATAAGTCAGCAGATTCTGTGGACGAGTAAGAATAATTATATAAACGCCATCCAACATTCTGGATTCAATTAACAACGATGATACGATGTTTATTAAATGAATTTAAAAAGTTTTAAAACATAAAAAATCAACTCATTTTTATCCTAAAATGTATTTTTGTGCGTAGCGTATTTTCATTATATCCTTAAAATTCAAATTTAGAATGTAATTGTCAAGAAGTGAATCCTAATCATCAGTAATATAATAAATAATTATTACGGTTATTAATAAATCCTTCTTATAAAGTAATTACAAATATTTTTAAAAACTTTCCGTCTGAATGCAAATATTTTTAATTTTATGTTAATCAAGACTGCACACGATATTATTTATTTGCACTTCAATTCTTACCGTCAGTTCTAGTAGAAGTTACAAATCAATTATATTTAATTAAGGATTGGATCGGATTATTTGATTATGGCAAAGCACACGAGGGCTATCTGCCTAAAGGGAGGGATGCCTTCGTGGAGGACTTTCTAAGGTAAACTGGCTCGTGTACACGTTACACATGGGGAAAACCACGAAAACGCCGATGCCGCCAGCCCGTTCGCAGGATTCGAACCTCGGACCGAACTACCAGTGATTAGCGTCTTTACCGCTCGGCCGCTAGTGCGCTATTTAATTAAGGAATGACCATCTAAGTTTAGAAACAGCGTACCGTAACAGCAATTCAATTATTGGGGCCGTATCTTTCATGTTACTCCCGATTGACAAGCTACATGATTTTTAATGAGTATTCGGGTTTTGCTAGTAACCTGCCTTGGAAATCGCGCTTAAACTAGGTTAGTTGGTTATTTGAACATAGAAAGAACATGGGAGCTATTTGATTAAGATGCTTTCATAGAGAACCTTTGTAAAGAGAACCTAGAAAACTACGAAAACCAACCAGCAGCAACTGTAAGAGAACCTAGAAAACTACGAAAACCAACCTGCAGCCTGAGTTAGACTTCGAACCAAACAATTAGTATTTAACAATCTTCAAATGCTAGGCAACTGGTGAGGCTCCAATTAAATCTCCAATTTAATATTTTATTTGTAAATATTTAAAATATTGTTGTATTCTTAGACACAAACGGTAGAATTTAAGTTTTGTTAACTCGTTAGTAAACTACCAAGCCGTAATGCAAATGAATATTCAATTTCTTTTGCAATAATTGTATTCACTTAATATTCTTGGAATATGAGCTAAAGAAGGAACGTTCTCGGAAGATTAAAGAAGTGTTTAAATCCAGTGATATTAGGTTTGTTTTACAAGCTCAGGATCAAAACGATTCTGCAATTGCCCGAGTAGGTGACTTGGAAATGGCTGTGAATTAAGCAGATGACTTTTAATCTTACGTTTTCAGTCTGAAAACGTATTCCAAATGTTTTTTATTGCATGACAATGCATCTTTTCATTATTCAATAACCAATCGGAGAACCGCTTGTGCTCAAAATAAGTATGTGTACTCAATTGTCCTGCATGTTCTTCAAATTTGTCTTCTTCTGATTTTTTCCTCCCCAAAACTAAAGGTCTCTCAAAGGAAAGTTTTTTGACATTGAAGAGACAAAAGAGTATGACATCTACTTTTAGAGGCATGTCAAAAACAGATCTCTACAAGCATTCTCTTCCATTACATGTCGTGCATTCAGACAAATAGTTGCATCAGCGTAAATTCTATAATCTATTTTTTGTTACACTCTTATTACTTTATTAACATGCAGTGAATATATACTAAACCTTTTACTTCAGCTTCAGTATTTCGGAATTTTTGACGGAATTGTTGTCGGAACTAGGACTTATCTTCTAAGTCAAATTGAATATTTCGATAATTCAATAAATTCATGGTCGAAGTTCCAATATTTTATTTTCGGAGGAAGGGGAAATTTTTTCAGTTTTGGTCTAATATCCTAAGTATATTTGCTTCGATTCTTTATTTTTTCCATAAAAGCTAAAATCTTACGCATGGTATACATATAACGCATAGCTTCAAATTAAAATTTAATTATATACAGGGTGGTTATAATTAAATTTTCACTTTGAAACGGTCATAAAAGGAAAACTACTGGATCAAATGTTATCAAAATTTGTAACCGTGTAAAGGATGTCATGGGAATTTATTTTCTACGACAAAAAGAAAGGTGGAAACCTCACCACCAGAGGGAAATGGCGCTGTATGCAATATTGTTAAACGAAATATGGGTCGGAATCTAACTTAACCTTTTGTTACACGGGTTTAATATGTTGTATACCCTTAAGAAACTTTGAAGTAGGCAAATTACCATTTAAAGGCGTTAAATTCGATAAAAGTCGAGTGCGCCATCCGTGTAAGTGAGAAATTAGTCCGTAAAAACCACGAATTAGTGATTAGAAAATGTGAGATCGCAAATCACTCGCACAAGTGCGTACAATCTGGAAATCGTTTTCTTACAGATCGCTAATTTGTAACTTTTGAAGACTGAATTCGGCACTAAAACATGAAGATACTGATTCAAAACGCTTTTAATCGATTTGGGCCAAAGAAATCCCTCATGTTATCTATGTAGTTCCATTGCATTCTCCTACTGCATTCGATTGCATAGCAGTCATTCCACACCTTTTAGTGTAGAATGACAGCTAGTATTATAACTATAGATTCGGTACTTACGGTCTAGGAATATGATGTTTGTAAACTTACTTCCGATGTGGCTGTCTAGGGGCTAATAAACTAGTCCGATTTACAAATAACTTGAATATTTAATGAAACATGAATAGTTGCTACAAAGTAATTACATACGTAGAAGGAAACAGATGAGATTATTTACAGATGAAGAGAAGGAATCGTATTTTATAAGCAAACATCTTTGAATCGCGTCATCGTCTTAATGGCGGAATCGTCTGCCTTCTATCATCGGAAAAGTAAAAGATTTATTCTCATAGCTTGTCGCGTCATCCGATTATAATCAACGATGCCATCTTACATAACTGAACCATTTTTCTCTGAAGAGCACTCGACAGCTGGACCACAGTGATTGCAGCTCACTTAGAGTCAATGTTAAAATGTTTCGTGATACATGAACTGCAGTAACGTGGCATTTTAGATACTACGATTTTTATGCAGGGCTGGGCCCCACCTCACGTGTGTCGTACAGTTACTTAGGCAACATTTCACGAATGAACGTCATATAAACCAACACTTTCCCTCTTCTCACCAGACCTCAACCTCTGTGACTTTTGGCTATGGGGTTATCTCAAAAGCACTGTTTATGGTGATAATCTAAACAATTTGGCAGAAATGAAAAATGTGATACACTGACATGTCCGTAACATTCCTCCTGATATGCTAAGAGCTGCTGTTGAGAAGGCAGTAACAGGATTTAACTTACTTTCGGAAAATGCTGGACGCTACATTGAACATGCTTTGTAACACGTTTCGGAAAATATTAAACGCATTTTAAACAGATGTTTTCGTGTCTTATTTCATTTAACAATATTGTATACAGCGCCATTTTTCCCGTGGTGGTGAGTTTTTGAACTCTTTTTTTTTCTGCGGATAATGAATTCCCATAACTTCCTTTACACGATTCCCAATTTTGATAAGATTTGGTCCGGTAGTTTTCCTTTTATGACCATTTCAAATTGGAACTTTAATTATAACCACCATGTAAATTAAACTTTAAAAGTTTGACAGTTTGGTTCAAGTCACAGCTTTAAAAATATATATATAAATATAATCTTTTATCTTATTCTTCTTAGAAAAAAGGTTTTAAGAAGCTAAATTTTCTCTCGCATTATAGATTGTATAAAAAAAACATGATCTTTAATATGATTTAGATTGTTTCAACCAATATAAGAATCGGGTCACTCGGTGGTGAAGAATAAACACTGCTGGACTGTTTTATTTCTTTGTCATTTAGCAAAAAATCTTTTAATTAAAATATTTATCCTTTGGACTTTGCTCTATACTTTGTTTATAGTTAAAATGTCTAGAAAATGAAAAGCTGTCTTCAGCTGAAACACAGTTGATGCAATTGATATTTTAAAAAATTGACAAGAATGCAAAATTTATGGAAATCTAGCAATCGAAAAATCTTAATTTTCTTGTGTGAGCACTTAAAATAACTGTAGAAGGAAAGAAGAAAATTAGGGAGAAAAGTAAGCAAAAATTTGCAGGGAAAATTTGGCTCTCAGACATACCAAGATGTTTCAAAAAGTTGGACGCTTTTGAATATACTTTCAGGTTACTTCAAAGAATTTAGGCGTTCAAAGAGAAAACACTTGGACGTGTACACCAGCAAATACCATCAATTGAGCTTGTGTTATCAGAAAAGACAAAAACGATATCATTGCAGATTAAAGTGAAGAGCGACTGGTTTTACACAATCATATATGCAATGATATATGATTGTGTAAATTACGTTATAGAACATCATATCGTATCATAAATGGTGAATCCCATGATTTCCTCAGTCGAATTATTTGAAGATTCAGGAGTTTATCCAGTGATGAATGTGGATGTCACTTAAAGATGTTTTTCCCCTTCCTGATGAAACAGCGGCCGAGCGGTAAAGTCGCTGAACACTGGTAGTTCGGTCCGAGGTTCGAATCCCGCGAACGTGCTGGCTGCATAGGCGTTTTCCTGGTTTTTCTCCATGTGTAACGTGTATGCGAGCCAATTTCCCTTAGAAAGTCCTCCACGAAGGCATCCCTCCCCTTAGGCAGATAGCCCTAGTGTGCTTTGTCATAATTAATAAAACCAAAACCTATTGAGGAAACCAGTCTTTCCTTTCATCTCATACCTTCAAAATGTTTAGCCTCTAAAAACTGATAAAGGCTCTGACCAAATATTGATGAAATGGATTGAATTGGATTATTAAGTTACGTCAAAGCAGGGCTATCTGCCTAAAAGGAAGGATGCCTTTGTGAAGAACTTTCTAAGGGAAACCAGCTGGCATACACGGTACACATGAGAAAATCCACGAAAACGCCCATGCAACCAGCCCGTTTACCGGGATTCGAACCCCGGAGTGAACTACCAGTGTTCAGCGACTTTACTGCTCGGCCGTTTGTGGGCCTTTATGAAATGGAAGGCGATAACTTTATTTAAAATGATTGTCAGAAATATCAAGATATTTCGAAAAGTTGACTTCTTTTTGTGCTTTACTGTATTTGCTCTTTTAATATATGCAGTTTTCAAACGCATCGTAGTCTGGGTTACAAAGTATTCCTCCGAAAGAAACGCAATTCAAATAAATAAAATCAAATTCTGCAAAATTTATATTAATAAATATATTTAAAATGCTCATTTCGAAGGAATAAATAGAAAATTTTAAAACAATTATTTGAAGAGACCATGCAACACAAACAATTAAAATAAGAGTATAAGAATTTAAAAATTACCTAAAATAATAAGTATGACAAAAAATATATATAAAGAAAACTATTTGAAAAAAAATAAACGCTGCACCTTTATTTACGCAGTTCGAATAGGTAAACAGAAATTTTTAAAACAGTTATTCGAAAAAAACCATGCAACTTAAACAATTAAAATGAATTTCGAAAAAGAAAAAATTACTTAAAATAATAAGTTATAATTAAAAATACAATATAAAGAATCACGGGAAAGGAAACTAGGTTGCCATATATTAAGAAGCTCGCCAAGTGAACTATTTTTGGCGCAAACTGACAAAAAAGTGACAACATAAATTTGTGAATTTCTCCGTAAATTTCGCTCCAAATTTTACAAAATTTCATATTTAGGCGTAATTTGAGTCGTAGAATCGAAATATGGGAAAAAAATTGGTATGTTATTTCAGAAAAAGTCCGATTTTGTGTCAAAATACCTATGTTAGAATAGTGCTATATATAAATCTAATATATATCCTAAGTCGCGCTTTCGAGACATGAAAAACGCAATTTGAATTTTGTCAATCGGCTCTGTAGAACGGGAGATATAGCACTGCCCTTTTTTTTTTTTTTTTTTTTTTTGAGAGCAGTGTACCTGCATGCATTTTGTGTGAAGAATTGTGTAATCATTGACATTATAAACATGCGTAGCATAATCTGTTCGGAAATTTCGGAGCGTTACTACATTAAGCTACCATGTATTTGTCATCCTTTCATCTTGACGTGTGTTACCACTGTATGAAACATTGGACTGTTTCTTCAGAACAGTGATTGTCAAACCATTCATCATCCGTAACCAACGGTTTTGACAGGCACTAGTGTCTTTCGATTTAATTTTTATAATTTATCTACGTTTACCACATTGCCCTTCATTTGACCTATAGCTGGTCTATCGCTCACTGTGAATCTGTAAGTGAATCCCGACTAACGCCATTTAGGCCATCGATGTTCTTCATTTTGATTTTGATTGTTCTTCATTTGATATTTTAATGATCTTTATAAATTTACTGTGCCGCCCTATACCGGCATTTCTCAAACCTCTAGTCAGCAGCGACCAGTGGCCTTGATGACTACCTTCAGTTTATTTATGTAACGTTGTAGAGTCCAGGTGGGTTAACTTCTATCTGTATACTGGAGTAGCAGAAAACTACACGGGAGAAGAATTCACGTACCCTTTATTAACTCTTTAAAATTTACAATGCGTCAACTCGACTCTAGCAGACTTCGCCTCTACTTGGGCGGTAACTGAAAGTCAGATAATTGAAACTAAAAGTTGAAATATTAACAAGTGATAAAACTATAGGGCTCAGCGAGATCCCGAACTTCAATCCCCTTCAAGATAGTGGCAGCAAAGCAATGCAATTAAGCCACTTGAACCAGCAATAAGCAAACGTACCTACGGCAAAGACGGCAGCTAGAGCCTAACTCTCTCTTTCTCCTACCGAAACTCGGCTTTTAACTACTTCCGTCAAAATAGAAAATTTGCATTCGTTCACGAGCGTTACAACATTTAACTATTCTGGCACTGACAATTAGGGGAATGATGGCTTATAGGAAAGTTTAAAATAAAATTTTAAATTATTAGTAAAAATAATTATAAATCCCTACAACGTATTTAATTAACCTAATTTTAAATGCATGTGATTTGCAATGTGTCGAATCAGTAATTGTAACTTTTTCAGCATTATTTTATTAATGCAAAATGTTTCTAACGACATAGAATACGTACTTGCTACAGAAACGTTGAGTTTTTGTTTATAACTGATTAAAGCATAACGAGTATTTTAATAACAGGAAATTCTGCAGATTTTTATATATACCGAAAAATCTACACTCGCGGTGTTGAATTCTTTTATATAATACTTTTAGATATGTGCATAATTACAAGCCTAAGAGCAGTACTGGAAAACTAAAACTTGCAGCCATTTGCTGGGAAAGCTCTTGTGGGTGAAAATTTTGTCCAGATAACTCAAAACTACGCATACATTACACATTTGTTACCTTTCCTTCTTTCATTACAACGTTTTTCATTTTCCCGTAATTTTTTTATATCATTTTTATTAGGATTAGTTTTAATACTTTCCTAAGTTCTTCAGTCTATTCGAAAACCTCAAAATAATCCTAAACTGAGGTAAATATTTTTCTTAAACTGAACTTACCTTTACACTGTAAACTTAATTTTTATATTCCTTGCGATTACCTTATAACTCGTTCAGGTGTTACTAAAATACAATAATACTCTAAAATGTGCCACAGTTACGAATTCCACTCGCAAACGTTATAATTCTTCCAAAATAAAGACTTCGAGTTTCAGCTCATGTTTTTGCATTTGTCTGCAAGATTTTAAGTTTACAATTATCCTAAAATTGTTGTTTAGTTGTTGTTGATTCATTTTCTTGAGCCGTTCTTGACCTTTATGGGACATTCTAAACGCTGATAATTTAAACAGTATCCTAAATTATGTTCTTACAGTTGAGCAACCAACCCTATATTAAGCTTCTTAGTCTTCAACGGCCTTCCCTCTACAGTCATATCGCATTTCGTTATTTTACTGCGCCGTTACGTCTGTGATGGAGATATTTCGTCAACATGTTTTTTCATTAAAGAAAATTACTTTCGGCAATATAAATAAACACTCATATGACAGGATCATCGAAAAAGATGGACGTGATTTTAAGCAGCTTCATTAGTGAAGTATTTAAGGCAAGTTTGCAATTTATACTGCAAAACAGACATAAAGTTACATTTTTTAAATGATAATAACTACTAAATTTCAATATGAGCTTTATGGGTTGCCTTGTAAATATTAAAACGGGATTCGTGTTCCCTCTACGTACGGCTGAATCATGTCTGAAGAGTTGGTGTCTGCCGAAAACAGCGCGGCAAAATTATCGCGCGAATGAAGATGTCGCGGAGAAAACATCATTATACAAAATATCGCGGTGATGTGGGGGAGGGGAAAGAAAAATTCGCATTTAATAAAACATCGCGGTAAAAAGTGTCGTCGTAGAAAATAAGGTGACAAAATTACGCAATTTAAAAAACATCATTTCACGGATCGATGTTTGCATTCAGTTCTGAAATTGCAGTTTATGCGTCTAAGACGTACAGAATTTTGTTAAATATTTTTTAACAGTGCATTATTATTTTGGATACTACGAACTCTCTCTAAGACGACCACTTATGATACTAAAGGATTTTAGTCTTCTGTTCAAATACTCGTTTTTTTAAAGAGGTATGTTTAATAAAGATATAGAGATGTTTAGTAAGGATTTAAATTTCCATTCTAAAACCTACTAAGCCTCTTGGGAAGATGGTTGCTATTAGAGGATTCATTGTAGAATGATCTGAATGATCGTTTTTGAGAAGATTCGTTGTACTTAAAATAATATTGCATTTGCAAAACATATGTCTCATTGAATTTTGAACCTCTTAGATACATAAAATGCATATTCCTACGATTTTTTGTCATTCGATGTTTGGCTTCTGCTTTAATTTTTACGGCAATATTTTGTACGAAAACGTATCCGAATGGCGAAATTTTGTCGCCACTTTTATTTTCTACGACAATGTTTTGTATAATGAAGTTTTAAAACTACATAGTTCTCTCCTTGCTTGCTTTTTTTTTCCTACTACGGTATTTTTGTATGATGATGTGTTGTTTTCTTCGCAACTTTTACATCCGGTTGGGCACGTCGATATTTCCGGTAACCTTCCCGTTTGTCTTTGCAAGTCAAAACTTGCTCGTTTTGTATAGTTATTTTGCTATAACTAAGTAAATTGCTTTATGATGAAGCACAATATAATGATTTAACATTTTCATTTTTTCGACGGTTTTGTATTTCGCAGTACAGTGCTTGGATACTTTTCAAGTATTTAAGTTCGAGTTTGTTGTATCGGGTGTTGCCCTTCTTTCGAGAAATAGTTGTTATTGGGGATGATAGTCTTCGCAACCGAACTGGTTCCTAGATGGCTGTAGTACTTCTGAGAGGAAGGAAAAGTGCATGGAACGCATTATCTTCTCCTTTTAGTTAATTATTTTATGAGTGCTAAATGTAGTTAAAAAACAACGAAGAAAGTTAATATAAAATTAACTTTTATTATTATTATTGTTGTTACATAGAATTCTATATCGCATGCGTTCACATACAAACAATCCTTCTTTTTTTTTGTTGTACTACAACGATATATCCGGTAACCTTCACGTTTGTCTTTGCAAGTCAAAACTTGCTCGTTTTGTATAGTTATTTTGCTATAACTAAGTAAATTGCTTTATGATGAAGCACAATATAATAGTTTATATAAAATTAACTTTTATTATTATTATTATTATTATTGTTACAAAGAATTCTATATCGCATGCGTTCACATTCAAACAATCCTTCTTTTTTTATTGTACTACAACGCAAATGTTGGTTTTGGTATCATTAGTCTCGATAAAAAGCTGAAAAGTTTGCTTTTATGCTCTGTAATATTTAATATAAAAACCGATAAATAAATGTTCTACTCTAAGTCACATTTAATTATATACAAGAAAATATATCAAGCAATACGTCATTATTTATTGTGTATTAGACTTGCCCTTTATGCCATTGCATATCTGACAAGAGAAAGAATATAGACGGAAGAACTCGTCCTCGCCTGTCTAGTGTTGCAGCTTATTTTATCATGTATTCTCCCACTCATAAAATAGTATTCAAGAAATATTTTAACGCTCGGAGTTGCGCAGTGGTATATATTCTTTCATCACGGTAAGTAATTGTTGACTATTTGATGGCTGCAGAAGGCCGTCGTTATCATCCTTTAACTTGATTTCTGTATACGTTGAATGAGCTCTACAATTACGTCATGTGGAGCAACCAATGTCTTTCAACTTTCAAACAAAGATCATTGATGGTTAATGTAAATAAATATTTTACGTTTCCAACTGTAGCTATTTGTATCATTATAAAGCGTCATTTGTAATATTTCTTACTGACGCTTAGGGAACTCGTTTTGTGCGTTTCATCGGCAATAATTTCGAAATAAGAAGTGCTGCATAAAATTATTATATAGTGTCGGTATACTGTAGTTATTATTGATATATATATTTCCAGAAAAATTCAAAATGTTAAATTATGTACCAATTAAATGTAATGAAACCTAATGCAGATTTTATGTACTTAGAAGTTAATATTTCTTTTTTCCTATGGCGGGCACTTGATAACGGCATTGGCCACCACTGAGGCCAGAAGTAGTGACCGTTTTATTGTAGAGGCACCTAATAGGAGGACACCGTTAGCTCTTATGAAGGGGGTATCGCAGTCAGGCTCCCCTAACCACTGTACCGTCTGGACGGCGAAGTGACCATAATAAAACCTAATGTAATTTTCGAATCTATAGATGTTGACAAAAATAAATGTTTGCGTGATGTTGAAACTCAGTCGCATGGGCTACACAGGTTGTTTGTTGAAAGTTTTCATCTTGCAAATTTGTTATTCTGTTTTGCGGGATTTATTGGAAATTATGTGCCGAATGTACATAATTCGTTTTATAATCGGTCACCACATGTCTCTATCATTATAAGTGAATAATATTACTGAAAAGAATTGTGCGAGAAATCCATATGTCAGTCTGTTTTGAAAAGTCTGTTTAGGGTTTTTTTTTTTTTTTTTTTTTTTTTTTTTTTTTAATTCAATATATATGAGTTTTAGAAATTAAGCAGTTAATGAGAAAATTTAAATAATGGGAGAAATTGTTGGGATCACCATCGAGGTATAAAAAGAGGATTCTTGAAAAGCATGAAGATGGCATGAGTATATGGCTATTGGTATTGGTATTGGCTATTGCATACCGTATGTCGAGTACGATGATGTCTACGATTGTGAAACTAAAGACATTGTTAATCGGCTAACATTGCGAAGGGAGTGAAATAAGAGATCAGAAGACCAAAAAGAGATCAGAGACATAAAAAACAAGTTGAAAAATTGCTTTTAATATGTATAGCTGAAAATGATTTATGTACATTATCATGTCTTCATTTATATAATGTATGTATTTCATACACTGCATTTGCGTTTTACTATTAAATAGAGTTATAATAATAACAATAGTTTTTTAATAATAACGGATTTTTTTATCTTCCTCTTATTTCTTATCTGAAAAGTTCGTTTGTTATACGTCCAAGGATCCAGAATGGATTAATCATGTATACTGGGGTAGCGCAGTATTTTATTTTAAATTTCTCCCGAACAACCAGATGATAAAGAACGAAAGTTCTGGTCAACATCTATATACTGTAGCAAAAATTAAGGAAAGTGCCACGTTTTAACGAACAGACTGATAATGTGTTCTAGTAAGGAACACGATACCATTCCTCACTCATCAATTAAAAGAATCATTACGGTGGTGGAGGTATAATGGTTTGAGGAGATATTGTGTTGTTCGCACACCCCTGCATGTGTTTAAAAAAGGTTCTCTGATTGCTGTGAGTTATAGACAGGAGATGCAGAGATGTTCGAGTTTTCAGTAGCACAGCTGGGCTTGGATTCATGTTAACGGACAAAAACGCTTGGCCCCATAGGGCTGAGTTGGTCCACTAAATAGTGAGGATATTCGCCACATGGAATGGCTAACTGTATCTTCTGACTTGAGCAATATAGAGTATGTCTGAGACGCTCTTGAGAGGGTAGTTTCATCTCACCCCCCCTTAGAGAATTATCCTGGAGTAGAAAACTGTTTTGATGTAGAAGTGGGATCGACTGCCATAAAGCCTCCTCAACTGGCTCCTATCCAGTATGCTGACGCGCTGCGCGACCTGTGAGAGTAGAGCATGCCTCATATTAGACTCCTTTGCAGTTTGATATCATAATGTGGGTTTGGGGCATCCCTTCACTATGAGCTTCACTGATAATCATGCGTACGTAAAATGTCTTTTGAATAGTACGTCTCTTTCTCTGATATAAATGTATTTTCATACGAAACTTCTTAAAATCTGACAGAAATTCGACATAATGCGCAAATTCTCTTAATTTTGCACACGAGTATACTTGTTGTTTGTCTCAGATTCGATTACCGTCTGGCGGTGGTCTCACTCAACTTGCATACAGGCCGAATTCGCAATATGAAAACAATTGAAGGGTCAAACTTCTTTTGAAAATGAAAGTTTTTTATCAATAAAATAAAAATATTTTAACTAAATTTTAAATTTTAATTACTAAATGTTTAAAAAAACAAAATAATAATAAAACCACAAAAAATTAAAATTAATATTTATTTTCTCTTTGAAATCTAAAGTCTTGAAATTACAAGACAGAGACAATATTGTTGGTTACAGTTTGTAATTCATACTAAGAGCCGAATATTAGTTTTTCAGACTGACATTTATTTGAAATAATTCTAACATACTTAATAAATAGTGTAATAATGTACGATAATTTAAATTTAAAATAAACAAATTATGAAAACTTTCTAAATTTTTAAAGAAAATTTTCTGAATTGGATGAAACTTGGAAATAAATAATGGTAACTTGGTCTCTTTCTATTATTTATTAAACTGGTTTTTGACGCATAAATTAAAATGCATATGTTTCTGTGTGAAACACTATAATTTTAATTTGTAAATATAAAAATTGTTTGTATAAAATGTCCATTTACTGGTGAGAAACTTGCTAGAAATTATTTTCATCACGAATTATAAATGTTCGTCAGTCAATCGTAATCTTTGCTTATTAATAAAAAGTTAAGTCACGTAAGTATATTCCCAAACGAAACGTTATTCTTAAGTACGAGTAAAAGTTAAATCTTTAAATTCGAAACTATGTATAAGGTTTATATCACGCTGCAATTAAATTAACTAAATTATCTTGCGGGTTATTAACGTTAGTTTTTAATGGTAATGAAAATAGTTTAAACTCGGATTTCAAATAATTAAAATTTTGAAATCTTCGCAGCACCTAATTTACAGCAAATATATAATTAAAATGTGTTTCACAACATCGGAGATTGCAGAAAAACTTAGCTCGCTCAGCAGACCATTTCGGACCATAATTCATAAACTGGATTGGTATATAAATATTCCAAATGAATGCCTAATGAGTTAAATGAGAAACATTTGCATGAAAAAGAATCTTATGTGCTCATCTCTGCTTCTTCGGAACAAAAACGAACCCTTCTAGGATCGAATGATAACTGGCGATGAAAACGTGGATTACTTAACGAAAATATCGTTAGGGAAAGAGCATACTGGAAGTTAGGGCAACTTGCCACTTCGACCTCTAAACCAAACTTGTATCTGAATAAAAGAGCGTTGTGTATCTGATAGGAAGCACAAGAACCAATATTTGAGCTTTTAAAAACCTAACGAAAAGCTCAGTTCGGAAATGTGCTCTCAGTAAATGGATGATTTAAACAAACCAGTCAAAGACAAGAGCTCGGCGATGTTCAATAGGAAGCACATCATGTTGCATCATGATAATGCCACACCATATTGCTGCTTTGGTGACATGTCAGTAAAACTTAGACCTAGTCTGAGAAATCCTGCCGCATCCACCATATTTCCCAGAACTAGCATCCTCTAGTTATCATTTGCTTCTCTCCTTTCAAAATGTTTTGAAGGGGGAAATTTTCAAAACTGGAGCAGACGTCAATCAGGCACTACTTGAGTTCGCCTCTAAGGATAAGACCTTTCTAAAAATTGTATTTAGAAGTTACCTTCGCGCTGACAAAATGTTATAAGTAACCTTCGAAAATATACTGTACAATAAATTTTATTAAAGACACGAAAACGTATTATTTTCTTTTGCTCTCTAAACCGAGAGACCTTATGTAAATATAACAGCGAAAGGTTGAGAAGAAAATGTAAATGACTAAAATATTTGCGGTTTTTTGCATTTAACTTGCTACTTTCAACAGATAAGAATGTTTACATCATAAATGCATTTATGATATGATCAACCACTGCTCTTTGGATATGCTTAACAGTGAAAGCAAATTGCAGCTAAGTCAGCTTTTGTTTAAGTAAATCGTAAACATGGTTATCATTTTGAATGTCCATGCATTCATTTAAAAAATGCATTCTTTACATACATTAGCCTTATTGCTACTCTGAATACAAAACTTAGAGAAAAAGGTGCATGGAAATAAAGCCCCGTTATTTTTCAATTAAGATGGAGTTGGTTTATTTTCTGCCGTTATTCCCATGACTTCATTCTAGTGCAATAAATACAAATAATTTCCTTTTATGAAACTAAATGTTAGTTATTTTCCGAGTATTGAGACTTCCGTGTTATGGTTAATAGGATTAATGTTTTCCTTCACATTATAATTAACTATTCTGCTTATCTGGGATACAAAAGAAGCAGCTTAACCTAAATAAATAGTAACAGTCTTTGAATCATTGACCTTTTTTTAGTAAGTATCGTCGCTTTTATATTTTATGTGTATCATGAGATTCTCTCAATTATACTTTCTGTAAATTAATGAGAGTTTTCAGGAATCTAATTGCTTCCCGAAAAGATTTGAAAATGCGTTATGTATTAAAAGTTTAATAAATAGGCAGTTCATTTGAGAAAGGATTAATCTGTAATTCTAACTGGCTGCATCCCAGTTATGGTAATCGGAGTACTAAAAGCTGGCTGGTATTTGTATGAATATATATACGTTGTTTAAATTACTTTACAATAGAAGCTGTAGTTAATAGGATTCGAATTGTATCTTGTCTCTAGATATCTGAAATTCCAGAAAAGATCCGAATATGTCCAGTAGACTATGTAGATGTTAATTTATTTACATGTTTTTAACTTTTTCACGTTTCAATAATATAAAAGTATGAAATAAAATAAAAAGATTGATTTCTAAAGAATGCCTTTCTGAAGTAAACAAAACTGTTCTATGTGTTTTAACGCTGCATGAATAAAAATTAATTTAATTATTTTAAAAGAGTTGCTCCGTTAATTAAATAGTTTTCAATGTAGTTAAAATAAAATGGTGTTATGTATTTAGGCAAATAAAAATAATTTCATTATTTAATTTTGTGAATAACGTTTATTCTATGTGTTTTTGTATGGATATAAAAGTATTTTTAATTGTGAAATAATAAAATTATTTCACTTGCACTTACATTAAGCATGTAATGGGTCGTACGGCGAAAAATCAAACCAACTATTCTGATTTTTCTAATACCTCCGATGGCCATTAATTATCTTTGCTGATTTCAGTACGTACTATACTCCCCAAGACAATCATTCACGCTTCCAAATGATACTGGCCTTCTGTGGAGCTGGTTACCTCAGACAAGAAGACTGTCAGCGATGTTCAATATTGTTTTTAATCATATTTCATGAATACCTGTAGTATCATGGAGGAGATCAGCGCGAGAAGTTTAAGTTTTTATGCATAAGAGAGAATGTATGTACTTTCCACGAAGCAGTGTTCATTTCAAACAAAATAGCGCTTCTCATATTTTTTTTTCAAGTGCGGACCCCTTTTATAAATATTATTTTATAGATTTTATATTCGGTGAATCATCTTACAGTTGTTCCTTCAAGAGCAGTTGTTAGCCTGCCAATATGCTTTTATTTTAAAATGAAATTAATTAAATTTCATTGATTCATAATACTGGTATTAACTTAATAGATGAAAAATGATGTTTGTTTCTAATAATTCAAGGCTATTAGAAATATGATTAACTTAATAACTAAGAATTAAATAAATGCTGGTAATCATGTAAAAGAGATGGAGGAATTTCCCGATTCTTCCGTATCTTTTTTATGTGTGGATATATAATTTAAGAATCACCACAGTAATAATGCTTTAAATCCCTTTTTTATTACTAAGACAACAATGGGAAGTCCAGAAGTGGTAATGAATTTAATAAAATTTTAGTCGTGGCAGCATCAGAGACAGGAGCATAATATTCATTGCGCTAAGTGTTGATGATAACATATTCATTCTTGAATTTGCTGTTGTAAAGTTTTAACATTAGGAACGTGCAAAGCTGATTATTTTCGTTTTTTAACTTTACTGTATGCTACCAGGCCATTTATCATACGTTCTGAAAGTTTCAATGTTTTATTTACCAATCTCACAGCTGGTAGTTTGCTGTCTCACAGAGATGTTGCCATTTGACTTTCCGTTGGATGTTAAATTTGACTTTCAAATTGACACAGCTTATTTCTTTATTAACAGAGTTATAGTGGAATGTAAAATATTAAGACAAGACTTATAAATGAGCATAAAAGCGGAACAAAAAAGCAAAACGGACCGAAAAACAATCAGGAGGCGGACTTAGGAACGGTCGAATAAAGCACACGTGCATTTATGGCACATGACTTACGATTACGAGAGTTGAAAGAGGTGTCACACGCGGGCAGTGTACGCTCAGCAATTCACTGAAAGCTATTTTATGGTGTACAGTGATTTCAACGAAGTAGAATTGCTATTTCCATTTTATATGGCCAATATGCAATCCAGGAGACATCACGAGGATGATTTTATACGAGGTCGCGTCATTGGAAAGTTCAAAGAAGGGTGAAATTTAGCGCAGGAGTTCAAGATCGTTCACAGTTTGTTTTCACGACCCTGGAGAGCCTTTCAAACGGCAGAAATAGCTGCTCGAACATTTGGCAGTGGTCGTCGACGAGCAACAACGGCAGTGAACAACCGGTACACTGTCTTACTAGTCAGAAGAGCCATGTGACAGACAGCGTAAGATATTGCAAGGCACGTACTGCAGACTACTGAACGTCCGATATCACGTTCTAACGTGGACAGGAAGCTTCTAAAACGCGATCTATATGCAGGACGACCAGTGCGGTATATGCTGCTCATCGGAAATGGCGGTTTCTCTGGTGCCGTGAACACAGAAACTGGACGCAGCAGAAGTTCGATCGAGTGCCCGTAACGGAAAGCCTGTTTAGTCTAACGAGACATTCTGGGGGTATATATATATATATATATGTAAGGTATTTCTCCAGCCTTCTTAGTATACCTTCGTGGTGTCAACGCTCCACTCTCGCCGCGTAATCGTCGAGTCCCCGCGAGGACTTTGCTCATTTTTCATCTCTCCTGCTTCCAAAAAAATACCTGATGTCTCTACATATGGATATGGAAAGAGAGAAGACAACACGCAACCCACGCTCGGCGCGTTATGGAGAGGTTCGTGGTTCGAGTCGCCGCGAGGCCATTGCTCATTTTTCATCTCTCCTGCTTCTAAAAAAATGCCTAATGTCTCTATATATAGATCTGGAAAGAGAGAAGACAACACGCAACCCCTCCTCCATCATCATAGAAAGGCACCGTTTAGGAGGTGCCGAAGTTCTTCTTTGAGGTAGTGTTATGCGTGTTAACCATACCGACATCTACATCTTCCAAGGAGTTTTAGTCACTGTTGTCCGCTATTGTACCGAGGTTCTCTTGCCTCATATATGTCCGTTTAGGGGTGTTGGGAGTCCGGATTTCATGAGATTACAGCGCTACATCTCATCGTACAACTGTCTCAGAGCTCTTGGAGAGTGAAGATATTCAGCGCATGGACTGACCTGCAAGATACATGGACCTAAATTCCGTTGAACACGTCTCTTCACGAGAGATGCTTGCCAACACGTTACCAGCAGCTAACAGCGATTCCGAAGCTGAAATTGGCGTTACACGAAAATCTGACCGCGATGCTTCAACAGCTCCGTGGTAAACATTGTCCTCAGCATGAACAGACGTTGAATATTTGCATCACAGTCGAGGGAGATCATATTGTCTTCTAAAGACGGGATGTTTCTTGTCAGACGTTTCTGTCTTCTCTCCAGTTGTGCTCGTAGCTGTCTCTTCATTAAAGTACCGTTTTATCTTTTTTTTTTTTATTCCTTCTTCTTCGGTCATTTGCCTCATATTTTCACATCTTGCTATTATTTCGCATTATGGTATTATTTGAGTCAATATAGAACACTTCTGAATGACTGTACATCCGAAAACATGTCTCCTCCTTAAATTTTGCAGACTAGTGTATTTAAAAGCAGTATACGTAATTTTCAGTTCTTGTTGTCTTAATTTTATTTTTAGCAACATATTTAAGTAAAGAAATTTAGAATAGACCTTCTCCTTATCATGTTGTGTTTTCGTCTCCACCGCTCCACTGCCTTGTTATCAATAAAACGGTAAACGTCTTATAGAAAAATTGTTTTAGATGACTCATTGATAAGCATTACATGGATTGACGGATGATTTTCGCGCCACAGTAAACTTCAAAATTAGCAAAATTCGGCCTTTTATTGGCGTTGTGTATCTATAAAACGTTGTAGAGAATTTGAGAAAACATTTCACTTCAAGAAGGAAACATATCTTGCATAGCTATTTCATCTCTGTAACTGACGCATAAAAAACACTTATTAACTGATTTTTTTAAGAATTTTAAAGTAACATAAATTTTAGTTCTTCTAGCATATACCAGGGCGAGATAAAAATTGTATTGTGTAAATCTTATTGTATTGACAAAGAGATATATAATGATTATTTAGCCAGCAGTCTTCTTTAAAGCTTATCATTCACTTTCAGGCATGTCAGAATACATCTTAGAATCGCTTATTTTATGTTGCTATCTCTAATGCATTGTGTTGTTAAACATTATAAGCACCCAAAAGAAATCAAGTTTTATCGGAAATCGTAACTGGAAGTAAGACTGCTTTGGTAATAAAAAATTAATGCTTTTTTTTAAATCATTCTTAAATATTTATTTAATTTTTTAATTTTACTTGATCGAAGTTCACCTTTCACATTGAGTTACATATAAAAAATCGTGAGTTACGCGTAAAAAATCGTAGAATAACAAATATTAAGTTCATGTTATATTAACTTGCTATTATTTAAAAACGTTTTGGTTAAAATTCTGATTTCTGTTTGTTGATAAATATTACTAAATATACGTTAAAATAAATGCACGATTTCCTTGGGCTTAATGTTTTTCGCCATTCGCATTCTAAATCTTAATTTAAAAAAACCGCTCATGTGTACGTTCAAACTTTGGAAATATTTACTTCATTGACGTCCCATAGATGTATAATGGCAGTTTCAAAGACCTGGATCACCTGTGCCACATTGTGAGTTCCACATACTAAATTTTCTGAAGAGGATTTAGCATTCCATACTTAATGTCTGATTAAATTAATTCTTTAAAAAAATCATGTTACCCTTGAAAACAATTCTTGAAAAATAAAACAACTTTGAAATTTTATTCAAATATTTTTGTAAAATTTATATTAAGGAAATAAATCTGATGATTTCAGAGTATTAATTAAATACTTGATTTGCTTGAAATTAATTTGAAATTCATTTTGAATTTTTTAACAAATGCCAGTAAGTTTTAAAAACTGTATTATTAAATTTGTTTTCCTTTAAATGCGCAACCAAAAAAAAAATAACAGTGCGTTTTTAAATCAAAGTTTAATAATACAATTTTTTTTTATCAAAGTAAACTTTCAGATCTACGCAGATCTAAAATTTTACTTTGATTAAAAATTCTTCATACTGAGTTAAAGTTCTATTTACTCTTGTCTTTTATGAAGGATTCGAGAACTCTTCGACTTAGATTCAGATTGGAGAAAATTTAGGATTCGGATTCAGGTTCGGCTTCGAGAAAATTTAAGATTGCTTAAACTTCTATTTATATTTCTGCGTAAATTAAGTAAACGAATTATACAAATTTGCTTCCACAAAAGTCAAATTCAGGACTTCACTATCTGCCGACAATATTTTCCTTTGTTAACATTCTTCTTTCTTGTCATTGTATCAGCTAATTTTATACTCCTGCTAATCCGAGGCAGAAGAATACTCAGAAGTGGGGTATGTCCCTGTTTTGCTATGAAAAGGCGTGACTTTCTGGTATAAACATAGCATGATTTTCTGTTATGTGAGAACTCCATGCTATTCTTATTTTCTACGAAGGGACACTCTATGTATACCAGAGCTTTACTGTTTTATCTATGTAAATATATTGCTTTGAACTAACTTATTATAATTTACCAATTTACTCGCTGATGTATGGCAAGTTAAATAGATCTAGCAACCGAAGGAGAGATCAGAATCCTTTTCTTCAAAAATTTATTTGCAACAGAGAAAAAAATGTATATCTAAATGAAAACGCTGGGACGACAAATTATAATTTAAGATTTATCTCACTGTGTTGTAATTTTAAATACTCTAATTGCGATTATTTATTTTATTCCCTATTTGTGGAGTTTATGGTCATCAAGGAGGCTTTCTAAGGGAAACTGGCTTAACTGAAGAATGATTTTTAGTCCAAAGGGACTTGTCCCTGAGGGACTATTGTTTTCGTTTTGCGATTTTGCGTCGAATCACTCTGAATGCACTGTTGCCACCAAATATTATTGCCCTGTATTATATTTTAAGGATTTAAATAATGAAGCATCTGCATAAATGTATATATGTTTCTCCCATTGTGATAAAACAAAGAGCCATCCAAATTTGAATGACGTAATTCTATTGCGGATATGGGCATCTGGAAGCTCAAATTTGAAATTTGGAATTTGTTTTACTATCGATTTCATATTTTGTAAAACTTTAAACGAACTTTTGAAAAACAAACTCAAGGATTTCAAAGATAGCAATGGCACGTTGTACAGAAAAAATATTTTTATCTCCAGCGTTCGAGACTGTGTATCGGAAATTCTAAACATATACTCAGTTTAAAATGTATTTGCGATATTGCTCATGAACTGAATTTTATGGTTTAAGTACGAAGAACATGATATTTAATAAATAAAGGTAACACACAAATGTTAAAAAAACGCCCCTTTGGACGTAATTTAAAATCTGAAACCTTTTAGATTTTCTTTTTTTTTAATTGTGTTATTGTTTATATATTTATATATTGTTTCTACTACTCAAAGAAACTGACTTCTTGTCTTGCATTTTAAGAGATTCAATTGTGGCCGATTATCAACTAGCACGTAAAACTTGCCAGCGTGATATTATTAGTAAGTATAAAATGTTTCTAAGCCCATACATCATAATCTTGGATTTCCTTTCTTTTGCATTATATATAAAAGAAAAAATACGTTACTCAATCAGGAAAATGCGTTTAAATTTTTGATCGCCGATTTAATATTTTGAACATACAGGCTTAGACTATTGTTTTGTATTTATTGAGCTGGATAAAAAAAAGACAGACTTTACAAAATACCACTGGGGTCAGAGATTCATCAAGTCTAAGATCGGGCAATAAAGCGTTCATTTCTTTGCACTTTAATACCTCTTTAATATTGCAACTACTGATTTACGTGCAAATCAATTAAAATTGTTCGCACAGGTTATGGTAAAAAAGAATCACAGATCTGCTTTATATTTATTGTTGCGTTATTTTCTTCCTTCACGTTCATACGGGGTTTGTAGATTTGGAGTGAATAACGACAACACTTGATGAAGTATCGAAACACACTTTATTTAGCCAATATTAGTCAGGACAGCTCCAAAGTCTCGTTTTACAGTCGTCGAAGATATACTATCCCCTTCGCGCCGACTGTCACGTATACGTGCCAGCAACGAACACACTTATCTACCGGCCGACACGCAGGCGTGCCAGAGCATTGTTGCGTTTACTACCGACTGTCACGTATTTGTGCCAGTACCTTGGAACGTTTTTCAAACTATAATTTCTGCCACAAGATGGCACTGTATGTCCATATGGTTTCAGATACATGTACATTAGACCTTCTACTCAAAATGAGAGAAGCATGACTCACATACACGTGCTTTTGATTATATAAACAAACGGGGAACTAAATGTTTCCGAATGGCGTGATTTATGACGTCTCTTTAAATCGCACTTTATTCACACGTGGTAGTTGTTTATTGTAAGTATAAGTTTTATATGCGCTAAAGCGTTGAGTATTTCGGTTTACAGTTCAGTTTTTAGAAAATAATTAGATCTTCTTAGACGTGAATTCTTTATGTATTTACCGTTTCAATGTCGAAGCATCGAAAATGTTTAACAGAGCATGAAATAGCAGAAATGATGCAAAATATTTCAGATATTGATTCTGAAATTCTGATATTCTGATATTGATTCTGAAAGATTAACTGAAAGACATTTTCCAAAACTTTGTTCAGAAGAGACTGATAAGAAAATGAGACGACGATGCTTCGTTTGTTCACATTCCCGGAAAAATCCTCCAAAACGGCAAATGAGTTATTACGAGTTCAAGGAATGTAACGTAGGACTGTGTGTAGATCTCTGTTTTAAAATTTTTCATACGAAAAGAGAATTTTAAGTAATATATTTAGTTTTCAGATGTATAATGTTAAAAGTCATAAAATGGTGAGTAATTAAAATAAAATGTGTAAAATATGCATTTAAACAAGAAATAAGGTAATTAAAGTATATATATATATAAAGCATAAGCCGTTTAAATACTCTATAGAGCATTATTAAACAATGCGTTGATACTTCGGAAAATTCATTATTCATTTAGGCTTAGTAGCGAAAATGCCCCCGGCTCTGGAGAGACGCTCGCGGAAGACACTGCCGGCCTCCGCGATAAGCGCGCGTTTTCGCTACCCGGCTCGAAGGGGCTATACACTCGCTGGAACAATCAGCGACATAGCCTTCAGGTTATCAGGTTATAACGGTGGAGACAGCTTCACTGCAAAGCACCAGAGTACAGCTCCCGACTCTCCTCGGTCGTTCTCGGAACTTCACGTACTCTCGAGACTCTCTACGCTACAACTCGCGGTGCACTCGACGACACACAGAGCACAGCTCCCGCCTCTTCGGTTCAGTCGTTCTCGGAGCTCAACACGCTCTCTCGACGATGCACTAACCACGATACACTAAGAGACTCTTTCGATGCACTCGACGACCCACTCGGCACTCGCTGCCCAGCTATCAACTCGATCGACTCCGCACGGACTGACTAACTCGAGATTAACTATCTCGCACTGACTCTCCCCGTACCAGCAGGGTTTATATGGTTTTTGGCTTGTGTTCGAGAACATTCTGGGCTAAACCCCTAAAAATTCGTTCCAGAAGGTTCTCCATCCGTCCATGGTATATCGCCAATAATGTCGCCATATGGGCGATTTCTCGCCAAATGGGGCAACCCTAAACCTGCTCTGCGGGAAAGCTATCTTACCGCGCCTGGACATTTCGTAACAGTATTAAATAGAAAGGTTTCATGAAGAATCATGTGAAAAACATTAAAGGCCGTCTAACATTCCATTTTATTTTAATTAACCGATTGTATAAAAGGTGTTTACACATTTTTAAAATGACTTCATTAGAGAAAAGAAAATATTTTGAAATAAACATTTGTGGCAACAGCTCATTATTTGAAATGAGAAATACGGTAGAGGATTCACTTATATTGAGAAATTTAAAATGAGAAAAGCGGGACAAATTTTTAAAACCAACTCAGTTAATGATTAAAAAAAAACTTTACGTTTGATATTTACGGCTTTGAGAAAGAAATTATATTTCGTTGGTCCAGTGACATTCAAATAGTGAAACTTTATGAAGACATATCAACAAGAGATACTGCATACCACTGCATTCGTTGCAAAAATGAAGGTTGATGATACACATATTGCATATTTAACTTTTTAAAATGTTATTGCGAAGTCTTCTGACATTTCACCTATGGACTATTATGTCTTTAGGTATTGTGTCTATTAATAATGCAGTCAAAAAAATTTTTAAAAATACAATTTTAATACAGTTTATTTGCTGTTTGTGTAAACCGAGGGCAGATTTAATTTCAAATATATTTGGACGTACTTTATACTTTCATTGCGATTTTTTTGTACAACTCCTATTTTATACTCCAATTTTTAAACCCTTGTACGTAATTCGAAAAGTCTTTGCTGGCGATATTTGACAAGAACTCTTAAAAAGGGTGGAATGCATTTATAAATTGCCACTTCGTCACGCATTTAGCGAACTTTATGATTTAAAACAATATTTAAATTTGACTTATGTTATAGAATTATGACTTCTCCTTTATTTGAGCCCCTTATGTTAAAGGTCCTGGCTCAGATAAGTGAATTTCCCGCGGAATCACTTTTATCAGAACCAGTGGCGGAAAGCCGCATCGAATCTATCGTATCTATTAGCTGATAAATCGTAGAAACTGTTTTTGGTAGTTAAATTTAGAAATAAATGCGTAATGCGCTGTTAATCAAAACAATATATTGTTATGTATTTTCGTATGTGTCGCTAAGCTGTCACTAATTATTCTATTCACCGAAAGTGAACCTGTATTTTACTCTAGTCAGTAAATGAGGAAAACAAGATATTGCGCAAAATGTAAGTCCTCATTGACGATTTCCAGGAATCATACTTTAAGAGACATACTAAGAACAGCGGTTAGATTTAAGCGAATCTTGTGTAATCTTTAGCTTCTCTTCAGTTTTGCAAGAAGTGTTTTAAAACTGTGGTTTTGAAAGAATTGCAATCGAAATTAATCATGAAAAATCAGGGCAGAGTTTTCAGCTTTATAAAATTAGCCACATTCACAGAATCCATGCCGCCAACAATTCAGTTATTAGGTTGTCCGGAAAATAATGCAGGTTTTTAACCTATATCTTTAAAGTATCATAACTCAACTCAAAAACAATTTTGTTAATCAAAATAAGCACCAGCCGAATCAATGCAGTTTTGCCAACGAGAAAAAAAAAAGTCTTCAAAAAGTCTTAAAGTCTTCAAATCGTCGTCATCAACAGCTGAAGAGCGTCGACGACGCTTGTGATCTTCCAGGTCAAATTCTCCAACGCGAAACTTTTGGTACCACCGTTGAAGTGTAGATTCAGTAACACTTTTCTCGTCCCATACATACTTCGTTTACATTTCGAGCCGTTTGTGCTGCGCTGTGGCCTAGCTTGTACTCATGAAAGTAAATTTGCCGAAAATCCCGTTTTGCCATCCAAACAAAAACACCTAGTAAATGTTTTTTAAAATAATTTTGTAACAAAATTATTATTTTAGAAATATAGAACGAAAATAGAGCTTCAAATGATATAAACCAATGCAATTCAAAATATTTTTGTTGCCAAAAATGTACAGGAACAACAAACAGTTGCAAAAACCTGCATTATTTTCCGGACAAAGCGATAACTTATTGAAAATTTGAGAATTAGCTTTTGTGGCAAATATGTGAATCACTGTGAAATAATTTATCGTCAAATTGCACAAATCAATAATGCTTGTTTAATAGAAATGTTAACATTTTAACAAGCTTTTTTTAAAGTAAATTAGGAAATTATTTAATTTTACTTCAGATATTACTTATTTTAGAAAAAATACAAAATTCTGTTTCGCAGCTTCCGAGTTTGTATCGACGGCTCAAACAGCGATTCATTCCCCCTCTCTTTGGTATCATATGTCTTTAAGTTTGATTTGGAGAGAATTAGTCAACTCCGATTAATTGTGGTAATATCGGAAACGACGGCCACGGTTAATTAAAAACTATAGTTAATCCGAGGGTAGTTAAAAACACAGAAAAAAGAAATAATCCATGTTATAATTAAGATAAAATTACTATTAACAATTTACCTGTATTTTCAAACAGTTTATCTGAAAAACGAGTTCATTTGATTAAGTAAATTAAATCAATATTTTCTTTGCTGTCTCCTTATTGAGCAAGCGCATGCAGCTCTTTTTCTGTTTCTTCCTTATTTCTTGACACTCATGTTATTTATTTTTGTTCACATTATTTTTGTATTTCGATAAGAAACATTGTGAAACAAAAAATGAATGTTTGTACACCTGACTATTTAAGCTTGATCAATTTGATTTTAACGAAAGATTTATATATTCCACAGCAAGTACGATTAATTGCGCAGTGTTACGGATGAAATCTGCATACAATATTGTCATGTACTATAGCGTGTGAAAACGACTTCCAAATATTGCTATGACATTATCTGTTATCATTGCTGTTAGCTCGTATAATTTTTGTTTTCCTTTTTGTATTTCGCTTAGACAGTTTTATATTACTTTGAGGGTTAGTTTTAATGATTTTTTCAAACAGAGCCAATGTTTATCCGTTTTCGGATAATCGGATGTTGACTGCTTGATTATTTTTGGCGAATGGGCATAGAGCGTTAAACATTTTACATTTATTGTATTGACATGTAAGTAGCTTATCTGATACACGTATGAATGCTGTGTGGCTTTATTATTATACTGTGTAAATAAGTAATACCGTTAATGTGAGCATTAGTTTTGAATTCTAAAAAAATCTTTAGAAAATAAGGGGATAAATTTGAGATACGAAGTTCAACGTCTCTTCATATCCTTTAACCGAATGAGATTTTCCTTGTCTTTGCATCAGAACAGGTGTGATGTACACCACTTATTTCTCCATTCTCAGTTTTCAACTATTAAGAATAGTATAAAAGGGAGGGAATAACGTGAGTATATACTATATTTATTTATGTTAAACCAGAAATAAGTAATGAAAAGGTGAGATGAATTAAAAGACTGTCTAGTTAATTCAAAATAGAAATAAATTATGGTTAATCAGAATGTTTGTGTTTATACTTTTATTCACGTACGTTTTATGCTTGTAAGCAAAGATAATGAAGGGGCCCGATATAATTTTGCTTATTACGTGTTTCAAAGACCTTGCAGAGATTTTAATTATGATATTGCCAGCCCATCAAATTTATTATCAAATAATTTATCTGTACTTCAGCTAAGAAAGCATTTATTTATCTTCTGCTTGGTGTGGAAGTCCAAGATGGGGAGATTTCTCCACGTGTGTGTTCAAAACTTTTACTTCAAGCTCTTCTAACCACTTTCATTGCATCTGTTCATTAGGATTAGCTTATTATTCTGCTACATGTCTAAAATATTGCCCGTACAAAACATATAAGCGTTTTAGTATGCTTTATTCGCAATACTTAGTGTGGATAAAAATTTAGACCTTCCAATAACGTTTATGATCTCAAAGCGGTAGTTCCAATAACCATCTTAGTTACATTGCACGTTCGTGATGAATAAATGTTTAAACATTTCAATTAATAAAATAAATATCCATCCCACCGAACCTCGCTTTCATGGAAGAAATGCTGAAAACTGGAAGATTGTATTACAATGGAATAACACACTTCGCTGCACCTTTACCAATACTACTTTTATATCGTATGTGTGTTTCACTGTCGCACTGGGTACTATGAAGGTTTTGGAAAAATTTTTGTAGCATGGATTTTGTGAAGTTCTGGCGCTACAGTTGAGCAGTCTTCACCGTTTAGTCACAGCTAACGGAAGCATCTAGTATGTTCTGTTATGACAAGTGAGGAGGATTTTGTCTGTACGGCCGAGATGTGATTGGATTTTGTGTTAAACTTGGAAAGAGGAATAATAATACACTTGCAATGCTACTATATTCATTATATGGATAAAACATTTAGTCGTGCTTTAATATTGCAATTCATATATGGATAAAACATTTAGTCGTGCTCTAATATTGCAATTCATATATGGATTAAAAACATTTAGTCTTGCTTTGATATTGTTATAGATTGATCTTCAAAGTGGTAATGCACCAATAATGACAGAATATTTTCCGGAAGTTATCCAATGCGGATGTCAGCATTATTCACCGTAAGCATGCATTCAGTAAAGTCATCCATTAGCGTGCAGCCATGAAGAAGAAAAGATCGGATTAGTTCAAGAAACAACCTTTTGTGTTTTTATTCAGGATAAAGTCCAGCTGCATGTTGCTGATGTAGCTATATTTAAATCGACCTGTAATATTCGAATACCTTGTATATAGCCTAGATTTTGTGACCTGCTAATTTCTGAGCGTTCCTAGCATTGTAAATGCTGTTACACGAGAAAAGGTTCTCTTCCAATGTTTTAGGGAGAAACGCCACTCTGGCAGTTCAAACTCAAGCATCAAACACAGACAAATTGAAAAAGATTGCGAAAACCAGACATACAAATATAATCGACTCCAAGCAGACAAATTGAAAAAGATTGCGAAAAACAGACATACAAATATAATCGAGTCCAAAAACAAAACTTGCAAAAATAATAATCCAGAACTAGCAAATAAAACCATATTCAAGTTATTCCAGTACTTGAAAAAACAAAATTATATACAAATTTTGAAAACATCCATTCCAGGATAATAAAAATCTACAATTTTAGTGGACTGAGTCCAAAAACATGTAAAGCAGAGGTAACCCAACGTATCAAAAAATAAATGATTGTTTAGAAAATACACTATTTGATAAAAATAGATATCTTATGTTTATTTACTTTCTTCGTTTCACCAGCCCCTTGATGACAGTGCAGCGAAAGATGTAAATTTTATTGGAATATTTTGCCCTCATATTTCTTGCAGTTTGCCAGTGTACTTCTGTTTTTTAGACCACAAAAGGGCTATTAATTTCGTTTTGGCATTTTGTGTAGAAAACTTTAAAAGTCTGAATCACTTTTCAAAATGTTGTCACCAAATATTATCGTCATGTACTATATTTAAAGAGATTAAATAATGAAGAATCTACATAAATGTGCGCACTGTGATAAAAAAACGGTACCTAGAGCCATCATATTTTGAATAGCGTACGTCTCCACCCGAAAATGGACATCTGGAGGCCAAAATTTGTAATTTGTTTTATTATATAGTTAATATTTTGTAAAGCATTTATGAGTTTTGATTTGAAACTCAACGATTTCAAAGTAAGTAATACGAAAAAACATTTTTTTATCTCCATCATCCATTTTTTTATCTTTATTTACTGTGTGTACCGAAAGGCTAAAAAGATGCTCTTTTTAAATTATTTTGCGATATTGCTGTTGAATTGAATTTTATGGTTTAAGTGCGAAGAACGTGATATTTAATAAATAAAGGTAATACACAAAACGTTAAGAAAAGGTCCCTTTGGGCCTGATGTAAAATCTGAAAGCTTTCAGATTTTATATTTATTTATGTATTTATTTATTACATGGATTTTATTCCGAATTAAATACGTGATAAATTTTAAAGCCTTTTAAAAATTTTTTAAATTTAATTTTGCATTATTACCACCACTTTTTGCTACTATCAGCGCTCAATTAGTTTAGGTTTTGAATTCTTTTATACTTTTTATTTATTCGTATATATATATCTAGTGGCTATTTTAAAATTAAAGCTAGTAACTTGATTTATGTTTTTATGCTACATATATATAAATTAAAGCTAGTATTTTGAATTATATTTTTATATTACATATATACATATGTAAATCTACTAGCTTTAATTTTACAATAGCCCTTCTTATTTATTTTAATTTGGATACCTCCCCTTTCTGTCTTAATATAGTAACTATTTATAATATATAAATTTAAACTGCGTCATTTCAAAATCAGTCCGCTTCATACAGCCTTACGTAGCGTTGCAATGCAGACGCATTTTATCCATTCACTGAATAAGATTCCTACTGAAAACCGAAACTTATTGAATCTCTTTCCCACACTTCCTTCTGAAGGCATCACATACGGCTTTACGCTTCGCTGCTGGTCAACTTGATACTGCCGCTGCCAGCTTTCGTCAAAAATATATTTTACAAATCTGTCGGTACCTATATAAAAGTTTGTTAAGAACAAAGCGCTATAACGCCTATTTGGTTTGCGTTGGATTAAGTAAAAATGTTTGTCAACCGTGAACAAAAAAGGAAATAATTGAATTCGCCCTCATGTCCACGTTTTCTCTTCTGTATACATACATCTGCTACGCCATAAAAGTAAGAAATTTAGAGGCAGTTTCACAAAGACCCAAAAAAAGTGAAATTCTGTACCATTAAATTTCAAAGTACCGTATAAATATGCAAAATAAGAATTAAAGAAATGTGAAATATAGCTCTCGAGGTCGATAACAAATAATTTTTCGAATTTGTTTTGAGGTAGCCTATTTCACAAAGTTAATACCGAAGAACTTCTGGAAAACATTTTAATATTTTCCATTGCTCAATTCTCATCAACAAAGCTTTGTAGCAAATAATTTACAAAAGCTAGCTTGAGGGAATTTATTGAGGGCTTTGATATTTAGGATTTGTTTTGGTGTTTACGATATTGTGTTTCTAATCGAACTCCATAGGCTTGGAAGTTATTAGTGAAGACATGGAGAAGTTACTAGAAGACTGCACAAATATTCTTAACAGGAAAGAGCTGAAGCAACTTCAGAAAAAGTAACAAATTAGCGTGGTTGTGGGGAAAATGTCTTCTGCAGAAGAACAAAAAAAAAGACGATTCTGGTTTTTTATTATACAAAATGGGGTGAGTGTAAAGTTTTAATGTCCCTCTATCACATAAACAACAGCAAGATACAGCACAAACAGTTTCGGTGACAAAGCTATGTCTCACTTCAGAAACAATTTAAAATGTTGACAATAGCATGCTATGATATATGACAATATGAATGAACAAATTTTAAGTGAAACGGAAGTCTACTATATCTAGAGTCTACTAACGTGATGTTTTTATGCAAAGAGCTCCTTATGCAAACAGTAAAATTTTTTCGCGTCACTTTTCACTTATACCTTTCACTCTCTTTCATACAGGTAGGGCGAAATTAAATTTTCTTCTATTTCATCTGTTTATTATTTTGCTTACCTTTTTACTTCGTAGGAAGTATTGTAATCGCGAAAAGTTTCAGGCAGCATATTTCAACGAAAATATCCATTTTGACCGCTATCGAATACAATTTAACGATGTTTTTGCGTGATATCTGTACGTAAGAACAGAATAAAAGACTCTTTTCCTCCAAAAAAAATATAAAACTGCTTTAAAAAAAATTCTGAAGAGAAATTTTCGTGACGTCTGTACGAACGTATGTACATACGTACATGTAAGTACGTACGTATCTCGCATAAAACAAAAACGAGTAGCCTCAGAACGTTGAAATTTTGTGTATAGGACTGCTATAACATGTAAATGTGCACCTCGTATTTTGGTTGCAATCGGCCGCACCAAACGTATATAAATATATTTATATATATATCCAGTCTGTTACCCGGCTCAGTGATCTCAGTTCCTTTATCTTATGTGTTTATAAATTGTACATATTTTGCTTTAAAAAAATGATTGAATTATGTTGTTTTTATCTTCCGGTTAAGGTTAAGGGTTTTATGTCTTTAGTAAATCTGTGTGCAATATTTTTAGAATTATCAACAATTTTAAAGTTGTTTAAGTGCCGCTAAGCCTCTTTTTTTTTTTTTTTTTTTTTTTTTTTTTTTTTACGGCGGCCATTGATTGTTTACATTTGAAACAGCAGACTAGTGGATTTGTTGTCAATCTAGACAAACTTAGCTTCGCAACAACAAAGATAACGCCTTCATTTATTATTGCCAATTAAATCATGCTTAATGCTTTCTGGAATTTTTTCGAGGAAATAGGTGTTTAAGATTTACTTCGTAATTTTTAATATAGATATTTTGAGTTTTTATGTATTTTTGCCTTCTTGCGAAGTGAGAACTGATTTAATTGAATGAGAAATGTTCAATCGTCTGTGAAAAACTGTTTCTTTTTTGTTTTGTTTTCTTAATTTCTTTTATACAACGTTGTAGCTTTATTATAGTATTTAAATAGAACATGTGGCAACGATTAGATAATTCTTTTCTATAAATTTTGTGCATTTTGAGTTATAATATGAACGAAATATAATACTGTTAGATGAACCTAGCGCCAGAGTGTCGCTATGGTAAACAAATACAGTGATGCATTTATTCTATTCTGCTCTATGCGCTGTCGGTGAAGTAGATTTAATTCAATTCAATAAGTTTAAATGAAATGCAAGAAAAAATGCATATAATTTAATATTCCGTACAAGGAAGTCATGTGGTGTGCACATCAGATGTTTTATGTTAGATTTAATAATTCCAACTGGTTTTATACTATGAATTTGTGAACAAAGTACTTTTGTTAAAGATTAAATAATTAATCACCTGTGATCCAAGAACCGATTAATCCATTTTACGTGTATTCTTGTGGATAAAATAGTTTTAGATTGCGAATATTTCGGAGGACGACGAACAATTTTCAGGAATGAATAATATTCGTGAACCTAGATTTCATTCTTTTCAATTAATTTGTCTAGGACCCCTCTATATGATTTCAAACTTAAAAATTAAGTATCGTGGTTAATTTTTATCCTGCAGGATTCAAGCTTTCTGTGTTTTAATTTTTATCATTTAACATAAAACGTTATCTAATTATAAATATAGGGACCATGGGGTCGTATGTAAAATAGACTTTGTACAAAACTCATTTTTCTAAATTTTAAATGCGATAATATAATTACTTTGGATATTTAAATGATTTTTGTAATTCGAAGTGTTTGTAATTCTACAGCCAACGGTTGCAAAAATTAAAGCCACATAAAATCTTTTACGGGTATGTTGTATGTATAAGTTACAGACGCAATCTTCTCAACCAACGTTTTGAATGCAACGAAAGAATTTGACTTCTTAGCAAGTTGAAGTAATTGGAGAAAGCTAATCTCCAATTACTTCAATCGAGATTGATTTTCGTAATGTTGCCTCAAAATAGATGATTTTCGTAATGTTGCCTCAAAATAGATGATTTTCGTAATGTTGCATCAAAATAGATGATTTTCGTAATGTTGCCTCAAAATAGATGATTTTCGTAATGTTGCCTCAAAATAGATGATTTTCGTAATGTTGCCTCAAAATAGATGATTTTCGTAATGTTGCATCAAAATAGATGATTTTCGTAATGTTGCCTCAAAATAGATGATTTTCGTAATGTTGCCTCAAAATAGATGATTTTCGTAATGTTGCATCAAAATAGAAACTGTTCTCTCTTTCTCTCCCTCCCCGCAAAAAAGTATAAAGCTTTTCCCCTCCCCCAGTGGCTTGGAATTTAACAAACACGAAACTTCGAGATTTCAGTTTCTCGCTCTGCTTTTCATTAAATCAAGAATGTGTGTGTAAAGAAGCCACAGAACTTAAAGAATTCCAGTACTTAAACATTAGAGAAAAAAATATAATACTTTTTATAAGGAGGAAAATCCACTTAATTGGAAAGCAGCCATGAGAAGGACGTTGTATGTCATCTGGCACTTCCGTGGTTTCATTGCTTTCGTAACGGATCGATCTGTTTGGGTAAATTAAACAGTTGCCTTTTTAGACACGAGTATATCAGATACCATCGCTATCTTCAGAAAGTATTTGGAAAGCAAAAATACCATAAAGAAAGGCTTGAAAATTCGATAGTGATTACCATTTGTATTTTACAAAGAAACTTTTTTAATTATCATTTTGGGCTGATTAATTTTCTCTTCCCACGAATTGGGAGTTAATCGTAGTATGAGAAAGGAAATGGAATTATTAGTAAGAGTATCTATGCAGTTGCAGAATTGTCAAATAATTTTGCATGTTATAGAACTTACCTTTTTCTCTTTTTGTCTGTGAGTAATTTTATACGTTTTGGTGATTTAATTTTAGGCATAACAGGAAACTCAATAATCTAAATAAACACGTAAGGTTAAAACAGTCGATCTAATCATTTACCTCATACTGATAGTAAATATAGGCTTTTAAAAAACATGGAATATTTTGCACCGAGGAGGGATACAACTAACAACACAGCGAAATCATTTCGTATAATTATTTACAATAGCAACAGAACTTAACAAGCAACGACTTGTTAGTTGTTGCAAATATTAATCAATGTAACTTAATAATTTAAGGCCTTGGTGGTAGCTTAAAGCCGCTAAGGTTTACTTCCTCGCAGTTTCGAATTGGCGTCTGGCAGGAAGGAGTTGTTTTACAAGTCCCAGTGAAGCTCAGTCAAAAATCAGTCATCCAGCTCAGAATTCTATTTCGCTTTAAATTTACCTGCTTGTTTAGAGCATATGAAAATAAAGTAGAAAACATTAAAATCGTTTAAAGCCTAATTTCAATAAAAAAAAAAAGAACATTACAATTCGGCTCAGTTTAAATTATTCTGTATTTTTGTTGTCTCTGAGCGAATTCATGTATTTTTACATGTTTTTCCATTTGTAATAAAATGATTTATTTATATATTAAATCATAATGGCTGTAATATTGAATCATCCAATAGTCTGAAAATATGCTAGCATGCTCTGGAGAAATAAAACTTATTATAAAAATTATAAATGAATAGTATTATAAATATATAATATAAGAATTAAATTAATTCTATGAAAATGATGTTTTAGAGGACTATTAAAATCTAAGTTGACTGAGCGTTAAAAGGAGGAAAGCATTTGCTTACACTTGCCCGTTTTAATAATGCTTTCATTGACAGAAAGGGAAATTATTTGTATTATTTTCTTAAGATACTGAAGTAGCTTGTTTTTACCTCTTTTTAGTCTTTGGATTTTTTTTAAGTATTAATGGACACTGTTTCTTCACTGATGCCTTCTGATTCTGTGGAAATACAATGATTTTGTTTGTCCAGTTCCATATCAGGTTTCATTGAGAACAAACTGCGAGGTGGAATCTAGCGGTCAGTTACCACTATTTTTTTGCTTTCTTTCTCTTAAGAGCTTTTCGGATCAAGAGATTTTCAGTGCTCTTATTTCGAAACACACTATACATTCAACTAATGTCCATCCCTTCTTTGGTTTTCAAACCCATACCCAATGGTATACCTTCTAAAATTATCATAGCATTGGGGACAGCATTTAAATGAGACTGAAATGCTGTTTTTTACCACTTTATTTGAACGTTCTGTACTACTCTAACTTTATTAATCGTAGCAAGATACAGAGTGTTAAAAGTTACAATGCAGTTTGATCATTTCGGCGTTTGGAGGATATGAGCAAAGAACCATGACAGTAACAAACTAAAAAAATGTGGTTTTTACGCTTTGAGAGCAAGGGATCTTTCTTTAGCAGTAAGATTAGAAGAAAGTGGAAGCATTTAAATTCCGACAGCTAAAGAAAATGCAGCTAGCGAAGCTAGGGGTTTTGAATGCACAGAGTTCAGATGTAGTCAAGTAAATGGGATGTGTCATGCTTAACTGTGTGGAAAATGCTGCGTAAGTTGTAGAAAATCTTAAGTACAGGATTTTTTAGTTAGTTACATTTCGAGAATGAAACAATTCTTGGAATGCTTATATATCTGTATAAAATAGTTAACCGATTATGTATTCAAATGAATAAGCAAATAAAGAAAGAAGTTTCGTAAAAATAATTTGAAAGTTTAAGAAATTCTCGTGGTATGTCTTTATCTAATGTCTAACATTTTTTTTAAACTCAAAAAGTATGACTCTTGTAGTATAATTTTGAGGGCAAAAAATGTCACGACGCAGTTTAGTAGATAAAGGGAAAGAAAACATGAAAAGTTCTGTGTGAAGACTGTTATAAGAATGTGGTTTGTGAAGTACGGTAAACAACGAAACGATTACGTAAGGAATCAAGCGTTTTGACTTTTAGTTTTCTTAGAATTGCTCTCTTGCTGTTATATTTAATCACCTGCTATATCATCAGCTTAGTTATGATTATTATTTAAGTACTTTAAAAATAATAATTTTTATTTATTGAAAAACAAAAATCCAATCGTAAAAGTACTAATTTAAAAATTTGACCATTTGTTGAAACTTAAAAATAGCATGTGTTTTTTCCCCTTAGCTTTACCCTTTTTTCCCGCAAAAAATACCTAATGTCTCTACAATCGTATGATGCTTGTATTCTTTTATTCTTTTGGGTTGAATGTTAGAGAAAGCATTTTGTTTCAAAATAATAGCAACGGCATTAGCAACCAGCAACATTATATTTTTAATCTTTGCATCACCTGCCTTTTTCGGATATTTTAGAGATTTATTTTTATAAATTTTTCTGTTCTTTTCTGCGTGGGTGTAAATTGAAAAAAAATATATATATATATAAATCGTGAATAAATAAGTAAGTACGATTATAGTTTCCTAAATTTTATACAGGAACTCTTATTTCTTTATAGCTATGTTTTGTGTGTAAAATATTTAGATAAGACCTTAGGCATTTTTTTCTGCTATGAAAGGAGAAAAACAATCGATTGCTCCGGTAGTACAGGAATCATTATCAGACCCATGGTAATTAAATTATGATAGCATTTGTTGTCGTTACAGCACAGTGAATCAGTGTCGTTCTTATATTTTTAGGCATTTTTAGTTCCAGTAAAATTCTTAGCAAAATATTTTTCATGAAAAAATGGCTTCCATTTTAATGATAAAAATGACTATTGCATTTGTTTAAATTCCTGCAGTAACTTAGCTTAAAAGTAAGGCAAGTAAGTGAAATTATAATTTGGATTGCGAAACACGCCTATCTGATTTAGTATTAATAATATTTAGACATAACATTATCTAACAAATGTGAATGATTCCAATTTAAATCATGTCTCTGTTGCTTTCATAAGAATATCATAGGTATAAATTTCTGTTATTTATGTACGAGTATATTTGAAAAGTTTTGATGAAATGCATTAAAATTTCGTTAACTGCATGATATATATATAATTAATCTGAATGTCTTTCCTTTCATTGTTGGAAGCTACAGTAAAACATGAAAAATTTTATAATACATTTTAAAGTGGCAGTTTCTAAGGTTCATAAATTCATAAATATATTTGTGTTTTCTGACCACGATTGCTATCGTATTTACTTGTGTATACTATTTAACTAGCAGTATATGGTCATGTTGTCTTAAAAACTTAACAACCTGATTTTCGATGTTCGTTACGAGCGTCGAAAATGAGGTCATTAAGTTTTTACGAAAGTTCTTTATAACTTCTAAATGATTTCATCCTTCCTGCCGCGGGGCTCACGTAACTCTTATTTACGACAGAGACATACGACAGGTAACTGGCAGAGATGCAAATTTTGATACGATACTGCCATTTTAAAACGTATCTTATTTTTGCTTTTAAGCAAACGTCTTTCCTTGAGGGATCGGATGGAATAATTTCAGTACTTGTCGTCGCTGTTTTATTTTTATTTATGATTCTTAGTTTGAAACGAATTTTTCTAGTATAATTAAATTAGTTTTTAAGGCCTTTAGGTTAAATCATTTTTAGAATTGAATCAGGAAACGCTTTTTTTATTTTTGAATAAAAGGAAATGTATTAACTAAGACTAAGAGTTTGCTTGAATTTTTAATTGAATTTGATTACTGAACTAAAGAGGTCTGATTATATGTGATACCTTTAATGTATTGAGATATTTTTTATTTTGCTATTTTAAACATAGTTATTTTTGAAACGGTTGTGTGATTATCATCTGCCATTCTACGTTTCCTGTTCTCATATGTAAATTCCCTAGGTGTGACAGCCTTGTTTAAAATTACGATGAACAGCTCCCTCTCTTCCAGCCAGAACTAGCATATAATGGTTATAGTTTTGGGAATCATCATATCATGAAATTATATTATTCATTTCTGGTAAAAAATAAGCCATTTTACGAAAAGGTCCAAAGACAACATCCTTTACTTGAGAGTATAGATGAAAAAGATCAGGTATTTTATTGAGATTTTTTAAGTTTAATTTTATATTTCTTTTTTTTATGACGGTAGTTTGAACTTTCAGTAAATTTCTGTACTGATCAAGTTTTATGCAATTCAAAGTACCTTTCTTGTTTATCCTTTGGATTAAATTTACAGAAAGAAACATATTCTTATTTTCGATATTTTTCCATAGCTGTTGGTTTTTGTATTTTCCTCCAAAATAGACAATTTTTGTTTTTATTCATCAAAATGGAAATTTAAAGATCTTATAAAAGAATAGGAGTCATCTCTTTTCTTAATCACATATGTACGGTAGGATTGAGGTTTAGTAATATGAATGGACCAGCTCATTCACTAAGCTGTTAAGATTATCAATATAAACTGGGTAGTTTAGGTTCGTTAGGTTGAGTTTTAAACTTCCAGTATTAAGGGAAGAAACGAACACGAACTGAACTAGCACACGCTGTTAATACGTTGGTAGAATTTTTTTTTTTTTTACTTACAGTGCCGTTGGCATTTCATGAGTACTCCGCATTAGCATTTTCGTGATTGTTGTACCATTTCCTTACACAGTAATTGCAATAAGTAACTTACACAGAGATCAGTGTAACCACTCAAAGAAATCTTTGTCTAAATCATGACGATATTTCCTTTGTGTCCTAAAGGTTAAATTTGCGGTATTTATTTATTTTTCTGCGATGCTAATATGCAGTTTATTAGATTTAAAGTGAATCGGGGATCAGTTCAACAGTTTTGACTAATTTGCCGTATCTATCAGATTATCCTTTTCAATCCCTTCTATCTTTTGACTTAGCGTCGGAGAATACCTTAATTTTTCATCGGAATTTTTACATACTGAAGTTATGAGAAATACGCGCAGTGTTTTGGAGTTTTTGAAAATTTTTGGCTTCAAAATTAAATTGTTCCAGCTTTTTAACTTTTTAAGTCTTCCAAATTTTCTAACAATAGTTGCTAAGTCCAAATTTTAGATTCAACTTTGTCATCTCGAAGTATCTGAGTTTCATCAGTAGCCGAGCAGTTAAAATTGCTGAATATTGATCGTTCTGTACGAATTCGAACAGGTTCGAACTAGGCAAACGAACAGGTTGTGTGGACAGTTTCCGTGCTTTTTCCCTATGTCTAAAGTAAATACGAGCCATTTCTTAGGAAATCCTCCTCAAACGCATCCAAAACCTTTAGGTAGATAAACATTACATGTTTTGCCATATCCAGGTAATCCAACTGAAGTGTCTGTATGTGATTCATAATAAACTCAACCCATCAAAAAAGCGAACACAGGTGCAGAAACTGAGAAGTCACTCCTGGACAGCTGGCGCTACTATTTGCTGATATACACTCATGTCCAAAATTATCTTTACATACACAAAAATGATGATATTCAATGAAATATCGAATCAATGTGATCCGTATTTGCAGGAAATGTGTGAAAACCAAGCCTAATTAGCATTATCCAATCAAAAGTAATCAAACGGTTTGTGATATGCAAATCTAGGCGTTACGTCATCGAAGGGTGAATCAAGCGCTTTGCGCAAACTGAATATTTGAGTGAATTTCTGCAACATAGCGTTTGATTTCAGTGTGTAGGGACTCAAAGCGCTTTGTTATGGCTTCGAAGTATCATTTGGAAGAATCTGTAAAGTGGCGAATTATCGGCCGTTTAGAAGCTGGGCAGTCAATCATGGAAACAGCCCCATGTCTGAATATTTCAAGACAAGCAGTCTCTAAGCTATGGAAACAGTTTCAAAATGATGGAAGTGTTGTAAGGAGGCCTGGACAAGGTCGGAAACGAATGACAACTGCTTCTGAAGATCGGTATCTGGCATTAACTGCCCGTCGTAACAGAAAGGCTACTGCTCGCCAGTTAAGTTCAGAGCTTGCAGCCGCCACTGGAACTGTTGCATCACGGCAAACAATATATAGAAGGCTTAATGAAAAAGGCCTTTATGCCAGAAAGCCAAGAGTATGTGTTTTACTGTCTTCACAGAAAAAGAGGGATCGCTTTAATTGGTGTAAAGAACATCAAAACTGGACTGAACATCAATGGTCCCATGTTCTCTTTACTGATGAATCGCGGTTTAGTTTAACTGGTGATTCTAAACGTGTTTACATCTGGAGGGAGTCAGGAACACGAAATGATCCCTCGAACATTGTGGAACGTGACCGTTTCGGTAGTGGAGGTGTGATGGTATGGGCTGGAATAATGATCGATGGACGTACGCCCCTACACGTGTTCAGCAGCGGATCTGTGACAGGCCAGATATATCGAGATGAGGTCTTAGATCCTTATGTAAGACTTTTCAGGGGTGCATATGGACCTGACTTTTTATTTATGGATGATAATGTCCGTCCACATCGAGCAAACCTCGTTGATGAATTCCTTGAAAGTGAAGACATTAAGCGAATACCTTGGCCACCAAACTCTCCTGACCTTAACCCGATAGAGAACTTATGGGACTGCCTTGGAAGAGCAATTGCACGTATACATCCTCCTCCTAGAGATGTAAATGCTCTGAAGACGGCATTGCTGAAAGAGTGGAGATTAATTCCCCAAACTGTGGTTAACAACGTTATTTCCAGCCTTAAAACACGTTGTGATATGTGTGTACAAGTCAGGGGAGATCATATTCCATATTAAATTCGTAAGACTTAATTCTTTCTCTGAATCATTCCTTTTTTTCTTAACTCTCTTTGTCACACTTTATTACCATTTTTATTGTTTCATGCTACATTTTTATATCATATGAGGTGATCTTCAATTTTTTCTTTTGCATTTATGTATCATCATGTTATGTATGATTCCACGAAAATTCATTAAATTATAAGTCATAGTCTCTGAGAAATCCGTGAATTTATGCATGTAAACATAATTTTTAACATGAGTGTATTTAGCACACGCAGCGATACCGCGTATAGTCCAGCCATCGAAGGTTCCAAAGGGTGTTTCCAGAAAAAATTATAAAAGTTTTTTCTTTCCCGGTTATATATGTTTTTCTGGGATGATGAATACGGATTTTAGGTTTGCCACCTCACCAGACGCCGACTTCTCAGCGAAAATCGAAAAAAACTCAAACTTTTGGCATTTTTAAATTTCCCATATAACTCGAAAATTAAGCAGTTTTCTAAGATGACTACAAATCTAACAAAGCTAATATTGGTACAAAGTATGTTCTACCTGCGTACGTTTTCGTAATAGATTGAATGCACACAGAACCGATTCTATCTTGATAAAATTTATTTTACCAAAAGAAAAACTTCACAATTCTCGAATTTTTCACAAAAGTACTTGTACAAATCTTCTGAGTATTATAGAGAAAAATTAGTAGTTACCACTTCAAAATGCTAAGAACGTTAAAGTTTAACTGGTCTGCTGAGAAATTTCAGTACCTTCGATTTATCGGAATTAGTGAAAGGCATACACAGTTACAGAGAGCAAAATATTATTTTGTCTTGAGACATCGAAATGTCGTTCCTGGTAGTTTCCTATTTGAAAATTGGCCCACCAGCGGCCGAGCGGTAAAGTCGCTGAACACTGGTAGTTCGGTCCGAGGTTCGAATCCCGCGAACGGGCTGGCTGCATGGGTATTTTCGTGGTTTTTCCCGTGTGTAACGTGTATACGAGCCAGTTTCCCTTAGAAAGTCCTCCACGAAAGGCATCCCTCCCCTTTGGCAGATAGCCCTAGTGTGCTTTGCCGTAATTAAATACACCACACCACACCACACCTATTTGAAAATTCCATTAAGTCTGTTACATTAGTTTAATATTGCCGTCTTCCAACTGGTCTTTCCTGACTTCGTCACTCCATGGTTCTCGGTCAGATTATATTGAAGTTGTAACTTGACGACCGGATTAACCAGCTTGTTTTTTTGCTTCGAACTGGAAATAATATCGGCAGTTTTTGGTCAGCGATTCTATGTCACTTCCAAAAAGAGATCCTTTTCGATGACGAAGAATGATATCATATTTCTGAGGTTCCTGTATCTGGTCCCTCGATGTGATGGTTATTTGGCCTTCGGGATTCTTAAAATTTAAGAGCCAGATCAACGATGAATGATTTGAAGTAACTAGTTAGATACTTGCTTCAGTATGCTGCAATACGTTCTTGATCGTTCATTTCTTGGGATAAAATAGCACTGATACTCATTACTTGCGTCTATATAAAAAATAAACAGTTTTTCGAGCTGAGGTTACGTCGGGATTGTCGAGGATGCTAAAACCTCTTTCAGTTTGTAAAATTGCATCCTCCCATTCTTTTGTTCGCAAGAACGTTTTTTCTGTCAGTTTGTGAAGAGGTTTTGCGATAGATGAAAGGCCCTAATGTTGATACAAAGCTCCAGGAAGCTCCTCAGCTAATGGACATCTGGAATTTTTCACAAAAGGACTCTTATAGCTCTTCTCAGTGTGACAGAGTACAGTCAGTAGTGATGACTTCAAACTATTAAGAACGTTAAACACAAGATAGTATAAAAAATGATCAAATGGCGTAAGGTCGCACAATGAGCTGTAAATACTTTCAATAATTTGAATTATATTAAACTTATATAGTTCCCCGTCCTCTGAGAAATTTTTACTGCGTTCGATTTCTCGAAATACTTGGAAAGCATACACAATTACAGTTGCATATATATCGGACCCTTTACGGTTGCATAGGTAGAGGATCAAAATGTCGCCAAATGGTCGCCAGGTTCGGTGATTTTCCGCGAAATCTGGCGACAGAAGTTATTTGCCAAAACGATCGCCAGCATAGCGCTATCTCGTTAAATGCGCGGAATTGCCGTCTGTCTTAATGTAAATGGAATTACCCCTATAATCCTATTTTGCTTTCGAAGCTTCGCTTTTCTGAGGCTTTCTTGTTACATTATACAAGAGGTACTACAATTTGCATGTAATTTCACTAAAATTATTTACCTATATACAAAATTCGAAACAATATCAATGTATTTTATTTTTATTGTCTTTTATGTAATAAATATATTTAAGTTGTAACAGAATTTTTCTAAAAGATAATTTATAGTCTGCTAATTTTAACTCTAAAAGCAGTAAGACTGTAAAAAATTACTTAAATTAACTATTTGTTGAGAAGATTACACGATGGAATTCAATTCAGAGTATTAGTAGCAACATATCCGCAGCAAAATATTAGTCTGCAAAGTGTTTAATATTAAAATTATCATGAATACAGAATTCCTTTGAAAACAATTAACTGTTCGCAAATTCAGATGCGTAACTTCACCTTACTTAACTGTTTTTGAATAATGTCACGTGATTACCCCATTTAAAAAGTCATTGATGTTTATTTAATAACTGTGCAACTACGACTCAAGCCCTAGAGTGTGGCCTTGATCGTGACTGGAAACGTAAATTCTGGCATTGAGGTCAAGAGCGCATCTTTCCTCGGACGAGGTTACTGAAACCCAAGTTTTTCTTTCTCCAGCGAGGCTTGAGGGTTAAGAATGAATGCCAAATAGAAAGACTTATGCAAAAAATTATTAATTTATTTCTTTTCATTACTAAAGGGGTTTCTCAGAACTATGTATGAGTTTCTGAAATCATAACTTTCTTTGAAGGTTTATAATTTTCGTAACGCTGGTGATATCACAGATGTCGTTTAACGAGCGAAATTGAGAACACTTTGCTAATAGGTTCAAGGATTTTTAGTGGCTTTCATCATTCGAAAACAAGATTCAGAAGTACGAAAACCAAGGTTCTGAGGCATCTAAATGTGAAAGCTTATCTAAAGTTAGCCTATGAAAGCTTTTCTTGCAAGTCAATGATATACGTGTGTTGCATTTCGGTTTTCCTCTAATGTGTTCGGATTTCTCTAATGTTTTCGCTAAATTAATGTAACCTGATTTTCTTTTACTTAACAAGATTTTCTGTTACTATTGCGATTTAACTGCCCAACAAAGTGCTGAAGTTCATCTTATTTAGAGCTTCGATGCGCCTTTGCTGAAATTATGATTGCAGTAAAATTGTAATTGATCAAATTATAATTGCTGAAATTAGGATTGATCAAATTATGATTGCTGAAATTAGGTTTGATCAAAACTTAAGATGTAATGAAGCCACGCGTTAAATTTAAACCCTGATTATAACAAGATTTTGCGTGTCTTAAAATAGATAGTAATAACGCAGTGAAAGACTGAATCCATTCTTAGTCCACGTACTTGTTCTTGTAATATCAAAGAATTGACAACCAGGCTTTCCCTCAACATCATAAATTATTAGCTAGCTAATTTTGTGGCAATAATGTTATAGTGTAGGTTCACGGCACCAAAAATGTTATGGTGTTTTGAATTTTTTCTTCTAATTTTCCTAAGTTACCAAAAGGTACCCTACAAATTGACCATAACACCAGAATACTCTTACCACAGAAAAATACTAGTAACAATAAAGTTGAAAATTTTGCGTTGTGTTTATTCCGGATTAACCCTAAAATCCATTTGAGTAAAGACTGGTAAAAATCATGAGCACACAAAATAAATTAACCATTGATTGATCTAGAAAAAAAAATTTATTTATTTAACTCTTATTGCAATTTATATATATATATATATATATATATATATATATTATCCATTACTTGGAAAATCAAAATATATTCAACAAATTTAGTACTATTGTTTTACAAATCAAACTATTACTGAGTAATTATTTCCTTAACATTAGTCTTTAGAATCTCTATTATAGTTACTTTTGCAATCAAGTAAACATACCAAAAATAAACTATAAATTATTGAACAGTATCCTCCCCGGGGAGAAAAAAAAATATAAATTTTAACAAGTTACACCTTCCACTTCACACAGAATAATCAATACAGAAGAAATATTATTGCACTCAATACCATCCAACAAAAACAAAATAGTTGTTGCACATAATAATTTTCATTTTTTTTACATTTGTTTATTAAAGTAGTGTTTAACCGGATAAATGTTAAGTAATTACGCTATTACGATCCTACCAAAAAGTTAATTTCTGAGAGTAGCAGAGAGGCTCAAACAAAGATATTACAAATCAATCCTCACCAAGCAGGCACTCCAAGGTTGAATTACATAATTACAAGAAGAACTTATTTTTCCTTTACAATTAAGTTAAGTTACAATAATAAAAAAAATTAAATCCTTCATCAATTTAAAACTATACTTAATCGACACACACAAAAAAAATGATTTCTATAGAGTTAGGTTAACTTGATCTACTACAAAAAAAAAATTTAATGCTCAACACATCAATTAATTCAATCATTTAACTGGAGAATTCATTATTCTTTATCTAACCGGGAAAGAAAACATAAAAAATAAATAAATAAATAAATAAACTTATCTGAGGTAAGCAGTTGCTGAGTAGCAGGCAAAATCTAACCATATGAAACAAAATTGTCTCTTGAAGTTCAGGAGTAAAGCCGGCAGCAAGTAGCAGGAAAAGAGAGTTATATGGAGGTTATCACGGGAGCCGAGGAGGTTTTCTATTTGATACAGGATGAACAAGGAAGATTCCATCTTTTAAGAAATTTGAAATACAGTCCAGGACTTGGAGACGACAGCTGTCAGCAAGGAGAAAATTTCAGCTCAGGAATCAGTCGGTGGAAAAGGCGAGTCCGACTTCTAAGTTCAAAGAAGAAGCGGGTGTTCGAGGTAGCCAGAAACAATTGAAGCATTTCTATGGTAGAGAACTAGTTAGAGACATCTTTCTAAACGACGATTTTCATCATTAAATTTCTTGAGAACCTTAATGTAAACGCATACACCCAAAAAATAATGTAGTAACGAAGAATTAGGTGGAGACAAAGATACCCGTAAACCAGGGCCCGCGCTCAAAGCGCGGAGGCACGAGGCCCGTAACATTATCGGTTAAGAAAATGATTTTCTCGGCAGAATCTGCTGCCGTTGCTCGCAGCCCAGAAAGGAATTCAAAAGAAAGCAGAAGACGTGTCAAAAGAGTGCTCGTCCCCCAAAACAACCCGTTAAAAGGGAGGACGCTGGACTCCCAAGTTGGCACAACCCACTCTTCGCCAAAAGTTAAAATAGTTGCAACAACAGCATTCCCTCATGTTATCAAACTCGCCAAATCCACTACTTTGAAACCTCAACGGAAATTCTATGTCGCCAAATACACACCACCTGTGGAAGGGGGAATTAGGAATTTCAACAACCCTGCAAGGGGTCCCAACGAAAGAACGCTGAAACTCGCAAAAGTGACTTTTCAACCGGAAAGAGGGCATTTCATCCCCCTTTAACTAAATCACAAGCAACGAAGAAAAATCTACTAATTAAAGCTCATAACTGAAATGCAATTAAAGTTAGAAAAACGAAAGTTATGTCAAATTAAAGAGTTAATTTTTCTGCAACTAATGATATTAAATACTAAGAAATCAAATTAATTTTTGACATGAAAAACTGAGTTTATTACGTGAAAAAAATCACCTATCCATTGTTTGCGTGTACAAGATTGACGACGCAGTTCGCGTAAACTCGGAAAGCCAAAATATATTACACTAGAATTAATAAGCCAAAAAAGAATATAACCAAACTTGTGTAGCTCAAATTTTGAATAATTACAAATTAAATTTTTGATTTTTATGAATCACTTAATTAAATTAAATTCGCTACACAACAATAAGATGTTCGATAACACGTCGTGTTTTAATCTTTATGTTTATTACTCATGTCAGTTTACCATTTTAAATAATTTTCTTTATCAGAAAAATACCCAAAAAACTAAACATCTGTTGATTAGGCCCTCTCTGTTTCATTCTCAGTCTCTCTTCAGATTCTAGAAAAAAATACTCCACTTAATTTTAAATTTTAAGATCAAACGCAAATTTAGAAGTAAACCTAGAAATAAACCAGGGTTTACTAAACATACAGTAAAAATATTATAACAGAAAAATCTGCAGTGTCTTACCTAAAAAAATAATAATAAATCGCACTGAATTATCGGCAAACAACAAACACTGTCTTTCAGCGGCATGGTAAAATTAACCCACTTGAAATGTTGTGGAAGGAAAGAGGAAAACGGGAGACGACTTTGCTTATGTAAAGTAATATTTCGTTACCTGGTGCTGCACAGAGACTGCGCATTGCACAGAGACTGCGCGTAAAGATGCGCAGTCTCTGTGCAGAAAGAAAGGAAGAAGGCTGAACAGCACTTTATTTGAAGTTTTTGATTCTAAGTAAAACCGTTATTCATTGCAAAGCGGGATATTTAAAAACATTTATAAGCATTTTGCTGTGCGATATTAGTTAAACAATAATACCTCTTTTTTCATAATTTTAACTTTATAGGCATGCGCTTCATGCGCTGCCCTAAGATGACCCGCCCTCAGTTAACTTTGAATCTGAATAAACTAGTTTCGCTACTTAATACTGCAAGATATTTGATAATGGAATGCTTAAGAAGGATCAAGGCATTCTGGGAGTGAATAGACTTTCCTTAGAGCGTTGCAGTATTTGCAGGAAGATGATTGTTTTAAATTGTTGCATCAGTTTATTAAAAAAGAAGTGCAATGAGCTCTGTCAATATTCCTAAGATGACCACCTCTAAATATAACCAATATTTCTCAGAAATAAGTAAACCAAGTTCTTAGTAATCATAAAAATGTTCTATGATGACCTTTCTTTAAGCCCGAACTGAAAACATAAAATATATAATAAGGCTACTATTACAAAATATAATTTCGCTATTAAACGTTAAATCATTTTATGTACAACTTAAGTCAAAGAGTTCCAGACAGTGTCGACTCGTAATGAGCACTGTGGAACTGCAGCACTCTCCTATTTCCACTTATTATAACTTTTAATATTGAATATAGTGTGCCTTTTAGTCTTTAATGCTTTCTTTATACTTTTACAATACATAATCCTTAAGCTTAATGTCAGCCCCCCGTTTGTGAAAAAGGTACTTTGTTTGGAACTGCGCGCTTCACAGTTCCAGCGGTATGGGTATTAGGTTGTTCTGCGCACGGGCACACAGAAAGCAGCACGCCGAGCCAGGAAGAGAGAAAGCACTGTCGCTCTTGCAGTGCCGAAATTCTTGGCGTATTGTTGGGAACGTGATTTCTTTTTACTCCGCGCGTGTTGTATTTCCCCACAAAGTGGAACTTCATCATACGGACCATAGACAGAGTTCATAAAAATTTGCAACCTTTAAAAAATTGCCTTACTGAAATTCAATCAACATCAAATGCAAATCAAACTATTGCAAAAGCGACAGGAGTTTTAAAATATCTAAATGATGATAATTTCTAGTTTTGGTTAGAGCTTTTTTATCAGATTATGCCTCATGTTGAAATAATGTACAACTAAATGCAATCCAGAGAAATTAGTTTGTTTAAAGTTAAATTTCAAAATTGCTATTTTAGAATTGAGAAACTCAAAGTACTGTGATAATTTTTCAAAGACACTGATGGCAGAAGCTAAGGAAATATGTGATTTTATACTATGTATTGTTATAATGCACAGGTATTTTTCTCCACTAAATACTTAGCAGCTGCTAACTTGTTTAACAAGAAATGCTTCGCTATTTTAGGAATGAACATTCTACAGAAGAAATAGTACTGACCACTAAAGCATATCCAATGATTGACAAAGAAAAGCTTGAAACTGAACTAAAAGTATTATATTGCAGGTCTGATATTCATGAATATTGCAAATTAATTGAGCTACTGGAATTTATCTTCGAAAATAATCTAGATGATGTTCTTACTGAAATTACGAAACTGATAAAAATTCTCTTGCGAGTTCCCATGACTACATCAGAGGCAGAACGCTGCTTTTCAACATTGACAAGAATGAAAACTTTTCAAAGAAACACTAGGAATTCGGAAAGACTGAATGCGCTTGCATTGCTTTCAATGAAAAGAAAAATTTCTTGGTTGTCATCCAGAGATCAAGGAGAAAATTATTGATCTTTTCTCGCAAATTAAAACAAGAAGAATGGATTTCATTTTTAAATAAATAGCTATAGATTGAACTGTAACAGTTTAGGTTAAAGTAATTAAGAAATGTTTGATTTTTTTCTCGTAACCTTTCATAATAAATTTTCTTTTTATACATGTTTGTTTCCTTTTACGCAATTTTAAAACAAAGGTAAATTTTTTTTAGAACAGCACCCCCACTAATTTTAGCTACGAGCCGCCACTGGTTCCAGATCTTATTGTAACAGCAAAACAGTGTTTTCGGGCTTTTTAGTGTAATGGCAAAACTACTGATATGAAAAACAAAAAACTAATTGTTCAATTCAGCCTAATGTAATTTATAGTGTAGGCTCGGTTCAGATTATGAAACTTTCACGAAAGCATCCCTTTCCTTAGGCCCTAAAGTGATTTGCCATAACTAAACATATAACAGATAGCCCTAGAGTGCTTTGCCATAACTAAATACACCAAAACAAATTATGAAACTCCTATCTTTAAATGAGTCAATGAATTCCTAAAAGTGTTTATTCTAATTTTCATATTTCCTGTGGGAATATGAAAATTAGAATAAACACTGAAAATTAGAATAAAAACTGGTATTGTATAGCATATGAATGTTCCAGTGGCACTAAAGCAATTATTTCCGTATTTGATGTTGCTGCAATCGATTACGTGTATTTCGAAGTTGATAATATACTGTATCTGAACTTTTATCTTAAATGAATATTTTTATAATTTTTATAGCGTTATATTATATATATATATATATATATATATATATGTGTGTGTGTGTGTGTGTGTGTGTGTATGTAAATACGTATACAATGTACGTATTATATGTATAATGAAAGCCATGCCATAAACTTTTGGGTAAACATAGAGTTGTTTTTTTTTTTTTCCGTTCTCTGAAATTTATTAACGTGTAAAAGATGACTTACGCCCGGAGAAAAAATACTGTTGTATCTCATTGTAAAATTTATGAGCAGTTCTGACGTATCTATAATTTTTATATCTTTGAATTCTTAATTTTCAACTAAGTTTCCAGTTACCCAAGGTAACATCGGTTCATATTATTTTGAAATAACGGAATTTTAGCTGTATCTTGTATTGTATACATAATACAGATGGAATACAATCCAAAAGTAAAATATTGGAGTCAAAAACTCTTTAAAAACAAAGTGTGACTCTAATTCAGCAATTTTATTTTCGACTACACTTTTAGAATATAAATTAATATTTTAACGTTGTTGGAAAAACTGTATTACAAAGAATGAACAGCATGTATGCTGAAGTGCACTTTTCACCATTCCAGCAAGAGCTGAATAGATTTTGCTGTGAATTTCACGCCAAAAACGAAACACATGTAGAGTTTATATTTATTTTAACTAACATTTATTTTAAGCTATCTTTCCTGTCAAGCCTTTACTTTCCCCTAGAATTGCCAATGCCAGAGTATGTAAATCGTAGTAGAACGCGCAAAGTATTCAAATTTTAGCAGAAGTAATTGACTTCAAATAGAAGGGAAGCGAGATTTTAAGTGTGCTTCTTGAATCACGAGCGTGAAGGTTGCGTGGTAGAAAGTTTAAGAACCGCGCGTTTGAGCCTGTGTGCCTATTCGACAGTTCGTTGAATCTTTCAAATTCTCAATCAGAAAGTTTGCTGAATCTCAGCTGTATCTTAGAACGCGGTTAAGATAGTTACAATTATAGAGCCTCGTAGATAGTGACTTCGTTAGTTATGCATCTTGACATTTATTTTTAGTTGTACTTTTCTATTTTGGTTTAACCGCCGGGTCGGCGTAGTTTGTGAGCGTCAAGTGATCGCAACTGTAATTTCTAAAGTGAAATAAAAAGGGAGTTAAACCCTTCTTAAGAGTCTGTGTAATTTCCAGGTCATAGCAGTTACTACTACTATTGCTGACAAGTTGGGGCCTCTCAACATCACACACATAAAGTTCGTTTCAAGTAATTAATGTGTCTAGGGGATCTAGAACTTATGTCCTGGGAAGTGTAAAATCAATTCTAAGAGAGAATGAAGAAAGGCCATTGTCTAAGGTAGGGACCATTGTCTTATCAAGAAAGTATTCCACATATTAAGAAAAACTGCAGGAGATGGATTCAAAGCAGTTGGACTGCAGTGTGGAAGAGCGGCATGGTGTCTTCACTTCGCATCTTTAGTTTTATTTTTATTTTACTGCAGTTACATCACAGTGCACCTGCTACTCATATTACTATGTTAGTTCAATTCTTTGTTATCATTTACACGCGCATGCAAAAAAACGTTTACACGCTCAGGCTTCTGTCAATGCTGTGTATTCAGCATAAAACTTCAAAGGTGAAGCAGCTGGAGGAAAAGACGGTTATTTTTATTTATGGTACATTAAATAGCGAAAAACGTTTTCCATGCTTTAACGTAGCAAATATAAGCAGTACTTAATATTGTTAGAGAAATATCAAGTTTTATTTATATTCTAATTTAAATATTGTTCGAATTGCTTGTATGCAATTCATCCCTTAAAAGTTTCCTCGAAGTCATTTTAATATTTGTGTATTTAGCTACATAATAAACTTCTTTAATTTTCCATGAATTTATGCATTGAAGTATCGAAACTTGTTTTGTTCTTCTTTTGAATGATTAATGTAAATACACAATCATGTCCACTAATAATCATGCAACTAGGTCTGATTTTGAAATTTAGTGTTATCCTCCACTTAGCCGTCTTTTGTTGTTTTTCTGGGTGGGGCGCATTAGCGGTCTCTGAGGGTAGTGATTGGTTATCTTAAAACAAATGTCACTATTTTATTTCCAATTTTTAGATACGCCGGACTCAATGTTATTTTTAAACGTGAAATTGTGATAAATGTATTAAATTGTTTATCATCAAAAAGAAAGAAATTTATAGCGCAGATTTCATTGCTTTGAAAATCATAATAAATGCAAATGATAAAGAAATAAAAATGATAGTTATTCCTGATGAAAAATATTGTATTTAAAGAAAAACTGAACTAAGACAGTGCAATAATTATTTGACTCAATGCCATTATAGGAAAAAAAGCACAAATTAAAATAAAATTAGTAATGAAAAACATACGCTTGAATTATTGGAGGAAACTAAGCTTATTTATTCGCCTGTCTCCATCTATCTACACACGCTGAAACACGTTTCCTATTCTTTACTGTCTTTACTTACGCATTCTGTTATGCAACCGTTATATCATCATTCTGCTGACTTAACGTGTTAAAAATATTCCCTGTTTTCGACGGGTTTGCCAAGCTACATTTTATTTTTGTAAGCAGCACGGGAAGAAGTAGAGTATGCTCTGAGGTACGTAGAATACTATCCTAAAATGTGCTGTTTCAGGAAAGTGTAAAAAATGTTCACAGTCAAAATTGTAAAAATATATTTTACTTGTTAATATATTTTCCTCTGAATTTGGTCTGATTATTTTATATACGCATAACAGGAAACTTTCCGGTTTTTCATCGCATATCCCGGTCTCCTGGCAGATCACGGTGTATCTCGCATTTTTTAATTCTTACATTTGCTAAGGTTATATTTACAGATATTAATGAAATTTATTCAGGTAACGAAATTAAAATTGCGCAAATTCGTTTTCCTCCCTTAGTGATTTTCAGTATAATGTTTCTTACTAAATTTTATTTAATCTGAATTATCTTAATCTACTTAATGGAGAAAAGATAGAGCTATGAATAAATACTCTTCCTATACTGCATAGTATCACGTACAATTTCGAAGAAGATTTTCCATTTAAATATTCCTTCTGCATATTACTTTGGTCCGAATAGCCCTTATGTATGCTACAGTTATGGTCTTGGGAAAGATAGTAATGGAGTTGTCTACATTTTTGTATTTCATTATAATGGCCTATTTTCAATTAGCGCTTGTTTTGTAAAACTTACAAACTTACAAATTACAGTGTGTATGTTTTCAGTTGTCAAGGTTGATTTTAAGTGCAGTAAGTCTTTTATAATAAAAGCAGCGGATGCAGTAGGACTTACATACTAGCGTGGAAAAAAGAAAATCATACCTCTTTCGTTACGAAGAAGGGGTTTAATTAAAATTACTTTGTTGTTGTTTATTACTGTAATTTTTAAAATGAAATTAAGAACAAATGTCAGGAAAAACTGATAGTTATACCAATCTGTATATAAAGATCCAAAAATTTAAAAATGATTTTTATTTACAGTGAATTGGAATATTTATGAAAACTCTTCTTTCAAGGCTACTTTGTTATTATTATTATTTAAAAATATGAATCAAGGAAGGGGTATTGCAAAATTGATACTGTCTGTTATAAAATTACGTTAATTATGCAGATCTAATAACTGTACCATCAAATACAACTGAGAATCTGCATTTACTTACATTTAGAATGCTGCAGAGATGAAGCAACGAGCACATCATCTACATCTTCGATAAGATTCAAGGTCAATTTGAAGTCCCGTTTCTGGACCATGTTTCATGAATTTATCTGCATATATATCGCTTTATCTTATTCTTTGAAATATGCGATTCTTATTTCCTCTTCAGTATTTTGTGAGTTTGTTTATTTTTTCTGGCTGCGTGAAGGTTAGCTTTGTATGCAGCATCATTCATTTGCTTGCTTTCATGAGATGAAGATCATGTGTGTGTATGTAGCAAACGCGTTTGAATTTTACAAATATGTTATGTGAAGCATTTTGAAAAATTCTATAGAGCTTGTACGTTGTCGTGTTGAATTATTATTACACGAATGTAATAGTGTGTGCTAATTGCTAAACCATTTTGTGTATTGCTTTGGATGTAATTGAGACTATGGCTTTCGCATGAAATGCATAGGTAAGTTCGACTACTATTTTTCAATTTGCATAATGGGGCATTGCATTAAACTTTATCAGTTTTTTGTGCAGTTTCAAATCTTCTTGAAAATTTTGCTCCACAGTATCAATGTGCGTTAAACATATGCCCTGCAACGTAGATTAAACTCAATTGTATGAACGTTTATTTCTACCTGTGCCGTCGTTTTCGCACTTCCTTTTAATACATTGACGATGCAAAAATAATAATCGTAGGTAGATAGGTTAAGTGCAGAAGCCACTCAATATTTGCCACAAGTGACTGGGCAGTGACCTCATACACTGCTTGTAATCATACACAACATATCCATATGGCCGACATTCTTTCAACAAACAGATGACAACATATTCATATAGCATTCAGTGTCATAAATTAGTTATAAGAAATGCCGTTCATGGTAATCACAATGGTTCGTTGTAATTAACTCAAGCTGCAATGTTCTTGGTCTCTACCACATAGGAAATCCATAATTTTTGCAATTTTATTTCTGGTATGTTTGTTTATTATTACAAGTCTTAGAAAAGTTAAAAGTTTCCGCTGTAAGCTGTTTTTTTTTCGATATAATGAAGTTGTACATGATATGAAAAATATAGTGAAAAATCACATAAACAAAACTCTGTGGATAATTTATATTATTTTCATATAACTACATGGGAAAGGTGTTGTTGTGTCTAGTGATGAATCATGGTTTTTTTTTTTTTTTTGGCAGTATTATGGAATTTTTGGTAATTGGTTGTATGCTGTTGTTTCTCTGTCGGTGGTATCTCATCATTGTTGCCATACATGTTTAGCAATTCGTAATTTTGGTTTTATGTGTGAAACTGGCCATGGAATATAAAGTTTTGTAGCAGATAAACTTTGGCCTTCTTTTTTGCCTAACTGATCAGCCTACTCATTGCCTTTGTGTCCAGTATTAGCGTTTATCAATATTCTGCAAAATGTTACCCTAGACTTTAGAAGATTTATGTCGAATTTCTTGAGTAAGTATGATTTATTGCTTGTATTAGCGATGGCGTGCATTGCAAGATAAACAGTCAGCATGGATCTACGCATTTGAGAAATACTTCGTTATGCTTTGCTCGAATACTTGAAGACTTGCGTAGATTTCTTATTGAAAAACATTGTTTTCTTTGTCAGGTTTGATGTTTAAAATCTTGTGATTCAGATTGTTTTAACATATTTTAATTGCACATAATTTTCCATTGTTGATGCTAGAACCATCAGTGTATATTTTGGGGAAAACATTTTGACATTTATTGTATTTTATACGGAATGTAAAGTTATTTTTACTAACTAGATGCGACATTTATTGTATTTTATACGGAATGTAAAGTTATTTTTACTAACTAGATGCCTTATATAAGGGTGTACTGGCCAGGAATAGGAATTAGCAGTTATTATTTCATTATTAAATTTACAATTTTGTTCAGTTGTTAGGATTGAAGTTTTTTGTATATTCTTGATCTGCAGTTATGAATAATGGAATACTGTTTGTTATTTGGTACTTTGCAGCGTTAGAAGTTGTTCAGTATCCTTTGGAATATTTAGGAGGAAAGGTTTTTCTTTGTACAAGCTGTAGTTGGTTTTGTTTTCTTATTGTCATTGAGTGAGCCCAAGTTGCTGCACTACCACACAATACTATTTTTTCTATAACTGTACTGTAGATTAATTTTGGTATTTGGAGATTTTCCATCCAATGCCTTGGATTTTTCTTAGATTGTTCGCAATGTTCAAAGTTGTCTTTTTGAATTGTTGAAGATATTCTTTGGAATTTAGTTTATTGTCAATAATAATTTACAGATATTTGATATACTTCAATATTTTAATTCTGTTGTTGTTTGCATGGCATTTTAGTAATCTTGTTATTTTTTGGGACGACTCATGAAAAATAATACCTTGTGATTTTTCTTGTGATATTGTGAGTTTCTAAATTTTACAGAGATCATTAAATTTTTGTAAATTGACGTTGTTTTCCAAAATTAATCTTAAATGTCCATTAATTATAAACGATGTATCATCTGTACAATACATTTGTATGAAAAGGCGATTAATATTGAATTTTGTTAAGTGTGAGATTCCAAAAATCCGCACTAAGAGAAAAACCCTGTGGACATCTCCCTTTTCATATTATGCCTGTAATTTTATTATTTGCAGGAATAATTTTTTTTCCATTGGAGAAGTAGCTTTGAAATATTTCAAATATGTTCGTAGGATATTTAATTTGAATGTGGTCAGTAACTACGTCCACCTTCAAAAAGCCTTTTTGAGTTTTTTTTTTTTTTTTTTTTCAGTCAAAGACCTTTTTGAGGTCTAAACACACTAAACACATTTAAGTTCATGGGCTTTGTTATTAGCAACTTGTTTAAGTGCTTCCTCTATTACATTTATGGTGCTTTCATTAGGTGTAAATCCAAACTGAAGTTTATTGATTTTATTCTTGACTTTTTGATGATGTCTAAGACGATTTCTTGGGGCTTTTCTAGAACTTTTCCTAGTGCGGATAGAACGTTTATTGGTCTATAATATGATGATGGATTAGAAGGATCTTGTCCTTTTTTATTGAATAAAACAATTTATCCTACTTTGAAGCATTGAAGGTATGTTCTGTATTGAAGACATTTGTTAAAGACTTCTATATTAATGGAAGAAAATGCTGATGGGCGATTTTTATCACTTGATTGTCAGTGCTGTCAGGGCAGGATGCTTTTTTAGGAGAGATATTTTTATGATTTTCATTACTTCAAGCTTAGTAAATGGAAAGTCATCTTTAGTATATGAAGCTAAATAGTCTTGCCTTTTTTGTTTCTGTTCTTCAGCAGTTTTTTTCTAAGTTATCATCTAGAAATACTGCATTCTTTTTTTTTCAATAGCTATTGCTCTTTGCTTTGAAAATATTTGATATGCATTATTTTTTTCATTTGTATTTTTAATGCTGTTGTTTTATTTCTTTCACTTATAAGACTTTTAGTCCACCAGTTAACTTTATAAATATTAGTAGTAGTTTTAACTTTAAACGTTGTTTCGCAATGTCTTTGAATGGGGATAAGTATTTTTGAGGCTAAATCATCTATTTCTAATTTGTTCCTTGTTTCTTGAGTTTTTATTCTGCATTTATTTCTGAAGTGACTGATGTGACAATCCACAATGACAAAATACAATGATGTATTTTAAAATATATTAAATCATGATCTGAGATTTCTTCATTTTCTAGAACTTTCCATTCTTTTAATATAGTATTATGTAAAACTTGCTGTCAATAACAAGAGTAACCAAAACTTGCTTTCAGTGATAATAACAGTAAAACCTGCTGTTTGGTTGTTCCGATTTGAACTTGATATTGGAGAGGTGTAATTATTAAGCCTTGCAACGTAAACATACGAGCCAGCAGAAATGTAATTTTATTTAATGATATTAAGAAATATTTACTTATACATTCGTGTTTTATGTAAATTAAATAAGAAATATAAAAATTTGGGATTCTAATAACCCAGATTTATTGAAATATAAATTAATAAACACTGCACCAAATATTTCTGTTTTCTTTTTTTTAATAAAAATAATAGCTGCTAATGCCGTCTGAAAAATTTAAGTTGTCACCATTTGAATAAAATTTAGGAAACATGTAAAGTAACCGTAATTTCTTGCATAGAATTAAACAGAAGGTCTATATAATGCTATTATTATTACAAAATACTTAGTTAACAAGAAGTTAAGTTGAGAAGTTATGTTTAGAGTAAAATAGATCGCGGCTTGATTTCCGTAAGGACAAATGGTGCACATGTGCCAAGCGTTCGCTTTCTAGGCAGTAGGCTCCAAATCCTTCTATGTATATTAAATACTACGCTTCAAATCCTAGTATTAATATATGTAAAATGTTAAGCATTTATTCAAGTTTTAAAAATACAAAATTAATTATTATAATTTGTAGTTTTATCTTATAAAATTAATGATTACAGTTACTCAGAAATAATGTATAATAAGTAACTCCATTCATTTTCATTAAAACTATAAAAACTATAAACTATTAAATAATGATTTATAGCGAATGAGATGACATGATTCATCAAACAATTCAAAACTTATGTTTTATAATAATCTGGGAAAAAATAACCACATATGGCACGCCAAATAAATAATTTCTTCCACATACGAACGAATCGCAAGTTTATTCCTATATTTTATCGTGGAATTATTGCAGTCATAAAAAAATAAATTACATGAATATGATTATATCTCAATAATTTAATTTAGTTTTGCACTAAAATCAATTAGAATGCATCCTTTTTCTTTTTTTTTTCAGCCCCCTTCGGAAAAAACACGCTTTCAATTTAAAATGTATAAGCAGTTTTGTACAGTGCACACTAATCTAAACGCAGTTTATAAAAAGAAGAAAATGTTTTTTTAATAAACTTTGAACGAAAAATGTTGACCTATATAAGGTTATTTTGTGTCATACATTACACGAAATGTAATTTGCATCATAGATGTCTACTATCCTGAAAAAAAAAGGGGGCTTCGTAACAGAATTTAGCCCCAGTTTTCAGTTTTCCAAACCGAATCTGGGATAAGACACATCATACATGGCATTAAAAACTTTTCCTGCTTATTATACTAATGATGTAACTATTAATAAGCTTTCATACAGTGGGAAAGTATCGATATGTTATTCAGAAGTTCACATCAATTTAATGTCTTTGCTTTCTAAAGTAATAAATACTGTAATAATGGGAAATAAAAGGTTTTACGCTGCGTTAATTGGAACATCTTCCTACTTTTATGTCGATAGCGAATTCCCTCGAGAAGTGTAAATAATACTACAGCTTTCTGGCATTAAAAGATTTTAAGCACATTTTTAAAAGTATTACTGATGGTGCAGCTTGAAATCTTTGAGCGTACATATGTGACTATTACCTTATACTAAAGAAGCTTAAATCTTTCCTAGTGTTAGCCAAATCTCTCTTTATCCACAATTTTCAGTCTGATTGATTCTTCGAAAGTAATCTTTCACAAAGCTTGTAGGAGTTCATAAAATCCTTACTTGCCTTCCCCATTCTCAGTTTGAAAAAGCTGTATTGTTATTTTTGCTTAGTCTACAGACATAAGGCTCACTTATCCATTAGTATGTGGATTAGGAGAATATGGAATTGTAATACGTGTAATTCTTCTCGGATTATTGTTAGATTCTAATAAACTAGTGAAGTCCTGAATTCTTACACTGATAGGAAGATGTTAGTGAAAGAAAGCGAAAGTATGCGTAAGAATATAAAAAATAAGTATTTCTTTTGCTGAATTAGAAAAGCACTTAAAGCGTAGTTAGCTTCAGAGTATAAAATTCAGAATTTTTCTCATCATTTCAAGCTAATGTGTTCTCAAAATAAATTCTGAAGAATTGTATTGTTAATTTTGCTTTGGTCTGTAAGGTATTTCTGTTCTCTTCTGCTTTCAAAAAATACTTAATGTCTCTACAATGGTGCCCGAACTAAAAATGGTGGATGGTGATGTTTCTCCACTATCCGGATTTGGGGATTGGGTCCCCTAATCCCGAGTCGCCCTTTAAAAGGAGAGTTTGTAAGGCATTTTTAGAATTTATTTCAAATATACAAAATTAATAAAAGAAAATAACATTTTAATGAGGCAAATATAAATTGCTTCATGTATGTATGAAAAGAAGTAGTTTTAGAAATTGTTTCAAATATACAAAAAATTTATTATCGAGAATCGGTGAGGTCCCTTTGCTTTACTAGAATAGAATTAAGCATTTTCTTGCAATGTTGGTAGTTGGAAGCATTTATAAAAATAACATAAAGTGCATACTTACATTTTAAAGCGTTTATGCAATAATTTCTTTCTTTCAATTACTAAAACTACATCCTCTATATAATGCAGGGGGGGTGATATAAAAATAGAACCCGCTTACAATGAAAAATGAGGTTTTCCAATGCACGAATCTATACTTTAAGCAAAGGAGTTGCATTTAATTTTAAAATTGAAAACCCGTTTAAGCATTTCAATCAATAAATCGCGTAAACAAAAAAAATCAAATATGAGAAACAAATTGTGCATAAAAAATAAAGATATACAACCATGTCTGTGTGAACTATGGATGAAATTCACATTACGTATCAAAATAATGGTTTAAGAAATAGGTCTGAAATTTTAGCTGTATTTCAACTGCTTATCTGAAATAGTCTCTGCATTTTTTCCTTTATGAGTTAAACATTCGACCGTTTATATTTTTCTTAAACATATCTAAGTTTCTATAAAATTAACTATTTAGTCGCGGACAATTGCATTGTTTCATTTCAGTCTTCATTTTTAGCTTCAAGCCATTGCTTTAACATATTGCTATCTCTTGTGGGGGTTAGTCAAGATATCCTTAAGTAGCCAGGAAATAAAGAGGAAAGCTTTTTTTTTTTAAGGCGTAAATGGTTTTTACAGGTAAGAGAAACTACGGAAAAAATTTGAGACGAATAGAGAAATAAACTGAAATTATCCTGAATACAAGGTAAACACAATGCTTGTATGACACAAGTACCACAAATTGCGAAAATATACTCAAGGGCAGTACACTGAAGGGTAATAACACTCAGTGGCACAGTAAGCTAGAAAACCTGCTCCTAGTATCTTGAAAGTATGCTTTCTAGAAACTTCCAGAATGTAACCAAGTTGACGGGGAAACGCCAGATATCGACACATTAATGATTACGTTAGCTGTTATCATAGATCCATTTGTTTTTGACGATCAACTGTGTCAAATGGTTTGTTTTCAACAATCAGTCAGTTAGCTATCAGCATCGTATTCCCCATCATCAACCATAATTTGTAAAGGAGAGCTAGATACCTCTTTTACATAGGAATACCAAAGTAATACGTTGTGATTGGTTGTTTTATATTGGCTGTTTTATATTGTGGTTGACTATTTGACAAAATAGAAAAATCGATCTAAATAATTGTTCTTTTGGAATGTTTTGAATATATTATTGGTTGTTTTATATTGGCTGTTTTACATTGTGGTTGGCTGCTGTTTGACAAAATAGAAAAATCGATCTAAATAATTGTTCTTGTGGAATGTTTTGAATATATTATACGACTCTTGAGATCGTATCACACACGATTATCAAAAGCTTGAAAAGCACTGCTTTAATCGCGGAGAAAAACGGTGTTTACTTCTGTTCCTTCCTCCGTGTTTTTGTGGCTTCAACCACTCAATCATTAAGGGGTCTCATACACCTTAAACCCTTTATGATCTTCGAATATGTGACTGTTGCAAGAATTGAGATAACTTATTTATTTTAAAAGCAATTACTTCCAACTTTTTATGGATGACTACATAATATAGCTGCTTTCTCAAATCGTAACCAGAAAGTTTGTGTTGCCACAAATTTTATAATTTAATCCACTTTGTGACAAAAATTTTCGTCATGTTTCCACTTTGCGCGCACAGTTTAAAATTATCTGTTGCATTATTTAATTCCATAGTTTATATATAGCTTTTATAACATTTGGAAACTACTGTAAACCAAAAAAACTGAGAATTTCATGTTAGATTTTTATTTTATTTGGAGTTGAGTTTATAAAATATATTTTATTGAAAAAATCTGTAATGTTTTTGTGCATAAAATTTTTTAATATTAAAATATTCATCAGATTTTTGGTTTAGAAAATAGTGCCCATATAAAGTATTCCATTAAATTTTAAGTATGTACCATTAGCCATTTTGAAAATATGCGCACAAGGTGGAAAAATGACGAAAAATTTTGTTACAAAGCGGATTAAATTACAAAAATATTTGTGGCAACACAAACTTTCTGGTTACTAGTTTCCAAAGCAGCTATATTATATAGTCAGCTATAAAAAGTTGGAGGTAATTACTTTTAAAATAAATAAAATACTCAATTCTTGCAACAGTCACATAATTCGAAGCTCATAAATGGTTTAAGGTGTATGAGCCCCCTTAATGGACCTTAGTTCTACAAATAATGTGATATTCGAATAAATTTCTTCCCCGTCTTCGGTGACTCGACAGCCTATGATGGCTCCTGGCCTTCTTAAAAATTTTATTCTAGGTTGTTCTGTTGTTGGCATTAATGACCGTTAAGTTCTGTCCAGACAGTCTAGCCATCTCATCTAGCAATGATTTCAATATCGTTCGCAAATGCTAAGATTTGAACTGATTTGTTAAAAGTTATTTCGCCTAGTATTTATTTTTGAATCATTAATGATTTTTTGAGGAGCTAAATAAAAGAGGAGACAAGCCAAAGCATTGTCCTACCTCTAACCATTTGTAAAAGGAACAGGTTCTGAAAAATTAGTTTCCATCTGTACTCTTAAGTGTAGTCTGTGTTAAGTTAATGGCAAGAAATTTAACAAGATTTTTAGGGATGTTAAATGTTCTCATAAAATAAATATTTTTTTTTTTTTTTTTGTTAACTGAATCATAAGCGGTTTTAAAATCTATCATAAATGGAGAATGTCAAATTATCTAGACTTTCCATTATTTGCTTGCTTGAGAAAATTTTGAATAAATCGTTAATGCGTTAAGAGATTTGATTAAATAATAGTAAAATATTGGGCATGATATTATAAAATCTTCTAGCTTTACTGTACTACTACCTATTGAAAAGAATGTTAACCAGTTATTGGATTCAAGAATAATATGTTATTCACCGTGCGCTGAAATGACGGTGACATTTCAACAATGGCGTTACAACGTTTATCTTCATAATTTCTTTTGACAAAAAAATTGTTATATAACAGCTAACTACAAGGTCACATTGACTGATGCAAGGGAGGGGGTAAAATAAACTGGTTCTAGCTGTCCGGAAATTATGTCCGTTGTGATTAAATGACACTTTTTTTGTGACTTAAAACTTTCAGATGCTAATTATATATTTATATTCTGTTAATATGCTGGTGTCTATGTTGGAATGAGGAAAAGTAACTGACATGTTAAGAATTTCTTATTCTTAATTCTTGTTTTTAAGCCTTTGAGGGGACACTGCGCACATTTCGAAATACCTTGTACAGTCTCCAAAACGGGTTCTAAAATGTTATGTATTATTCCTAAATAAAGATTTTTTAAAAAAAATATAGTGCTGTGTTTAATCTGTGTCTAATATTCAACACATCAAAATAGTAAATCGATAATTTGGGGTGAACGAAACAAAAAATATTGAAGTATTCGAAAGAATAATTAGAACTGCAGCTCTCGCCTTATATGCACAGTTTATTTATTACCATATGAAATATAAGGGAACCTCGGATCGCAAGCTCCTTACTTTACAAAAAATTCGGTCCGTAAAAAATGATTTGAATAAAAATGCCTCGGATGACGAAGGGTGTCTCCAGTTGCGAATATTCATTTCCTCAGTATATTACTTTCAAAGGTGTTTTGAAGAAACCTGTGCCACATAATAATCACTCAGAACCTTCTGGAAACGTTATTTTAATATTTTCCATTGCTTAACTGTCATTAACAAAGCTAGTCACTAAGTGACTTTCAAGATCACGAATTCAGCCTTATTGCTAGATTGTGAAATTATTGCCAGATTGTATTGCCGGCAGAGACCTTGAGCCCTTTGACGCTTTGACATTTAAGACTTATGATAATCTATGATGCTGTGTTTCTGATTAAAGCCATGAATTAGGAAGTTTCTGTGAATTAGGAATGAAAACGGAAAGAAGTTACTTTAGGACTATAAAAATAAATTCAACAAGAAAGAAATACGAAAATTTGAGAAACATCAACAAAAGGCGATTGTGGGAGAAATATCTTTAGAAATAATAATGAAGAAAGAAAATTCTAGTTTTCAAATTCGCGAAATTTGTGCAAAATGGAGGTGAGATGTAAAGTTTTCACCTAACGTTATCACCCTGATAAACGCAATGGCAAACTACAATATAAGCATTTTCATTGAAAATACCATGTCTCCTTTTTAGAAGCATTTTAAAACATAGATAGCAGTAAATCGTTTTGGATAAAATTTGTGTGCAACGAAGGCTTAACGAGTCTCAAACAGAGTTTGAGTGGTAAAGAGAAAGAAAATGTATAAGATGATGTTCCTAAACACAGCTGCTTGATGTTTTTATGAAAGGGGACACCTCATTCAAACGGTAACATCTTCCCCATCATTTTATACTTATGCTGCCCACTCTTGTTCGTAAGAATCAGTAGAATTCAGTTTTTGTCTGTCTTATCTGTTTAATAGTGTGTTTATATTTTTTTGTTTTATATTTAATGAATTCTGTTGGTTTTAAGTTGTGAAATTATGCGCGAAGTACTCTTGTAAATGTTAAATAAGCCATCGTATGTAATCCATGAATGAATTAATTCATTTACAGTAATGCCTATGGTAAAAATTGTTTCTGTTAACGAATGAATTAATTTTCCCCATGGTGTGTTAATTTAACAGTTCTTTATTTTTAACAGTTCGGTTAACGAACGACTTCCAGGAACGAAGTAAATTCGTAATCCAAGGTTTCACTTTTACACTGAAAGCTGTTGATATAGATTTTGTTTCAAACGCCAGACTGACGCGTACGTTCGGCATCTCTTTGTCCGCCTTCTCCTTACTATCACATTTGGAAACATTTTCAAATAACTTTTGAAAAAGAAGGAAGCAGGCTGTAATGAAGGAATGGCAAGCAGGTGCTGGGCATCGCCTATTTGCCTTATAACGAACATCTTCACTTTATTACCGACTATTGCTTTCAAGATAGTGGATAGTGATAATCGCCATTTACCTTTACAAAATGCTTTAAAAATTATTATTTACAATCTACATACAATAAAAAACTTATAAACTTCCATTAATATAACTAAAATAAAACTCTTAATTATAATGCTTAAAAAGTAAATAAAAATACTTTTTTTAAGTAAAAAATGTCTAATGAAATACATCAGAAACTCTCTCGCTTGTTGTTAAGTCAATTAAGTTTAGTTGGCTTTTGATGTGTTTATGTACTACATATTTTTTAATTTGACGGTATTTCTTTTTCATTGATTTAAGTAATGTCAAAAGATAATGCCATAGGGTTTACTGTTCTTCTATGAGTGTTTCTTGAGCTCTTGAGTCGCGGTCCCAGTTGGGGTTGCAAAGCGAAATCTTCGGGTCGCGAAATTTTAATTCAGCTACATGAATTTAAAGAATTGCATTAATGGAAAATTTAAAATGCATTATATTAATTTGGCATTAAGAAGATTAATTACCTGCCATATAAAACCAAACTCGAATTTGTTGTTGTTTCGAGGGGCTTAGAATTTGAGTTTTCATAAAACTTCTTGACTTAATTCTGAATAGGAGGTAGAAATTAATTTGCCACAATTTTTAAAATGGCATTAAATTTTCTTCTGCCTTTTAGCACCACATACTTATGTGAAACGACTTTCTCAGCTTTAAAGCTTAAAGTGTCCATTCAACGCTTAAAGTTAAAATGGTTTACGTCCAGCAGTGTCAGAAAAAAGAAGCATATTTGTTTCATTAAAATGTAATTTTCTTTAATTAATTTTGTATATTTGAAATAAATTCTAAAGCTACTTCTTTTCGCACATGAAATAATTTAGGATGCGGGAGAGAAGGCACAAATAACTTTTAATCATGGCCGATGGTTGTAGATGGTGGTGTCATGCTTTTATTCCGTTGGTTCAAACTTTAAAGAATGAAGATATGAAGCGTCTCAACATGGTAATGAGAAGTACGTTCAATAAATGTTAGTTAACATGCGAAAAAAGATAAGGAGTTCTGATTTGGATTACATAGATGCGTACGGAATATGCGCTTTATATTTTTATGTTAACAGAGCACAAATTCTAAAATTAGTGTCCAGAATTAATAACATGTATGAAATCTATATAATAATAAAAGCAAGTGTAATGTGTCTGTCTGTCTGTCTGACCGAGCTCTCCAGCCAAATCTATCGCACGCAGGGACCTGGAATTTTTTATACGGAAGCACAAAGGGGCTGGCCACCAGACCTCGAAGCCCGATTTTCGATTTTTGAATTAGAAAAATTTTTTAAAAATTATTTATAATTAATTAATCACGGTTTTTTTGACTCACTGATATTATTATTTGTTTTCAAATAACGTTCGATTGTAACAATTGATTTCTTTATTCTAGCGTTAGTTTGCTGTTTTGACGATACATTAAATCGATTAATTACAATTAATTTCTTTTTTGTAGCTTGTGGGGGGGGAAGAGAGAGAGACAGTCTACATGTCCTACACTACTATTCCTGCGCTATTCACTTATCTGCAATTTTTAAATGCACGGGCAACGCCGGGCGGGTACAGCTAGTTTTTAATAAAATACAAATGCTAGACAAGGAATAGTGAAATGCTTAATACAGACAAAAATAACAAGATTACTACAATTCTTAATTTAAATTTGAAATCAGTAAGTGATATTAAAGTTTAAATGTTCATAAATTCTAAAATAGCTGCTCTGTGCTTCCATCTGCACTTCATGGAATGACGTTAGTGCATGCATAATGTTTAGAGATAGGATAACCGAATCTTCAAACCTCACGAATTTTCAGAAAGGAATAAAGAACTTGAATCTTCTTCCTTTTTTTTTCGGCATATGTATCTTTCGAATATTAGTCATGAAACATTTTATTTGAAAATATTGGTGAGATTAGTTTTATTGCAGCTTGATAAAAGTGTATATTAAAAAAATTGTCATATTTTTGGTGGTTTTCTGTAAAATCAACTTCGTGTCGACCCTCAGTGCTTTTAGGAAATCTTAAAATAAACAGTTTATGATTTTGTTAAAAATTTGTATAGCATTTTGTATTTCATGTTGTTTATGTATGATAACTCTTGAAACAATCTCTTCTCCTTTGCATTTAATTTGCTGAAAAAGAAAAACTTGGAAAAGGATAAGAAATGTGAATTATTAATAAAACATCCATATAAGTATTTCATATATATTTTTTTTTTTCCAAACTATATTGATAAAATCAATCTCAGAATTATAGAATTCTAATTATGTAATTCATTTGCTAAATTTCGTTTGTCTTAATAAATATAATTGGTTTTTCAAAAGCTACTTTTTTTTTGTTAAACGTCTATTTAAAATTTTGCTTTAACTAATAACTGAATATTAAATAAAATCTGCCCTTCTTCTAATTTTGTTTAAAAAATTCAGAGATTAAAGAATTAGTTATGCTTTGCATATGAAAAAACTCTGAATTTGTCTGGCCTCTAATAATTTCAAACACTGTACGTTAGGCTGCTTAAACACAGGACGCTCAGAAAAAATATTTAGAGAAATATATTAGACTAGTATACATTAGACCAATAGAAAAATATTAGACTTTTGTACAAATACCGTCCTCAAGGAGTTTACTATTCAGAATTATTAAAACCATGAAGTATTTTTATAATTCAGAGCTATTAGAAATCATGGAAAAAAACTTAAAACTAAATTTTTTATAAAAATAGAATAGCCAGGCTATAAATATTATGTTACAAAATAATTTTTATAAAAGTTGGTTTAATTAGCTAATTCTAGTAAAGCATACAGTAGTTTCTGCTTTGTGAGGCATATATTAAATGAACTTTCTCTGAAGGAAACTAAATTGTATTCGTGTTTCTACGGGGAGAAAATAACGGAAACTCCATGCAGCCGGCCGGTTGCAGGTACTGAACCCCCGCTCGAACGACTTGTATTAAGGGGTTTTATCCATTGTTTCGTTATTTAATGGAATTATCTAAGGGATATCCTTTTGAGGAGAACTTTATAATGCAATCTTACTTAAATCGGCTTGTATTTAGTTTGCACAGGGACAAAAATATGATAACACTCATTAATCACAGAATTGCTGCGAGAGTTTATTGAGTTTATTAATTGCATTATATCACTAATTTTCCGAGTGTAATGGATTTGTGCCGAAAAGTATATATTTAATTTTGTGTTTTAAGGATGAAAAATACTGTATAGGCTTCAAAAGATCGGGATTTTTCTTTTCTCCTTCTTGTCTTTCTTAAAATGATACTTTAAAATAAAAGGTAGTACAAAAATCTGCAAATATGCCAAATGTCGAGCAAATTGTTGCTGTTGCATAAAGGTAAATCATAGCTATCTCTTTTGTTTTAAACATTTATTTGAATATTTACGGAAGTATGTGCAATCGTGGTGATCAGAGTGATGATAACCCTGAAAACGACAATGAATGTTTTCTTGTATTTTGTTTAAATTCCTACTATTAGCTTACACTCTCCCTATATCTTGTTGAAATTTTCAGTCGTTAATAAAATACTTTTATGCATCCACTCAAGTTCAAATACATTTTTTTAACTAGTAGTGGATGACACTTGATGTTAATACAGTTTTTCTACATATTAAAGTCAATTCCTACTTATTTATTCCTGTCTATCGGAACTAAAGATATGCTGTAATGCTCCTGAGTTGTAAACATTGTCTCATCTTGAGATTTATTCTCATTTAATTGAATAATCTATTTAATTTTAATTAACTCAGGAGATATTTAATAAATTAGAAACGAAAAAATTTTAATAATGTTAAATAAAAAGTAACTAAAATAAAATTTTTCTATGTTGACCTAAGTAGGAATCGACTTTACATTTTATTTATATTACTTGTTTAATTGAATAAAACTTTACAAAGCTAGTTTAATGCTGTGCAGTAGGGTTTTCCATGCACATAAATTATTTATATAATGTTGCAGAGGCTTCTTTTGGTAAAGCAGGAATTATACATTTATTCCATACCTCCAAAAAATGTTAAATGTAAATAAGATGTGGATTGAAGGATATGTTTTTTCCGCTTTTTAGCAGCTTAGTTTTTGCGTTTAATTCCATTCCATAATTCAACAACGTGGTGCATGGTATTCAAATCTTTTAGTGCAAAATAAGCAATATTATTAATCGGAAAGGGGAAAACCCGCAATCATTTCTTCTACTTCGGGGGGTGGGGGGAACTAAAAAAATACTCGTAAAAGGTACTCGCTGTTTCTAAATCTTAAATTTAAATCATTGGTAAAAGAAAAAAAAAATTCACCGACGTAGAAATCAGTTGCAAAGTCTTTAAATAGCAGCAATAAATAAAATCATTAACCAGGATTTACAAATTAAAAAAGTTAAAAACCATAATGTTTACCAGCTTTTGCCGAGGCTTGTGACTAAACGCAGAACAGTTTGTAGAACCCTATATGAAAACACGTTTTCCAGGAGGTAAATGGGAATATATTGTGACTCTTTATGAAGCATGAATTTGCCTAAATAACTGCATAAAATAAATGTATATTTAATAATCGAAAATCAAGAGGAAAAACTATACAAACCTGGCTCCATCAATGCCAAAGTTCCAGTAAGAGGTTTATGATAGTGTCAAGATTCTCTTACAATGAGAAATTAAAAATAATAAGAGTGGGAAAAAATTTTAAAATCAACTCAGCGTACTATAGAGAGAAAGTTTAACGTCCGATATTTACAAAAGAAATTTCATTTCTTTATCCCAGTGACTTTCAAAGAGTGAAATTTTACCAAGAAAAAGCAACAAGTTATACTTCGAAAAGTATCATTGCATTCCTTGAAAAATGAAGACTGATACGGCTATTGCTTATATACCTTTCCAACGTATTCCTGGAAAGTCCACTCACGTTTCAACTATGTAATATTGTACTTTGGTGTCTTGAAAACAGCTCTTTCTAACCGAAAACTTAACTTGATTGATAGACTCTGTAGCGTAGTGGAAGACGAATGGAAATGAATACACTTGAGAAATTTTACGAAAGTGCTTGTGTAATGAAATCTTTGGAGTAAAATATATAATTATGACCATTTCCTATTTATTATTAAGCTTTATAAGAAAATATATATGTACTTATTACCTCAAAATGTAGTATTTAAACACGTTAATTATCTTTTTAATATGGAATACCTTCAACGTGTCACGGTAATCTAAATGTTCTCATCTTATATTACAGTCAGTTTTATATAATTGAAAGTGGTTGCATTTTATTTGAAATTGATTTTTACGACATAAATAAATTTGAAGAAATGATTTCGTTGTTTTAAAAGGAAATATTCACGTGTCTTCCTTTACAGCATGAAAAACATGTCAGAATATCGCACAACATATTGAGAATTACAAGAATTTTTTCTTTGGTAGGAGTAAACGTATATTTTAATATATTCTGCAAACCCAGGTTTTTTTGTTGGTGTATTTAATTATGGCAAAGCACACTAGGCTATCTGCCTAAGGGGAGGGATGCCTTCGTGGAGGACTTTCTAAGGGAAACTGGCTCGTATACACGTTACACATGAGGAAAACCACGAAAACACCCATGCAGCCAGCCCGTTCGCGGGATTCGAACCTCGGACCGAACTACCAGTGTTCAGCGACTTTACCGCTCGGCCGCTGGTGGGCCCCCAGGTTTTGGATGCATAGAATAAAAACTCTACGTCTACGCCTGTCATGCAATCTAGAAGTCGACTTTCATTGATAGGTTTTTTGCGACATAGTATTTTGCCAACTTTCTCACAGCGTTGACCTTTGTTTGAAGGAAAAGTGCTTCGTTGATCGTAAATAGGCCAGCAAACCAGGGTTATCCGATGACGTTTCTTAACCTTTCTTCACTGGCTATTTATCTGACAAGCGTTTTTGTTTATTTTTGTTTACTGCGTCAAAATAGTTAGCAATAAAAAGATCGGAGTTTCAAGAATACTCACAGCTCTATCCTACATCCTCTCTCTTTGTTTCTGTATCATGGTGGTCCCCAGTGGTTTAATTATAACATCTCTGAAGTCAGTTTGCTTCTGCCTTATATTTTCGCAAATAAACACGTGAGTGCTTTGCTAAGCATGAAGCCTTCACGTCAAAATTAACAACACGTGAAATGAGTGTACAATAAATTTTCTCGTCAACGTGACATCGAATACTTAGCCTAATTTTCTGAAACATCATATTATATATTTCTATGAATGGAGTGAGTATTTAGAAAATCGTCTTTGGTATTGATTGATTACAGTGGTTTGCGAAGACTGTAGCGCATAAGTCTATTCATTTCAAGAACGTTTACTACGAATTTTGAAATGAGGATTTTTTCAAAGAAATTATAATTCTTTCAAGCGTTTCCAGTTACTCCAATTCCTTCCCATCTCTCGGTATATAGAACAAGTTTCTGCTGGAAAACTATCTCAAATTTGCATGATAGGAATTGCATAGACTTTGTAGCATCTCGTTCGTGAATATTCGCCATCAAGACAATCAGAGGAGCATGAACGTTGTTATTTACTACTGTGCACGGTTCCTTTTATCAGTCCTTAGATATCTTTCTTGCGAGATCTTTTTATCTGCATGAATTTTTTTTTTTTTTGTCAAATGAAACATTTGATCACCATCCTTTAGAGCTTGTCCTTAAAATTTTCATAGGAGCAATAATTTTGTTGTTAAGTACTTTATTAGTCCAAAGGGCCGTTAGCCCAGAATTGCTGTTAGTATCGAAACGGCATGTTGCGTCTAATCACTATAAACGGCTGTATCACTTTTCAAATTGTTGCAAAGAAATGTTATCACCCTGTTAATTAAATAATGAAGAATCTGCACGAAATTTGTTTCTCACGTTGTGAAGAAACAACGATATCTAGAGTCATCAAATTCTGAATGACATAATCCTCTACAAAACTACGGGCACCTGGAAGCCCGAATCTTGAATTTCGAATTTGTTTTATTATCTATATCATATTTTTTAAACTTCACGAATTTTTGATTAAGAAACTCAACGATTTCAAAGCGAGCAGTGGCAACACACTGTGCGAAATAAAATATTTTTATCTCCAGCGCGTGAGACTGTCTGTCGAAAATTCTAAAGACATGCTGTTTTTAAATATTTGTAGCCCAAAAGAGCGTTAGCCTAAATGTTCTCGAAACGTGTATTTGTGCATAAATAAAAAAACTCCCTTTTGGTTGTAATATAAAATGTGAAAGCTTTCATTTTTTTCTTTTCCTTTGTCTTTTTATTTAATTAATTTTTAGGAGTATTTCAAATTGAGTACTTACTGAGCGGCTGTAATGCCATAAGAAGATGCATGTTATAATAGACTGGTTATTCGAAGTACATGTAGATTAATAATATTAAATGATACACTCGTCTACTGATGGAAGCTCAAATGATAGGGAATTATAAGACGTTTAAAATCCGGTGGACTCTTAGAACTGGAATTTGAATCAATTAATAATCGAAAAGGATTTTAGGGTATATAAGCCAACTTCTTTACCAAAACAAAGGCATTCTGAATAATTATCGTTCGAAGCAAAAATTTGTGTTTTCTGCTGAAAATATTTTTAAGCGAGTTACAACGCGAATGGTCTTTGCAATTGCATTAAGAAATACTGAGAACCATAATTTTTATGAATAATTTATTAGCTTATTCTGTTATCTATAAGTAATTAATTTGTAAAGGTAATATTTCAAGGAGAGTTTTTTAAATATATTATTTGAATGTATTCTTAGTACTTACGTAATATTCTTTAAAAGTTTATTGTGGTAACTCTGTGTAAAAATGTCATATTATATCTACACTGTGTATAATAAATAATACTTTTTATTCGAAAATAGAAAATAGTACTTATATAATATGAATATTTCTTGTTTGTTCAACTTGAAAACGAAATCTATCCAAACGTGTGTCAAAGTGAAAAAACATCGAAATCCGAAGCTGAATCGTTTGTATAAAGTTTCATCATATTGAATTTCAAAATAAAAATATCTTTTAGTTTTTAAGAAAGAAGTTGAATTAAATCCTCTCTGTTATTTTGATCTGAATGCCTTGAGTTTTCATTTCTGTATGAACCAAACTGAATGCAGGGCAAAATTGTCTGAGAGAGACAGTAAAATAATCTTTAAATTTGGTATTTCAAAATAAATTATGATTATTATGAAATGTGCATTATCATAAAGGGAGGGACTAAATTATTCAATGTTACTTCAGTTGCTATAGTCACAAGTTTTATTGCACTTTTATTACAGAGCGTAAAAAAACAATAGGAAGATAGCTCACTAGTATTTTGTTTTATCTTTCGTATGGTTTATTCTATTAATCAAATAACCTGTATTATTTGATTAATAGAACAAAATATACGAAACATCCAGGGCCTAAAAATAATTACATGCCTTACTTTTACTCCTAACGTTACAGTCTGCAAGGTATTTCTCTTGATTATAAATAATGTGGTGATTCATAGTATTCATATTCATTGTAATAATGGGATTTATAGCATCATCACATTATACCCATCTGGAATATCTCAGTTTCTAGCATATATTTACTGAATCCATCGGTTGCTGGCTTGCCAGTGTCTCAAGTCGTGTATATTATTTTATTGGTATTAAAGGAGTTTGCCATTTATTCATTTCATGCCTTATATTAACGATGATCAAGTATTATACGGGATACGGAAAAATTAAGTTTGATTTGAAGCAATATTGGTTTGTATTTATGTTACAGAGATAGCCGTCATGTGTATTTTTCCTGAATTGAATAATCCAGTGTCTAAAAATAATTGTGTGCGTTATCTTTAGCATAATAATCCACTTTTGGCCCTTTAACCATGAATGCGCATTTACTTATAATATAGGTAGGTAGATAGTAGAAGTGAGTGAGGCACCAGAAACTTGACCATGGATCACAATGGTAGCGCCCCAGCACGCTAACCAACTTCAAAATTAATCCCACTCATAGGACTATAAGTTGAGTTTGCTGGGGCATTGGAGAAATTACTGAATTTGGGTGGAAAAGGTGACTGGCTGTGTTTGGGGATGAGACTCCTTATTCGCGCCGTGCTATTTATTCCTTTGGAAAATGAAGGAAACTTTATTTTTGAATATTTGACTTCTAAATAATGCATCACTATTGTTCACATTACTTCCGATGGGCAATTACATCTGAGCTCCATCAAGCGTTGCATTATTTGCCGTGCGAATAGTATTATTTGCCACATTAATACTTTTCGGCGTCATCACTTTTCATACAGTTACAGTTAATTCGGTTTCAGATTATTTCATTATCGTATATCCTCACTGAATACATTGCTTTTGTTTTGAATATGCATTTGAACGCGATGACATGATGCATTCTTATTATACTCGTACATGTATTAATTTCCGTATTGTTAGTATTATTTGAGGCCTATATACTTGACTAATCTAGTTAAATATACATTATTCTGTTTAACTCAGGAGTTCCATATTTCTGATATCACAATTGCTCTACAGGTTCCATAGTACATGTTCATCTGAGCGGTTTCCTGTTTTACTGAATCGTCAAGTTTTACCGCCCATTTTTATTCAGCACATTGTGGATATACACATTATTTTCGTTACTTTTTCATAAATTCATTTTGCTACATATGTTGCTTATTTACATTTATATTTTTCTTGTTTTCTGGAGCATACGTGCATTTGTTGATGGTCATAGTAAGAATAAATCTGTTTGTAGTTATTAGGTATCCGGTGATACCTCTAACTCGAGGTGAGGACCGGATTTTCCATTTTCATGTAGTTATTAGGTACAGATCCTGAGCATTATAGTTTTTTGCGAAAATATTTTTGTGCCTTGATGATTACGTTCGGCTTCTCTTGCGTTATTATACCCATCAGAGTTCTAGTCCGTAAGGTTTCAGTTTTTCCCTAATTGTTTTGAGTTTCTCTGAGTTATTATTAGACATCTAAATGGTATATCAATATTGGAGCGTCCTTTCAAATGAAGTTTTCTTTTGTAGATGGACGTTTCAAAACATAATTGTTCGCGTCACCCTATTCTCCGCATGAGCATGGGTGAATATTTGCCAAGATCCTCTTGGAGAAATAATCTGGAGTAGTAGTAAATGGGTATAGGTACGGCAAATATTTCGTTAGAAAACCTTGTGTACTTCTGTTTGTTGTCCACGTTTCGAAAGAATTCGTGTGTGTGAGACGATCCGTTGTCGCTTTGTCCCACTCTTATTGCCACGTCTTTTGTGTGTGCGTGTTTAGTAAATTCTTCAGGTGGTTCTCGAATTTACTTTTGTGCTGTCGTTGCAAATACATCTGCAGCGTCGTTACCTGAGTCCCCATTGTGTCATTTTATCCACAGGAGTTTAATTTTTGTACGTTGCGTGTTTTTTCAATATTGATTAATTTCGATCGCAGTTTTAGCGTTACTGTTACTAGATTACGAAGTCATGATATTGACGCCTAACTGTCTGATTTAATTATGATATGGGGGATTCTCTGGTCATTTGCTATTTTCAGTGCAACGTTAATGCTGAAAGCTCTGCCTGATGATTGATGAAGTTCGTAAGAACTATGACGCAACTTTTTGCTTAATTGACTACGAGAAATCATACGAGGTCTGTATGCCTAAGAGCTGGGACGCCTGTTTGAGGGATTTTTATTATTGCTGTGATTTGTCTGACAGTAAGTAATATCAGAACAAGTCTACAAATTTTATCTTGGCGAAGAGCGCAGAATTCCAGTTCTCATGGTATGGGCATTGGACACTGTATGTATGACGGTACAACTTCCAGTTCCATTCCATTTTTCGTGGAGATTTCTGCGGGGAACGAGTCCAAGAACCTTCCTTCATTCTCCTATTGCTACCAAACCACTTGAGATGACTTACGGTTCGACGTGTATTTTAAATGCCCCCATGCCACAAAGAACTTTGCACTTACAAACATCCAAAAGACTTCCCTATAATTCGAGTCCAGGCCCAACCCTACAGCAGCCAACATCGCTAACTACTATAAGCTGTTTGTTAAGTTCCTTGTAAAAGACTTGTTACAAACTTGTGCGCTTGTAACAGACTTGTGCGTAGACTTCAATTTCAGACTTGTAAATGTTGATATTCTGTTAAATCAATCAGTGAAATATACAATTCGTGTCTTTCTTATGCTTTACTTAACGTCGAGTTTTGGCAGTGAGATGAAACACATAAAAATTGCAGAAGTAGAAACCTAAAAGATCGGAACAATAATCAGTTCTAAACTGCAGTATCTCCGGCGAGTTATATTGTCTCCGACATTTCACCTAAGCTTTCTATTATGGACTTAACCCTCTAATGCTCATGGTAGCATATTTGCTACCATATATTAAACGCCATTTTTTTATACCAGGAACGCCATGAAATGTAATTTTTATGTCATAAATTTATAAACTGAACCTTTCTCATGTATTATTAGCAAATTTTAGGCACCAGCTTAAAGGAAAAAAAATTAGAAGAAGCATGGTTGCAGCAAACAGTGAAAGCACCTTTTCAGACGTAAGTTGTTTGTTTATTTTACAAACATTTTATTAATAAAACAGTTAATAATTACTATTTATATAAAGTAAAAGAATTAGTGTATCACACAGTATAAAATAATTTTTACAAAATTTTCGTTTTTAATGCTAAAATGTATTTTTAAAATCATGGTAGCAAATCTGCTACCATGGGCATTAGTGTATCTAAGCTTAGCAGTTCTCTGAAGAAAATATGTTTTTACATTGAAATTAGTTCATGATCTTTAATATGTGTAATTTTACAGATAATATATACTTAAATACAATTTATGGATTTAAATTATATTAGTTTAAATTTTGATATTTTTGAAATTAAAAAATATCTTTTATAATTTAAAAAAATTTTTCCTGTAAAAAAGTCTAGGAAAATTTATTTTGAGATTTAAGTTGAAAAATAAATTTAATCCTCTATTAAATCTCAAGTTCTTTTTTATATATTTGTACCTTATTTATTGATTGAAATTTAAAAAAATAATTTAATATAATTTAATAATAACTTAATAAAAATTTTCAAAATTTTGAGTAAAATTTTAAATTTTTTTTCAGCCATGCACATCAGGTTCCTTTTTCCAAAGAGTAAAAGGAAGAAATGTGTCTAAAAATTTAGAAGATGCCATAGCATATATGAATGATTTGGAAAGTGATTTATCCGATATATCTGATGACGCCTCTGATGATGAATACATGCCTACATGGATGTCTGATATCTTCCATGAAGGAAACTCAGATGATGAAGATCAAGATCCTAATGAAGATGTAGAAAATGACCAAAATGCATCAAATATTGAAGAAAGTGTCTAACATAAGAGCTATAAAAAATTTTAAATTCTCTAGAAGAAAAAAAGAACCTAATCTTATGCCTTCATCAAAATGATGATAACTTTCCTAATTTTACAGAACCTCTTCCATCTACTCTTACATATTTTCAGATTGTCAGATCAACAGCTATGATAAAATTATTAGTTGAACAAACAAATCTGTATTATTAGTTTAACAAACAGGAACTTCTCTTATGGTGACGGCAAATGAAATAGAGCAAGTAATAGGAATGATTATCAAAATGGGATTAGTCCGTATACCTCATATTAGAGGAATTGAGAAGAGAGAATAAAGTATAAACCAATTTCAGAAGTAATGTCTAGAAACAGATTTGAAAAAAATCTTAAGATTTTTGTATTTTGCGGATAATACACAAATTAATGATGATGTTAGAATTGACAAAATGCTGGAAAGTGCGACCGTGGTTGTCTAGAGTTGGAGAAAACATGCTATTCGTTCCAAGTGAGACCAAGCAGTCTATTGATGAAATAATGATTCCATTTCATGGAAGAATCCACATCAAACTATATATGCCTAAAAATCCTCATCTAAAATGGGTTTAAAAATGTGGGTCCGGTATGGACAATCAGGCATTTGTACGATTTTGATGTTTACACTTGAAAATCTGAAGGTTACTGTTGAGACAAACTGCCTACGCATTAGGTCTATGAGCAGGTGTTGTGATGCAGTTATGCAGCAGTCTAAATAACCCAACAAAAACTACTATCTTTGCGGATAACGTTTTCCCTGGAATCTATTAGTATGTGAATTATCCAAGAAAAATATAGGATTTGTTGGGACTTTGAGAGAAAACAGGCTAATGAAATGTAAATTAAAGAACGAGAAGGAATTGAAAAAAGAAGGTAGAGGATCCATTGATTATTCTGTAGTATCTGTAAACAATGCAGATATCATAGCTGTAAATATAAATATTGTAACCTTAAATATTTGTTTTTCAATTATTTATTACTTTTAGGATCAAAGAACTGATAGTGTGCATCACTGGCCAGTGTAATAATTTCATACGGCAAAGATGCCACATATGCCCTAGAGGAATATTTACTCAAGTTTGACAAATGTGAAAAATATCTTTGTTTTAACAAGGACAGAAACTGGTTTAGAGCTTATCATTTGTAATAAACTGTATACAAACTAAACGAAATCTACAAAAATGTGTCTGAAAATTTTGAAAATCACTTGATTTGTATCCTAATCTACCTACGCATCGGTGGTTTTAAGATTCAGTGGTAATCCAAGTTTGTCGAAAGTGTGGTGGTTCAGCAAAACATAATGTCACATCTCATATCAATAAATCAAAATCAATAATCACCAATCAATAAAATATAAATTGATTTAATTAAACATAATAATATCTCAATCTCAGAAATCGCACATCATCCATCGAGTAACTTCCATCGGGTCTCAGAACACACTCAATGGCGCTCTCAGCGCCCTCTAGCGTTAGGCGGGTCTTACCGCTACCCATGGCAGCATATTTTCTACCATTAACATATTCTTTTTCACGATTTTTTGCCATGTTTGTTTTATTTGACCTAAAATAACACTCTTTTATTTAACAAATAATTTTTTGTTTGTAAATTTCTTGTGGTGGGCATTAGCGGGTTAAAGTAAAAGAACACTGAAAATGCATCATTTCTATAGGTAGCGTATTTTACAACATTCTTGCTTTAACCCTTTCAGGGGCCCAATGTTATGATTTTTTAAAAGTTATGAAAAAGTAAGCATAATGACATGCAATGGACCTATAGACAACATAAATGCGTTTAAATAACTTTTTTCGTCTCCCTTTATGGAAAGGGGACCGGTTTCGGCTTGAAACCAGCGCCCGTCTAGAGCATTTAAGACTAAACATTTGCTTATTTATCTTTACTTCGCTGAAAATTATCTGAACGTAACCCAAATTGCAGATTACACTAGTAAATTACTGAACAACTAATGAAGTAAGTAATATTTGCATAAACACGCATTTTTAATTATAAATAAAAAATTTAAAACAGGAAACAAAAAAGTATGGGACAAAAAGTAACTAATAATGCACTAAATTACTTGCATAAAACTATGAAATATTTTTAAAAATTATGTTTAAAACTAAGAAAATTATATGTAAAAATAAAATAAATTAAGATGCATACAATTATTTTACTATGAACTAGAAGCATGAGAACAGTGACCGTTAAGAGAAGCATTATAAAAACGCAACTGTGAGTGTTTTTCAGTGTGCTCTGTGTCTCTGTAAAAAATAAGAAATGTTTTCAATCTCTCAAAAGCTCCATAAATCCTCATCTTTGAAGCCACTCAAATGAAGATACTGTGCAACTGTTTACAGCAGTGATCTGAAAGCAATAAACGCAACTGCAAAAAATCTCGCGACTGCGTCATCTGATCCTCTCTTCGATGTCTCAGAGGGGCGGTGGTTTCATACTGAAACCGCAATGAAAACATTCAAATTTAAAAGGGTTCCATTACTTTTTTTTTTTTTTTTAGTGAACTAAGGACATTTCATTACTCATTGATGCCTGCTTATAAAATATATTGTGGAAAAATTAAAAATTTTTGGTTTTTTTTTTCTTTTTTTTTTTTTCTTTTTTTTTTTTTTTAATGAGTAAAAAAGAGTAGTGTGCAAAAGAAGCTATTTTTGAATGATTCGTATCAATTAATGGATGCCCAGAAAGGTTTGCCGCTGCCATCTGTTATCAGCTTTAAGAAGTAATTTAATTTTAGCAGCGGTTTTGAGAAAAAAAACAAATTTTCTAAATTTAAAAAAAAAAATGTTGAAAATGCGGTTTCAGGGCGAAAAGGGTTAAGGGTTGTTTAAGTTTTATGTGTCATTTGGTACGTTTATTTCATATTTTTAGGAATGTTTAGAAATTTCCTTTTGATATCATGACTGTACAGTCTTCGCTTTTGGCTATTTCAGATTACGAAATGTATCGTAGGAACTTCTCTTCGGAGAACCGTGGGAAACTCATGTATGTACTTTTGCCTGAGTTTAAATAAGAGCTAGGGAAGTAATTAATCCGTTTCTTAGTCTGTCGTATGTAAAGGCTTGACGCTTGCTGCGTAAATATTTTGATCTGCTTGCGACTGCGTTTATTCGGTGCAATATCAAAACGGTCATGTTTATTTAGTTTGGTATAAAACTGGAAATGGAAGGAAACTGTTTCAAATAAGGACTTACTTTAGTACTTATTTTCTTTCTTTTTTATTTATTAGAATTGCGCGTTATCAGTATTTCTCGAAGTTTCTAATATTTATCTTTGGTAAAGTTTGAAAATTTAGTGAAGTTTAATATCCTTGACAGTTCCTGAAAATCTTTTGCTGAATTTATAACCATTTTAACATAGCGAACATAAAAATTTGTGCAAGTTTATCCCCACTTAAACTTTTATTTCTAAAAATTTATACAATCCAGTTGAAGTTCGATAAACCCAAACTTAAGAAAGCAGGGGACAAAAGGAATTCAAGTATTCAGAAATTCGGTTCATCGTTTAAAGATAACATTAAATTCAAGCTCTATATTTTTACATTCAGGTAGACTTATCTTAAGTTCTTTGTATTGGGTAAATATTAATGGGCAGATAATTTGCATTACAAAGCACTTTAAATCTTATTGCTCTAGAGAAGATTCGTCGGTATTGATCTCATGGGGGTCTATAAAATTTTAAAGGGTGTGTAATAAATCAAGGGGTCGATTTAGGGCGATAACCCAAATGTGTATCAGCAGTTTATCGGCATAGTCAAGATCCTCATGATTACAAAAAAAATTATTCATAAAAACAATAATAAATAGTTTATTGATATAAAACTGCATCATGTAAGGAGTAATTTATATAAAATAAGTGTAAGACGCTAAAATTATTTAATGTATTCTTAAAACCAAAAAGTATGTTTTTAAATATATAATTCGTTTATGCTGTGAATTCGGCATAAAAAAGTAAAACGTAGGAACATAAGAAAACATAACCAAAAAATACGAAGACCACAAAACTAGTCATCCACTTTTGAGCGATTTAAATGTAAAAATTACGTTATGCAGTTTTATGGCAAATGTTAAAAAAATTGCATTAATACTTCAAGCAGAGTCATCATATTAATTAATTAAAATGGAACTACTGTGCGATCAGAATCTGTGATTCTGCGTGATCAGAATCTGAAAACTGGTTTGTAAAGTTTTAATAAATTAATAATACAAAAATAGCATAATTGAAGTCTAATTATCTTTTTCAAAACTTATGTTCGTATTCCTAGTCTAATTTTTAACTTTCAGGTTTTTGATATGTGATTTATTTGTATTATGATTATGTTGCAAATTGTATGCTATAGAGAAAAATGTAAGGGGTTCGATGAAGAAAACCATTCCCTTGAAAAATATCGATACAAGAAAAATGTTGGGAATGCCTGCTCTTGCGCCATACATGTGAACTCGGCGTCTAGGGGATTTCTAAGCTGACGATACACATCTTTAGGTGACTAAATTATTTTATTTAGGTATTGATGGAGATACATTAATGACTATTTACAAAATAAAAAAAGAAGGATTGATGATTGAGAGGTTACATCTTTGTTGACACATCATTTAGTCTTAGTCGGAAGCACGATTTCCTTATCTTCCATCGTCCATCTTATGCAGTACAGATAGTCGAGTTGAGCACTCCTGCTATTCACATACATATGGAATCAAATAGGAATATGCTGCTTATACGTAGAGTCGAAACTATATAAATGGTGCTTCTATAGGAAAACTTTGATTCCACCTTTAAAAAAAAGGTAACTTGTGGATAAATAAACAGTTTAAGTTCTTTTATAGTATTTAATTAAGTTCATTTGTATTATTTTATAATGCAACAGCCGTTATCTGGTATCTGGAAAATCACAAATTTAACAAGCATTATTTTTCGGTTTGTTTGAAGTGGCGTAAAGCACGAAAGCTATTAATCTAAGGAAAATGAATTTCCGACGTGAAATTTCTAAGAAAAATTATCTTATAATTATGTTCATTCGAAAAAAATACGAGAACATCCAGGAAATTGAATTCGAGTAGAACAAACAGTATCCAGCAATTTCAATCACTCAGCCGTCTGATGGGCGGTATTTAAATCTTTGAATGTATCAACTTATGTTAATAGTAATATTTAATTAATTAACACCGTGTTTAAATAATTATTCATGGAGTTTAATTGCACAAATTAGCGCTAATCTCTAATCAGATATTACATGGTTAACTCTCAATATTATCAAAGGTATAAGTATTTTTTCCCCTTGCTTGAATCATTCTCCTGATTTAAAGTTCTGGTCTTAAATATCATCTTGGTTCAGTTCTTGTTATGCATTTCATCTAATCAAAGTTTAGTGCAACATTCGCTCGTTTTATACAGTTAGTCTGCAAAAATATTATCATTATGAACGATATTGATATGGTTCTGTCTATGTCAGGGTTGGTCAAACTTCATGTCAGTAAGAGCCACACGTTTGAATTAAGGAATGTTCGAGAGCCGCATCTACATTTTTAAAAACCACAAGTTCATATTTACATCATCATAGAAGTAGTGGAGGAGCTTTTAAATAGAAAGAAATCCCTGATAACGTTGTAAAAAGAGTCTAAACTAATTAATTACTTCTTTTTGGACACTGAATAGTTTTAATTTACCATATTTCATACATATATTTTATATCCACGAGCCGCACAAATTGCCTGCGAGAGCCATATCAGGCTCGCGAGCCGCACTTTAGCCACCCCTGGTCTATGTATATTTTGCAGGATTTTACAGACAAAATTTGTAGTATGGAACAGTTCATGTTAGATGCAACCTAAAAATTTAAAGTACATTATAGTTATGTTTACATATATATTTATTTCAAAATATTTTTATCTGATCGGGTTGAATTATGTGCAAAATATTCATTTTTTAATGTCAGTTCTAGCTGCTATGCCTACTTGTGATATTTTTGGATGGTACAATGAGCGAAGAAGAACGCAATAAATTCTGAAAGTTGCTGGAGAGGTGATACAAAATGGCAGACATACTGGTGGCGTCTTAGGTGAAATTTTAAAAGAACCGCGAATAACTACATAATTACAACATTATTTCATTATTTGACGACTAATCTACTAAGACATAGCTTCTTGATTGACTTAGCAATTATGTGTTAAATCTCACCCTACAATTTGAAATATGCAAATTGCATTGCTACCGCAGATGAAGATTTCAAAGCAGTTAGTTAGTTACATGTTAGCGTCACGAGAGCAGGGGAGAAAGTAATACATAATTATCAATCGGCATGTAACGTTATACCGCAATTATTACGACGTTTGCAACATGTCCGGGTCAATAAAAATGTTGCTATAAAGGGCGCTTCACGTAATGGTTTCTTCAAATGAAATTCCCAGGAGGGAAAAATTAATAAATGGTAGAAGGAGAGAACATTTTCTTCCAGGCTTGAGAAAATCAAACCAGAGTCGTAATGGATTGCAATATGAGATGAAAGTAATATGCGAAATAAAAAAAAAAAAAAGAAAAAAAAAATTCAGATAGAGAGAAAATTAACTATATATGCAATTAATTACAGGTATGAATGTATAGAGACTACATTGGGAAAACTAAATCACGTAAGAGGTGTGTTGCATAAGAACGTAATTCTTTGTTTTCTGGTAGTATTTCGTATTCAAATAAGTTGAAATTGGTGAGGTGGTTACAAGTCGTTGCTTTCTCATAAACATTTCTGTTGGTTTTCTTGAGAACCTTATCAGTTGTTTCGATATTGAGGTGCTCGTGTAATATTGATTGCGCACGTAGAAATGTGCGTGAATGTAATGGTACGTAGATGGCTAACTGCGTTAATAATGATACTTTACTTTGGAGTTGTTGGAATTTGAGCATGTCATTTTTGGTAACAGTAATCCAAGCCGATGATGCATAGGTGAGGAGTGTTTTTTTTTTTTCTTAAATGTACTTTGGAGTATTTGCGAATAATGAGAAAATGATTGCTGATGGCTTTTGTGGCTTTTTTCTTAATAGTTTTGATGTGATCCTTCCAGTTAAGTTTGCTAATGAAAATAGCATCGAGATACTTGGCTTTGCAACCTTTTGGAATTATTTTTCATCAGAAAGAATCAGGCATTTTTTAAGTAGTATATTCATGTTCTTTTTACGAATTAGTAACAGCTGAAATTCGGAGGCATTGATGGATATTATCCATTTTTTGCACCAATCTTCAATATTTGGCATTAACGCTTTTTTTTTTAGTTTTCAGATGGCATGATTTGCGTTTGCTGACTTGACTGCCAAGTTCCAAGGCGGTATCATCAACTAGCAGACCATGAAATAGTTTGTATAATTTATCAGAAAGTCCGTCACATAGAAGAGGTAGAAGATAGGACCTAAGATGAAACGCTGTGGGACACCAGCCCTTATTTCTTGAAAATCTGATTGTGCTTTATCAATAGTAACTGTAAATTTCTTATTAGTAAGGAAAGGCATAGTTACAATGGAAATTCATATTTATGAATTTGTGAATTAGCTATTTATCCCAGAAGCATTCGAAGGTTTTCGCCACGTCCAACATGAGTAAGGCTACATTTTGACGATTATGAAGAGCTACGCCAGCAAAATCGGCAAATCTTAGTAATTGTTTGAGAGTCGAAAAATTTTCTTCTGAAATCAGATTGTTCAGGTGGTAGAAGTTAATGGTATGGTTACATTGTACAGAAAATGATTCATTTAATTTTTTTCCTAATGTTAGGTTTTTCTTTATCAGGTTTAAGTAAAAGGATAATCTTCGCGCATATCTCTTTTTCAGGTAAAAAATAAATATTCAGCCAGTCTTTTATTATGCTAATAAATTTTATAGTAATAGTTTTTGCTTGCAACGTTAGAAATATTATCAAAGCCTGGTGCTTTGCGAATTTTTAATTTTTTACCAGTAAACTGTTGAAATACCGTGTAGAAGATTGGTGGCATTTAACCAGTCTTCTACAAAGTAACAGACTTCGTTTACAAACTTGACATCGCGTGGTGAAGCACTTGGCAGAAATTGATTTTTAAGGTGGTTCGCGGAAATTGTAATTTTTTTCTTCATGTGATTATGCTGCTTAATTATTCATGTAGATAGGTCTTTTACATATATAGGTGCTTTAAACTCTATTGAAAAATGACCAGAAGGAACCCTCTGTGGCATCAAGACCACGAATTTTGGTCTCACCTTTTTTCTTTTCTTTATTAGCGTTTTTCTTAATTTAACTGTTCAGTCTGTTGAGTTCTTTTTAAGATTCAGATCCCAAGTAATATCCTATAATATGTTAGTTAAGCAGCTGGAATTAATTATAATGCGTTAATTAAGCAGCTGATTTATAGGCTGGGCTCCTTATTTAAATCCTGAACAGCTATTCGGCAAGAGTTTTCTCAGCAATGCGGATTAATGCAGGAGGCTAATGACGTGATCACAGATCCTTGACGTGATCGCAGCACAGATCCTTTGAAGGGAGTTATATCTAAATTAAATTTAGGAATTTAAAGGTCCATTGGCAATCACGTTGGGAATTTTGTAGTACTTGTCTTTCATATTTTATATTTTCCATTCACATTTACTATGCATGGGAAAACAACCATGTCAATATTTTGATCTAATTATAGTTTTTAAAAAAAAACTATTTGCTAACTTTCAAACTTTCCGTATTTTAATGTGTTCAAATTTTATTATACGATTGAATAAACAAATGCTCTAATATTTATAAGTTTTGTTATGATGTAAAAGCATATTTAAATACTTCGTAACGACTGAACCACCATCCCCACCACAACCACTGGTGCCACTGTAGTTCTTCTTAGGAAATGTTTATTAAATAAAGAAATGCGAGACAAATGTTTACCAGTGATATGCTCCAATAACATTGAATAATATGCAAATGATGTCTGAAATAGTAATAATAGTTAAAGTTAATTTTTGCCCAAAATACTACTAATAGTCGAAGAAATTATTTTTACTTCTTTTTGTTCGTTTAAATTTTTACTAGTAATAGTTTTGAAAAATGCGCGAGAGGGCACGTAATCAAACATGTGTTACGGGCAATTACATTTGGTATTTTTTTAGAGCTTACAATAATATCACTTCATTAAATGCACAGTCCATAGAAATGAAGTGCAAAGCGCAAACATTTTGCTAGATGTTTTAAAAAGCCCCTAATTTCGGACCTTGACTATCCCAGAGGTCTCTTGTCTGCAGTAGCAAGACTTCCTACAAGCCATTTAAAAGCTATGAAGATATGTTCAGGAGATAACTGAAGGTCTTACCTCATATGCATGAATTGCTCACAAACCCAATTAACACCAGAGCATATTTTCAACTGCCAGACTATCGTTGCTGCTCTTTACCAACTTGGCTCACCATCATAGCATTTTATGCGCTGTGCTTTATGCGTATTATAACTGAGATGGAATGCCTTCATGAAAGGCTTTCTAAAGGAAACTGGCTCATCATCAGGTTTACGCGTGAAAACTCACGAAGGCCGCAAGCAAGAATATCAGCTCATTGGTTTCTGCTTACAAATATTAGTTTTAGTTTACATTTAAATTATGGAAATATGGGTTGTATTCGCATTTACTATACAATTGTATGAGAAGTAGAATTTAACATATTTGAAAATATTGATAATAATGGAAAGGAACCAGTACGGAGAATTGGCGACTAAAATTGATACCAGGCGAAGAAATATATGTAACTATATAAGGTATTTCTCCCACTTCCGTAGCGTGTCTTCGTGGTGTAACGGTAGCACCACGAAGACACTGCTTCCAATTAACCTAATGACTCTACAACTTGAAAAGATAGATTAAGTCAAAATTTCTGGTTGTGTCGAGTTACTTGTATATTCTTCCTTTTCACCGAGATCGAATTTATTATTGTTTATCACAAGTTGTTCTCAATTGTAATATACGCTGTAAAATATTCACGGATTTCAGAGATTCGTTACGTAAACCCACTACTCGCATCTATTAGTGCTGAATCCTTTTTATCAGTATTTTCGCGGTGTCCATAAATTCTCATAAGAACGACCAGCTTTTAAGATATGATCTGTCAGGTCGCGATTGCGTTCTCTCTTCTCAGCACTGTACAAGGTCAGACACGTCACAAGGTTCTATTTTGAAAGCGCAAGAGGCATGTGAGCGTAAAAAGTAAGTTCTCTGCGTTTCACATATGATACACGAACTGTAAAGTTTGAGCATCTCTGTTATAAACAAAATACGTTTAATTTACTATAAAATTATTCTTTTTGTTCCCTCTGTAAGTTTCAGATGGGTAATTTTGTGACAAATGAATATGGTAAATAGAAGTTTGATGTCAAATCGCGATTAAAGACTGTTTTTCCTTTTTAAACGCATATCATCTATCAGAGGTAGAAAATATTACATTCTACAATAGCTATTTCATGCATTTTCTGTGCTGTTGTAAGCTTGCTTTGTAACGCATCTTCTATTTTTTTCGTAATCTGACATATTTTTATTTGAAAACTGTTATAGTCATTATTTGTATTCTGATTTTTTTATCTAAATACAGTCTGTCTACAACGACCATCCACAGTTTTACACAATCTTGGTCTTTTGCGGATATCATTATCTTCGAGAGAAGATGCCTAATTACGAATTTTGTTTATATTCTTAGCGATAAAAATGTTGGTTACTTGTCAGAGATGGAATAATTTTCCTCTACTTTCATTACTTTAACCACTGCTAAAATTTTCATCCTATTATATATAAACAAAATATGTGTAAATCTCTAATAAATCAGACTGGATCGCAGTTAAATTAATAAACAGAGGAGCGTTCTTCCACACAACATTTATTCACGAACACCAAAGACGAACTGATACATATACATAATTGACATCACAGTTTCTTTTTACAAACAAACACTACCGCCATCTATTGGCGATCTATGGATACACAATCCTAAACTTAACAATATAAAAAACCTTAATATTATTGTAATGATTTTTAAGAGTAATAGGTCGAGATTGAATAAGTTGTGGTTAGTTGAGCTATCTCTATCAAAATATGAAATTTTTCACAAGGATCACTTTAGTTTATTAGAAAAGTGCCTCTTTAACTTTTCTCTAACTAACTGTAACTTTGAACTAACTGTGACGTCTCGCAAGCGTATTGTTGCATATGAATGGCCTGTTCATTTAGGTACATATTGACAGTTTATTTCGCTAGAAGCTTATAGGATTTCTGTTGTAACTAGAAGCTTAAGTCTTGCAGACCCTAGTGAGTGAGTTATCGCTCCTCTTAAACAATTCACAAAATATCGATTAAGCATGAATTAAGCTCTTTATTTTGTCTTGATGTAATACAATAGGCACAACGTGTGCTGCAGACGAAACTGCCACCACTTGTGGATCTTTAATAACATAACAGACACTTAAAATTAAGCGTTGATAACGTAGGTTAAGACTGCACATTAAAAAGAGAAAAAAAATAAGCTGCCTGAGATATTTTACCAACGTGTATTTAAAACATCGACTAGGAGACTTCTAAATTGGAATATAACTTTTGAGCAGAGCTGACAAAAAATACTAATTGCAGGCCGCAGTTGGCAGAAGCTCTTTTATAAAGATAAAACCTCCAGCTTGATTACATAAGGCTAATTTGCCTTCTGGGGAGGAATACGGAAAGATGTTATTAGTGATGGTTTAAATTCTAATAGCTGGTTAATTAAAATAAGATAATTTACAAGCTGACTATTTAACTCCTTGGTTTATACGTAATGCTGTAACATCGGCATAGTGCTCTGTGAGGAATGTAAGTTACACTGGAAATGATCGTGAACAATCTTACAACGAATTATTCCTAGTCCAATTTTAAACGGGATCGTCATTCTTTCCTTTGATTTAAAAGGTTTGCTTGTTTAATTAAATATTTCAAAGCACACGAGAGCTATCTGCCTACGGAGAGGCATGTGTCTGTGGAGAATGTTCTAAGAAACACTATCTGGTATTTACTTACTTTACATATGAGGTAACCCCCCCAAAAACGGCCGTACAACCAATCCACACCTGGACTGAGTTCTCACCTTTCAACAGTCTTATCCCCTAGACCGCTGGGGACTATTTGTTTGGAAGGAGATGGGTATCTTGTCTTTGACTTAAGAGTAAGATCAAATAAATAACAGAAATAATTAAAGCTATTCCAAAGATATGTTAACATTATTAATGTGTGAATTGCCTTTGGTATGTCTTCAGTGATTAAGTGAAATACATTTTCCTTTCTCTTCCCACTAAGGTTATTTCTTATTACCATTCCCTAGAAGCAAAACCATCATCAAAAATAAAAATATAAATGATACCTTTCTTCTGAGTGATAAAATGTCTTTGGAATTTTACACCTTCTCTGCGTTGACTTCACGCCACTGAGGTGCATTGTTCGAGGGATATTTGAACTGTTAGCACTTCCAGGAAGAAGTATTTAATCAATTCACTGTCTCATGCGCTTTCTTTGAAATACATTCTTAGGAAACCTTTTTTCTGGAAGTTTTAAGTTTGAATTTATGCTCTCGTAACTTCAGATTAAAACATTGAAATGCCTTGTTTTTTTATTGTTCTGCTTTTGTTCTTAGATAACAGTTGTCATTTGCTAAAACCAAGGTCGAAACAAGGTACACATAAATCAGATGAATGCATCTCTGATGACATAAACACACAAAAAATGATAAATTCTCCCAAAAATGTGCCTAAGAAGATATCGTTAAACGCGTTAAACATGTCGATGTTTATATCAAAACCGTAAACTTACAAAAGGGTTATTATCTTCATTCTCATTGTGTAATTCTTCAGCGTAAATATGACTTCGAAATTGAAAGAGAAAAGTCGGAAACTAGTTATTTATTCTAATGCAAACTTTCTGAAATTTGCGTAACAATAATATTAGACTACTATTTATGATAAAGAATTTTTGGATAGCTCCGTGCAGAGAAAAAAAAGTGATGAAATTTTAAATTAGAAAAGTATTATTGTATTGGATACGTATACTTTTTAAAAGATGGAACAAAATAGATTTTATTTCATTAAAATGTAATTAGAAGTAAAGTGTATGCTAATTTAAGTCTTAATTGAGAAAGGGCTAATTTTATACTTTGTGTTGTGTCTTATCTACCTGAAATAATATATAATGCCAGTAATCATGATACACTGCCCTCCAAACGTTAAGGAACAGCATGTTTTTGAAGGCTCACCATTACTTATACAAAAATGCCAGTACATTTAAATTCACAGTTTATATGCATGACAATAACGAAGTTTAAGAAAATATATGCAAATACAACAGCTACCATTTTTATTTTATAGAAAGGAATACTTATATATATTTTTTATCCAATGGCTGGCACTTACCTATGTCGGTATCGGCCACTCCCAAGGGCCAGATGTGGTGGTCTCTTTCTTATGGATGCATCCAGTAGGTGGACCTTTGCCTCGTATGAAGGGACAGACAATTTTTACATCGATGCCTTCTCCGGGGTTCGAACTCGAGCTCCTCGGTATCGTAGTCAGGCTCCCCTAACCACTATACCGTCTGGCAGCAGGAATACTTATATTGGAGTTGTAGAAAAAAGGGAAAAATTGTAAGTTTTGTTCACGAGTGTTGATCTTCAACTGTTATTAGCAGTTTCATTGATAATATTCAGGAGAGTCTATCTGTGTCTAGGAGACATCGTTTGTCCGATTCGTTGAGATGGCGGTCGATTGAATAGAAGGAAATTGGGAAGTCACTAGCTGATGCTGATAGATGTTTCAATGTCTCTCGTAGTGTGGTCCCACCGACTAGGGAATCAGTTTGAATCCGAGGATTCTGTGTCTAGAAGACATGTTACAGGTAGACATCGAGGTACAATATGTGTGAGAGACCATTATTTAGCTCTTTCGGCCCAAAGGAGGAGTAACATTACTATGCCTTAGCTCATGGAAGATCATTTAGTGGCAACAGGAGCAAGAATCTCAGCTACTACAGTGCGCAGACACCTGCACAGTACAGGTTTTTATGCGAGACGACCAGTTGCTTCTATAGCCTTGGCCCGACGACAGGTGCCCGTTTAATGTTGGGCAGCAGATCACGTCTCCTGGACTAGTCAACAATGGGCGTCTGCTTTCTTCACAACGAGTCCAGGGTCATATTGAAGCGTGATTCAGGTCGTCTGCTGATTTGGAGGGAACAACGCACCAGACACAACAAGTCGCACATTGTGTAAAGATATAGTTACAGATGTGGTGGAGTGATGGTTTGGGCTGGGATCTCTCTAGGTGATCATAATGACCTGCATGTGTTCCATGGAGGAACTTTGACCGGTGTGATATATCGAGATGAAATCCTTGATCAGTATGTCCGTCCATATGCCGCTGTTATTGGTCCTGCATTTCTTCTGATGGACGACAATGCGGGACCGCAACCGAGCTCGAGTTGCTGAAGAATTATCTTGAGAGTCACGGTATGGAGCGAATAGAATGGCCAGCTCAATCCCCAGACCTGAATCCGCTAGTGCATATTTGGGACTACCTTGGGAGACGGGTTCCTACTTTTTCCTCCTCCAGGGCCGTAAGATGACTCCTTGTCTGGTCGTTGCTTCCCATTTCACTGAACGGCAACTTACCGGGTGTCCCAAAAATGACTGATGGATTTTGTAAATCAATAAAAAACAGACGGAATGCGATCGATATGTATCGTTTGCAGCCTTATGCTTAGGAAATCAGGGAATTTTATCCTACCAAATTTCAAATTTAGTTAACGTTTTCACCCACAGGTGGTGCTGCAGGCTATCTGTAACAGGTATAGTTAAAACGAAGTATTTCAGCTTGCCATTCCGTAGTTCGTTGTCAAGTTACCATGCTGAAACCTGTGGATGACGGTGAACTCGATGTTATCAACATATAGTTCTCAGACAAAGCGTATTTTCACCTCGATGGCTATGTCAACAAGCAGAACTCGCGAATTTGGGAAAGCGAAAATCCTCATATTGCTGAACCTTCATCACTTCATTCACCAAAAATAATGGTATGGGCTGCGGTTTCCTCTAAAGGAATAATAGGACCATTTTTTCGAGAGCAACCTATAAATGCTGTACGATATCTTGAGATTCTGGAAGAATTTGTGGCGATTCATAGTGCTTTGGAGGACCGCTCGAATGCCTCTTGTTCATGCAAGATGGTGCTCGTCCACATCGGACGTCTGCAGTATTTGATTTCTTGAAAGAACATTTCAGTGAGCTGCCTTGGATTATGACATTCATGCAGGAAGTGGCATGGCATGGCCTCCTTATTCGCCAGACTTGACGCCCTGCGACGTTTTTTCTTTCGGGGTACCTGAAAGATGTGGTATACCGCCAAACTCCACAAACAATTGCGGAGCTGAAGCGCACATCTGTACTGCATGTGAGACAATTGACAAGTGACATGTTTGAACGGATTTTTGGAAATTTTTGCCTGAGACTGCGCCACGTTGTTGTAGCAAATAGGAGTTACATTGAAAGTGTCTTTGTTTAGTTTTTTGCAACAGTCCTTGCAAAAGTTTCATACCGGTTTTTATTTGTTCATAGTTTTCAGCGCCACCTGTGGGTGAAAACGTTAACTAAATTTGAAATTTGGTGGGGTAAAGTTCCCCGATTTCCTGAGCATAAGGCTGCAAAAGATACATATCTATCGCATTCCGTCTTTTTTTAAATTTTTTATTGATTTACACAATCCATCAGTCATTTTTGGGAACCCGTTAATTGACAGCATGGAACGTCACTGCCGCCAATATATTGGAACTAGTGGCGGACAAATTCCTTATTCGAACACATTTTTGTAATGTTATCCCCCCCCCATCGTGTTTCCTCAAAAAACTGTGATATACTGTTTCTCCAAAACTGGATTTCTCTGCCAAGAATGCAATGTTTTGCTGTAATTCATATTTGTGTTGAACTTTAGAAATATTCTATGTCGCATTATTAAAGAACTGTTTATTGAACATGTCCTGCGTATTTCTGGTTTCTGTGTTGCTTTACTCTCAAATTAGACACACAAAAAAACCATGCTGTTCCTTAACCTTTGGTGGGCAGTGTATTTCAGTCGGTGCTAGCACACTACTTATCAATAAAGGAAATACTGTTATGTTTCTAGTTGAGCAATGATAGGAACACTCCGCGAATTAAACTGAAGGTTTCCCAAGAAACTCAAATCGGAAGTAATACGGTTAATTTCGTGAAAGTTAAAACTGATGAAATAAATAACGATTATGTTTTAATAAGTGGCTCGGAAGATGAGTTGGGCTCATTATTGGAAGTAATACAGGGAGAAACAGTGATACTAGTCACTAACTACAGCCATCGAAAATTAATTTTGAAAGAGAATTAATGTATCGGGAGAACGGAAGTAGCAGAATTAGTTGAACCAAGTTCAGATCAAAAAACTGAAAATTCAAATCAAAAGGAAATAATGATAATAAATGAAATTAAGACGTTTAAGAGACCGATTACTTTAGAAGAAATTAAAGTTAATAACAATATTATGCCAGAGAGAAAAAGGAAGTTTTATATTTGATAGATAAATGAGTATATTTGATAAATGAGATTGTTTTGCATTTAATATGCAGGAATTAGGGTGTACAAATTTAATAAAAATGGATATTAAAGAAATTGAAGGGAATAAGCCTATTTGCATGAAGTCTTATAAAACCAATGCCGAAGAGCGTGCTTCTATAAAGAAGATAATAAATGAATGGAAGAAATATGGAATTACTGAAACAAGATCTCCGTATCTTGTTTTGAATGTTTTGAATAAAGGAAGTAATTAATTGCTAATACATGCTTTTCTTGAATCTTGATGTAATAGACTATGAGCTTTCTAAGTGCATTTGATTTATATTTGAGATTTATAAATTCTTAAACTGTGTTTTATTATTATGCATATGATTTATACCTTTAAATGTACTAACCTCCCTTGTATTTACTATTTATTAGCATTTTAGTATTCGCCTAATGCAAATAGTTGTAGGCGATGTATTACAAACTATATTTAAAACTTTACATATCCAAATACAATAAAAAACAACCTGCTTACCATCATTTACTTTCAGGTGGCACTATCATCTGTGTTGCATTTATAATTATATTAAATATGTTAAAACTAATGATTTTTCTCAGTATCTTTAGTAAATATTTTTCTTCTTTCAACATTACTGTATATTTTTTGTATATAGCATATCGCTTTATTCTAAAACTACATTAAGATTTTATATTGCTGTATGTTTAATTTTTTAATTACCAGATATTAATAAATTTTATTTTGGATTTTTGTGAATATGTTTCCATGGTAACCCTGTGTTAAATGTTGTACCATTCTTCACAAAACTCCATACTTGCATTTTGGAATTTTGAAGGAGTTACATCGAATTGTACATATTTAATACATGAGTTTTCTAAGTGTTAGAAATTTAGGAAATGTAATACATTTTTCAGTTTAAAGAAGAAAGCATTTGTGAAACCTTAATTTTTTCTTTTGTTTTAGCTGTTGTGAGAATCGACGAATATGAGCACAGCATCGGGTGTTTCCAAATCCGAAAATAATGAAAGAGCAAAAGCTCAACCAGCTCGTTGTAAGATATCTGCTCAACCGAGGTGAGATATGTTTTGTATACTATGATAATCAAATAAACCTGCCAAATTGTGTTGTATTGCAATTATTTTTTAATAATTACTGGGAGTCAACCTTTATCAAAAGTTTAGCTTTCTCTGACGTTTGCATATTCTGCAATAGTTCTCGTTAGGCGGGCAGGACTACGTCCTAAATAAATAAATAAATTCTGTAATAGTTTTAAAAGCGATCCATGTAAATTTCTGCGCTGTGTGTATCTTCAGCGTTAGCCTAAAAGACATGGATTAAATGTTTATAAATCAAAAAATGTTTATTTTTATTAGGAAGCGTTTGATACTGTTTTATGGGGATGCTGTTAACGTCAGTCGAACAGTGTTGTTGTGACAGTAACATCAGAACAAGTCCACGAAATATTTCGTGGCAAGGAGGGCAAGATACGCCTCTCATTGGTAACAGCCTTGAGCACCTTACAAGTTCGATTTAACTCAGTTCCGCTCCCAAGTTTGTTGGAGAGTCCTGTTCCCTGTGGGGAAGGGTCGGGATTGCAGTCCTAATAATTGTTTTAAAAAAATTACTATTTTTAAAATTTATTTATTTATTTATATTATTTTTATGTAGATGTGTTCCTTATCACATGCGAAGAGCAATTAATATTACAATCTGCGTTACGCGGACAGAATAGGTGTCATTATTCATGACAGCAGTTTTCACTAATTATTGGATAAACTTAATGATGGCTGCTATGAGCATGTAGCTAAATTTGGTATGTTACTCAAACTCAAATATAAAATGTAGTTTTTCTGAATTTTACTGTTTATATAGCTAATTAATAAAATTCAGAAACCAAATTCATGCTAAAAGTACTCAGCATAATCTCGGTTTCTGTCTGGAAATGGCCTGTTTCTGTGCCGTTAAAAATCTCATACTTGAATGTCTTATCCTGTGGTCAAAATCTAACAGTTTGATGATTAGCTGTTGTCATGGGAACTAACGTTTGACGTCAGCGCTCGAAATAGTATCATGCAACGAAAGTAGAAAGCTGTTGAAAACGATATTGTATATGTTCTTCAGCAATTTTATTGGCTTCCGTCCGCTCACCAAGCTAATTTATAAGAATACACTACTTTTTTTGCTTCTCTCTCTGAACAACTTGGTAGTTTTTATTTACGCCACGGAAATTTGTGATGGCTAAATATCGCTTTATGGTAATTAATAAATCTATTTATTTCTTTAGACTTGGGAAACTAAGAAAACTAGGAATTCTTAATAAATTTTTAATAATTTATACTACAGATATATGACGAAATATGAATGTCTTTGAAATAATTTTTTTAGCAATATATGTCTTTTTGCAGCTGTTTGTACGCTTATGTAATAACCTTATTTGGAAATATATTGTAAATTCTGCTTCAGGATTTGAACTTGTTTTAACTGACTTGCTTTCTGAATTAAATTATCAAACTAGCTTTCCGCCCTAGTGGTTTATCGAGGGAAAAACGGTTGAAGCCGACAAACACTGGTAATTCACTTTAGGTTCCGTTCTTCTTAAGCTTAATGGTCTAGTTCTAGCGGAATTTCGTAGTTTTCTCTATGTATGGCTTATATTTCGATCAGCTTTCCGTAGAACGCCCTCCTCGAACTCATTCTGGGCATATATAGCCGTCGTTTATTTTCTTAGAGTTAAGTAATGCAATCCTTTCTTTTCTTCACGATTTGCTTGATGAGATGAGAATCTCTTGACACAGAAATATTTCAGGTAATTTCCTTGCGATTATCTTATTTCTTTACAATAGTTAATTTTTATTTACATTTTGGAAATTTGCCACTTTTCAATGAAGAATACACTTTGTTACAGATCAGTTTTCAGAAACATTGTTCTTTTCGAAGCAAAGCAAAAGAGGTTTCTTATTGCCATTGGACACAGTGCACTACGATTATTCACTGTTTTGTTAATTCTATAAGTGACAAAATGTGTGATAATTGCTTAGTTAACTTCGTCGAAACGAAAATTACATTGCAGGCTATTCAGACTGCGACACCAGGAAGAAAAACAAATAGCAGTGTCATATTTATTGCATATAAATAGTAATAATGGGAGGAAGGCATTATTAAATTTGCAGGTAGTTTAAGTTACAGAATTCGGTACACAGAGCTTCCACCTCTGGCAGCTCTGTGTACTGAATTAATCCGAGAACTACTTTAATCCGGCTGAGCATCTAGTTGAGATGAGATTAGATGACAAGAACGGGTTCTTCATTCCATGCGGCTTAATCTCAGTATCTCATCAATCGTGGCGTGTGGTGGCGTATTAGTCTCTCGACTAACTATAACCAGATGTTATCCGTGAGTGAGAGATCTGAAGAAAATGCTAGTATAACAATAATCGAACACTCTGTGTATCGATGTAACACTCACACATGGTAACACATGGTTACATCGATACACTCATCGATGTAACCATGATCCGCAGTCCCGATAGGATCCGCGATCCTGCCGCAGTCGAATTTCGTCATGTATTGATTAGAATTTCTCCTCCTTACGCGATTCATAACATGAGCTTATAAGATATTTCTCCCTCCTTCTTAGCATACCTTTCTGGTGTAGTGGTCAGCACGCTCGACGCCTATCCGAGAGGTCCGTGGTTTGAGTCCCGGCGAGGGCATTGCTCATTTTTCAAGCCTTCTGCTTCCAAATAATCATAATATCTCTACAACCTTTACGCATAAAAAAAATCTCTTCAAACGCCATTTTGATATGACTAACCATCTGTGAAATCTTCTTCTTTATAGATGGTGTTACTTATATCTCCTTTTTCGAATTTGCTGGAATGCTGTTCATTTGCGTATCCCATAATGCAGTGCCTTTCGTGCACATTTGACATATATTGCATGCCGCCTTTATGGTGTAACAGTTTTAATGGCTGGCCAGCAGTGTCTTATGTAATACTTGTTGGAGTAGTACGCTATATGTTACTGCTGTCTAATAAAGGTTGCTTAGTGAACTGCATCTTTTTTAGGAACACGAGTTGATTTTAATTTATTGATGGCTAATTTATCGGAGAATAAAACAAGTGATCAAAATTCAGTCTGTCCTCCTTACGGCAGATACGATATTATATTACAGCAGAAAATGTTGGTCTAAAGTGAAAAATCATTTTGCTAGAAAAATTATGAAATCGCTTTCTGTTTTCACAAATTTTAATTTCAGTCCCAATAAGAAAAAGAATCCAATTTTATTTTATTTATTTATTTATTTATTTATTTATTTATTTATTTATTTTCAGAAATAGTCTTGCATTATATTTTATTGAAAATAAAGTAAACAGAAATTCTGTTTAATATTTTCGCTTGTTGATGTGGTTCAGATTCATTCTTCTCTGTGCCATTTAATGATGGTGAAATGTTCTAACTTTATGTATGACCTATTTTCTGTTGTCTGACATAGCAGTGTGACATTCAACATCCAGCCGAACTTTTTGCTTCCATCATCTTTTTTTCAACATGTCATTTTGTGCGCCGTCGTATACATTCTTGGTTCAGTTTCACATCTGTTTTGTGCCATGTACATGACTGAATTAATGAGACCACTGAAACCCCAAAGTTTCTTATGAGTTTTAAATCCTAGGGAACAAAGTAATTGCAGAGGTATATTGGGCCACATAAACGTGTCCGCGGTTTTTTGGTACATTTTTGAACAAACATTTTCGTTATTGAAAATCAGTTTTAATGCAGTATTAACAAGTATTATCTATGACCTTTTGCCATTTTTCGGGTAACTTCATAATTCCATTGGTGTAGAATTTCTGTGGTTTATCGTCGTAAAACTTGGCCAAGTGATTTTCAGCGGTGCTTCGTTCTACCAATTTTTTACCTTCAAGAGAGATTTGCAGAAACTGAAATAAATGATAGACGGAGCAAGGTCCGAGGATGCATCAAAACTTCCCAACCAAGTTCCGTCAATTTCATCAAAGATGTGTGTTGCCTCGCATTGTCATGATGGAACACAACTCCCTTTCTATTGGCCAATTCTGGTCGCTCTTTCTGGATTGCTTCGTTCAAATAGTCGAGTTTGTTCACAGTACAGGGCCGAATTGATGGGTTGCCTGGTTCACAGTGCAGGGCCGAATTGATGGTTTTGCAGCAGATCATAATGGGCAGTTCGTCGTGTGGCACCCAAACATCGAGTTTGTTTTTATATCTTCCTGTGTTCAAATACTTCCAAACTATCATGTGGTCGACGTTTAAGGCCCCCACTATTTCCTGAGAACTTGCGTGCCGGTCTTGCTCCACCAGCTGCAAAATTTCAGCGACTGGCCGACCAGAGCAAGTTGCATATTTGACATCGAAATTTCCGGAACGGAATTGAGGAAACCACTCCTGGGTCCTTCACTCACTTACATTATTCTTACCGTACACGTCACAAATTTTTCGGCATGTTTTTCCAGCGTTTTGACCTTTTTCATAGTAAAAACGCATCACATAGCGTATTTCTTCCTGTATTTCACTCATTTTCAAATCAGTATAACGTTTTACGCGAGCAACGAAGCGGAAAGCTAGTTTCACAAACAGTGGAAACTGAATGCCACCGTTTAAGCACATGTTCGTTGCAGACAATCGGGTGAATGTTGCCGCTTATATAGGTATCAACACCATCGAGTGGCAAAAAACTGCGGATACATTTTATATGACCCAATATATTTTTCCTTCTGTTCATTTTTTAATACTCGTAAAATCCAATTTATCTTAGAAAGTTTTGTACGAAATCATCCCTTTCCATGATGGCAGGTTTTCCCTTCCATTTAAATGTAATACCTGTACCATTAATGGTACATTACATTATTTTTGCGATGCACTTTTTACGCAAAATATTGAAATGAATGTTCAAGAGAATGTAAAATGACGTCCTTTTGGGTATATGTATTTTTATTATTAAATTTTGGTATAAAATTTAAACAATTAGAAAAATCCTAATACCAGTGTACTTTGTAAATACGATTAGCATGCTTCTTTACTAAGATAGATTAAGTGCACTCAAACAGTACTCTTATGTGTTGAATTCGGTTAAACAGCTACTCCATCCATCATGGGTTTTAAAACCAATCCGTTGATTTTGTCATTTAGGGAACAAATACAAGTAATGTTGTTTTTATATTTTTTCGTTGAGTATTTATGGGAGATCTCTTGTAGTTTCTTGTTAAAATATAAAAGAATAAAATTTTAAAACTAACTCGATCGCTTTTATCTCTTCCTATTTTTATTACTGTTTTAATTGTAAGTCAAATCTGGGTAATTTGTTATTTAAGTATTCAACATCTGTTTAAGAAACAAACTGAACTCTTCTTGACGAATTATAATTTCTGTATATATGTTAGAGATTTCGTAAAGTATTTATATTATATTATTTTCATTACAGTGCTTCCACACGATTGCAAAGAAACCAGGCAGAAAAGCAAAGGCGGGATAGGTTAAATGGTTACATTTCAGAATTGGCGACACTTGTTCCTATGATTGCCAATGCATCCAAACCATTAGACAAAGTCAGCATTTTAAGATTAGCAGCAGCGCAGATGAGGTTGAATTTCAGTAAGTATGATTCGGCTTATTACGTAATTTCTTGATAATAAAGTATAAAACATTCAGTAGCTGGAAGAACAACACTTACCAAACAGTGTTTGTGAGCCTTATAGGCTCATTTCAACATAATTAGGTTTCATGATAATACTTATATTGAAGAACATCTAGAAATGGATGAAAATGTTTTTTTTATTCTCTCAGTGAGTGACTTTTACTGGTGAAATAACTAGTATTATTAATTTTGAATTTCCTAATGAAGTGCATTACTGCAGCCCAATACCACCCGCTTCGCACCTATCCAATATTTCATCAGGAAGATCATGAGTATGGTTTTGAAGAGACGTCATAGAGATGGTTTTTAACTGTACAAAAGAAGATATAAATTTTCATTAAGTTTCCTGTAACAAAGAATTCTTAGTGTTCAGTTAAAGCAGTTGATAAAACAATTTATCTGGTAGGATATGCGTTTCCATTTGAAGAGTGTCTGATTTCGGTAATCTAAGTAAGTTCAAGTGTGGAGTTTGTCACAAGAATCTTCGTAGCTCTATGTATCTAGGTACAACTTCAGTTTTGAAAAACTGTGCACTTAAACTTAACGCTGATATTATGGGAATATGAATTATGAATCTCACTCAGACCACTGCAGCTTATTTTTCTGCATATTGTCGGGATTTTCCTGCATCTTTCGTGAATAGAGTAAGCTACATTCGTAATTAGGGAACTATTTACTCATCAGTTTGTCTTACGCGTGATCCCGTGGTAAGAGATTTTAACTATACTTTGGAAATTGTATGAAAACTTAAGATATAAATGTTATACAGTATTTCTCCCGCCTTCTTAGTATGCCTTCGTGGTGTAGTGGTTAGTACACATGGCGCGTATTTGAGAGGTACGAGCTCATTTTCCACGTCTCTGAGCATCAAAAATTCTAATATCTCTACAGTGACGCCCGAACGAAAAAAGGTGGCGGATGATGATTCTCTACCACCAGGATTTGGCGATTGGGTCCCCTAATCCCCAGTCTCCCTTTAAGAGGGGGAGTATATAAGGTATTTCACCCTCCATCTTAGCATGCCTTCATGGTGTAATTCGAAAGGTCCGAGGTTCGAGAGCATTGCTCATTTATTATGACTCCTTCCAAAAACTTCTAATGTCTCTACAGTATTTAATTTTAAAAAAATTAATAAGTGAGTAAATTTAGCGATTTGCACGAGCTTCACAAAATTATGTAGTGATAATCAGGAAGCGTGTATGAAAATTTATAATTTAAGCAATGTTCATCAAAGCATACTTAATGTTGCTAACTATTCTTTGGTTGAGTAAAACGATGTGATGGAACAAATAGAATAAAATAAAAATTTTATCTTTTCTCTATTTTTACGTCATTTCCTGCATTCGTTTAGTTAAAAAGTTTTAAAAAACTAATGTTAAAAAGTTTCACTGTTATTTTGCTACCTAAAGTTATTTTAACTTATTGTGCATGTTAAAGTACAAATTCTACTTGACGCTGGGAAAGATTAATTATTAACTCGTGACTGCTTTTTAAGTATGCATGCTTTTCCTTTTTAAGGATGTGTAATAATAATGCGTCTTGATATCTTTGAAAAGTCACTTCTTTCTTATAGATAGGCAGCGCTCGTCTGCTTTGCTGTAATTAATAAATCTATACTAACTCAGATATCCTTGACATCCTATAAGATTGCCATCTTCCACCATATTAATCAGCAAGCTGAGTCCTGTAGAAAATACTTGCTCAAAAGTCTTCATCTTTATGATCCCGTGGCACTTTAATGGAGATTACTGAGAATTATTTTTCATAGGGAACAGCTAACGTGGATCATTTGCATTCATAAGTCACACATACCAAATGTTATAGTAAAAATAACCCTACAGTTACCACCATGTTAATGAAGAAGTAACCGCCTTCGAAGAACTGGATTATAAGCATCCCGAATATACTAGTAGTATATTACAGTGAGGTAGAGAGCAAGTGTCATATTATAAATTTTAAAAGTTTCTTAAATTCTGTTAAATATTAGTCCCAAATGTAATGTTCTTTCAATTTCCCCAAGCAGAAAATGGTTTAGGAGAAAGGCAGAATACGATCAGCGAAGGGCTCACATGTTTAGCTTATAGAATTAAAAAGTCAGTAAAATATTCGCTGCATAATTTCCAAATCAGTTGGGTGCTAACTCTGATAGTTTGGTGGGAACAAACAGCCTAAATGTGCGGTGTACATTGTCGGTCTTTGCAGACTTCAAATTGTAGGTTCAAGAGTTGGCTTTGAAATTGAGTTTTGGGCAAAGTTCAGCTTTGTCTGCCTTCTTTACCAATGCAAAAGGTAATAAAAATAGCCTATTTTCCCACATTCAAGACATATCCGGCTGAGGGATATATCATTACGAATAGTATTTCAAGCCTGGAAGGACACCAGACATCATAATCCCTTTTTTGACAGTAGTCTTCATCAATGATAAAAGTGCATACGTAAAATGTAAGGAATAAAACTGAAAATATAGTTTCCATTTCATTCCTTAAATATCATCGAAACATATTTCATAGGAGTTTAAAGAATACAGTATGTTTCAGTACCGGGGATATAAACATGTAGGAAGAGCAGGGTGTATTCAGATTGACTTAATATCGCACAGAAATCTAAAGTTGAAACTGCCTTCCTGTCACGGTAGATGGCAATCGCCCGGGCATTCTTTCAGGGTAGGTTTATTTTACTCCTTAACGTAGAGGTAGTACGTGCAATTATACGGACCCGAATTTAGTCAATTTGCAATATGCATCTGGTAAACAGGGCCACTTTACGTTTGCCTAAGAGGGAATCGGGCATGAGAGTCCGGTGCTGTGGACTGCTTTATCGCCAGACCTGTCATGCCTTAACTACTTCTGTTGTTATTGCTTCTGCGGCCAATGTCACTTTTCTGACTTGATCTGAACGAGTCCATGAGTTTTATAATGACAAGGAGAACAAGACTGCACCTGTCGTTGGTACCATTTTTTCAACATTGCCCAATTCCGTCACAACGTTGAAGGAGAGCACCCTGGGAGAGAAGTCTGAGAGTCAGCCACCCATTTTATCCTACCGCTAGACCACTCAAGAGATTTTCAGCTCACCGTATATTTTGAGTGCCCCCATGCCGCGCAGACACTATGCATTTACAAACATCCATGGCCTTTTCCGGGATCCGAAGACTATCGTCAGTCTGTTGCAGCTTAACTCCAAGTAATCGTATTACATATATACATATGTGTGTGTGTTTGTGCATGGAGTGTCTGTCTCTCCTTGTCCCTTTCATAGTGCCTTTCAAAGAAAATCCACCTTCTCGTAGATCTGTTATACAAACAATATTATATATAGTATATATGTTACAGTTCAAACTCCGTAAGCTGCTGACACTACTTTTGTCTCATTAAAGGTATTCTTGACTCAGATCTCGCTCACAACGCTAACCCGAACGTCGAAAAATAAATAAAGTACATGAAGTTTACATCGTGTATTTAAATCAAACGGGATTGTATGTTCATAGCTAGAGATATGCAGACCTTACCTTTCAGATATGCAAACACGCTTCCTAAATTTCGTTTATTTAACACAACTCCTTTTTGATATTGGGATTTCATTTTCGGTCAGAATGCTGAAATAAGTTCTCTTATGAATCGTTGAAGAATTCAGATTGCGAAGAAAAAAAATTATAATTAAAATCATGACTTCCTTAATGAAGCTAAAATTAAACTTTTAAGCCGTAGAAAATTGTTAAATAGCTAATAACAAAGCCGAGTTCATTCGGAAAACCTAATTAAAATTTTAACTTTATAAAATATTAAATTTTAAAAACGTCAAACCAAAATTAAAGCATGAAAACATCTTAACGCAAAAGAAGAATAAAAAGTAAGTAATTAGTTCCAGGTAAAAGCGAAATTTTATGTTAATTCATAGAATACAATCGCTACAGGACATAAAAGTGATAAAATGAATCAGTTCCTTTTAAATAAAAATTTCATTTGCATGCTTGGAATTCACTCGCAAAAGGATAATTACGTGATTAATTTATTTCATTAAAGTGGCAGAAATTATTCATGCAGTTAGAAACTTACAGTCTGTTTTCTGTCGCAAATCGTGATAATATTGCACAATTCAGCGAAATTAATTAAATTTATAAAACAGTAAATATGTTAATAAGGTAATTATAATCATGAAACTTACCCTGCACCGTACTATATCACAGAAATGGTGTCTATAAGTCAACTATGAAATTAGTAAAAAATACGTATTTTTGCGTTGTAGGCGACGCATTTGATATGCGTACGAAACTAAAATAAGGCTTCCTAGGAATTTAATATGGCACTTAATTTAGTGTAAAAACTGTCGCCAGAAGGTATTTGATCTCTAAAATGTATGGACATCCTGGACTTATTTATCATTCTAGCATGGAAGTCGCATCGGAACCTCTAATCCACTCAATCCGGGACATTTTCTTGCTCCTCCATACGTATAACGTCAGTACGAGTTTTTTTTAGGAAATACTCCATAAAAGCATTCCTTCCCTAAGATAGATAAGTTTAGTACTTTGCTGTAATTCAGTAAATCCAACTCCTTTTAACTCGTTTTCACTTTCACTTTTTCGTTTTTAATTGCTTTTGAGTGTAATAATTTAAGTATAAAATTTATTCATCGAGATTATTTCCCTAGCCACGGTAATTTTTGTAGACAATTCTTTTTTCTATCTGGATAAATTTGCGACTTGGGAATTCGTAAACCTGTCTAAATCGAAAAAATCAAATATTATTCAAAGTAAGTATCCTAGAAACTGCGTTCTTTCAGTTGATGTCTTTTAAGAGTTCTGAAACGTGATAAAGAGTGTTGAAACGTGCTGCGTTTTAAAATATTATACTTTTACATGTTTATAGACACCATAAATATGGTACATTCCTTTATGTAATGCAAGAAGCAGTTTTCCTGAATTATTAATCATCCTTCTGGAGTATTGCTATATAATACAAAAGCTAAGCAATACAAAAGTAAAAAAACCGACTGAAAGTATCACTTAATCTGTCTACTACTAGTATGGATAATTACAATAAATTAATGGCACTCTTATGTAGGATAATTAGGCGTACGTGTTTGCGGTTGAAAACAAGAAAAGCAAAGAAAGATGACGCTCGTAATTTTGTATGTCTATCCGCAGCAAGTGCAATTTATTGCCAGACTGTGACGCACATTTTTATTTATACATAGTAACACTGTCGAAAAAGTTGCTTAAGTTTCTTAAACGATCTTTGTATTCAAAGGCAATTCAGATTTCATTTAGTTATCTTCAATCAATCCATACATTTACTTGAATACCCTCACATCGGAGTTTTCATTGATCAAACACGCCAACATGGACAAGCATTTATTATCCATTCAAATAAACTGAGGGCAAAATCTGTAAAAGGCCTCATGGTTTCATTTCGTTACCGGAGTAGTCGAAAGAACTTTCTACATACATGCGGAGTGACATACGTTCTGCTATGGCGCCACAGGCAGGCCACTTCTACTAAAGTGGTCACCCAGTATCTCTGCAGTTAGAATTTCCGATTCCTGCTTTTCCCCATACGTGTAAACCACGTCGAAAATCTTAGTTACATTGAGTCTTGTTTCGATACTAAACAGCTGAGAAGTTCATTGATGTCGTATCGAAACCTAATACTGTGTACACTAGTTCAAACAGCCAGCTCTTTATAAACTGTCAGGATGAATGTGATATAGTATATTGATAGATTTCTTGGGTAAAGACTCTTGTTTAATATTCTTTTGTATGTATGTCCATATTCCAAAAGCAGGGATCTCCAGAATGAATTGCTTTTCATGTTCCTTTCTCCTTTTCGTGTGTTCAGACAAACATTTAGAACCGAATAACGGTTTATCGACATGTTGTAGTTAATTGCTGTTGTTTTACTTCTCCGATTAGCCTAACAATTTTCTAGAACTACTTCGAGAAAACAAAAGCTTCTGTGGCAACGCTTGTTTTAGGCTAATTTCAGATTAGCCTACTGCTTATCCTCTATTGCTGTCTAAGTTCTCAGATAAACATACATCAACAACATGTTCACACATTTTTGTAACGATTTTGCAAAGATTTATATATACACAAACCTTAGAATTTTATTTTCTACTATGTTCAGTCTGATGGCTCTTAGTTGAACTATCGTATTACATCTTAATTTCCAAGATAAAAGTCCTTTTCTTAAAACATCAAGGTTGATTTTATTCCAGTCCTCTTCACAATCTTCCATAGTCCTTCCAATATTTGGGGATGCCGCTTTTAAAAGGCTTGTTTTAAAACTCCAGATCACGGTAATCCATATGAGGCACATCAGGGGATTTGTGTGGAATGCAAGGGAATAGCTTCGATTCCGGTTTCATTTCTCATTTTTTTCAAAAAATAGAGGAGTAGATTTAGAGGAATGGTTTGGGGTTTTATCTTGATAGAGCTTAGCAGAGTGAAGATTGTTTGATAAAGAGCTGGAATTTCTTCTTTAAAAATATTAGTTAAAACATATTTCTCGTCGTAATCCAAATTAATTTTGACACTTTTTTCTAGTTTCCTTATTTTAAGTTTTCCGTTATAAGAGAATCAAGTCATAACCATTAAAACCTTTATGAAAACTTTCCTTGTTCTCTCTTGTTTCAATGCTGCAGACGATAATTAAACCTTATACCAATTTGATGCCAGTCACGTTTTTATTTTAAAATTAATATTTAAATTCAGGGAAAAAATCAAAATCGTTACAGAAATGTGTGAACACCTTCATTTAATCTTTAATTACTGATCTTCGTTGAGAACAGGTATTTATGTAAGTATTTAGAATTATATTAGTTTTTTATCTCGTAAGTAATAACGCGTTATCTTAAATTGCTTGTTCTTAAAGAATAATTTTGTTTGATATATCGAAATAGATTTACCCACTTACCTTTTTTTTATCAAAAAAATAAGAATAGCTTCAGTTATCGCTCTTTCTGGAAGTCTTAATTTATTTTGTTTTTGTTAATATGATGTATTTATTATGATTTTGTCAATGTAATGTAGTATATCAAATTAATATAGATGCTACATTAGGAACCGAAAAGCCCAGCAAATAGAGAATCCATGCAAGTAATAAATTTATAACATTAGAATAAAGTAGAGTGATGACGCAAAATTTAATTATTGCCTTGTTAATCCTTTGTCGGAATTAAAAATAATCGTTTGCTAATTCTAAGAGTAGTACGTGACTACTTTAAAGCTTTTTCCACGTCTTTTATTTTCAATCAAGTATTTCATAAAACTTGAAGAACGTGACTAGCTATTTGACCTTACAACTTGCTTAGAAAAATAAGCTTTAAGGGCGATTTTCACGTGATAAGAGTCCTGAGACCTTTTTCACAAGTATGATTTAAAAAGACAAAAAACATCGTTCTGATGGGTTTTTTTTTTCTTTCTAGTTCGAGTAAAGTTTTAGTTTGTTACTTAGGTAAAGGTGTTCAAGGGTAACTACGGACATACTGATTGATGATACAATTTTTTTATTATTTTTATTATTAGTATTTTTTCTCTAATGAGATGCATTTTTTTTTTTTTTTTTTTTTTTTTTTTTTTTTTTTTTTTTACTTTTCCATATTAAGGTGCATATTTTGCTTTCTTACGATGTCACGATAAATATCGATTTTATTAAACCCCCCAATAAAATAATATTCTCCATTTCCTGTTTGCTGTTTGAACGTAAATTGTTTTTATGTAAATTCCCTATCCTTTGGACACAGAACGTAAATAATGCGCAATAATAACGTATATGATGTCTTGAACGATCCTTGGGAAGGGAGGGGGAACTCTGTTCATTTTAGTTTTTGCCACGCATATATCCAGTAAAAGAAAAAAAAAAGAAAGAACTGTCTCAGTAATGCAAAGCTGCTTTATCCAAAAGATGCATTTCGTTTCCTACAAGACATTATATTTTCCTTTCAGTGTATGAATATAAAATATCGGTATCCAGAAAGCGTCTTTAACTAACGAATAAGAAATGAGAAGTCAGAATCTGACTCAGTGGTTCTTAACGTGAAAGAATGCCATTCTTCCCTGAAGTTTTCCTTATAGTCCGCCAGTTGCAGAACGTCGCTGATCACTTATAGTTCAACCTGGGTTCAGTTCCAGACTACGGGGCAGCTACATTGGGGCTTCATCAAGTGTTACATGGATACCGGTGAGATATTCCTAGAAAATACTCCATAAAGACGTCGTTCCCCTTAGGCAGATAAATGCCATGTTCTTTGCCATTTTCCTTTTTGGTATCTTTTTTATTAATTGATATACTCTAAGTAAAAACTTAATTTTTTTATTTTAGTGTATTTTAGTTTTTTTAGCATTAATTTCAGCATTTATGCACACATTTAGTATGAATGTGCTCATTAATGTAAGGTTCCTTATTTTTAATAAATTTTTGCGCAACCACCTTAAAATAATTAAGACACAATAACACGCCGAATAAATACTAATTCAGAAGTCATATCAGGTTCAATGTTTCTTCTAACCTTCTTCGGAAACATACAATGACCTGACTAGAACAGAGAGCTTACTAAAGCTATGTTCACTAATTGTAGTAAGTAGACAGGATACAGACGAAGGGTATACAAAACCCTTTATTTTTTTCTTTATATACAATGACTTCCGTACTTCGGAATACAATGACCCTCCACTCGGGGTCTAACTTAAAAGATATCAAAATAAAACTAAACTCTAATTTAACTTTAGAATAAGATTGGCCTTATAATAACAGGAAGCGTATGTAGCACAGAGACTGTGAACACTACAATACGTTTAATTTATCAAGAGGATTAAAACCTCTGGCCTGGAAGGCAAAGTAGCAACTGCGTAACTTCTAAGGTAAGCGGCCTGCTTCGAACTCACGGCTTCCTCTCTTCTGCTTGGCAAAAAGGCCACACTTAAATACTTGGCGTTCGCCAGACAACTTTGCATAAACTCCTTCACGCTTATAATTCTGGCCGGAAGTAGAAAATAAGAAGTGATAGTAAAGATTTAAAATAAAATAAACGTTAGTAAAACTTAAGATCCTTACAGTCAAACAACAAAAATCAGCGTTAATTTGCAAAATTTTCACAGCACTAGTTTCGATGGTTTTACCGATCTCTCACTCAACTCTGTTTGAAACAAACACATTTTGTTTTCCAAAATAAATATTACAAGCAAACTGAGGGATTAGCCATGGGAAGCCCCCTCAGTCCCATCCTGGCTGATATCTACATGCATTATTATGAATCAAAATTGTTTGAAACTTTAAACTTCCCGGCATGGTTCCGCTACGTAGACGATACTTTTACCCTGTTTGAAGGTAATAAAGATGATTTAAATAGAGTTCTTCCAACAATGAATTCTATTGATCCTGCTATTCAGTTCACTTTTGAACTTGAGACTTGCAATTCTCTTCCGTTTCTCGACATTCTGGTCACACGTAACACATCCAACTTCAGTACTACAGTTTACCGTAAACCTTCATCGGTTTGCCTTCCACCACACTTTAAATCATGTCATCCGACTAAACAAAAGTTAGCTCTCATTTTATTCCTATGTTTTCCGTGCTCTTCAAGTTTGCTCCTCCAAACTGGCTCTTGATGAAGAACTAAATTATTTAAAAGCAATAGCTATTGACAGGGGCTTTTCACCCAACATTATTAATCAAGCAGTTAAAAAATTCTCATCTCAACACACCAAAAGCCACACTCTTATTTTAGGAGATTATAAAAATTCTGTTGTCATTCCCTTCTTTCCATCAATTAGCTATAAAGTTGCACATATTTTGCAGAAATTTAACTTTCGGGTTGTTTACTCTCCCATCAATAAAATTCCAACTTCTATACTCAAGGACCCCATTCCGGATATGAATTCCTGGGGTATTTATAGGATTCCTTGCCAGTGCGGTTTAATTTACATTGGCCAAACTAAGAGAGCCTTAAAATTTCGTGTCAAAGAACATGAAGCATATGTTAGAAAAAAGGAAACACAGAAGTCTTCTGTTGCTCAACATTGTTGGTCCGAAAATCACACTTTCAATTTTTCTGCTGCCAAAATTATTCAAAAAACATCTTCCATTGGAGAACTGGATTTTCTAGAGGCATTTCACATTCATAAAAATCTTTCTGTTCTAGTTAACGATCCTAATTCCAATCCAAATTTGCCTTCGGCTTTTAGAGAAATTATGTTTTAGTTCTGGTTTCGCCAACAGATGGCGCCACTTGCTTATTCTTGTCCAGGCCTTCTTATCTTATCTAAACATTATTTCCTATCTTGTTCATTTGCGGTTTTGCAGCTGAAGATGATGGTTCGGTAAAACCATCGAAACTAGTCCTGTGAAAATTTTGCAAATTAACGCTGATTTTTGTTGTTTGACTTCTGAATTAGCACCTTAAAATAGTTATTAGAAAAATGCATAATCCATTTAATGAGTTTATCCGAAACAACATCATAAGAATACTTAATGATTTTCAAAAAAATAACCCGAAAGTTTTCTTTTTTGTTATTACACTGTAGAGTCATTAGGTTTATTTGGAAGCAAGAGATACTGAAAAATGAGCAAACTCTTCGCCGGGAATCGAACCACGGACCTGTGGTTTTGTAAACTTTGTTTCTATGACTTCCAAGGTCGGTAGACTGTTTCACTGGGGGCGCTATGTGCTGCTAATATATATATATATATATATATATACAAGTCAGTTAATCTGTGATCAATAACAATGGCTATTTTTTCAGTGCTTTGGATTTTGAATTTATTTTTTATGGTCGAAGGTTTTTTTTTTTTTTTTTCCTTTACAAATTTTAAATAATTATTACTACAAAAGAATTTAAATAATATTTACTACAATATAGATAACTTTGGATACTGAAAAGGTATCTTGGAAAGGTACTTAAAAATATTTACTAAAGTTTTTTATAGTAAGTCATAGTATTAATTAAATTTCTTTTCCTTGGAGATGATATATAGGTACCTTTTCTAATAATAAATTATTTTTTTATTACTTAGCTGCTTTAGCGCAAGTTTGACATTTTAAATTACTCATAATTTTTTACTTATATATATATATGATGGGATGACTTGGAAAAAGCTGCAGCTGATTGGCGATGATTCTCTGTGTTATAATAATTTGAAGAGACTGTACTGCGGTAGTTAGAAAGATGACACTTGAAGACAGACGTAACCGTAAATTCTACCCATAATTTTATTCCTGGGTTATTAATTCTGAGGACACTTATTCTTTTTCATTTCACAACGTCATTGTGGGTGCTTTATGCACCCCACAATGTTATGCAGATTATATTTTTAGAAGAATGGACAACAAAACACCCACAGTGTTATGCAGATTATATTTTTAGAAGAATGGACAACAACTGACAAAGGCTAAGCGAGCGAACTAGCACCTTAAAGTGAGTTAGCTGAAGCAAAACGTGCGCCGTTATCCAATATGACAGCCTATTAAGAGAAGGTTTCGGTTTAAGTTGCATATTAAGGTAAAGTTTCACTTCTCGAAATTTTAAGTCCCGGGTTAGCTACGTCAGCAGCGTTACGCAAGTCATACGAGATGGATTGATTTAGAAATGACGTAGTCCAGGAAAAGGTATTACTAGCGAAATTAAGAGGCTATTGCTAGTTTAAATTATAATTTTGATTTATATATACATATATATCCGCTCCAGGGATGGAAATAATTTCTTCGTTACATAGGTTGTGTATTGTTGGGTTAACAAATTAATAGAAAGGTTTATTTTTTAACTTTTTTTTTTGTATGTTGGTATTACGTAAATAAGAGATTTAAGACGTTTAACTATCTTCATAGAGCCAGAATTAACACTTAACGTAGTTAGAATCCGTACAAGGCAAATATTTTACTTGTACGCATTCTTTATAAATTATTGAGTTTGCTGATTAAATTTGGAACCAGCTGTAACCGTGTATGTATTTTTTACAATATGTCTGAGGAATACCGATATGGAAATTCTGTGATGATAAGTTCGATCAATAAGCAGTTATAGTATATGTGCAAACAATCCGTAAAAAGAACTGATTTGAATTTTGAAAAATCGTTTTTAGATGCAATGACTTTTCCCCCGTGGAAAATCTTTGTCAAATTTTGATGACCTTGGTCTTTTTCTACGCGATGCGACATATCTATGCACAGAAAGTCTGTTTATAATATTATTATATCATAGATTAAGATCTTTAATCATGCACATAGAGAGAAAAATTCTTAAAAAATAAATACTTGTTATCACTAGGATATACATCAGTATAAAGCTTATGAAACAAGATTTATATTCTTACTTTTTGTACACTTTGTAAAGAGCTTGGATCTAATTAGCTGCGGAAATTTGAAAAATATCAAGCGAATGTGATAAAATGCTCCAAAAGTTGTATTTCTGAATTTACGTTTTCTGGGTATATAATTATATTTTAAATCTCAAGTTATTTGTAAAATGTATGACTTATTAGGAATGAAATATTCATAGCATTCTCTTCATAATTTACAATATTATTTTTAATATATTTTTCCTAAGCCTTGTTCATTTGTTTTAGGTTGTCTGAATCCGAAACGTTTCAAAAGTAAATCTATTGTATTACCACCTTCTGTTACAGCATATTTGGATGTCATAGAAAAGGTAGGGAATGATTTTTCCTTCTCTGTATCTGAAAAAACACTTCCGTTTAATATTTAGAAGCACTGTTTTAAAGCTTTATTTATAGCATATCTGTAGAAATGTTCTTCTAAAGGAATGGACTCTGCTTAGCTTTGTCTTCACCTGTAATAACTCCATTCGTATGATTTTCAGATAGAGTTGATTACAGTATATTTTGATGTGTGTATGTTTGACGTGTATCTAGAATTAAGACACAATAACACGCCGAATAAATACTAATTCAGAAGTCTAAACAACAAAAATCAGCGTTATACCTACAAAATTTTCACAGGACTAGTTTCGATGGTTTTACCGAACCATCATCTTCAGCTGCAAAACCGCAAATGCAGTTTGCGGTTTTGCAGCTGAAGATGATGGTTCGGTAAAACCATCGAAACTAGTCCTGTGAAAATTTTGTAGGTATAACGCTGATTTTTGTTGTTTAGACTTCTGAATTAGTGTATCTAGAACATAAATTTCAGCTGGAACTTTGGCTTCAGATACTGCGTAATGTTTGAGCGAAATCGTAATTCTGTTTGGAGCTCCAATTAATTTGTTATATGACTGAATGCATGACTTTCTAAATAATTCTGTTAATAATGCAGTTTCTCTTTTACTAATTAATAAAAATATTATTGAGTTAGAATGTCCGCCTCATTTTCCTTCGAAAAACCAGTACACGGTAAAACTCGAGCAGCTTAGGAAGATAGCTTTTTCAAAATGGGATTCATTCAGACAGAAGAATTTTTAATGTTTGAACCCATCCAGTCAAAATGGCTTTAAATAAATTAGTAGCCCAAAATAAAGAAGCTGCTTTAGATAACATCAAAGAAAACTCTTCACAATATTTACATTTTATCCACTTTATTTATATCTGTTTAATTTTATAATGCATTATTTTAATTTATCATCATATATGTTTTTTAATCGATGTCATAACCTAATTGAATGGTATTTTTGTTGATTTATTTACTTACATTTAATTTAATTGCTCATTGTTTATTATATAATATTAACTATTTTTATTTATTTTCGTTCACTCTTTGTAATGGTTTCCTGTAGGATTTCAGCACTTCTAATTTTAGGAATAAGCCCTAATTTTAGATCTAAGCTCCAGTGTTTCTCCCTGTTAGTCTAACATCGAAGTACAATTTATAAAAGGAAACACAAAATGACAGTAATAAATAACTGTATTAGATTATCATATTCTATTTCATATTTGATGTATTATAATCATTTGAATTTTTTCTCTATTTCTTATCTTCTGGTGTAATTTTTATAGCGAATTATCACTTTTGCCACCTTAACAAAAGTCTAGCTCAATAAACACATAAAGTTAAAATAAAACAAACTATAATATAAATTTTGCTTACTACTTGAAAGATAATAGGTAAAAGGCTGCAGCTTTTAGCCTGATAACACATCAGACAGTTGACGTAATTTTGCACATAACATACAGAGCTTAACATAATTTGAACGGAACGCCTACTTGTCGCTCTCTCTTATCTCTAAGTGAGTGAATTTTATCTGAAATCAGAGTTATCCAGCAGGTGTTTTACGTCCCTTTGGGCAACTAACTGCGTTTGCAAATACATAGATAAATAGTGCCATCAGCTCAAGTAGCAGGAACTTTCTCTTAGGTGCCAAGTTCAAGGCTGATGTCGCTTTAATCAGTCAAATGTACTGGCGCATCTTAATCTCGCATTTACATATTTCTGAAGCGAACGAATGAAATAAGTGAGGGTAGGACGGAAAAGGAGAAAACTAATCGTTTACAAAACAGTGAAGTTTGAATATGGACATCTTGAAGTTTTCTGATATCGAAATACGGTGGTAATAGTAAAAAGATGTTTAGTGTAAATTCGTAAAAGATAACAGCCGTCTTAAAATTTAGCTGTAGCTCACCGTATATCTTAATAGGCTTGCTTTTGTTCATTTTATGTTTAGTATTTAATATAGATTGCGTTATTGGATAAACAATTAGTAGTATTTCTGGTATTTCAAGATAAAACTTGCATTTCTTTATAATGGGTAATAACTGCCGGCAATTGGAATGATTAAAAAATATTACTTCTAATAAAATAATACTAAAGTGCTAACTATGTATAGAAGACTTTGCAAATGAAAAAAGTCGTTAATAATGGATTTAAAAAATCAGATGGAACTTTATAAGTTATTTCTCTCGCCTGCTTAGCAAGGCTTCGTGGTGTAGTGGTCTGCACGCTCAGCGCGTAATTGAGAGGTCCACGGTTCGATTCCCAGCGAAGGCGTTGCTAATTTTTCATCTTGCCTGCTTCCAAAATACCTAATGTCTCTACAGTGTCGCCCGAACTAAAAGGGTGTTGGATGATGATTCTCCTCACCCAGGATTTGGCGATTGGGACCCCTAAATTCCCCAGTCGCCCTTTAAAAGGGGAGTATATAAGGTATTTCTCCCGCCTTCTTCGTGGTGTAGTGATCTGCACGCTCAGAGCGTAATTGAGAGGTCAACGATTCAATTCCCCGCGAAGGCGTTGCTAATTTTTCATCTTGCCTGCTTCCTAAAAGTAACCTAATGTCTTTACAACCTTTTACAGGAAATGCTACGATATTTTCATGAAACTTAGAACTGCATTGTTAAAGAATGTACTTAAGTCGGAAATAGTTGATTATTTAATAAAGGAAGACTTAGATTATTAGATGACCTTTGAATACATATAAGAAGTTGCAATGCAAGTAATTGATCATAAAAATGCCGAATTATTTATAGCGAAATATTACGTTACTATTTATGCTGGATGAATTGTTAAAACAGAAGAAGCTGGAAATTACAAGAATTAAAGAAAAGGAAAAGAGGAACGAGTTACAAAATCTTTATAATTTATTTATAACTACAAAAAAATATGAGTCAAAATGATAAATATAATTTTAATATAATATCAAGATTAACTGTTGAAATAATAAGTCGCCGTATGTATACGATAAAAATCTAAATGTTCTCAACCATAATAAAGACGACGATGAACAAGATAATACTGTCCTGCTCGTAACAAAAGATTCAATAAATTTAACCTTCACAACAAAAGTCTTCACCAATTAATTTAAGAACACTCGCATTATGGTAAAATTAACACGCGGCATGCAACCAGTATTCTAGAGATAAGCTAAACGAAATAAGAAAATTTTGCAAAAATAACATACACGCTGAGTATTGAGAAATAAGTTGCAGTAATCTGTTAACAATTAAAAATAGTTCTAGATTTTGTTCATAAACAGCGAAAATGATGTTGATCTGTTGGCATGAATGTGGTTGAATTTTAACAGACAACGCGTTCAAAACTACGTAGAATTGTTTTGTATGTAATTTTCTTAATATCTTTTATGTAAAGATTAATTTCAAGACTAAATTAAAAATTGTAAAAATACATCATACACGGAGCTGCGGCTTATTATATATGCGAATGATTATAATTTAGCTATAATTTTTTGACATTATTTAATTTTTACATTAATTTTGTGTATTTTGAAAATGAGTAAATTAAAAAAAAATTAGAGGCATAAATTAAGGATGCGGTTTATACACGCGAGAATACGGTAATTCTAATCAAATTCCTTTCTAATGATATCAAAATTCTCATATCTTAGCTTTTCCACGTTTCATTGCTGGTTTCATCAAATACTGTATTACGTTCGTTTTCTATTTACTCAGCCCATTTAATCATTATAAATAATATTGTTGCTTCACTTACCTTTACAAAATGTTTTTACTTCCGAAGAAGCCTTCAGAATGCTTGATTATACTGAAAACTGCTAGAATTTTATTCAAAATTATATATATATATATGTGTGTGTGTGTGTGTGTTTCGTAAGAATAAAAACTAAAGTTAAATTAAATTTAAATAATTCTCTTTTCCACTGCTGCAAGGAATGAAATTTGAATTTAACAAATATTTTCTATTCGTAGAAAAGTTAATTTAAAGTTAATATAAATTAAAATTTTTAAGTTATTAAATTTTAATTGCATACAAATAAAAGATTAATTATTGCTGCGAACTAATTTACGATATCATTTAAATTCTGAGAGCATATGTAAATTAAGTGCAAGTATCTAAAACCATGAAACAATATATTTCAAAAAATAAATCCCCTCAAAACATTTTTTAAAGAATTTTTAAGACTAAATTAATTTGCATAAGTGAATAATTGTTGAGCAGGCAGGAGACAGATCTTATCAAGGGGAAGTTGCCTCCAAACCCCAGATCTTATCAAGGGGAAGTTGAACTAAAGGAATTTTGAGAAATTTACTAAGCAAATTGACTAGGAATCAAAATATTAATTAAAGGAAAATTGCTAATGTAATTAAGAGTAGAAAACCAAAGCTTTTTAGAAAACCAAAGTAATTTAGAAACCCTTGCCTATTGGAAACTTTCCCGACACGAATCGTGTACGTAAACCAAAAATACTATATAGAATCTATAAATAATACAAAATTAATAGTCTTAATAATTCTTTAAAAAATTTTTGAGATTAATTTTCTGAAATATTATATATTTTTTTGTGGTTTTAGATACTTGCACTTAATTTATATATGCTTTCAGAATCTAAATGATATTGTAAATTAATTTGCGGCAATAATTAATCTTTTATTCGTATGCAATTGAAATTTCATAATTTAAAAATTTTAATTTAAATTAACTTTTTACGAATAGAGAATATTTGTTATATATATATATATATATATATATATAAGTTCTCCTTTCTTCAATTATATATATATATATATATATATATATATATATAAGTTCTCCTTTCATCAGTTATATATATATATATATGCACACACTAATCTAACTATAAATTCTGAATTAAAAACCTGATGCGGGTACCACATTACTTCCTTGTACGGAATATTATACACATTTTTTGCTGCATTTAAACGTATTTCCTTGAATTTCATTAGAGATAGATTTCTCATTCAATTAATTTAGTTGTCACTTCGCAGTAGGGTTTCGCGGCAAAGGTAAGGCTTCGCTCACTTCACGGCAAAAGTACATAAAACCTCAAAATGTCTTCATTAAAATTGAAAAATATCGAAAAAATTAAAACACCAAATGCAGTTAAAACAATTTTTACAAGTAAAATTAGGGCCAACAGACAACAAAGCCGATTTTTTGGTGCGCGAAACTAAAAATTTACTTTTGGTCCCACTAGGCAAAAATACATTGAAGGTGCAGAAACTGACTTTATTCACTATTCTGCTAAGTTTGAAATGTAAACAAATATGGCTGCTATGATAAACAAAAATTGGGCTCAGCCGCTCCTAAACAACTATTAAATTGATGATAATTCTACAACTATTGCATGCAGATTAACTAAAGGCATAAAAACCTTAACTGAAAGATATGAATAACATAATTCGATTATTTTTAAAGCAAAAAATGCATAACTTGCAAACATATAAGAATAAAAAAAACTGAGCTCACCGAGCCGAGTAACAGAGTGAGAATATTCACTCTATAACAAAAAAAATCGACGCACCAAAAAGAAATTGTCCGATAGAGAAAACATATGGTGGATAGGAAGCTTATGTGCATAATATAAAATGATTAAAATGTTAGAACAATTGAATGATTAATTTCAAAGTTACATAATTGCAATGTAACGAGCTCAGTAAGATGTTGATCCACCTCTAGCCTAGGTGAAAGCTGCCACACGGCGTGGCATAGACTGATAAAGCTCCCGGATGGTCTCCTGCAGTATTTCTTTCCAAATGTTTTTCCATTTTTTTTCTTTCCAATTGTCGGGCTAGGTCATCAACATTCCCTGGTAGATGCAGTCGCCTTCCCGTCATATCCCAGACATGCTCGATGGCAGAGAGATCTAGCGATCTTGCTGCCAAGAAAGTGTTTTACAAGCTATAAGACACTTCATAGCAACACGTGCCGTACGTGGTCTGGCATTATTTTCCTGAAAAATAAGGTCTGATTACTGCAAAAGGAACGGTAGCAAAACAGGTCTCAGAATGAAGGGAATTTATTCTTATATCATTAAATTCAATCAGATATATCTTAGAATTCATTAAATGATGATAAAGAAAAATTTATATAAGCTTCATATCCCAAAATCAGTTTTACGAACGGTTTCGGAGCACTGTAGATTTTGAAGTTCTGGATTTGAATCCGGTCAGAACGTTATCTTCATAAGACTTTTTAATTGGTTAACTTGCAGGTTTAAATTTTGATATTTTCAGACACGCTGTTTCCTTGCTGTGAAGACTGAAATACTAATCAAAAATCAAATGCAGTGGACGGATTTATAGGTCATTTCTATGTATATGCTCAGTCACATAAGTTCCAGTGATTTTGATTTAATTCATACATGCAAATTTAACTTAACTGTATTCTTGTGAAACAATTTTTTTGAAACTTTGCGCGGATTCTGTAAATTTAAACATTTTTTTCGTTTTGGGTTTTAAATTGAACATGTGATCCTTGGAGACGGTATATGAGAACTTTTCTTATTATAAATAATTATGAATTATAAATCGCATTATATATATATATATTGATACAATTTTATGTGTGATTATTTTGAAGTTTATAAAAAATAAAGGAATTTTAATAACGAATCTATTGTTTGAATAACAAACCCGTAAATTTTCGCAATTTCTCTTTCTATAACGGCCCATTAGCGGCACCGTAAAGTCACTGAACACTGGTAGGTCGGTCCAACTTTCGAATCCCGGCGAACGGGCTGCCTGCACGGGAGCTTTCGTGATTTTCCGCATGTATATAGTATATTCAGTATCTTCTGAATGCATACATGAATAATGAGAACAGAGCCCGCTCAAAACCGCTGAACACTGGTAGTTCGGTCTAACTTTCGAATCCTGGCGTGCAGGCAGGTTACACGGGTGTTTTTGTGATTTTACACATCTGTATCGTGTATGCAGCGTCTTCTAGATGCATAAATGAATAAAGCGGGCGCAGCCCGCGCAAGAAAGCTCAACACTCGTAGTTCGCTTCAACATACGAGTCCCGGCGAGCAGGCTGTTGCATGGGTGTTTTCATGATTTTCCGCATTTGTACCGTGTATGCAGTGTCTTCTGGATACATATGTGCATAAGACGGGCGAAGCCCGCGCTAAACCGATGAACACTGATAGTTCGGTCCAACTTTCGAATCCCGGCGAACAGGCAGGCTACACGGGTGTTTTTTGTGATTTTACGTATGTGTATCGTATACGCAATGTCTTATGCATGCATAAGTGAATAAAGCGGGCGCAGCCCGCGCAAGAAAGCTTAACACTGGTAGTTCGGTCCAACTTACGAGTCCCGGCGAGTGTGGCATGTGTGGTTTCGTGATTTTCCGCGTGTGTATGGTATATGTAGTATCTTGTGCATGCATACATGTATAAAGCGGGCGCGGCACGCGCAAAACCGCTGAACACTGGTAGCTCGGTCCAACTTTCGAATACCCGCGAAAGGGCTGGCTGCATGGGTGTTTTCGTGATTCTCCGCAAGAGTATCGTGTATGCAGTATCTTCTGGATGCATATGTGAATCAAGCGCGGGGAGCCCGCGAAAAACCGCTGACACTGGTAGTTCTGTCCTACTTTTCAATACCGGCGAAATTTAACACGGGAACTCTAATACACACCAATAAGGAAAGCGGGCTTGCTGACGGGCCTTACACTTCGTACAAGGCCCCCATTAGCGGCTGAGCTGTAAAATCGCTGAAGACTGGTAGTTCGGTCCAACTTTCGAATATCGGAGAAAGGGCTTCCTGCATGGGTGTTTTCGTAATTTTCCGCACGTGTAACGTGTATGCAAGATCTTATGGACGCATTTGGGAATTAAGCGGGCGCAGCCCGGGTAAAATCGATGAACACTGGTATTTCGGTCCAACTTTCGAATACCGGCGAAATTTAACACGGGAACTCTTTTACACACGAGCGATATATAGCGGGTTTCAGCCCGCTCAGCTGGCGGGCTTGCCCGCTAGTACTTAATATAAAATCCCAATGAGCTTTTTCTGCGCAATTTAATAAAAAAGATTTTGTTAGTTCTTTCTTTCTTATATTTTATAGACTATTGGTGGGTTCGTCATCGTCACTACTTTCTCAGGCGTCATTGTGTTCTGTTCAAGATGTGTAGAAGATTACATTGGATATCAAAATGTAAGTACATTTTACTTTTTTTCTTTATTCTTTTCAGCGATGTCACCGCTCGGCCGTTGGGGGCCGAACTCAGTTTAAAGATCTGGTAGCTCAACTGCTTAACTTCTCATAATATTCAATAATTTTATAACTTGTATACCTCATATTTATCTCTACATATAAAAAAAGAAAGAGTCTGTGTGTCTTTCGTTTGTGCTGCGCGTAAGTTAATAGACCCAGGGCTACGAAATTTGATATATAGGTGCATCTAGACAAGAGCCAATGCACCTCGAAGCGATTTTTTTCAAAATTCGAATCAGATTATTTTTTTTTTTTTTTCGATTTTATCTAATCATTTTGAATTGTTTCATTCTTTTAGAAATGTGATTTTGGCAACAATGTTTCATTCAGTTGTCTACTAGACTGATGACTGTTGAAAATCAGCACTGTTGCCACTAGGAAAAAAGAGGGCCATAATTCTGTGCAGTTTTTAAATTTAATGCTTCTCTTGGATACTGGACGTTTGTTGAGAGAAGGCAACAGGAAGTTGGTTAATTTATTTATTAGGATAATTAATATTTGTATTAAGAGATAATGCGTATTTCATTGTAATTTTGTTATATGTAATATTTTTTTTTATGAAGTTGTTCTGCAGAGTAAAATTCTGCGCAGTTTTTAAATTTAACGTTTGGTGTTCCCTTCAGGCATTTTCCTGCTATATTTAAAAGCCAGACGAGGGCTATCCACGTAGCTGCTAATTTCTAAAATAGTTCAATAGAAAGTTATCACTATAATCTTGGATTCAATTATTCTTTCAGCTAATCGTTTTAAAAAGATAACCAGAATTCCATCTTAATCTGAAACTCTGCTGAATGGTTTAGTTTATTTTATTATAGCAAAAAATGCGAGGGCTATTTTCCTAAGGGAAGAGATGCCTTCGTAAACGATTTTCGTATGGAAACCGGCTCAAAGCCACGTTGCACACTTGGAATACAACTAAAATTCCTTATACCAACCAATTTCCTAGCCAGAATGAGTGGGTAAATAAAAATACAGCGTGGACATCCTGTCGGTACTTTAAGTTCATAGGTAGACGAAGATCACTATTCCAGTTTTTAACGAGATACCAGGGAAAATGGTCCATCCAATGAAATAGCCATAACGCTAAAGAGTTGTTGATTTCTAGCGGTGGTTTCGAAACGTTTTATGCCCCACTTTCCTTACTACTAACCGCTCGCAGATGCCGCAGTATATTTTATGCCTGTACTTCATGTAGACATGACGATAGCAAGCATTCATGTCTTACCAATAGATTCTAACCCAGGCCCAAGGATATGGTGGACTCACCAACCCTATCCCAAGCAATTGGACAGACCTCTGAAGTCTGAGAAAAACCTACGTGAATATCATATCATCAGTACCACTAATATGTTCACGCGGGTATAGAAACAAAAGAGAAGATAATTTAATGTGCACTATGAGGGATTCATTTTCTATGTTGGAGAGTCTTGTAGTCAGATAGGTTACAGACTTCTTTCTTTCGATAAGACTGATTATCTGTTGTCAAGGATGTTGCAGACTGCTTGTTCCCGAGTATGTTTCCGACTGCTTTCTTGATTATTTTAAACAGTAGATAAACAACTGCCATTATATGGCATAGTTTTAACAAACAACATTGTAGGAGATGTATTTCTGGTTTCTGTTACTTACTTTGAATACTGTTTCTGATACTATAAGAAAAATCAGTTTGGCATATGATTTTTATTGTAATGTTGAAATTATTATCTATCTGGGTATTCAATTTGACTGATATTGTTGCGTGCTTACGGGTTCGTAATAGATTGAATGCACACGTCCGATAAAAGGTTAATAAAATTTATTCTTATCAAAAGAAATATAACAGAACGCTGAAATTTTTCTCAGAAGTATGTGTAGAAGTGTTCATAATATCACACAGTAATAATCAGTAGTTATATTTAAACTACTAAAATGTTAAATATTTCGGGGTAGCTTTCTCTTAAAATTTATCACGCGCTGCATTGCACTGGGAAATAAAACAATTTTAATTACAATTCTACTAAATGTATCTAGTTAAATACAAAATTCGTAACAATATCTTTACTTAGTTTGTATTGCGATTTCCAGTTTACACCAATTTATTGGATTTCTTTTATTGTTTTACAGATAGATATTATGGGAAATTCCATATACAATTATATTCATAGTGCTGATGTTTCTCATTTCGAGAAAAAGGTGAACTCAGTCATTAATAGGAAAAAGAAAAGTAAGTTCTCATCAATTTTGTGCTGTTATAAATATTACGAAAATATTTGATATTAGCGTAGTGTAATAAAACAAATAATGCATGTAACTTTTATATGCCTTTTCCTGAATTAAGTTTGCATTATTTCTGTAAAATATACTTTTTAGTCGAACAAATTTCTTAAATGAACACCTGTAACTATGCAAAATTTCTTTCAATGGGTTGCATGCTTGTACGCTTGTAATCTTTTATATAAGTCGTACTTCTGAATAATAGATTCGCGTAGTGATAATATCTGTACAAAAGAAGGCGAATTCAACATGTGATTCATTCCGTTGCATGTGAAAAAAATTCAAAAGAACGTACGCAGACTTTGTCTCACGGTTACCTCAACTGACTAAGATTCAGTTCTTGGCAAAAGAGAGAAGTAGGTAAAGAAGAAATATTACAACTTAAGTTGATAGTTTGTGGCCTTGGATACCTTCCACGCGCGAAGACCTCCAGGTGGTGCAGAGAATTTCAGTCTGGACGTAAAAGAGCTCTGAATCTACAGAGAATGGACTTATACCTGTGTATTCTGTACAAACGACAGCAGTGGAAGAACTGCTGAAAGTCGGTCATTGAATAACAGCTGTTGATAAGGCTTTCGTTTGCGTAACTTCCATAAATAACTTCTGAGATGGGTTTTAAACACTTGGCAGAGGATCAGATGTCGCTACCATTGTGTTATTTATTACGGTATCTTAATTTCGAATGAAATATTTTTAACCCGTTATTGAGAAAAATGTAAATAATTAAATATTTTAGTACCTGATCTGGAATTGTAAATGGTATGCCTATTCAGATGACTATTAGAATAAGATGTCAATAACGATTAAGAAATATCTGGGAGTATCAATAAATAAAAATGAACGACTTTTCTGAGATTTAAGCCATAATTTTTCTGTTATTTCTAAAAATGAAGAAACAATACAAGTTAATGAAGAGAACTAGCAGCAACAATAGATAAGTAGATAGATAGTTTCGTTTCACCAGTTATATGTGTAGGTTTATGTGGATGACTAGAGCACGAGACGAAAATATTCACGACACAACTTTATTACTAAACTAGGATGATGATTTGAAAGCTGGTAAATAGTTGTCGGTGACCCCACGGAAGATAGCAAAGTTCAGAAAGGGTTCACAGGATAATGAAGAGTTCACAGAGTCTTGTAATTTGCATCTCGGGAAAATACTTTAGGTGTTCCCAAACGCTGGCAGGACATTGTTACATAACTGGAAGACAACAATTCCTTTAACACTCTTCGAAGGCCCAGTGTTATTATCTGCTTTGCGGTTTCCAAGCCCGTAGGCTTTGCTTACGTGAGAGCACGTCTGCTGTCGTCCACGGCTAGTGTTTATATGCTCCTCTCTGAGTTGCAATGGTAGCAAGTTGAGTGACGTCAGTCATCGGTCGTCGATAAGTATACTTCTTACATATATAATCAGTTTTGTAAAGCTGTGTTCAGACGACGGTATAAAGGGCATAAGTGGTAAAAAGCCCAGTTTTCTGTACATTGTTTCGAAAATTGGACCATAATTATAAAAAACTGCTTGAGAATTTTAACAGTGAATTTTTTTATAGAATTCTATAATACATTTTCGTGAGAGACCACTCTACGCTTACTGCAGAAGCACACATGATTAACCGTATTGCGCTTTTATCCTGCAATGAATTTTAGTTCGTTAAAGCCGCTGCTCTGCGTAGCATATCGAATTGGAGCTTTCAAATGTTAACGGACTTTTGGGTCACCCGATATATTGAGAAAATGCTAACTTTCCGTGAATAACAAAGTGAAATATAGGGCTTACAAAAGTAATTAATTAAAACGTTAAGAATTATACATGCATGAATAAAATAAAAAACGGAGAACAGCAGTCTAGACTGCACAAAAACAAGTACAATTATATATGATTTGAAAAGAAAATATTTGTATTCTTATTTATTAAAAATTGTCTGAAGCCATCTTTTTTCCCATACCTTATCTAATCAAGTTGCTGTATACTTGTATGTTTACACAGCCAACATAATACGTCTTTCAATACAAATAAATGCTATTTATAACAATGGTATTAAAATCGTATGTGTGGGGCGTTGAATTTTTTTAATATTAATATATTCCATTAAGATCTGAATTTCAAGGAAAAAAATCTTTGACGGATAAGACGGATCTTATTTCTGGGCATTGTATTTTATAAAGTTTGAACATATAAAATATTTACAATATTTTAGTATTATTTTTCTTATAACAAACCATTTGGAATCTTCATTTTTAATATGTTTGCTGTATGCCCCTCAGTATGTTTTGCTGTAGTAATTTTCTTTCATCTTTGTGTTCCTTTTATACTTGATATAAAATATTCTAAATTTATTTTTTGTGAATAAATGTGCTTTGCAGAGAAAAAAATCAATTCTTTCCAGCTTTTATTAGCAGACATCTTATAAGTTTGCCTTTCTTAATATTTTATTTTTGTCATTCTCTGGAATTTTATTCTTTGGTATTATTTGTATTTTATCATTTCATTCTCTGTATTTTTCTTAGCTTTTTTTGTTTCTTATCTGCTTTATACAATATGTTATGCTATTGTCCTATAGTTGTAGTTTTTTCAGTGTAACAAAAGATACGTATGTTTAATAATCACGCATTTTCTACAAAATGCATTGGCAAAATATGCGTCTTTTAAATGGATGTTCATTCTTATTTTTGTTATAACCATCTCCATCCAGTTTTTTCTATATAATGCTCGAAGTTTTAGCATTGGTTGCATATTCTAAGTAAAATAATACTTAGAATATGCATATTGTAATATTATAGTGCATTAGAGATAAAAACTGAGCAGAAAAAAATGTTATGCTAAGGTAGAAAAAAGATTTCTTAACATAAGTTATATTGGTGCCTGATTTAAATAATGGTTAGAGATGTTGATGGCTGTATTGTTGGCCCGGTTTGAACTCTGGAGAAAGTTTAGATGTTTGTAAATCTCTAATGTCTCTGCGACATGGAGGAACTTTAAATATTAGCGAGCCAGAAGTTCTGTCGAGAACTTCAGTGGTAGAATAGAGGTAAGAGATTTTTCGAGCTGTTTGCCATCAAAATTGGGACAGAGCCTTCGCTTTCTGGAGTACTAATTTTGTTGTTTCCTGTTATTTTATTGTTCTCGCTGATGAGACGGCAGAACGACTAATGGATTTGGCCTTTCCGGAAGAAGACTGTAAATTACAAGTGTCTGGCCATTTGGAGCAACCAAAAAAAAAAAAGCTATTTTTATCATTAGCACTGGAACTCGAATTTGTGCAAACATCATTACTGCCATTATCATGACAACTTCTTTATTGACATATGTGTTGCTTTTAGAATGTCATTCACAATGTGCATATTTGCGTTCATTCCAAAGCATACATGTTCAAAAGAACTCAATTTGACGTCGGTTAGAAATTCATAAATTTGCTCCCGTAAAATTCTGTTTATTTTTTTTTTCATATGAATCTCTCCCTATCTACTGAATTCTTTACTAGCTTAACATTTTATCTACGTTGAAGGAATTGAAGTGTTTGCATTTAAGCTAATTATTATACAGCTATTTATTTCCGGTAATAAAATGATGTTTTTCATTTATATTTTAAATTAGTTTGAATGGAAAGAGGTATACAAATATAAGTAATATTTACCTTAGTATCCATTTTAATCTTTTTGCTGTTAATTTAACAGTTTAAAAATTTTTAGCCTAAAGAGCCGCTAGCCCAGAGGGGCTATTAGTCTCGAAACGGCATTTTGCACCGAATCACTGAAATCATTAAATCACTTTTCAAATTGTTGCCACAAAATATTATCACTCTATATTATATTTAAAGAAATTAAATATGAAGAATCTGCATGAATGTATGTTTGTTTCTCGCATTGTGAAAAAATAACGGTACCTAGAGCCATTAAATTTTGAATATCGTAGTTCTCCTCCCAAACACGGGCACCTGGGAGCCTGAATTTTGAATTTCGAATTTTATTATCTCTTTCATATTTTTTAAAACTTTAACGAAATTTTGATTAAAAAACTCAACGATTTCAAAGCGAGCGGTGGCAACATTGTTCGGAATAAAACATTTTTATCTCCATCTCACGACACTGTCTGTCAGAAATTCTAAAAATATGCTGTTTTTAAATATTCTTAGCCCAAATGCTTTGGAAACGGCTGTCGAAACTTGTATGCTAAAAAAAATTTAAAAGTAGAAAGAACATCCTTTTGGGCGTAATATAAAATAAAAAGATATGAACTGAAATAAAAAATGAAAAAAACATCCTTTTGGACGCAATATAAAATCTGAAAGCTTTCATCCCCTTCCCGTTTTTGAGTCATATATTTTATTGGAAGAACAGACGCTATTTTTAATTTTAAAGAACAAGAAGGTGTAAATTTAAAAACTTCAGGAGTGGATGTCAGCTTATTGAAATAAGTTCCATATTGTTGAAAGTAATCACAGCATCTTATCCTACAGTATGTAGGGTCTACTTGACTAACTTCTAAGTGAGAATCGCACATGTAGTAAGTTCTGGTAGGAACTACACAGAAGAAGGATTAAAAGTACCCTCTTTAAAATTTACACTGCGTTAACTCGACCTTGGGCGGTAACTGAAATCACAGAACTAAACTAAAAATTCGAAGATATGCACAAGTAGTAGAACTAAGCTACAGGGCTGAGATATTCCTGTTTCTTAAACCCGCGTCGAAACGAGTAGCAGCAAGTAAATGCCACATAAACCACGTAACTACGTAGTAACTTCGGGAGTAGTAGCTCACGCTACTGCGGTGACGACGCCAGCCTAATTCTCTTTTTCCTACTGAACCTCGGTTTTTAAACCCTTTCTTCACAAGGCAGAATTTGCATTCCTTTGCGCGCGCTACCAAATTTAAATATTCTGGCATTGACAATTAGAGGAATGAAGGCTTATAGGAAAGTTTAAAATTAATCTTCAACTTGTTAGTTAAAATAAATATAAATCCCTACAAATGATTGAAAATAAATTTAACGTACTAGCCCTAAAAAAATTTGGAAACTTGAACTCAGCTTAACACAGAACGTCATTGAACTGCACTTTCAAATATGTGCATTGGTGGAATTAAAAATCATCATCATTGTGCTTCCGTGTGGTCTTCATTTTATTCTCAGTTCACTTTTCCATTACAAAACGGTTCCGGTAATGTTTAGTTTAGTTAAGGCTAAGCACTCGAGAGCTAGCCACCTAAAATATTAGGTCTTCGTAAAAGCTTTACCAAGAAAAACTAGTACATTCATACAAACGTCGGGAAAACCGTGGAAGCAGTTGCGTACCCAGCCCGTTCACTCGAACTAAAACTTTTCAACGGCAACACGGTGACTAAGAGCCTGTATGAGGCTGAAATTAATCCAGCAGTTTGGTCCCCAGCGCGATGGGGGGGTATCAGTCTGCGCATGCGCTGTTTATATTTCGAAAGTTATAATTCACTCTTGAGGTAAGTTTTCGTGGAGAATATACATCTTATGTTTTGGAAAATAAGGTAATTTCCATTTCAAACTTATGTTGTATGATTTTCATGATTTATTCATGCACATAATCTTTGTTGCAGTTTCCTGTGTTTTTTTCATTTATGTATTGATCGATACATTTTTTCCTCTGTAGAGCCGTCGAAGAGAAGGACGAAGACTGTCAAAGCGCACATGCAGCAGCGTCCATTGCCTCGATCCGGAGAGGTTAGACATCGAAAAATGGTATTTAAAATATCAGTTCATATTAATGAAGTTCAAGAGAATGTAAATACTGAACCTGCCAGCACAACAAAAGGAAAGAAACTGAGTAAGTGCTTAAGTGTTTCGTTACTGAGGAGAAATATTGTAATAACCAAAGGATGCAGTTCTGTTCTTGTAGCACAAATAGTTCAGTTGTGCCCTTTGGATTTAGCTAAACGTGTAAGTTAAGTTCTTTTTATAGGGTAAGCCAAGTCTGTATTTTACTGTAATACAAGTAAGAGGATTTTAAGTTGATTAGCCCAGAAGGGAAATTTGACCAGAAGGGGGCTATTAAATTTTGTTTTGGCATTTTGCGTCGGATCACTTTTCTAATTGTTGCCACCAAATTTTAGAGCCCTGCATGATATTTAAAGAAATTAAATAATGAAGAATCTGTATGAACATATGTATGTTTCTCGAACTCTGAAAAGGAATGGCACCTAGAGACATCAAATTCTTAATAACGTAGTCCTCCACTCGAATATGAGCATCTAGAAGCCCAAATGTGGAATTTGGAATTTGTTTTATTATCTCTTTCATATTTTGTCAAACAATATGGAATTTTTCATTAACAAACTCAACGATTTCAAAACGAGCAATGGCAACACTGTACAGGGCAGAAAGCATTTTTATCTCCAGCGCACGAGACTGTGTATCGGAAATTCCAAATATATGCTCTTTTAAATATTTTGTGATACTGCTGTTGAATTCAATTTTATGGTTTAAAGTGTGAAAAACATGAGATTTAATAAGTAAAAGTAAAAATCAATACCTTAAAAAAACGCCCTTGTGGGCGTAATATAAAATCTGAACGCTTTCAATTTTTTTTATATATTTCTCTCCTTTTTTTAATTTTCATCTTATTTTAATAAAGGTTAAAATTCTCTATTAAACAACATTAAATGAAGAAACATATTAGGAGAGTATATCAGGGTCAATGTTCCTTCTCACCTTCTTCGGGAACATACAAAGAGCTGACTCGGAACAGAGAGCTTACTAAAGCTATGTTCACTAATTGTGGTACGTAGACAGGATACACACGAAGGGTATACAAAACCCTTTATTTTTCTCTATATACAATAACTTCCGTACTTCGGAATACACTGACCCGCCACTTGGGGGTCTAACGTAAAAGTATAAAAAATAAAACTAAACTCTAATTTAACTTTAGAATAATAAACGTGGAAGATTGGCCTTATATTAACAGGAAGGCGTATGTAGTACAGATAACTGAGAACACTACAATACGTTTAAAAGTCATCAAGAGGATTAAAACCTCTGGCCTGGAAGGCAACAAGCAACTGCGTAACTTCTAAGGTAAGCGGCCTGCTTCGAACTCACTGCTTCCTCTCTCTCGCTTGGCAAAAGGCCACAACTTAAATACTTGGCGTTCGACAGACAACTTTGCATAAAAACTTAACGCTTATAATTCTGGCCGGAAGTAGAAAATAAAGAAGTGATAGTAAAGATTCAAAATAAAAATAAACGTTAGTAAAACTTAAGATCCTTACATACTTCCCGCCAGAGTTAATTAGTTTGAAACTGAGGTCTAAAACGACCTTGTTGAAAACTTTTAGCTCTAGAATCTAACGCGAGGCCAATCTTTTACAAACATACTTCGCTAGAAACTAGAAATTTAAAAGAAAGAAATTTGTTTTTTTTTTTACAATAGCAGCTCCCAGGATATACAACAATTTTTTTTCATCTGTACTGCATCTAAACAGGAGCTTTTATTCAATTCTGGTTCCTTCCAGAGATCTGGAAGGAAAACTAGTTTAATGAAATGTTACACAATGAAGTGGCAAGTAACATATACAATTATACTTCTCTTAACATTCTTATTTCATTCATGACTATTTTAATTATCTCTCCCCGTGCTCTCTGACATGTGTTGTAAAAGAACACCAAACACGAATGTGTTTCTGTCTACGTGTTCCACACTTCCTCCTACAATCAAAACACTAACGTGTTAAAATTCAACATAACAAGACCTCTTAACACACCCTAATTTCAACTCTAAACCCTGAGGTACTATTCTAAAAGTGGCTAACTCTAAAGTGTAGCGTCAGAGAGCCTAACTACATCATTCAACCTTTAACACATATTCGCCATGCTTTAGTCTTTTTACAGTCACACGAATAAAAAAAAATTTAACATTCACTTTTACCATATCACGGTATTTCTTAACATTTAAAATAACAGTTCACATTATATATAAGAACATATTAACATGCCGTTAATTTTACACATTTGAAAACATACATTAGTAGTACATTGTTAACTTCTATTCTTTTCAAAGCAAGTGCCAAATCTTTCTACATTGAAATAATACTACATTTCAAAAAGTCTTTCAGACTAAAACTTCTTTCTTGCTAGAATGTTTTAAATAAAATTTATACAATAACTTTTTACAATATTTAAGTCTTTACACAACGCTATTATACATCAACTTTAGTTTTACGCGCGAGTAATTGAAAAACATAATACCAAAATCGGTAAAAACTCATTTCTCGCCCTTTTGGCGATAAAGGTAGACCTCGCATGAGGTAAAACTTCTTGAAATCTGCCACTTGCAGTAAGAATGAAAGATTAACTTAAGTTTGCAAAGTAACATAAAATTTTACTTATCTTTGTGATATTCGGACATCCTTTTCTAGGCCCAGTCTTTAAAGGTATTGCAGATCGTTGTGTGATTTATTCTCCTTCTTGTACGGGCTCGCCCTTCAGTGCTTTCCTCTGGAAGCTTCCTTTTTTCACCAGTTCGGCCACCCTTGAATACGTTCTTTTTCTCCTCTGCTTGTGGTCTTGGCCGTTTGATGGCAGCTGGTCTTGGCGGAACCGGGAAACTTCTGTCGTGTTCCTGCTTGGACCTCGTTGTTGGCCGTTCAAATTTTCCTTGTAACTTTTCCTCCGCCGCTGATGGCCCTTCCGCAGTTCGGCTACATTTACTGCGGAGAGTCCTGTCGGATGAGTCGATCTTCCGTTTTAGAGCCGGGTTATAGTTGCCGTCATTTCTCCTGGTTCTCTTCACATACGTCGTCCTTCTCCCTTCTTCATTCTGGGGGTGTTCGTGAACTCTCTTTTCTGGACGGTGGAACGGCTTCTTTTTCTTGCTACCTTCAATTTTTCCGCGGGGCAATTTTCTTTTCACTTGCTCCTGCCTCTTATTGGCTTGCCCTTGTACTTGTCGTTTTTCCACCTCTGGAGCTTGTGCCTGCGGTGTCTGCCGTGCCGGATCCTGCAAAAGATCTGAAAATATTTGCATTTTATTACGATCGAAGTAGGGCTTGATTTGATCAATGTTTGCGGAACAGGTTTCACCATTTCTGGCTTTTAACACTGCTACAGCGTGAGTTATTTTTTCTATAACATATGGTCCTTCAAATCGTGGAAAAAATTTGGCAGTTTTATCTTCTGGTGCTGAAGAAAGTGAATGCTTAATTTTTAAAACTTCATCCCCTACTTTATAAGTTACTCCCCGTCGTTTCAAATCATAATAGAGCTTCTGTTTTCTTTGTGCTACTTCCGTATTCTTTGCTTCCTTAATTAGTTTTTCTATATCACCCATTTTAAATTCTGGGGCTCTTTGTTGCACATAAAATAATTTATCTAACGGTGTTATAATCTTTCTGCCTAGAAATAACTCAGCAGGAGTTTTGCCCGTTGTATCATGTTTTGCGGTCCAAAGGGCGAAAGCAAATTCATTGACATAGTTATCCCAGCTTTTATGAAAATTTTTAACATAACTACGGATAATTTTCACTATATTTCTATTGACCCGTTCCGCTATATTTGATTGCGGCCGATACGGGACCATTTTTAAATGACGTATGCCCAGTTTTTGGCACATGTCTTCAAACATATTACTTACATATTGAGGACCATTATCCTATATAACTTTTAGGGGCGCCCCGTATTTTAAAATATACTTATTTAAAATAGAATCAGTAACTAATTTCGCGGAGGCTCGTTTTAAGGGAACAATTTCGGTCCATTTACTAAAATGATCAACCATAACAAGTAGATAGCGACTTTTATTTAACTGACTTTTTGGGAAAGGGCCCAATAAATCGATGCCAATTATTTCATTTGGAAATTCGGATTTAATACTATTTAGAAACCCGGCCGGGCGGAAATTAATATAATTAACTGCTTGACATGTTGGGCAGGACTGGACATACGCCCTTGTTAACTTTTGCAGTTCAGGAAAGTAGACTGCCTCGCGTACGCGTTGGATAGTTTTCCGAATACCAGCATGAGAAGCTAAAGGGCTGTCTTGGAGCTCCTGCAGGATATTTAATCTAAGGCTAGCTGGGATAACAGGTCGAAATTCGTTGCTGGAATTCGTAGTTTTGGTATAAAATAATAGACCATCTATTAGTTCGTAATGGGCCGCCCTATTTCTTATCGCCACAATATCTTGGTGGCTAAAATTTTCAGGATCCTTCAAATACTCATAAATGCTTCCAAACTCAGGATCCTTACCCAGTTCGGTTATTACAGTTTCTCGGGAATTTATTGTACATGCTGTGAGCATTGCCACCTTTACGGTATTCCCTTGTTCATCTATTTTAATTCTTGATAGGGCATCTGCTAAGATATTTTCCTTACCGGGGGTATGCTTGATTACCAGATTATATTCTTGCAGCTTGAGTGCCCATCTTATTAACCTTGGGGATAAATTTTTCCCTGAGTACAATCTAGTTACCGCCGCATGATCAGAGTGCACTGTTATCGGCGCCTTTCCAAAATAGACTCGGAACTTTTGCACTGCTAACAGAACTGCAAGTGCCTCTCTCTCGGTCGCGGAATAGTTTCTTTGTGTTTGATTTAAAGTTCGGCTAAAAAATGCCACGGGCTGCTGATTTTGCGAAAGTACCGCTCCTACCGCATAATCCGAAGCATCCGCTGAAATTTCTAAATTCTCATCCTTTTCAGGAAATTTCAACACAGGGGCTTGCGTTAATGCTTGTTTTAATTTTTCGAAAGCACTATTGGCTTCGGCCGTCCACGAGAATCTTGCCTTTTTCCTTTTTAATTTTAACAATGGCTCAGCGATAGCCGCAGAATCTTTTATAAAGGACCTATAATATGAACAAAGTCCTAGAAAAGAAGAGAGCTTCTTTGCCGTGTTTGGAGTCGGATACTTTTGTACAGCGATTATTTTTGATTCATCTGTCTCGATCCCTTTTTGAGATATTTTGTAACCTAAATATTTTAATACAGGGGCTGCAAATTTGCACTTTTCGACATTAACTTTTAGACCGGCCTCATTTAATAAAGAAAACACCTGTCTTAAATCCTGTACGTGTTGGTCGAGATTATCACTAGTAATAATGATATCGTCTAAATAGATAAATGTGGACTTCCCAAGAACAGGTCTTAACACAATGTCCATGCATCGCTGAAATGTTGCCGGGGCCCCTGAAAGGCCAAACGGCATACGCAAAAATGCATAAGTGCCAGACTTGGTTATAAAAGCAGTCTTAGGCACGTCCTCAGGCCTCACCCCTATTTGAAAATAACCAATCGTTAAGTCTAAAGTCGTCATAAATTTGGTTGATTTTATGTTCCTTAGAATTTCTTCTATAATCGGTAACGGATATACCGGATATTTAGTTATGGGGTTTAATTTACGGTAATCAATAGCGAATGTCCATCTTTTTAGATGCGTCAAAGGATAGTCATTATTTTTCTTACATAAAACCACCGGGCTAGCATAACTACTTGAGATGGGCGTTATGATCTTTTTACGTAGCATATCGGTAATATGCCATTCTATAATTTTTTCCTTATTCTTATCATACCGGTATGGTTTTTGACGAACTGGCATTGCATCTCCGGTGTCAATACTATGATTAGTAACCTGAGTAAATCCTGGAATATCACTAAATAACGAAGCAAATTCACTTACCACTTGTCGGATTCTTCCTTGCTCGTCATTAGGGAGGTGGTCAAGTTTTAACATCGGCTGTTCAGCGTTTTCTGTACGAACTGGTTTCATTGTCAGCTTAAGGGACGCTTCATTAAAATCCAGCGTAGCTTGTGCTTCTGAAAGAAAATCTATTCCTAAAATTAAATGTGCTTTCAGACTCTTTACTATAAAAAACATCACCTTTACTTGTTCGTCCTTGATACGGATATACAAAGGTACTTTACCTACGCACTTACATTTTTCTCCTTGCGCCGCTAACACTGTCGTATTATCCGCATTATATATGCGGTATTTGCGAAAATACTTCCTAAAAAACTCTTCTGCCACACAGGAACACTGCGCGCCGGTATCCAGGAGTGCGGTGGCTGGGATATTATTCACCAAGACTCCAATCTTCGGAAGAGTCAAATTTTTCACCATTACTGTATTTCACTTGTAGGAAGAGGGGTTTTCGTGGCCTTCGGATTTCCGCACCCTCTCGTCAGCAGAAATCCGTTTTAGTTTAAATTATTTTTCCTTTCCGTGCTTTCCTTCTTTTTCCACTGGCCTTGAGACTTTTTTCCTGGATTGCTATTGAACTGTCGACGTTCGCCGGCTGTTTTTGAATGCTCGAGTTTCCTTGCCCACTGATTCGCTTTTTCTCCGTAGCCATGTACTTGAGTTTGCTGTAGTCTTGGCGTACCAAATTTGTTTCGCTGTTGATACTGGCGTCTTCTTTCGACGTCCGCCGTTCTTCTACTTTCAAACTGGATTGCTAGCTCAAATAACTTTTCCAGTGTAGTCGGATTTCTTAATTCAATAAAGTCTTGCACTTGGGGTAGTAACCTCGGAAAAATCACTTGAATTATTTCAGGATCCGGACGGTTTCCATACAAGAGCTTGAAAACGTGAATTTTTCTTAAAATAAAGCTCGAGAGGTTTTCGATTCTTTGTTGATATATACTGAAAAGTTCCGTTTCTGATTTCGCACGATCCCTTACAACAGGGAAGGCTTTTAGTAGGGCAGTCTTGAAATTTTCGTAAGTATATGTGGGACTTCCTGCTTGACCCAAGAGACTTCTGCCTATACATTTGAACCAGTTAAGCGCTTGGCCCCTCAAAGCGCTGGTAGCTAAGGTAACTTTTTGAAATTCGTGCACGGGATAGAGCATGAAGTGGTCATCCAATTTTTCCAAAAAACCGGTTACCGGTGAGTTTCCGTTAAATGTTGCTTCTGGTTTCATCGAAGCGCGCATGGTCTGGACGATGTAACCAAATCCTTCCAGGGCGGCAGCTTGCATTTCTGGATTGAAGTATTGAATTAATTGGGAATTACTTATTCTCAATAATGGCTTAATTATGAACAGTTGACCTGAGATCTAATGGCTGGCGAGTTTATGCCTTTCTTGATGCTTAATTCTGAATACTGAAGATAAAACTCAAAGCAAAATCTAACACAAAGCTTTATTAACAAAATTAAAATAGTAAAATATTAAATTATGGGACTTCTCATCGAGGTCAACAACAGTGACTTACTGGTAAGCTAAAATTACGATGCGGTTAGAGCCACAAGGGCCTGTTTAGATTTATAACACTATTTCGATCGGAGGTAACCAATTAAAGATTCTAACACGATACAATCTGACTTAACCGGCTCTGGATTAGAGATTTTTCCGGATAATTGAATATGCATCTCTAGAACTTATTTGTTCTTGTTTTATGATGCCATCTGTAGAAATTGCGGCGTAGAAAGTTCATTGCTCGTAGTTTTCGATTTATTAACTATTACACAAATAATACCGAAAACTCGTAAAAATTACATAAAATTAAAGATGATTTTTTTCAAGAGAAAATCATTTTAAAGTTAGGCCCACCAGCGGCCGAGCGGTAAAGTCGCTGAACACTGGTAGTTCGGTCCGAGGTTCGAATCCCGCGAACGGGCTGGCTGCATGGGCGTTTTCGTGGTTTTCCCCATGTGTAACGTGTATACGAGCCAGTTTCCCTTAGAAAGTCCTCCACGAAGGCATCCCTCCTCTTAGGCAGATAGCCCTCGAGGCTTTGCCATAATCACATACATACATACATACATACATACATACATTTTAAAGTTATTATTATGTGAAAATTGCGAATTTATTAGTGTGAAGACATATATTTCAGAATTTCTGCCTGGTTACAAGATTATCTCCAAAAATCTGCTGTGCGTACAATGGAGGTTCATAACATCATGTACAAACATAGATGAACATTTGTCGGCAAATCTGATGAGTCTGTAACTATTTGTCGTCTTCCTTTCACATAACTATCTTGCTCTGCTATTGTCTTCATCTTAATTTTCCTCCTCCTCCTCCTTATCGTCATCATATTTTTCCTTTCCAGTCATACGTCCGATTATTTCGTCGCCATCTTGACTGCAGGATGGAATCAGAATTGACATCAATCTATCCAAACCTGCACCTCCTCTTCACTAACTCTTCTCCTACTATGCAACTAAGTCAAAGACACCGGGCTTATTTTAAAACCAAGAGAATATTTGTCACTCGATTTGTCATCTACAAACATCATGATAGGCTCTGACGTAAAATAATGTTCTTAACACTCTTCAGGCAATAGCCAAAGTATAAGTGCCGTCTTTTAATGTAAATTGTGTCTTAAAAATCATGGACACTGCTTTCAATGTTCACACTTTGATACATTAAAAGAGGTAGGTACTTCGTTATATTCTGGACAATTTATTGGTTGGGTTAGATTTGTTTCGTTGTGTTATGGAAACATAATACGAAAGTCTTCATATTTTCAGCCGATTACCTCTCATAGTCCTAAATTTCGGATATAAATTTAGGCTTTTAAAAACGCTGTTATTTTGATATTTGTCGGTTAACTGGATGCTGATTACGAGGGATGTTACTGTACTTTCTGAACTTGGCCAACCTCTGACAGCTCTTTAATTTTTCGGCGAGCGCTTTCCTTTTCCAGAATGGCAATGCCTCGGCCTTCTATTGAGATCCCGATTAAGATTGCGTCCTTTTCTTAACCTGTGCCACTTGCCGTAAAATTTTCTATACTCTTTGGTCTTATCGAGGAACGTGTCTAGACCATGTTAAGGAAGACATTAACATAAAGCTAACTGTTAGTAAAACTTAAATCTTACATATTGCACAGAATATTTATAAGCTGCATATTTGCTCAACACCGAGCCCAGTCGATATGTAATATATATTCGCCTGCATTAATTTAAAAGCATCTTAAAATTATGTATTCCGCACATAATATAATATATTTCAATTTTATTCGAAGCACTTGGAGAGTAGAAAACATCCAAGTAAAATAACAACCAATTTAATTTCATTTAACGCTAAGAAAAGAAGAAGCAGTTTGTTCAACCGAATTCCGAATCACCATGTAAACTGTGTACAGGTAATTTGTGTTCGACTGCCTGAAGAAGTGAATAGTTATACATTTAAGAGCAAATTATTGTGAAAAATAATTTCAAAAATATTTTCCATTTTTAATATCAGAAAATATAACATGGTTGGGATTAACCGGTCATTATTTTTAAATATAATCTTTTTTTCATTAAGCCCGAACGAAAGACTTCGGAACCACTGCAGTAGTGTTGATGTTCGTAGAGCCTGCAAAACTGGAACCAGAAATTGACATATCATACATAGAAGCACATCAAGATGCTTATTTCACCATACATGGACCACAGGCTGAAATTATCTACGCTGATCAAAGGTAATGAAAGCTTTTGTTCCGCTATTGTTTAGTGTACTCAGATTAACGAAATGAAACAGTTATATTTATCATGTTAGTGAGATAGTAAATTATTCATATATCAAGTTGGAACTTTTAACAAGCTCATTTCATTTATATTATTAAAAATATTTAGATTAATTTTGAATTTTATGCGATTTAAGGATATCTAAACTGTTGGGAAAATTTGAAGAGCAATGCTTATAAAACATATTAGATTAATGAAGAAGCATCACAATATGCTTATGACCAACCAAAAGACATTTTTTAAGATAAAAGGCGGTAAAACAGACATCTTCATTAAGAGTCTCAAGTCTTATGAATGCTGAAGATCTAGAGAGGTTATATTGTAGAAGGTACTCGGAGACAGAAAAAGTACATCAGTGATTTGGAAACCCTCTTATGCCGCAAATTGGTGATTTATGGGCTGAAACAAACTGTGTTTTAATGGCTAATAATGCCTCGTGCTATAAAATAAAAATTTCTGATTCTGTAACTAAAAATAATATAAAGGCAATGCCTTGCCGAGGAAATGGTCTGGAGCAGCGATTTTCAACCGGTGGTACGCAAAGAAACAAAGTATTTTTAACAATTAAATTTTTAAAATCTCCTAACCCCCCGCCCCCCCCCCAAAAAAAAATAGTTGATAGAAATTTTTTGTGATCAAACTGAACCGGAAAAAGAAAAATTAAAGGCAATTCAGATAAAGCTATCAAATTTTTATTGCCTTTTTTGCACAAAAGATTTCCTATTTGAGGATCCTTTTCGTGTTTGTGATTTTCCAATTTGTGTGAACAAGGATTTTTTTTCCATGTTATATTTGAAAAATAAATACAGAACAAAATTAAAAGGATTCTAATTTATGGTTAAAGCTAAGTAAAATAAGACCAGACATGAAAAAATGGAATCTTATCTGTTAAACAGCCCCAGATTTCATACTAAATTTTAGAACTATTCACACTAAAATTCTACAGATAATTAACTAATTCTCACATCAAAATTCACACTAAATTATAGAAATTTTAGAATAACGTAAATTTTGATAATTAAAATGCTAACCAAGTTTTAATCTAATATTTTTAATGTGGTATATTTAATACAAATAGCCAATAGGTTGTGCAAATGGCAAAATATATCTTTTTATAACATTTTTATTGAGAAATTGAAAAACAATCATTATAAAATGTAGTAGTGGTACTAAAGTTTTTCAGTTTTGAGGTACGCGTTAGTCAAAAGGTTGAGAACCGCTGGTCTACACATGATTTCAGTCAATAAAACGGAGCAAAGCAGAATAAGCAACGAATTGGAACCCATCTAAATTCAGAAGTGGTAACATGCCATATTTGTTTAAACAATAGTGGAACTGCGGTGCTGAAGGACACATACGACGAAACTGCAGAATACCCCAGGGTACGGATGTTAAGACCGCTTCTAACAAGCAACAAGGAAACTAATTAGTGGCTATCTCGCGGGGCGGAGGTTGCCAGATAATGAAAAGCCCCCGTTTAAAGCAGATTTTCAGATTTCTGCAGTGAGAGGCGGCAGTAATGGACTTTTCATAATAGGACATATTAATGGAATTCCGTGCAATATGACTATAGATACAGGAGCCAACGTCACCATTATCCGAAAAGATTTGGCTCAACAACTAGGAAACAAACTTATGTGGACGCCGCCCTGCGTTACCCTCCAGACTGTGTCCGGTGAGAAGATCGACATCGACGGAAAAGTAAATGTTAACATCACGTTTGGAACTGCCGCTTACCATCACACGGCATATGTAACAGAGATCACTGATTCTTGCATACTCGGATTGGACTTTCTAAGGAAATACAATTTTTCCTTGGATTTTAAAAATAACGAATTGCATTCTACATCTGAGGACATAGCGTTATTTCTAGTTAATGATGAAGAAGTTAAATCTGTCCATAAAATCATAGCACAACACAATATCACAATACCGGCAAGAACAGAAATTTTACTTCCTGGATCCCATAGCCGAAAACAGAAATTTCTGCTACGGCATCATAGAATATCCCAATAACTGTAATAGCCCAAAAGGAGTACTAGTAGCCTCAACGCTCGTCGACCTATCCAGAACGGTTATCCCGGTGAGAGTCGCCAATGTAACTGAAAAGTCGAGAGTTATTAAGAAAGGTGAAGTGGTTGCAACATGTACTCCAGTAACCAGCGTTGAAAGAAAGAGTAACATCCCCGAATCCGTGCCCTCAGAGAGCATTACATAGGAGTTATTGCAGAATGCACAATTAAACGATAAAGAGAAAAATGCTGCCTATCGCGTCATTAAAGATCTTCAAGTTGTTTTCTCCCGCTCGTCTTCCGACGTGGGTCGAACTAGTTTGACACAACATAGAATAGATACCGGCTATCATCCCCTGATCAAGCAACATCCAAGACGTCTACCGTTTTCTGAACAGGAAGAGGTGCGAACACTGTTAAAAGATATGGAAGAAGGCGATGTCATCGAGCCTTCAGCGAGTCCATGGGCATCTCCCATCGTTCTTGTCAGAAAGAAAGATGGCTCAACAAGATTTTGCGTTGATTATCGCCGGTTGAATGAGGTTACGAAGAAAGACAGTTACCCTCTTCCTAGAATTGATGACATTCTAGACACTCTTTCTGGAAGCAAGTGGTTCTCAACACTTGATTTAAAGAGTGGGTATTGGCAGGTAGAAATCCATCCTGATGAACGAGAAAAGACGGCATTTACTACGGGACAGGGACTTTGGCAGTTCAAAGTGATGCTGTTTGGACTGTGTAATGCGCCGGCAACATTCGAACGTCTTATGGAAACTGTTTTGAAAGGCCTTTCTTACGAAGCCTGCCTGATATACCTGGACGACATCATTATTGTCGGAAAGAGTTTTGAAGAACATTTAGAAAATCTTGGGAAGGGGCTTCAGAAACTGAAAGAAGCCAATCTGAAGCTGAGTCCCGCTAAATGCAAATTGTTCCTAAAGGAAGTGACTTACCTGGGACATGTCATCTCTGCAGAAGGTGTACGCACGGATCCTGAAAAGGTATCAGCGGTTAAATCCTGGAAACGTCTCGAAAATGTCCATCAGCTGAGAAGCTTCCTAGGGCTTTGCACCTACTATAGGAGATTCGTGAAGGACTTTTCTTCCATCGCAAGACCCCTTCACAAGCTGACAGAGAGCAAGCAAACGTTCTTGTGGACAAAAGAATGCGAAGATGCATTTAACAACTTAAAGGAAGCTTTAACATCTGCTCCAATCCTGACGTATCCTCAGCTCGACAGAACATTTATTCTCGACACGGACGCGAGCAATGAAAGTGTCGGTGCGGTTTTGTCCCAAGAAATAGACAGACAAGAACGTGTAGTAGCGTACTGGAGCAAATGCCTGTCTAAACCGGAGAGGAATTACTGTGTCACCAGGAAAAAGTTGCTCGCATAGTCAAAGCTGTAGAACATTTCCATCATTATCTATACGGCAGAAAATTCCTCCTCCGCACGGACCATGCCTCATTGGCCTGGCTTTTAAATTTCAAGAATCCTGAGGGTCAAATAGCCAAGTGGATACAGAGACTCCAAGAATATGACATCACTATCCGTCATCGTAAGGGATCATCACACGGAAACGCCGACGCCCTGTCTAGAAGACCTTACCAAGAAAGCTGCCGATATTGTTCCAGGGTCGAAATACGAGCTGCTGACTCCAGTCGCAAGACAAATTACAACATCAACATCGGCTGATCGAGACCCGTGGAGTAATGATGAAGTCAGGAAAGACTAGCTGTAAGACCGCGACATTAAACCCATAATTGATTTAATGGAGTCATCAAACAGAAAACAATACTGGGCACTCTGGAATTCACTTCACATTCGAAACGGCGTCTTATACCGGAAATTCGAATCGGATGATGGGAAGACGTTCCGATGGCAACTGATACTTCCAAGATCCCGGATTCCTGATGTCCTTAAAGAACTACATAACAGCCCTACAGGAGGTCACTTTGGAATTATGAAGACCTTACAGAGAGTTCGTGAGCGCTTTTACTGGAATAATGCGAAGGATGACGTGCAAAAGTGTTGCCGATCTTGCGATGCCTGTGCAGGTCGGAAAGGACCGAGGAAACGCAGCCGAGGCAAGCTGCAACGTTACAACGTAGGTGCGCCGTTTAAACGTATCGCCTTTGATATCTTGGGACCTCTGCCACGAAGTGCTGATGGCAACAAATACATACTCGTTGTCATTGATTACTTCACCAAGTGGCCTGAAGCTTATCCTATTCCTGATCAAGAGGCTGTCACAGTAGCTGAGGTAATGATACAGCACTGGATTTCCAGGTTTGGAGTGCCTCTTCAGTTACATTCCGATCAGGGAAGGAATTTTACCTCGGCAGTAATCAAAGAACTATGCAAAGTACTCGGCATTGACAAAACTCAAACGACGCCATTGCATCCCCAGTCGGACGGCATGGTAGAGAGGTTCAATCGAACCATCCTTAATAACCTCTCAGTGGTTTCCAGAAACCAACAGGACTGGGACAAGAAATTACCACTCTTTTTACTGGCTTACCGTGCTGTCCACGAGACTACCGGCTATTCTCCATCACAGATGCTCTTCGGTCGTGACCTTCGTCTGCCTTGTGATCTATTGTTTGGCCGCCCTCCGGATGCTCCTTCATCATCTGAGGAATATATTCAAGATCTCCAGGCCCGGTTTGAAGTGATGCACAACTTTGCACGAGAGCGAGTCAACTTGGCGACGGAGAAGATGAAGACCCGATACGACACAAGAGCTACTGAACATAAATTCCACGAAGGAGACAAGGTGTGGTTGTGGAATCCGACTCGACGGAAAGGACTTTGTCCGAAATTACAGTCACCTTGGGATGGTCCGTACACGGTCCTAAACAGGCTGAATGACGTCGTGATTCGGATCCGTAAGTCTTCGAACTCTAAACCCAAAGTCGTTCATTACGACAGGTTAGCTCATTACTATGGTCATAGTAAAACCTACTTGGCAGGACATTACTATCTGTAGCTCTACAACAAAACAGTACTGGGCACTCTGGGATTCACTTCACATTCGAAGCGGCGTCTTATACTGGAAATTCGAATCGGATGATGGGAAGACGTTCCGATGGCAACTGATACTTCCAAGATCCCGGATTCCTGATGTCCTTAAAGAACTACATAACAGCCCTACAGGAGGTCACTTTGGAATTATGAAGACCTTACAGAAAGTTCGTGAGCGCTTTTACTGGAATAATGCGAAGGATGACGTGCAAAAGTGTTGCCGATCTTGCGATGCCTGTGCAGGTCGGAAAGGACCAATGTAATGTAAATAACTGTAAAATGTACCAAAGTAATGTAATTGTAAATAGTATAAGACCATGGTCCTTTTTGTTTTTAAATGTGTATTTGATTTGATTTGTATTTAGTATTTGATTCGTATTTAATAGCATTTGATTTGTTTAAGTTAGTTATTGCATTTATTGTTCATGTTGTTCGATATTGTAATGTAATGTTTATGCCTCAGTTGCATTTATGCCACAGTTGTAAGTTTAGCTTCCTGTCCAGGGATTGTACTGCCCGGGACGTGCAGTCCTTGGGAAGGGGGCAGTGTTACGAATTTGGTATTTAAAAAGCTAATGTTAGTTCAATTATAAATTAAATGGTTTTATTTCTCGCGCAGTGCAGCGCGTGACGAATATTAAAAGAAAGCTAAGCCGGAAAATTGAAAATACAAGAGCGTGTGCATTAAATAAATAAATATCTCTTTTTGATTTCGAGAAAGTACTGGAAAATTCTAGCGTGTGATTTTAAAATCTTATAAAAGGAGGAAAACATTTCAGTTTGTAGTAGTTGCTTAGTTTGTTGTTTAGAAAACTGGTCTTGTTTATTGTAGCGAATTCGCGGATTAGCGTTCTTTAGCTGTTTTGAATTACGTTCTATTGGACATTTGAGTAGTTAAAAGAAAACTACTGTGAGATATTGTAATACTGCATGATAATTTGAGAAAATTTAAGCATTTTTGTTGTGATAATAATAAATTTTTGTTCATTTTTCATCGGACTTGTGCATTCATTTCATAACGAACCCGTACGCACGCAACAATATTGACTCTATAATTCTTTTTATATCTTCTGTATAAAACCACACAGCATTTGGAAGCATTTAGGTTAATTTTCCATAGTGATCACCATTTAATAACTTGATTGATTTGAAGTTGGATTTTATCTATTGCCAGTTGCAGGGTTTCTTGACTGTGACAGTATGACAGTGTTATGAGCATATTTGAGGATTTTGGAATGAAAAGGCATTAACAAATGTCATTAACAAATATATTAAAAAGCTTTGGAGAAAGACAGCTCCCTTGAGGGACCCCACTAAAAATGGTTTTTCTTGCAGAAGTTGCTTCACCGTATCTAACTTGGAAAATTCTTCTCTTAAGAAATGAGATGAGCAAATGAATAAAACTGTAAGGTAATAGTTCTAAACTTATTTCATTTGCAATAGTTATTCCTATTAAACAATAGTATTTAATAGGAAGTTGGATAATTTATGGATGAGCATTGCATGCCACACTCGATCCAATGCTTTTTCAAAGTCGAGGTAGCATGCAGCAACTGCATTTTTCTTATTAAATTCCTGTGCTATAAATTCAACAAGATTCAGAATCTGATGTGTCGTGCAGTGACCCTTCCTGAAGCCAAATTCTTGTTTATCTAGCAATTCCAATCTTTCTAGATGGGTGGTATTAAGTACTCTTTCAAATAATTTACCTATGGCTGGTAATAAGCCGATAGGCCTGTAACTGGAGTTTGTTTGGGGTCTTTGCCTGGTTTCAGAATATTAATAATAATGGTGTACTTCCATTGCTGTGGGAAGTAGCTTAATCTGATATATGAATTGAAGATATTGGTGAGTGACAATAATTCTGTGAGGGAGAGCTGGCTTCATTATTGATGTAATCAAAGCCTTTTGCTTTTTTCTTCTTAAGGTTTTTAATAAGCTCTTTAATTTCTCTGGAAGAAGTAGAAGAGATATAATCAGTTGATGGGCTATTTTTGATGCTGCTCAGAGAGTGATTAATTTCGTTTTCTTGATCTGAATGATTGTTAGGGTGATCTTTGAAAATATTTGGCCAATTCATCAGCCATTATATTTTCAATATCACTTTCAGAGTGATGTAGGGTACCCATGTGATAGTTAGGATGGGAGGTATACTGTGAGGTGCTCCTGGGGGATTTAGCTATTTTCCAAATGGAGTTTGGTTCTATGGAGGTATTTTCTATTAATGGCGTTCTGAAGTTGATTTTAGTGATCTCTTCTTCCACATCTGCATTGGGAAGAAAGGAGGATCTGCAAGGATAATCTTGAAGTAGTGAATTAAATTTTATCCAGTTCATTTTAGTGTAGTATTTTGGGTTGGAGTGGTAAAACCATGGAAGTTAAAGTTGATAGGAAGATGATCCGAGCTTAATTCCTCTTTAACCTCTAGAAGGGGGATGCTTGAGATGTTTTTGAGGAGGAGGATGTTCAGAATTTCTCCCTGCCCATCATAATGGTAGCGTGTGGGTGAACCAGGAGCTATGAGGCGAATGTCATTGTTGATAATGAAGTTATTAAGTATAAATCCACTTCTATTGTTGGTTCTGCAGTTCCAGGCGTTACTTTTTGCCTTAAAGTTCGCAGCAGTGATAGTAGGATATTGATAGGAAGTAATTAATTGGAGATCTTGATTATTGAGGATATTGTTGGGTGGGTTGTAGAGATCGTGTTGGAAAAGTCCAATCCTGAAATGTGCAGAGAAACAGGACACGTAACTCAACGCGCCAGTGTGCCGTTCGCGCGGAGAGAGCTTGTTCATTGGCTGCTTGTGGCTCCCAGCGCAGTCTTCTAGGAGATATTAGGTGGTCATGTGATTTTGAGATCCAGTAAAAAAGGCGATTAACCTCTCCAGCCGCTTTAATGCACCTGTACAAATTTTGAGCGACTCAAGTCTGGAAGCCATTGGCGGTACCAGGTTCAGGAACTCACTCGTTTTTGCAATACAAAAACAACTGCTTTCAATTTCGCCAGACCATTAAGGCCTCGGTTACGCTGGGTTCCAGCGCACACTGGCATCATCGGTAACGAAATTGCAGACGAACTTGCTAAGGAAGCAGCAATGAGTATTTACCTACCAGAACATCCACAATTGTTCCCAAATTCCTATCTCAAGAAGACTACATATGCACAGCTAATTTCCAAATGGCAAAGTAGATGGAATGAATCAATCATCGGAAGACGTACTCTTCGTCTCTTACTGCACGTTTCCACAGATGTATCTTCGTTTTCATCAGCGCTAACTACCTTCTTCAGTGGCCATGGCCTATTCCCGACGTATCTACACCGTTTTGGAATCACTGAAAACGATATATGCGAGTATGGACAGCAAGGCAATCTTGACCACTACGCTTTCTCCTGCGAGTTTACAAAGAGATACCTTCTGTCCAAGCCTTCAGAATCATACTGGAAAGAGTGGGCATTGCGCTTAATGAGGCATAAAGGTGCACTCAGTTAAATTAATAAATTTATTTCAGTACTGCAGTACACACTACTGTTAATATACACATTTATGAGCATATATTCTGAATAGTTTATTCAAGTTACAGCCTGCAATCGTTGTAACTTACTATTGTAAAATTATTATTGTATTTTTGTAATTTTTTTCATTATACCGTGTTTAGTAGTATTGGTAATGTTATGTACTGTTTTTACTTATTAATTTCTCAGTAATCATATTCTGCTTATGTACTGTTTTTATGCTTGGCATACCGAATGTGTATATTGTTATATTATATATTGTTCATATACTATACAATTATGTTCAAACATGTCTGTATTTAGGTACTTAAGTTCATACTTTAGCTTAAGTCTTCGATTTTCTGTTATAACCATTATCTGTATTAATGAGGGTACACATTTTTATTTGTTAATAACTGTTGCAGGTTACCCATGGAAAGGCCATTGATAATGCATGCAATATGTGTACAGTAACTGTGTTATGTTATAGGAAGTCAGTATTAAGATACTTGGTTTAAGTCTTCTTATGTACTGTCTTATAACTATGTGTACCGAATGTGTGTATAGTTACACTATATACTGCTCTTACACTATGCAATTATGTTCAAACACGTCGCTACTTAGATATTCAGTGTAAGTCTTCTACTATTTGTTATAATCTAAAGTATTACTAAGGCTATCCATATTAATTTGTTAATAACTGTGGCACGTATCCCCATGGAAAGGCCATTGATAATATGTATAATCTATGTGCAGTAACCATGTTATGTGATAGCTATGCATAATAGCATAACGGTTTAGTAACGTCTGATCACTGTGTATTATTGTCAGGAATAATTCCACGGAAATATCCACAATGGCACGATGGTATTTTCCTAGAACTTCGGACTCTCCACTTCTAATTTGACTGCGAACTCATTTAGTGATTTAAACACGAAGGCATATTATAGTCTAAAGTCCCCCCCCACGATAGTCCACTATAGTCCCCCCCCACGATTAATCGTGGCATTCCTATGCAAGGTGACAAAGCAACAACCTACCCTGTCCATGAAACTCTTCAGTGACAACGAATAAATTTATGTCTGTCAGTCCTACCCTGAGATTCTTCCACCAAACAAATTCCGCATGGATTTCTAGGACGGAAGCCTGCTCCGTGTCGTACACCCCCTAAATTTTGCTCATAGAACTTAAACGATTGGATTATAGAAACGATTGGATCTCCAAAGTCATGTGATAGATAAAATTATAAAGTGAAGATATCAAAGGTCTTACAGTACAAATGCAATAAAAGCATAAAATACAGAGGAAATTAAGAAAATACTAAAGTAAAAATGTCACGATAACAGTCTGGGTAATGGAGTTGTCGTAATGGAGTCAGATATGCTGCGAAGGACTGAGTAATTTGTCATTTTCGAGCACTTCATATTGAAATACTTCTGAACAGTTTACTGTTCGACAGTTCACTGCTTTCAGAAAGAAATTCTTGTTGAACTTTCAGAGTGTGGTGTGTATTCTAGGGTTATTAAGATCCCGTGAAGAAAGTCCGTACTAACCACATGGTGGGCGTTTGTAATAATTCGTAGTATACGGTTTTGTAGAATAGAGTTTTCACGTTGGCAGGAGTAATAGCAGTTCATGCTGACGATGCTTAGGTAATGACCTGTTTAAGAATTCAGATTTAAATTTTCCTTTAAGGCTAAGGTTAAAATTTCTCCTTAGCAGCGGATAAAGGCTGTGGATAACTCTTTTGTTGCGAATATGCAAGGTCTGTCCAGGTGAGCTTTTGGTTAAGAATTACCCCAAAGTAATATGCAGTTCTAACTCCTTGGACGTCTTCGTTGAATAATTTAATACTTCAGTCACGCTGGCTCATGATTTTATATTTCTGAGTAAATAGCATTAAGATTTAGTATGATTAATGCTTATCCTGTTTTGCATCTAATGGATCTGTGAGAATAAAGCTGCATCCAAGAGATAATAAGAGGTTTTGTAAACAATAACAACATTTATTTACAAGAAAATATATGAAAATTTCAATCAATTAGAGTTATATTATGAGGCATCTCTGCCTTCCATGTCCTACGCCTTTAGTATCATGCCTGCCACTGACTATTGGGACGAACACAGCGCCTTCTAGTCAGAATGCCGCTGGAAATATGTAATACTCCCCACCTGAACTCACTTGAGTTCACTTACCATTTAATTTTAACTAAATTTACATTCAGGAACCATTTAAAATTACAAGAATAAAAATATACATAGCATATTATATCAAATCAAGCTTCAAAATTATTCAGTCGCTTGACATACAAAAACAAATTACACTTTTAACTTCCAAAGAAAATTGTTCAAATATCAAGCCTTAAAATATAAGCACAATTAAACTATTATTAACACACAGATAGAACATTAACAGGTTGCAACTCAATTAAACTAACAAAATTAAGGATTAATTTCCAAATTATACACAAGTTGTACTGAGCGTTTTATTTGTCCTTTAGGAGTCTGAATAAGAAGAGAATGAACTTTTCCATCTCCTCCAGGATATAGCTCTAAAATTTTCTCCATCATCCACATATTTCTGGGATAACGTTCATCATTAATCAAAACAATATCATTCACTTTAAATGAAACTATTTTTCCTGGTTGTGGAGAAATATAAGCTGATCTTAGATTAAGTAAATATTCCTTTCTCCACCTGTTCCAAAAGTGATTCAAAAGTGTTTGCTGATATTTATATTTCTTTAACAAAGAATTCCTTATTAACATTAAAATTTTCATTTTTATGTTTTATTACAGCTAAAGACACCAACCTTTTACCAATAAGAAAATGAGATGGGGTGAGTGGAAAGGGTTCTGAGGGTTCGTTGTACACATCCGTGATAGGCCTGGAATTAACCAGAGCTTCAATTTCAAAAAAAAAAAAAAAAAAAAAAAAAAAAAAAAAAAAAAACCAGTTTCCAATTCCTTCAAAGACAGAGAGGATCGTCCAACAATTTTCTTTAAGCAGGTTTTAACCGTTCGTATCTGTCTCTCCCAGAAACCTCCCCACCATGGACCTTTTTTCAACTATAAATTTCCAAACTATACCTTTAGAAGCAAACACATTTTTAACTTGATCATTATCTATCTGATTCCACCATTTTTTCAATTCACAATTTGCTTTTTTAAAACCTTTGACGTTATCAGGATATATAGTGGAACATAATCCTCGACGAGAAACAAATTCTCGGAATCCTAACAAAAAAGAATCAGCACATATGTTAAGAACTACTTCTAAGTGTATACCTCTTGTCACTGCACAGCTGAATATAAGTAAATAACACTTTGGATTAAAATCACAAACAAGAAATGGTCCGGCAAAATCCACACGGCGTATATCAAATGGTGGATGCTCTTGAATTCTATCAGGCGGTAAAGGGGCAACCACCTGCATTCCAGATTTCACTTTGAATCGTCTACAAATCAGACAGTTATTTAACACTTTTTTCACAAAATGACGACCTTTAACAATCCAGAATTGTTCTCGTAAATGTGTTAAAGTTGCATCAACACCTAAATGGCACATTTTAGTATGAGAATCACAGATACGTAGTTCAACAAATTTATTATTAGATGGAAGAAGCCAAGGATGTTTGGCTGGCATATCGTTACTTGAAAACTGTAAACGTCCCTTTAAACAAAGTAAGTTATTATCATCAAGTTCAGAATTCAAATTAAATATGGGTGAACTCCTATCGATAGTTCCTTTAGAAAGAAGTTAGGTAACTTCTGTACTATAATGCTTGAATTGAGTAGCTTTGATCCAAAAACTCAAAGCTTGTTCGAGTTCTGGAGCACATATAGGTCCATTTAATTTTGTAGAATTAGGTTTAGAATTGTGCACAAACCTTTTAATCGAAGCAGTAACACGCAGTAATCTACTTATTTCGCTGAAGTCATTAACGTCCAGTAACGACGACATAGGTTAGTTTACATTAGCTGAACTGGTTACCAGGAATTAACCAGTGCAGTGCGTCGCTCTTTCACTATAACGCGTTCATCACAGATGTCATTAAAATGATGTAGCTATTCTTGAAGAGGCCACGAGTAAAGCGGTTTAGACAACCAAACAGGGCCTGACCACCACAGAGAACTTGTAAGAATCCTACTAGCCGATTCTCCTCTAGTAGTAAGGTCTGCGGGATTTTCGGAGCCACTGCAATGGTTCGAACACTCTGGTAGAGTCAGCGACTGTACTTGAGCTACTCTGTTGGCGACAAATGGTTTCCATTGTTTAGAAGATCCTTTCAACCAATGAAGGACGATTTGAGAGTCGCTCCAAAAGAAAATTTGTTTCGCGAAATTAGGAAATAGACCTTGTAAATAATTTCCTAAACGTGCAGCGAGGAGTGCTGCCATTAACTCTAATCTTGCAAGAGTCAAAGTTTTTAAAGGAGCAACCTTACTTTTTGACATTATAAAGCTCACTTGGATTTGGCCATTGCAATTCACGTACCTTAGGAACGCAACAGCCCCATATGCCTTGGGACTGCATAGACTCCAACTACTACGGATTCTCCGTAGTTTCTACGGAAATTCATGAAAAACTACGAGCTACGAAAAGTATGGAAAAAACTACGGATTTTACAGAAACAAGAGCAGGAGAACCAGTACGCAAAACGGAACCAAATAATTCATCCGATGATTGGCTGAATACTCGTGTTATCATATATCACGTGTTGAGTGCGTTCCTAGTTTTGAAGAATTAGCCAATCGTAGATCAGTAACTCCAACCGTTAACGACTTATCAATAGTTCCACCCAATTGTCTGTCTCCCAGGTTCCTCGCTGATGCGTGTTTAGGCTGCATTCGGCTGCATTGTGTAGTTTACGGCGAGAGCTTAGCGTGTGTCTTGTGAACTGTGAATCAGGTGAAAGATTTTTAATCATAATGCTGCCTCGAACGAAGAAGCCAAATTATCAAAGCAGAAGTTTAAAGATTCATATTCTTCAGAATTTCCATGCATTAAAGCGTCCGAAATTTCTGTGAATCACGCACACTGCAGTGTATGCAACAAAGACTTCTCAGTTGCTCATGGCGGAAAAGATGACTGTAAACGGCGTGTGTTTTCTCAAAAGCATATAGAACTTGGCACCGTAAAATCTAAAGAAATAACAAATTTCTTAATAAAAGATGATGAAACAGATCCTATAAAAGCCGAATGCTATTTTGTTCTTTTTTTAATTGAACATAATCTACCGCTTTCTGTTTCGGATCATTCCAAAGAGCTTTTCAAAGCAATGTTTCCGGATTCTGCCATAGCAAAAAAATTTAGCTGCGGTCATACCAAAACTGCTGCTATTGTGAAAACGCTTGCAGAAAATACTGTTGCTGATATTATAAAATCAGTGTGCAGTACATCATTTTCTCTAAGTACTGATGGAAGTAATGATAACAATGATAACAAACTGTACCGATTGGTTATAACATACTACAGTAAAGAAAAGGGAGTGATAATTACTTCATTGATTTCTATTTTAGAATGCACGAATAATACAGGAGAAGGTATTTTTAATTGTATACATGAAAACTTTAAAAACAAAGGTTTAGAATGGAAAAATTGCTTATCATTTTCTTCAGATAATGCTAGTAATATGATTGGAAAGTTTAAAGGTGTAGCATCATTTATCAAAATGCATCAACCAAGTATAATCACCCGAGGTTGTCCGTGCCATCTCTTGCATATAGCTGCAAAAAAAGCTACTGAAAAATTAATTGGCTCAGAAATTGAAATGTTGATAATAGATATATATTTTTACTTGGAGAAAAGTTCGAAACGGAAGCATAGCTTCAAAGTTGCTCAACAAATTTTGGGACAAAATGCAAAATCTCATAAAATTTTGAAATATTGCAGTACGAGATGGTTGTCTCTTTTAGAATCTATAACAAGGATTTTGGAACAGTGGGATGCTGTGATAAATTTTTTTGGAGATAAACCAGATAACAGTGAGAATGAAGGAAAGAGATTGCAAAACATTAAAAAAATTTTACAGTCACCGACCACCAAATTGTACTTGTTATTTTTGAAAAATACTTTGCCTTTGTTTATAACAGTAAATATTAATTTGCAACAACAAGCTCCTTATATACATAAATTGAGAAGAGAACTTTTTGAACTTTTAATGAATTTATTTGTTAGATTCGTAAAACCATCAGTAATTTCTAAAGAAAATGAAGATGTTACTCTAACGTCTATTCCATTTCAGAAGTATAGTAAACAAAAAGAAAATGAAAATTTAGTGATTGGTGCGGAAACAAGACTATATTTAAAAAATGCCAAGTTGAATGAAAGTGAAGTGAAATGATTTTTCAATTCTGTGCGAGCTTTTTTTGTAACTGCATGTTCATATATAATTGATAAATTTCCACTGAGAGATCCATTTCTAAAACATGCTGAAGTTGCGGACATCAACTTGAGAACTGAAGTCTCATTTTCATCTGTTCTTTACTTGATGAATACTTTTCCATCCATTATTGATGAAAAATATCTTAATCAAGTAGAAATTGAATTTTCCATGTATCAAGTAGATGATTTGAAAGAAATTGTAGATTTGCGTATTGATATAGCATGGGGAGAAATTGCCAAATTAAAAAATATGAATGGGTGTATTAAATACAAAGTATTGCCTTTTGTAATGCTTGCTGTCTTAATAATACCTCATTCAAATGCAGCTTGCGAAAGAATTTTTTCTATTGTTAAAAAAAATCAGACGGAATTTCGACCAAATTTAGGTCTTAAAACTCTTGAAGCAGTTTTGATTGAAAAAATAAATATGCAGGCAAATGAAGAACTGTGTTATAAAAAAACATTCTCAAAATCAGAACTTAAGCTTGCTAAGCATGCTACATATAAATCTTTGCATTCATAAATTATGCGTATTTTGTTTAATACTTATATGTATCATTCTTGGTTATTTAAATTTTATTTCCCTGTAGAAATCATATCCAGAATAAAGATATGATTTATAGCTTCTGATTTTTTCTATGATTAGTAGTGATTGATTTGAAGTACTTTTTATTAGTGAATGCTTGAGGAGTTAAAAGAAAATTTCTAATTAAATGTGCATATAATTTACAAGGTATATTTTTAATTATTCAGTTTTATATGTATATGGATTTTAAATGTAATAAAATTGATTACAATTAATTATTAATTTAAAATTAATGAATGGTTAATTACAACATACGCTACGCGCACATTTTCAAAGTTGTAAAAATGTCGTTCGCACGTTGACTACTGACAAGGTTTGCTGAAGGTTGGAGTCTATGGGACTGGCGTCACAAAACACATGAAGAGAAACTTCACTTATTTCTACACTCTCAAAAAACCTTCTTTCAATAGATACTGATTCAAAATCAAAAAGTTCAGAACACCAGGTTATCCATTTATTTTGTAGTTCACTTGGCAAATCTTCATCCCATTGTAGACCACGTTCCCACATCTCTTGCAGAAGAATTTTCACAGTAATTACAAAGGGACTAATCAGTCCGCATGGATCAAATATCTTTGAAATAACTCTCAAAACGTGACGCTTGGTGATTCTAGCATCAATGGAATCCCTACCATCTCTTAAATCTAATTTAATTTTATCCTCAATCGGATCCCACTTCAATCCCAAGAAACCTGTTCCTTTCCCGAAGTCCGTATTTTCCTCATATCCGTTTTCATTCCAAAGTTTATACAATTCCGAACAATTAGTTTTTAATTTCCTCAAATGAAATCCCGCTGCTTTTAATATCTCTATTGCCGTAGATGTCAAATGATAAGCATCTTGAACGGTATTGGCTCCGTAGCAGAGATCACCAACATAAAGAAAAGAATTTAACATGTCATAACATTTTGGATGATGTTCCTTAAATTTCTTAATGTGAAATTTCAAAACGCAAGCCAAGGAAAATGGCGAAGTAGTTAAACCAAATGGGAGACGATTTAAATGAAGAGTTTCCGTTGGATCACCTACCTCTTCGGGAAACCACAAAAATTTAAGGTATTTTCTATCTTCCTCTGCAATCTCTATCATAAGAAAAGCTTTCTCTAAATCTCCGCAAAATGCAACTTGATATTCTCGAATTTACTCTCGATTCTAGAGACTCATTAAGAGATTTATAATTTTCATTTTCATTAGCCTTACTGCTACAGTCATAAACAATTCTAACTCGAGTTGTTTCTTTGTCATCCCTAATTACCGCTCTGTGGGGCATTTAATATCCTGAATTTTTATCTTCATTAACACATTTTCCCACAATCTGACATTCTAACTGATCCGATATAATTTGTTTATACTGGTCATAAATTTCTTGATTTTTATTTAGTTTGTGTTTTAACGAATCAAAACGCGTTTTCGCAACCTCATAATTAGAATTCAACCCAACTGCAGGTCCCAACTTTTCCTTTCACAACAATCTACTAACGTACCTTTCCCCATTAAATTCCAGAGAATTTTCAAATTTTTCAATCAATTGATTGTCCCATTCAGAAAAGTGTTGTTTGTCTGACTGAAATTCTTCTATTTCCCAAATTTTTTTCAAATCGCACAAACTGGAAGAAGAGTCCATGACTAAACATACATTTTCATAATTATTTGTCAATTTATTACTTCCTTTTACTCCCGCTAGTAACCAACCGAAACAAGAATTTATCGCAGTAATGTTTTCATTTATTTTTACTTTCTGCCATAAACAACATCCCAAAATGAATCGCATCCGATAAGTATTTCCGTCTGATAGTCGCCAGAAAATGAATCAGCCAAAGGTAAACCTCTTTCCTTCAACGCATTGCGAATAGATACATCAGGAATTTTCAAGGACAAATTAGATATATATTCCGTTATGACAGCTTCTAACTGGTACGATTTCGAACTTTGATCCCTATTGCGCAACGTCAATGAAACGATACCGTATTCCTTCTCACGTGCCATTTTGTCTCCGAAAGCAAAAATAGCTATTGTTTCGTAGCGTTATTGGCTTTACTTTTAATTCAACTAATCGAAATGAAATAAAACTTCGATGACTACCATTGTCTAACATAACATTAGTTAAGACTGAATTTTTATCCGAACAGGCTAAACCTGTACATGTTTGTAAAAAGGGCTTATTTTTGGTACATATATTACTATGAAACACAGAAATATTCTCGGCGTTTTTATTAGATTTAGATTGTGAGTCATTCAAAACAGCTTCGCTTTCCACTTGCTTCTCACAACCTCCCTTCGTCACATTAACGGGTTTATTTTTTCTACACACGGACTCATGATGAAAATTGCTTAAACAATTTTTACACGATGTTTTTGCCTTGAATTCCCGAGTATCAACGCATTGTTTAATAATGCTCTAAAGAGTATTTAAACGGCTTATGCTTTATAAATATTTATATATATATATACTTTAATTACCTTATTTCTTGTTTAAATGCATATTTTACACATTTTATTTTAATTACTCACCATTTTATGAATTTTAACATTATACATCTGAAAACGAAATATATTACTTAAAATTCTCTTTTCGTATGAAAAATTTGAAAACAGGTATCTACACACAGTCCTACGTTACATTCCTTGCACTCGTAATAACTCATTTGCCGTTTTGGAGTATTTTTCCGGGAATGTGAACAAACGAAACATCGTCGTCTCATTTTCTTATCAGTCTCTTCTGAACAAAGTTTTGGAAAATGTCTTTCAGTTAATCTTTCAGAATCAGTATCAGAATTTTAGAATCAATATCTGAAATATTTTGCATCATTTCTGCTATTTCATGCTCTGTTAAACATTTCCGACGCTTCGACATTGCAACGGTAAAAACAAAGAATTCACGTCTAACAAGATCTAATTATTTTCTAAAAACTGAACTGCAAACCGAAATACCCAACGCTTTAGAGTAAATAAAACTTCTCTACTTACAGTAAACAACTACCACGTGCGAATAAAGTGCGATTTAAAGAGACGTCATAAATCACGCCATTCGGAAACATTTATTTCCCCGTTTGTTAATATAATAAAAAAATCACGTGTATGTGAGTCATGCTTCTCTCATTTCGAGTAGAAGGTCTAATTTACATGTATCTGAAACCATATGGACATACAGTGCCATCTTGTGGCAGAAATTATAGTTTGAAAAACGTTCCAAAGTACTGGCACAAATACGTGACAGTCGGTAGAGAATGGAACAATCCTCTGGCACGCCTGCGTGTCGGCCGGTAGGTAAGTGCGTTCGTTGCTGGCACGTATACGTGACAGTCGGCGCGAAGGGGCTAGATTCGACTTCATTCCTCAAAAACGTAATAATTCCCGAAACCTCACAATTCTCTTCCCTGTTTCGTTTTCGGTGAAAATCTAACACCATATCTTGTGGTAGCAACTTCAATAATACTGGATTCAATAAATGCCCATATGAACCCTCCGTTACATTTAATGAACGCAAATTTCTTATATTAACTTCTATTTCATCGTATAATATACGCAAACCCTTAACATTAGATGAACATCTCACGGGTTCTAAGCTTAATAATTTAGTCATGTAAGAATTTATAATAGAATCAGTTCTACCATATCTTTGTTTTAAAAGCTCAAGACATGACTCATAGTTTTTTCTCATTTAATTCAAAACCCGCAACAACGTTATATGCAGGACCAGAAAGAAGAGATTTTAAATATTGGAATTTTTCAATTTTCGTAAGTGGATTGTTTGAATCGATTGCGCTATCAAAACAGTTTAAGAATGCCATAAATTTGCCAGAATCACCAGAGAATCGCGAAATTTCTAACTTTGGTAATTTTAAAGCCGTAACGGTGGTTTCCGAAACACTAGATGTGTTAAAAACTGAAGAAGTCCGCTGAACATTTTGTGCTGCTAATTCTTTAATTTTGCTCTTTAGTTTAATCTTAGCGAACAATATTTTGTCATCGTATTCTTCCGAACCTTTTCATTCAATTTAAAATTTTTACGGATCGTCTATGAGTTCTTCCACCTCTAAATCATGGCTTTTCAAGATCTGCTCCTTCGTTTCTAATAGTTCCAGTAGTTCTGATCATGAACTTACGTCTTCGACAGCTTCATCGAGCTTCTGCACTCTTTTAACTATCGCGAACGTTACTTCTTTTTTCAATTATTTTCGAAAGCTTATCCATATTAATTCAGAATTTGTGAGTTCAAAAGATCTTACCTCCACAGTCCAGTATACAATGTTACATATCCAAAAGCGTACGTACAGTATCCAAACTTCTCAGAAATATAATCCAGTAATGATGACTAATTACTTCCAATATTCCACGTTCGCGGGCAAGATGCACCAGTTTTGCATCTAATGGTTCTGTGAGACTAAAGGTGCATCCAAGAGATAATAAGAGGTTTTGTAAACAATAACAACATTTATTTACAAGAAAATATATGAAAATTTCAATCAATTAGAGATATATTATCAGGCATCTCTGCCTTCCATGTCCTACGCCTTTAGTATCCTGCCTGCCACTAACTGTTGGGACGAACACAGCGCCCTCTTCCTCTGACGCTGGAAATATGTAATATCCTGCATTGTGAACATCAGAATTTAATACCTGCAGTTTTGATTACAGCTTACGAAGGACGTACTTGGGACCTAGGATTGACTGCGATTGCGGTGTCATTCGCGTAGCAAGCTGGAAGGGAGTTCACATCTGCTGCCGTCATTGTGAAGTCGTGTACGTAGTACAAGTACATGCCATCACAATATTGCCTGTACATTCCAGCTTAATGGAATGTAATTTTCATCATAAGGAAATAATGTCTGGTCGAAAAGTGTATTTGTTTAGTGCTTTTGCAAAAAATCGTTTTGTAACATCAGCACAGAATCCTACCCCGTTTACAGTAATGAATTAAAATTTATTTTGTGTGACATAGTAAATTCTCATGTTTGTCTTATAGGCAGCTATATTTAGTGAACACGTATAGAAATGATAAACAAAACTTCTTTCATTTGAACTCATTTGAGTAAGAAAACTACGATATAATACGTGTTAAGGATAAAAAATGTCAACACTGCTCTGATAGAATTTTGTACTATAGATAATGCTGACGCATTTATAAAGAGAGTTCTAGTGGTTATCTTTGAAAAACGGCAGCCTTTCAATTACACTGGTAAAGCACGCAAGCCTTTCAAAAGCCACAGCCATTCGATCTTATCTCAAAGATCATTTACTAAGCGAAGACTTCTAACTGTTCGACTGATTGGTGTAAATATAGCTTGGTTCTTCATAGAATAGGAAGTGTTCCGTCACACACCCCTCAATTTCGAAAGCTGATGGCGCTTAAGGATATGGATGTATTCAGAAAGTTTTCGCGTTGTTAACCTTTTATTCAAAGATCTTTCAACTATCATTTTGCTCTTAAAAGCGGAGTTTTGCTGTGTGCTAATCTTTGGATTTATTTTGTAATGTTATCATTGAATTTATTTCATAATATTGTCTCCGAAGTTAAGAGTGTTTCAATTTATTTTGTAATGTTAGATTATTTAAGCTTTCTTTTTTCCCTCCAAATTCAGCAACACTTTCCTCCTGGAAAAAAATACATTTTTCTTTTCAATGCATTGCTGAAGACAAAACGTTTGGAGATTGTTTGTAACTTAATGGCGTCATAAATGCAATAAAATTTGACCAACTACTAGATTCATTTACACGAGAGGAAGCTTGCCTTTGCCATCTACAGTCAGCCCAATTTGTAGGCAGTAAAATTTCTGTACCGTCCACAGTATTTTAATTTAGCTCAAATGCAAAGAAGTTTTTAAGTGGAATTTTAGTAAAAAAAGGTGTAGTTAAATTTCTCCACTTATTTGTACTATAATATTATACTTTTAATAGATAGAAAATGTATTAAAAAACAAGCCATATAAGTATATGGAAACAGAAAAAGCCCTGCGCAAAGGGGAACGGTCAAGTAGAGAATTAAACTTTAAGTGGTGTGCATAAATGTGTAACATCTATGCATGATTCGATCTCCCTTGATCATTGTCAGATAAAAGAAACCCCGCTACCCACCGTGAAAGCGTAAATCTCCCATTAGAGAACGATAGGAACAGGTTAACCATCCCTGATTCACATGGTATCATTAAAACGTGAAGATTCTAAACTCGGTAAAGACTACCTTCTCGAATTAAAATAATAATGCATACATTTTGTATGGTAAAAAGATTTTTTCTTGTAGATCAAGAGATGCAGTTTATTTTACTAAAATTCTGCGTTTAATTAAAACTTAGGCTGTGGTTTATGTGTTACAAAATCCTGGACATTCGAGAACTTTATTAACAGTCGATTAATTTTTTTATGAAAACAAAATATGAAAATCAGTTAGATAGTAAAAAATGTAGGAAATTAGTAGGTTATGTAAGTTTCTATATCAAGTAATTAGGATAAAAGAATGCAGAATATAATATTTTTTTAAATGTACGTTTCATTATAATGTTTAACCTAAAAAACATTTTCGTTTTACTTTTCAATCTCATAATTCTAACTTTTTATCTGTCTTGATAGCTTCTAAATGTTAAAAAAATAGATAAAAAAAAGTTAAAAAATAAATAGAGTGTTCTAAATGTTAAAAAAATATATGTATTTCACTGTTGTTTCATTCGTTAAAACTACGTGCTGTTAAGAATATTTTATTACATCAATTTTTGGATTTGAAGGAATGAAAATGGATTATGAATCTCATCGTTCATGTCCCAGTAATTGAACTGGGTAGCAGCATGTCTCTTCCATGGATAAATGTAAATATGAGCTAGTTTCCTTAAAAGATCCTTCCTCACCTTCCATAATTAGTCCTCGCGTGCTTTGATAGTATGAATTCAACCCAACCCCATTCATATTTCTTGCAGTACAGGGTGGATACGAGCGCTAAACCCCGTAATAACTCATGTATGACAGAAATAGGAACCGTTTTCCTTTAAAAAGTCCTTTCCGAAGGCATCCTGCAGCATTCCATGCATTTAAGATTTTGGTGATGAGGGGATTGTAATATATTGTATAGGTAGAGCAGTGCTTCTGTAGTGGCTTCCAATAGTTAAGCACACAGTTGAAAATTAGAAATTTTCAAAAGCGTCATTGAATATGAGTATCTGAAAATCTCTGCGGATGCAAACGCCAGCATGCAAATATCATATGTTACAGCCAATAATGAATGATTCAAGAGGAATGGCAAACAGTGAGCACTGGTTTGCTATCGGACGCATTGAAGCAGGACAGCCAATCAAAGATATCTTTCTTTCCTTTGACCTTGATCATTCAATAATTTTTCAAATGTTGAAACAATTCTAAACAAGTCAAAGATTGTCCGGAGGCATGTGAGCTGTCGACCAAGTAAATTACCAACTCTTCCAAAGATGGGTATATTTCTTTAGTAGCCAAATGGAATCGACGAGTGACCTCCACAGCTCCATGGTTGCGACGTCACTTGGTTGAGGCAATATGTTCCAATAAATTGCCTCGAAAGTGTCACATGAAAGGTTTGTGTACTGCTACGTATTAAGTGTTTATGTTTCACTAACCTCTTGATCATGACTGGTTCAGAGTGGCTCAAGGTTTTGTTCATGGAGGGTACAGGTTTGTCTTGGAATCAATTGAAGAATGTAAGGGTCTAAAAAGAGCGAAACACACGGAATCAGGTCCAGAATATCCGCATACAGCACGCGTTCAGAGGTGGCAGTATCGTGATGTAGGCTGGAATTTCAGTGGGATATCACAACCAGCTGAATATCTTTAGAGTCGGTTCTGTGACGGCTGCGTGGTATCGGGATGAAGTCTTGTACCCGATAGTGACTCTGCGTAGCAGTTGGTTCTGACTTCATGAACGGATGATAATACCTGTCCTCAGCCACCATCGTTAATACTATTGGTATCTGAAGTAGCTGGAGGGGATTTCTCATATAGAATGGCCGCCATATTCCTCCGAATTTAATCCGGTTAAAAATCTTTGGGATAGTCTCGGGCCTGCTGTTACTGCATATTTACCATTTTCAGAGTCTCCGGTAGTTAGAAACTCTCCTAATGTAGGAATGTCCAGCATCTGCGATGTTTGATCATCTTATTGAAAGCATGGGCAATGGCAGTTTGAGTGGTCCACATAAGTCCGAAGTTAACATATCTTATTAATGTAAATTTTGTTTGTTTGTTTTTAGCTTTAAATATCAATTAGTTAAGGACTCATGAGATCATATAATTTACCGAAATCGAATATCCTTTTCTTCCTTAAACATAATTCTTGTTTTCTGTTGTTGTTGTTTCTTATGCTCAGGCCAAGCCCACGAAATGTTTCGTGGCAAGGAGCGCCAGGTTACACTTGCCGTTGGCAACAGTCTTTAGCATCTTTCAGGTGACCGTGCGATTTAGCTCAGTTCCTCCCCCAATTTTGATGGAGAGCACCCCCTCCCATCCTCTCTTTCCTTCCACCGAACCACGCGACAGAACTTTCGGCTCGCCGCATATTTAGAGTGCTGCCATGCCGCACCGACACTGTACATTTACAAACATCCATGCCGTCTCTAGGATTCGAACCCTGGCCCTTCGGCATGGCAGTCGGCAACGCTAACTACTATACCGGTTGGGCGGCGCTCTTGTTTTCTTTTGTGTATAAACACTGCTGCCACTTTCTCATGTGCTAGCGTAAGGCAAAGCTTGACATTTCCATTTTTGTTGATTTTTTCTTTCCGTGCATACCTTTTGAAAGCTAGTATATATGCCCTTATGATTTTCTAGCATTCTAACATTTTTATTTAAATAGTATAACGACTGATCCATTTTTAGCAGTGATAACTAGATTTTATTAAAATTATTTTTGTATGTATTCATTGATTATGTATTTTTATAAGACTTGGTCTCCCGGGAACGTCGTAAAATTGTTTTTATTGTGAATTTTTATCCCCTTAATGCCACCTGTTTGCTTCGGGAAATAAAATATACGCAAACTCTACGAGTTATAAAATAAAGTCATTAAAATATGAAAATAGTTTTGCATTAAATTGCGAACTCTAAAAGTACTTAAATTTCATTCACTACCTTCATTGAATTCATAAAACAGTGAGCGAACACTTTAAAGGTATGCCACTGGAAATAAATATTCTCTTTATCTTATAAAATAGCACTGTTCTACATTTAACCACTTGCGCTAAAAAGACGTTACACGCGCGTCGAGATGCTTTTGTCTCAAACCGCGAGCGACGTGAACACCACTTCGATAGGCATTTATCGCAAAAATGAAAATAACGTGGTGCACACGTCGCCTAACAACGAGATTGTTTATTTCTCGAGTTACAGCTCTGGATTGCACTCGCAGATGCGGAGCAGCGTAAATGAGACACTTTACCGCTTGTTATATTGTAGTGCACGGCACCGCAACCGTGAAGTTAAATCGTAGCTTAAGTGGTTAAAAAGTGCTCTCCTGTAATTCCAGGTACCTATTATAGATTTTACTCTGTCGAAAGCACAAACGGGATATATTTCTCACTCTCTTCCTGGAGTTTTAAGGGATCTGAAGACCTAAACTTACAAGGAATGCACTTCTCTGTGCGCAATCTCATGCTACGACTGGTAGCATATAACTGGCAGTCGAAAGTTCCCGGGCTTGAATCACTCTGAGGGCATAGCTGTTTTTTTTTTTTTTTTTTCGTTTTTCCTATTCCAGAAAGAACTTAATAACTCTGCCGAAGCGCTCGACTGAAATGTGTTGGATGATAATTTGCCACTACTTGTATTTTAACGACTGAGTCTTGCTTCTCTCCTCAGTCGCTATTAAGGTAGGGGATGTAAAAAATTATCGCCTTTCAATTAAATGTGTTAGGCGATAATTCGTCACCACTTGGATTTGTTTGACTGGGGGGGGGGATAATTGTAAAAATGTATCGCCTTCCTCGTGCATTTTTCTCGTGGTGTAACTAGAAGCACGTCCAACTAGCAATCAAAATACACGTGTTTCGAAAGTGTTCCATTTGCATTAAAAACTGTCTAACACAACTTGCTTGCAAAAGGTAATGCTTGCATCAGTAATGCTGCTGCCTGTGAATTATATTATTTGAGATTCCAATTATAGTGTCCTGGTGTGTATTTCGAAATACTGCTCAAAGTTACCATTAGTCTCTTTCGTGTGAGAATACACGAAATAGCTACATAATAGAAAAAGCTGGAATGACATTTAAAAATTGCCTTTTAAAAACTGCCTTTAATTAATCGTACTTGAATAACTGATTTTAGCAAGAGAGTTGTAATTTATCTCTAATAAAAACATCTCTTTGGGTAACAGCAATTTTTCTGATTAAATATATCATTTTTCCGTACTAAAAACTTGATTCTCAAAAATGGTGACTGATGCATTATTTTGTTCGTTAATATATGTTTTGTTTGGGTCTGCGTTTGTTGTTTTACGATTCTTGATGCAAACAATTTCTTTGAAATTCGCATAAACGGAAGTTCGTTTTTCAGTTGTTGCACTATAGAGATCAGTTGAATGCTATTTCCATAATTTTCTCTGTAATGTAATCCGCCTTGATCGGTATAGCGGTTTGTGATGTTGGCTGTCGTATCGTTGAGTCGGGCTCGAATCCCAGAAAAATCAAGGACGTTTTTACGTGTATAGTGTCTGTCCGGCATGGAGATGTTTAAAATACTGGCGAGCCAACAGCTCTCTCAAGAAGTGAAAGAGATGCGGGAAGGAGAAGTTATCTCGAACTGAGGTGAATGAGCTTCGGATCCGACTCCCACAATGTTCTGCATCAAAATTGCATCAGATCTTCACAGTTCAGACTATACGAGTATCTATTTAATTCTACGAATACCTATTTTATTCTACGTGTATCTATTTTAATATAATAATAATACAATAGCTTGCAGGATGGACTCCACAGAAGTGTTATTATTCCTCAAAAGCAGTTACTGAATTTTATGGTTTAAGTGCAAAGAACATGATATTTAATAAATAAAGGTAACACTCAAAACGTTAAAAAAAACGCCCCTTTGGACGTAATTTAAAATCTGAAAAATTTCAGTTTTTTTTTTTTTTTTAATTTTCTTATATTTAAACATGAGTGTATTCTAATTATCGTTATAAATCTAATTTTACAAACATACTTTCTTGTACTTATTTTTCAGAATCTCAACTATTGCTGGTTGGATGCCTCGAGAGGTACAAGGAATGTCTGCTTATAAGTTTATATGTAGCTCAGACGTACCAGTTGCAATATTTGCTCAGAAAGCGAGTAAGTATATGAGCTCTGAAATAAAATTATAATTCCTAAACATGAAATTAGATAACTGTCAATTAATTGTTTGAAAAAGTTTTTGAATTTATTGAAAAATTAGATACTGAGTTTCTTTTCTGACGAAAAGGATGGTAAGAAAAAATGCATATTTTTGTCACTTTAATGGATTTTACTCTTCTTTCAGTTGTAAGAAATTGTTGCCTTTAGTTTTCTCTGAGGTTGAATAAGCATTTCTGTTTATCTATATTTTTTTTTTAGTTTTATTTTCTTTGTTTTTTAAATATACACGATTTTTTTAAATGTTATTGTTTCATTTTGCAGTGTTTACGAGCAGTGATGGAACAGGAGCTATAACGTACAGGTTGAGAACTTGTGATATGAGATATATTTATTTACAAACCAGTGGTCAGATCGCGTTCAAGGATTCTACAAATGAGATCAGTCACTTCGTGTGTTTCAATAAACTTTTAAAGTAAGACGTATTTTGTGTGTATTTGTGAGTTTAAGTAACCTTTCTCAGAATTAAAAAATGAATATTAACAAATAATTTTTACATTATGATCTTTTAATGTAAATTTAAACTAATTTTTCAACTCTTTGGTTAACAAACAGTATGGGGGGAAAAATATCCAAAAGCCATATCTACATCTGTGAGGTTATTATTACTAATTGTTTTAATTTTCTTGTTTTTTATTTCTCATGCTAAAACAACACTTTTAAAGCTGTGACGTTTAAAAGATGTAACACAAAATAAAGGTAGGCCCACCAGAGGCCGAGCGTTAAAGTCGCTGAATACTGGTAGTTCGGTCCGAATTTCGAATCTCATGAACGGGCTGGCTGCATGGGCATTTTTGTGGGTTTCCCCGTGTGTAACGTGTAAACGAGCCAGTTATCCTTTTGAAGTCCTCCACGAAGGCATCCCTCTCCTTAGGCAAATAGCTCTCGAGGCTTTACCGTAATCACATAAACTGTTTTGAGGCCTCCAAATTCTGCCTGACGGTGCGCCGGCCCTATTAACAGTCATCACAGTGACTTAAAACCATCGTTTATTCGGTGGTAGGTTCAGACTCGGTACTGTCTTGGACGTTAGATGGTTGCCATCGGAGGTTGTCCTTGGGGGTTTGGCTCCCCTTAGTCAACACTGGAGGATGGTCGATGTGGAACTATGTTCTAAGCTTTTTTCGATGCATGCTAACTGTTCACCATTGTCATTGTGTTGCATTTCCCAGATAAAGTGAAAAAACAATCGTCCCGTTGGATTGACCAAGGGGATTTATGCCTCCTTGAACGGCCTCTAGTGTTTGGGACGTTTAACTGTGCATGGCAGCTCATATAAGCTGGGTCTGGGTGTCCTTTTCTTCTTGCGATCTGTAGAAAAGAAATACGTGAATTACCGATAATAAACTTTTGAAACTCCTAGAATCATGATAAAAATACTATAGTGGAGCAAATTTCAGAAAATATTTTATTGTTTATGTCAGATTTACTGGCTACATTTTCGCCTTTCTATTGAATCTTATGCAATTAAAGCATGTTTATATCCTTCCTTTTTTGTTGTTGTATTCTGATCAATTATACTCCCCAGAACAGCAAAAACAAAGAAAGGAATTTCTACTATCAGAATCTTTGTGAAATAACCCAAATTTGAAGAACTTGTTTATAGCAATAAAATCTTCAACTTTAGGCATATTTTATATCACTTTAATGTGCCGGAAATTTAACAGTACAGCTTGCGCACTGCAAGATGCACTTCAGTAAAGACACTTTTATTATGCTGAAACGTTTTCATAGTTAAAAAAATAATTCTTTCCAACATTCTTCAAACAGAGTATGTTCATAGCTTTCTTCCTTCCATGGATTCTAATTTTCACATGAATAATTATTTTTTTATTGTTGTTCCATTAATAGGTAGGAAATATTCTCCAAATATATCTTCATTTGTCAGTGTATGTGTGCGTTACCTTGTGGCATACGGGGCTATACTTTATAATAACCATAAATGTAAAAAAATGTGAAGTATGCAGCAGAGGTGTCATGTCCTAAAAGCCGCGTATTGGAATTCATGTACGCATCCGAGCCGCATGTTGGAAGTTCAAAAGCCGCAACTAGATTTTTCAAACGCCGCAAATCCATCATTTTAAAAGTAGTGAAACAGGCTTCAAATGGAAAACAGTCATTCAATGATAGTTAACCGTCAAGAAATGCATCTGTCCTTTTTAACTAATCAGCATTTAACTAAGTTTGTGCGAACTGCCCAAACAAATTATCAGCCAAACTTTCGCCACAACTGCTAAGGTCAACAACATTTTGTAAAGCATCAACGAGCAAATTTAACGTTTAAGAATTTTTTTTTTTATAAAATTATTTGACAGAATGAGTTAAATATTTTTATCTTTTATTTTCATTTATTTATTTCTTTTATGTTTTAGATCAGTAGTATTAAGTTTCGCAACTAACAAGATATGAAATAAAATAGTTACATGTGGAAATTGATCAGTTTAGTTTACCAATAACCTTGTAAAAAGAAATGAAATAAATTACTTGCTTTCGGACACTGAGTAGTTGTAGCTTACCATATTTAATACATATATTTTATTTGCATACTTGCCTACGAAAGCCACGTTATGGCCATTCTTGCTATACAGCAAAGGAAACTGAGGCTTTTTTAAAATTCGGAACCCTTAGTGATCACCAAGTTTAACGCCTTAGGACAGAAATTGTCCCGTTTCACCTTGCGTTGCTTCTAACGGAGTTTGAAGCCATTGGTTTGTGCAAACAATTTTCAGTTTTAAGACATACATGTTGCATAATTAAGGTTTTAAGTATTAGCTACTTTCTAACATTTTAAATTTACCAATAGAAGTATTGAAAGATTTTCTTTTATTTATAAGTATTGATTTAAACATAGATATCATTTATCCATTCCATTTGTCTTAGATCAGTGTGTGTTATATACGAAGTAGCTGCATGTAAATCTTCTCAGAACTAGGAAAGCTTCACCAAAGGCAGTATTTTCTGTTGTGTTAATATACACCAAAGCAACAATAAAATAAGATTAAAAAATGTAGCCAAAATGTAACGAAGCTTGTTATTTAATTATAAAAATAATATTTTTTTCTTTTGAGGAATAATCTCTTTCACTTTATGTATATGCTTTGTATTTTCCAAGATTCATTTCTGAAATTTAAAACTGTTCTTGGTATATAAAAGAAGAATGAGTTAGTATTAATGAAAATATTTATTTCCGCTCTTTAAAGTAAATTTATAATAGCCAAAAAAAGGTTTTAGATTTTTTTTTACCATTACAGTTTGGTCAGTTGTGTTAAAACTTTTCATTTTGTTTCAGCAATAAAGAAGGTAGTGAAGAACTGAAGAAATTCCAGCAACGGTTTGCACCGCAAATTATTGCTTCAAAAATGATGGATGGAAAAAAGAAATCACAGGGTCAAATACCTGAAGGGGAACTAAATGTTGCTTTGTCTATTTTAACTGACTCTTTACCATCATGCTCCAAATCATTAAAATGTAACCAAACTGCCAAAGGAGCTTCTGCTTTAAGTCAACAGTCAACAACTTTCACTGACATAACTGAAAAACCGTCAGGTTCACGTAAAAATTCTTTGGAACCTGAAAAGTTTGCTGAAAACTTATTGTCAGTTCGGTCCAAGAAAAAGTTATCTGTTGAAAGCGTGCTAACTCAGGAAGAAGTTGTTAGAAGTGGTATACATAAACGAGTTGATTCTTCCGCTTCTAGTGTTTATGAATCTTGCCAGAATAAAACAAATATGCCAACGAATAATAATTCATCACCCATCGTCAATGCTATAAATCTCCAAGAACAGCAAGAGGATCAGTATGTACTTAAATCCGAAGGATCAGCGATGTATATAAATTCGTATGAATCTGCCCAAAATGCGATATTAAATAATAGTTTCCGCTATACGAAATCTTCTGTATCTGTGTCTGAATGTTCAACAATGTCGTCCACAACCTCATATGAATCCGCTCAAAATATGGTACTAAATCAAACTTTTAGTGGTATGTCAGCCGAGTTTGCTACCGTGAATCAACAGCCTGAAGGTGAGTTTTATTTTGATAATCTAGCTCATCCTCGTAAGTCTTATTCTGTTCCCAGAAGAAGGCACTCAGATGGACCACTTGCAACCGAGTCAATGAATTTTGAACTAAACAGTGAGTGCTTGAGAAATAATGGAGTTTTTCAGTTTGATGATTTTGTCACGCCTCCTCGAGATCAAATGACTCAAATAAATTTATCAGAATATGTTCCGAATGTTCAACATGAAAAAATGAATAGTTTTTCAAGATCCTACTCCTTGCCGTATCAAACTGGCAGCAGTGAATCTGTGATGCAGAACCTCAAGGGGAATACTGAGAATTATGCAAAATGTAATGAAGAAGATTTTCCGAGCAGTATTGATCACAATACTGCTGCTCTGTTATCTGATGTACTGTTGACATCTCAAAATGGAATGGTAGCTGAAACATTGACTGATAAAATACCTCATTATAATTTTGGAGGATGCTTGCCAAAATTACAGTATCCTAACAACGCTGCGAGCTTAAATAAAATGGCAGCTGCCAATTATGGTTGTCTGGAAACTGCAAATCCGAACAATGATATCACTACACATCATGCGAACTTATATAATGGTGCTCTAGCGTCATCAGATCTTATATTTTATAGCAATGATATGAATGTAAGTATGAATAATGGACTGCATGAGAATGTTGCAGATACGTTAAACGATGTTGATTATCAGTGTTTGACTAGTGTAAATAACCTTCATCTTAGTGGAACGAGGGTAAGCAACTGTCATGACAATGTAAATAATATAAATTCTCATCAAAATGGCTTTAGTGATGGAATCAAACATGATAGTAGAGTTATTGCATTAAACAAATACGATGGTAGAATAAATGGGTTAAACAAATACGATGATAAAATTAATAGGTTGAACAAAGATACCAGCATTAATAGCTTAAGTAGTCATTACGCAAATGACATTCAGAATCTGAATTACGATGAAATTAATTCGAAATACGTGTCGGAAGTCAATCATTCGTTGAATGGGAGAACTTTTGCAGAAGGTTATACAACGGCAACTAAAAGGAAAAAAACTAATCTTACAACGGATTTCTTTGCCTGCATGGATGATGGCAGATCTATTCAAAGATCTGAAGAGCTAGAAAGAGCAGATGTATTGGGAAACATGGATGGTAGCCTCCAGCTATTTTCAGAATATACTGTTGATAAAAAAATGGAGAATACCGACTGGCCTTCTTCTTATGCACCATTACAAACTCATGCAGATACTACTAACGCAGAGGCTGATATTAATGGAGAACTGTTCTATGAACTTGATTTGTTCTTTAAAACCTTAAGCCAGCCTCCAAACGCACAAAGCCACAGTACTGCTAATGATGCATCTAATTTGTGTATCGCGGATTGCGGGTATGCACAGTCTTCATCTCCAGGGGCCAAAAAACATCTGAATACTGTTCAACAATGTACTGATTTTCTTTCATCAGTTGATGAATGGAAGAATGGATTCAAGCAGTGAAAGGTAAATTAATTTTCATAAATGTTTTTCTCAATGTTTTTCATAAATGTTTAATGCTGCATACATACTGCAGAGAGAAAGGATATTTGAAGAAGAAGCTACTCATTTTTGAATTATTACGCCTTTCCGTGGGAGCCGTTTCCAAATTTTTATTTTGATTAAAGTTTAAAATTATAAAATTATCTTCCTTGCAGATCTAAGAGCAAATGAATTCCGAGCGTAAAAATCCTCAGTTTTCATGTGTCTGAAATAATGCCAATATATGCTAATTGAGATAATTTTGAATTTATACTGAAGTAGAGGGATTCAGGAATGATGTAATTAAATAAAAATCTTTAGGTGATATACATAAATGCGTTGTTGTTTCTGAATTAAATTTTGCTGTAAATATTTTTAATCGAGACTCTATTTTTACCTCTTTGTCTCGACGAAGAAATTTTAAGTAGAAGTTGAAGCGCATGAAGAACTCTTTTAGTCTTTTAAAAATAGCATAGGAGCTAAAATCTGAAGATATTAGAAATAGGTTTAATTTACAAAAATAATGTAATATGCGTTTTAAAGATTATTTTTTGCAATCTTTGATCAGTACCTTCATCTTGAGTTAATCAGAAAGTTCAAGATGGTTGCCTTCCCATAACTATACTCAAAATATAGATGTACGTTTTTGACAACTCTTAGAACTTAATTATAACATTGCGTCGTGAGAAATTTCTGTTTTGTTTGAACGCTAAGAGTTAAAATTGGAAATGAAAATAGAACCTTTTACTTTTTTTTGTTGTTGCTATTGTTGTTTTGTTTTTGAGGTAGAGCATTTGCATAGTTTAGCTTGTAAAACTGTGAGTCTTTCATTACTTGGAATTAGATTCTGGATTATCATTTTTACTCTCTCTCGCTACCATATCATTAAAGATGCTGATTCGTTAGTATTATTACAAAATCTATAGTTCAGTAGAGTGATTAAATTTCAAAATGACGCTTAGTATTTTGAAAGTGTCTGTATAATGTAAAGAGTGGTGCGCGAGTCTGTTTGATCGTTAACAACACTCCTTACTCCTTTTAGAAAACTTCTGTTAAATGTCCTTATTCATTGCATTGCGATTCGGATTATTTGTAGCTTAATTTTCTTATATTAAGTTCTACAAGGTTAATTGTATTAATTTTTAATGAGAATATGTTAATTTTAATTATTTTAAAGCGATATTTTGTTTCGTAATGGAAATCCTGTTTCTAATCTCGAGGCACAAACTGGAATTAAAATGTTTACACCTCTGATATTGTTTTTAAATCTGAAGTGGTTCTTTTAATACTTCACGTAAATTGTCAAGTATAATTTATTTGATAAATGCCTCGTTTATGAATATATAGTTTTTCAACTTCTCTACTCCTCCCCTTTTTCTGATATTAGTTTAACATTAAGTTTGGAAAGCCTACTTTGTCAGTGTCTGATGGTTGAAGTTTCTTAGTCTTTCATATAATATTAGTGTTTCACAACCTTTTTTGCCCCATGCACCGTTCTTATTACTGTTAGACGATCATCTCTCCCTCCTTCTTTACAAAACTAGAAAAATTCATATTACCTGTTTCAACCAGCGAAAAAAAAAAAAAAAAAAAAAAAAAAAACAGCAAATATTAAAATAGGAAAGTTATAAGGATGGAGTATTACCAGTTGCTTCAGTTATTTGAAAGTGAAGTCATGATTTAAAACGTTGGCTGTTATTTAAACCAAATAAGTCAGAAAGTGAGTGAAATATACTGACCTTTAGTGCTGTAGGTTAAGGAAGTTATAACTAATAATCTAAAGCATTTATGATAAAATACACTTGATTTATTTCGAAATGCAAATGAAGGTTAGCATTTTCTTACTCGTATATCAGTGGGATTTCCAGTTTTAAATTTGCATGACTTATTAATGTCTGAGAGTTGTAAGAAAGTAAATAAAATCCTTCAGTTTGGCTTTCTCAATTTTTCTGTACAATATGCAGAAATTGATTATGAAATACATACTATTTAAAACGTAGGTAGTGAAGCGCCGTAGATGGGCAGTTAAAAAATAATAGGGGTGAGGGAGAACGATAATTGGAAGTGGAGTTATTTCAGCTAAACAAATTTGAAGGAAATTTAACGTTTTTCAAATTCATTCGGACTGCAGGAAAGACACCTTACAGAATCACGACCAAGTTCACGTTATAGTATAAGTAATAAAAATTTCACAAGACAGTCAATCCATTTGTTATGGGTTGACTTGCATAACACAAATAAGGTGTAGTGAAGAAGAAAGATTAAAATTATGGTATGTTTTACGTCGGCTACATATAACGAATTGAAATCAAATACACGTCTAAAGTCACAAATGATTGCGGTCCATATACCAAATGCAAACTCAACTGTAACAACAATTTAATTTTCAGTACGCTTATGTAAATAATCAAAATGCAGGCACTAATATTGCTTAAACACTTTGTTGATTTATTTTCTGTCTATAGATTGCAAATTTGGTGAAATATCGAGGAAGTGGTTTTTGTAAACACGAGAAGTTATTGTAAATAAAGCGAACTTCGGGGCGAAGGGAGTGAAACTGTTGATGACTTTGTCTAGAATTAAATATTGTTAAAAATTAGCTAGTGAAACTTTCTGTAGACAGCTAGTTAAAATTGTCACGTATAATTTATTGACAGTGCCTCACTTATGAATATGTAGCTTTTGAACTCTCCCCTTTCTCTGAAATAAGTTTAACATTAAGGTTGGATAGCCTACCTTATCAGTGACTGATGGTTAAAGTTTCGCGGTATGATTTGAGGTGCAGAGATCTTTCATATTATATTAGTGGTTTTCAACCTTTTTTGCCTCACGCACCGCCGCTCCATATCTGATGATTATTTATCCGCCTTCTTTCCAAAACTGGAAATATGCATATTGTAACAAATGAATATCGTCGGCAACGCTTTCTACGGACGATATGGAGAAAATACTCAGTTCAACGCACGCGAACTGCAGAAGTGAGCTGTTGTTGTTTGAACTCACGCTCTAAACTTTAAAATTATTTTTAGTGTAACTCCATTTTCTGTTTCATCGTTTTCTGTATGTTAATGTAATGCTATTTAAAATTGACTCCTAATTGATTTTGATTTTTACTCATTAATACAATATTCATTAATTTAACTTTAGATTATTCGCTGTCTTTTGTAAATTAAACAAGAAAAAGTTGATAAATATCAAAACTCTAATAAAACTAGTTTTTTATATTCATAAACTAAAATTAAATACTTAACAGGTAACTAAAAGGCTGACCTCATTCCTCCTAAAACTATGAATTCCCCACTGGTTGAAACCCTCTGCATTATGTACATAAACAAATGAATATTTACGATTTCAGGTGTTTTCCTATTTATTTCATTAATAAATAGAAAATCATTTGTACATCTCTGAACATGATAGTACTCTGCATTTAATGATTTATTTTATATGAGCCAAATTTTCAAGTACTAATGTATAATTCTTACTTATTTTGCAGGCATTACATTTTGGGATTAGATATCGTTATCTAGGTACAGAGTTGCAGAAAAATGCTGGAAAATGAGTTCATGCAACTTCAAGCATATCTCTTTGTACTTTATGTACGTCTGTGGGAGTATTTATAATATACCGAATGAATTCTGCATAAAAGTGTGGAAGCAGACTCTTTTGAAATACTTGGTATTCCAAAAATGGTGCTAAAGTGTTTGTTGGTACTTCTCATTATTTGCACACTCATAATACCCATCATAAAAGAAATCGTGCATTGAAAGTCATGGGTATCATTTAGCATAATAAACTGAGTAATCAAAGGCCAATTAATAATAGGCTTTTTTCCTAGGAAAACATTGCCAACTTTAAATTTTATCCCTCTTTCATTCCCTTCAGTGCTTTTATTGTAAATACTTTTTTTCATATTTGTATTATTTATTCATATTTGAATTTCCTGCTGATTTACTAAATTCTAAACATTTAACTATGTTGTTAAAAATAATAAATAAACTCTCTTCCAAGCGTAGGCGACATACGCGGTCACTGACAGGGTCGATTTTAAAAGGGCACCATTGAAGTTGTTTTCCCGAACCATAGGGATATGCTGCTAAGTGGAGGGCTGAGAAGACGAGCTTGAGGTGCGATGTATGAATGCTGACAAGAGCGTGCTGACGCTATTTCTTTCCTTAAAGAGGCAAATGTTTTAGAAGAGAGAAGGATTTGTGTAAGCTGAAACTGGTAAAACTTACTTCAAACCATTTTAGTCACTTTGCAGAAAATAATGTTGCATAAGAATAACAGTGTAATGACCTCATCGACGACGGAATGGTGTTCATTTGTAATAGGTTGCAAATGATAAAAATATTTTACTAGGTTAAATGGACATATAGTTTTTTCCTGGAAATATTAGTATTAGTATGTTTACTTATTGCAAATCATCAAGTGATCATCCCCCTTCATAAATTTACCACTGCCTTGGGTTTGCTGAAAATGTTGGACATGAAACCCCTAACTTACTTACTAAACAGGAAATAAAATCTAAAAACTGAGAGACAGAATCGTTCGTTAAAAATAATTAAAATGGTGAAAAAGAAATTCTTTTCAGGCTTCTTGAAGTTAGCCATTAATCAAAAGTTTTGAGAATAACTATTATATGTAATAATTAACTTACGTTTCGTAAGAATCCACTCATAAGGTCTCACACAATGTAGTATCAAAATGGTGTAGTTGAATTAACATAAATGACTCTGGGGGAAATTATAATTAACACTCTCATCTTCAAACTATTTGAATGTCTAGATCTAAATTATTTCATTAAAGATGAGTCGAAATTTAATTCCACACCTGAATAATTATAATGCTTTTAACATTATTTTTAATTATCACTAATACATAAACATGTATTGTATATGTACATAATGTTTCCATGTGTGTACAACGTTATGCTAAATCATCTTCAGAAAAGAATATTAAGTACAAAAAAAAATTAATTAACTAAAGTATTAATTAGTCATTTTCATGCTGTTAAGTGTTATCATCTCGGAAGTTATTTGACAGTAATTCCTTTTTTTATTTATTGTAAAGTTTCATTGTTTAACACAAGCGTTAAAAATAATTAAATCGGATTAATTATTCTAAGAATCGAAGTACGTTATAGCGAAATTTTTCATGGCAACTACCTATGGTAAACAACCGTCTCTGAAAGGGACCAGTATTTCTGAGAGTATAATTGAATAATTAAATTTTTGCCTACCGATTATTTGTATTCTGTAAGATAGCCATTTCCACAGGAGACCAAGATCGTCTGCAGGCGCGGGTAATCGCCTTATTTAGGCAGGTTTTAACTTCAGCTGTTTCAATATTTCTTTTCATTTTTAGAGAACTAAAGTAAAATGTAACTGCTGTTTATTAAAAAAAAAAGGTAAAAGAAATGTTGTGGTACTATGAGTGTGGCCTTAAAATTTTCTTTAGAATGTGATGTTTCTAATGTTCCATCTGAAATAGTCATTATTCATTTAACATAGTAAGAAAATATAGTCTCTCGTTAGGATGTATGATGTATGTGAAATAAAAGTATAGCTAGTAAACCTATATTTTTGTCAAAATGCTATCGTTAGCCTAAAGATCTTAAAGCAAAAATTAGCTTTTTAGAAATCTATTTTACATGAGTATTTTAAAGAACGTTAATATTCTAAAATGTTTATAATTTCTCATTTACCCTCAAATGCATTATTTTACCTTCTAAAGCTGCCTGTTAAATGTATTATATATTTTAATACAGACTTACCATAAACATCTTGCATCTATTTTATGAAAAATTTACAGTAAAACTCTCTTTAACGTCCTAAGGAAATGCTTAAAAATTTGCAGATATGTTTTATCATCTTAAACCATATTTAGCTTATATTTTTTCCTTAAAGAAGGGATATAGGGTGCTAAAATATGTTACTAACTTTCCATCATGTGCAATTTGTGAGACTGTGAACAGATGTTTAATGTAGTGATTGTTGAATGTAAAGATGTTTATGTTTAATATCGAAAATGCAGTAAGTAGTCGTTAGCGTTGCATACATTGAGTAGAACGAGGAACTCTAATAATAATTAATAAAAAACTTATATCGATTTATATTTCCTTTTTCGTCCTTGAAAATTTAATGAACTTTTAGTACTGTCTGCATTTACTAGTTAATAAAAAGAAATTGGTTGTGTTGCTTTTTTCCCATTTCAGCGTACTACTTAAGCGTATACATTAACGTTATCATCAGAAGTGATTTTAATAGAAAATATCAGTTAAAGAGGAATTTTGCATTTATTCAAATTATTTTGGTATTTTAATTATTGGCTGCCAGAAGTTACGATTAAATTTTTATCAGAATTACATTCAAAATTTATTGAAACGTATTTAAAACAATGTTTTAAGTAAAATTTGATGTTTTCAAACTCTATAAATACATACAGAATTAAAATTTGAATGCATAAAAGATAAAAGCAAATGGAAAATACTATCTAAGACATAATCTATGAAATGATGAGAAATTTTTGTAATTAGAAGATCACTTAGTTAAAAGTGGAGAAGATTTACTGTCGGTGTTCGGTAACAGGACGAAACTTGTGTGCTCTGAATTTCTCTGTGAAAAAATTTTCTTTGAATCCTGTAACTATTTATTTAAAAAATATATGCATTTAAATAAACCGCTGAAATAATTCTAGATCTTTAAAATTGCAGTTTAAAACCTTTGTAAAAGAATGCAAATGCGTCTGAATGCATTTCAGATATTTTCATTGTACTGTAGAAAACGGAAGATATTTTTGATAAATGATTATTTAGCTGCAGTCATGGATATGGAATAGGCAGACCCTACTGTAGGACTTCTTAAAGGTATTCATATTTTCAGCTTTCAACTGTACACACACAGTATGAACGTTCAGTAAATAATAAATTAAATTAAGGTTGGATATTTTAATTGACATCGAAGGAATATTTATGTAACTTTATAATAAGCGACAAATAAAATGCTAGATATTAAAAAATCAATTAATCAAATTTTATTATTTATTGTAGATCTTAAACCATTTAAATCATACATTAACCATCAAAAAGGGGGAAAAAACTTTAACAGTGTATATAGCAATGGACATTTTGAGCTTCTTATTAGTACTAGGAAGTCCCATTAAGTAGTAAAAACAGTCTTTGCTCGCCGTATTTTTAGTGTGTACATATAAAATCATGAAATGCTTGAATTACATTAGTAAAGAGAATTCTTTATCTAGCCAATCATTTATCATATAAATCATTATTTTATTCTAAATTGAGATGTTAATAATAGGGAACTATGTAATGTTGTGGAGTTTCAAACCTGTTATACAGCATGTATGTTTTAGCATGATTTTTATCTAGTCTGAAAAGTTAAAAAAATATGGAAATTTTTATCACTTATACACATTGTTTTTTGCTGAAAAAACAACATTGTTTCTATTGTGAGATGTCTGTGATTTTTTATGTACTTTTTATGTTAATGTTTCTTCATTGAAAGAGCTCTTCATATTGAATATGTATAGCATGGCTCAAATACAAATTTGTTTTTCTGAAAATGTTAAAATAGTATATTATTATATCACTATTGTGCTTATGAAATGTGTGGTAGTTATGTGAAAATGGATATGGTGTTCAAATATAAATATTATTTGTTTCACTTCTCTGGAGTACAAAAGTACTGATTATACTAGTACAAAAATAATTCTGATCATAACAGTATAATGAAGTATATTTTGTAATCGGAATACTAATGAATGTATTGTGAATTATGTATACATTGATATTTATGTTTTGTTGAAAATTGGCTGCTTGTTGTAATGTTATTTTTCGTTTACTGCCATCTTTTACCACCTAAAGGTGCTGAATGATAATTATACTTTTTCAGGACAATTTTTGACTAGTACAAGTGCGTAACTATTTCATATATCCATGACAGCTGACCATTTATTTGCTATTGTCTGAAGGTGCATAGAAACTTTGAACCTGAAGCAAAATTAGAACATTATTGAACATTCTGATCTATGAGCCTTTTGTAAGCACGTGACGTGAAAATTTAAGTAGTAGTAAAATTTGGTGAATACTTATATCGATCAGTATAAAGAATAATCTTTTACAATAGTGTCAATGCAGTATAATTGTGATATTGAAATGTATTGTATTGTAACTATTAAGTGGTAAGATTTGTCTTTAAAGAATGAATGTTTTGAACTGAGCCTACCGCTCTTAGAATGTATATTTTGCCAAGGAAAAAGATACACATATTTTGTAAATTAAATTTAATTGTAAGCAAAATTTTTTGGCAATAAAAATGTTATGAAAATAACAAATTTGAATAAAATGTTGTCAAAACATATATATATGTTATATAACATATGAAAATACCTAAGCCAAGTGCAAAGTTGTGTCCTGGACACCAGGTATTACAAATGTCTCTTTCTAGCCATTTTTGGTAGTAAAGAAGCAAACTATACATTTTTCTTGATCGTTTTATTCGCGGAACTTAGTAAGGAAAGAATACTTGGGAAGTAATATCACTTAGACTTCACTAGTCCACGTAAATGAATCATTCACATGTTCATTAAATCTTATTAGTACACGAAACTAAAATTGTATTCTTCATTTGTCAAGTCAGTTAAGCTGTTTGTATTTACGATTACGAGGAGGTTTTATGATAGGCAAGAGGAAAGTAACTAATATTATCATAAACTCTGAATGCGCGGTCCTAAAAATAATTCATAAGTCAGTTTTTTTTTAAATTAACTCTCAGCTTAGCCCATATACTCGCCATTTTACGCTATACAAATCACATTACATTTTCTAGTATATATACAAGGAAGAAATTAAATAAAACAAAAGTGCAGTATCATATTCATGACGTCTGTCAACTTCAGTCCCAGATGAAATGTTAACCCTCTAACCGGCATGGACGTATATATACGGCTTAGAATATATATTTCTGTGATATCTGTAAGAACGTATATATATACTTGCATATTAAAATATGTCAAAGAAATTACGGCATTATATTAAAAGTACACAAATCCAGGTATAAAATACCAGGAGAATTTTTACATTAAAATCAAAAAAATAATTTTTTCTCATAGTAGTTTTGGGAAATTTGTGCTTTCGTGAAGTATAATAAATTGAAGGAAAACAAAACGCGAAATATAGTGTTATACAACACTTGGTTTTTTTTTCATTCAGGAAAATTCAAGAAAATTCTGCCGAAATAGGACGCTTTGTTTATTAAAATAGATTTTAAACGATCTGGTTTTCTGGATATAATCCAGAATTTTTATTCATAAAATAAAAATTAAGGGAACATAATCAGCGGTTTCCGAATGTTTGCTGACTATATATAGTATCCATTTAGATTTCTAGAGAATATTAATTGTAAAATCTTTTCAGGTTCTTAGTAAAAATGCACCTTTGGAGAGACTCACATGTGAAATAATTGGTTTGTAACCTTTAAAAAGTACATAAGAACTCTGAATTCTTTGATTTTAAATAAATATATATATATATATATACATATGTATGTTTCTGAAATGCAGTTTTTGGACTCGGTTCTTTATTTAAACCTTCACAAACATGGATATTCTAAAATTAAACACATTTTGTGGGGAAACATTTGAAATATACACTGTAAAATACGAATCATACTAAATTTCAAACATATTCGTTTCGTACATGTTCAAATATCGGCAATTATAATGCAAGGGCATATACTACAAATCTTATCTGAGCTAGCAGCAACCTAGTCTCAGAGAGGCAGGACACGCTCTGAACCATCCTTTAAATACTAACGCTCTCTACCTGATTTGCATTCTGGCATGAAAACGGAAACGAAAAGTAACAGTAAAGATCCAAACGTAAAGTAACTGCACATTACGATTGGGAGGGGATTTAGCATAAATGCTTTAGATAAAACCATCTTCAGTATCAGTTAGTATCTTCATTCATTAGAAAATGGTCCTTTTTTGCTTTGTCCTGGAATGATTTTCAGAACGCAATAAAAGTTATTATATGGAATAAGAAAGACTTTATTCAGCTTGCCATCTGTTTACTTCAGTACCACAGAAGGCGACGAACCTAAACTATCTGGCTGACAGCACTGTGCTCTTAAAAGCAGCGTGTTGACAAACATGTTCTGAACTGAATATATTATTAGTTTCTAGGGAATTGTTTTCATATTACAAAAACGACTTTCCTGATAACTGATTAACTCATAGCCGCTGGTTTAGTTTTATGTGATTATGGCAAAGTCTCTAGGGCTATCTGCCTAAGGGAAGGACTTTCTGAGGGAAAGGGGCTTGTACACACGTTACACATGGGGAAAAACACAAAAACGATTATGCAGCCAGCCCATTCACGGGATTCGAACATCGGACCAAACTACTAGTGTTCAGCGACTCGACCGCTGGTCGGCAGTAGCCGTTGCATCAAACTTATTTTTTGTCGCCTTTCTTAATTCATTATTTGAACGATTGTGGAAATTTATTTTATGGAATTCTAACAATAATTATTTCGCTAACAAAACTGAAGATTAGCAGAATATCACTTTTTCCAATTGCTTCGTAAGCTACAGGTATGCAAGTACTGTTTGTTTGTCGTTGGAAATTACATATATCTTTTTTCAGATTACAAATTTTTCTACTTCATATTGCGCGTTATTGCAAAAAATATGCTTTTTACATTAATCTTGAATCTTGAATCTTCAGTTTCATTTTTAGTGTCAACTACTAAGAGTTTTTACTAATATCTCAAGTGTGCCTATGGCCTTTCGTAAATTTTAAAAACATTAAAGGTGCATGAGCACCGCGCCCGAAGGCGAAAGTGGTCTGAGTGGCAAGTCATTCAGGAAAGCAAGAGTTGGATCCAATCCAAAATCTACTAATTTTTCTATCAAGATTTTTCGTCGTGGAAATTTTATGAGTAGGTGCTGGAAGCATATCGTCTCTGGTTCCTAACTTAGCAGCAGATACGAGAGAGGAGAACGAGAATCACGTGATCTAGCATTGCTTCTTCATTGGTAGGAATTTGCATGAGCATAAAATCACTTTCTTCGATAATTTAACGAAATTTTGTTAATTAAGTTCTAATTTAAATACAATGTAAGTACTGAGGCAGTGCACTTTTGGTAGAAAAATAAATTTCGGTCGAGCATATATCTTAGAATTTTCTGTATCTTCCGGTAGTTGTAAAAGAGGCGGGAAATCACATGGTCCAATTGAAAGCTTGGAATTGAAGTTTTCCATGAAGTCGAACGATTCACAAAACACAAGTTAAACAAAGTCCATTCGTTATATAGTCCAATAACGTGCAAAAAGTTTTACAAATTCAAAATGAAATAATAAAATAAACTAGAAAATATTTACACTATATACACATTCACCATTTTGAGTTATGATGAATGGAGCGTGGTCGTTTGACTTTACTTTCAATTATAGGGTCGTAATTTAAAAGATTTTTGATGCTTCGTTTTGAGAATTGTTTATACTATTAAAGAAGTTATGCGCCGTGAATGAGAATTTGATCTTGAATTTCTGGGATTTTTAAACCTTCGTAGATAATTGTGTTTCTCACAAACCATGGAGCATTTGTTATTGATCGCAAAACTTTATTTTGCAGAACGCTGATTTTCTTCCGGCTTGTTTTACTTGCAGTAGCCCAGGACGGGACGGCATACAGTAGAATTGGGCGTATGAGGGTCAGATAGAGTGTGCGTTTCGTGCTTAAATTCAGTTTGGAATTTCGCCCTATTAAAGCATAAATTGCCATAAATGCGGCATTTGCTTTGTTTGTAACGTAGTCAATATGTTCTTTGAACGTGAGCTGATTATCTATGTGAACGCCCAGATATTTGTACGAATTTGCAGTAGGGATGGGAATGTTGTTACTTCGAATATCAATTTCCACAGGGAAGAATTTTTTGTACCTTCTGTACAGAACTATGCGACATTTTGCAGGATTTAACTTTATTTTCCAGGTTTTACACCAATTTTCTATAATTTGCACTTGCTGCTTTAGCTTATCAATTGCATGCTGTGGGTTGAGTGAGTTAGTAAAGATGACAGTATCGTCTGCGTATTTAAGTACTTTAGAATTTTCTGGGTTAGGCATGTCGTAAACATATATATTAAAATTTCTTGGAGATAAAACAGAACCTTGAGGCAACCCTCTTTGAATATTTTTCGTAGATGACAAAGTATCTCCACATCTTACTTGGAAAGATCTTTCTTCTAGGTAAGAAATGAGGAGTTTAAGAAAACTACTTGGTAGCGAGAATCTGGCTAATTTGTAAATTAGTCCTGCATGCCACACTCGATCGAAAGCTTTTTCGAAATCGAGGTAGCATGCAGCAACTCCATTTTTCTTATGAAATTCTCCTGCGATGAATTCTACCAAATTTAAGATTTGATGCGTGGTTGAATGTCCTTCTTTAAATCCGAATTGTTGTTTATCAATTTCGTTTATTTGTGCAATGTAAGGATTAAGCCTTTCACTTATTATTCTCTCGAAAACTTTGCTGATTGCTGGTAATAAGCTTATCGGACGATAAGAGGTAATTTCTTTCGGGTTTTTTCCTGGTTTGATAAGCATTATGACGATTGAGTGTTTCCACTGTTTGGGAAAATATGTCAGTCTAATGCATGCGTTGAAAAGATTTCTGAGAATGATGATACACTTATTAGGGAGGGCTTGTAGAGCTTCATTGTTAATCTTATCGTAGCCTTTCGCTTTTTTATTTTTGAAGTTTTTGATTATATTTTTAATTTCCGTAGTAGAGGTGAAGTTTACAAAATTAGAGTTCTTTTTAAGAGAATTTCTTCGACCGTGTTGTTTATTGTGTATTCGAACTCTGCATTTTCTTCTGTGTGCTTTTCGTAGACTTTTTCTAAGTTCGAAGCCATAGCCTCTGCAATTTCTTCTTCCGAGTTTTTAAGTTGGCCTTCATAGTTTACGGGGTATAGCTGATTTGTTCTTGAAGTGCGGAGTGACCTAGCAATTTTCCAAACTAGGTGTGGCTGTAAATCCATGTTTTCCATAAGGGAGTCCCAGTTATTCGAGCGGAAATTAATTATTTCCTGAGAGATTTTCCTGTTTAGATAATTTACATGAGCTTTAATTCTAGGACAGCGTGTAAGCTGCCAGCGTTTTCTATGCCTGTTTCTTTCTTTTATTAGATTGAGAATATTCTGAGGGAGCTTCTGCGCGATATTGTTTTTAATGGTATAGGTAGCCGTGGAAATAGCATTTTGAATATTCTTATTTAGCTTACTGATTTCTTTTTCAATATCTTCGGGATTATTTATCCTATTGTTGCATGGAACTTTAATTAGTTCATTTTTATAAAAAACTCAATTAACTTGTACTCTTGGTTTGATCAGCGGTGGGTAAAACCCGTAAAAGTCAAATGTAATCGGATAATGATCAGAAGTGAGTTGTTCGATAACTTACAGATGTGGGGTGGTGTTGATATTTTTGAGGATAACTATATCCAAAATAGATGTTCTTCCGTCATAGTGATATCTTGTTGGGATGTCTGGGGCTATAATTCGAATATCAGAGTTATTTGCATAGTTGTTCAAGATACTACCATTTCTATTGTTTGAGCGGCAATTCCAATTTGTATGTTTTGCGTTAAGATCACCCGCAATAACAGTGGGGTATCTAAAATTAGTTAAGGCGTTCAGATCATTGTTGCTGAGAGTGTTGCTTGGAGGAGTGTACACCGAAATGAACAGAAAGGGTTCATTGAAACCTGTGTAAATGAGAGCTGCCGTGTTTTCAATATTTCCGGTGTTATGCACATCGAATTTAGTATTCTTAATATGGTTTTTGGATGAGTATCGCGGTGCCGCCTCCTCTGTTATGTTGTCTGACCGTCCTGATAGTGCTATATCCTGGGATTCTAAATCTATTACTGGGAATTAAGTGGGTTTCGTTAATCATCATCACATCAATGTCGTGAGAATTAAGGTAATTGATCAATTCATCTTTTTGTCTGAGAATGCCGTTGGCATTAATGTACGAGACTTTGAGAAAACTTGTTGTAGTTGCAATCAAATTTGGGTTATAGTTTTGAGGCCTAGAATTCATAGTTGAGGTTTGTGAAGTATTCAAATGCAGTCATACCGACTTCTAATTTCTCCATTATTGTTTTTGCAGCCTTGAATTTCTTAAAAAAATCTTTAATTTGAGTGAATTGTTTTTTAATCCATTCGAAGAAGTTAGGTTCGTTAATAGTAAAAGAAAAATATTCAAATTTATATCGGTATTCTATCGGAAATTTGAGTGTTGGTATCGGAAAAACGTTTAATTTTAAACGTTAACATTTTGTAATTCAAAGATATTAACAATTTTATGTATTCAAACTCATTTATTTCATATAATTCTAAGTGACTAAATATGGTTAATGTTGTGTTAAGTAATTTAACACATTTAGTAATTAATTTAGTGATTAATGTTGAATTAACCACTAAATAACTGTCTTATAATTTTATCTAAAACAAATTATGAAAATTTTCGAAGTTGGTCAAAATTTGAGAATAAATAATAACAACATACCTCTCTTTCTGTTATTTATAATTTTTTTCCTACGTATACAGAAACTATGTAATTTATATATTGTACGTAAAGAATTATAAACTTCTTTACTTCTTACTACAACTTGACATTTGATGGTGTGGCATTTTGACTCAGGTAATAATGTTCGGAGCGTTGAAAGGAAATTCAGGAGGAACTTTCTTCGTCACGGATTGTAAATGTTCATCAGTCAATTTGGGTTCTTTTCTTAATAATTTTAACTGCGAAAACAAACTGTTCACATATGAATATACTTTCAGACAAAGAGATTATTCACACTGTAAAAATTCCAAACTAAAGGTATCTTTTGAAATGTACGAAAAATATTTAGTCAAAACATTATGTATATGATTTAAATTTATATCACTCATTATTTGTAAATTAATAACATTTATAAATTTTCCCGGGAGTTACTCAAATTCGTTCGTTTTTAATGCTAATGCAAAATCGGACTCTAAATATTTAAAAACTTTCTTCAGAGTGTTGACCAAATAATGCTATTTTTAGTGTATTATAGTATTATACACTCACTGGTGTGCAAAAATTAAGGACGAGACGGTTTTTTCAATATAACTTTGTACAAAAGCTTTCCAAATCAACACATTTAATACCGTAAGATCCCCAATACGTAAGGACATGAGTAATGTAAGCAACACTTACTAAAAGAGAAATCAGAGGGATAAAAAGAAGCTTTATTGAAAAAGTAGCATGGAGCGCAATGCGACTGAAGGCCGAAACATCCCTGTGATAGGTGTCCAGCAAGAAACATCCGGTCTTTAATAGGGGATATAATCTCCCCTGACTGCTAGGCAGGTTTCACAGCGTCTGCCCATGCTGAGAATGAGGGTGTCAATGAGTTGTTGAGGCATTGCTGCCCATTCGTCTTGCAGCGCCAATCGAAGCTCCGGAATCGTTACTGGTGGTAAGGTACGAGCTGCCAAGCGTCTGCCTAGAAAATTCCGTACATGCTCGATGGGATTGAGATCCGGAGATCGTGCCGGCCAATCCATACGTTCAATATCCTCACTCTCTAAGAACTGTTCGGCAGCTACTGTGCGATGACATGGTGCATTTTCGTCCATGAAAAGGAACTGCGGACCCATAGCGCCTCTAAAAAGACGCACATATGGAAGAAGAATCTCGTTACAATAACGGGTCCCGTTGACTGAACCTGCGTCGAAGATGTGAAGGTTTGTACGACTACCAAGCATGATGCCTCCCCAAACGAGAACACCGCCACCTCCATACCTGTCCCTTTCAATGATGTTCGAGGGATGATTGCGGCTTCCCCGCTCTCTCCAGATGAGTATGCGATGAGAATCGCTACTCAGACTGAATCTGCTCTCATCTGTAAAGAGTACTCGTCCACATTCATTGTCTCTCCAATTCCGGTGTTCCCGGCACCACAGAGAACGCCTTCTCCGATGAGCAGGCGTTAGAGGTATACACCGTACAGGGCATCGTGCAAACAGACTACCACCGTGCAGTCTTCTGGCCACGGTAAAACGCGATATCGGTCGTCCAGTCGCCTGTGTCGTGTGTCTAGCGATTTCTCCCGCTGTCTGCCGCCTGTTTCTTCTGGCCTGTAAGGCAATATACCGGTCATCTGCGGGTGTGGTTCCTCGGGACGACCACTACTAAACCCCCGGATATCTGTTCTTGTAGTTTGAAATTGTCTCCAAAGTCGTGAAACGATGCTGTGAGCAATTCCGAACTCTGCAGCCACACTTGTCACACTGCGGCCTTCCTCCAACTTCCCAATGATTCGACCTCGGGTAAAAGCATCCAGATGTCGTCTAACAGATTGATTATTCGCCATTTCTCGCTGAGGCAGCAACTCGGTGTGATTTTAACTGCTATACGGCGTGCAATCTCTTTGCCAGAAATACTGATCTTACACCCACAACATGCTTTATACTACTCAGACACTCCCCCATTACGTCTACCTGCATATCTGCGCATGTGCTACCGTACATCACCTTACTTAATCTCCTGATTGGTCTTTCTGTCCGCTCTGCCTCTTCGTTCAGCTGATATGCTAATTTTTCGACTTCGTCCTTAATTTTTGCACACTAGTGTAGTGTGGAATTTATGATATAGGAAATGTGTGAAATAAAATTTGTGTTTCCCCTGATTGCAGCAATGTAAAAGTTTTACTACAAGCACATATATGTCAATGGTAAATTCATTCATTCTTTGTAACACTTTCAGATCGCACAAATCTCTTGCTCTTAAGATAGCTCGCTTCTGCTTAAAAATGGTGAGGTTTTATGCCAGTAAAAATGTGCTCACTGTGATTTGTTTCTCCCTGTGATTTGTTTCTGTTTAAAATGTTTCCAAAGTTTTCATTGAAAATATTTTTAAGACGGTTAACTACTGCTTTATTAGGGTGTAATATTAAATGAATGTTTGCACTTGACTATATTTTGAAGAAATTCCGCGGTTCTTATCAGGACCTTTCTTCTACTTGCATTTTAGACTATCATTTTTTGTCTGCTTACTTGTTGTCATTTGGAGACCGTCATCCAAGACAATTCTCTTCTAAAATATTTGTTTCTGAACCTAGATTCCACTGTATTTCTTAACCTTACAGCTATTGCAATTTTTTACCAAACTTTGCAAACTATCAGTAGCAAATTTAACCATTTTATCTCAATTTATATTTATCTACTTAAGTTTTATTTTATAAAAAATATTCGGTGTGCCCATTTTTTCCTTCATAAGAACTATTTCCAATCATTCCTAAAATACTTTGATTTCATCAGTAACACCTGGTCCGGAAATGGCAAGTTGTGCTATATCTGTAATGTCAACACTCTAATCAACTGTTATTGAGAAGTTACAAAATATGTTCCTTTTTTTCTTTTGACTGACATCATAAATCACTAGCGGTTTCGTAACTAAACGAAATGTAATGTTTGTAAATAATTGTTGTTTGTCAGGGGAAAGAAGTTCAGTAGACCTAATCAAACAATTTTTAAGTTAGTTCGCTATCAGTACATGGTTTTCATCATTTTGTGATAATGTACTCGAGAATAAAACTTGGACAAACTTTTGCATCGCTAGGTATATTTGCTTTAGTTTAAAGAAAAATGTTTTATTTTCAGTTTGCCTTCCAACATTTCATGTTTTAATTTATAATTCGTTTCGTAATGCCGATATAGACTGTATTCTTTAGGAACTGATGTTCACTTATTACGAACAAAGCATGCGATTTTATTGCATGCAACAGCACGAGATTACGTAATTACCTATCCATCTTGAAAACCACTTTCTTCCTTGTCCACCTTTTATTTTATCCTTAATTAAAGAAATTATCGTATGACAACAATCCTCAAAACTTATGCACGATTTTAGAGAATAGGAATTGATATAATGCAGATTTAACAAAAAGCACAAATAAACAGATTTTATAAAATTGAACAGTCTCCATTTGTTCTACAATGCGAACTGTACAAATGCGCATCCAGGTAACCAACTAGCGAATGCCTGAAGGAAAATACAGGGAGTTAAGTCCTTATGGCACTTATTTATGGAATAACTTATATATTTTCCTTTTCAGGTTTGAATATCTTTACTTTTGTAAATATCGTCTGCGTGTGTGGTTAATTTCAGATAATTTCATTTTCCAGGCTAAATATCTGTACTTTTCTAAATATCGTCTGCTTATTAATTGTATTTTTCTCTCTTTTGTTTTTGTTTACCTGATATAACGCCGCTGGACTTTTTCCTTTAGGGATTTGTAAAGGACAACGTTTACAGGAAGAGAGTGTCGAACATTGATGACCTAAAAGCCAGAATTACAACCGCAATAGCCTCTGTGAATGCCGACATGCTTGCCGGTACCTGGCGTGAAATTGAATATCGACTTGATATTCTCTGTGCGACGAAGGGGGCACACGCGGAAGTTCATTGACAAGAGTCGCGAAACTTTTTGAGTCTATCTAACCATTTATGTTATTAATTTTAATCTATCTTTATTATTTTATGAGTTATTAAACATCAAAATGGGTCCGGAACTTTATAAACACCCTGTATATATCTGAAGTACCAACTCAATAGAAAAATCGGAAAACACCAAAATACTGAAACGTTCCCAACTGACGGCTGGCGAACTAAATTTAATTATTGCACCGACGTGGAAATTTCTCCCACCATACCTTAATCTTACATAGTCTGGCGTAAAAGCATATTGTCACAAAATTGCGTCCTCCTTTTCTTCAATAGCAGTCGCGTTATAATTATCTCTATTTCTCTAAAGGGTTCATAGCTCTGTACCTCTATAGGTTATATGCGACATGTGTAAAGGAAACATATAACTGAAATGCATTTGCAGTCCACCAATTTGAAACCACCTTTTAAACTAATCTTGGTGAAAACATTCTTTTAAACAATTCTTGGATCAAGTAAAAGTATAATAAATGCCACGGTAATTTTAATGTATATCATATTTATATTACTGCTGTAAGTAAATGGATATTAAATTTATATTACTGCCGGAATGCTGTAAGTGTGCAAAGTCTCAAAGAAAGCAAGGTACTGCTAAAAGCGAAGGACATTAAGAAAAACCTTAGTGTAAGGTAAGATCTAAGACAAAAAGAAAACAAAATCCTTGAAAATCCCTAAAATGTTTTTCAGATCCCTACTTTATGGTAGTGATGTGACCACACTTAACATCTTGTATTTAGATACTGAGTATGTATATTAGTTAGAAATTATAATCTCTGTTCTCAGAATATACCTTTCTATCTATGCGCCAAGTTTTATGTTTTAAGCATTTTTTCTTGGTGATCCGTTTTAATCGTGGTTCGAAACATACTGTATGCATTTAAAAAATGCATGTCAGTACTTATAAAAATGAAGCAGATGAAGAAATGTATCGTTTAAAAAAGTCTAGATACGAAATTTTAAACGCATCTTGCCTGCCATAGATATTTAACCATCTTCTTAGTTTATGTTGTTTTGTCTTTTTTCTGTTACTCCATCATCCAACTGGATTTCGTACTTGTTTCGTTGGAGTTCTTTTTCTAGTGTATCAGAGATAAATCTAATCCCGTTCTTTAATTAATGACGTATGAACTACCTGGCTGTGAGGGCACACTTAAGGTGCATATCACCTAAGTATGGTTCAATGGACTTAAGGGAACCCTTAGGCCTTTTATGAAGGTATCTCTCCTTTTCGACGGCTAATCGTCGAATACAGTAATTAATCAACCAAACTTTCCTCTCTAATGTATGCATATGTGTGTTTCCACCATTCTTTTTATTCTTTGTAATAAAAAATATTCCTTTTATTCTTGATGAAAAGTACTCGCAGTTTAAAAGCCAGACACCTCACAGGTGATTTGTATTTAGTTCCGCATTCACATTTTATTAGTTTAAACAGCTACAATATTTCAGTTTTATAAATTTCGGTCACATTTTTCTTGATTTAATTGAATAAAATTTTTCTTGGTACAAGAAAAGAAGAATTTTCTTCGTAGCATCCTATAAGATTAATAGTTTTTAATTTATAATATGTAGTTTTCCCTAATTTTGAAACAAGAAAAGAAGAATTTTCTTTGTAGCATCCTATAAGATTGATAGCATTTAGTATATAATCTGTAGTTTTCCCTTTCTTTTGACAATAAACACCTAAAGTTTACAAAAGTTAAGTTGCAGAGTCATTAGGTTATTTTGAAGCAAGCGTACATGAAAAATGAGCAATGCTCTTTCCAGAGCTTGAACCTGGACCTCTCGAATACGCGCCGTGTGTATTACCGTTACATCACGAAGGCATGTAGAAATAAGAGAGAAAATACCTCATAAAGTAATTGAAATTTCGAAGAAAATTTTGATTTTCAAAATACAGGAAAACATTGTTTAGACGTTTCACATTTATGCATAGCTTCATTTTTGTCCCAATTCATTCCTATTAATGGTTCCATAAAATTACTTCATTTATACGGATTATGCGTCCCTCTCACTTTTACAACCACATTTCTATTGTGATAAACGTTTTATATCGACTTGGATCAAATGAACGGGAATATCCCAACAAACTGTAGATAAGATGTTTGTGACATGTCGATTTGCATTCCATAAGACTTGAAATTTAAGAAAATCTCAGTGAAGCGTAGGTTTTCAACTGTTTATGTCCACAGAAATTCGACTAGAGTGCAATGTATAAATTCGCAACAGTTGTTTCACCCACAGGAAACCGTGTTGCTAGATCGGGCGATTTTTCACAAATTAACTACTTTTGATAAATTTATGTCTGTGTGATTTTGCGAATTTTCTGCTATTCTGCCATTTTTTGTGCTTTTTATCGCCCATTTTAATTTTTCAACCTAATATGTATATAAAACGTTCCTCTTACTTCTAAAATTTTAAAAAATTTCACTGCACAGTGCGCAAAATTCTTGACCACTAAGGTCTTTCTAATTCATCTTGTCTTGCTACTTTTATATATATATAATGAATGCGCAGTCGAACGCTGGAAAGCTTAACAGTTTTCAATGCCCGTCATGGCTGATGGTTAAGGCATACCGATGAATATTACAAAAACTGGATTTCTATAAATCACCAAGCTTTATTACTTAGCACATAATCAAATCATTTCCAAGTAGATAGGATGTTTCTAGATCATAATCAAATACAATATTTTTTATATGTGCGTGATATCATCTTCGAATAAGAACAAAGGACGGCATGGCAAAATAAAGATGTTTGCAAGGCGGAAGCTAGAGAAAGGAATGTAGCAGAATAATGACGTAGTTATTGTGCCAAGAGTATTTATACTAAGTTTGATGTAATTGTAAAGGCAAACTATGATTGATTAATATTAGTTTTAGTTGCCCTTTTCCAGTAGCGTTGCATTACATAGAAAGATCTCGAATTTGGGAGAACAGATGAATTTAGGGGGAGAGCACCAAATTTAGAATGTTAATTTTGAGACCGCCAATTATTTTTAAGCAGCTATCGTATTTAGTTATATCTTACATATATGTATGTATAACCTTATTTATAAAAAGCAAATGTGTGTACGTAGGACGCAATAATGTTTTTACCCGAAACATTGTTTACGGTAAAGACACTTCACAAATAGTCTTCAAATGAATAAGTATTTGTTGGATCGTGTTCTCACCATTCATAAGGAATATGACTTGGCTGAAACTAGCATTAACACGGTAAAAACCCTTGGACTGAGATCGGAAAAAAGGGAAGAAACTTCTTTTAATGCGTCCTGTAGTTCCGAGCATGCACTGTTATTTGAAATTGGTCGAAATTTTTGAGTGTTTGAGTCTTTTTAGGTCTAGTTGTCACGCAGCTAAACAATTTATGCAAAAATTAGGACATACTAAAATTGACTGTAATGAGCAATTGCCATATCAAGAAAACGAAAAAAATGGGAAATTTTTCGTAAACATTTGTTGGAACTGAAGATGATCAAAACTTTACACTCTGTGTCAATGGATCGCATCACTGTAACTGCATAGTTTTCCTGATGCCGCAAAGGAAGCATATGGGGCCGTAGTTCATTTTCTGGTCTGAACAGCAAGGGAGAAATTAAGGTGCGTCTTCTTTGCTGTAAATTAAAAACCGCCCTTGTGAAAGGAATGACTATTCCAAGTTTAGAATTGTTGCGATGCTATGGTATTAGCAAAACTGGTAAAAAGGGTGAAAGATGCTTTAAGGGTTAATACTGATAAAGTGTTTCTTTACACAGACTCAGCAACTGTTTTGGCTTGGGTCGCAAAACCACCATCTAAATTGAAATTATTTGTAAAAAGTCGTGTCAAGAGCTTACAGAAATTGAAAGCTGGAGGCATATCATTTCAAAAGAAAATCTTACCTATATACTCTCAAAACGTGTGGACGCAAATAAGATTGAATGTTGTCACTTATGGTGGGATGACCCATCCAGTGCAGGATTTACGTATAAGGTAAACAAGCTATAGCTTAGGGCCCCCACTTTCTTCGGGGCCCCCCAAATATTAAAATGTAGTTAAAATATAGTATAACAGACTTATAAAGGGCCCCATACCTCAAATAGCTTAGGGCCTTATTAAGTCTAAATCCGGTTCTCGGCCCATCAGTTTTGCACGAGGCCAATGATATACGTCTTCAAATTTTTAAACATATTAATGCGGGGGGGGCTGTTTTGGATTCTTGCAAACAATGCGTTTATAACTTCGATTTTGGATATGTACACGCACACACTTCTTCTTTAATATGGTATCTGTTGTCCTGCAACACGCTGTTAAATTTAGTAAAGATACTTCAATTAAGTAAAGGTATATTAATATTAAATAACATGAAAAATAATTCTGCAGTTGTAATAAGTCAGAATAATGGCTGGAATGCGTGGATTTACTTGATATAAGCGAAATTTCCAAATCTCTAGAAACATTTGCGAAAATTATCGAGGAAGTTTGGGATGTAATGAAATTACTACACAATTTATGATATACTGATTACAAAATTTCCAGTTCTGTTTCTTCCGCCCCCTGCCATTTACATCCATATTGAAATCGGATAATTATAAGGAAATATTCCATTAATATTGGATTCTAATCATCCATACAAAATCCTTTTTCATTTTGTTCAAATAATAATTTATTTTTTATTATTTTGATATTTTTGTGTTCATACAATTTTCCTTTCAGGAGAGAAATTCAGAAATAAACGCCGGAATTTTTAAATTAAAAGTCTTCTCAATGAAAAACGTTTTCGAGATATTATTGTTTTCAGTTTTGATAAAATCACATCTGCGATAATAAAAAAAAGGTTATTGTCAGTCGATGATAGATAAGATCTTCTTTTATCTTTAATATTATAAAAATGCATTGCTCAATACAAAGTAAAGTAATGATATAAAAAATCACTTTATCTGGACTTTCTAACGGTATTTCGCCACAACAGTAAAGCATAAGTGTTAAAAATCAAGTAGATTTCTAAGACTCTGTATGAGGGAATTTGCAATATTTCAGATTTTTGCTCGTTGTCTTCTAAATCCAAAATAACCAACAGTTGCAAAAAAAATGTTGTGCCACTATATACAGATATATATGCCTCTCTATATATATACATATGTGTGTGTGTGTATATGTGTGTGTAATAAATTCAGGAGCAGAAATTTTGATGGCTTAGTAGTGTTGATCCGTAATGACTAGAAAAATGAAGGCGAATGTAGATTATATCTTCAGTTTTATTTTAAGCTACATGTTGCGACTACATACAAGTCCGCTCATTAAATGTGCCTGTTTCAAAGGGTTTACATTTTTTATATATTTGCAGCAAACAAGAAGAAGCAGACAGACAACGGTATAGCTAAGCCAAAGCGTGGAAAGCAAGTGCGTAATGTTCACGATGAAATTTCAAGTCAGACTGAGTTAGTTTTGGTTCTCAAAGCATTTTGATTGGACAGTTAATATTGCTGTAAAATTATTATTGGCTGCTTAAGTTTCATTTACATCATCATAATTAAGTAAGAATCGTGGACCTTATAACAGATAGACTAACCCAGTGGGCGGTGCGCGCGTTACCGACATGTCGGCAAGAAAGAGTAGGGACGATCTGGTTTACTTTAATACTGAAACCTATGGCGTTTGTATCACATAACTCTTTTTAATTATTAAATTTGATACGTTGTATAGTGATGAGATTATGAAAGCCACAGTTTTTCCAAATAGGATTTTATATATCTCATTAAAGCACTTTTTATTGCATTTCGCGCAATTTTTTCACGCGTAATTCTTGTACAAACATCTTTACTTTAGTAAAACGATAAAAACTCTAGGCACAAAATTTATGAACTTAATTTTGCGTACAAATAACGTAAAATTAAATAAGATTGATAGTACGTAATGCTTTGAAATAAATAAGGTAAAATTAAACAAGATCTGATAACTTTTTTAAAAAATTTAATGCCCATTTTCAGACAGTGATTTTCAAAACTATAATAACATTACAAAACAATAATTTATTTGATTATCTCATCATTAACTTATTAACATTAAAGTGGAATATTTATTTTAGTAATTTATAAAATTCGGAGCATAAAATTTTCTGAGTGTAATGAAGGGGGAAAAAAGGTAAAAGAAAATCTAGAAGCACTCAGATTTTATATTACGCCCAAAAGGAACCTTTTCTTTAACCTTTTGTGTGTTATCTATATTTAACCACACCTTTATATAACCATATACCATTTGAAAATAGCATATCTTTAGAATTTCCGCACTGGAGATAAAACTGTTATTTTTTGTATAGTGCTCTCTCTGAATTCGTTGAGTTTGTTAATCAAAAATTCGTTAAAGTTTTACAAAATTTGAAATAGATTAAAACAAATTCGAAATTCAGCCGTCCAGATGCCCATGTTCGGGTTTATTGCTGTAAATAAGTAAAAAATATTAAAATATTTATAAACGAATTTTTGAAAGTTTTGTTTAAACTTCTAAATTGTGCTGTTTTTTTTAAATTATAGATGAATATTATAACACAGTTTCTATAAAGGAATTTTGTTTCAATTATATTTCATAATACATTATTCAAAAATTGATGGCTCTAGATACTGTCGTTTTTGTCACAGTGCGAGAAATATACATGTATTCATGCAGATTCTTCAATATTTAATTTCTTTAAATATAATACAGGGCGATAATAATATTTGGTAACAACAATTTGCAAGGAGACACGGAGATTTATAATAAAACAGCGCAAAATGCCACTTCGAAACTAACAGCCTTTCTAGGCTACCGCCCCTTTGGGCTAATAAATTATATTAAGAGTAAAAAAAAAATTTATGCAGAACTAAGAATAAACGTGAAAAATAATCACTATAAAATACAAGCAAAATAAATTATTACGGTTAAATATGATTTTAATATTAGAAATGTATAAAAATTATTAAGAAGTCAAAAGTGTTATTACTATGATGTATTATGAAATATAATTGAAATAAAATTCTTTTATAGAAATTGTGGTATAATATTCGTCTATAATTTTAGAAAAACAGCACAATTTAGAATTTTAAACAAAACTTTCAAAAATTCGTTTTTAAATATTTTAGTATTTTTTACTTATTTACACCAATGAAAAGCATAAAAATTGCAAGAGAAAACTGCTTGTTTGAAATCTTCTATTAGTTCAGATTTAAAATATTATTTTCTAAAAGAAGTAGTTACAAATTTCCTTACAGCATAGGAAAAGCTAAAAAAAATATCCAGCCCTGAAAGCATGCAATAGCTTAATTATTTGGAACGTTAAATTATGCTTGATAAATATGCTAAATTTTTAAAAATCAATCTCAATTTCAAAAATAAAAATATGGAGAAATTCTAATTTGTGAAATGAGGCGCTGCAACGAGCTTTTTCTTGACAATTATACACGCTGCAATAGGCAACCACTGTTAAATTTCTGCAAGTCGTCCCTACTCCTTCGGATGTGATCAAGGTGACAGCCGGGAACGCCTCAGATGAGGGAGAAAACCTATTTGGGTTAGTTTATTTTTTATAAGGTCCATGGTAAGAATCATACGACATAGAATAGTCTCGAAATGACACAGTGCAGAGAGGGGATACTATTTTTTGAATAGAGAAGGGAAATTTACGTTGCTAATTCAATCTTTAATATATTCTTTATTTTTCTTACATATCCCCTTTTCAAGAAGAAAAAGGCGTGGCGATAGAGAAGCCTTTTATAAGAAAAAGCGTTAAAGCACTAGCAAAATAAAAAATAAATAAATAAATAAATAATCATAAAATTTTGATCCTGTAAAAGTATAATTTATAAATATCAATTTTTTAAAAATAAATTTATGTTTTAGAGTCCTATTGAATTTCTCAGCATTTCAGTCCAAAAGTATTTTTGTTTGAGAGTTCACATAATCATAATTTTTCAGGGAAGGTTCTTGTTATCACAAAATATCACAAAATAAATATTTTACATAATCATTACTTATAATTAAATGTAATTCACATAAATATTTATGATACTAATTTCCATACCGATAAATTATATTTTAACACCATAAATATAGTAGGAGTAACAGTTTCAGAAATTATGGTTTCAACGTTATTATGTTTCATTTACAATTTCTGATTTTACCAAACTGGAAAGCCTCGCTATACTTTTAAACAAACATATCCATCAATAGGGCTGTCCTCTTGAGCTAACCAGTGTGCTCTGCACTGGTGGTTCAAGGTGCCTACGCAGTTACTTCAAAAGGCCTCCATTCCTTGCATAAGGTAACTGGTCTATGAGAATTGCACTAATACATTCCACAACAAAAAAAGTATAATAATATTAAAAAAATTACACACACTCACAAAATGAGAGCCTCCGACATTATCTTGCATGAAGAGGGTAAAAGGAACAACTGTACAGAGGTAATTACAGGCCTCTGTTTTAGAAATCAGTACTTCCTCAATATACTCTATACTTAACACACAATCACCCATAAAATTTAGCATGCATTTACCATATTTCATATTACTTATCTGTACTAATTTCACTTATTTTTACATCTTCTTCATTTTTAGAATAATTATAAAATTCGTATTAAAAATTTTCAACAAAATTTCAAAAATATAAAAACTTATCTTAACAGCCTTACCTAAAAATAATTAAACATCTAAGAATTACTTATTTTATTAAATTTTTAGAATTCAAATTTCTAATATTATTAAATTATATTTTTCATATCACATTTTTAATGTCCAATTTATTGAGAAAAAATATCATTTCCCAATGGAGATTTAATTATGCAAAAGCAGAAGTGAAAATAAATTTCTGCCACCTACTTCAATTGTAAATTTAATTGTAAATTTAATTGTAAATTTAATCCTATCCTATAGCTGCGAAAGAACATCGTAATTTATTTATTTATTCGCCAGATTAAGATTTAATAACCTTAACCTTGAAAGCACTGGCATGGTTTGAAACTCGGAAAACATTCGTAATTTTACTATAAACAAACGCCACTAGATTTTATTTTTAAGCACTCGCAGCAAATCTCTGATTCGATTTTTTTTTTCACATTGCTGTTGAATTACGTTGCACTAATTAAATCACCTGATATGCGCACATAGATCGACGAAGCCGTAAATATATTGAAGATTAGAACATGACGGCATTAATTAACTAATTCGCTTTCTCAATCCGTAGCTACAATTTGGATGATAACACTTCTATGAAGAACAGGCACATTTTGATGATTTAAAACGCTTTTTCTTTTCTAAACATTTAAGAGATGGCTGAACACTTCATCTTCACTGACGTTAGCACTTTTGGACTTGCAGGTACTCGATATCCATTTTGAATTTCCATTACACTTGGAAGTTTGAGGAGATGGTTGGTTATTGCAGACATTGCGATGACATTTCCACTGGAATTCCAAAGCACAGGACATGTATCCTGTCGACTCAGTTGTAATAAATTTAGGAGCAGAAATTTTGATGGCTTAGTAGTGTTAATCCATAATGACTAGAAAATTGGAGGTGAATGCAGATTAAATCTTCAGTTTTATTTTAAGCAACATGTTGCGACTACACACAAGTCAGCACATTAAATGTGCCAATTCCAAAGTGCTTACATGTTTGAGGCCGAAGCGTGGAAACTAAGTGCGTAATGGTCAGGATGAAATCTCAAGTTAGACTGAGTTAGTTTTGGTTCTCAAATCATTTGGATTGGATAGTTAGTATTGCTGTAAAATTATTATTGGCTGCTTAAGTTCCATTTACACCATCATGATTATGTAAGAATCATATGACATAGAATAGTCTTCACAACCAACTCTATAATGGCCTTGAAGCGCAAAAGTCACGTTATCAGGATGGTTGATGTCTTTTTGTGGTAGCGTGTGGTTGTGAATTCGTGGTCGTGGACTTTTTGGGAGTATATTTTGCTATTCTAATTCATTTTAAATCACTTTCGCTAAGTAATATTTAAATAAATATTTTTATTTATACTTCGTTTTATACTCTTTTTTAATTTTTAGATTTATTTGGGAAAATTTGTAGCTGTTCTCAATCCTATTCAAGTATTTCGTTTTAACATAACATCGAATACATTAGTTTGGACATTTTGCATAGTGTTTTTTAGAATATTTGTTTGGAATAGTACAGTAGGAATTCCTTATTTTGATTATTTCTTTCTAATAACATATTTGACATTCTGTCCCAATAAAAGAAACTTTATCACCACAAACATTTCAGGCATTAATAACAACTACAGATGCATTCATTCAATTGATTCCATGTTTGTTTCAAAAGTATGAAGCTGAATACATATTGTTAGGAAAATTTCAAACTGATGCTCCTGAATCACGTTTTGAAATGTATCGGCAAATGTCAGGTTCAGATTATTAAATAAATGACCTACAATTATTAGAAAGTGAGAAGAAGCTTCGTTTTAAAAACAATATTATAATTTCATCATCAAATATGAATGTCCCTTTTACCTGATTATGATAAGGATTCTATCGTCACTTTTGTGAATATTAATTAATTATTCAAATTTACTAATTAATGATTTTTTTTATAGAAAATGTTTCTTCTGATATTTTAGCAGTGCTAGTTTATGTTTCAGGTTATGATGCCGTGAAAAGATTAAGGGTGATAAAATGCAATATTTGCCAAGTATTCATGATTCAGATAAAATGCAATATTTGCCAAGTGGTTGCAAAGTATTCATTCAATAGATACAGCAGATATTTTTAGTTTTCTTAAAGAATTAGATAAGGGGTAAATTAAAAATTTTCCATCTGAAGTTACTCTATTAAAATCTTCAACTGTATATTTCTTATTTGGTGAAATTCTTAAAAACATGGAAAATACATTTCTTATGCCAGGAAAGCAAATGGATATTTTATATAAGTTATCTTGCACACAGTTAGTACAGCATGCATTTACTTTAATTTAACAGATTCTTGCACTTGAGGAATGACTTTAGAAACTCGGTTACAAAATATGTTTGATAACTTGTAAAATAATGTTAAATAATTATACAGAATATAAAAATGACAAATTAATATAAAATGTTCATATAAAAAAGTTAAAAAATTTAATTAATTTCAGTTAATAACTGACAATTGTTTATTTTGATTATGTTTCTGCATAGATTATGTATAATACGTAGCATGTATGTATATGGTACAGCTACAAGTTTTATGAATTTATTTTTAATAGTGGAATAGGCCTGTAATTTGGGGAAATCAGATTAAAAAAACCAAGCCTAATCACTTACCTCTTGATGGTTTGGAAAAAGTGATTCAACATCAAATTGGAACTGGTACAAATAGATTGCTGTCCTTTCTTATGAATGCAATTAGCATTTAGTTCTTTGAAATTATCTTGAAAGATTTATTTATAGCATAACATGCATGTAAGTTCATCTTTATATTCAAATTTTCTAGCATTTAAGGAATTTTAATTCATTTCCCTGTTTTGATAAAATTGAGATATGCAGATTTTATTAGTGAATGGAGTGGGCTAAGGGTATTTGCTTCTAAAAATTTATATAAAGCTGATGCGATGGTAGCAGCATGGAGTTTTACAAAATAATTCTGTCCTTAATATTTATTTTACTAGTAGAGAAAATCTAAAATTTACATCCATAAATCTATTGAATTCCCCCCTTATGTGGATTTTATATTATTTTGGCAATAAATTTGATTCAGATTACATAAATGGACTTCATTGTTATCAAAATTACATAAATAAAGTTCGCATGTGGTGATTCTCAGTGATATTTTTAGTTACATAAACGAAGTACAAATTGTTTTAAAAATTACGGAAAGATATACATTTTTACCGCCTGTAAAAATATTGCACTATGAAAAATTTAATGTAAATCATACGACCTACTCGCGTTTATTAATTTTACTTATATTTATTTTAATACAAACTATTATTATCGGTAAAGTTTAACTCCGGGATTATGGTAAAGAGAAAGAGATCGACTTTTCTCGATCTCCGAAACTGATTTCGCTTCAAGGCCATGATACAGTCGGCTGTGATAATCTTGAAATGATGCGGTGCAAAGAGGAGATACTACTTTTAGAATAGAGAAGGGAAATTTACGTTGCTAATTTAATCTTTTACATATTCTTTATTTTTCTTACACATATATATATCTTAAATTTATTGTAAAGGTAATATAAGATTTTAATGCTTTTATATATTTTTCTGTTTATATTATTTAACATTCAAGGATGCAGTGAAGAAACAAATAGAATTTTTAAAATTAGAATGCTTTTTAATTCGAGTTTCAATTTTAATTTGACGGTAAAATTTAGTTTTATGTGCTTGTAATAGTACAAATTATTTTTACTGAAGAAGAACAGCAAAATATTTGTATGTTTTAATCCTTTTAATTTTATTTACAAATTTTTTAGTTTTTTAAATACTTTAAAATGTGGTTTATATAGATGAGTGGTTTAAGTTTTAAATATTTTAAAATTTTTTGCACCTCTTTTAAGTGTAAGTCTAAAGTTCTCAGTTTGCTTCTTTAAAATTTTTTGTTTTTTAATACTAGTACTTCTGGATATTAAAGTTTAGCCCCGCTTTGCTTTTTGTTTTGCTTCGAATTTTCAAGTTTTAATTTAGTTGAACACACTTAATTATTTTGGAAATTACCCAGCCGTTTTGTTATTTTGATAACAAATTACTGCTTTATCCCGTTTTTGGAAAATAAAAAAAAGATAACATCTTTTACTTGGGAATCACAAATTATTGCTCATGATTTGTAATCATATATTAGTATTATAACAACGGAGTTGTATTATTCAATTAGTATTGATACTGGCAGAACTCAAAGAATTATGAAAATTCTGGAGCAACTCTGGAATTATTAGAAAATTTCTGTATCTAATAAATGGGTACAGAATTTTTTTTTAGATGAAGTTTAGGTCATTCTGGCAAAGCATTCGAAGGCTATTTATATACTTTTGAGATGAGAGAAACAGTCACAAATTTTCAAGATTTTCTGCAGCGCTGCATTAATTTCAACGCTGAAATACTCATAATACAATTGCTTCTTAATATAGTTCACATCTAAAATTTCTGTTAGTTTGCTTTACCATAAACAAATATCGTCTGGTTAGGGCCTTCGCAATATCCCAATTTTATATTGCAAAAATATGGTCAGCCTAGTTTTAATAAAAAATGAAACATTTATGTATTTTATAAACGTTTTCAAGCTTCTAAAGGTACAGGTATAATAATTATTTATTGTAGAGTAATTAAATTTGCAAGGAAACCTCTAAATTTTATGAGATGCATAAAATAATTTTATTTTATCTTACAATAAAGAGAAGAGAAATTATAAGTTTATTTTACCTTCTAATCGAGAGATGGCGCCACGTTTCTGAGAATGATTTATCTGTTTATTTGAACAAAATCGTATTAATTCCGAAAGTGAAAATTAATTAACAGTCGTAAAAGAAATCCTCAAAATTTACTAGCTGAAATTTGAACTACAAGTTTCTAAAATTATTTCCAATCTTATTTATTCTTATTCTATTATTATCTTGTTAATGCTACCTTATTATTATTAATGCTACCAACATTATTTCCTTTTCTATTGCCTATATATATGTTTCGGCAATGAAGTAAGTCTGAAGGCAGCATAATCGAAATAAAATATTATGTTTCGGATTTTTGATCTTTCTGTTACACAGGTAGTGCCGTCTTAACAGCGGTATGAACCTCTAGGCAAATCAATGTGCCTGCGCTCCTATGACAACTTTAGACTTAAACTCAATATTATACCGAACTACTGCGAAAAGCAACGTTGCCGGTTCTTGAAATAAAGCCCTAGGGCACATGACAGAATAAATTCCGGACGTGGAAGCAATCTCAGAAGAGAAAACGGAGTACGGGGGAAGGAGAGAAATACCAAAAGGAGCAAGACAATCTTATCAGACAAGTTCTCAAAACATGACGAGCGAGCAGAGTTTTCCAGAAGGATCCAAGACAATGTAGGTTCAATGACAACAATAAGAGAAATATAATATACTATACTGGCTTTCAATGACAAACTCAAAATCTCCAATACTACCTCAATCAATACTAATAAAAACCACACAAATTCAATACAACAATACTGCAACAACCTGGACTACAAAGTTACGACGCTACAAATTCAACACAACATTAGCTACCTCAATTTCCAAAGAACTATTTTCAAACAGCAGAAAAACAACAAAATCACTACAACAACCACTCACAGAAACTAATTATAAATGGATGAGCTTCCCCCCCCCCGGAAAAGTGGCCAGAGGGTCCATGTATTAAAATGGTCCTGTAAGCTGTTAAATGTGTAATTTTACTGAATAATGTAACATATATTCATGAACTGCATATATTCAATTTTAATGCAAGTATAAATAACACATTAATTAATCTTTTAATTAAAAGAATTTGAAAAAATACAAGGTATATTATATATACCTTGTATTTTTTCAAATTCGCTTAATTCAAATTCGCTTAATTATTTCAAATTCGCGCTTATAAGGAGTCATGCTCGAAATTTAGAACCTTCAATAAGTTATTTCTAAGTAAGTAAAATTTGAAAACTTTACAAACTATGCCAACAAGTGTTGTATTCATAGCTTTAATAAAGAGAAGTTTTTAAACCTGTTTTCCCCCTCTTTGAAGCAGGACGTATGAGCAGTATTTTTAAATATAATCAAATAGAACATATATAACATTATGACTTGCTACCAGACCGACAAACTTGAAGGGTGTGTAGGGAGTACAGAGACGATTCGAAATCACATAGGAATGCAGAGTCGCAAATGCCAGGGTTGCAAACTATGCAAAGCAGAGAAAAAAGAATAGAAACACTAACACAATAATGAGGAAAAAAAAAACACTTTATTGAAAGATTGCACGGGTCGACGTAGAGAACTCTGCGAAGCTTCTGGCTAGGATGTGTACCCAGACAGTCTCGACCACGGGGGTATAAATTTTTAGAACTTGGTGGTTCTGAAAACCTCGCAGCAGTCCTAGAGCGGTGTGGCTGTAGTTGCTCGGGGGCTAGCGCCCTCGGGTTCGCTAGGTAATGTCCCATTGCGACTGGTTGGTAGCAAATCGACGACCAGTGCCTTCTGGGCGAAGTGTCCCAGGTGGCGCGTCTCCCTCTCTTCAAGGTGATATGATATAATTCATGTGATTTACAGTAAGCATTTTATCAGCAAAGGTGATTTGCATTAAGAATAAGCATTTCGGTAATATTTTTTAATTAATTTATGTAGTAATTTTTTAATGAAAATTGTACTGGGTTTAAAAATGGTTTTAAATACTGAATCATTTAACACTTTAATGCACATTTTCCAGCTTTTACTAATATATTGCCTGAAAAAATTAATAAGTCGTTGTCTCAAAACTGGTACTTTTGAGAGAGAAATTTTTTAAAAATATAATTGCTCAAAAAATTATGAAAATTTTCCTCAAAATGCACCTATGCTATATCATCAAAAAATAAAATTATCCAAATAGTTTCTCTGGAAATCCTCTAAAATCTTAATTATTGACAAAATGAGGGAATGACATATTACTATTAAAATGATGATCATTCATGAGAGATTTATACTCATCACTTCCATCAAAATACATATCTTTGGCAACCCCTTTTGCTATATTTATACGTAATATTTTCTTCTCGTATCTCTTTAATGCAAGCATTTGCATGTTTCTTTGTCGGTAATTCTAGGATCTAATACCCAAAATTATCTTAGAGAGCGACTTATGAATTTATTATAGCAAATAAATTAGTAAAAGATGGAAAATGTGCATTAAAGTGTTAAAAGATTCAGTATTTCAAACCATTTTTATACCCAGTACATTTTTCATTAAAAAGATTATTACGTAAATTAAATTAAAAAAATTACTGAAACGCTTATTTTTAATATGGCTAATGCAAGTCATAAATATTAGATACTTTTAGTATTATATTGCTGATAAAATGCTTACTGTAAATCATATGAATTTTTCTGCAGTAAACCAATAGATTTAATGGACACACAGTAATATATAAGCCATATCATCCAGAATAAAATATTCGTATGAATAAATATACAATAATCACATTTCTAATACATTTGCAAACAACAAAAGTGTAAAATAATCAAGTACTAACCTTTGCTGTTCTATAGGAAATCTGTAGAAATGTATTCCGTCTGATTTTGAACTTATTTTGTTGGATAATTGAAACAAGTCCGCGAAAGTTAAAACTTAAATTTTTGGGAGAGAGAGGAAAAAAATTGAAAAAAAAAAAAAAAAAAAAAGTAAAGCGATACACTGTCCCTTCAGATATAAATTAATCTAATTAATTTAGTAATGCCATTACTTTCAGGTTACTGAATTGGGGAGGAGAAGGGGGCGAGAGTTTTAGTCACCAGCGCAACCTCTACAAACTGGATTGGCCCTGCAGTCACCTATTTGGCGACAGGTTGTAATATGGGAGCGCCGACACTTCCCTTAAAGCAGCTTTGGCTTCTCCCCGTTACACGATTGACGTCCGCCGACACCACGACGTAAAGTTTGAGCAGCGGTGGATAGGTCGCGGTGGCCTAGTTGATTGGCCTGGCAGATCACCGAATTTATCATGTATGGACTTTTTCTTCTGGATCACATGAAGAGTTCGGTGTACGAGACGCCCGTTCCTTCAGATGAAGAACTCGTCGCTGCCAGGAGGATACATGACATGCCAGGACTCTTCCAGAAAGTAAGAAATTCCATGCAACGCCGCTGTCAGGCCTGCCAGAGAGCTTCTGGTCGTAATTTCGAACACCTGTTGTAGTACAAACTTTCAATAAAAGATTTTCTGTCCCATTAAAGAAGCGAGGAGATATTAGCAAGGTAGAAGCTAGCAGAATAATGCTATACTTAGCTCGCCAGAGGTATTTATACCAAAGTAAGCGCGATTCTAGAAACACGCTATGATTGGTTAATATTAGTTTTAGTAGTCATTTTCCAATAGCGTTATATACTGTAGAAAAGTCTCGAATTTAGGGGCAGATTACCAAACCTAGAATGTTAATTTTGAGTTCGCCATTTCTTTTTTTCATTTTTATGTTATCGTATTTTGTTATATCTTACATATCCCCCCTTTCAAAAGAAAGGTCGGGAGAGCAGGGGGGGGCAGAAAAGGACGAGCGAAGCAAGAGAAAGCTTAGTATACATGAAGAAGACATGAAGGAAAGACATGAAGTAGCAACAAGGACGCAGCCTGTAGGTTTGCCTATGCCCCTTCATTATTCATGACCTTTCTCATACACAGATCATGTGAAATTAACCTTTATATTCAGTGAAATATAATACTCAATTTTACAATTAATTGCATAAACTCTTCTTATTGTAGATACGCATACCTAATACAACAGAAAATTAAATATAAAAACATAATAATATAATGGAATATACAATAATAATTTGACGATTAATTTGGCATGTCCTCTCCGACAAAATCAGCGTACCATCTTGCTGATGGTTGGGGGGGGTGCTTAAGTAGATTTAAAAAAACCACCATTCCTTAAAAAAGGTAACTGGTTTTGACTTTGTACAATTGTCAAAATTTTTCTTTGAATAATGTTCCATATTACTTAATAAAAATACAATATTTTACAAAATTAAGACTGAAATTTAAAACAAATAACTTGTATAATTAAGTCTTTTTAAATTTTGCAAAAATATAATTAGACATTACACTACAATAAGAAGAAAGAAAAAGAAAAATTTTGTTTAAAATTTATGTGAGTGTTATCAGGGTCAATGTTCCTTCTTACCTTCTTCGGGAACATGCAAGGACCTGACTCGGAACAGAGAGCTTACTAAAGCTATGTTCACTAATTGTGGGAAGTAGACAGGATACACAAGAAGGGTATACAAAACCCTTTATTTTTCTCTATTTACAAAAACTTCCGTACTTCGGAATACACTGACCCGCCACTTGGGGTCTAACGTAAAAGTATAAAAAATAAAACTAAACTCTAATTTAACTTTAGAATAATAAACGTGGAAGATTGGCCTTATATTAACAGGAAGGCGTATGTAGTACAGATAACTGAGAACACTACAATACATTTAAAAGTCATCAAGAGGATTAAAACCTCTGGCCTGGAAGGCAACAAGCAACTGCGTAACTTCTAAGGTAAGCGGCCTGCTTCGAACTCACTGCTTCCTCTCTCTCGCTTGGCAAAAGGCCACAACTTAAATACTTGGCGTTCGACAGACAACTTTGCATAAAAACTTAACGCTTATAATTCTGGCCGGAAGTAGAAAATAAAGAAGTGATAGTAAAGATTCAAAATAAAAATAAACGTTAGTAAAACTTAAGATCCTTACATACTTCCCGCCAGAGTTAATTAGTTTGAAACTGAGGTCTAAAACGACCTTGTTGAAAACTTTTAGCTCTAGAATCTAACGCGAGGCCAATCTTTTACAAACATACTTCGCTAGAAACTAGAAATTTAAAAGAAAGAAATTTGTTTTTTTTTTTTACAATAGCAGCTCCCAGGATATACAACAATTTTTTTTCATCTGTACTGCATCTAAACAGGAGCTTTTATTCAATTCTGGTTCCTTCCAGAGATCTGGAAGGAAAACTAGTTTAATGAAATGTTACACAATGAAGTGGCAAGTAACATATACAATTATACTTCTCTTAACATTCTTATTTCATTCATGACTATTTTAATTATCTCTCCCCGTGCTCTCTGACATGTGTTGTAAAAGAACACCAAACACGAATGTGTTTCTGTCTACGTGTTCCACAGTTCCTCCTACAATCAAAACACTAACGTGTTAAAATTCAACATAACAAGACCTCTTAACACACCCTAATTTCAACTCTAAACCCTGAGGTACTATTCTAAAAGTGGCTAACTCTAAAGTGTATCGTCAGAGAGCCTAACTACATCATTCAACCCTTAACACATATTCGCCATGCTTTAGTCTTTTTTACAGTCACACGAATAAAAAAATTTTAACATTCACTTTTACCATATCACGGTATTTCTTAACATTTAAAATAACAGTTCACATTGTATATAAGAACATATTAACATGCCGTTAATTTTACACATTTGAAAACATACATTAGTAGTACATTGTTAACTTCTATTCTTTTCAAAGCAAGTGCAAATTCTTTCTACATTGAAATACTACATTTCAAAAAGTCTTTCAGACTAAAACTTCTTTCTTGTTAGAATGTTTTAAATAAAATTTATACAATAACTTTTTACAATATTTAAGTCTTTACACAACGCTATTATACATCAACTTTAGTTTTACGCGCGAGTAATTGAAAAACATAATACCAAAATCGGTAACAACTCATTTCTCGCTCTTTTGGCGATAAAGGTAGACCTCGCATGAGGTAAAACTTCTTGAAATCTGCCACTTGCAGTAAGAATGAAAGATTAACTTAAGTTTGCAAAGTAACATAAAATTTTACTTATCTTTGTGATATTCGGACATCCTTTTCTGGGCCCAGTCCTTAAAGATATTGCAGATAGTCGATTGATTTATCCTCCTTCTTGTACGGGCTCGCCCTTCAGTGCCTTCCTCTGGAAGCTTCTTTTTTCACCAGTTCGGTCACCCTTGAATACCTTCTTTTTCTCCTCTGCTTGTGGTCTTGGCCGTTTGATGGCAGCTGGTCTTGGCGGAACCGGGAAACTTCTTTCGTGTGCCTGCTTAGACCTCGTTGCTGGCCGTTCAAATTTTCCTTGTAACTTTTCCTCCGCCGCTGATGGCCCTTCCGCAGTTCGGCGACATTTGCTGCGGAGAGTCCTGTCGGATGAGTAGATCTTCCGTTTTAGAGCCGGGTTATAGTTGCCGTCATTTCTCCTGGTTCTCTTCACATACGTCGTCCTTCTCCCTTCTTCATTCTGGGGGTGTTCGTGAACTCTCTTTTCTGGACGGTGGAACGGCTTCTTTTTCTTGCTACCTTCAATTTTTCCGCGGGGCAATTTTGTTTTCACTTGCTCCTGCCTCTTATTGGCTTGCCCTTGTACTTGTCGTTTTTCCACCTCTGGAGCTTGTGCCTGCGGTGTCTGCCGTGCCGGATCCTGCAAAAGATCTGAAAATATTTGCATTTTATTACGATCGAAGTAGGGCTTGATTTGATCAATGTTTGCGGAACAGGTTTCACCATTTCTGGCTTTTAACACTGCTACAGCGTGAGTTATTTTTCTATAACATATGGTCCTTCAAATCGTGGAAAAAATTTGGCAGTTTTATCTTCTGGTGCTGAAGAAAGTGAATGCTTAATTTTTAAAACTTCATCCCCTACTTTATAAGTTACTCCCCGTCGTTTCAAATCATAATAGAGCTTCTGTTTTCTTTGTGCTACTTCCGTATTCTTTGCTTCCTTAATTAGTTTTTCTATATCACCCATTTTAAATTCTGGGGCTCTTTGTTGTATATAAAATAATTTATCTAACGGCGTTATAATCTTTCTGATTAGAAATAACTCAGCAGGAGTTTTGCCCGTTGTATCATGTTTTGCGGTCCTAAGGGCGAAAGCAAATTCATTGACATAGTTATCCCAGCTTTTATGAAAATTTTTAACATAACTACGGATAATTTTCACTATATTTCTATTGACCCGTTCCGCTATATTTGATTGCGGCCGATACGGGACCATTTTTAAATGACGTATGCCCAGTTTTTGGCACATGTCTTCAAATATATTACTTACAAATTGAGGACCATTATCCGATATAACTTTTAGGGGCGCCCCGTATTTTAAAATATATTTATTTAAAATAGAATCAGTAACTAATTTCGCGGAGGCTCGTTTTAAGGGAACAATTTCGGTCCATTTACTAAAATGATCAACCATAACAAGTAGATAGCGACTTTTATTTAACTGACTTTTTGGGAAAGGGTCCAATAAATCGGTGCCAATTATTTCATTTTGAAATTCGGATTTAATATTATTTAGAAACCCGGCCGGGCGGAAATTAATATAATTAACTGCTTGACATGTTGGGCAGGACTGGACATACGCCCTTGTTAACTTTTGCAGTTCAGGAAAGTAGACTGCCTCGCGTACGCGTTGGATAGTTTTCGAATACCAGCATGAGAAGCTAAGGGGCTGTCATGGAGCTCCTGCAGGATATTTAATCTAAGACTAGCTGGGATAACAGGTCGAAATTCGTTGTTGGAATTCGTAGTTTTTGTATAAAATAATAGACCATCTATTAGTTCGTAATGGGCCGCCCTATTTCTTATCGCCACAATATCTTGATGGCTAAAATTTTCAGGATCCTTCAAATACTCATAAATGCTTCCAAACTCAGGATCCTTACCCAGTTCGGTTATTACAGTTTCTCGGGAATTTATTGTACATGCTGTAAGCATTGCCACCTTTACGGTATTACCTTGTTCGTCTATTTTAATTCTTGATAGGGCATCTGCTACGATATTTTCCTTTCCGGGGGTATGCTTTATTACCAGATTATATTCTTGCAGCTTGAGTGCCCATCTTATTAACCTTGGGGATAAATTTTTCCCTGAGTACAATCTAGTTACCGCCGCATGATCAGAGTGCACTGTTATCGGCGCCTTTCCAAAATAGACTCGGAACTTTTGCACTGCTAACAGAACTGCAAGTGCCTCTCTCTCGGTCGCGGAATAGTTTCTTTGTGTTTGATTTAAAGTTCGGCTAAAAAATGCTACGGGCTGCTGATTTTGCGAAAGTACCGCTCCTACCGCATAATCCGAAGCATCCGCTGAAATTTCTAAATTCTCATCCTTTTCAGAAAATTTTAACACAGGGGCTTGCGTTAATGCTTGTTTTAATTTTTCGAAAGCACTATTGGCTTCGGCCGTCCACGAGAATCTTGCCTTTTTCCTTTTTAATTTTAACAATGGCTCAGCGATAGCCGCAGAATCTTTTATAAAGGACCTATAATATGAACAAAGTCCTAGAAAAGAAGAGAGCTTCTTTGCCGTGTTTGGAGTCGGATACTTTTGTACAGCGATTATTTTTGATTCGTCTGTCTCGATTCCTTTTTGAGATATTTTGTAACCTAAATATTTTAATTCAGGGGCTGCAAATTTGCACTTTTCGACATTAACTTTTAGACCGGCCTCATTTAATAAAGAAAACACCTGTCTTAAATCCTGTACATGTTGGTCGAGATTATCACTAGTAATAATGATATCGTCTAAATAGATAAATGTGGTCTTTCCAAGAACAGGTCGTAACACTATGTCCATGCATCGCTGAAATGTTGCCGGGGCCCCTGAAAGGCCAAACGGCATACGCAAAAATGCATAAGTGCCAGACTTGGTTATAAAAGCAGTCTTAGGCACGTCCTCAGGCCTAACCCCTATTTGAAAATAACCAGTCGTTAAGTCTAAAGTCGTCATAAATTTGGTTGATTTTATGTTCCTTAGAATTTCTTCAATGATCGGTAACGGATATACCGGATATTTAGTTATGGAGTTTAATTTACGGTAATCAATAGCGAATCTCCACCTTTTTGGATGCGTCAAAGGATAGTCATTATTTTTTTTACATAAACCACCGGGCTAGCATAACTACTTGAGATGGGCGTTATGATCTTTTTACGTAGCATATCGGTAATATGCCATTCTATAATTTTTTCCTTATTCTTATCATACCGGTATGGTTTTTGGCGAACTGGCATTGCATCTCCGGTGTCAATACTATGGTTAGTAACCTGAGTAAATCCTGGAATATCACTAAATAACGAAGCAAACTCACTTACCACTTGTCGGATTCTTCCTTGCTCGTCATTAGGTAGGTGGTCAAGATTTACCATCGGCGGTTCAGCCTTTTCTGTACGCACTGGTTTCATTGTCAGCTCAAGGGACGCTTCATTAAAATCCAGCGTAGCTTGTGCGTCTGAAAGAAAATCTATTCCTAAAATTATATGTGCTTGCAGATTCTTTACTATAAAAAACATCACCTTTACTTGTTCGTCCTTGATACGGATATACAACAGTACTTTACCTATGCACTTACATTTTTCTCCTTGCGCCGCTAACACTGTCGTATTATCCGAATTATATATGCGGTATTTGCGAAAATACTTCCTAAAAAAATCTCCTGCCACACAGGAACACTGCGGGCCGGTATCCAGGAGTGCGGTGGCTGGGATATTATTCACCAACACTTCAATCTTCGGAAGAGTCAAATTTTTCACCATTACTGTATTTAACTTGTAGGAAGAGGGGTTTTCGTGGCCTTCGGATTTCCGCACCCTCCCGTCAGCAGAAATCCGTTTTAGTTTAAATCCTTTTTTGTTTCCATGCTTTCCTTCTTTTTCCACTGGCCTTGAGACTTTTTTCCTGGGTTGCTATTGAACTGTCGACGTTCGCCGGCTGTTTTTGAATGCTCGGGTTTCCTTGCCCACTGATTCGCTTTGCCTCCGTAGCCGTGTGCTTGAGTTTGCTGTAGTCTTGGCGTACCAAATTGGTTTCGCTGTTGATATTGGCGTCTTCTTTCAACGTCCGCCGTTCTTCTACTTTCAAACTGGATTGCTAGCTCAAATAACTTTTCCAGTGTAGTCGGATTTCTTAATTCAATAAAATCTTGCACTTGGGGCAGTAACCTCGGCAAAATCAGTTGAATTATTTCAGGATCCGGACGGTTTCCATACAAGAGTTTGAAGACGTGAATTTTTCTTAAAATAAAGCTTGAGAGATTTTCGATTCGTTGCTGATATATACTGAAAAGTTCCATTTCTAATTTCGCACGATCCCTTACAACAGGGAAGGCTTTTAGTAGGGCAGTCTTGAAATTCTCGTAAGTATAGGTGGGACTTCCTGCTTGACCCAAGAGACTTCTGCCTGTACCAGTTAAGCGCTTGGCCCCTCAAAGCGCTGGTAGCTAAGGTAACTTTTTGAAACTCGTGCACGGGGTAGAGCATGAAGTGGTCATCCAATTTTCCCCAAAAACTGGTTACCGGTGAGTTTCCATTAAATGTTGCTTCTGGTTTCATCGAAGCGCGCATGGTCTGGACGATGTAACCAAATCCTTCCATGGCGGCAGCTGGCATTTCTGGATTCTGAGCCGTTTCTCTAGGCAGCACAGGTTCTTCTTGAAACTCGGCCATGGTTATTCTTCTTCGTTGGGCGCCACTATCAGGGTCAATGTTCCTTCTTACCTTCTTCGGGAACATGCAACGACCTGACTCGGAACAGAGAGCTTACTAAAGCTATATTCACTAATTGTGGGAAGTAGACAGGATACACAAGAAGGGTATACAAAAGCCTTTATTTTTCTCTATTTACAAAAACTTCCGTACTTCGGAATACACCGACCCGCTACTTGGGGTCAAAACGTAAAAGTATAAAAATAAAACTAAACTCTAGTTTAACTTTAGAATAATAAACGTGGAAGATTGGCCTTATATTAACAGGAAGGCGTATGTAGTACAGATAACTGAGAACACTACAATACGTTTAAAAGTCATCAAGAGGATTAAAACCTCTGGCCTGGAAGGCAACAAGCAACTGCGTAACTTCTAAGGTAAGCGGCCTGCTTCGAACTCACTGCTTCCTCTCTCTCGCTTGGCAAAAGGCCACAACTTAAATACTTGGCGTTCGACAGACAACTTTGCATAAAAACTTAACGCTTATAATTCTGGCCGGAAGTAGAAAATAAAGAAGTGATAGTAAAGATTCAAAATAAAAATAAACGTTAGTAAAACTTAAGATCCTTACATACTTCCCGCCAGAGTTAATTAGTTTGAAACTGAGGTCTAAAACGACCTTGTTGAAAACTTTTAGCTCTAGAATCTAACGCGAGGCCAATCTTTTACAAACATACTTCGCTAGAAACTAGAAATTTAAAAGAAAGAAATTTGTTTTTTTTTTTACAATAGCAGCTCCCAGGATATACAACAATTTTTTTTCATCTGTACTGCATCTAAACAGGAGCTTTTATTCAATTCTGGTTCCTTCCAGAGATCTGGAAGGAAAACTAGTTTAATGAAATGTTACACAATGAAGTGGCAAGTAACATATACAATTATACTTCTCTTAACATTCTTATTTCATTCATGACTATTTTAATTATCTCTCCCCGTGCTCTCTGACATGTGTTGTAAAAGAACACCAAACACGAATGTGTTTCTGTCTACGTGTTCCACAGTTCCTCCTACAATCAAAACACTAACGTGTTAAAATTCAACATAACAAGACCTCTTAACACACCCTAATTTCAACTCTAAACCCTGAGGTACTATTCTAAAAGTGGCTAACTCTAAAGTGTATCGTCAGAGAGCCTAACTACATCATTCAACCCTTAACACATATTCGCCATGCTTTAGTCTTTTTTACAGTCACACGAATAAAAAAATTTTAACATTCACTTTTACCATATCACGGTATTTCTTAACATTTAAAATAACAGTTCACATTGTATATAAGAACATATTAACATGCCGTTAATTTTACACATTTGAAAACATACATTAGTAGTACATTGTTAACTTCTATTCTTTTCAAAGCAAGTGCAAATTCTTTCTACATTGAAATACTACATTTCAAAAAGTCTTTCAGACTAAAACTTCTTTCTTGTTAGAATGTTTTAAATAAAATTTATACAATAACTTTTTACAATATTTAAGTCTTTACACAACGCTATTATACATCAACTTTAGTTTTACGCGCGAGTAATTGAAAAACATAATACCAAAATCGGTAACAACTCATTTCTCGCTCTTTTGGCGATAAAGGTAGACCTCGCATGAGGTAAAACTTCTTGAAATCTGCCACTTGCAGTAAGAATGAAAGATTAACTTAAGTTTGCAAAGTAACATAAAATTTTACTTATCTTTGTGATATTCGGACATCCTTTTCTGGGCCCAGTCCTTAAAGATATTGCAGATAGTCGATTGATTTATCCTCCTTCTTGTACGGGCTCGCCCTTCAGTGCCTTCCTCTGGAAGCTTCTTTTTTCACCAGTTCGGTCACCCTTGAATACCTTCTTTTTCTCCTCTGCTTGTGGTCTTGGCCGTTTGATGGCAGCTGGTCTTGGCGGAACCGGGAAACTTCTTTCGTGTGCCTGCTTAGACCTCGTTGCTGGCCGTTCAAATTTTCCTTGTAACTTTTCCTCCGCCGCTGATGGCCCTTCCGCAGTTCGGCGACATTTGCTGCGGAGAGTCCTGTCGGATGAGTAGATCTTCCGTTTTAGAGCCGGGTTATAGTTGCCGTCATTTCTCCTGGTTCTCTTCACATACGTCGTCCTTCTCCCTTCTTCATTCTGGGGGTGTTCGTGAACTCTCTTTTCTGGACGGTGGAACGGCTTCTTTTTCTTGCTACCTTCAATTTTTCCGCGGGGCAATTTTGTTTTCACTTGCTCCTGCCTCTTATTGGCTTGCCCTTGTACTTGTCGTTTTTCCACCTCTGGAGCTTGTGCCTGCGGTGTCTGCCGTGCCGGATCCTGCAAAAGATCTGAAAATATTTGCATTTTATTACGATCGAAGTAGGGCTTGATTTGATCAATGTTTGCGGAACAGGTTTCACCATTTCTGGCTTTTAACACTGCTACAGCGTGAGTTATTTTTCTATAACATATGGTCCTTCAAATCGTGGAAAAAATTTGGCAGTTTTATCTTCTGGTGCTGAAGAAAGTGAATGCTTAATTTTTAAAACTTCATCCCCTACTTTATAAGTTACTCCCCGTCGTTTCAAATCATAATAGAGCTTCTGTTTTCTTTGTGCTACTTCCGTATTCTTTGCTTCCTTAATTAGTTTTTCTATATCACCCATTTTAAATTCTGGGGCTCTTTGTTGTATATAAAATAATTTATCTAACGGCGTTATAATCTTTCTGATTAGAAATAACTCAGCAGGAGTTTTGCCCGTTGTATCATGTTTTGCGGTCCTAAGGGCGAAAGCAAATTCATTGACATAGTTATCCCAGCTTTTATGAAAATTTTTAACATAACTACGGATAATTTTCACTATATTTCTATTGACCCGTTCCGCTATATTTGATTGCGGCCGATACGGGACCATTTTTAAATGACGTATGCCCAGTTTTTGGCACATGTCTTCAAATATATTACTTACAAATTGAGGACCATTATCCGATATAACTTTTAGGGGCGCCCCGTATTTTAAAATATATTTATTTAAAATAGAATCAGTAACTAATTTCGCGGAGGCTCGTTTTAAGGGAACAATTTCGGTCCATTTACTAAAATGATCAACCATAACAAGTAGATAGCGACTTTTATTTAACTGACTTTTTGGGAAAGGGCCCAATAAATCGGTGCCAATTATTTCATTTTGAAATTCGGATTTAATACTATTTAGAAACCCGGCCGGGCGGAAATTAATATAATTAACTGCTTGACATGTTGGGCAGGACTGGACATACGCCCTTGTTAACTTTTGCAGTTCAGGAAAGTAGACTGCCTCGCGTACGCGTTGGATAGTTTTCGAATACCAGCATGAGAAGCTAAGGGGCTGTCATGGAGCTCCTGCAGGATATTTAATCTAAGACTAGCTGGGATAACAGGTCGAAATTCGTTGTTGGAATTCGTAGTTTTTGTATAAAATAATAGACCATCTATTAGTTCGTAATGGGCCGCCCTATTTCTTATCGCCACAATATCTTGATGGCTAAAATTTTCAGGATCCTTCAAATACTCATAAATGCTTCCAAACTCAGGATCCTTACCCAGTTCGGTTATTACAGTTTCTCGGGAATTTATTGTACATGCTGTAAGCATTGCCACCTTTACGGTATTACCTTGTTCGTCTATTTTAATTCTTGATAGGGCATCTGCTACGATATTTTCCTTTCCGGGGGTATGCTTTATTACCAGATTATATTCTTGCAGCTTGAGTGCCCATCTTATTAACCTTGGGGATAAATTTTTCCCTGAGTACAATCTAGTTACCGCCGCATGATCAGAGTGCACTGTTATCGGCGCCTTTCCAAAATAGACTCGGAACTTTTGCACTGCTAACAGAACTGCAAGTGCCTCTCTCTCGGTCGCGGAATAGTTTCTTTGTGTTTGATTTAAAGTTCGGCTAAAAAATGCTACGGGCTGCTGATTTTGCGAAAGTACCGCTCCTACCGCATAATCCGAAGCATCCGCTGAAATTTCTAAATTCTCATCCTTTTCAGAAAATTTTAACACAGGGGCTTGCGTTAATGCTTGTTTTAATTTTTCGAAAGCACTATTGGCTTCGGCCGTCCACGAGAATCTTGCCTTTTTCCTTTTTAATTTTAACAATGGCTCAGCGATAGCCGCAGAATCTTTTATAAAGGACCTATAATATGAACAAAGTCCTAGAAAAGAAGAGAGCTTCTTTGCCGTGTTTGGAGTCGGATACTTTTGTACAGCGATTATTTTTGATTCGTCTGTCTCGATTCCTTTTTGAGATATTTTGTAACCTAAATATTTTAATTCAGGGGCTGCAAATTTGCACTTTTCGACATTAACTTTTAGACCGGCCTCATTTAATAAAGAAAACACCTGTCTTAAATCCTGTACATGTTGGTCGAGATTATCACTAGTAATAATGATATCGTCTAAATAGATAAATGTGGTCTTTCCAAGAACAGGTCGTAACACTATGTCCATGCATCGCTGAAATGTTGCCGGGGCCCCTGAAAGGCCAAACGGCATACGCAAAAATGCATAAGTGCCAGACTTGGTTATAAAAGCAGTCTTAGGCACGTCCTCAGGCCTAACCCCTATTTGAAAATAACCAGTCGTTAAGTCTAAAGTCGTCATAAATTTGGTTGATTTTATGTTCCTTAGAATTTCTTCAATGATCGGTAACGGATATACCGGATATTTAGTTATGGAGTTTAATTTACGGTAATCAATAGCGAATCTCCACCTTTTTGGATGCGTCAAAGGATAGTCATTATTTTTTTTACATAAACCACCGGGCTAGCATAACTACTTGAGATGGGCGTTATGATCTTTTTACGTAGCATATCGGTAATATGCCATTCTATAATTTTTTCCTTATTCTTATCATACCGGTATGGTTTTTGGCGAACTGGCATTGCATCTCCGGTGTCAATACTATGGTTAGTAACCTGAGTAAATCCTGGAATATCACTAAATAACGAAGCAAACTCACTTACCACTTGTCGGATTCTTCCTTGCTCGTCATTAGGTAGGTGGTCAAGATTTACCATCGGCGGTTCAGCCTTTTCTGTACGCACTGGTTTCATTGTCAGCTTAAGGGACGCTTCATTAAAATCCAGCGTAGCTTGTGCGTCTGAAAGAAAATCTATTCCTAAAATTATATGTGCTTGCAGATTCTTTACTATAAAAAACATCACCTTTACTTGTTCGTCCTTGATACGGATATACAACAGTACTTTACCTATGCACTTACATTTTTCTCCTTGCGCCGCTAACACTGTCGTATTATCCGAATTATATATGCGGTATTTGCGAAAATACTTCCTAAAAAAATCTCCTGCCACACAGGAACACTGCGGGCCGGTATCCAGGAGTGCGGTGGCTGGGATATTATTCACCAACACTTCAATCTTCGGAAGAGTCAAATTTTTCACCATTACTGTATTTAACTTGTAGGAAGAGGGGTTTTCGTGGCCTTCGGATTTCCGCACCCTCCCGTCAGCAGAAATCCGTTTTAGTTTAAATCCTTTTTTGTTTCCATGCTTTCCTTCTTTTTCCACTGGCCTTGAGACTTTTTTCCTGGGTTGCTATTGAACTGTCGACGTTCGCCGGCTGTTTTTGAATGCTCGGGTTTCCTTGCCCACTGATTCGCTTTGCCTCCGTAGCCGTGTGCTTGAGTTTGCTGTAGTCTTGGCGTACCAAATTGGTTTCGCTGTTGATATTGGCGTCTTCTTTCAACGTCCGCCGTTCTTCTACTTTCAAACTGGATTGCTAGCTCAAATAACTTTTCCAGTGTAGTCGGATTTCTTAATTCAATAAAATCTTGCACTTGGGGCAGTAACCTCGGCAAAATCAGTTGAATTATTTCAGGATCCGGACGGTTTCCATACAAGAGTTTGAAGACGTGAATTTTTCTTAAAATAAAGCTTGAGAGATTTTCGATTCGTTGCTGATATATACTGAAAAGTTCCATTTCTAATTTCGCACGATCCCTTACAACAGGGAAGGCTTTTAGTAGGGCAGTCTTGAAATTCTCGTAAGTATAGGTGGGACTTCCTGCTTGACCCAAGAGACTTCTGCCTGTACCAGTTAAGCGCTTGGCCCCTCAAAGCGCTGGTAGCTAAGGTAACTTTTTGAAACTCGTGCACGGGGTAGAGCATGAAGTGGTCATCCAATTTTCCCCAAAAACTGGTTACCGGTGAGTTTCCATTAAATGTTGCTTCTGGTTTCATCGAAGCGCGCATGGTCTGGACGATGTAACCAAATCCTTCCATGGCGGCAGCTGGCATTTCTGGATTCTGAGCCGTTTCTCTAGGCAGCACAGGTTCTTCTTGAAACTCGGCCATGGTTATTCTTCTTCGTTGGGCGCCACTATCAGGGTCAATGTTCCTTCTTACCTTCTTCGGGAACATGCAACGACCTGACTCGGAACAGAGAGCTTACTAAAGCTATATTCACTAATTGTGGGAAGTAGACAGGATACACAAGAAGGGTATACAAAAGCCTTTATTTTTCTCTATTTACAAAAACTTCCGTACTTCGGAATACACCGACCCGCTACTTGGGGTCAAAACGTAAAAGTATAAAAATAAAACTAAACTCTAGTTTAACTTTAGAATAATAAACGTGGAAGATTGGCCTTATATTAACAGGAAGCGTATGTAGTACAGAGAACTGTGAACACTACAATACGTTTAAAATTTATCAAGAGGATTAAAACCTCTGGCCTGGAAGGCAACAAGCAACTGCGTAACTTCTAAGGTAAGCGGCCTGCTTCGACTCACTGCTTCCTCTCTCTCGCTTGGCAAAAAGCCACAACTTAAATACTTGGTGTTCGCCAGACAAACTTTGCATAAAAACCTTAACGCTTATAATTCTGGCCGGAAGTAGAAAATAAGAAGTGATAGTAAAGATTTAAAATAAAATAAACGTTAGTAAAACTTTAGATCCTTACAGTGTGTGCGTGTGTGTGTGGTAGTAATTCTGTACTAAACTTTAGTCAGAAAATCGTAACTGGTAAGAAAGAAATAGAAAAACCCAAGTCAGAATCATGGCCATAGTTGAATCTTCTAACAATAAAAATAAGAAAAAAATTTGTGGGGGGAGGTGTTAGGAGTGTCCCTAGGGGGACAGCGTGCGTATGCTATCACTTCTTGTATCCTTCCTAAAGAGAGGTTGCAAGGAGTAATACACATACTGTGACACCTAGTGTCGGAAAAAAAAAGAATAAAAACATTCGTCTTTCAACGAAATATCTCATATTGGATTCAGACTTTTCAAAATGTCGTGCTAGAGTTTTTCCTCTCCTCATCTTCTGGACTATGGGGAACGTATACAACAAATTTTGAACGGAAAAACTCTGTGAAGAAGGAAAGGCAGGATATGAAAGGAGCCAAACTGAGAAAGGTCAAAATCGGGAAAAATAATTTGTCTTAGTTAAGATTTAAAGTGTAGATCAGGTTTTAAATGATCGGGAAATTTTTTTAATGCAGGATTTTGGAAAATTAAATTAAATTAATTTTGCACAGAAACAGAACCTGTACTGTTTCTAACAGTTAATTTAAATTCACTAGCTGGATTTAAAGTTCTGAGTCTTGTAGAATGAACAATGTCTGATTTCGTTTTAGTTAGAAGATTAGGCTTATAAACTTTAAAAGCAACTTCAAAATATTCTTTTAAAATTTTGTAAATCTGAAAAAGAAAGAGAGAGTTTACGGCTATTAGGATATTGAAATTCTTCATACATTGCAAAATCACATATTTTAAAATTACTGGGTTTATAATGAGTATCATATCTTAATGATCAGACCTTTTTATAATGAGTATCATGTCTTAATGATCAGACCTTTTTTTGGGCAAATTTTCTAGCTTCTTCAACTAGTGGATATACTTATTCATTTTGAAGTAAGGAATCATAAGGTAATTTTCCATACATTAAATATGATGGTGGGAATTTTGCTATATCTTATTATATATATATATATATATATATGTATATAAACAACTTTTTTAAAAACAAAATATAATCATGCCTAGTATTTTCGCGCATTAAGCTGCTGATGTGAAGAATTAGTGTTCGAAATTTCTTACTTTATGTCTTTATTATGTACCATATTGTATATATGATAACACTTTAAAAACTAAGTTTAATAAAAATAAAAATTTTTATAAACTAATTTCTCCATTCAATAAGAAATAATTAATTATGCAAAGGCAAATGCAACAATAATTAAAAGGATGATACTTTTAAAACAGTAATTTGATTTATTTACCCCCCCCCACAAAAAAAATAAATGATGGTAAGTGATACGGGAAAAAAGAAAAATAACATTCAGAAGTCAGTTTTAAAAAAATCCGCATGAAAAACATAAGAACTCAAAAATGAAACTATAAGCCAAAGAGCTAAAAGCGTGAAACGGAGAATTATTGCTTTATTCTTTTTTAGGGGAATGGATAGAGAATTAAAACAATTGCCGTGGTTCCCTTTTCAAGAAAATATATAGTATATATATATATAAACTGAATATAATAAAGTATATGTATATATATATATAAGCGGCGCAGAGTTCTTTGCAGGGTGGAAGGCAGGGAAAGGAATGACGTAGTTGTTTTTCCAAAGCGGTATTTATACCGAATTAGGTGCAGAAAGTATTCTAAGCTATGATTGGTTAATTTTAGCTTTAGTTATCTGTTTCAAGCAGTGTTATGTAACATGGAAAGATCTCGAATCTGGAAGAACAGTTGAATTTAGGGGGAGGAGCATAAAATCTTAGAATAGTCTTTGGTATAATAGTCTTTAGTATTATATTAGTCTTTGGTATCGCAGTTGGCTCCCCTAACCACTAAACCGTCTGGCCGGTATTCATGAAGGTATTAGAAAACAAATTTACCAACTCAGATCACTTTTCAGTTTACTTGGTCATTTCTCTCAGAATTTATTCAAATTTAAGGAGAACCTCCAAACAAAAGTAGTTGGATTTGATGGTGGTTATATACAACGCTTTTTATAAACTTTGTAAATGACAATACTAATAATAATAATAATAACAACAATAATAATTCTAATAATAAAAATAACAATAATAATAACAATACTTTGGTACTTATGTATTAACACAATCATCTTGGTAGGAGTCACCAAATTTTCACAATGTGCCAAACTATGGCAACCATTCGCATAAACTTTCTTCCGGCAAACATGCTCATAACAAACCTTCAGTCAAGCAACGTCGCCATTTTTGTGTGCGTTCTTTTTTGTTGCAAGTTCTGACGGTTTTTACGAACAAATCGTGATATTTCTGATGTTTTTTTAAACGAAAATATATTGCTGTGTACTTCGGAAGAAGAAGAACGCAAAGCATTACAGAAAGATTTTGAAGAAGAATGTAAGTGTTTTATTTTTTTTAATGTACCTCGTAATCCTTATTTAATAATTCCAATCGTTATTATAAATTGCTAAAGTATGTTTTCTTTTCATTATGTTGATAATGTTTAGGTTTTGTTTATGTTGATAATGCTTAGGTTTTGTTTATGCTGATAAGGCTTAGGTTTTGTTTATGTTGATAATGATAGTTTGGGATTCCTTCTAAAAAGACCTGAAAAACCACCAACTTGCACCTGATTAGTTACTTTTACCTATTTATCTGCAAAAAATCGCCAAATTGCGCCAAGGTATATTGCGCCATTAATACGTAAGCGCCAAAACTTTTAGTTATTGTTAATTAACAATAATCTATTATCTTGTGAAAATATTAGTATCTTTATCTCTTGAACTTTTCACTTTCCCCTCCAAATAATGGAATATTTTATTTTTAATTAATTAAAAGACACTAAATATTTTTTATTAACTGAAATTTTTATTACTCCATGGAGTATTTACAACAGGTTAGATTAGATTTTTGCAGAATCCTCTCACCCACAGTGTTGAAACTCTTAACAGGAAGTTTCTACTTTATTTTGAGAAACTTTGTCATTTGTAGAACATGTCTAATAGCAATCTTTATCTTTTACATTTTTGACCAACCTATATGTACTTACCAAATCCCAATACATTTCACCTTCAGCAACTTTAAGAGATATTCTTTTCCTTTAATCGGAATTTTTATCAACGATGTGAAACAACTTTTACATATTATATACATTTTAAGCAGATTTTCCTTTAAAGTTATATGCGTTAGATGCACAATTAGGGTAAAAAGGAAGTGTTATAAAAATACACTGCGAGGGGGGGGAATGAGACAGTTCTATATCTCCCGTTTTACTGGACCGATTGTCAAAATTTAACTTGTGTTTTCCATATCTCGGAAGCGCGACTTAGATTATATATTAGATTTGGTAATTATTCTAACATAGGTATTTTGACACAAAATCGATCTGTTTCTAAAATAACATATCATTTTTTTTCCTTATTTCGATTGTACGATTCAAATTATGTCTAAGTATTAAATCTTGTAATTTTTGGTAAAAATTTATGCAGATATTTAAAAATTTTTTTGGCTCATTATTTTCAGTTTGCGCCAAGAATAATTTACTTGGCGACCTTCTTAATTTATACCAACCCATTTCCTTTCCCTTTTACTTCCTTGTGCGAAGTAAAAAGGAAGTATTGTAATCGCAAAAAGTTTCAGGCAGCATATTTCAACGAAACTATCCATTTTGACCGCTATCGAATGCAATTTAACGATGTATCTGCGTGATATCTGTACGTAAGGACAGAATAAAATACTCTTTTTCTCAAAAAAAATTTATAAAACTGCTTTAAAACGAATTCTGAAGAGAATTTTTCGTGGCGTCTGTACGAACGTTATCTTGCATAACTCAAAAACGAGTAGCCTCAGAACGTTGAAATTTTGTATATAGGACTGCTATAACATGAAGATGTGCGCCTCGTATTTTGGTTGCAATCGGCCAAACCAAACGTATATAAATATATTTATATATATATCCACTCTGTTACCCGGCTCAGTGATCTCAGTTTCTTTACTCTTATATGTTTGTAAATTGTACATTTTTTGCTTTAAAAATGATTGAATTCTGTTGTTTTTATCAACCGGTTAAGGTTTTTATGCCTTTAGTAAAACTGTATGCAATATTTTTAGAATTATCAACAATTTTAAAGTTGTTTAAGTGCCGCTAAGCCTAATAATTTTTTTGATGGCGGACATTGCTTGTTTACATTTGAAACAGCAGGATAGTGGATTTGTTGCCAATCTAGAGAAACTTAGCTTCGCCACAACAAAGATAACGCCTTCATATATTATTGCAAATTAAATCATGTTTAATTCTTTCGGGATTGTTTTCGCAGAAATAAGTGTTTAAGATTTACTTCGTAAATTTTAATACAGATATTTTGAGTTTTTATGTATTTTTGCCTTGTCGCGAAGTGAGAACCGAATTAATTGAATGAGAAATACTGAATCGTCTGTGAAAAAAAATTTTTATATGCAATACATTTTTATTGATATATTTATAATATATATATATAAAGTTGCTCTGCAAAGTAAAATTCTGTGCAGTTTTTAAATTAAATTAATGTTTGGTGTCCACTTTTCCGGTACATTTAAAAGCCAGAGGAAGGCTGGCCGCGTAACGGCAAGTAATATATAAATTTAGGAAAAGATTATTGGTGTTAACAGCATTTCCGTGCATATTATCATGAAACGTGGTAATCATAATTTGTTTCAAAAAAAGAAATTCTTGTTCCAGGCGATACTGCCGGGATGCATATTTCACAAGTGCACATCTGCGTAGCCACCGAGGGAGTGGCTTCTAGGATGGACCAATGGGCATCCGATATCTCTGCATCTCACATGACCTTTCGTGTGCCTTAAGATTTAGGCAAGATGGTTGAAAATATTCTGCCACGTAATTTTCTGTAAAAAATAATTAAAGCATCGTCCATTTCTTCTGAAAATTTTCACTGCAAAGTTAAATAAAATATGAGCAATTGTAAAGATTTCACTACCTAGTTGAAGGAACTTGAAATAAATACAAACACATGTTGGTTACTCCACAAAAATATCCGTGTGAAATATTACTTAATAAGTGGTAAATAAGATGAAAAAATAAATATGTAATAAACATCTGAGCCCAAACGTTATCTTTATATAGAACTATGCATACGAGAAAAATGTTTACGCCAATTATATATGTTATTGGAAGGTCAGCACTTTTTATTGTAGTCTACATGAAAAAGATGTTCTATAAACAATAGCCAATGCAGAATTTTATTCAAAGTGAATTTTACTAATTTGCATTCGTATACATTTAGTGTGTTAAATTTCACATTTAATAACTGCTCATTCTTAAATGCACTGTCTACACAAGAAATGCTCATCAAACAGAATGAATTTACCTTATTCACAAAAGATATATTCAATTTATTCACATATAACTTTTGTCAATGGATATAATCAGATCATACATAATATGTATTCTGAATCTTACATTTTAAAAATCAAAAGCATGCAAGCACTGAAATAAGAAAACACTAGAGTCATCGCAACACTTCCAGTCTTTCTCAGCGCAATTAAAAAAAATAATAAATAAATAAAAATTATACACTTGAATTCTCTAAATCCACAGGTGTTAGTAAATGCATAATATTGAAGGCTAATTGTTGCTTGAGTCATTTTCTCGACGTAAAGAGCAATAATATGTCGTGAACATCAATCCAAATATTAATGCGTGATAAAAATCGCGTAAGTGAAATGTCAGCGATTAATTAAACTCATAAAACGAAAGCACTACGAGATTTTCTACTATTGCGCCATACATTTATATTTGCGAAACAAATGCAAATTAAAACGTAAACAACATACGCTTAGCGTCACAAGAGCAGTAGTAGCTCATTGGTCCACTTTCGTAACTCCTCCCTCAGTGGCTACGCTGATGTGCACTTATGAAATATGCTGCCGGGATTCAATATACCATATCGCTAAGTCGTAATCTTATCTGCATAAATTAAAATATATTTCTAATTTAATGAATTTTTTGCATGATTTTTAGATTACGATTCTAAAGCAATAAAACTACACGAGAGTAATTATAACGTATTTCTAACGTTTCAAAATTCATAAAATATCTGTGTGAAAATTCTTTCGGCATAACATTTAAAACTAAATTTTAAATTAAAGAATGTTACATACTAGTAAATCGCAATAGAATATCACCGAATGGCATTTAAAGGGAAAAAAAACAACCTCGAATAATTTTAATTTATTTATGAACCGGCCTTTCAAAGCAAGTGCTAAACATCGTAAAAAACACAAATTTTGAAATTAAATATGTTATTCACTTTTTACTGTACGGGAGTAAAACTTTTGTACTGTGCTAGTTGTAATGAGCGTAAAACTTTCATTAATTCTTTAAATAGGGACGGGAAGGAGAACCAAAATGTAAATACGGTTTTTAGAGCCTGGGAACAAGTGAAGATTTCGCGCCACTTCCTTTTTCCCAAAATGAAATATAGAGCACCAGTTTAGCCCCCCTAGATGCTACGCACGAGGGCAGATGTCTCCCTTAGCTTCCTAGCTACGCCACTGAGGGGGCATATAAAATCACATTTCGTAATTTGTCCGAAATTGAATTTTTTAAATTTCAGATTGCCCAAACGCCTATCAATTTCCCTTCGAAAGCCCTCCACGAAGGCATTCCTCCCCTCAGGTGGTGCTTTGCCATGATCAAATAAACCAAAATACTAATATTTACGATATTTAATAACATTCTTATAATGGAAAGGCTATATCTATAAACTGTTGCGAAGATAAAGGCCGGGCAAGGAGTTTTATCTCGCCACATCTTAGCTCTCAGCTATGTTATAGTTTTCTTAGTACGCATCTGTAGACCATTATTATTCATTTACATTTTATTAAAATCACTTACAACCACAGTTCATAAAAACATTCTTTCTTCAAGTATTAAACCAGGTTATAATAAAAACTACTTTGCGAGCGCCCGTAAAACCTAGGTGCATTAAATTGTTTTCATAAGCCGTAAAAGTTTCAGAAGTTCCTATCCAGGTTGGCGCTTCTGCTGCAGAAAATGGTAGATGGCTTTTAAAGAAAGGATGCGGAAAAAGATTGTTACAGAAGCTTCCCACAGTTATTTCCCTCTCACCCATCTAGTCTAATTATAAACACACAAAGCAATTCGTGTCTTCCATATTTAAGAACCCACAGTTAAAGGGTAATAACCGCTTCTGTTTGCCAACAGAAAACTGAAGAAAAGAAAAGGCTGAAAGCGGGGTTTTATTAGCAGTTTTTCTTTTTGAAGGGAGGGGAAAGAAGAGAAGGAATTCTAGAATCCTAAGTCAATTATGAAATAAATTTCGGCTAGGAAAAATTTCCATTAAATTAAAATTTTTTACAAGTTTATTGATTTAATTTTCTGTATTACTTATTCCTATCATGACTGAAGTAAGTAACAAAATTCAACAATACAAGTTAGAAATTTATCTTGCACGGATCATAGTGAAGATTCATGCACAGTTTCTCAGATTCAGACATTATTTTGTCGAAAGTCCTAAATCAATAAACAAAAAAACGACGTGCAGGAAATTTGTCGACTTTGTTGTATTGTGAAATGAACTGAAGTAATAACTGGCGCGAGGCGCTGCTGTTCGTGACGTCAGCCTGCGTGCTGAGTGGCTGAGTCAAGGCCAACTATGGCTGAGTGTTTCGAATCAAGGAGGTTAGAATACATGGAGATGCCCTGCGCGCAGTTCAAGTGAAGCCAAAAAGTGGGGGAAAGCATGCCCTTAGTAGTCGTGGCTTTAGAAAGATTGACGAGCTCTTCAGCCAATGAGGCAGAACCTAGCCACACCCAGTTTCGTAAATTAAAGACCGTGGATTCTTCGCGCGCTTTTTCCTTCACTTTTTCCCGCCATTTCATTTTATTTCTACATTTTCTATCATCTTGTAGACGGCTGCAATATTGTTCCGAGAAGCAATTTTTATTCCTGCCAAAATGGTAAATTCCTGCGTCGCTTTCGGCTGTACAAATAGAAGAATAGCAGGATCCGGTATTACATTTCACAGGTAAATATTCTTTTAACATATATACTATCATTTATTTAATTATACTTTGCTCAAAGTTAGATAAAAATTTGCTGTGCATGTTTAAAACATATCCAAGGAAACGGCTGCAAGTGCTGATAATTGTATCAATTCTAATGATTATCAGGATATGCAGAGGGAAAATATATGTACAAAGGGACTGATTCCATTAAAATGAGTTAAATGAGAAATGCATTATGTAATTACATGCTGTCATTAATGAATGCTAGCAATAAAGGTATTGTGAAAATAAATAAATAAATACTCAAACCATTAATTGATTATATTTTAGTTATTCTAAATATATACAGGTATAATTCTCAATTTTCCATGTTAGAAATACTACTTACGTTTTGAAAAATATTAAATTGCATGAACAATGATAAAAAATAATATTTAAATTCTGCATTGTTATTTTTAAAACTCCCACAAATTTCACCCCAAATTAAATCCTGTTATTAAATATTTACTTGAACAGAAAATAAAATTAAATACATAAAATATGACTTGTAATGTAATATGATCACACCTTTAAAATAACGCGTTTTCTTTTCCACGATGAGCTGACCACTCCCCCTTCCCTTGTTTACTTACCGTTTTGCTTTTACAACTCAGTTAATTACGAGTATAATACTCAAACCATTAATTGAAGAAAAATCTGAGAATTATAGATGTTTCTTCGCGCACGTCACACCGAGAAAATACTCAAACTCTTTTCTGACGGCTTTTCAAACGCACATTTCAATTATTCTACTTATTTATGCATGTTAAAAAAACATTCTTTTATATGGAAATGAAATCCGAAATGTAGACATTATTTCAATGTAACCATTCAGTACCTTATAACCCTCTCACGTCTTCACATAAGAAATCAGAAAACACACTCAAAACTTCAAACAAGCTGACGTTTAACCTCACTTCACATAGTAAGGGAAGCGTTTTCTTGCCCTCACGAGGCGTGGCTTATTTGCTTCCCCCGGCTTCACTCTCCTCGTATTGCGACAGCAGAGACGCCATCTCCATGTATTCTAACCTCCTTGTTTCGAATGGTTTGCTGTAGACGGAACGAAAGCTGATCTCGGAAGATTGAGACTGTTCTGATGAAAATAAAGAATGGCTTATTAAGAATTTTTTGTCTTTATTCATAATACACCCAACCTCGGGTAGAGGCAGCCCGCAACTGAACGAACTGTTTTGAATATATTTGATTTATATATTTTCTGTGTTCTTCGCAACACTATGAAACCGACTGCAGTATTTACTTTCTAGGTATTTTAAGCCACATGGCAAGGTCCTATAATTTATTAACTTTTATTTCATTTCATTCTGTTTAACAGGTGGTAAATATCCTAGAATCAAAATCCTCAAATTTATTTATTATTTTATTTAACAGGAGGCTGAATATTATGTCACCTACTTCGCCATATCAGTTTTTAGATCTAAAGCTATAAAAGCAAAAATTTTAAATTAAATTTGTTGTAGAGCTCATTATTTTTTTAAATTTCACTTCAAAACCATGTACCTCCACATCAGAAAAATGTCTAATTAGTGAGCAGAAATAGGAAAATTGCATAAATTAACTTGATGCAAACTAGAGGGAGCCACAGAAAGCTTAGGGATGAGCAAAATCAAGAAAATCATTGGTTGATTTTTTTGGAAGTTTTTTGGTTTTAATACTTTTTTGTATTTTTAATTTTACAGTTTTTTTAGTATTTTTTATATTTTTATAACAATATATTTTATATTTTTAATATAAATGCAAGACTAAAGCAAAAAGCGGATAGGAAAGATTTTACAGATTAATAGGTTCATTGGCATATGGCGCTAGACCAGAGTTAAGTAAATTTTAAATTTTTTCGTGGAAAGATCCAAGGCAGAAATTGATATTTCTGCAGGCATGGATGTGATTAATTAGCGAACAGATTGATAGCAATGCAGATATGGCCACTTTTCACGATGTTTGAAGCAGGAGACAGCATTTATGAAACAACCATATTCGGGGAATATTTTTATCCTACGCCACCATGGATGATATCCTTGTAGCGGTGGCTACATCACGAAAACGTTATTTTTCTGTTTAAGTGTAACATTTCACTACTTTAAAAAATTATTTACTACTTTTTAAGACATCAATCTCTTTAAAACATTATTATTAGAATCATACACGTTTGTGTTGCCATTCGCAGTTTACATAAAGTTGTAAAAACAAAGATTATATATGGTTTGTAGACGTTACACTGCACATTAACAGGTTAAATTCTTTTCTGGCAATTTTGATTTTTTTTTTTACATTTTTCTAGCGTTCTTTTTATATTTTCCTATTAATTTCAGCATTATAAGCCGCGGAAAAATATTAATCGTTTAAGATTAATCGATTAAGAACCTAGGATAAGCAAATCCTAGGTTATACTTTCATGTTAGATACGCTCTAATGTCACCAATAATTATCACAGTACACAGAAAATAAGTATTTCAGTGATATTTTCAAATTTTAAATACGTTTATTAGGGCTGGATTCAGCATTTAATCTTTTCCAGTTCTTACGCGAATATTGCAACCAACCCGTTCGCTTGGTCGAACGTCCAGTGTTCAGCAATTTTATTCGCTCGGTCACAAGTTAGCTATAAAACTCGGTCAAACTATAAAACTAGTCCAAAAGGTAGAAAATCAAAGCTACAAAACTAGTCCATTCAGACACTGGTCGGCTATAAAAACTCATCACTTTATGAATTATTTTTTAAAATCATCAATAAAAAACCAGAGCTGTTTTTTTGTTTCAAAGCTCTTTTATTATTATTATTTATTTATTTAAATAAGCACAGATGTTGAATTAGGTCAAGATCCTCTTATTCCTACAATTAATTTCTGGGTTTTGGGTTACTGTTTTAAGAATTTATTTGATGAACCTTGTAGGGATTATTTTAATTTACTAATAGTTATTTTTTATTTTGAACTGCTTTCCTTTCTTTTTTTGTTTCCGAACTACAATTCTCTGCCAGAATTAGTTTTCAGGATCGCGTGTTATGTAAATGAGGTAGAATCAATATTAAAGGGGAAGTCTCGATCTCTTTTCGCAGTAAAACTTGGAAGAGCTTATGGCTACGTCTTTGCTTTAAACGAAATCTTACTACGTTCGACTGTATTGCTACATGTCTGATAGTTTTCGCCGGTGAGGTTTAATTAAGGGCCAACTTAGTTAATTATTTCTGTACAGCTTCGGCTAGTCTTAGTCAGCTAGCATTAGTTTGTTTCTTATCTTCTATCTCAAGTTAAAGCCCAAGTGGAGGCTTTCCTGTACGCCTGAGAGGGGCCAACTGTAAATATTCTTGAGTGCAATAAAATGGTATTTTAACCCTTCTTTGGACTTGTTAGTCCAGCCTTTTAGAAGCCAGCGAATAGTTGCTACATACTTCTCAAGTATTCTAGTTGCTAAAGACAATCAATTTCACTAGAATCTTATAATCTGAAATAATCTGAATTGTAACAATTATTTTCAATTTCAACGATTTCTTGCTCATCTTAAATTGATGATACATTCTTATCATCATTTAAAAGTTGATATTCAGGATCCTTTACGTCCATATGTAACCATTCATTTTCGCGCAATGATACACAATTTCCTCCCCTGTTTTCTGAAAGATAACGAAGGCTTTTGCAGACTATTCTAATTTTCGAGTTTACTTTTGAGTTTATGTAATTGGATAGTTCATGCGATTTGAATAGGGATGATTTATACATAATTTAAATTAAATAAAACTGATTAAGAATTAGATTTAATTTATTTAGAATATATCGGATTTATTATGTATTATACCGATATTATTGTTTCAGTTTTATTAAAAATGAATGCATTTTATACTGTAATATTGTTAATCCTCATTACTTAAACTACTTTACTATGTAGTAACTCGTAAATTCGCATGTATTTTAAGAAAAAGAAACAGATATCGTCCAGTTTTCCCATTTGAACTGCTTATTCATATTTTCTTTCTTTATATTATGCAAATCTCAGGTCAATTTTTTCTCTAAGACGACCGCCTCTGGAAGTGACTAATCCTTCTGAGATCATACTGAAATATTGCTGTTAAATATGACAGAATGACATGTTCTCGAACGTCACTAAATTCACAAAAAAAAAAAAAAAAAAAAAAAAAAAAAACCAAAATCATTCGATACCGTGGGCTATTATTTTAAAAATGTGTTACCGTACGCTGAAGATCAAACTTTTATAAGAATAGTCATATTAAAGAGGTTTAATTCCAGTGTAATTTAATGTTAAAAAGGTAACAAATTTATATAATAAACCTTAAACTTGAAAATCTTAATCATGAGTTAAAAATAATTATTTAAAATAAATGTTACATTCTGGTATGATTATTTTACCTTAAACTTGAAAATCTTAATCATGAGCTAAAAATAATCATTTAAAATATATGTTACATTCTGGTATGATTATTTTATCAAGTTATCGACGGCCTGTGAAACTAAGAAAACAAAAAATGTTTCCATAAATTGTAAAAAAGTTCAGGATATTTTGAAATATTTAGGCTTTTAGGATTAATAAAAGCCACCATTGACATGGATACAGACTACAATACCGTAAGCTATTTTTAAGAAAAATAATTCCCATTTAGTTGGTCACATTTCGGGTTAATAATTTTTTTCAATAGAATAATAAATGACGTATGCCAAATTACTAGCTTTTAACTAGAAGAAATATAATTAATATTTGCTTGGATGTAGTTGGTGTGGTTTTATTTATTGAGACTAGAATTAGTTTTCATAATAAATAAAATTCAATCAGTGCAAAAATTACTGCTAATATCACGTTTCTTGAAAAATGACGTTGTTGTTACTGGCTTGTATGTATACGCCATCTGTTGGATACAAACGAAACTAGAAATAAAATGCATGTTTATGTTTTAGACATGCAAGAGAAAGATACCAACTTTATTTTAAAAAAATTGCCGTTTTCAAATAAGTATAATATCGTTTAGTTTCTAAAAGTAGCACGTTAGCTTTTGTAATTATTTTTCGCAACGAATTACTTATTACACTTTTCAACAAAAATTAAATGAATAAGAAATATGTGTTTTAAAAGATAATTGTAGGTTACTTATACGAAGTTAAAAAAATCTGATGTGTACACCACATGACTTCCTTGTACGGAATATTAAATTATACGCATTTTTTCTTGCATTTCATTTAAATTTATTGGATTGAATTAAATCTACTTCGCCGACAGCGCATAAACCACAATAGAATAAATGCATTCTTTAAAATTCACTCTAGTATTTGTTTACCATAGCGACACTCTGGGGCTAGATTCATTTAACAGTATTAATAATTATATAAAAGTTAACTTATATAATAATTATATAACGGAAACTAAGTTAACTGTTATATAATCCAATAATTATATAAGTTAAAAATATATAAGTTAGCTGTTATATAATCCAATAATTATATAACAGCTAACTTATATATTTCGTTCATATTACAACTCATAATGCACAAAATTTATATCATTTAAAGAATAGAATTATCTAATCGTTACCACATGTTCTATTCAAATACTATAATGAAGCTAGAATGATGTATAAAAAAAATTAAGCAAACAAAACAAAAAAGAAACAGTTTTTCACAGACGATTGAGTATTTCTCATTTAATTAATTCAGTTCTCACTTCGCGAGAAGGCAAAAATACATAAAAAGTCAAAATATCTATATTAAAAATTACGAAGTAAATCTTAAACACTTATTTCCTCGAAAAAATTCCAGAAAGAATTAAGCATGATTTAATTGGCAGTAATAAATGAAGGCGTTATCTTTGTTGTTGGAAGCTAAGTTTCTCTAGATTGGCAACAAATCCACTAGTCTCCTGTTTCAAATGTAAACATCAATGGCCGCCATTAAAAAAAGGCTTAGCGGCACTTAGACAACTTTAAAATTGTTGATAATTCTAAAAATATTGCATACAGATTTACTAAAGGCATAAAAACCTTAACCGGAAGATAAAAACAACATAATACAATCATTTTTAAAGCAAAAAATGTACAATTTACAAACATGTAAGAGTAAAGAAACTGAGATCACTGAGCCGGGTAACAGAGGGGATATATATATAAATACATTTATATACGTTTGGTGCGACCGATTGCAACCAAAATACGAGGTGCACATCTACATGTTTTAGCAGTTCTATATACAAAATTTAAACGTCCTGAGGCTACTCGTTTTTGAGTTATGCAAGATACAAACGTACATAGGTTCGTACAGACGCCACGAAAAATTCTCTTCAGAATTAATTTTAAAGCAGTTTTATATTTTTTTTGAAGGAAAAGAGTATTTTATTCTGTCCTTACGTACAGATATCACGCAAAAACATCGTTAAATTGCATTCGATAGCGGTCAAAATGGATATTTTCGTTGAAATATGCTGCCTGAAACTTCTCGCGATTACAATACTTCCTTTTTACTTCGTACAAGGAAGTAAAAAGAAAATCGCGATCATTATCAGTTTGTTTCGAGTGAAAGGAAATGCGTGTTACTATTAGCCAAAATTGTAGTAAAGCAAAATTAATAATCTACACGTAAGTAACTTACATTTTTGTAAAATAATGAAAAATTCTATGCAATGAAGAAATTTGGGAGCGAGTTTTAATTTTTTTTGGCTGAGAAGAAAGAACTACAGATTCACTGCAGGTCTATTGTATTTGAAAAATAATTGAACAGATGTCAAGCATTTATTTGAATTAAATTTAATTTAAATCTTGAATATGAATTTTCTTGAAAATTCTAACAAATCAAAAATTAATGTGATAAATTGTTAAATCAGTATTTTTAACGGGAAGTGATTTCACTATTTTTATAACTCTTATTTTCAACTTAATTTTATTCTTCTTATTAACATGTCTGTTCAGTTGTTTTATTATTATGTACTTAGTTCAACATCATCTAAATATTTTATACTTGAATATACATCATCTGAATATTTGAGTAGTACACATATAAAGGAATATGAAGCAAAATTAGCGCACATAAACATAAAATTAATTGTTGGCAGTAACTTTGTTGGAATTCGGTTTACTTTTATCAGAACGTGTTGTTGGTGGTAGTAGTGATATGTATACCAGGCTTAGAATTATTTATATAACAGCAAACCAGTGACATTTTGGAAGCGATTCAACTAAAGATATTGCACAGAAGTGATTAAACTTGCATGAAAACATGGGTATTCATTAACAATGAAAGCTTGCTGGCATCAACTCTTACCAGAAGCTATCAGCAATTTTAAAGAATTTCAATCGATTGAAATTCTTTGATTGAAAAGGAAGCCAAGGAAATCATACGAATTGCAAAAATAATAGGGGTCGAAGCATTTTCAGATATGGAAGAAGGAGAAATTAAAGAATTAGTCAAGAATGATGATCCGGAAATAACAGATGAAGAATTGGAGGATCTTGTAATACCAGTAGACGGTGAAAGCAGAGATGGTAAAGAAGATACGAAATTAAACGATTTATCAAAAAAAAAAAAAAAAAGGGGGGGAGCATAGGAACTGTCTGATTTTGTAATGGGGAGTGACCCGAATGAAGAAAGAATAGAATATTTAGTGCAGCTTATTGAGAAACTTTGTACTTCTTACCGCGAATGAGCTGTGTCAGATATTGTCCTAAGAAAAAAATCACCGGTTATTTTTTTTAATTGTATTATGTGCCTACTTACTAGCAGTAATACTTGTAGATGTATAGCAGGATTCACATGACTATTTTCTCGCTCAGCTCATCGCACTCTGATCCGCCAGTGAGTCTACAGACAAGGTGTCTCCTTTTATTAATTTCAAGTGTTCACATTTTTATCGTGAAACAATTATGAAGAGTCGTTATGTGTGAGGCGTCTATTGGGATCCCGTGATAAGCTCTGGTAAGAGCAGGGTAAATTCTTACTGAACACCAGAATACGCAACCAAAGCATCAAGCAGTAATAGAAATCCTTTCAATTGACCGTTTGTTTCAGTTTTCCCTTGTAACTACAATAATATTTAGGTTTGTAAAAATAATGCATACTATCTTAATCTGAACCATACCTAACCCGAGTGGTAGAGTCGCTGAATGTCGTGGTTCAGTCCGGGATTCGAATGTTGGCGAACCGGCTGGCTGCACGGGCGTTTCGTAGTTTTCGCAGTGTCTAACGTGGATTCGTCCATAGACAAATAACTTTGCGTCATGCGATGCGTCAATAACGTAATCCCATGGACCTTATAAGGCCCATGCGTAATCCCCGCGTTCAGGAAGGGTTTACTGTACCTTAAATAATTGTTTTTACTCGGAATTAACAAAGATACTAAAAAGGACATTTTTTTCAGACAAGCCTAATTCGAAAAGTATTCCGTTAAATATTTTTTAAAAAGTGCAAAAATATAGTTTAAAAATAGTTTATAGTTAAAGTTGGTACAGGCAGTATTTATCTTTTTAAATGGTACGTTTTTATATATCAAGGTTAAATTATTCATTTTAAAATGTTGATTCTATTGTAATGTTAATGTTTAAATTTAAATTAATGACTTCAGTTTAGATCCATACATGAAACATTTTAATACAGTAAGCAGTAAAACGATTTCTGCTAAACTGAGAATTTCTCTTACAGTACATTAACAAAGAATGAAAATGACGTAGAAATATGTTAAATTATTATTATTATTATTATTATTTTGTGTGTGTAATTTAGATTTTCTCATTTACAATTAGTTCATGAATTTACCGATTTTCGTATGCAAACAATGTAAGAAAGGTGTGCATTTGTCCTTGTTAAACTGGCCTTTTTCTGTATCGGTTGAATTGATTTATTTAGTTACGACAAAGCATTTACTAGGACTATCTGCTTAAGAGGAGAGATACTTCTGTGGAGTATTTTGTAAGGAAAACTCGTACACGTCACACATGGAGAAAACCATTAAAAAGCCCCTGCAGCCAGCCCGTTCTCCGGGATTCGAACTCAAGTCGGAACTACCAGTATTCAGCGATTGAACCGCTCTGCCGCTGGTGGGTCTTTTTTTTTTTTTTTTTTTCTTGTATCGGATAGAAAATATTTAAAAAATAAAAAGTCGTGTATTCCAGCTTTATTTCAATTAAAATAAAGTCTTAAAAAAATATCTATGTTAAAGTAGTGTACATATTTAATTCTTAATCTAATGTTCCTTCTAAGTTAATAGTGGGATTTAATTTAGAACTAAAGCCGATTTCAAGTTAAATCTTCTCTAATTTTAAAGTTGACATGTTTTCCTTATGCCTTTTAAAATGGAAATTATTTTAAAATATTATTTCAAATCACTAATACTTTGCTAATAAACTTTAAATAAACATTTTAATTAATAATGATCATACATAGATCAGATTTTTAAGTTTCGAATTCAGAAATCTTACATTGTTTTAGAGGGAAAAAAAAAAAAAAAAAAAAAAAAAAAAAAAAAAAAAAAAAACGAGACATGTTTAAACTTGGTTCCAATAAATGGGGCAAAAACATATTTGATTTTGTGATTTTGTTAGCATTCCTAAAATCTCGAATCGTATATTTAAGATTAATTTCGTTTTATTTGACTGAATTACATAGCATTGCAAAAGGTTATAATAATGAATTTCTGTCGGAAACAAATTCTTTTCTATGATGATTCCTTTTTTCAGAAGCCTTTTCATAGAATGTGGATCATAGAAGTTACTTTAATTTTAAATAACAAAAATGGTTAAAATAAATTACTAGAGAATCTCGATATAATTTTCAAGGGTTTGCTGGACAGACAAGTAAAGCAGTGATAAATTACAAGGGTAAACTGTATTTAATCCAAGGTTTATCGTGTTAAAACTAACACCAATTTCCTCTTTCGCTAATTCCAATTGTTTGTTTCCTATTTCCTGTTTCCCAGCTATCTCTTAAATTTATTACTGTTTGGGAATACCGTATGGGATTTCACGTCTTGAAACAACGAGATAAAATTATAAAGATATTGTTAAGGTAAGAGCGAGTTAAGATGACGTGAATTAAGAAGTTATTTATCTTACTGGGTTTGACTTCGTGAAAAATGTACAGTGGTAAACAATAAATTTAAACTAGATCGACAGCATATAGTCATATAATCAAAAGAATATTTAGGAGCAATTTTAACAGCTGGAAAATATATTAAACATTTCGATGAGCTAATTTTTATTAATTTGGGGCAGTTTATTGTGGCTGATGTTTTTGATTATCTAAAACAGAATTAATTTTATTTTGAAATAATAATAACAACATTAAATACAATTTATATGTATAATTTCAATTTTAGCTTGTTTGAAAATATCAAAATATCCAGTGTATTATTAGCTCCAACTTTATTTTGCTTTTCCAATTTTTACTATTATTTAGAATAAAGCTTTTAAGCTTTTAAGTTTATTCTTACAGGCCTAAATTAAAATCGTATATAAATGATTTAATGTCATACATATGGTTGGAAATTTTAGTGCGGTTTTCTTATTTTGGGTTTATTTGGAGATAACTGCAACAAGCGAATGTCTGGTTCTGCATTTAGGCGGCTTTATTTTGGCATTTTTATAAGCAGAATATCTCACTTCACAGAGATGTGCAACTGAACTGGAAAACTTTTTTTTTTTTTTTTTTTAATTCTTTTCCAGAATGTTTCGTTTCTTTTGAAGACAAGAGCTATACTTTGAAATAATATTTTTCATTCGCATTAAAATTCATGTCTTATCAAAGAAATTTATTGCTAGTTTGAACTATTTAGCGCACATCAAATAAATTTCTTTCGGTAAAATTTGAGTTATGCCTTTTATTTATTATTAGCGTGAAATTTGTTAAAAATGTTTTCTACTCACAAACGATTTTCATCCATTCTTTTGAGGGATGCCATAAGCTATGGTAGGGTACGAACAGCGCCAAATTTGATCGAAAATCCCCGTCCCCCACTTTTCTAATCCACGAACTGCGCGACGTTTCCTGTCCCCCATTTCTTTCCAAAAAGATTAGGTGCTACAAAAAGTCGTTTATCGCCATTAATGGGACATTCTATTGAGACTGCAAGCCTTTATTTTCGTTTATCAATATTGTAAAAATTGTGCATGTAAAACAAATATTAATTTAAAGTCTGGGGTGTGCTAAAATATAAATTTCTTTTACTTTCATTTTAAAGTTTTATGAAGCTTAAAGGAATGATGAGCCAGATCTTTTTTATTCTTTGTAAGAATTAAAAACTTTCCAAGTTGTAGATTTTAGTCGCTGATATATATATATCAGTTTTGAATAGTAAAATTGATAGATTAATGACATACACAAAACAGATACGCAATCAACGTATCAAATATCGGATTTGTAACTCACCTTAAATAAGTTTCTTGTCTAGATAAATATTAACAAATCTTCTTAGATAGCAGAATGGTTTTAACTTTCAAATTTACCATTTTAGGTAAACAGTTCTAATTCAATTATAAAATTTATCTTTATTAAATCTAAAAATTGGACTTCTTAAGTCGTTCTAAATTCACACTAATATTATTGCAATATATTCCCGTATTAAGCTTTCCATTTTTAATCATTGAAGTTATTTTAAGGTTATTTAACTTTGTTGCAAATTCCATATTTTAATACTAGATACTAGAAACGTTTAAATATTTATTCTGTTTTCCACCAGATGTACTTTGGCATACATTTAATTTCTAATACACATTTAATTAATAAATTAATAATTATGAGCGTCAGCAGAATTTTCATAATTAACAAAAAAAAAAAAAAAAAAAAAAAAAAAAAAAAACTCCCTTGTATTCATATCCTGGGATTTTCAGTTCCCTTTTAATCCATTCCTTTTTCACATATTGTTGCACTGTACTCAAGTTTTCATGTATGTAGAATTTATATACTTTGTATTGTATTTATGCCAATTTATATTTAAATGATAATTTTTACAAATTCTTGCATCACAACTCTAATTAACAGAAGATAACACCTTGGCAAAGCTTAATCTTCAGCATGTAGCTTATTTTCCAACCTAGTTTCAGTCTGAATTATTTGTAAAATTAATTACTTAATTATCTGTTTACAAAGATGGTCGCTAAATCACGCTAATAATATTTCTAACTGTTGTAATTTATAATGCAACGAGTTCGTGAGATTTATATTATAATTCATTTATAATTTTTTCAGCAGTATTGAAATTAATAGCGGATACTGATAATGATATACATTTAGATTACGATGATTTAGATTGCCGTTGCCTTCTTCACTCATGCTTTTATGCTACATTCCTAATATTTCATAATGGCATACAGGTAAGTTTAACTCATTCACCAAACATGTAAATCTCTAATTCAGCCCACTTTTGTTCTTACGTGTGCTGTATCTTCTATTTTCTTTAATATATCGTTCAGCCTAATTTCAAACGGTCTTGTGGAAAAGTCACTAAACATTGGTAGTTCGACCCAATAGCATAATAATTTAAATTTATTTACAATTTATACGTCAGTGATCCAAACGCATAGTAATGTTGTTATAATAGATTTCATGCTAAGCTTTTTTTTAAATTTAACTATTAATTTCTGCAAACATTTACATGATTGCTTTAATTAACGAAAAATATTTCTAGCGCACTTTAACACACTTTGATGTGGAATAATTTTTTGCACTCTATTAAATTTTCCAGTCTAGTTCAGACATCTTGACTATTATTGATGTAATTTGTTAAAAATATAATTTGTATGTTTTATAATTATTTAATTTATGATATTATTATTATAAATGAAAGATGTTTGTAATGCTAATATGTATGTTTACCAATACCTTTTATTTTCTTAGTTAGCTCTCGCATTTATTACTGTTATTCAAGTAATTAGCCTGCTTGTTAGGTATTTTTTACTTGTTCTTGTGATATGTAATTCTATTTATTTATTTTTATTTTCCTCTTGGCTACAATTGGCTTCGAAAAGTTAAATTGTAACCCTGTAGGCAGCCATGGAGGTAGGAAAGGGAGGAGGGGCCATTTCGCGCTAGAAGTGAAGCACTGCTTTGAAGCTTGGGTCACCAGACGGGGTGTTTTTTGTTTACATTCAGAAGCTCGCTTGAGAAAATTCTGATAGTATTTCGACACACGACAGTTCCATAGAAATCGAAAAAGGGACACTCTCGCATGAAAGAAACATTCATAGTGTGATGGATAATAGCAATTTGTATAGTTTACTGACATTTACGCAAAAATCACATCTTGGTTATTTTTCGATAACTAACAACAGCGATTTTGATTATGAATTTGTTTTATAAAATTCTAAGCTGTTGCACTAAAAAATATAGATTTTAAGAAAATTGCTAAAAGAGATCTGCCAAAATTTATTTTCTAGAAGATTTGAAAAGTTTGAAACTTGATGGCTAAATGTAAATATAAAATTATGTATGTTAAAATATTTGTAATTAGGCACATAGGTCAGATTAAGTTTTTATTAAATAGAGTAACGCATGCAAGGGCTATCTGCCTAAAGAGAGAGATGCCATCGTGGGGGAATTTTGAAGAAAAACTGACCTTTGAGTGGATATTAAAAATAATGCTTATAATTTTCATTCAAATTATATTCATATATATTTTTTATGTAAAACTTTCGGGTGTATGCTAAATTAGTGTAAATTACTTTACACGAAAAATATAGTGAATGCACAGAAATTAAAGATTTGCACATGCCGGAAATGATAAATAGGAAATATGTATGGGTATTTATGCATGTGCTTGCAAAAAGCATGTATCTGCCTTTGACAAAAAACTTAAATATTCATTAAATTATTTATAAATGTATTTGAAATGAAGAATTTATTCACTTATAAACAACTGTGATAGTACTGTGAAGAAATCTAATGATTAAATGTATCTAATTTATAATGATTATAAATGTTATCTAAATATATAATAACCTTAATATTGAATTGTAAACATAAATTGAAATCCTGTTGACAAATACGTTATAAAACTATTTAAGCAAGAATTGTTCGTATTGTAAAGCAATCTGTTAAAAGGTATTGTAAAGCAAATGCTATGAGATGCGCACTTAAGAACGTAATAAAGAGTTTTGGAATATGTATTGTTGAAATGAAGGGTTAAAAAAAATCTGATAAGTATAATTAAAAGAATTATTCCCTTTCCATTTTATAATAACTGAGTTACAAGTTTTAAATAATACTTAAAAAAAAAAAAAAAAAAAAAAAAAAACTTATTTTATTCCCTTTCAGAAATGTTCAGAGAAAGTCAAATACTATTTTTCTAATAATTCTCTAATTTAAAATGAACCGAATAGAGCATTAATTATAAATTGACTTACATTTTTCGATTTAAAAGAAGCCAAAAAATCATGTCATATTTAAGAAAGTATTTTAGGAAGAAGCCCTATAAATAGAAAAGAAATAATGCATAATTTTAATATTAATAATACAATAAACTTTGATCTTAATTTTTGTACCTTAACCGAATAAAATTGAATTACCTTAATTTTTTTTCCTAATGTAATTAACGAAAACTTGTGAAAATATTTCATTCAAATTAAACCATTCTGAGAAAACTGTCCTGTGAAAAGTATAGCATTTAATTCCGTTCAGAATGAAATGTTGTTTAAAAATATGTTGTTTTCACATACTTAGGACTCTGAAGTGTTGTAGAAAAAGAAAATATATACATTTATATGTATATTTGCGACGTAATTACAAAATATTTACATCCGAACGCGTCAAATCCCATAGAACTCAATGGTAAATGACCCAATGTTTTGGTCACCACGTAGGGATCTCCGGTGCTTCAGAGCAGGGTACGGGAGAAACCTGTTTAGGGCGACTCCATCTTACTTCCTACCTCCATGACTCCAACTGCGCTAATGAAAATCCCCCCCCCGGGTCGAGCCATAGTCCAACTGCGCAATCAAAATTTCTTCCCCCCTGCTGCCTACATGGAAGTAGGAAGTAAGAAGGAGTCGCCCTAAACAAGTTTCTCCGTACCCTGCTCTGAAGCACCGGCGATCCCTACATGGTGACCAAAACATTGGGTCATTTACCATTGAGTTCTATGGGATTTGACGCGTTCGGGTGTAAATATTTTGTAATTACGTCGCAAATATACATATAAATGTATATATTTTCTTTTTCTACAACACTTCAGAGTCCTAAGTATGTGAAAACAACATATTTTTAAACAACATTTCATTCTGAACGGAATTAAATGCTATACTTTTCACAGGACAGTTTGCTCAGAATGGTTTAATTTGAATGAAATATTTTCACAAGTTTTCGTTAATTACATTAGAAAAAAAAAATAAGGTAATTCGATTTTATTCGGTTAAGGTACAAAAATTAAGATCAAAGTTTATTGTATTATTAATATTATAATTATGCATTATTTCTTTTCTATTTATAGAGCTTCTTCCTAAAATACTTTCTTAAATATGACATGATTTTTTGGCTTCTGAAGCATCTTTTAAATCGAAAAATGCAAGTCAATTTATAATTAATGCTCTATTCGGTTCATTATAAATTAGAGAATTATTAGGAATTAAATAGTACTTGACTTTCTCTGAACATTTCTGAAAGGGAATAAAATAAGTTTTTTTTTATTTTTATTTTTTTTTATTTATTATTATTATTATTTTTTTTTTTTTAGTATTATTTAAAACTTGTAACTGAGTTATTATAAAATGTAAGGGGAATAATTCTTCTAATTATACTTATCAGATTTTTTTTTTTTTTTTACCCTTCATTTCAACAATACGTATTCCAAAACTCTTTATTACGTTCTTAAGTGCGCATCTCATAGCATTTGCTTTACAATACCTTTTAACAGATTGCTTTCCAATACGAACAATTCTTGCTTAAATAGTTTTATAACGTATTTGTCAACAGGATTTCAATTTATGTTTACAATTCAATATTAAGGTTATTATATATTTAGATAACATTTATAATTATTATAAATTAGATACATTTAATAATTAGATTTCTTCACAGTACTTTCACAGTTGTTTATAAGTGAATAAATTCTTCATTTCAAATGCATTTATAAATAATTTAATGAATATTTAAGTTTTTTGTCAAAGGCAGATACATGCTTTTTGCAAGCACATGCATAAATACCCATACATATTTCCTATTTATCATTTCCGGCATGTGCAAATCTTTAATTTCTGTGCATTCACTATATTTTTCGTGTAAATTAATTTACACTAATTTAGCATACACCCGAAAGTTTTACATAAAAAATATATATGAATATAATTTGAATGAAAATTATAAGTATTATTTTTAATACCCACTCAAAGGTCAGTTTTTCTTCAAAATTCCTTCACGATGGCATCTCTCTCTTTAGGCAGATAGCTCTTGCATGCGTTACTCTATTTAATAAAAACTTAATCTGACCTATGTGCCTAATTACAAATATTTTAACATACGTAATTTTATATTTATAAAACGTGTAAGCCCAAAGTGATTATTTTTCAGATATATAAAATTAAAACGGTGGGTTTAAAATGAGCAGCAGTAAAGCCTCTCCTCTAAAAAATTTTAAAAGGTACATGTTACAATAATATATGGATGTGAAAAAAATTTGTTTTATTTAAAACATTTTGACGTTTGGAAAATAAAATAAAAGTAGCGAATACTCTATCAAGGGTATCGAAAGACGTATACAATTTTAAATGTACCGTAAGGTATTTTTCATTTTTTAAGCATAACATTTTTCTTAAAATCTATATTTTTGTAGTGCAACAGCTTATAATTTTATAAAACAAATTCATAATCAAAATCGCTGTTGTTAGTTATCGAAAAATAACCAAGATGTGATTTTTGTGTAAATGTCACTAAACTATACAAATTGCTATTATCCATCCCACTATGAATGTTTCTTTCATGCGAGAGTGTCCCTTTTTCGATTTCTATGGAACTGTCGTGTGTCGAAATACTATCAGAATCTTGTCAAGCGAGCTTCTGAATGTAAACAAAGAACACCCCATCTGGTGACCCAAGCCTCAAAGCAGTGCTTCACTTTTAGGGCGGGTTGGCCCCTCCTCCCTTTCCTACCTCCATGGTTGGAGTAGACCCTAAGCTATCCTTTGCTTGCTATTGTTATCCAATCAAGTAGTGCTTTTGTTACTGGCAGACAGATCTAATCTTCATTATTTTCTTTCTTTAAGGCAAACATTTTACGAAGTAAAAGAAGTATTGTAACAGGGAAAATTTTTGGGTATCGTATTTAAAAGGAAATATCCGTTTTGTTTTTTCCTGAATCCATTTGGACGATGTTTTTGCGTGAGAGAATAAAAGATTTTTTTTTTCAAAATAGATTGTAAAATTAATTTTTTTCGTGAAGACTGTACTTAAGTATACGTACGTATGTGTATATGTACGTATGTATCTCGCAAAACTCAAAAACGATTAGTCGTAGAACGTTGAAATTTTGTATGTGGGACTGTTTATAATATCTAGTTTTTATATGCATTACGTCTAGCGACATAGTTCTTGATAGGCTACTGAAATATGAAATATTTAATAATTATGAGTTATGAAGAGTTGTTTGCACGTATCATTAATTGTTTAGGATTTTTCTTCTTTTTACTGGAAACAACAGCGTTCGTTTCAATAACAGATGCGGTTGAAAATATTTATGTGGAAAGAAATTCCCGATTTTGGGGATTTTCACATTCTACATTTTGATTTCCGCTTAATTTTGTAAGAGATTTTTCGATTATAAATAACTTTAATGCGTTCGTAAATTCCATGGGAATTTTATAGGAGTTAGGTAATCATTAAGTGCGACCAATGCTGCGAATTTGACTGAAAAGGTTTTTTAATAATATCCTTATTAAATTTGAGTTAAAAGATAGAGAATTCTCTACTTATTTCGGAGACAGAAGTATAATTATTTGATTGACAAGATGCTAACTAATAAATATTATTACGAAGGTAATATTTTATGTTTTGTGTTTATCTTTATTTTATAAAACTGTTCATATGCAGCATCAAGTTTTATACCTGGTTTGTTTTTAATCCATTGCGGAATATGTTATCAGTATATAATGTGCAATAATTTAATAATATCAAAGAACGGATCGATTAAAATAAAATTTCTGCTATAAATGAATCTTCCGAAAATAAATACTTGATAGCATTACCAACATTTGCAGATAAAAATTCAACAGCGTATTTAGATTCCTGCTTAATTGGTGGTATTTGCTTTTTTGATACTTTAACCACGAGATGTTTATCCGTCAGTTTAAAATCTTCTTTATACATATAAGCGGCTAAAGTGTGTATCGCCGATAGTTTATTGTTGCCACTCGGAAAAATTAGCGCCCAAATTAACGTTTCCGCAGTTTTTAATTAATATCTTGACCGATTAAAGTCGTACGAAAATGAGAACGGTATCGGTGGATTTGGAGAATTTTTTGGAATCCGAAGATACGCGTCTCGAATTTCAACTCGGCGCCGTTCCGTAGATATTCGAGAAAAAAGAATTTAGCACGTAGCCAAATCCCTCTAATAGAGAAAACCCATGGAAGAAAGTGGAAAATGTAGGGAAAACGTAGGGGAAAATTAGTTTTTAATTAATATCTCGGCTAATTAATGTCCCAAAAAGACGCGAATGATCAAAATGGCGTGCCACGGACCTGCGGAATCCAACGGTGAGCTTCGCTAAGTCTGGGAGCCATCCATTTCGGAGGAGATGATGTTACTTCTCCCCATATCTATATGCGGCTTAAGTGTCTGTTTGTCGCCGATAGTTTATGGGTTACTTGCGTAATTGTACTAGCCAATGGGGTGAAGTTGGCACGGCACAGGGTTGCCGTTTCAATTGAGACGTAGACAATTTCCTATAAAACTTGCCATTGCTATGACCATCCATAAGTCTCAGGGCCAAACACTTAAGCGTGTTGGCATTTTTTTACCTGAGCCTGTATTTGGACACGGTCAACTTTATGTTGCCTTTTCAAGAGTTCATGAAAGAACGGACGTAAAATTAAAAATAATAGATGGTCCTCTGCAAGGCGAGCTAAAGAATGATGGAGAGATATACACAAGAAATGTTGTGTACAAAGAGATCTTTGTGTGAGAACACAGAATTCTCATAGTGAACAACATGCCATCATCGATTCTTGTATCGCTATCGCGCGCTCCACGTGCGTCGAAGTGTATAAAAACTGGAAGGACTGGTTTGTCTTTCTCTTTTCCCTCTTTCTGCCTGACTTCGTGTTAACGAGTGTGTGGGCCTTCGGGCCACACACACTCAGCAGTCGCCATCGCTCCTGCATACTTTCACGTGGAATGTCGTCGTATTATGCATAGAAAGAAGCAGAATTAAGAGACGTAATATCTAAAGGAAAATGCTTGGTTTGAGACTCACAAAGCCCTGCTGCCGTGAATAACATAAAATAAACGTTCAAGCAGATTAGCAATAGGTGTTCGACTTCAAGATGTGCTTGACCAGCGATGTGTCACCACGTGATGATAAATGTATTAAAAAAATGTGAATGTGAAAAAAGAAGAGCTTACACGTGTGAATAAGACCGCGCGACAACACGAAAAGGAATATGAGAAAATTTGGACCGCAGATAATTTTGATGAGACAAGATTGCACGAATAGTCACGTTTTCGGCACTCACCGAACATTAGATTTTATTTTTCGCATTGTGTGTATCTAAGTTATGATATTTTAATATTTTATACGTGTGTGATAAATGTTTCTTATTTAATACAGAAAATGTGTTTGATAAAATAAATGTGAGATTGGAAAAAGAGAGTTATCGACTCATTCATGCATTATTGGGTAAGTCATTTTATTCTATTTAGTAAAGATCATGCAATGTACTAACCACTAAATTTTAGTTTAACTATTTACGCGGAATTAATTTGTATTTGATACTCTTAGTGTCGTTACTTTTAGACGGTCACGCCAGCAACACCACATTATTGGTGCCGCAACACAACACTTTGGCATGTGAACTAACATTTTATTATTTAAATCATCTTTATTTATTGAGCTAGCGGTGGCTCTTAAGAAATGTACCGCCAGCCGTTTCCTTCATTGCACTCTACTTTAAGCAATTAAGGAAGCAGAAGGGGAAAACCTCGTGGGACAGTAAGCAAAGGGGCGTCCTCGCCGCCTGCCCTGGATAATTCAGTTTGAATTAGCAGACACCTTTGCACAAATTATTTTAATTACAATTTATAATATCTAGAAAAGCGGTCATTTCGTATGACCGCCGGGTTTTCTAGTTTTAGATAATAGTTTTTGAAAGATCATTTTGCTTACTAGATATCCATCAATTATAAGACCGTTATCAAATAATTGATTACGTACGACTTGATGAAGTTCATCAGCAAAAACGTAAAAATATTTCTAATGTTATACTTAGGATTAAGAAATGAATGACAGTTGAACGAAAAGTTCTTTTAATAATGTTTGATTTGTTAAATCTGATACTATGGGCATCACTAGATAACCAATGTCTTCTAAAGTTTTAATTATAATTAAAATAAATTTTCTTTTATAATATTTAATATTGTAGCGAAACTGTTCCTTTCAACCGAGCACAAGCACATCGAGGCTCAGTGGGTAAGACATAATATTTGAAAAGCAAAGATCTCGAGTTGGAAACCCGCCAAAGGCACGTTGCCTAAAAATTAGTTTTGTTTAAATTTCCTTCCTGTTAATTTGTTTCCTTTATTGGATAATTTTCTCCATTTTCTATAACGTTCCAAGTCTAGAATGTTCAGGGTCGTTTATCAGGTGTATGTAAGTATGTAAGTGGTTACTCAGTCAGTTCGAATAGTAACCGTCTTGAGTTCAGACTTTAAGTCCCTACGTCTTCATTTGTACGATTACATCATCTACACGACAATATAATTAACCCCTTGATATGAAGCTAAAATACGTGTACGAAGAATGCCATTTAATTTGCAACTCATGTGCAAGTTTAGAAACAGAACGTTTTATTTTCAAATTTACATTGTTATATAACAATATTGCGCGGCATTTCCCGAAGACAGTTCTTGACGTCTCGGAGATGTCAAAGTCTACACAGATCGATCACGTCTTCTGGACGTTATTGTATGTCAAGGGATTAACTGTTGTTTCCAAGATTTCAACATTCCTCTAGCCATAAGAAACCGTTACAAACTGATGTGGTCCAATTACGGCATCTTGCTCTTTTTTCCTCCAATCACAACACAGCCTGGACGAAACTTTCATTCAGCAACAAGAAAGAACTCAAACCTTTTTACCTTTTGTAAATTCTTTCCTTTTATTTTTCATTAATTCTAAAACTTCTGATTGCGTACCTGTTTGAAAAGATTATTTGCTTCGTAGACCGATAGCCCTGATAGTGGAATTTTCATTTGATTTTTTAAATAAATATATGTTTTTCGAGATATGGTCTTTAAAGCAGTTGCAGCGTCAATGTCTTCTGAATTCCATGCAGTTGGCTTAGCATCCAATAATATATTTATTTTGGCTTGGTGTAAAAATTTTTAAAAGAATACTCTCGTTTTCTTCAACTGGCTTCTTTGCTTAATTGGAGGTATTTTTCTAAACTGTATTTTATAAGTAAATTTTCTGTTTTCAGAGATTAATTTTGAGTTTTGAGCAACTCATACGCTCGGGTTTCCTTCAGAAGAATACTTTCATTTCTTATGCTATTGCTTTCATCTTTGAGTTACTTTATTTCTTGTAAATTTGCTGGAAGATGCAGCTGTAGACTACATCTTCAAGGAAGTCTAGAAAGTGCTAACACAGTATAATTTACAATGGAATCGCTTAAAATGTGTCATAATTGTTGGTGATAAAAATATGCGTGGCGCGGGCAAAGGACTGAACAATTTTTAAGGTTATGAAACACCTAAATGTTCAGAACCTTTGGTGATATATTAAGCTTCATTTTGGGTACTACCTAAATCAGTCATAATGTTGTTGAACCAGTCGTGTCGGTGGTTAACTTTATTCAGTCTGTCGTGAACTTAATCATCATTCATGATTTTTTTAGTAGAGATAGAATAAATATCCTGACCTGACATACCATACATCAGTTTAATGATGCTCAGAAATGAGAAAGACTTATCGAGATTTTTTGAATTCACAGAAACATTAGATTAATCTAAATGAGGAAAAAAAACTGCTCACAACCACTGTTATCGAATAATAAATGGCTATTGAAATTAGCGTTTGCTACAGACATTACGTGATATCTCAACGTTGGATAAATTAACTTAAAATTACAGAGGAAAACAGTGTTCATATGTGAAACGTAATCTAAAGTATATTGCCAAAATTTGCATCCTTTGAAACACAAAGTTTGGCCATTTCAAAGAATTTTAAATATTAGCTCATTCCTAAAAACACATGCGGTAGATGTATTTTCTGAAGAACTAAAGTTAAATAGCGTTTTTTCGATTTTCAGGCAGGTGTAAAAGCTATCACCATATTTTTAAATTCATCTGAATGTACACCTGAGAAGCTTCCTTCAAATTCGCAGTTGGAAGTAACTGATCTGCAAAATGATGTTTAAAGATGTGGAATCTAAGCGAGTTTTATAACGTCTTTTGGAATATAAATACGTTTAATTAAAATAATATACATGAGAATTTATTTCTGTATTTGGAAGTACTTACAAATGTGAAAGGTCATTTTTGAAAATGAAATATGTAAATTCGCAATACAGATCATTATAAACAGACGACAATTTTCAAACAACTTTAATGATCGAGAGTTCTAACTTCGAATTCTAGTATGATGAAATATTTTCTCAGAAAAAAGCGTCACATTTATTATATTAGTAGAAACTTTAACCTACCCTATAATATACTTATTAACGAATGAGAATATTTTATTCGCTTTTTTGCAAGTGTCAACAAAATATGTATAGATATTACGTATTAAAATATTTGTTCTAAACGGATTTTTTTTTTTTTTTTTTTGTTCTCTGAGTAGAATTAATTACACACGTAAATATCTTTGAGTTGGCTATCAGATCCGTCAAACCAAACCTTTTACATAGCGACTCTTTTCCCCCCCCCTCCCCCACCGACAGAAAAAAACCCATAAAAGTTTTGCCGATCTCTGGTCTAGATGATTTAAGAGGGTTAACATAAGCTTAGAAGAAATGTTAAGTGTAACTTGTGCAAAACTATACATGCTCTTAAAAGATGCATAGCGAAACACAAGTAAAAAAAAAAGAAAAGACAAAATCAGTTTTGTATTCAAACTCATTTAATCTAAATAGATGAATATTCCTTTTCGAATATGAAAGACAAAACACACAGACATCCATGGTGATCAGAAACACAATAAATTTGATGACACACACATAAAGAACACCATCAGATTTGTACACCATCTAACAGCTGGCTGATATTCTAACATTCTTCAGATAATCTAACATTAATTAAATCTCGAACACGATATTGGTCATTGCTAAAGACTGAAATATCATAAATTAGGAAGACAAAGCTCGCAAATCAAATATATACATACTGAAGCTCCAGACTTTCTCAAGATAAACGTTTCGTGACGAAAAAGGCACTGTTCAATGTTCTTTTCTCAGGCTAAAGGTATTGATTTTCTGTTGACTATATTTAAACGATTTAGCTAGAACTTATTTCCTTAATAAACATCTATACGTAATTTTTTTTACAAAAACAAACTATTTTTTTTTTGGATTCACAGTTCAATAAATTAAATCGATTTTGCTTTTATATGTACACGTGCTCAAAAAAAAACATAGTATTTCCATTACGTTTCTCTTTTATTGTTTTTTCCTGGCCAGCACATGCAAAATTGATCAATGAAATACTGAGTGATGGCATTGTCAGCTTTAATAAAAAAAAATTGAAATAAACGTAGAGTGTTTAGCTGTCATTTTATACAGGATGTTTATAAATGAATAGTAATTTAAAAATTAATAGTAAATCGATGTATACCCATATAAAACCTACGCCGTAAGCATTGGCAGTTGTCCAAGCTTCTCATGTGCTATCTGCCGTTTGCGTGTCATGCTTACTGCGCAGCCGCAGCACCAGTTTCCAAGATGGCGCCGCAACAAGAAAAGGCTTTCTTTGTGTTCCGTTTTGAGGCGTGCAGATCTGTGGTTTGAGTGCAGTATGAATGTCATGCACGTTTTATGTGCGATATCCCGTGAGAAAGTACACAGCCTATTTTTCTTCGAACAAGGAACTGTGATTTTTCACTCATTTCTAGACATGTTGGAAACCTGGTTGTTACTCTAGCTGAACCCAATCATAATGGTTACATTTTGTAACTCGACAGTGCTCCGCTCCATTTTCAGAGAAATATATGACAGCGTTTGTGTTCTTCACCAACGTTGGAATGTTCGTGCTGTATTGGCCAACCCGTTCGCCGGATTTAAGTCCATGCGATTTCTTTCTTTTGGGGTTGTTAAAGACCTATTTTATGTACCTTCAATGCCCATATCCTGGTCAGATAAACCATGCATTGGAGACCGTCACGGCGGATATGCTACACAGAGTAAGGGAAGAATTGACCCTGTAGATGTGTGTTGTATGACAAAGGGTGTACATATTCAAGGATTGTGATTAATGCATCAAAACCTTGGACAGTTGCCGCTGCTTATATTGTAAGATTTGCCCATATAAAGTAATACTTCGATTTATTATTAATTTTAAAACAACACCATTTATTTATAAACACATGCATAAAATCCTTTATTAATTAAGGAAGTTCTAGGAACATTTCCTCACCTTGAAAATTCTGAAAATGTTAAAATTTGAAAATTATTGTTGCCTTACCTACAATCTTTTTTTTTTTTTTTTTTTTTGTCTTTTTTAATTCGGTAGAAGCTAAGATAGCGCTCAAGAGGAAAACACTTAGGACTTACTTGAGAAACATTTAAGCAGGGAGAACGTTGTTACTTAATCTGGAGTTTGTTAAAATGTGAAAGAAATTTAGCAAAATAAATAACATTATTTTTATTTTCCTATTAAACATCGATCATGAGATAAGGCTTTGCGTTTAGATCAGTGGCAATAAGTTTAACTAGAATAGAAAATTTAAAACTATGTCCCTGTAATCTGTTTGTATTAAAGCTGTTTATTAGTCTTGAAAAGAAACGTACCACGGCGTTCTCGAATTTTGAATCCTATAAAAATTCTCATTAAAATATGACAAGCATTAATATGAGCTGATATTATGAGGATTATCCGAATTATACTACATTTAGAACGTTTAAAAAAATTCGTAATTTTTAAAATTTTCTTAAAAAGAGGTACTCCAAGCGTTTTGCTCAAAAAAGAACTGAAAGCGAAACAAAAACTCAAGCGAACTTGCTTGGAATATAAATTCTTTTAAATGAAATACTACACCTAACTCTAGAACTGCGTGTGCTTAAAAATATCTTTCTTTCAGCCCAGAGAATAAGTACAAAAACAAAATCGATCTTTAGTTTTGTGTGAAAATGTATATTATGCTATATGCTAAATATTATAAGAAAACATCATCGCAGAGATATAATTTCAATAAAAGTGCATGATTATTTTCAATAATAAGTGCATGATATATTTTACCTGCCTCTAATAGATGATGAGTTTAATAGCAATTGTGTCGACGTTTTTTTTTTTTTTTTTTTTCCCTTTGGTTAAAATTTCAGATGATGATCAGTAACAAATACTATAAAAACATACAAAATAACAAACAGCAATTATACATTGATGGATATTTAAGATGCATAAGCATTATTGCACATTATTAGACGAATATTATAACTAAGTGCCAATGATTACACATTTAGCACCTGGCAATTGCTTCCACCACATACAAATATGACAAACAATAAATGCTTGTTCCTATGAGCGGCAGCACTTTTTCTTACATGGTTGCTAAATTACAATAAAAATTCAAATGCTTTTATCTACACAGTTTTATGAATTATATACATAAACTGATATAACATTCACAAGGTATATTTGGAAGACTTCCGCGTGTATTCAGACGTAAACAGTACGAAGCAAGCATTAATTTCTTCAAGAAATTACTACTTCTTATTTGTGCAAAAATAATACTTTAAGTAAGCATATATACCAACCAACAATATACACAAAAGTAGCATTTGCAGTTCATGTAACAAAAATTACATATGTCTATCTGCATTATAGTTAACATACTTATATAGTTACTAGAAATGTATTCTAAAAAATACAGATGAATATAAATAGTATGCAGTCATATCATGAAAAATAATGTTTTAAAATATCTAAATAAATGTTCTTCATACGAAGTATTTATTGGTGTTTCTGACCAAAATATAAAAAATTGATGAATGCATAGAAAATTATATTAAAAAAATATAACTCTTGAGTGCATTAAGAGTGCTTAAATCTTGCAGTAGTGTGCTAGTTTTCTTATTTAATTTCTTACAGACGATCTTTTCAGGCGTATATTTTGTTTCTTAGTATTTTGTGTAAAAATCTTTATGAAAATTCGTATGCTTTAAGGGAAAATTTTTACAGCAACGAAGAACATTCCATTTTTCTCTCATTCTCTCTATATAAGTTATGCAAATTTAAAGTAATTTACATAGCGTATAAAATTAAGGATACATATTATTTAATAAGAATAAGAACGCAGTTTGTTTAATAAAGATGGAATAATTATTTGATGTGTTTTGGTAGTTTTAATTCAAAATTTTAACGCTCAAGAAAATGTTTTACCTTCTTTTCATAAGAATTGGTAATTGACCTTATATACTAATAAGTGTCATTTTATTTCAAGCAGAAATAATTTTTTTTTAATATCTGCTAAAATCATTATTTTAAATATCAGCTTCCTTATATTAAATCAAAAATTTCATTCTTAGTTTCTTATATTATGTCAAAATTTCTTCTTTTATTATAAATACCTTTTTTAGCATTAATACTATAGTCAAAATAAGTTAACATTATTATTGTAATGCAATTAATGTGAATGAATTAGATACACATCCTCTTTTTAAAACACAAAAACCTATATTAAGTAGTTGCACAGTATATAAGTATAAACACGAAAATGATATATCAAACTTGTAGATGCGAGAACAGAACAAAAATAATAAATAATTAAAAATAGACTGCATTCCAGCTGCCTTGCGAATGTGACCGTCTGAGTCCGACAATTCAACTGCTTGTTTTTTGAATTAATGTTCTTTGGCATAATGCCAAAAGCGAAATAGAGTCAGGTTGAGTAGTTTTGTTCCTGTGTACCGGAACAATTATTATACTTTGAACTATTTGTATGTATATATATTATATATATATATATTTTATATATATATATATAAATTCAAAAGTCATCAGTCAAAGCTTCTTGAAAAGATTTTAAAATCTAAGTTTAAAACTAAGAGACGAACTGCGCAATTGCTGCAGGTTCGGAAAAAGTTCAATTTTTTAAAAAAACTAATAGAAAATAGTAGAAGCTGAATATTTTATTTTATATCTATCTATCTATCTATCTATATATATAATAAAAAAACAGGAACTACTCATACTCAATAAAAACATAAAAAATTAATTAATTTGTAGAGTTTATATTTATTTTAACTAACATTTAGTTTAAGTTTAAACTATCTTTCCTGTCAAGCCTTACTTTCCCCTGGAACTGCCAATGCCAGAGTATGTAAATTTTAGTAGAACGCGCAAGGATTCAAATTATCAGCGGAAGTATTCTGAGTTAAATAGAAAGGAAACGAGTTCGAGGTGTGCTGTTCTTACTTCACGAGCGCGGAGGTAGTTAGCCAGAAATTAAAGAACCCCGCGTTTCGGCCTGTGTGCTTGCCTGGAAGAATTGTTAATCGTTCAACGTGACCTTCAAGTTTGCTGAATTAGCAGCGGTATTGTAAAACACGGTGAGGTTAGTTACTTTTAGAGAGCCTCGTAGTTAGAGTCTTGTCATTAGTTTCTTTTCAGGTTATTATTTTTATTTTACCGCCGAGTTGGCGTAGTTTGTGAGCGTCAAGAGCACGCACTTGTAATTTATTACGTTGAATAAAAAGGGACTTAAACCCTTAACAAGACTCTGTCATTTATCCAGTTTCAACAGTCACCTCTTGGTTGCGTGCAAGTTGGAGGCGCGCAACGCTACAAATTAATAATAAATAAATTAAACAATTATTTTCGAAGAGGATGTACTTAAAAATGTTTAGATTAAAGTTCAAATTTCGTCTTCAGTAATTCGGTGCGTGTTTGTGTATAGAACATAACAGTTTATAGATTTTTGCAACCGACTCAATTAACATTAAAAAAATTCATTATTTTTAAATATCTTTTTGCAAATTGTTTTCCTAATCCCGTATGCTTGATATTCGTTTATAAAATCGAAAAAACGCATTTCTAGTTTAATACATATACACTGCATAAGCATTATTACATAAATACTGTACATACATAATTCTGGTTTATGTTGCTTTCTATTAAACAATAGCCTAAGCAATCTGCTACATTGTGTGGAATTAAATACTTGCTTGACTAACGAAATGTTTACATATACTTCGTAAAAGTTATCACTTAATTGATTAATTGATAATTAAATGCATTAGCTTAATAGATATTTTATTAGTCACGCACTCGTGCGCAATTGCATGGAAAGGTGAAGAATAAAATTAGGGAAATATATTTACTTTCATGACTTAAGTGTCGGCTTTAGACAATATAGACGTAATCTATCTCATTAACTCCACACTGAAAAAAAAAAGGTTTAGTGCATAATTTTACGTGATCATATTAAGTGTTTTAATTATGGCAAAAATATACTTGCCTTATATTTGCTTCATTTTTTGTGCCTAAATCTTCGGGGATAAAAACTGCGTTAATTTAAATTCATTCATATTTTTCTTTCCCCTTTAAGTACATTGCCTGTTTTATCGTTTCTAAGTTTCTACGATAATACAATAGTAGCTATGTTGGTGATATTTATTTCCTCTTAGCACTCGATAGCCATATCCATGAAAATACAAAAAATAAGGTACTGCCATTTTAAAACTATTTCCCTTGTTACAAATTCTTAACTATAGAAGTTTAGCTGCAATGAATATTTAAATGCATTACATATACCTCGTGAATGAACATCATAGAGCCACCTCATATTACAATATATTAAATGCTACCGATATAGTAAGAAATATATAAAACTCTAATTAAAAAGAATTTTATAACTGAGTCTCTAGTTTGCTTGTGCGTCATACCCAGTACTGGTTCTTCCTCAGCACCGGATTACAGGGAGGCCCAAATCTCAATTCGGATCCTTCGTAATTACTCCAGTCCTCTCCTTCATTCGGATCTCGCAGAAGATAGGGGCCCTTAAGAGTTGTTTCATTGATTTCGTCTTGGTCTCCATGAGATATAGGAGTCACTTTACACGTGGGGAGTGGAACGTTTATCTCTGTCCACTCACCATTTTCTAAAATATAAGGGGGCGGCGGTAAAGAAGGCTCTGCGTCTAGGCATTTGCCCTTCTTTTTAAGAGTTCTATTTTTAGGGGTTCCTCCTCCACCGATACAACCGAGGTGACTACTGCTGCTTGAAGGGGATGTCGGTGGGGGAGGGGGAGGAGGTATATCATCAGATAGAGACAAGCTGCCGTTAGAAGGTACAGGATCAGAAAGGTCAAGGTCGGACTGAGCTGTGTGAGAACCAGCAACGGCATTGCTTTTGCTGTGACGATGGCCGAAACAAGGTTGCCCAGTCCGATTCTTGCGTCTTTCTTTTCTCATAGATCTGCATTTTACAATAATAATGATCACAAGGCTCACAATAACTACGCCTAGGATGATGCCAGCTATTAATAAATGGTCATTGCTGATACTGGGTTGGTATACTCCTCCACTTGATGTTTCTGGTGCGGTGGTGGCAGTTTTGCCCACATCCGGTACGAGAGGAGGAGGCTGTGGTTTCACAGAAGGTGTCGATAAGTCTTTTGATGGTCCAGAGGTAGATATATGATATACGGAAGGTTGTACATTGAAAATAAATTTACCTCTTGCTGGCTGAACTTTAGGAGCAGTAAGTATGTATTCAAAACTGTCAACAACATTTCCTTTCAGCTCCATATCTTTTCCTTCATACGTTACACGTTTTTTCACAATATCCTCATGAGTGAACTCAAAGGTTTTGGAAGAACTTCGTTTCGAATATTTATTTGAGTTTAATTTTCTCAAAACACCATATCTAGGAAATTTGAAGACTACGTATTTTGGATTGCTCTCGGTTTGCAGAGCAAGTTCAGTCGCATTTAAGACATCTAACGTAATCCATGTTAAACCGGAGGCATTGACAAGAAGAGGTTTTTGTTTTACGTGGGGAACAACAGTAATGTTCACTATTACATCTTTTACGATATTGCTCCCGCTCTGTAGAGTAACGATGAAGTAATCTTCGGAAGCAGTGAGATCAGATTGTATATAAAGCACAGATTTGTTATTGATGTCCTTTTGCCTGAATGATCGCATGGCATCATCATTTACGAATATATGACCATGCAATGGCAAAAATGTTATGTTATACCATATATCTTCGTTGTACGCATTGGTTTCGGCTCCCAAGTTTTTGCGGCTCAGAAATACGTTACTTGAACCTTGTTGAATTTCTATGGCACTTCTGTTTACCAAATGCAATTTTATAGGAACTATAGCAATATCTAATACGGCGTAATCTTGTTTATGCTTTCCGTCGCTTACTTTGAATGAAAATGCACTCCTATTTTCTTTACTTCCATCATGAACAAAGCGGATCAAGTGATTGTTGATATCATCCTGTGTAAAGTTGCTAACGGAAATATTGCCCATAACCAACTTACCGCTAGATGGATATTTAATAGTTTCATACACAATATCTTTCGGCACTCCATCTGCATCTGAAACGTTTAATACATGAGGACCTAAAGTAAGAGATTGACCTTGCACAACTTCGAGAACAGCTGTACGAGTCCACAACATAAATGGATTGTCGTTGATGGGATACACTATGACATTAAGAGTACCATTAAATAAGAGAATATCAGGATATTCCTTATCATCAGTAAGATAAAAACCAAGACTGAAACTATCATTGAAAGTGTCTGAATCGTCATGATGATAGCGTATCCTTTTCTTTCGAATATCATCTCTATTGAATGTGAATTTACTTATGGAGGAAGAATTTCCTTCTTTGCTTTCCAGCCAGCCATTGACAGGAGGCACATGAAGAACTATTTTGAGTTTCTTTGCAAATTCGCTTTTAACTTTTCCTTGCCAAAGACTGAATAAGCGTGACATATCGATATGTTCTTGACCTACAGCAGCCACACCACCTTCCTTCACCTCTAATGGATGTAATACAACAAGCTGGTCTACGTTCCCTGCAGCAAAATTACCTACAGAGATCTCTATGTGGAATTCGACATCTTTCATAGTTTGAGCATTCTGTGTCTCTATGTTGAACCTTATCATGTCTGATGATGTTAACCCAACCATTGGCTTGTTGTGCTCGTACAACACTAAGTTTCTGTTGATTTGTTCTTGGGTGAATTCTGAGACGGGCATTAGAGATCCGTCAGGATTTTCTACTAGAAGCCTTCCTAACTCTGGTCGGCGAGTTACTTTGAAATCTATGACTCTGGTAAAATCGTGGTCAGTGGTAGTAACGAAAAGGTGATCTTTTGTTATGGACTGCTGCATTCGTGGCAAGATGCTCAGCTTCTCATTTGTTGCAAGCAGAATCTGAAGAACTCGGGCAGTGATTGTAAACACATGTGGGGAATCAAAATTGACGCCGTCATTAACCTGTAGTTTGAATCCACCAGCTTTCTCCCCTACAAAAAAAGGTAAGTATGGCATCAGAATTTATTACATTTTGCGCTCTGAGCATAAAGAAATATTTAAAACATCTAAAGACATTTAAAAGAGGAAAAGTAGAATGTTTCTCGTTAAAAAAAGACTTTCAATATACAACATTAAAAATAAACATAATTGTCTTTCAGAAAATTACCATATTATAACTAGAAAAACTGTAAATATTAAATAAAAGTAATATTGCTGCTATTAAATAAAAGTATTGCACTTCATTGGGAAAAAATATCAATCAGATTTAACACTAAAAGGGAGAGGCATTATTTTAAGTAGCACAGAAAGCATTATATTATTAAAATGTGAATATTATTTTAGAGACTAGTGGGATCATACTCAATATGTAAACAAATAAATTTTAAAAGAGTGTTCAGAAATATAAAGTGGGGCAGGTAAAATTTAGTTTCGACTTTTTAGAGATACATAGAAAACCTTTAAAAGGTGTAAACCGAAATGTGATAACAATGTATATTGATGGTGAACAACACTTTTGTCCACCTCCCAGTGAGTGTCAGGGGAGACTGTAGTAATAAAGTCAGCAGTACAAGTGCCTCAGATCATCGTGAGGGTTACAGTGCCTCATCTGATTTAAATCCGGAAAATATGCAGACCACTTCATCCGCTGGATATCTTCTTCCTCAATATATTCAATCATTAGGACAGCACGATAGTGATGCGGACATTATCGTCTATCAGGAGGAAGTTATTATTGATTACATCCTTACAATTATCATATAACAGTCGATCAAATACCATGTTTCTGTATATTTCAGCATTCATAGTTGCTCTGGTAAAAATGTCATAATTTACAATCCGCTATTCAGATCTGTGTGGCTGTTCAGAATGATGTCCTCCTATATCATGATTTCACCAACTCTGTACGAATGCTTTTCATGGATGTTTTCAGCCTTATTGCTTGTGGTATGCTCCCTCTAGATTTTAACACATCTGGAATCCCTCTCAAAAGCAAGCCGACACTTACAAGTAAAGAGAACTCGGTTACAGTCCGTGTTGCTTCAATTCAGATGATCCACTGCAACAACACGCATTTTGAAGAGCGAGCTAGTGGGACACAAATCATGAGTTTCCTTGCACATCGCCCTCTTTCATGCAACCTGTCACACACGGTATGTTTGGAGATTCGAGTTCCTGTAGGTGCAGCGTACTCCCTTGCAGTAATCAGTTATCTATTTCATTTAAAAACCGTTGCCAAGTAATGGTCCAGAGAGTCTGTTATGGCACGTTTTAACATTGACCTGATTGTCAGCATAGATCACCAGCGTTTTTAAGCCGTTTCCAAAATCTTGACCCTTTTCATTTTAGTTCATTATGCGGTAATTTTATGAACACCATAGAGAAATTTGATGCTTTTTACGTGCTTGATGTTGTGGAATCATTATATGCACTTTTTTGGATTTAATACCTCTTATTTCGAATATAAGAGCGATTTTCTTAATTGCATCACGGGCAAGATGGTGGATTGTAAATGATGATGTTTTCATGCTTCACTGGAATCTTTTTCAAATAGTATTGATACTGCCCTTCTTTCAGTTCAACATGAGCCAACAGTTACAGGAAGATGCAGGAACAACGTTGGGGGACGAGTTGAAAATACTCTTGTTATTAAATAAACTGAAAAGATTAAGCCTGCAACTTATCGTTATGTTTCCAAGGAAACTATCATTAACCATACCCAGAAAAAAATCTTACTGTCAGATGGTAGCGTCATCTGTTGATTGAAAAACAATAAACAAAATGTATCGATTGTTCCTTTTTAAACGTGGCTGATAAATGTAATTCGGACGAAGTTAAAAAACATTTTAGATTCAAATTGATCCCCAGAAAGAAAACACTGAAATTCTACACATTAAAAGTATTAGTAAAAATAGAATTTTGATTAATTGTGTTTCAAAAAGCGATAAAAATTAATTATTTGCTTGTATTGAGAAGACTCCAGTTGTTTTGAAATAAATTATTCCTAAACGGAAATAATCCACTGTATAAATTAAAATATTCCGAATGATGTTAAAAATTCAGAAATATTTGATACTGTTCTGGAGCAAAATTGAGAGTTGAAGTAGTGAATCAACATTACCTTTTGTTCTGAAGCAATGTTAACATGTATGATCTGCTGTTATTGAACTTGATATGTAACTATTGAAGTGTATGCGAAAATTTGGAAATATATACTTGCGTTAGGATTCTTGAAATTGCTGTGGAATATGTGCAATGTTGAAGATTTTATAGTCATTAATAAGTGCTTTTCCTGTCTCGGTATAATCACAAAACTACACACTGCCGAAATATATATTAGTATTGGTATTTTTTCTCTGGATAAAATAACAGCTCAAAGTGTCGTTGTTGAAAAGTGAAGTGCGAAAAGTTGAAAAGTGGAGATAAAAATGTAGATGTTAAATTATAAACCTTTCTTTAACTGCTGGCTTAGTCACATTTTTATGAGAGAACGAATGACTGCTCGCATTGATTATGGCTAATACATTTAAGAACTGTTTTAGGTTTGTTAAATTTAACCTGCATAAGTACGCGTGGTAGGAAATGGTATATACCCGAGTATGATTCTTTATCTGATTACGAAATGATTTATTTTGAAATTAAAAGTCCAAATGGTAACAATTCTTTGAATGCTTCCGGGAAAAAATTTCTTCAATATGAAAACAAAAAATTGGAAGTATTTTATAAACTTTGTGTTAATACTGGCATGAATATTTTAAACTCCACTGAAAATTGTACTCAACTTGATATGTTAGTTATGTGTTCAAGAGTTACAAAACTTGATGCTTTTACTGGGGAAAAGTCTGTTCCTTTGAAAACGTGTCGTTTTCATAAAGTTCCTTGGTGGTCGACTGAAATATCTTGCATGCAAAAGCAATTAAATGCTGCTAGAAGACGGTATCAAAACACAAGCAATCCTCTTTTAAGAGAAATTTATAAAAACAATTAACTTCAGCTTAGGCTGTAGTACAATTTTAAACTTTAGGAGAGCAAATTAAAATCGTGGAAAGAGCTTCCTGCTGATATAACCGTAGAGAAAGTTTGGAAGAAAATTTATACTTGTGGAGGTAAGAACCTCCAACCAATTTGCTTAGAAAAATTGAGATCTCAGAGAATGACAATTTTCCGAGTCGTTTTACTTTTCTGCTTTTTAGGAAACAACTAATTCAATCATACACAAGTCGTTCCCTCGTGATTCCCTTCTACTTATAATCATCGATCTTTGCGTCGTGAAGCCTATATGGCACATAGATCAGATATAGCCTATATGACATATAGATTAGATATATGGATTAGATTTTAATAGTTTAAAGTAGGCAACTAGAACAGCTATTTATCTTATCTTAACTCTAGATGCTTAAAGAGTAATTTTAGACATTCATGTGACTCTTTTGCTCAATATTTGCTAGATCCTCGTGACCCAGTTTATCGGCACATAGATTAGATATAGCCTATATGGCACATAGATTAGATATATGGGTTAGATTTTAGTAGTTTAAATTATCCAACTAGAACAGCTATTTATCGGTTTCTTCTGTTAACTCTAGATTCTTAAAGACTAATTTTAGACATTCATGTGACTCTTTTGCTCAATATTTGCTAGATCCTCGTGACCCAGTTTACCGGACTGGTAAAATAAGTCTACCATCAACACATATAAAAGATATATAGAGAAAACCCTAGCGATGCAACAACGCATATTATATACATCAGCGCTCTAACATCGAAGGGGCAGGATTTAATTGCAAATACTTAATTACATGCACCAATGCACATAATTCAAGCTCCTATGTTATGTCCTCAATCTCAAGTTCATAGATAAATAAAATGCAGTATAACTCCGAAATTACTATTCTTAAGATTCTATAATCTCATATTCTAGCTTAGTTCAGGTTCTTACATTGTTACTTCTAAATGGAGAAAAGACGATGGAACTATACTTATTTAGCTATATTAGCCACCAGGGATGCTTCCGTCGCCTCTTTTTATAATCTATACGCATCTTAATATACAGGCTGTTTCAGCAGATCGGTTACAACCTTTCAGGAGAGATAGAGTACACCTAGACGATGGAAAGTCAGATAGTAATGCATGGTTGAAAAGGCTTTTTCACAAAACACAAAAAAGGACGAACACGAACAGAGTGAGAAAACATGTTTATTATGCTTAGTACAACAGAAATAAAGAAATAAAAACAAAAATAGACAACGATCGTCATCAAAAAAGGTGTTCAAAATTAACAACCCCGGACCCTGATGCAGGACTCATATCTTCGGCACATGGAAGATCTGATGTTCTGGAAAATACCGTGCATGTCCCGGACTTCCCTAGCAACTGCCACGATACGTGCAACAAGTTCCTCAGCAGTTTCGTACACCAGTTTCTTGACGTATCCTTAGAGGAAGTAGTCAATGCAAGTGAGTTCTGGTGATCTTGTTGGTCAATGCACGACTGCCGATCGATTATTGGGGATACATTTCGAACGTAATTTCGAATATCTTCTTTGATGACGATCGCATGTTTTTGCTCTTATTTCTTGGTTTTTTGTCAATGCACTAAGCATAATAAACATATAGCCTCACCCTGTTAGTGTCATTCCTTTCTTGTGTTTTGTATCGTCACTACCGCGCCAGAAAAGCGATTCCGACCATGCATTGCTATGTGTGTTTCATTATCTACGTGTACTCTATCTCTCCTGAAAGTTTGTAACCTATTTGTTGAAACTCCCTGTATTTTCACGTCGTATTTATTCTGGTAAACTGGATACATTTCTCATTGCGATTATGAGCCGCAATGGTATTAGGTACCCGTTTCAGATTTTTACTTTAGTTACTGGTCACTTACACCACTTCTGCATTATCAGTTACGGATAGTTGTAACTTAAATATTCTGTTTAACTCTGACACACATATTTTATTTTAAAACGGAGATCTAAATTGATGAAAATGTGTCTCATTAATCATTATTAATATGGAAGTTTTTAACGCAGATGTATTCAGTTGTATAAAAACCTATATATACAGCAAGTTGTTTTTCAAGTACAATATATTACTTTGTCTAACAGTAACAGGAAATTCAAGGAGAAATTTAACGGTTATGAAAATTAATATTAAATAAGACTAGATGAAATATAAGAATTATATTGTATACTTTACACTTTTCAAATATAGTATAAAATAGTATAAAAGTTTAAAACAGGAAAAATCTAGGTAATATATTATAAATAAACTAAATAAGACAAGAAAAAAAGTTTCATGGCTGAAAATAAAAAGCGAAAAATATGAATTTTTTAATTATAAACAGTTACGAATCCAGCATTAAAGATAAAAATTAAAATTAATTTTAATTTCTATTTCTTTAGAAATTTTTTAACTTGAATAGGTAAATAAAATGATAGTTTACAGTCAAAATTTCAGAATAAGCTTCTGAAGACTATCCAAGAATTATACATGTACCAGAAAGAAAAAAGTGTTTTAAGAGTGACTTAATTTTTCATTACTAAAGTCCATGATGGAACTATACTTACTTATACCCTAAAGTCCATGACTCTAAGGGTACAGGTTTTGCATAAAAATTAAATATGCCACAGAAATTTGATTTTGCTAAATATTACGTTATAAGGAAGAGAAGTAAAAGAAATAGCCTATATTTAACAGTTGCTTTAGATTTCTGTTGGAAAAGAAATTAAAAATATAGTAGACATTATTATGCATAAAGTCTAATGGATTTTGATAAAAATATTTTTACCTGTATGGACAAAGGTGACCATTCCTCGATCAATCATTTCTTGAGTAAAGCTCAGAATAGGAGTTTTAGTGTCATTCTTCAATGCCAGATAACCATTGCTGGGGGATGAAATCACAAAGTTTATGTCAGACGGATCGGAATCATCATCAATAGCAGCAAGATGTCGATTTGTTATGACGGTTATATCTCCTTCCCATACATCCAGACCTGTATTATTGACGATATGCGGTATTTCATCATTCACAGGTTCGATAAGGATATGAACTGTGCTAGGGGCACTCTCCTTATTTAGAGCTGTAGCGTTAGCTACCAATGTGAACCAGTCTCGAGTCGTCTCGGAGCCATCATGGACATAATGAATGAATCCACTTTTAAGGTGCAACACGGGAAACCTGGATATTCTTGACCTAATGTTCTTGATGTATGTAATGTAACCATGTTGGGGCTTTTCTATAATGAGATATTCTGTAATCCAGTCTTCATAGTAAGGATTCATGACTCCTATATCACTGCTTTTGAGAGGCACTTCACTTCCTTCTATGACTGTAATGTTACTTGTTTTTAAAAATATTATCTTTGAAATTATTTTTATGTTAAACATTAAATCCCTGAGCATAGTGATTCCATTGGTCACATCAAAAGTAAAATAATCTTCTGAAACATTCTGTTCGGTATGAAAATAATGCAAACGTCGCTCATTAATGTCTGACTGTGTAAACAGTTTTGCTGGTGACGTTCTAGAAACGGATTTCCAATCTTCAAAATCTTGAACATAACCAGTTATTAAGAAACCGAATTTAGGTGGCACTTTAAGGGTATACGTTATATTATTAGTATTGATATCTATTTGGGTTATATTTAATACAGAAGCATCTATGGTTCCTAACTTCTCTTCGTCAACATAAAGAGATTTATTGCTAATAACCTTTAGTGGTTCCCAATAAATTTCAGGATAAATACGAAACTCGAATTTGCCTTCAACAGTGCTGTCTCCAAGGAACGCAGAGAAACGGAAAGAATCCTGGAAACTAACACTATTATCGTTTTCATATTCAACATTCTCTGATAGCAAATCTTTCTGAGTGAACTGATTGATTTGCTTCCCATTTAGAAGTATATCTCCATGCTTTGGTGCTGAAGTAATTTTAAAAGTTATATCATCAGTATCAGCGTTGAAATTTGTTTCTACTGTTAGATTATCGGCCGTTAAAAGCCCGTTCTCGCCGCGTTTTACAACTAAACCTGTATTTCGTGTTATTTTAATGTAAGGCTTTGAACCTTGGATTTCCAAGATGCCAGTTGCATAAAATTTACCATCTGTTATCCTAAGCACAGCTTTGGCATAAGGGGCGCCACTGTGGCGAAATACTATTTTTCCCGTGTTCAGATCCACTTGCGTGAATTGGTAAACTTGAGTTGACATATCGTCAACATGAAACAATGCACCGTTTGGAATACCTCTTCTTGTGTATTGAATGTCAGAAGGGGTCGAATCGATATCAGGATCTACATACTTCAAGTCTCTACCTGTCAGTTTTCGTTCGCCATCGAGGACGACATTGAAAACTTTGTCTATTGCTCTTGTTGGCGGATTATCATTTTTCATAATCACGTGAATGTGTACAGTCCCATAATAAACAAAGCTATCACTGTTATCACCTGCAGCAGATGCCACAAAATGAAACATATCTCTTTGGTTTTCTGAGTCGTCATGAACATAAATCAACCTGCTCTGAGAAATGTCGCTACCAGTTATAAGCTGGACGTTTTCCTCTTCAACTTCTGAGAGATCAAGGCTTAATTTTTTCAAAATACCATGCCTCGGGGATGTTGTGATGTTATAGATGATATCTGAAGCAGACGGAATTTCAATATGAAGTTCACTGGGACCAATAGTGGAAGTTCCACCTTCCAGTACAGTTATCTTTTCGTTAATTACTACTGCTTCTGTTTCGCCAGGTATATGCTTAATTCTGAATTCTTGAGATAACAATGTCACACCTCCAGGGCAAGACACTTTGAATGTAAAACGATCTTCTATAACTGAATAACTTTTCCGGTGCAACTTATACTTTACTCTTTTTGAAATGATGTCGTTTTCAGTAAAGATGGAGCCAACTTCCAGCTTTTTGTGACGAGGTTCAGAGTCACCAGATTGAAACAAGATAAGATTTCCATACGAAGGAAGGGACTGCAATACGTATGTTATATGATCTGCAGACGTTGCAATGGGATATGTTTCGTATTTCAATTCAGACTCACTTATATGACTGTCCAGTTTTCTGTTGAGAATAAGTTCTACGTTATTTACTTGTCTCAAATCAATTGCGATGAATGTTATCCTAAAATCATAGACAGTTGGGAATTTTACATCACCAGAAGAAACTTTAAATTTAAATTCATCATATGCTGGTCTACCATTTATGTGAATATATCGCAGTTTTTCCTTTTTGAGCTGTCTTTGTGTAAAATGATTAACAGTATACCATCGATCATTATTACGCAATCTTTGAATGCTTCCATATTGAGGCAACTTTGTTACATTGTATCGTATTTCTAGGTTCTGATCTGGAGCATTATCAATGAAAGTTAAATTATCAGAGCAAATCAAGGCATATGAATCATAAGGCAATATAATCCCAGTATTATTCATTAAAGTTATTTCTAAGTCAAATGGTGCAATTCGGAACATTGACGTTGTCTGGTCTGATTGGATACCATCTGAAATACGTATTGCAACCCTGACATTACCTGCACCTTTGTTGTTGTAGCTAATGACACCATCATTAATGTCAGCCTGAGTGAAAGTATCAATGCTTTTGCCTGGGTTTTTTGCATTTTCTATGAATCCTTCGGATTCTGGAGATCCTAAATTTAGTACAGTATATACAAGATCACTTGGCAAATTATCGGGATCTTCTGCATTTAGAAGGTCTGACGTAATAGTTTTCCTAGTGAATTTGGCTAACCTGAATACTCTTTCAGGCGGTATTTTTAATTTAGGAGGATCGTTCACTGGAATCACCTGAATATGGAAGACGAAGCGATGTTTTTCTTCGAGAAATGACGGAAGTCTGAAATTTCGCGCTCGAAATTCAAGATCGAAAACCACAGCATCTGACTTAGTCTCTGAGCCGTCGTGTGAATATCTCACTTTGTCTGTATTAAGATCCAGAAGGGTAAAAATATTGTCCACTGTCCTCCGCCAAATTTCGATTTCCAAAGAGCCATGTTTTGGCGCTTCCACGATATGAAAGATAACTCCTGATTCTCTTATTCCATATTTTTGATAATCTAAAATAACACGGATGTGGGTAGACGTGATAAGGTCACTTCCACCCTCGGATATCACCAAAGGCTGGAGATTCAGCACTTCTAAATCTATAGGTTTGGAAGACTTTGTAAATAGTTTGTAACTCGAGGAAAAATTTGCCCGAATGCAGTTATCAAGTTCACAAATACAGCGAAAACTGTCAACACCGTCTTGGTAGCACTCTGCTTCAGGTACGCAAGGATCTTGCAGGCACGTATATTCCCAAGAGCAGTCTGGTTGCACTCGGTGTGTTACTTCGGCTTCTCTGAATCCAACTAACTGATTATTTACTTTCACGTTTTTAATACAGCCTTTAAGGGAAGACTCGGCACCTTCCATTAAGATGGACTGCAGGCCATCCTGTAAGGCACGTGACTGTTTACTAAGTTCGATGCCACCAACATAGAAGAAGCCAGACAAATCAAAGAAGCGGTTATCGCCAAGACCTGGACGTAAGTTTTTCATATGGCCATCGACAACGATTTCGATGTATGACTGACTAAACTGGACGTCCACATGATGCCAGATTCCATCGCTGACAGTGATGTCAGACTGAAGCATGACCACACCATTTCCTTCATTGACAGACATCACTGTTTTACCATCCAGTATCTCTAAAGAGATGAAATCAGATTTCAAAGGCACTCCAGCGTTATAAAAAAGCACAGCAGAATGTGTTTGCGTCTTGACATCGAGGGACACCGAACCACCATTTCGGGCATTCCAAGGAGGCAGTGCAAGAAAGGAACCTGTGGGAAGAAAGTTTCATACATCAAAACCTGATTACTAAAGAAATGAACATTGTAGAAAACCTTTTCATACAATGCAAATGTAATAAAATTAGTTATCAAAGTTTAAAGTTAACTATCAGCAAAAAATGTTTTTGAGTTACCTAAAGTTTACTTACACGTTTACTCCATAAGCAGTTTTTGTCTACTATACCCCAAAAATAGCGAACTCAATTTGGAATAAGTCTTAAATTTAAAAAATTATATAATAAAAAATATTACTAGTTAAAACAATTTCATTTTTTTAACGTATTTTATTTTCGATTCAGTGTTTCTTTCCATTAAGAAAGAATTAATACAATTTTCCATTAACATGTTGACAAGATAAGCACCTTTATGAAGTGAACACGAAAATAAGAACGCTGAAATCACTTGGGTTATGTTCTCAAGCCAAATGAAATATCTAATAAAAACTATCAATTAAGTTGGCGAAAAAGTAATTTCAGTTTTATAGTGTGACATAAAACTAAATATTTTTCTGTACAAAAAATGAACTTTAATCAGTCAAATATCTTCCATTCTGTTCTGGTAATTTCAAGATTTCACGCTCATATAACTTCTAGATTTTACCAGCACAAAACGCAAGCAAGTCTGATTTGAGGTCACCGTTATTATAGAAATTTTTGCCACATAAGAAGTTTTGTAACCTTCGGAATAAATGATAATCCGGTGGTGCAAAGTCCAGGTCATACTAGGAATGCGACATCACTTCTCAATCAAGATCCAATAATTTCATACGTGTTACCAAAGATATGTGAGGCCTCGCATTATCGTGGTGGAACATGATTCCTTTGCGATTTTTCCAATTCTAACCTTTTCTCTTTGATTGCTTTCTCCACTTTCAATAAGTTGCTGGCAGTAAACCTCTGAGTTGGTCTAGCTGCTTAGAAACAGTCAAAAATACACAACACCTTTCTAATACCATCAAATTGATAGCATCATCATTTTCTGATACAATTTGGCTTTCGACATGATTTGTGCTGATTCATTATGCTTGTACCATGATCTTCTTCGACTAAAGTTGTAGGGTTTTCCATATTTTGCATAAATTTATTTTAAGTTCGATACCTATTCTAGACTTCTCAACTTCCCTTCACATTCTCTCGCCAGGATGTAAATTTAAGTTAAGTGCTTATTTAAACGGGTGAATATTTAAGTTTTTCAGAGCGTGTTTCGCTAGCCAAGAGCAAGTTTCGGTGTTATTTCGCTGTTCGAGTAAGCCTTTTAGCCTTATCAGATTTAACCTCACGCCGGTTAGGTTTTTATGAGTCCACCTCTTAGGCGTAGCCTAAGTGCTATCTTGCACTATTTATTTCAGGTTTGACTTGCATTAAATTATGCGTTTAGTTTCCACCGAAAATTGACGGTGTTTTTGTAACGCACGAAGCCCCGTGCCTTTCTGTTAACTATTTTGAATTAATAAAGGGCTATTTTTACCTTCGTCTGAGTCAGTAGCTTTATTCACGCCTGTCCGAGAATTCTCCAGGTCATTATAGGATCTATTCTAGTTTATGTGGAACAAAGAGAGACAGACTCTATAAATTTATTGCAGACGAGCCCTTTTTCATTATTAGTGGAAATTCGTTTAAAAAAAAAAAACGGCAGATTGCATTACGTTTGAAATGCGTATCTCAAATATTGATTCGTTGTATTAAGGGAAATTCTTTCAACTTATGCGAAACCCAAGCATCGAACTTCTTGACGAGTCCAAGACATTTTATTGATTTTCAATTGTTGTGTGTGATACATTTGACTTTTATGCAATCTCTTGCCCAGTTATATGATAATTTGATTTAATTATGGCTTACATTTTGTCGTCATCAGCTTCAGAAGGTAAGTTAAAAATGTCCAGAACCAAATTTTTAAACCAATTCTGACACATGCGTTCTCTTAAGGAATCAACTTCACATATCTTGTTGTGAGCTTCAGCCGCACCTCTATGAAAATAAAAATTAATTAAATGTATTGAAAATGGTTATTTTTGCACCTCATGTTTAAATTTACCGTGAACTAACAGTTGTAAACAAAAATACACGTAATTTATCTCTATAGCAACCCAAAGATGTCAGCAGCCAAATCCCAAAAGGAAAAACGCATAAGATTGATAGAACTGTAAGAATTACGTTAATTTTATTGAACAGTTAAATTTTGAGTTAAAGTTCCTTTCCTGTTGATTCTTAACTTCAACTTACTACTTACTACTCCGGCCAGAACGTAGTTTTAGAATCCCATTTGAATACAAAAAGAGGAAAAGCGGTATTTAACCGCGAAGTTCTTCGGTCCTAGGGAGAGAGATACCAAGTATTCTGTCTGCACGCGTCCGCCTTGTTTAGGCTACTCTCTCGTAAGCTATTATCACGCTCGGCCGTACTTTAGGCCCTTGATAGCTTCGCAGTCTATTAACGTTAAGGGGCCAACTCGGCTACAATCTTGATAGCTTCTGCTATATCTCTTTATTTAAGATTAATTTAGTATTATTCTTAGTATCTTAAGTTCAAGCCGAAGTGTGGCCTTATTGTACACTCCAAGACGGAGTTTTGTTAAATCTTAGTTGGAATAATAAAGGGTTATTTTACCCTTCTATCTTGTTGTTTTCTGTCACACGATTATTCGTCAAGCGATTATTCGCTTATCAGTTCTTAATATTCTTCACTTCCAGCAGTATCTATATAATTACAAAGTGAGGAAATCTACAGTCGGCTTTGTCCAACAAAAAGCGTGGTGTTCTAGGTATAAAAACACTCCTATTTCCTGTAATGCTTATGATAATAGGAAAATGATCGCTATTATATAGATAATTCTCGACATTAAAGAAACAAAATGGCAAAAGCTGTGGAGAAACAATAGCAAGGTCAATGGAATGGAAGGTTCTTGTTGGCTGATGAAAATAAGTGCTTTCTACGTTGTTGAGGATACAGAGACAGTGGTCGTGGAGTAGCTGTTCAATTTGTTTCCCTCGTGGGTTTGTGTATTTACTACCCCACAAGGTATTGTGCCCATTGAAATAATCGACTAGAATAAAAGGAGCTGGTAGTGAGAACAATTAGATCCTCTAAATCTCTTAAATTAATGTTCTCATTAGGCGGGATGTAAATACTGCAAACAGTAGTCAATGATCGAATGCTCAACTATACTGCAACTGCTTGGAGAGGAGTATCCAAAGGGAGAGCACTCGAAGGGCAATTAATTGAGGTAAGCAGCCACTTGCGCGTTCACTGAAAGTCTTATCCTTTCTTATCATCGAGTATCTACGTAGCTTTGCAAAATTACCAGGTTTGAGGAATGTCTCTTGTATCGCTATACCAATAGGTCGATATTTATTAATAAGTTGCTTAATGCCATCAATACCTTGATAGAAGCCCCGGCAGTTCCACGAAATGAGAGTAGCCATTAGGAATGTTTATTGCTTCGATGCTGTTTCTTTGTTTTGTGAGGTAGAACATTTTTCGAGAGATCTCTGCCTCCATCTGTTTCCATCTCAGATTCGATAAAGTCTGAAAAGATCCCTTCAATAGAGCTTCGGCTTGAGCTTCTCTTTTCTGAGCTTTTGATTTTCTTTTTTGAATTCTCTGTTTCTTGTGTTTTTATTTCTCGACTTTCTATTGTCTGTTTGGGAGGAGTTAGAGGAAAAACTTTATCTTTGTCATTTGTTTTTGGTTCAGGTGTCTTCTTCTGTGTGCTATGCGATGTTGGTGTACTTATTGACCGATATGATTTAGTGGCTTGAGCATAGGAGACATTTGCTTTTGACTGACCCGTGCTAAAAAGTTTCTTAGCTTCAGGATAGGAGATTTTTCTTGTAGTCTTAATACGCTGTATTTCTTTCTCTTCTTTCCACTTAGTTTCGTGAGTATGCTGGATGATCGGCATGACAGTTTACACATTTTGGATCAGCTACACATTCCTGACTTTCGTGACCACCTGCAGAGCAGCGAGCACATGCCAGGTTTCCCCGGCATGCGGCCTTCGCATGACCAAACACTTGAAGCAGCGCAGTGGGTTCGGCACGTAAGGTCTGATGGCGCAATTCAGGTAACCTGCCTTAATGGCTTTCGGTAGCTCTGGAGATGAAAGAGTCAGAATAAGATGTTTTGTGTTGACGAGTTGCCCGTCTCTACGGACTTTTATTCCGCGGACCCCACACACATTTTGCTCGGCGAGTTCTTTTGAAAGTTCATCCTCAGAGACTGATATCAAGTCTATTTCCGAAATGACACCTCTTGACGTGTTCAAAGACTTATGTGGGGATACAGTAATAGAATGTTTCCCCATTATGGTCATTTTTAGGAGAGAGGAAGATTGTGCATCAGATGTAATCTCGATGAGCAGAGATCCTGAACGGAGCTTTTTTATGTGTTTTGGCTCGCCTACTGAGGCCACAATATACTTATGGATGAAGAATGGTGATAAATTTTTTAGCTGACCAGTAATAACTAAGAATTATTTAAAAGCATTTAAAAATCATTCTTGGATTTTTTTGCTTTGATCTTTACTACAACGACACAAAAAATTATAATTTGAATAACGAAATTTCGAATTAATTTATCCATATTTAAATTACCTCGTTTTGAGATACTTAGGCGCAAAATTGTGAGTTAATAGGTAGAAATTTTATTTATTATTTACAGAATAACCGATCAAGATGAATGCTTCAAGGTAAGCACCTTAAAGACAAGTCCTGAAAACTTAATTACACGTAACTTTCGTACAACTAACGTTGATGATACTAATCATGAAAGTCAATGAAACTTACAGTCCAACATTTTTTTTTTCTTCATTCAATTCTACTAAAATGGAGCAATTCATAAATTCTATTTACAAATGAGCGCTGCATTTTTCTACATCATTGAATGAACTGCATTAAAACATAATAAATAACAATAAAAACGTGTATAGAATATTTCATTTCTATGTTCACGACTTTCATGGAAGTTTTTTACTGAAGAAAGCAAAAGATGACTTTTTAAAGCACAGGTGTGTTTATTGTTCTGAACATAATTCGACTTACTCATCTCACATTTTTAAAGGGAGATAAACAGATAAACATACTTTTTTCTGTTACTCTTGTTACTAAATGTTTCGTGATAATAATGAAACAAAAGCACCCCTTTTTGATACCAAAAAAAAAAAAAAAAGTTTTTATGTTAGTTGCATTTCATTACGCTTTGCTAGGTATCATGATGTTTAGAATCATCACTAAGAAACTTTTAATAATAAAAAAGTAAAAAAGTATTTTTGTCAAAACAAATTTACTTGAAAGCTGAAGGAAGAAACGTAAATTGCTTTTCAAATTAATTTGGTTTCCTTTTTTAAAACCTTTTCATTATTAAAATTATTATTACTATTTTTATGATTAATATCATTATTATTTCATTATAATTTTTTTCAGAATTAAGATCATACTAATTTTTTTTGTTTTGTTCTATTAGATTTATTTTCCTTTTTTAAATGACCAGAAAATATATAAGAAATAAGAAAGAGATGAATTACATAGAATTTAATATTAATTAAATATGACACATTTTTTTAACACAAAGGCATAAATTAAAAGCTACTAAATCAGAACTCGAAAACCATTTGAACGATTCAAAAACAACAGAATTAAAACTTGGAAAACCTCAAAAACAATTGAATCCTAATATGGAAGGCAAAACTGAAATGAAAGTAAATAATTACAAGACAAAATTCGCATACAACTGATAATTCTTTAGTTAAGCAGCAACTGCAAAACTTAAAGCCAAGTCTCTAAATTATATCAGAATCAATTTAAAAAATAATGAAATAATTCTTTAAATTTATAATCATTAAATGCAGGGTTGTTATTCTAACTGGAAACTAAAGTCCGCAGACCATACTAAGCAAGTCATCACTACATCTAAAACAACTCATAAAATACGGAAGAGGGTTTAATTTAGCCTTTTTATTTTAATCTTAAATTAAAATACAAGGCAAAACTTGTGCTACAGACAAAATTTCCACCACTTATGGATATTCAACTTAACAGATAATTAAATTATAACCGTAGACTAAGGTTGCACATTAAACAGAATAAGCTAGCTCAAACATTTTACCGACGCGTTATTTAAAACATCAGCTAGCGAGAATGCTAAAGCCGGAATGTCACTTTTAAGCAGAGCTGACGAAAACACTACAACAACAAGCGGTTGCAAGAAGCTCTCTTTGAACTGAAGCTTACATACGCATAAAGCATTTGTATTCTGGTGAGGAATACGAAAAGGAGAAGTTATAATAAAGACTTAATAATAATAATAACTGCCTAATTAATATGATATACTTTACAAATATAAATATTTGAAATTTAAATTTTATTAAATTTCATATCATTTTACTAAATTTTATTTATATTATTTTATTTATTTTTAATAATATAATAATAATGAAGGCTCACCAGCAGCCGAGCGGTAAAGTCGCTGAACGCTGGTAGTTCCGCCCGAGGTTCGAATCCTGCGAACGGGCTGGCTGTTTCCCCATGTGTAACGTGTATACGAGTCAGTTTCCCTTAGAAAGTCCTCCACGAAGGTATCCCTCCCCTTAGGCAGATAGCACGTGTGCTTTGTCATAATTAAATAAATCAAACCAAAACAACTAAAAATGAAATTAGATACATAATATGGTGAAACCTCGGATCACAAATGCCACACTTCACGCGTTCACTTTATTTGAACAAAAAACGCCTCGGATGCCGAACTTTTGGAGCAACATATGATTTTCAAAGGTGTTTTGAAATAACCTATGCCATATAATTAAGACTCACGAACTTCTTAAAAAATCATTTGAATATTTTCCATTTCTCATCTACCATTAACAAACCCTGGCAGTAAGTGACTTACGTCGTCATGAATTCGGCCTGAAAAAAATTATGGCCAGATTGGGTTGTAAGCACAGACTTTGAATGCTTCAGAAATTTTCTTTTGTTATCTAGATATTGCATCTCTTGGCGAAACGACAGGCTAGGAAGTTTTAATGAAGACAGGGAGAAGTTATTACAAGATCATAAAAATGAATTCAAAACGATAAAAAGCTGCAACAATGTATCAGTAACGAAACAACAACGAAAGGTGATTGTGAAAGAAATGTCTTTCGAAGAGGAGGAGGAAAGAAAAATGAGCCTTGTTCTCTGATACGCGAAATTTTTGAAAAATCGGGTAAGATGCAAAGTTTGTACATAACAATATCACCCTGATAAAGCAGCAGCAAGCTACAACATTACAATTTTCAGTGGCAATGCTTCCTCTTACATTTAGAAACATTTTAAAACGTAAGAAACAGCATGTTACATTGGTCAAATTTTGAGAGAAACGGAGGTTTAGTGAGTCTCAAGCAGAGACGAATGACACTTAAAGTAACGAAAAGATAAAAAGAAGATACCTCCTAAAGACAGTTATTTGACGTTTTTGTTTTATAAAAAGGTATTTTAAATCCAGACATTAACACCTTTCTCCTCATTTTCCATTTATGGCGTCGACTTTAGTTCGTACATGCACAGCAAAACTAAATTAAGTTTTCGTCTATTTTACCTGTTTAATAATATGTTTATATTTTTTGTTTTTATTTACTGATTTCCAGTGAACCTTCGGGAAGAGTACTGTTGCGAAATTTAAATAAGCAATCATCTGTCGCCAAGGGATGAATTTATCCATTTTCTCTTTATCCAAGTATCTTTGTAGAGTCATTAGATTATTTTTGATGCGGAAGAGATGAAAAGTGTGCAGTGCCATCACCGGCACTTGGAACTGGACCTCTCGAATGCGCGCCGAATGTTCTAACCGTTACATCACTAAGGCGTGCTGGAAGGATGGAGAAAATACTCTCCCTTTTAAAGGGCGACAGGGGATTAGAGGACCCCAATCGCCAAATCTTAGTGGAGAAGAATCACTAGGCACCACCTTTTTTAGTTCGAACGCCACTGTAGAGCCATCTGGTTATATTTATGC